>NC_135233.1:731346674-732596674 GCF_051348905.1 Ranitomeya variabilis
TTGGCTGATTACCGTATTTTCCGGCGTACAAGACGACTTTTTAACCCCTGAAAATCTTCTTAAAAGTCGGGGGTCGTCTTGTACGCCGGGAATCGCCTTGTACGCCGGGTGTATATGGTGGGGGGGGGGGGAGTGATCCTGATGACGACGAGGGGGCGTCTCACAGGAAAGTGAGTATCCCCCATTACCTTATCATAGCGCTGCAGCGTGGGGTCTCTGTGCTGGGAGCGGCGGCTTGCTGTGCTGTGCTGTGGCGGCTCCTCTTCTGCAGTGTGGGGCCTCTGGTGCTTTGGGGCGGTGGCGGCGGCGTATCTTCATGCAGTCAGGGCTCCTCCGGCATCTCAGCCTGGAAGCCCCGCCGGCAACTCCATCGGTACAATGCGCTGGCCTCCGGGAAAATGGCCGCTGCTTAGATTCAGATCTCGTGTCCCGAGATTTCGGGACGAGATCTGAATCTGAGCATGCGCAGCCCCCAGCGGCCGGGCCACCGCATCGCACCTATTGAGCTGCCTCCGGGAAAATGGCCGCTGCTCAGATTCAGATCTCGTCTCCCGAGATCTCGGGACGAGATCTGAATCTGAGCAGCGGCCATTTTCCCGGAGGCCACCTGACCGCATTGTACCGATGGAGTTGCCGGCGGGGCTTCCAGGCTGAGATGCCGGAGGAGCCCCGACTGCATAAAGATACGCCGCCGCCGCCACCCACAGCACCAGAGGCCCCACACTGCAGAAGAGGAGCCGCCGCACCACAGCACAGCAGCCGCCGCTCCCAGCACAGAGACCCCACGCTGCAGCGCTATGATAAGGTAATGGGGGATACTCACTTTCCTGTGAGACGCCCCCTCGTCCTCATCAGGATCACTCCCCCCCCCCCCCCCCAAAAGGCACATATTCACCGGCCCTATAAGACGACATACGGTGTATAAGAAGACCCCCAACTTTTAAGAAGATTTTATTTTTTAACTGGTAAAGTTGGGGGGTCGTCTTATACGCCCAGTCGTCTTATACGCCGGAAAATACGGTACTTGAGACTTTCCCATGATGCTACACAAAGAAGCAGTGTGTTTCAGGTGTGCATTAAAATACATCCACAGGTGCGTCTCTAATTAACTCAGATGTTGCCAAAAAGCATATCAGAAGCTTCCAAATGCATGATGTCATCATATGGGCAGTTCAGGATTGTTTAAAGGCATAGTAATCTTACAGTATGTAAACTTTTGACTTTGCAGTAAGTAATAAAAATGCCTTAATATTCTCTCTCTGTGTTCGGGCATTTGTCACACATTAATAATTATGGTAATCCTAATTGACCTAAAACGGGAAAGGTTTATTCTGATTTCATGGCAGATATTTAGAAAAACATGAACATGTGTCTTTTTATATAGTGTATGTAAACTTCTAGTTTCAACTGTGTGTGTATATATAACATAGATAGATAAATTATTATTTTTTTTTTTTCAGCTTCCATGCAGAACACACCTGACCATTTTCTGGATATGTTAGTAAAAGTTCTGCCTGCACTTATTAAATATGGCATTTGACCCCAAACCTTAACAAATTATATTTGACAAATACTATAGAGAAGGAACACCCCGTTGGTAAATTAGTACGACATGTCAAGTCCCTGTGATTCTGAGCCACAGATTGGCTGCAGCTTTAAGTAGAAGCGAGCTGTAGGGGTGGATTGCTTTCTTTCTTTCCTGCTCTCTTATCTCCCTCTCAGGGTCAGCTAGCTCTCATTGCCTGTACATAGAAAGTGTCTATTCATTCTGTGATTTGGAGACCATCACAGAATCAGTGACAACTTGACAATGCTATGATTTCTGGTGAAGATCTGGTGCCAGGGATAAAGAGCAGTTCAATTATAAAGTATAGTTCCTATATAGCTAGTGCTATAAAATGTATCTGGCAAAGCCAAGTCATCTTTTTTTTTTCCCTTTTGTAATATGTGCCTAAGCCAGAACTTATTGTGTGATGTTGGATTTTTTCCCCTATTATTATTATTATTATTTTGTAGCCTTTCCATATTAAGCCCAGAGATCCTCACCGTGGTCATTCTCCAATATCAGCAAACTGGTTAGTAAACTGGAGGAAGATTATATAAAATGTGATTCATCTGATGGAATCTTAGTTTAGATATGAGTTGTTCTCATTTTTCATATTATAGTTTGATGAAGGACTATCATGACTACTGGGAATTAAAGGGAATGTCCACTACTTCTATATTGATGGCCAATCCTTGGTATAGGTCATCAATTTCAAATCTATGCTGTGCCACCTATGAAACCCCCATCAACCAATTAGCTCTTCTCAGTGTCACCGGCCAGATGTGATTAGTTGCGGCACCAAGAAGACTGTATAGTGGCCACAAAGTAGTATTGCAGATGCACTCCTATTTATTTTAATAGAGGTGGCTCTGCAATTGATGGATTGTGTTGTGAAGTTCCGCAACTGAGAACATCCTGCCACCGCAGGCACCAGGAACAACTGATCAGCGGGAATGCCGGATGTCTGAGATTGATGATCTGTCCTAAGGCCATCAATAAAAAAATAGTACCGGACAACCCCTTTAATATAGAAGCTTCTTTTCGATGCCGTACGTAGGGTTATAGACAATGGATTTCTTGCAGAATTGGGATCCAATCACAATATTCAGTAGGTATAATAATAATATTAGCAAATACAAAACTACTTGAATTAGAAATGTGGTATGGTTCTTCTGATGAGGTCTGTAACTTACCACAAGTGCAGGGCATTGCAGTAGCTTATGTATTCATGGTTACAACCACTAACAACGTCACTATATGAGTAGTCCTAACCATGGGTACCTAAGTTATTGCAATGCCCTGCACATGGGGTAAGCGACATTTCTAATTGGAGCTATTTTGTTAATATTATTATTACTACACCTACTACATATTCCTATTACTACATGTTCCTTAGCTCAACATCCCATCACAGACTTTAGTACCCATAACCTGTAGTATTATATTTATTAAGAAAGGCGTCTAGGCCCCCCTTGAACTTGTCTAGTGAATGTCATCACATCATCATGTGGCAGAGAGTTCCATAATCTCAGTGCTCTTACAGTAAAGAATCCCATCGTTTGATGATGATGATTCCCTCTTTCCCCTAGATGTAGAGGATGCTCCCATCTCATCATGGCAGACTTTGTACATTGTAATTGGGTTAGCCTGTCAGACATCATTTTTTCCCCCAATCTGGATAACCCCAAGTTTGATAACCTATCTTGGTATTGCAGTGGTATTGCAGTCCACCCAATCCCTTACCCCCTTAACGGCCAGAGGTATTTTCGTTTTTGCGTTTTCGTTTTTCGCTCCACTTCCCAGAGCCATAACTTTTTTATTTTTTGGTCAATGTGGCCATGTGAGGGCTTGTTTTTTGCAGGATGAATTGTACTTTTGAACGACACCTTTGGTTTTAACATATCATGTACTGAAAAACAGGGGAAAAAATCCAAGTGCGGTGAAATTGTAAAAAGAAAAAAGTGCAATTCCAGTTTGTTTTTTTTTTTTTTACCATGTTCACTAAATGTTAACACTGACCCGCCATTATGATTCTCCAGGTCATTACGAGTTCATTTTCCGAGACCTGTAGCATCTTAATTTTTCGTGATGTGGGGCTGGGTGAGGGCTTATTTTTTGTGCACCGAGCTGACGTTTTTATTGATACCATTTTGATGTACATCCAATATTTTGATGTAAAGGCGACCAAAAAAACGTAATTCTGACGTTTTGAATTTTTTTCTCCTTATGCCGTTTAGCGATCAGGTTAATTCTTTTTTTATATTGATAGATCGGGCGATTCTGAACATGGTGATACCAAATATGTAGCTGCACTACTTTATTCACCTCTGCTACACACAAGCGATGATCAGATCGCCTGTGTGTAGCAGAAATTCTCACTTGCCATGGAGCGGCACTCATAGTAATCTGGCTATGACAACCATAGAGGTCTTCTGGAGACCTTTGGTTGTCATGCCGACCCATCGGTGACCCGAGATCATGTGTTAGGGTCACCGATGAGCGGGATTAGTGACGCTCTTTCAGTAAGCGTGAGTTACATTTCGCTCGCACAAATTGACAGCGGCATTTACCTAGTTAACAGTTGCGGGTGGATCTTGATTCCATTCTTGGCTTTTGTGGGAACATGTCAGATGTATAGATCAGCTGTCATGTGCCTGGAAAGGTGCGCGCTCAGCGCTGGAGCCCACACCAAACAGGGGGAGTCCGACATAGGTGTAATATTACGCCCAATGTCGGAAAGGGGTTAATAACCTTGGTCGCTCTTCCCTACACCCGCTCTAGTTCAGCTATGTCGTACTATTCCGTCCGATGGCAAAAAGGGGTTAACATTGCCGGGATACACTAGTCCGGCAACGCCTCCTCCTGTGACAGGCAGCTCACTGTCTATGGACTTTGTACTCAGAGAGCCTGGTGTTGGGTGGGTTAGCTTTCTCAGCTCTGCTTCATTCTAAACCTGAAAACTGTGTCAGAATGGCTGCGCCCAGTAATCTAAGTGATACATCGTTGGATTCTGCTTCTCTTTGCCTACATTATGCTGCTCTCAGATGCCGTAGCAAAAACCTGCTGGCAGATTCCCTTTAAGCATACATTTAACTTTGAGAACAAGAGTGACATTCAATACTCTTCACCAATACGAATCTGACTTTGGCCATTTTATAGTTCTATTTTGTTTGCCATAGACGTGCGTTAGGCCTTTATCGTACCTCCTAATTTCATACAGACTGCATATTTCAGATTGTGTATGAATAAGGCCATACTGCATTGCATCCACAGGAGAATATTTTGATACCCACAGTCTGAGAGTCCATATATCCGTGCTGTACATCCATCATACCTTGCTTTCTGCCTCCGCGTGTTCTGCCATATGCCAAGGTCCTAACCATTTTCAGAAAATCGAACACTAGAAATATAGGGGAAAATGACTGCCTCCATATGTCTCCATACTAAGGCAGACAGATAGTGTAGGTAGTGCAATGGTAGCCAGATGGATGTCAGCAAATGAAGATGTAGCTGAACGTAAATAATGGAATGCCAGAATAAAGTGACCCATAAGTGAGGTCTTGACCCTTTAATCTACAGATACAATGTAGAGGTGAAGGGCAGTCATTACACAATGTGCGATCTTAAAATGACTTGGGTGAGTGTATAGAAAACTGCAGCATTTCCATCGTATTATACAAAAGGAAGGGATTGGCTTAAAGGCTAATGCTGGAATAAAAGGAACATTGATTTTTCAAGCTCATTAAAATCTATTTGTTGACTGAGCTGAGTTTTAACTGTTCGTTGCACATGGAGTTAGCTTTACAATGCATGTGCTTACTCTGCAGTACGGAAATAGGCGGCATGTGGAGATTGATAGAGCGTCAAGTAATGTACTGTATGGAATTGAATTGTATTCTATTATAGCACAAAAATGCACTACAAGCATGGAGTACTTTAATCACAGCAGCGGTATTGTTTTGATTTTTAAAAAGATTTTATTTCTTTCAATTTTTGTTGGAAACTACTGAAAGTGTAACAAAAGCATTACACTCTGTTTAACCCTAATTTTACTCCAATCTGATGGTCACTTAGTACAATAAAATCTGGGACTATTGGCACTCTCGTGATTAAAGTGAGCCTGCAGATGGCATTAATGCAGTGTTAATCTATCAGGCTCGGTATTACGACATGCACCCTAATTTCACGCACAAAGCTGCGTATTTTGTCTTGAACATAAGGATCGGCTGCTGCTTTGCGCACATGCGGTACAGCAGATGTCACACATTTATGCCCATTATTTAAGCATACTAATTAAAATAATGTACTGTACTTTGAACAGTCTGTTCGAGTGTGAGGTTAAACTGCTGCCCAAGAACCCTCCTCGCGTTCCCTTTTTAATTCACAGATTGACGCTGTGCATCTTTCATCTCTTCCAGAATGTACTCAACAAGATGAAGGAGTAAAAAAAAAAAGAACTGCATATATTAATCTACTTTTTAATTGTCTCCTTGGCGGCTCTTTCTCCGTCACATTAGTGTTATTAGAATAACACTTTAATTTTTAACCTTTTTCTTGTTCACCCTCTAAGTCATCACTTAGTTTGAGGATGTGAGCGTGCAGTAAATGGCTTTGAAATTATTCATAATTCATAGGATTGTTCTTGATTGCAGGCTGTTGGAATCTTGCCTGTAAATAGTACTTTATGTTGTGATAATTATTAAATATTCATGTGTATTGCCTCTGCTGGACATCTATCCTTAGTTAAAAACGCAAATTACAATTGATAAAGGTTTATTATGTTGCAAGTATATTTTTTGACAAATTCCAATTTGTTACATAAGTGGAACAGTGGACTATGAAGCTTCAATACTATACACAATACTATCTATTCTAGTGTATATTTGGCATCTATAAACAAGCCAAACAATATGTACAATGTGTCTGTATTTCACTGATAGAACAGCATGTAACCATTTGCAAGATTTTACATGAAACTATGCAATGTCTTTTTCAATGGATTAGCAGAGAAGCTTATGAATGAAGGTCAGGTCCCAGTAGTTCTTCAACTCTACCTCTTCTTTTCACCATCTCTTCATCTGTACTGTGTTTTTGAAAAGGGAATTTGAATTTCCCTGAGTGCCTTTAGAATTGTTTGGACTGAAATTGCCACAGTTATAATTTTGAATCCTCCTTTACTCCTGGATTCCTTTGATGGCCTCTTCAAGAGGGTGGCCCAAATGTCTCCGGGATGTACCATATTTTCTAACTAGAGGACACAATTTTTAGTAAGAAAAACTTTTGCTAAAAAGTGCGTGCATGTTATAGTCCAGAGGCAGCTTCCTGTGATGATGAACTCAGACAACACGTCCTTTCCAATTACAGAGAAACGTCTCTTCTCCTGCCATACACTGCTCTACGTGATTGTTTCAGACAGAACGGCTATCCCACCTATTGCCCTACACTGATCTACGTAATTGGTGCAGAGAGAGTGACTCTCAATCCTCTTGCCTTACTCTGATCTATGTGATTGATGCAGAGTGAACTGCTATCCCTTCTCCTGCCTTACATTGATCTACGCGATCAGTGTAGAGCAGGAGAGTAAGCCACTAGGGCCTACATGGAGGCTGCTCGTCTTGAGTAGCTGAAGGACCTGCCACCCAACTAGCTTCAGGACTTTTCAGGTCGTGTGATCAACACATTGTTCTTATCTTCACATTTCTCCTATGCCTTCTTCATACCCTCTCATCCCCCACCACCATTTTTATAATTTTCTTTTTCTCTTATAGCTGCAGTGTTGGTAATTCCCTTTGTTCTCTTTTATGTTCTTCATTACGTGTTTTGTGCAATTCCTGAAGCTATATATAGAATTGTAGACTTTTGTTCTATTGATGAAAACGTAATATTATATTTTGTAAATGCGCTTCCCATTTCTCTCCCTATAATCCCCTCTTGTAATATCATATTTGAAAGCGAAAAGTAGAGAATGTCGATTTATTAGCAGATGTCAAAATTGAAGACACATCATTTTCTTCCATGGGTTTTTGACATGCCCCAATATCTTTTTTTATTTCTTTGTTTTAATAGGGATGATGGCAAATCAGGTTTAAAGTTCTACACCAACCCATCCTACTTTTTTGACTTATGGAAAGAGAAGATGATACAGGACACTGAAGACAAACGGAAAGAAAAGAGAAAGCAGAAGGTATGATGTCTTTATTACCTAATTTATATTAAAGGGATGCTGTCAGTAGGATCAACCCTTCTTAGCAGTCTATATGGGAATGCAGGTCATGAAAAGCTGAATAAAATGATGCTTTGATATATGTAATATGATGTCTTTTTTCATAAAAATCCACATTTTTCTTATATGTAAATGAGCTCTTCAGGACTGTAGTTCGGCACATATCTGTATGAAAATCTGCCTCCTAAATGTATTTTAAATGAAAGGAAGAGTTACCAGTGTGAACCAAGTAATGACTGACACTTGGCTCTTATAATCACACACAGCTCTGCAGGGAGATCAGAGCTAACACAGTGCATCAAAAGTGAACTTTGTCTCATTGCAAAAACATTTGCAGCTGCAATTGTCCTCTCACATCTCAGTGCTTCAACTTCTATATCACAGGCAGCCAGTGTGGAGGAAGGCAGTACAGCAGAGCTTACAGGACTGTGATATAACAACTGCAAAGGTGTTTGTAATGAGACAAGATTCAACTCTGCTGTACTGTTAGTTATAAACAAGCACACCTCTGCAGAATAGCAACCACCACTATGTGAGGACAAGTGCTGCTACAAATGTTTGTAATGAGATAAACTTCACTTCTGTTGTGCTGTGTTAGTTATTATAAGAGAAAAAATGTCAGTTATTAGTCGGTTCACACTCGGTTCACACTGGTAATGCACATTAATTTAAAATAAGCTCTGGAGACAGATTCTCGGGAAGATCTTTGTCCATCCCATGGATCTTAACAGCTCATTTCCATATAAGAAAAATACAGATTTTTCTGGAATAAGACCTCTGATCACTGATGGCAAGGTATCATTTTATTCAACTTTGTGACCTACATGCCCATGTAGACGGTTTAGGAGGGTTGATCTTACTCACAGTTTCCGTTTTTTAAAAATGATAGAAAAGTGGTTGGTTGTATATGTGTATGAATCTGGCATAAATGGCAGTTTTCAGCAGCGGCCTTCCACTATCACCGGTAGACAGGGCCGGACTGGCCATCGGGCACTTCTGGCAAATGCCAGAACGGCCGGTCCTTCTAATGGGCCGCTCGATCACCTCCACTCCCTCTTCAGCGTGCATGTCTGGCAGGCGCAGCATTAGCTTGCCTGCACACACAATCACGCTGCACTGATGAAACCAGCAGGGCCAGGAAAGGGGCGGCACTGTGCTGTTCTGTGCCGCCCCTTGGCTCTGCTGATTTCAATTCTGCAGCGCGATCATGCACACAAGCAGGGGGCGCTGTGCAGGTCTGCCCCATGCAGAAGTTTTAGGCCTCCCGGCACTGTACTGTACTATCACGTTGTACAAGTGCCGGCCATCCCAGGATTGCAGACACACCACATGATGTGAGGGTGGACGTCACCTGCGAGCCCACTGGGCTGAGAGGAGCTTCAGTGATGAGGTCAGCAGAGGAGGGGGCCGGGGCAGGAGGTCTCTAAGAGAATCGGATCTTGTCTTGCCATGGTGTCTGCAGTCGAGCTGAGGCCGGTGAGATGATTTATTGTCCAGCTTGAAGCTTCACACAGATGGGGTCGCGCTGTCAGTGGGGTCATCAGCTCCAGTGTGGCCTGATCTGTGTGCAAGAACAAGCTGCAGCAATAACTCCCAGCAGACAGCTGTATACAGGATCATAGGCTGACTGCTCCTGAGCCTGGCTGCAGGACATCATACACTGTGTGTGTGTGTGTGTGTGTGTGTGTGTGTATATATATATATATATATATATATATATATATATATATATATACCACTGTATATTATATCATGTATGTCCTGTAGCCTGGTCCAGGAGCAATCGGTCAATGCATATGTCATAATATACAATATACAGTGCACATATGTCACTCATTTCCTGTACTATGTGCACAGACATCTGATCTTATATACAGGATAATATGTGATGATATAAGATCTGATGTCTGTACTCATAGTGTAATATACAACATGACATATAATCCTGTATATAGCATCTGATGTCTGTACACATAGCATAGGATATATCAGGGATATGATATAAGTGGTGCACAGACATCTGATGTTATATACAGGGAACTATGTGACTGGTGTAACGTTTGATGTCTGTAGCCACAGTATACAGCAGCGCAGCAACCAGGGTGCAGAGTGGACGGTTACCCTGGGCCTCAGGGGGCGCACCCAAAGCTGCACTGCCCTTAATTAATCAGCATGTATAATGTGCATATACAGTTGAGCCCTGCAGTAGATCTCCCTGCACTACCGCTCTCTGTTCTGTAGACCGCAGACGGCTTTATGCCTCAGGTCTACAGAACGACAGAGGCGCCAACGCACACTGGGGACGTCAGAGTCCTGACGCATGCTACACTGCGTTGCCTTGCCACTGGACTTGTCAGGATCCTGGGTTAGATGAGTATATGATTTTTTTTTTAATTAAAATTTGTGGTGTGATGTGGGGGCATCATAAACAATGGGAGACCCTTCTACATAGTGTGTGGGACTCTGAAACTGTGTGGGGGGCCCTCATACAATTCAGGGACTAATTCAGCATCTATTATACAGCTTGTGGACTAATGCAGGGATCATTATACATCTTGTGGACTAATGCAGGGGTCACTATACCGCTTGGGGACTAATGCAGGGGCCATTATACAGCTTGGGGACTAATGCAGGGGCCATTATACAGCTTGGGGACTGATGCGGGGGCCATTATACAGCTTGGGGACTACTGCAGGGACCATTATACAGTTTAGGAGCTAATGTGGAGAAGCATTATAGTGTACAGTTTGTGAGCTAATGTGCGGGGCCATTGTGCAGTTTGGTGACTAATTTGGGGGCCATTATACAGTCTGAGGGCTACTGTGGTATTCAGTATTTTGGGGGAGCAGTGGGGACATCATGCTATGTGTTGGGAAGCTGTGGGCCCTTCATACTCTGTATAGCGGAGCTGTGGGCCCAATATACTGTGTTTAGGGGAGCTGTGGGCCCTTCATACTCTGTATAGCGGAGCTGTGGGCCCAATATACTGTGTTTAGGGGAGCTGTGGGCCCACCATACTGTGTATTGGGGAGCTGTGTGCCCACCATACTATGTATGGTGGAGCTGTGGGCCCATAATGCTGTGTAGAGGGCAGTTGTGGGAACATCATATTGTGTATAGAGTAACTGTGGGTGTATTATACTGTATATAGGGGAGCTGTTTGCCCATCATAATGTATATAAAGGAGTTGTACATTGGGTACTCAGGGGACATTAGTAGATGTTAACTGGGCAGGTGCAGTAATAGGGACACATACAGCAGCAGCGGCTCAGTATTGGGGTATCAGGTGCAGTAATAGGGACACATACGGCAGCAGCGGCTCAGTATTGGGGTATCAGGTGCAGTAATAGGGACACTTACGGCAGCAGCGGCTCAGTATTGGGGTATCAGGGGCAGTAATAGGGACACATACGGCAGCAGAGGCTCAGTATTGGGGTATCGGGGCAGTAATAGGGACACATACGGCAGCAGAGTCTCAGTATTGTGGTATCAGGTGCAGTTATAGGGACACATAGGGCAGCAGCGGCTCAGTATTGGGGTATCAGGGGCAGTAATAGGGTCACATTCATCAGCAGTGGCTCAGTATTGGGATATCAGGTGTAGTAATAAGGACACATATGGCAGCAGTGGCTCAGTATTGGGGTATCAGGGGCAGTAACAGGGACACATACAGAAGCAGCGGCTCAGTATTGAAGTATCAGGTGCAGTAATAGGGGCACATACGACAGCAGCGGCTCAGTATTGGGGTATCAGGGGCAGTAATAGGGACACATACGGCAGCAGCGGCTCAGTATTGGGGTATCAGGTGCAGTAATAGGGACACATATGGCAGCAGCGGCTCAGTATTGGGGTATCAGGTGCAGTAATAGAGACACATACGGCAGCAGCGGCTCAGTATTGGGGTATCAGGTTCAGTAATAGGGACACATACGGCAGCAGCGGCTCAGTATTGGGGTATCAGGTGCAGTAATAGGGACACATATCCCAATACTGAGCCGCTGCTGCCGTATGTGTCCCTATTACTGCCCCTGATACCCCAATACTGAGCCGCTGCTGCCATATGTGTCCCTATTACTGCACCTGATACCCCAATACTGATAATAAATAAATAAATAAATCTATGTAGTAGTTGGTCAGTTGAGTATCCCCCATGCTGCATTTTCCTTTAAGATTCTGCAGTTCGCTTCATATTTATGGTTTTATATTTGGATTTTTTTTTTCAGCAAAAGAATATCGATCGTCCACATGAGCCGGAGAAAGTGCCTCGAGCTCCACATGACAGACGTCGTGAGTGGCAGAAGTTAGCTCTTGGTCAAGAACTTGCTGAAGACGACGTAGATGCACACAAGCATATAGAAATTGTTAATGGTCCAGCCTCCCATTTTGAAACAAGGTGTGTTATATCACTAACTATAACTAATGAACTTTTCTTGTATAGTATTTTTTTATTTATTGCCACGTGAAGGATGCTGTGCGCTTGTTAAGTATCTAGAATCATATTCTCAATTTCTTAGTACCATCTTCACCACAGTGATCACAGTGCTAAAATGTATTTACATTCTTTATGAATGACTACTAAACGTGCCATAAAACTGCAATAACTTTGATTTGACTCTCCGTGCATAGTTCACGATTGGTTCCTTGCTGTGCTGTCCTGCAAGTTTCTACTTCTCCAGAGCTGCGCTATTTCTGCCTTGAAAACATACCATATAATGAGCCTCATTGTGCGGATTCTTTAGGACTTATTGGAGCTTTCCTACAGGGTCTTGCTGTTAGATCAGTCTCTCGTCTCATACTATGCAGCTTTGTGTCCTGCTGTACAGAGATATTCAGGACTCCGAAGCACAGACGTCTGTTCAGCAGTTACACAGTGAGGAGGAGACTTTTTTTTTTTTTTTAGTATATTCAGTGGGTAATTTATTACACTAGCAGCAGATCTCTTTTCGAGTATAACTTGAAGGGTTTTTTACTTGTTTACTAGTTGTCAGACTTTATTACTCAGGCCAGTTTATCTGCCATACGGTTAGGGTCTCAACATCTAACAAGTTCTCCATACAGAGCTTATATTACTTATGTAGCAGCAAAGAAAATCCACCTTACAGTGCCCATATTGCCCTCAGCAGGACCATGAAAATGCTATCATGCCAACCTCATACCTTCTAATAGAACCAACTACTAAAATACAACTCAACACATCTCCCCAGTAGTTACAAGCCATGTCCATAGTGCTACTTGTTTCTCAAACAGCACTAAACAAATGCCATGGCGCTGCACAAAATACCACCCAAGAGCATCACATGCCATAACGCAGCACGTAATACCTCTCTGGAAGCACCAAATAGCAAAGTGCAAACACCTCCCTCAGCAACACCAAATACTGCTGCTCAGTGACCAACCAACCTTTCCCCCTCCAATAAAAAAAAAATCAGCTGTACATGGTCCAAATTACCCGTCTTCTAACAGCTTAGCGTGGAGGTGAACCACTGTTCAGTATGAACAGTGCATGAGTTTTGAGGCAGGACAATATGCTCCAGGGCATATTGCAAAGGACCTGATCAAGCCGTCACTGAAAACAGTGTATTATGTGCCTGAAGAGTCAGGGTGGGATATCCTACATTGCCAGCATCTTGGGCTGTATCTAGTAGTGCTGATCCATTTGGAAAGATTTGTACTCTGTTTCTTAGTCACTGTAGATACCAGGATTAATAAGCAATATTGTAGTGCCCTTTAATTTTTTGCCGATGTTTGTCATTGACTGGGACCTCGCCCTTTATCAAGCAGAAAGGCATCAGATTGGATGAAACAGAAAAAATTCAGGTTTACTGCAGCTGCACCCCCTCCTCCCTGCCTGATAAACACTGCTCAAAAAATAAAGGGAACACTTAAACAATCTATAATATAACGCTGGGAGCGTCACTCTGTCCGAAGCCTTTATAGACTGCGCAAGCGCAAGCGCCGGCGCAGTCTGGACCCCACAGAGTGACGCTCCCAGGAGATCGCGGTATGCGTAAGCACTGAACGCACACCGCGATCTCCAACGGAGAAGCGGGGACGAGCCACGGAGCCAGGAGGGTGAGTATATTTACCTGTCCTCCGTTCCACCGCTGCGCGCGAGCCTCCGTCCTCCACATCCTCTGCCTGAGACGTTCAGTTCAGAGGGCACGATGACGCGCTTAATGCGCGCCGCCCTCTGACTGAACAGTCACAGCCAGAGGACAGGACCCGGAAGACAGACCGGCGCGCAGCAGTGGAACGGGAGGACAGGTAAATATAGCAAGTGCCGGGGGCCTGAGCTAGCG
The DNA here is from genome assembly GCF_051348905.1 of Ranitomeya variabilis. NCBI lineage: Eukaryota > Metazoa > Chordata > Amphibia > Anura > Dendrobatidae > Ranitomeya > Ranitomeya variabilis. Next base: position 731,360,743 of record NC_135233.1, read on the forward strand.
GCGACTCCAGCACCTGACCCCCACAGCGCGCCGGTGTCCCCGCCTGCTCAGGCCCCCAGCAGAGCCACGCACAGCCCCCCGCAGTCAGCAGAGCCACGCACAGCCCCCCGCAGTCAGCAGAGCCACGCACAGCCCCCCGCAGTCAGCAGAGCCACGCACAGCCCCCCGCAGTCAGCAGAGCCACGCACAGCCCCCCGCAGTCAGCAGAGCCACGCACAGCCGCCCGCAGTCAGCAGAGCCACGCACAGCCCCCCGCAGTCAGCAGAGCCACGCACAGCCGCCCGCAGTCAGCAGAGCCACGCACAGCCGCCCGCAGTCAGCAGAGCCACGCACAGCCGCCCGCAGTCAGCAGAGCCACGCACAGCCGCCCGCAGTCAGCAGAGCCACGCACAGCCGCCCGCAGTCAGCAGAGCCACGCACAGCCGCCCGCAGTCAGCAGAGCCACGCACAGCCGCCCGCAGTCAGCAGAGCCACGCACAGCCGCCCGCAGTCAGCAGAGCCACGCACAGCCGCCCGCAGTCAGCAGAGCCACGCACAGCCGCCGCCCGCACTCAGCAGAGCCACGCACAGCCGCCCGCACTCAGCAGAGCCACGCACAGCCGCCCGCACTCAGCAGAGCCACGCACAGCCGCCCGCACTCAGCAGAGCCACGCACAGCCGCCCGCACTCAGCAGAGCCACGCACAGCCGCCCGCACTCAGCAGAGCCACGCACAGCCGCCCGCACTCAGCAGAGCCACGCACAGCCGCCCGCACTCAGCAGAGCCACGCACAGCCGCCCGCACTCAGCAGAGCCACGCACAGCCGCCCGCACTCAGCAGAGCCACGCACAGCCGCCCGCAGTCAGCAGAGCCACGCACAGCCGCCCGCAGTCAGCAGAGCCACGCACAGCCGCCCGCAGTCAGCAGAGCCACGCACAGCCGCCCGCAGTCAGCAGAGCCACGCACAGCCGCCCGCAGTCAGCAGAGCCACGCACAGCCGCCCGCAGTCAGCAGAGCCACGCACAGCCGCCCGCACTCAGCAGAGCCACGCACAGCCGCCCGCAGTCAGCAGAGCCACGCACAGCCGCCCGCACTCAGCACAGCCGCCCGCACTCAGCACAGCCGCCCGCACTCAGCACAGCCGCCCGCACTCAGCACAGCCGCCCGCACTCAGCACAGCCGCACTCGGGCAGTAGAGCCGGAGAGAGAAAGATGGGAGCAACATATGGCAGAATGGAAACAGGAACAGGCAGAATGGGGGCGCGGGATGGGAGCAGCACATGACAGAATGATTGCGCACGATGGGAGCAGCACATGACAGGATGGGGGTGCAGGATGGGAGCACATGACAGGATGGGGCGCAGGATGGGAGCAGCACATGACAGGATGGGAGCAGCACATGACAGAATGGGGGCACACACATGACAGGATGGGGGTGTAGGATGGAGCAGCATATGACAGGATGGGGGCGCAGGATGGGAGCACATGACAGGATGGGGACGAAGGATTGAGCAGCACATGACAGGATGGGGGCGCAGGATGGAGGAGCACATGACAGGATGGGGGCGCAGGATGGAGCAGCACATGACAGGATGGGGCCGCAGGATGGAGGAGCACATGACAGGATGGGGACGCAGGATGGAGCAGCACATGACAGGATGGGGACGCAGGATGGAGCAGCACATGACAGGATGGTGACCATATACCAATATAAATGCTCGCCACCCGGGCGTAGAACGGGTTCAATAGCTAGTGGAATATAACGCCAAGTAAATCAAACTTCTGTGAAATCAAGCTGTCCACTTAGGAAGCAACACTGTTTGACAATCAATTTCACAAGGTGTTGTACAAATGGAATAGACATCAGATTGAAATTATTGGCAATTATCAAGACACATTTAATAAAGGAGTCGTTCTGCAGGTGGAGACCACAGACCACATCTCAGTACCAATGCTTTCTGGCTGATGTTTTGGTCAGTTTTGAATGTTGGTTGTGCTTTCACACTCGTGGCAGCATGAGACGGACTCTACATCCCACACAAGTGGCTCAGGTAGTGCAGCTCATCCAGGATGGCACATCAATGTGAGCTGTGGCAAGAAGCTTTGCTGTGTCTGTCCAGAGGCTGGAGGCGCTACCAGGAAACAGGCCAGTACACCAGGAGAAGTGGAGGGGGCCGTAGGACAGCAACAACCCTGCAGCAGGACCGCTACCTCAGCCTTCGTGCAAGGTGGAACAGGAGGAGCACTGCCAGAGCCCTGCAAAATGTCCTCCAGCAGGCCACAAATGTGCATGTTTCTGCACAAACGGTTAGAAACCGACTCCATGGGGATGGTCTGAGTGCCCAACGTCCACAGATGGGGGTTGTGCTCACAGCCCAACACTGTGCAGGACGCTTAGCATTTGCCACAGAACACCAGGATTGGCAAATTCACCACTGGTGCCCTGTGCTCTTCACAGATGAAAGCAGGTTCACACTGAGCACATGTGACATCATTCAGCATGACCGGTTTGGCAGTGGGTGAGTAATGGGGTGGGGTGGCATTTCTTTGGAGGGCCGCACAGCCCTCCATGTGCTCGCCAGAGGTAGCCTGACTGCCATTAGGTACTGAGATGAGATCCTCAGACCCCTTGTGTGACCATATGCTGGTGCGGTTGGCCCTGGGTTCCTCCTACTGCAGGACAATGCCAGACCTCATGTGGCTGGAGTGTCAGCAGTTCTTGCAAGATGAAGGCATTGAAGCTATGGACTGGCCCGCCCGTTCCCCAGACCTGAATCCGATTGACCACATCTGGGACATCATGTCTCGCACCATCCACCAACGTCACGTTGCACCACAGACTGTCCAGGAGTTGGCGGATGCTGTAGTCCACGTCTGGGAGGAGATCCCTCAGGAGACCATCCGCCGCCTCATCAGGAGCATGCCCAGGCATTGTAGGGAGGGTCATACAGGCACGTGGAGGCCACACACACTACTGAGCATCATTTCCTTGTCTTGAGGCGTTTCCACTGAAGTTGGATCACACTGTAACTTCATTTTCCACTTTGATTTTGAGCATCATTCCAGCTCCAGACCTCCATGGGACATTAGTTGTGATTTACGTTGATCATTTTTAGGTTTTGTTCTCAACGCATTCCACTATGTAATGAATAAAGATTTACAACTGGAATATCTCATTCAGTGATATCTAGAATTGGGGATTTTAGTGTTCCCTTTATGTTTTTGAGCAGTGTATATTTTTGGGGGTGCTGAAGAGGCTTTGTGAAGTTTAGGGCACTACAGGCTGCTCTAGTATTTCTCATAATAGAATACATTACTCATTAGTCATTACAGATTTTTTTCTATTTTTCATTTCACTAATGTTCTCTGCATTCATTTATTATTATTATAGAAAATGTTTTAGTAAGTCATGAGCTATCGTTTTCACTTCTGTGTAAAATATTAAACTCATTAACACCTTTTCTTTCACTAGACCACAAGCTTATGGAGAGACTGCCGATGGGCCCTTCTCACTTGCTGCACTCCCTTATAGCCAGATGAACGATCTTCTGAACAGGGTTGAAGACCGGGTATTAGTGAGACCCCATGAGCCACCACCGCCTCCACCAATGCATGCCGCTGGAGATGGAAAAGCCATGCCTGTTATCAGGTACAGTATTTTTGGACAATATTGGTTAATACAAAACTGCCAAAGGTTTTTTGTTTTGTTTCTTTTTTCTATAAAGAGTGTTTGCTGCCCTTTGAGTGGTTTTATTGCCAAGTCAATAAAACCACATAAATGAGTGGTGATATTTCTCAGGTTCCACTTTATATTGTCCAGGCGGTGCCATTAGCATGTAGAGTAAAGACATGGTATCCCAGCACCCGTCCAAGGATCATAAATGTAAAAGCACTATTTATTCCATCAACTAAAATCCAATGATACAAAAAAACACTTGTGGAGACTGTAATATTTGACGCACAAAGCTGTTATAGAATACCAATTTAGGTGACCACAGAGCTGTTTTCTGAAATGCATTCTAGCCTAATTTGTATCCATCATTACACTATACAATATGGTATTATACTGGTAAATTTTTTTTGGTTATAAAACCTTAATTCTTTTTTTTTTTTTTCTTTTTTTTTAGTGCCACCCAAGGATTATCTGAAAACAGACCACAGTCTCCAGCCATGGGTAGAACGCCAGTGTTTGTGAGCCCCTCTCCACCACCACCGCCACCTCCTCTTCCTCCACCCCCTCCACCTCTTCCATCTGCCCTATCTGCTTCCTCTCTGCGATCATCAATATCCTCCACTCCTCCACCTCCAGTACCTCCACCTCCCCCACCACCTACTGCTAACTTGCAAACTACTGTTGTGCCACCCCCACCAACTCCTTTGCAGATAGCACCTGGAGTACTTCACCCAGCGCCACCACCTATAGCGCCACCCCTTGTACAGCCCTCTCCACCAGTATCCCGTCCTGCTCAAGTATCTGAAACTGTGCCAGTGCACCCACTTCCCCAAACTGAGGCACAGGGTCTTCCACCCCCTCCTCCGCCCCCACCTTTACCTCCTTCTGGGATGCGACCTTCCTCTCCAGTTGCAGTCGCACCCCTCTCACATGCTCCAGCTGGTCTACACCCTCTTGCTTCCATTGTACCTGGTTCTCATGCTCCTCTTCTACCCCCATCCCCTTCATCTCAAGTTGCACCTGAGACTAAGAGACACCCATCAAATCTCCCAGTTATCAGTGATGCTAGAAGTGTTCTGCTGGAAGCAATACGAAAAGGTAAAGCTATTTTTGTGGTATTAAACTTTTACATCTTGTCAGTCAGGTATATGAAAAGGTATATGTAAAGAATATGTTGTACACAGCCAACCCTCTCCTAATCACAGAGTTTAGGATCTGTACTTTTGTGGCAATATTCTTGAAACTGGATTCACTGCCCCTACATCATGCTTCTATCAGATGTGATTTCAAAAAACGTTGTGACACAATCCTTTTAAAGAGATGTCCCAGCTTTGGAAAGATCCTCTCACCCCACTTCAGTTTGTCTAAAAACAACCTGTACTTTTCTCCCCCTGCCCAGTCCAGCACAGAGTCTCCAATGCTGCTTCCTGTGTCTTTTATCGTCTGCGATCATCTTTGATGTCATGTCGACAGCCCTGCAGCCAATCGGTCAGCTCAGTGGCTCTGAGCATGGGCAATCTACTCTGGCAAAGCTGGTGTGATCACTGATTGGCTGCAGCTCTGTTGACATCACATCAGCGCTATAGACAATAACAGACAGTAACGAAACATGCTTTATTTGGCTCAGGATTGTCATGGCGATGCTTCTCCGTACACAGGAGAATAAACTGTTTCTGGTCTTCTTGAGTGCTCAGTGAAGAATTGAATGTACTCATGAATGAAACGGGGCGTTCGGTAGCATCATTCACAATTTTCAATCCGCCAACTTTTGAGGATATATCAATGTAACTTACATTAGTGTGCCACAGACAAGGATCTTGATGAAGAAAATCTTGGTTAATTTCCAATACAAAGAACGTTTTTTTTTGTGTTGGATGACATGAAGTGATGAAGCTTTTTGTATGACAGAAGGTCTTCGACAAGCTGCACGCGAGTTGAGCAGACATTGTTGCCTTCCTTCTGCAGAGCTAGTACCATCCTCACCTTTTCTGCAGTTGGAATTTCACTGTAAAAAAAAAAAGCCAGATCCACCATAATCTCGCTGAGGTACCACAGGTGTCTGTTGAAAGTTTTTATTTCTGCCTCAGCAACGGGCACGTTGATTTTTTTTTTTTTTTGTGTGCTACACGTTCTTGCAGCAATGTCAACTCATTTTGCAGTAATCTGGCTTGGATCTGACAGAGGTACCAAGCATAAGCCGACAGTAAAAGTGCAAAATTGATAGAGATGTTTTAACCCTGTGGAAATTGGTGACGAAACATGAAGATTTCATGCCTGGAGTATTGATGTGTATGACTCGGTTTGGCGATCAACCATGGAACAGGAGTACCAGTGTTAACGATTTCTTGTAATTATCTCTTGTACGTGTGCGGCAGGGTTGCTATGTTTCCCCCCCAGGATTCGCATGGAGGCATATTGAGATCGTGGGAGTGCATTTCAGTCACAGGCATAGCTGTGATTATTATTATTTATTTATATAGCACCATTGATTCCATGGTGCTGTACATGAGAAGGGGTTACATACAAACTGCAGTAAACAGACTAGCAATGACAGACTGATACAGAGGGGCGAGGAACCTGCCCTTGCGGGCTTACATTCTACAGGATGGTGGTGAAAGAGACAATAGGTTGGGGGGTTGCGGCAGCTCAGGTGTTGGTGAGGGGGTAGCTCCGGTGGTGGTGAGGAGGCAGCGGGGTCATTGCAGGCTGTAGGCTTTCTTGAAGAGGTGGGTTTTCAGGTTCCGTCTGATTGATCCACATGTGGTTGATAGTCAGAGGTTTTGAGGCACAGAATTCCAGAGGATTGTGAATATTCCGGAGTAGTCTTGGAGGCGATTAGGTGAGAAGCGAATAAGTGTGGAGGAGAGAGGGAGGTCTCGGGAGGACCTGAGATTATGTGAGGGAAGATATCGGGAGATTAGTTCAGAGATATATGGAGGAGACAGGTTATGTATGGCTTTGTAGGTCATTATTAGTAATTTGAACTGGATACGCTGAGGGAATGGGAGCCAGTGAAGCGATTTGCAGAGGGGAGAAGCAGAGGATTAGCGAGGAGAGAGATGAATTAGTCGGGCAACAGAGTTAAGGATGGACTGGAGAGGTGCGAGAGTGTTAGCAGGGAGGCCACAGAAAAGGATGTTGCAGTAGTCTAGGCGGGAGATGAGGGCATGCACAAGCATTTTAGTAGATTGAGGGTTGCGGAAAGGATGGATTCTGGAGATATTTTTGAGCTGGAGGCAGATAATAAACAAGAAAAAGAGAGCCATTATACTGTATGCACACCACCAGAAATTATAATGAATCAAACAAGCTTTATTGGTAACATATATAAAAACAATTAAAACCATACATACAAAACTCCCTCCATATACGTGTGCCCAACACTGCCCAATACACAATATTCATACATCAAATATGGCAGATAATCAAATAGTATACACATATAAATAATTACTGGCAAAAGCCGCCCTGTCCTGATCAGCAAAAGATATATCTGTCGATAGCAAAACTCTGTCAGGCTGCAGCTTACCCCCAGCAAATAGTCCTCCTGGTATGTAATGGGTAGGGCACAAGCAAATGCGGCCAAATAATTACCCCAAATAGGAAGAGGGAGCACGGTTGTCACCCGTCCTGAGCATAAGAGGGGAACATGCTGCAGCAGCTGGAGGCGACAGGAGATGGAAAGAACTTGGATGTGTGGTTTGAAGGACAGGGCAGAGTCAAGGGTTACTCCGAGGCAGCGGACTTCCGGTACGGGGGAAAGCGTGATGTCATTAATGGTGATAGATAGATCAGGTAAGGAAGATCTGTGAGATGGGGGAAAGATATGATGAGTTCAGATTTGTCCACATTGAGTTTGAGGAAGCAAGAGAAGGAGGATATGGCTGATGGACACTTCGGGATTCTGGACAGCAGAGAGGTGACGTCTGGGTCAGAGAGGTAGATCTGAGTGTCATCAGCATACAGGTGGTACTGGAATCCGTGGGACTATATGAGTTGTCCCAGGTCAAGTGTATAGATTGAGAACAGTAGGGGTCCTAGAACAGAGCCTTGAGGGACTCCAACAGAGAGAGGGTGGGATGAGCAAGTAGTGTGGGAGTGTGAGACGCTGAATGTGCGGTTGGAAAGCTAGGAGGAGATCCAAGATCGGGCAAAGTCTTTGATGCCAAAGGAGGAGAGGATCTGTTGTAGGAGGCAGTGGTCAACTGTGTCGAAAACAGAAGACAGGTCTAGAAGGAGGAGTATAGAGTATTGTCCATTAGCTTTGGCTGTATGTAGGTCGTTAACAATTTTGGTCAGGGCAGTCTCAGTGTAATGTGATTGCAATGCAAAATAAAAATAAGTGTTGGTCTTGGGCAAGCTATTTGTCCAAGGCAGATTTAAGAAAACCTGCTGGGCTTTTATTTTCGAAATAGACTGCAGGATGGTAGTGGGGCAGTCCATTTCCTTCCCGGCCGGGTTTTCCATGTGGCCTACGGCCACAGGTTCCTTGTAAAAACCCTTGATACAGAGGGTTGGGTGTGTCAGTTTGGTTTTTGCAAGTGAGCAGAGCAGAAGGCTCTGTAGAGCTCCACCTGTGTGAGGTAACACAGGCAATCGGAGCCAAAAGGCCTGGCACCTACAGCGTATGCGGCGGACACCACCAGCCTTTGTACCATGATACTACTGGTCATGTCGAATGACATAAACTTTACATGATCCAAGAGGTGCCAATCCTGCAGAACCTTGAATACAGCCTTAGCTTGTGCTGCTCCTCTGCTGGTATCTTTGGAACCGACAACAACTTCTCAGTTCCTCCTTCCTTCCTTCTCGCTTTTTCCAAGAATTAAAGTACATTGTTGGCTGCGACGGTAGCACTGGTACATGTTGGTTGCAGTTCTGTTCAGTCCAGGAAATAAAACCTGGCCAACACCTGCCGATTCGAAGGCATTCTGCGCATGCTCGCTACGCTCCATTCACTTCCAGTGCGGACTGAACAGCGGCCGAAGGTGAATACACAGGGACTCCATAGTTGCTGCAAATCACCCTAAAACCTTTTTAAAAGATATAACAGGTCATTATGTGTAACAGTTATAGGGGGTGAAACTTTCAAAAAAACAAATTTTTATTTTTTCTATAGATCCCATTGTGACATTAGTGTACATCGCTGTTGAATATGTTGGTGCTACTCATAACTACTATTTTCTAAAATGGATTGAATTAACCTTCGTCAGGCTGCATAATTTTACAATGTTAACAGGCTGCAGAGGTACAATTGTACCTTCATATATACCTCCACTGTGGGAAGACTTTCTCTTTTACTTGGTTTCAGAAACTAAAGTTCATTCAGCTACAATTGTTATGCTGATATCTATTGGCCAGTGTTGTTACTGATCACTTATGTTGCTGTCATTTAAGTTGATTCAAACTGGGAGTGGCTTCTACTTCTCTTCCTGCCTCCCTCCTCTCAGTAGCCATTTTGCTGTTCATCTCATTGCTGTGAGCACACACATTTCTAGGCTTGTGAAGTCTTCAATTTCTTGGATACGAAGGTAGGAAAGTCTCACAGCATCTAACAGCCAGTTATACCTTCATTCGCCTTATGTGGGGACAGAACAGTCAGAAATTGTCTTTGAGCCTGGACTTGGCTTACATATATTTTGTATGAAACTTGGCACTTATAGGTATGATTTTTATACGAAAAATAGATAATAATTAGTATCTACATATTGTTTTACGATGTTTTACTTATATTCAGCACAAAATAAAGATGGTGGCTCTGTTACAATTTTCCTATTTCGTCGAAAAAACAGTCGAAGATGGAATGAAAATTCTGAAACCGTATACGGTTTACATAATATATAAATGACATTTATAAATAATTATCACTAGAAATAATTTACTTTTTTATCTGCACTTTAGAATCGAGTTTCATTCTACTTGCCACATGTTACTGAACTAAATTACGAAGCCAAAATTCATCTACCAAGTCATCATGAGTGATAGTGATGCTGGATCTAGTTTCCGCCATAATCCAAGAAAACGTGTTTGCAGGTTAGTATCATTTTGTGAAAAGCCAAAAATGTAGTATTGTGTAGTATTTCGGAAAATTATTTATTTTTCATTTTTTCATATTTACAGATTTACGTCTGACGAAATAATGCGAATGCTAGAAGAATCTGATTCTGAGCATGAGGAAGAACCATATGTTGCATCTGATGATGAAAACTATGTACCACAAGTGGATGTTACTGAAAAAGATTCAGACATTGAACAAGAAATGGTCATAGAGCAGGAAAAAGAATACGACTCAGACGAAAGTGTTGAGGATGAGTCTGTGCCTCAAAGTGCAGGCGACATTTGGACTGCTAAGGATAAAACTCAATGGTGTAGTGATCCACTGCCAAATGCACAAACAAAATCTCGCAATGTCCTACGACAAAGAGGTGGCCCTGCAGCAATCAGCAACCTATATACAGCAAAAGAGCTATTCAAGTCCATCATGACTCCCGAGATGTGTGACATCATATTACGGGAAACGAATCGAAAGGCCAAGAGAGTTTGTGATGCTTACAACAACGAACTGGGACAACGTTTTCCTGATTCTTCTGAACGGCCACCACAAAAAACATTCAAGCAATTTATTGAAACTGAACTCCATGCATTTTTGGGCATACTGATTGCTGCTGGTGTGCACAGAGACAACAAAGAGAATCTGGAGGAAATGTGGAATGTTGCTGCTCTGCCTCTTATACGTGCAGCCATGTCTCGTGACCGCTTCAAGATGATACTCAGATTTATCAGATTTGACAATGAAAATACACGTGCAGAACGTGTGCAAACAGATAAAGCTGCACCAATATGGGACATCTGGACAATGCTGAACAGAAATCTGGAGAGAGCCTACAAGCCATATAATTGTATCACCGTCGACGAGCAATTATTTCCATTTAGAGGCCATACTAAATTTACCCAGTATATACCTTCAAAACCAGCTAAATATGGCATAAAGATTTTCTGGGCTTGTGACTCGTCAAACGCCTACCCATTACAAGGTCAGCTCTACACTGGGAAACTAACTGATGGTCCTCGACAAGTAAACATTGGTGAACGAACAGTATTGGACTTAGTGAGCTCGTATAAAGGCTCTGGAAGAAATGTCACCACCGATAACTTCTTTACAACCATGGAACTAGCTAAGGTATTGAACTCCTGGAACATGACAGTAGTTGCTACAGTGAGAAAAAACAAAAGGTTCCTACCTAGCAACATGCAGCCTGCCAAAGAAAGGCCTGTAAACTCGACAAATTTTGCCTACAATCATGATGCAACAGTCTGTTCATATGTACCAAAGAAGAACAAATCAGTCGTGCTTCTATCATCTATGCACATGACGGGAGAAGTTGAAGAGACACTAGCAGCCAAGCCAGAGATAATAAAATACTACAACAAAACAAAAGGCGGAGTTGATGTTATGGATAAAATGTTGGGAGAGTACACTGTGAAACGACGAACATTACGTTGGCCTCTGGCATTTTTCAACAATATGATTGACGTCACTGGGTTAGCATCCTACATCATCTACAGAGAACACAATCCAAGCTTCAGGACAAAGGATCAACGAAGAAAGTTCCTGAAAGATCTCGCAAATCAGCTGTGTATGCCTGCAATTGAAGATCGTAGTACAAACCGAATGATGATGAGAAACCATTTTCTTCAAGGTGCAGTAGAAATGGTGCTTGGACGATGAATTCTGGTAGCTTCGCAAGCAGCAGCTGGCCCTCAAATACCTCATGGTAGTCGTGGACCTTCCCCTGTTGTTGGTAGTTGCTATGTCTGCCGAAACCTGAGGCGAAAACAACGTAAGACTAGAAAGTCTTGTGTGGTTTGTGTGAAACCCATTTGCGATGAACACTCGGTAGCAAAGACAACATGCATTACTTGCGAAGAAAATCAATAAAAAAAAGTTTCTTACATTTTCTTTTATAATGTAAATGAACAGTTTTTTTACTTGTTTATAATAATAAAATAGCATTATCATTAAAAAAAAATATTATTCTTTTTACCTTGCATTATTTTCATTCAAAATATATGAGGGTACATTTGTACCTATGCAGCTTATTATGGATGCAAAAATATCTCGACCCCTTATCTCGGAAGGGGGTGGAGATATTTTATTGAAATTTGGCCAATATATTCTCGACCAAAACTGCAGAGATGTCACGAAATTTCAGCCCTTTTTTTTGAAAAAAAGTTATTGCAATTTTAAAACGGAATAGTACCAATTGTACATACTCAGCCGGACGAAGGTTAAATAAATCTTGTTTGGAAAGATTTCATAAGCCGTCTGCACTTTAAGGGCACAGTCAGATGGCCGTATTAGTCGCAATCCATGGACTGGCCATCAGCTCTTCTGACGTGAGCGTGACCACATGTATTTCTATGTCACGCTCATGTCAGGAGATCCGACGGCCTGTCCGAGAATCACAATGAGATCCTTATAATACGGCTGTCCGACTGCTCCCTAAAGGGGACACTTTAGGTTAATCTATCGTAAAACATTTCTATAAATTCCATCTATGGTGCTTCTAATGGAGAATGCAGCGTTTTGGATTCAGCACAGGTGAGCTGTGTCCAAAACGCTGCTCTTCCCGATCGTGCGCACCTACCCTACTGTTCCTGAAATCCTGCATGATGCATTGTAGAATTTCTTTAGGTAGGTCTACCCATGAAGGAAAAAAAACTGTTGTGGACTTGCCACATATCCACAAGGAGAACTGATATGCTGCTGATTTGGAATCCACATGTTGTTTCCCCACAGATATTTTTTTTATAGTGTTCAGTTATCTCTTGTTCTATCTCCCCTCTTTTACTGTTGATGTATTATGTGGTGGATCTTCTGGTGCAGATCCAGATGTAAAATGCTTTTGCAGTTATAAATCTATTTTTCTGCTTTTTGTCAATATTTCAGGTATTCAGCTGCGTAAAGTGGAGGAACAACGTGAGCAGGAAGCAAAGCATGAACGCATTGAGAATGATGTAGCCACCATCTTGTCCCGGCGCATTGCTGTAGAATACAGCGACTCAGAAGATGATTCTGAGTTTGACGAGGTGGAGTGGGATTAAAATGTTATATATTACACTACAAACTGGAATGCTGATGTCAATTGTGGTGCTTGTTCTTTGAAAAAAGTTTGGTCATTTCTAGTGTTTTGTATCTTAACAATTTACGCCACCCGAATAAACGTTTGATTTATTTTTTTTGTTTATTTTTTTTTATTTTTGAATTCTATCTTACAGTAAGGTTAGTATCTCCAAAATTTTACAGTGAATTTTACCGTTCTTTTACTGGGAGGCTATAACTATGTTTCACTAGACCAATGAGTATTACGCAGCTGTCAGTTTGTAGTATAGAGATTTTTTTTTTTAATTTACTATTTGTGCACTTTGTGAATTTTAATTTAATGAAGGTCACCGGAGATTAAAAATTCCAAGGGCAGCTGTATCTAATATAGGCCTTATTTTATTTGGTGAGGTTTTCAGAGCGTTAATCCTAGGTAACAATTTCTACTGCTTGAAGTTAGGTCTATACACTGAGACAAACTATTTAAAAAAAAAACAAAAAAAAACTGTACTGTCCCCTGCACCCAGAAAAAGGAACCATTTTTGTGCGTAGTGATGTGTTTTACACTATTGGATGCTACATCATTACACAGAATGGCTAGCTCTGCTGTGTTTGGAAAACAGGTTTGCTTTATGGTTTTCAATATGTTGAAATGATTACTATTTCTTGTTTTCTGTTTTTTTTATTTTATTTTTATGATTGCCTTATTTGAATGCTGAGGTATTTTTTTATGTACATGTTGTTCGGTACTATTTTGCCTGTAATCTAAAGCTAAAAAATAAAAAAAAATTCATGTGAAAACTGACTTTAAACATTCGATGTAACTTATGTAACTGTTAAGAGAACAGATTGATTTGATTTAATAAATTCCTCATTTTAAGTGGAACAACTGTTGTCTTTCTTTAGACTGTATATTAAAATCATCAACAGTCCCATCAAAGTTTTTATCCTCTTAATGCATTGCATTCTTCATATTATATAGCAGTGTGTACTTACAATTGCTCATTTTGCCTTTCTACTTAGTAAATTATGTTTTTCTCTTCTCTATGTAGAAACAGGGAATCTCTATTCCCTGCATTTATCCTTTTGCTCTTCAACTCCTGACCCAACTGCTTCCTCCTCCCCCCCTGCCAGAGACTTTTGCAGTGACTGATGAGTCATACAGGGAAAATTTATATCCTGTTTCTACATAGCGCTTAAACGGAAGGTACTGCGTTTGTAGATCATTAATAAATCAATGTAATGTAGCATAACATGCTGTTATAACCAAGTTTTGAATGCATTTGAAGCATTTCGTGTGTTATAGGAGTTTAAAGAAGGCACTGGGGGCTGACATCTTGCTTTCACAGTAGCCGCACAGCACTTTCAGTGTCATAATACGGCACGCCCATGGTCATGGGAGATAACAGACGGACTCCCACACTATCTATTGTAATAGAACTGTCACTGCTGTGGGCTGCACAATTCACAGTAGTGGGAGTGTTCTGCTGCCATATTCATGGAGCCCTCCGATCTGCTAACATAAACAGTACTGCTTCCAGCAGAACAGATCCTAGATTGAGGGCTGACAGGAGTAAAATGCAGTAGAAAAGCGCTGGCAGAATAGCAGAGACATCAAGGAGGAACAGTGTACTATTGGAATTATCAGAGCAGGAGCTGTCAACTGGAGGAGTTGTGATTAATCCCTCAGTAAGATAAGATAAGAAGCTGCAGGTCTGCACTGAATGGCCAGACATTGTAGAAGAGGGTGAGAGAATAATGTAATCTGGGTGAGAGAGACTGATGGGAGAGAGAGAGACAGTAACTGCTGGTGATAGCAGATCACAGGGCAGTCACCCACAAAATGGCACTGCCCTGTGATGCTACTCTTCATTCTGCCCCAGGGATACTATACCACCCAAAAGGGGAGGGAAATGGTGATGTCAATAGTTACTGCCCCAATTTTGCTGCTAACAGTAAACCTGGTAAGTCTTACTATAGCTGCATGAGGTCTAAAACGGAATGATGATTGCAATATATTAATAAGATAAAAATTTTGATGGAATTGCTTCTTTAAGCATATTCAGTGGTGTAGTAATCACCATGAGTAGAGATGGGCAGACACCTGTATGTTCGCGTCCGGAGGGTATGGCTGAACAGTTATAAAAAGTACTAGAACAGTTATTGGCGGCGCAGTGGAGGATGCAGACACTCCTGTGTCTTTGCAGTGACAGGAGTCTGCACCCTCCACTGCGCCACCAATAACTCAAGCCCGTATTCCCTGGAGACCGGCTCTTACCTAGTTTTCCAATTATGCTTATTTGAAAAGGCAACTATATGATAAAGGCCATTAATTGGCTGAAACGTCTTATTAAATTGTCGCTTCACCTATCAGCATCAAATAAATACTCACCTGAAGCATTATTTTTCTTGTACTTGTGCAGTGATTTTTTTCTGAACTTATGCCTATGGGACCTTTGATTCCTTTCACTAGCTCCGTTTTACAAAAAGTCGAGTGCTAACCATTTGTCTTTCCTATTCATGGCTACAACATCATGCAGGGAGCAGGGAAAGAGATTAGTGGTGCCTCACCGGAATCCAAATGAACACAGGTGCCAGGAACAAGTGGCTGGATACCACTCAGTAGCAACAGCAAAAAGGAAAGGAAAAAGTTCCATCACCAGGCGTCTCTTCATAAAATCTTCAGTATTTTATTCTCATGTCAAAAAAGAAAACATCATGTGGGGACGCAGCCCCTAAACGCCTGACTCGTTTCGAACAAAGTTCTTAGTCATAGGCTAATATTGTAACTTGAGACACTTTTTTTTTTTTTAAATTCATTTATTAACCCCTTCACCCCCAAGGGTGGTTTGCACGTTATGGACCGGGCCAATTTTTACAATTCTGACCACTGTCCCTTTATGAGGTTATAACTCTGGAACGCTTCAACGGATCCCGGTGATTCTGACAGTTTTCTCGTGACATATTGTACTTCATGATAGTGGTAAAATTTCTTTGATATTACCTGCATTTATTTGTGAAAAAAACGGAAATTTGGCAAAAATTTTGAAAATTTTGCAATTTTCAAACTTTGAATTTTTATGCAATTTAATCACAGTGATATGTCACACAAAATACTTAATAAGTAACATTTCCCACATGTCTACTTTACATCAGCACAATTTGGAACCAAAATTTTTTTTTGTTAGGGAGTTATAAGGGTTAAAATTTGACCAGCAATTTCTCATTTTCACAACACCATTTTTTTTTAGGGACCACATCTCATTTGAAGTCATTTTGAGGGGTCTATATGATA
Organism: Ranitomeya variabilis; assembly: GCF_051348905.1. NCBI lineage: Eukaryota > Metazoa > Chordata > Amphibia > Anura > Dendrobatidae > Ranitomeya > Ranitomeya variabilis. Next base: position 731,376,793 of record NC_135233.1, read on the forward strand.
GAAAATACCCAAGTGTGACACCATTCTAAAAACTGCACCCCTCAAGGTGCTCAAAACCACATTCAAGAAGTTTATTAACATTTAAGGTGTTTCACAGGAATTTTTGGAATGTTTAAATAAAAATGAGCATTTAACTTTTTTTTCACACAAAATTTACTTCAGCTCCAACTTGTTTTATTTTACCAAGGGTAACAGGAGAAAATGGACCCCAAAAGATGTTGTACAATTTGTCCTGAGTATGCCGATACCCCATATGTGGGGGTAAACCACTGTTTGGGCGCATGACAGAGCTCGGAAGTGAAGGAGCGCCATTTGACTTTTCAATGCAAAATTGACTGGAATTGAGATGGGACGCCATGTTGCGTTTGGAGAGCCCCTGATATGCCTAAACATTGAAACCCCCCACAAGTGACACCATTTTGGAAAGTAGACCCCCTAAGGAGCTTATCTAGAGGTGTGGTGAGCACTTTGACTCACAAAGTGCTTCACAGAAGTTTATAATGCAGAACCGTAAAAATAAAAAATCATATTTTTTCACAAAAATGATCTTTTCGCCCACAATTTTTTATTTTCCCAAGGGTAAGAGAAGAAATTGGACCCCAAAAGTTGTACTATTTGTCCTGAGTACGCTGATACCCCATATGTGGGGGTAAACCACTGTTTGGGCGCATGGGAGAGCTCGGAAGGGAAGGAGCGCCGTTTGACTTTTCCATGCAAAATTGACAGGAATTGAGGTGGGACGCCATGTTGCGTTTGGAGAGCCACTAATGTGTCTAAACATTGAAACCCCCCACAAGTGACACCATTTTGGAAAGTAGACCCCCTAAGGAGCTTATCTAGAGGTGTGGTGAGCACTTTGACCCACCAAGTGCTTCACAGAAGTTTATAATGCAGAACCGTAAAAATAAAAAATCATTTTTTCACAAAAATTATCTTTTCACCCCCAATTTTTTATTTTCCCAAGGGTAAGAGAAGAAATTGGACCCCAAAAGTTGTTCTCCAATGTATTCCGAGTACACTGATACCCCATATGTTGGGGTAAACCCCTGTTTGGGCGCACGGGAGAGCTCGGAAGGGAAGGAGCACTGTTTTACTTTTTCAACGCAGAATTGGCTGAAATTGAGATCGGACGCCATGTCGCATTTGGAGAGCCCCTGATGTGCCTAAACAGTGGAAACCCCCCAATTATAACTGAAACCCTAATCCAAACACACCCCTAACCCTAATCCCAACGGTAACCCTAACCACACCTCTAACCCAGACACACCCCTAACCCTAATCCCAACCCTATTCTCAACCGTAGATGTAATCCAAACCCTAACTTTAGCCCCAACCCTAACCCTAACTTTAGCCCCAACCCTAACTGTAGCCCTAACCCTAGCCCCAACCCTAGCCCCAACCTAACCTTAGCCCCAACCCTAACCCTAGCCCTAACCCTAATGGTAAAATGGAAATAAATACATTTTTTTATTTTTCCCTAACTAAGGGGGTGATGAAGGGGGGTTTGATTTACTTTTATAGCGGGTTTTTTAGCGGATTTTTATGATTGGCAGCTGTCACACACTGAAAGAAGCTTTTTATTGCAAAAAATATTTTTTGCGTTACCACATTTTGAGAGCTATAATTTTTCCATATTTGAGTCCACAGAGTCATGTGAGGTCTTGTTTTTTGCGGAACGAGTTGACGTTTTTATTGGTAACATGCTCGGGCACGGGAGATTTTTTGATCGCTTTTTATTCCGATTTTTGTGAGGCAGAATGACCAAAAACCAGCTATACATGAATTTCTTTTGGGGGAGGCGTTTATACCGTTTCGCGTTTGGTAAAATTTATAAGGCAGTTTTATTCTTCGGGTCAGTACGATTACAGCGATACCTCATTTCTATCATTTTTTTTATGTTTTGGCGCTTTTATACGATAAAAACTATTTTATAGAAAAAATAATTATTTTGGCATCGCTTTATTCTGAGGACTATAACTTTTTATTTTTTCGCTGATGATGCTGTATGGCGGCTCGTTTTTTGCGGGACAAGATGACGTTTGCAGCGGTACCATGGTTATTTATATCTGTCTTTTTGATCGCGTGTTATTCTACTTTTTGTTTGGCGGTATGAGAATAAAGCGTTTTTAACCTCGTTTTTTTTTTTTTTTTTTTTTTTTTTTTTACGGTGTTCACTGATGGGGTTAACTAGTGATATAGTTTTATAGGTGGGGTCTTTACGGACGCGGCGATACTAAATATGTGTACTTTTATTGTTTGATTTTTTTTTATTTAGATAAAGGAATGTATTTATGGGAATAATATATATTTTTTTTTTTTTAATTTATTTAGGATTTTTTTTTTTCTTTTTTTTTTTTTACACATGTGGGAATTTTTTTTTAACTTTGTCCCAGGGGGGGACATTACAGATCGATGATCTGACAGTGTGCACAGCACTCTGTCAGATCACCGATCTCACTTACCAGCCGTCCAGGCTTACAAGCACCTGCACGGCACCCGGAAGTAATCCCTGCAGGACCCGGATGCAGCCCCGCGGCCATTTTGGATCCGGGGCCTGCAGGGATAGGAGGTAGGAGACCCTCGCAGCAACGCGATCACATCGCGTTGCTCCGGGGGTCTCAGGGAAGCCCGCAGGGAGCCCCCTACCTGTGCGATGCTTCCCTGTACCGCCGGCACACCGCGATCATGTTTGATCGCAGTGTGCCGGGGGTTAATGTGCCGGGGGCGGTCTGTGACCGCTCCTGGCACATAGTGCCGGATGTCAGCTGCGATAGGCAGCTGACACTCGGCCGCGCTCCCCCCGTGAGCGCGGCCGATCGTGCTGGACGTACTATTCCGTCCTTGGGAATTAGGGCCCACCCCACATGGACGGAATAGTACGTCTAATGGCAGAAAGGGGTTAAATCACATAAATCAAGTATACATACACGGTTTACAAGTTTCCAAGTCAGTGCAATTACATTTTGATGATAGTTTCATTGACATAAATCTTAATACACCGATCGGATCATATAAACTCAAGGTATTATAGTATGCCTCATAAACTGAAAATACTAAAACTATTTTACTGCCAAAACAAAACCTTCTCCACCACATTAACAGAATAGCGTTGAAGCTCAACGTGAACAACATGGTTTCTCAAACTTTATCATATTGAATCTAGGCCCTCAACCACGTGATGACGTGGTGAGGTACGATGAGTTCCACAAATCCCAGATTTTATTAAATTTCTCCAAACAGCCTCTATTCTGATATAAAGTACGTTCGTACAGCACAACTAAATTTACCTGCTCTATCCAGGCCCTAAGAGATGGATGTGTGGTGCCCATCCAATGCAAGGCGATTAACTTTCTTGCCAGGAAAAATGTTTCTCTTAAGAAAATTTGAACATGGTGGTCCCACATCTCCTCCAATATCCCAAATAAACACACTAACGGAGTCAGGGGAACGGGAATATGTACAAGGGAGGTGAGCAACGAGGTTACCTCTTCCCAATAAGAAAGAATAACTGGACATTCCCATATCGTGTATGAAATCTGCCTCCCCCATATGACATCTGAGGCATTACGAAGACCGGGACCACCCAATTTTAAATAGTCGTATCGGGGTTAAATATGATTGATGTAGTATGTATAACTGTATCATTTTATTGTTAGCTGAGGGGGACACCTTGGTTGGGGACTCAAGGACCATTTCCCAGTCCTCGCCCTGAAGATCCGGTACCAGGACCTTCCACTTCTCTCTGGCTGGCAACAAAGCAGCATTAGCACCTACGGATAGCATATAAGTATATAATGCAGAGATGAGACCGCGGGGCCCCTGTGACTTAAGGATCCCCATCAGTGGGAAGGAAGATATTGCTTGCGTCACTTCCACGCTACGAACATGCGACTGAATCGCCGATCTAAGTTGGAGATAGCGAAAGAATTGAGGCCTTGGTATATCATACCTAAGTTGCAGTTGTTCAACAAAGGACATCAGGGCACCCCGGTCATAAAGATCATTAAGCGACAAAACACCATGTGATATCCAGAATTGAGATTTAATAATCTCGGGAAGTATTCATTATCCCATAAGGGCATTTCGGCTACAATACCATCAAAGTGAATTACCTTTTTCACCTGCCGCCAAATTAGCCTCGCCAACCGAAGTATTGGTAATAGTCTAGGAACAGAAGGTTTGTTTATTTCCAAGAAACCCAACGGGCAGTCAATCTTGGCAGCATGGGCCAGATGGATCTCCAAATTCGGCAGACATCCCCCAGGCATCCATTTTCCCAGAGCTCCAAGCTGTCCAGCTAAATAATATAAATAAAATCTGGCAACGCCGCCCCTCCCATTTGCTTAGACCTGTGTAAAGTAGACAATTTAAGTTTGGGTCTAGCCTTCCCCCAGATAAAGGACGTAGCTAATGATCTTAAGTTTGAAAAAAAGGATTTAGGAACCGGTACTGCACTATGCACTATGTTGGAGGGAGTAGTTAAGTGACCTGAGACGGATAAAAGGCAGTTTACTCCATATAGCGAATTTATGTTTAACAAAATCCAACAATGGGAGAACATTAAACCGTAGATCAAGTCTGCTGTATTTTGATATGATTATTCCTAGGTATTTAAAGCTAGAGACAACCGGCAATGGGGATAACACATCGAGGTGTGCTACTGAATCATGAGAAAGAGGCATCAAATCAGATTTACCCCAGTTAATATATAGTCCCGAATGTCTGCCAAATCTCTCTATAATGGTAATCACATGTGGTAGAGTCTCCTCCACCTCATCCAGAAACACCACCATATCGTCTGCATATAGACCAATAGTATGTAATAGCGCGTATGATATATATATATATATATATATATATATATATATATATATATTAGTGTAATTGTAAGAAGTTGAGGCTTTTTTTTTTCTTTTTATAAAAGAACAAAATGATCAAGTGTTTAGGGAATATCAAAAACTTTGTTCTAATTTGCTAAATGAAGAAGTAATAGCTTTTGTCATAATCTGTTTAAAAATTGTCCCTTTATTTAGGAGAAGAAACAGGTGTACTGTTTTGTAAGTGAATAAGTAAAAGATTATAATCAGCTAGGTGTCAAAAAAATATTTCGTTTTTGGGATGTGCAACAGGTTTGCTTTACTCAAATTGATTACACAATTACAAAGGCTTTTTATTAAGCCATTAAAAAATAATCACTTTTTTTTAGTAAGCAGGAACATAGTTACATAAGTTGAAATAATATCTAGGTCCATCCTGAGGATTTTGTCCTGATGAAGAGGTCGTGTGGGACCTTGAGACGCATTGACCTGTAAACTTATACAATAAAATTCTGTTGATTTTATCCTGCTATCGATCTTTCATCAGCAGCGCATTGAATGACACCTCTTCCTGTTCTTCATTTTCTCTGGGTCCATATTTGACCGGTATCCTGTGGCAGCTGTAATACATGCCTAGCTCATATTGCTAATTTGCAAGTACACCGGGCGAGTGGTCTCACTTTTTCTACTCTTCCGTTATCATCGGATAAGACGCTATGTTGCTCTTTTGTCTCCTAGTTTTTTATCTTCCATTTTTTCCCCAAACACAGCTGCACTCCCAAGATTGAGGTGCAACCCGTTCCTACCGTAGAGCCTGTAGCCAACAGAGAAGTAGGCCCAGTTCTCCATGAACCCAAATCATTCGTTCCTGCACCAATTTCTAAGCCACCTATTCATATCCCTAAGCTACTGCTGTCTTTCTAGTGATGCTTGTGACACTGGCAGTATTTCTGAAAACACTGCCTTGGAGGTCCTGGCCTTCAGTTTCTCTCCTAGTTCCCTGTAATTATTTTTAAGGACTTTCCACCTCCCTCTAACTTTGTCATTGGTACCGATGTGTATCATGACCGCAGGATTTTTCCCAGCCTCTCCCAGCTATCTGTCTATCTGATCTGCAATATGTCAAACCCGAGCACCCGATATACTGCACACTGGCATTCACGGTCTTGGCGGCAGATACCCCTATCTGTCCTCATTATAGAGTCCCCACCGCCAACATCTGTCTGGCCTTTGCTGCACTCCTATTTCCCTCCTTCCTACAGCAGTCCTTTTCCTGGTTGCTAGGAGCAACGTCCTGCTGTAGTGATCCCAGTCCTGGCCCTGCATTCCTAATAGCCAAACAGGCCTATTTCCTAGGTTGTGCCAGATCAGGATTGACCTCCCTTGCCCTTCCCCCTACCCCTTCTTGTAACTGTTACCCGACTGCCTTCTTCTGGGTCCTGATCTTCCCCACCTTCACCCTCCTGGCCTCCTCCGTATCACTGGCACCAGCCAGCACGAGCTCAGTAAGCTCTAAACTTCTCTCCAGGATTGCAATGCTCCTGAGTGTTGCTAGCTGCAAATTTAGATCCATTATCTGGGCTACCAAAGGTATAACTCGCTGACATCGAGTACAGATATATTCACCCTCAAACGGTTGTTCAAGGCATGCATACATGTCACAAGACGCACACCAGGAAGCATTGTCCATGGAGCACCTACTAATGGGGATAAACCGTAAAGATAAAGGCAGAAAAGCACCAAGCTATGCTCTTGAGTTAACTATGATATTGTGTCTATGCACTTATCTGCAGGCCTGCACTTAAAATGCAACCATTTCTTCACTCAGCAGCCCTCTCTTAGAGTATGTGGCGCTTCCATCAGCAAGGTTATCGTCATTTTCCTTGTCAGCCTCGTCTCCTACCTGTGCCTGGTAAAACTAATTTACCATGAACATTGAGGGTCCCTAACCTAAATATATGTTGCCATTATTCCTCCATCCTATGTTGCACAGTTGTACCTGCTAACAAATTTTGTAACCTTTTCAGAGCACTTCAGTAGAAGACGTGTCCCTTATAAGCTGCCAATGACCGATTTTTAAGTACCCACGCTCCAGTTTTCGCTGGTGCAAGATTGACAAGCAGTATTGGTGGATGACGATAATGGTGATGATGACACCGACAAGCTAGTACTAGAGGATGCAGCCTGGCTGACAAGAAGAGCCTGAGAAGAAAGGGTGGGGTGACAACTTGAGTCTTGTTCTGATTGCTGACTTACTTTTCTTAACCCCTTAGTGACAGAGCCAATTTGGTACAATGACCGAGCCAATTTTTTACAATTCTGACCACTGTCACTTTATGAGGTTATAACTCTGGAACGCTTTAACAGATCCTGCTGATTCTGAGATTTTTTTTTCGTGACATATTGTACTTCATGTTAGTGGTAACATTTCTTCGATATTAATTGCGATTATTTATGAAAAAAATGGAAATATGGCAAAAAAATTTAAAATTTAGCAATTTTCAAATTTTGTATTTTTATGCCCTTAAGTCAGAGATATGTCGCAAAAAATAGTTAATAAATAACATTTCCCACATGTCTACTTTACATCAGCACAATTTTGGAAACAACATTTTTTTTTGTTAGGGAGTTATAAGGGTTAAAGTTGACCAGCAATTTCTCATTTTTACAACACCATTTTTTTTTTAGAGACCACATCACATTTGAAGTCATTTTAAAGGGGTCTATATGATAGAAAATAACTAACTGTGACACCATTCTAAAAACCGCACCCCTCAAGGTGCTCAAAACCACATTCAAGAAGTTTATTAACCCTTTATGTGCTTCACAGGAACTGAAACAATGTGGAAGGAATAAATGAACATTTAACTTTTTTTTGCAAACATTTTACTTCAGAACCATTTTTTTTTATTTTCACAAGTGTAAAAACAGAAATTTAACCATAAATTTTGTTGTGCAATTTCTCCTGAATGCGTCGATACCCAATATGTGGGGGTAAACCACTGTTTGGACGCACCGCAGAGCTTGGAAGAGAAGGAGTGCCGTTTTACTTTTTCAATGTAGAATTGGCTGGAATTGAGATCGGACGCCATGTCGCGTTTGGAGAGCCCCTGATGTGCCTAAACAGTGGAAACCCCCCACAAGTGACCCCATTTTGGAAACTAGACCCCCCCAAGGAACTTATCTAGATGTTTTGTGAGAACTTTGAATGCCCAAGTGCTTCACAGAAGTTTATAATGCAGAGTCGTGAAAATAAAAAATAAAATAAAAATAAAAAGATTTTTTTAGCCCCCAAGTTTTTATTTTCACAAGGGTAACAAGAGAAATTGGACCCCAAAAGTTGTTGTCCAATTTGTCCTGAGTACACTGATACCCCATGTGTGGGGGGACCACTGTTTGGGCGGATGGCAGAGCTCGGAAGGGAAGGAGTGCTGTTTTGGAATGCAGACTGATAGAATGGTCTGTGGGCGTTATGTTGCATTTGCAGAGCCCCTGATGTACCTAAACAGTAGAAACCCCCCACAAGTGACCCCATTTTGGAAGCTAGACCCCCAAAGAACTTATCTAGATGTGTGGTGAGAACTTTGAATGCCCAAGTGCTTCACAGAAGTTTATAATGCAGAGTCGTGAAAATAAAAAATATTTTTTTTTCCACAAAAAAGATTTTTTTAGCCTCCAAGTTTTTATTTTCACAAGGGTAACAGGAGAAATTGGACCCCAAAAGTTGTTGTCCAATTTATCCCGAGTACGCTGATGCCCCATATGTGGGGGTAAACCACTGTTTGGGCGCACGGCAGAGATCAGAAGGGAGGGAGCACCATTTGACTTTTTTGAGCGCAAAATTGGCTGTGGCATGTAAAGACCCCCTGATGTACCTAAACAGTGGAAACCCCCAATTCTAACTCCAACCCTAACCCCAAAACAACCCTAATCCCAACCCTAACCATAACCCTAATCAGAACCCTAAATCCAGCACACCCCTAATCCTAATCTCCACCCTAACCTCAAACCTAACCCTAATCCCAATACACCCCTAATTCCAAACCTAAACCTAATCCCAAACGTAACCCTAATGCCAACCCTAATCCAAATCCTAACCCTAATCCCAACTCTAACCCTAACTTTAGCCGCAACCCTAGTCCTAACTTTAGCCCCAACCCTAGCCCTAACTTTAGCCCCAACCCTAACTTTAACCCTAACCCTAAATTTAGCCTCAACCCTAGCCCTAACTTTAGCCCCAACCATAACCCTAAATTTAGCCCCAACCCTAACCCTAAATTTAGCCCCAACCCTAACCCTAAATTTAGCCCCAACCCTAACCGTAACCCTAAATTTAGCCCCAACCCTAACCCTAAATTTAGCCCCAACCCTAACCCTAAATTTAGCCCCAACTCCTCTAGCTGCCGGCCGGCAGATCATGGCGGGCGCACTGCGCATGCGCCCGCCATTTTCTTACCGGAGGAAGAAGCCGATGGCCAGGAGGGGACACAGGAGGACCCAGGGACACCGGTAAGTATAACAGGGTCCCTGAATACCCCTATTTCTCTGTCCTCTGATGTGTGATCACATCAGAGGACAGAGAATTACACATCGCTTTTTTTTTTGCGGTCGCCGGTAACAGTTAATTACCGGCGATCGCAAAGCAGGGGTCGGTAAAAACCGACCCCGATCATGTTCTTTGGGGTCTCAGCTAGCCCCGGCAGCCGAGACCTCAAAGATCTTCCGGGTGCTGGCCGGCGGGCGCACTGCGCATGCGCCCGCCATTTTTTTGCTAGAATAAGATGGTGGTGACCATCGGGAGCCACGAGGAGTATTGGGGGGCCATCGGGGACCCCAGTTTTCTGTCCTCTGATGTGCGATCACATCGGAGGACAGAGAAATTAAATGGGAAATCGCGGTTTTTTTTCTTCCACGCTAATTAACGGCGCTGTGGTTTAAGTACCCTTAACTGCCGCTTTTAAAAGGCGTATCGGCGGTCGTTAAGGGGTTAACCAGATGATGTTTCATTTGCTGATGGAGAGACATGTTTTGTTACACACATTTTTATTTTCTTTGTGTGTATTGGAACAACACAAAAAAACTGAAAAAAAGGAAAATTGAATATAATTTCACATAAAACACCAAAAATGTGCCTGAAACTTTCTATGAGGCAAATATCATTATACTGAAAAAGGAAGGGAAGGACCCGATGGACTGCAGATCCTATCGGCCTATATCGTTAGTCAATGTAGACTACAAAATCTTTACTAAATTTCTAGCCATTAGATTGAATTCCATTATTTTGGACCTTGTTCACCCGGATCAGACTGGCTTCATGCCCGGTAAGAGCACCTCTATTAATATCAGACGAGTCCAATCGATAATTCAATATAGCTCTTTGATGTCAGACAATAACTGGGCATTAGCGTCACCGGACGCGGCTAAGGCCTTTGATTCCCTTGAGTGGCCCTTCCTGTTGGCATGCTTACAGAGGTATGGTTTTGGGGATACATTTTTATAATGGATCAACATACTATATATGAAGCCTAAAGCCCGTATAATTATAAACAGTTCCATCTCCGAGTCCCTCTCATTATTTAGGGGGACCCGTCAGGGGTGCCCCTTCTGTCCAGCTCTCTTCGCTCTTGCGATAGAGGCATTGGCAATACGTATGAGATCCTCCCCTAACATTAAGGGTATAGATATAGCGTATCGAGTGGACACCATCGGCCTATATGCTGATGATATGGTGATATTTATGGATAGGGCGGAAGAAACATTGCCACCACAGACACCTTTAGTAAATACTCCGGTTTGTATATAAATTGGGATAAATCTGCTTTGATTCCTCTTTCTCATACCCCAATGTTGGGCCTTGAAACTCTGTCTTCGTTGCCTGTTGTATCCAGTTTCAAATACCTGGGTGTCTACATGTCCCAACGCAGTAACTCTGACCTCCAACTTAATGTTTATCCACTGTTAGAACTAGTCAAATCCAAATTTGCATCTTGGAGCAAACTCCCGCTGTCTGTTGCTGGCCGTATTAACCTCATTGAAATGATACTGCTCCCTAAACTTAGTTATTGCCTTCAACATAGCGCAGTACCAATACCCAAATCCCTCTTTACAACTTTAAATTCCCAAATCACTTCTTTTATATGGGGGAAATCTATACCCAAACTTAGATTGTCTGCTTTACAGAGAGCTAAACAGGGGGGTGGAGCGGCATTGCCGGATTTCTTTCTATATTACTTGGCCGTACAGGCTAGAGCATTAGGCACATGGATGCCTGGTGGTTGTCTCCCCAACTCTGAACATCATTTGCTTCATTCTGCTCGAGTTGAATGTCCACTGAGCTTCTTAGAATTAGAAAAAATAATCATCCCCCGCCTGTTGCCTATGCTTCGGCTGGCATGATCAGTATGGAGACAGATTAAAAAGGTTGTTGGATTTAAAGATGTTATAGCTGAAATGCCCCTATGGAGGAACAATTACTTTCCAGGGTTGCTGGACCACCCATCCACTGGATTTTGGACTTTACATGGTGTTCTCTCGGTGGGTGATTTATATGACCAGGGGACTTTTGTATCCTTTGAACAACTACAGAGTAGACACGATATTCCGAGATCCCAGTTTTTCGCTTCGTACAGCTCAGATCAGCTTTCCAGTCATATATGAGAGGCGTGGGTGCCGGCCGAACTATCTCATCTCTACCTTTGATAGGAATCCTTAAATCGCAGGGACCCCAGGGCCTTATCTCGTCTTTATATACTTACTAGCTGAAGAGCCCGGCGTGGCCTGGGCATAGTAAATATCTGTGGTTAGTTATAGCACCTCACTTCTCTTATTTTCCCATCACGCCTCTCATTTTCCCCCTCACATCTCTCATTTTCTTCCTTACACCTCTCATTTTCCCCCTCACTCCTCTTATTTTCCTCCTCACTCCTCTCATTCCCCCCTCACTCTTCTCATTCCCCCCTAACACTTGTCATTTCGACCTCACATCTGTCATTTTCCGATCACTCAACTATTTTCCCTCATTCCTCTCATTTTGCACTCACCTTTTCATTTTCACCTCACACCCCTCATTTTCCCCTCAGTATATACTTTTGTCATCTCCCTTATATATAGTATACACCTGTATGTCATCTCCTGTATATAGTATATACCTGTATGTCATCTCCCCTGTAAATAGTATATACCTGCTGTATGTCATATCCTCCTGTATATTGTATATACCTATGTGTCATCTCCTGTATATAGTATATACAGTTATATGAAAAAGTTTGGGCACCCCTATTAATCTTAAGCTTAATGTTTTATAAAAATTGGGTTTTTTTGCAACAGCTATTTCAGTTTCATATATCTAATAACTGTTGGACACAGTAATGTTTCTGCCTTGAAATGAGGTTTATTGTACTAACAGAAAATGTGCAATCTGCATTCAAACAAAATTTGACAGGTGCATAAGTATGGGCACATCACCAGAAAAGTGACATTAATATTTAGTAGATCCTCCTTTTGCAAAAATAACAGCCTCTAGACGCTTCCTGTAGCTTTTAATGAGTTCCTGGATCCTGGATGAAGGTATTTTTGACCATTCCTCTTTACAAAATAATTCCAGTTCAGTTAAGTTTGATGGTCGCCGAGCATGGACAGCCCTCTTCAAATGATCCAACAGATGTTCAATGATATTCAGGTCATGGGACTGGGATGGCCATTCCAGAACAGTGTATTTGTTCCTCTGCATGAATGCCTGAGTAGATTTGAAGCGGTGTTTTGGATCATTGTCTTGCTGAAAGATCCATCCCCTGCGTAACTTCAACTTTGTCACTGATTCATGAACATTATTGTCAAGAATCTGCTGATACTAAGAGGAATCCATGTGTCCCTCAACTTTAACAAGATTCCCGGTGCCGGCATTGGCCACACAGCCCCAAAGCATGATGGAACCTCCACCAAATTTTACTGTGGGTAGCAAGTGTTTTTTTGCCGCCATGCATAACGCCTTTTTGTATGACCAAACAACTTAATCTTGGTTTCATCAGTCCACAGGACCTTCTTCCAAACAGAAATTGGCTTCTCCAAATGTGCTTTTGCATACCTCAGCCGACTCTGTTTGTGGCATGCCTGCAGAAATGGCTTCTTTCGCATCACTCTCCCATACAGCTTCTCATTGTGCAAAGTGCGTTGTATAGTTGACCGATGCACAGTGACACCATCTGCAGCAAGTTGATGCTGCAGCTCTCTGGAGGTGGTCTGAGGATTGTCCTTGACTGATCTCACCATTCTTCTTCTCTGCCTTTCTGATGTTTTTCTTGGCCTGCCACTTCTGGCCTTAACAAGAACTGTACCTGTTTTCTTCCATTTCCTTACTATGTTCCTCACAGTGGAAATTGACAGGTTAAATCTCTGAGACAGCTTTTTGTATCCTTCCCCTGAACAACTATGTTGAATAATCTTTGTTTTCAGATCATTTGACAGTTGTTTAGAGGAGCCCATGATGTCACTCTTCAGAGGAGATTCAAACAGGAGAACAACTTGCAAGTGGCCACTTTAAGTAGCTTTTTTCATGATTGCATACACCTGGCTATCAAGTTAAAGCTCAATGAGGTCACAAAACCAAAAAAAGTGCTTTAGTAAGTCAGTAAAAAGTAGGTAGGAGTATTTAAAACAAGAAAATAAGGGTGCCCATACTTATGCACCTGTCAAATTTTGTTTGAATGCAGATTGCACATTTTCTGTTAGTACAATAAACCTCATTTCAAGGCAGAAACATTACTGTGTCCAACAGTTATTTGATATATGAAACTGAAATAGCTGTCGCAAAAAAAACAATTTTTATAAAACATTAAGCTTAAGATTAATAGGGGTGCCCAAACTTTTTCATATAACTGTACCTGTATGTCATCTCTTCTGTATGTACTATATACCTGTATGTCATCTCCTGTATATAGTATATACCTGTATGTCATCTCCCTTGTATATAGTATATACCTGCTGTATGTCATCTCCTCCTCTATATACCTATGTGTTATCTCCTCTTTTATATAGTATATACCTGTATGTCATCTCCTCCTGTTTATAGTATATACGTGTGTCATCTCCTGTATATAGTATATACCTGTAAGTCATCTCCTCCTGTCTATAGTATATACGTGTGTCATCTCCTGTATATAGTATATACCTGTAAGTCATCTCCTCCTGTATATAGTATATACAGTACCTGTGTGTCATCTGCTCCTGTATATAGTATATACCTGTGTGTCATCTCCTCCTGTATATAGTATGTACCTGTATGTCATCTCCTCCTGTATATAGTATATACCTGTGTGTCGTCTCCTCCTGTATATAGTATATACCTGTGTGTCATCTGCTCCTGTATATAGTATATATCTGTGTGTCATCTCCTCCTGTATATAGTATATACGTGTGTCATCTCCCCTGTACATAGTATATACCTGTGTCATCTCCTCCTGTATATAGTATATACGTGTGTCATCTCCCCTGTACATAGTATATACCTGTGTCATCTCCTCCTGTATATAGTATATACCTGTGTGTCATCTCCTCCTGTATATAGTATATACCTGTGTGTCATCTCCTGTATATAGTATATACGTGTGTCATCTCCCCTGTATATAGTATATACCTGTGTGTCATCTCCTCCTATATAGAGTATATATCTGTGTCATCTCCCCTGCATATAGTATGTACCTGTATCTCATCTCCTGTATATAGTATGTACCTGTATGTCATCTCCTGTATATAGTATATACCTGTGTCATCTCCTCCTGTATATAGTATATACCTGTGTGTCATCTCCTCCTGTATATAGTATATACCTGTGTGTCATCTCCTCCTGTATATAGTATATACCTGTGTGTCATCTCCCCTGTATATAGTATATACCTGTGTGTCATCTCCCCTGTATATAGTATATACCTGTGTGTCATCTCCCCTGTATATAGTATATACCTGTATGTCATCTCCCCTGTGTATAGTATATACCCGTGTGTCATCTTGTTGTGATCCTAATGGCAGAGGATCTCAGGGTCTTCAGAAAAGTCTGCAAACATAAAAACTAGCTCTTAGGGAGGTGGTAACTGAGCTGACCACATACCTGATCCTAGCCCACAAATAATAGCAGCCGGGGAACGTGCCTACGTTGGTTCTAGACGTCTTGCGCCAGCCGGAGATCTAACTAACCCTTTCAGAGAAAATACAGACCTCACTTGCCTCCAGAGAAAGATACCCCAAAGTAGATACAGGCCCCCAACAAATAATAACGGTGAGGTAAGAGGAAAGGACAAACGTAGGTATGAACTAGATTCAGCAAAGAGAGGCCCACTAAATAATAGCAGAAATATAGAAAGCGGACTTATGTGGTCAGCGAAAAACCCTACTAAAATATCCACGCTGAATATCCAAGAACCCCCGTACCGACTAACGGTATGGGGGGAGAATATCAGCCCCCTAAGAGCTTCCAGCAAAATCAGGAATCACATTATGAACAAGCTGGACAAAAAACAGAATAATACAAATAAACAAAAAACAAGAAAGCAGGACTTAGCTTATGTTGCAAAAATCAGGACCAGTAGACAAGAGCAACCAGACAAGGACTGATTACATGGATGCCAGGCAATGGACTAAGACTCCAGGAAGTTTAAATAGAAACACCCAGAGTCTTAACGAACAGGTGACTACCAAGCTGAGGAAAGAGAATCCAAGAGCCATACCGCGAGTGACCACAAGAGGGAGCCCAAAAGTATAGTTCATAACACATCTCCCCTGTATATAGTATATATGTATGTGTCATCTCCTAATGTATATAGTATATACCTGTATGTCATCTCTTCCTGTATATAGTATATACCTGTGTGTCATTTCCCCTGTATATAGTATATACCTGTGTGTCATCTCCCCTGTATATAGTATAAACCTGTCATCTCCTGTATATAGTATATACGTGTATCATCTCCCCTGTATATAGTATATACCTGTGTGTCATCTCCTGTATATAGTATATATGTGTGTTATCTCCCCTGTATATAGTATGTACCTGTATGTCATCTCCTCCTGTATATAGTATGTATCTGTATGTCATCTCCTCCTGTATATAGTATGTATCTGTATGTCATCTCCTGTATATAGTATATACTTGTGTGTCATCTCCCCTGTATATAGTATATACCAGTGTGTCATCTCCTCCTGTATATAGTATATACCTGTGTGTCATCTCCCCTGTATATATGTGTGTGTCATCTCCTGTATATAGTATACACCTGTATGTCATCTCCTGTATATAGTATATACCTGTGTGTCATCTCCCCTGTATATAGTATATATGTGTGTGTCATCTCCCCTGTATATAGTATATACCTGTGTGTCATCTCCCCTGTATATAGTATATATGTGTGTGTCATCTCCCCTGTATATAGTATATACCCGTGTGTCATCTCCTCCTGTATATAGTATATATCTGTATGTCATCTCCTCCTGTATTAGACCGCATTCACACGTTATTTTGTCAGTATTTTTACCTCAGTATTTGTAAGCTAAATTGGCAGCCTGATAAATCCCCAGCCAACAGGAAGCCCTCCCCCCTGGCAGTATATATTAGCTCACACATACACATAATAGACGGGTTATGTGACTGACAGCTGCCGTATTTCCTATATGGTACATTTGTTGCCCATCTAGTTTGCTTATTAATCAGATTTTTTTTTTGAAGGATAATACCAGACTTGTTTGTGTTTTAGGGTGAGTTTCATGTGTCAAGTTGTGTGTGTTGAGTTGCGTGTGGCTACATGCATGTAGCGACTTTTGTGAGATGAGTTTTGTGTGGTGACATGCGTGTAGCAACGTTTTGTGTGTCGAGTTGCATGTGACAGGTTAGTGTAGCAAGTTGTGTGCAGCAAGTTTTGCGCATGGCGAGTTTTATGTGGTGCATTTTGAGTATGTGCAAGTTTTGTGTGAGGCAACTTTTGCATGTGTTGCAACTTTTGTGCATGTGGCAATTTTTCCGCGTGTGCAAGTTTTGCGTGTGGCGAGTTTTCCATGAGGTGTGTTTTGCAGGTGTGGCGAGTTTTGCGTGAGCCTAGTTTTGCATGTGGCGAGTTTTGCGCGTGGCAAGTTTTGAGCGGCGACTTTTGTGTTTCGACTTTTATGTGGCGAGGTTGGTGTATGTGTGGTGAAATGTGTGCTGAGGGTGATATATGTGTTCAAGCACATGGTAGTGTGTGGCGCATTTTGTGTGTGTGTTTATATCCCTGTGTGTGGTGAGTATCCCATGTCGGGGGCCCCACCTTAGCAACTGTACGGTATATACTCTTTGGCGCCATCGCTCTCACTCTTTAAGTCCCCCTTGTTCACATCTGGAAGCTGTCAATTTGCCTCCAACACTTTTCCTTTCACTTTTTCCCCATTATGTAGATAGGGGCAAAATTGTTTGGTGAATTGGAACGCGCGGGGTTAAAATTTCGCCTCACAACATAGCCTATGACGCTCTTGGGGTCCAGACGTGTGACTGTGCAAATTTTTGTGGCTGTAGCTGCGACGGTGCAGATGCCAATCCCGGACATACACACACATATATACACACACATTCAGCTTTATATATTAGACTAGCTGAAGAGCCCGACGTTGCCTGGGCATAGTAAATATCTGTGGTTAGTTATAGCACCTCACTTCTCTTATTTTCCCATCACGCCTCTCATTTTCCCCCTCACACCTCTCATTTTCCCCCTCACTCCTCTCATTCCCCCCTAACACTTGTCATTTCGACCTCACGTCTGTCATTTTCCAATCACTCCACTGTTTTCCCTCACTCCTCTCATTTTGCACTCACACCTTTTCATTTTCACCTCACACCCCTCATTTTCACCTCACACCTCTCATTTTCCCCTCAGTATATACAGTTAGGTCCATATATATTTGGACAGAGACGACATTTTTCTAATTTTGGTTATAGACATTACCACAATGAATTTTAAGCAAAACAATTCAGATGCAGTTGAAGTTCAGACTTTCAGCTTTCATTTGAGGGTATCCACATTAAAATTGGATGAAGGCTTTAGGAGTTTCAGCTCTTTAACAAGTGCCACCCTGTTTTTAAAGGGACCAAAAGTAATTGGACAATTGACTCCAAGGCTATTTCATGGACAGGTGTGGGCAGTCCCTTCGTTATGCCATTCTAAATTAAGCAGATAAAAGGCCTGGAGCTGATTTGAGGTGTGGTGCTTGCATTTGGAAGGTTTTGCTGTGAAGTAAACATGCGGTCAAAGGAGCTCTCCATGCAGGTGAAACAAGCCATCCTTAAGCTGCGAAAACAGAAAAAAAAAACATCCGAGAAATTGCTACAATATTAGGAGTGGCAAAATCTACAGTTTGGTGCATCCTGAGAAAGAAAGAAAGCACTGGTGAACTCATCAATGCAAAAAGACCTGAGCGCCCACGTAAGACAACAGTGGGGGATGATCGCAGAATAATCTTCATGGTGAAGAGAAACCTCTTCACAACAGCCAACCAAGTGAACAACACTCTCCAGGAGGTAGGCGTATGAATATCCAAATCTACTATAAAGAGAAAACTGCATGAAAGTAAATACAGAGGGTTCACTGCACGGTGCAAGCTACTCATAAGTATCAAGAATAAAAAGGCTAGACTGGACTTTGCTAAAAAAAAACAACTAAAAAAAACAGCACAGTTCTGGAAGAACATTCATTGGACAGATGAAACCAAGATCATCCTCTACCAGAATGATGGAAAGAGAAAAGTATGGCAAAGGCGTGGTACAGCTCATGATCCAAAGCATACCACATCATCTGTAAAACATGGCGGAGGCAGTGTGATGGCTTGGGCATGCATAGCTGCCAGTGGCACTGGGTCACTAGTGTTTATTGATGATGTCACACAGGACAGAAGCAGCCGAATGAATTCTGAGGTATTCAGAGCCATACTGTGTGCTCAGATCCAGCCAAATGCAGCCAAACTGATTGGTCGTCGTTTCATACTACAGATGGACAACGACTCAAAACATAAAGCCAAAGCAACCCAGGAGTTTATTAAAGCAAAGAAGTGGAATATTCTTGAATGGCCAAGTCAGTCACCTGATCTCAACCCAATTGAGCATGCATTTCACTTGTTAAAGACTAAACTTCAGACAGAAAGGCCCACAAACAAACATCAACTGAAAACCACCGCAGTGAAGGCCTGGCAGAGCATCAAAAAGGAGGAAACACAGCTTCTGGTGATGTCCATGAGTTTAAGACTTCAGGCAGTCATTGCCAACAAAGGGGTTTCAACCAAGTACTAGAAATGAACATTTTCTTTAAAATTATTTAATCTGTCCAATTACTTTTGGTCCCTTATACATACATACATACATACCGGTACATACACACATACACACACACATACACACAGCTTTATATGAGCCTGCACACTGTATATAGTGTGGGCCCACACATAGCCTCCTATATACAGTATGAGCCTGCACATAGCCTCCTATATTTAGTGTCAGACCCAATATAGCCTGTATACAGTGTGAGCCCTCATATAGCCTCCTATGTACAGTATGAGCCTGCATAGTGTCCGGTACAGAGAATGATCCCGCACATAGCCTCCTGTATACAGTGTGAGCCCACACATAGCCTCCTATATACATTATGAGCCCTGATATAGCCTCCCATATACAGTGTGAGGCCGCACGTAGTGTTCCATATACAGTATGAGACCGCATATTAATAATAATAATTTAAAAAAAAGACAATATCAGGTCGCTCCTGTTCCCCTGGGTTCCCTTGGCACTATTCTCTGGTCCCCAAGGCTCCACTTCTAGTCGGGACAGCGCATACACACTCCTCCGAAGCTGGGCTGTCATTCTGCACTGTCGGCAGCGCAGTGCTGCTGGTATGGCGGCGCACAAAATATTATAGTGAGGGCAGTCTGGCGATGGGCCCCCTGGAACCTCAGGCGGTAGCCCAGATCACCCTCATTATAATCTGCCTATGGTCAAAGCCAAATACCAATAATTATGAAAAACAAAGCAGCTTAATTTAAGACATGGCACACCAAAAAGGTTCTGCACCTCACTGTCACTTAAATCTATGTATTATGTTTTACAAACAGAGTCTGATATACAGTAGGCCATTCTATCCTCATCTGTAATATTGAGCTGTGCACTCTGACCTCCTAACTGTAGGCTGTAAAACCCTAAAATGGCCACGGCTTTTCCGGCTTAATTTTTTATAGTAGCTGTGATAGTCCCTCTGATTGTCTGAGCTAGACCATGTGATGCGATAGCTGCTAGGCGTTACAGGGAAGCCTGATGTAATATGAGGACCACATTGCGGCATGCATGATCTCCGACAACGTGTGAGATGATGCCTGGCATATTTTTTCTGTTCTTTTTTTTTTGATTATTAAAGAATAATTTGCAAAGTTTACTAGAGGAAAGAGACCTAGCGACATACATTGCGCAAAAATCGGAAAAAGAAAAAATAAGCAAAGACATTAACCCTCAATCCCTTTAACTTTGGTGCTCTATATCTTGCATCTCGCTTTAGAAGTAAAGTTTGATTTTTTTTTTAAATGTGGGAAATTTTTATTGTCAGAAACCTAAAGCAGAGAAAAGAGGAAAAAAAATAGTATATATTTATAGAAGATATTCCAGCCCACTCTTTTGTGATTTAACATGACGATTGGTTAGATTAGCATAATCCTGAAACATTTACTTCGCAGAAGTAATATTGCAAAACCATAATGGATCTAATAGTCATTGGGATTTGTAGCTGGAAGTTAACCACATGAGTCCTTCATAGAGGCCGTCCCCTCTAGTAGCACAGGACGGCTGCATATACCAATTCCTATCCCTGATATGGGTCAAGCAAAGTTCCACCTGAATCTGATGTGGTTTCATGGCATCCGGGAGGTCTTGCTTGACAAATATAAGGATGATGGCGTCCCTCATTTCCCTATCATTTATAATATAATGAAGTTCCCATCTAGCCTCGTCAATGTGATCCCGGTCAGCACAGTCCACCATGAAGATGAGGCCGTGGGGTGTAATAGTGCCGCCACAGAGCTTGGATCTTCTCCTGTCCCCTGACATCCCACACGTTAAATTTCACTTAGGCTACTTTCACACTAGCGTCGGGCCGACGTTCCCGACGCTAGCGTTGTATCCGCCGCACAACGGGGGCAGCGGATGCATTTTTCCAGCGCATCCGCTGCCCCATTGTGAGGTGCGGGGAGGTGGGGGCGGAGTTCCGGCCGCGCATGCGCGGTCGGAAAAAGCGGACCGTCGTGAGCAAAAAACGTTACATGTAGCGTTTTTTGGTCCCGACGGTCCGCCACTGCACGACGCATCCGTCGCACGACGGGTGCGACGTGTGGCGATCCGTCACAATGCGTCGCTTCATGTTAATCAATGGTGAAAAAACGCATCCTGCAAACACTTTTGCAGGATGCGTTTTTTCGGCAAAACGACGCATTGTGACGGAATGCAGTTAACGCCAGTGTGAAAGTAGCCTTACTTGTAAGTTACAGTCTCCAAGTTGAACCCCACGGTTGGGTTAGTGGTGACAGACTGACCAAGCATCAGTTTGTAAAGGATGGAGGTTTTACTGGCTGCATCCAGCCCCAGCATTAAAATCCACAACTCCTTGTTGCCGAAAATCTTGGAAAGCACCTTGTCCATGGTGAAACATTATTGGAAAGAAAGAATTGGGTGTATCCAATACTGACAAGATCCTTGAATTGCCAATATCCAAGCAAGTCTTATAGAATAAGAATGAATTGCAAAGGAGCTAGGTGTTATATCATTTAGCTCATGATGTTCAATAACAAATTGTATTGTGGTACCGTGTTAGCCCGAAAAATCGATGTGAATACTTTTAATTTGATTACCTTGGCTTATCTACGGGCTCATCACACTTCCCACCCCCTAACAAATGTCCTGCTGTAGTATTCTTTAAATGTTGTGCTTGTTTCTTATTAATCTATTTGTAATCTTGCCTGAAGAAGGAGCCACTGTGCTCTGAAAGCTTGCAAACATATTATTTTCTGGTTAGCCAATAAAGGTATCACTCCTAGAATACTTCTGTCATCATTGGGCAGAAAAGTATTCACATCGATCATTTAGCTCAAAAAGTCCAATATTGGATTTTGGACTATTTTTTCTTTTCGGATCCATGCAAATTGACCTGCAACTTTCATGCAATTCAACTTGATGTTGATTCGTAACAGATCAATTTGATAATTTCTACTGATTGATTGATGGACCCCAAACTACCTACAGCATGAATCAGAAGCTGATTGCATGACTCCAGCCAGGTATGTTTTGCTTTGAAACATCCCATCATTCCAGAGAACGCATAGTTTGAAGGTTTGTCTGGGGACTAAAGCAAAAGATGAGATTAGTAAAGCTACACCCTCAGCTGGCTTCTCACAGCGCCACTTCGGTTGATTGACAGGTCTCTTTCGTGTGTGCACTTCTGGAGAGAGCTATGGATGAACTGGGGAAGTGCAGGAGGAAGCAGACTGGGAGCGGCACCGGACTAGGCTCATCTATCGCTATAATCCCTGGTAGGAACTTCAAACTATGTTTTCTCTCAAATGCCCGAGTGTTATAGAGAAAAACATACCTGGCTGCAATCATACATCCAGGATCTGATTCATGCTGCCTATGATTTAGGCAACATGAATCGAATGACAGGTTCCCTTTAAGAAAAAGGAACTATGTCTTACTTTTGACATTTATCATTTATCCACAATATAGGTGAACTGATAAATGTATGAATCCTGGGATCCCGGCCACCAGTCACTAGAATGAGAGTCCTGAGATCCCAATTTTTCCCAATTGACTGAAGGAAGTGATACTGCGCATTATTGATTGCCTCTCCATTCAAACTCCAATGAAAAGAAGAATTATGGACCCCCATCTTAGTGATAGTTGGGTTACTAGGAGGTGGTGCCCACAGTGACAGTATAGGTGATAAATGTCTATTGTGGAAAAAACCCTTAAATTCACATGGTTGAAACGGAACTATGGGCCAGATGTCACAATTCTTTTTTTGTCTTGTAGTATTTGTTGACATTTTTTGCACTAAATTCTTCAAAATGGCGCACATGATTCATGAATTTTTCCACAGTATAAAAAAATGCTTTTAATTTTCGTCTTCCACCTTTTTTTCCTCCTTTTTAGGGCAAAAAAGTGCTCGGATTCAGTTATGCTAATGAATTTTGGGGCAATAAATATAGAGCTTTCATTTGGAGACTTAATTTTCATGCGTAGAGAAAAAGCCTTTGGACATCTTTTTTTCCTATAGGTAAAAAGGTTCCCAAAAAAATAAAGTATTAAAAGCTACTAAAGAGTAATTCCGACCTTCATACAAGCAAAAGCTAAAATGAACAGAAACACACTAATAAAGATATGTGTAGCATCCTGGATCCTTTAAAACTGTGTGATTTAGTCACATTTTTTACTTTAATAGACCATGATGTGCAGTCTTTGCTCTTATCACTAGAGGTCAGTAGATTACAATTAATAATACACTATAGTACAGAAGTTACTATTTGGTTACAAAAACTGCAGCAAATCCAAATGTGTTACTTGGGGATATTGCTAAGCCAAATAAATGAGCCTGTGTAAGTGCAATGTGTAGATTCACATTCACACTGCAGTTATTAACCCCTTTACCACCTTGAGTTTTTCTGTTTTTCAGTTTTCACTTTTTGCTCCCTTTCTTTCCAGAGCCATAACTTTTTAATTTTTCCGTCAACATGGCCATGTGAGGGCTTGTGTTTTGCGGACAAGTTGTACTTTTTAACGACCCATGGGTTTAACCAGATAGTGTACTGGAAAACTGGAAAAAAAATTCCAAGTGAAGTGAAATTACTAAAAATGTGAAGCTAGTGACACCCTTCCAGCGCGCGGCAATGTTAAATGCCGCTGTTGGAGATGGACAGTGATCATTTAATATGTCAACAGCCGCGGGTGGATCGTGCGATTCCACCCCCGGCTGCTAGGGGCACAGCCGACGTATCTATAAAGGGGTTAAACTGACGGAACCCAAGATAATAAAATGAGCAAATGCCCTGCAGTAAGTAAAGAAACAAATAAGTAGTAATAGAATGTGTAAATAAGATACGGTACTTAGTTGACACTATTTGGATCAAAAAAGTGTAAAAGCCGTACCACAGCGACAATGTGCACCCAAACAGGATGATCCCTAAATCTTGTAGTTTACCTCACTACTGTGTCAGCAGATCTCAAAATAGACAGGGTCAAAGCAGAACCCAGACCTGACTGTTCAAACATGTACCCATGGAACGCTATATAGAAAAAATGCCCAGCCCAAAAAACCACACCTCTGTTTGTACAAAAAATCTAGAGCAAAACTAAAGAAATGAGCCGGAACACATGTTGGTATAAGGGCAATGTGTAGGTGCACATTCACACTGTTGCCATTTAACAGACAGAATCTAGAATAAAAACGAAATGAGCAAATAGCCGACAGTAAGTAAATAAATATGTAGTAATAGTACATGAGTACATGTAAATAATATAGGGCATTTAGTTAAGACTATTTTGAACAAAAGAGCATAAAAGTCATCCCACTGTGACACGGTGTACCCAATCAGGTTGGACCCTAACTCTTGTAGTTCAGTTGTCACGGTGGGATGGCCTTTACGCTCTTCTGACCAAAATAATATCAACTAAGTACCCAATGTTATTTACAGTGGGGGAAATAAGTATTTGATCAGTTGCTGATTTTGTAAGTTTGCCCACTGACAGACATGAACAGTCTATAATTTTAAGGGTAGGTTAATTTTAACATTGAGAGGTAAAATATCAAAAATAAAATCCCGAAAAATCACATTGTAAAATTTATATAAATTTATTTGCATTTTGCAGTGAGAAATAAGTATTTGATCCCCTACCAACCATTAAGAGTTCTGGCTCCTACAGACCAGTTAGATGCTCCTAATCAACTCATAACCTGCATTAGGCTACATTCACACTTGCGTACCGGGGCTTTGTGGAGGGCTGCGTACTTCTTCTGTTAAGCTCAGCCCACTTCCGCACTTCTTTGGTTTAGGTCCGCCTACTTCTACATGCGTCCTGCGTACCTATCTTTAACATTGGGTACGCAGGACATGTGGATGTATGCGGATGCATTGTTTTGACCCACCCGCCGACAGCACGGGAACGCAACTTGTTGCTCTTAGTGCAGATGGTGGGCGCGTCAAAACGATGCATCTGCATACATCTGCATGTCCTGCGTAATTGAGGTTTTTGGCATTAACACAAGTCGCCATGTTTGGAGGAAGAGAAATGATGCCTATAACCCAAAGAACACAGTCCCCACTGTCAAGCATGGAGGTGGAAACATTATATTTTGAGGGTGTTTCTCTGCTAAGGGCACAGGACTACTTCACTGCATCAATGGGAGAATGGATGGAGCCATGTACAGTAAAATCCTGAGTGACAACCTCCTTCTCTCCACCAGGACATTAAAAATGGGTCGTGGCTGGGTCTTCCAGCAAGACAATGACCCAAAACATACAGCCAAGGCAACAAAGTATTGGCTCGAAAAGAAGCACATTAAGGTCAAGGAGTGGCCTAGCCAGTCTCCAGACTTAATCCCATAGAAAACTTATGGAGGAAGTTGAAGCTCCAAGTTGCCAAGCGACAGCCTCAAAATCTTAATGATTTAGAGATGATCTGCAAAGAGGAGTGGACTAAAATTCCTCCTGACATGTGCGCAAACCTCATCATCAACTACAAAAAAAGTCTGACTGCTGTGCTTGCCAACAAGGGTTTTGACATTATGATATTATGACATTACAACATTATATATGATATTATGACATTATGATATTAAGTCTTGTTTGCCAGAAGGATCAAATACTTATTTCTCAGTGCAAAATTGTACAATGTGATTTTCTGGATTTTATTTTTTATATTCTATCTCTCAATGTTAAAATTAACCCATGGTACCCTTAAAATTATAGACTGTTCATGTCTTTGTCAGTGGGCAAACTTACAAAATCAGCAATGGATCAAATACTTATTTCCCCCACTATACATGCACTATTAATATTTATTTCATTACTTACTACAGGACACATACAGGTGCATGGCTCCCCTTTTGTGGGCTGAGCATCATGTCTATAAAGCTTCCCAGGGGCAGGTGCAAAATAGTGTAGATTATATATATATATATATATATATATATATATATATATATATATACACCGTATATAGATATAGATATATGTTGTAAGGTGGCAATTAGACAGGTCGTGGACGGGAGCTACGTGTCCCCAAGGTGCCAAGCCTCTGTGATGTAGGACCTGGAAAAGCAGACATCAACACACTTAGTGCTAAGAGGTATTATAATGGGCCCGGATTATGAGTCCGAGTTTTACGAGCATCTGAAAGAGCTGAGTGGGATCGACTGCTTGCTTACCTCTAGTCTAGGTACTGGAATGCCTGATTTAAGGCAGCTGAGGTTGTCCCACTTTGTGTGTTTTGCAAGGTGAGGAAGCCTTGCATGTGCTGCTCAGACCCTGCTGTAGTATGACAGGAAAAGACTCACGTTTAAACAGCTGAGCCCGTGTGTTATATGGACAGGTTGTTTTCAGTTTTGTTCTGTTATACCTTTTGTTTATCTAGAAGAGACTGTCTTATTTTTGTTAACCCTAACGGTTTACAAACTTTTAATAAACTACCTGTTTGTTTTGAATGAACGATCTAAGTCCCGTGTGTGAACCTGCGTCTACCACAGAGCCGTTCCCTCACAATTGGTGCTGTGAATGCAGGCAGAAATCCAAGAAGACAGATGATTGCTGTCTGGAAACTGCATGCCCTGGGTCAAGGCAGCTCTAGCGGTGCAAATGCAGCCTGCAACCATGGAGGAGCTAAATAAACAACTGGTGCAGGCAAATCCACAGCAGCAGCAAGCTCAGCAGGAGACCAACAAGCTGTTTATACAACAGTTCCAGCTACAGCAGCAACTAGTGCAGCAGCAGCAACAACAGCAGCAGGAACAAGGGACGCTCCTGGCAATGGCTGTCCATGTCTGAGAAGCTGCAACACCTTCAGGCCACGGCGTCAAGACTCGGGTGAGGAAAACCGTGAGAGAGGTGCTGCAAAAGCTAACTCCGGGGGATGACGTTGAGGCTTTCTTTGCAGTGTTTGAGAGTGTGGCAGACCATAAGAAACTACTATCAGAGCAATGAGCAGAGGTTCTAGTGCCATATCTGACTGGGGAACCACAGAAGGCATACTTTTATCTAGCAATCTACAAGATTCCATAGAGTGTGACAAACTTAAAGGTGAGATCTTTGCTCAGCTGGGCTTAACCCTTGCAGTCAAGGCACAACGGGTCCACCTCTGGGACTTCCACAGGGATAAACCTCCCCAGTCACAAATGTTTGACCCTCTGCACCTGGTACAGAAGTGGCTACAGCCAGAGACTTGTTCCTCTGCCCAGATGGTCAAGAGAGTGGTCATGGATAGGTTTATCCACTTTATGCCGAAGCTGATTCAGTCCTGGGTTGCCCGGGGAGATCTCCAAAATGCTGATGACCTGTTTGGCCTAGTGGAGAGGTACCAGGCAGTTCCCTGGGTGGTCAAGCAGGGGTAAGGTCACCTTTCTGGGGTTCGCAAAAGGGGGTGGATCTCAAAAGAAGGGGACTAAATCCGCATTGGGGGTCCAAAGTCCAAGGAGACATCTGAGTCGCAGCTGAGCAATCAGTCTCATTCCATTCTTTGTTGGAGGTGTCATGTACCTGGCCATATAGCCGCCCAGTGTCCCATGAACTCTAAGCCAATGGACTGCAGCATAGGCCAGTGTTGCTTCTATTTGCCTACACCGCCTGCAGCACAGTTCCTCAACCTGGCAAGGGCCCTCAGGCATGCTCAGTGTTTGTAAACGGGGTGCGAGTAACTGGACTGTTGGACTCATGAAGTTTGGTGACCCTGATACGGGCCACACTTCCTCATCGACTGGTCCCTGGGAAGGTGTTGGGCTTCCAGTGTATCCATGGGGATGCTAAAGACTACTCCGTGGCTCAGGTGGATGTAAGCATGGACTGTGTTACCACATCTCAGGAAGTGGGGGTTGTCAACGACTTGCTGCACCCCATAATAATTGGACAGGACTTCGCGTTGTTCTGGGACATGTGGGGGAAAGCGGGGATGCCTGGTTGTTCAGACAATCACCCCTAAATAAACCTCGCCGCAGGCCATAGCAGACCAGTTTCCCATGTGTGTGCTTATTGGCGATGAGGGTGAGGTAGCATTCCCTGAGGCTAACATCACTAGGCAGGGGGTGTGCGAGAGAAACTTCGGAACTTAGGCACCTAACTCTTAAAGGGGTATTTGAAAATGTGATCGTGTTAAATGGGGTGCCTCAGAAGCCGGGGGACGACAGTCTGTTCCCTCGTTTTGCTATAAATGGGGATATGCTTTATAGAGTAATCAAGCCAAAGGGTGAGGTGATAGATCAGTTACTGCTACTAGGGCCATATACAGTGGGGCAAAAAAGTATTTAGTCATTCAGCAATAGTGCAAGTTCCACCACTTAAAAAGATGAGAGGCGTACGTAATTTACATCATAGGTAGACCTCAACTATGGGAGACAAACTGAGAAAAAAAAATCCAGAAAATCACATTGTCTGTTTTTTTATCATTTTATTTGCATATTATGGTGGAAAATAAGTATTTGGTCAGAAACAAACAATCAAGATTTCTGGCTCTCACAGACCTGTAACTTCTTCTTTAAGAGTCTCCTCTTTCCTCCACTCATTACCTGTAGTAATGGCACCTGTTTAAACTTGTTATCAGTATAAAAAGACACCTGTGCACACCCTCAAACAGTCTGACTCCAAACTCCACTATGGTGAAGACCAAAGAGCTGTCAAAGGACACCAGAAACAAAATTGTAGCCCTGCACCAGGCTGGGAAGACTGAATCTGCAATAGCCAACCAGCTTGGAGTGAAGAAATCAACAGTGGGAGCAATAATTAGAAAATGGAAGACATTCAAGACCACTGATAATCTCCCTCGATCTGGGGCTCCACGCAAAATCCCACCCCATGGGGTCAGAATGATCACAAGAACGGTGAGCAAAAATCCCAGAACCACGCGGGGGGACCTAGTGAATGAACTGCAGAGAGCTGGGACCAATGTAACAAGGCCTACCATAAGTAAGACACTACGCCACCATGGACTCAGATCCTGCAGTGCCAGATGTGTCCCACTGCTTAAGCCAGTACATGTCCGGGCCCGTCTGAAGTTTGCTAGAGAGCATTTGGATGATCCAGAGGAGTTTTGGGAGAATGTCCTATGGTCTGATGAAACCAAACTGGAACTGTTTGGTAGAAACACAACTTGTCGTGTTTGGAGGAAAAAGAATACTGAGTTGCATCCATCAAACACCATACCTACTGTAAAGCATGGTGGTGGAAACATCATGCTTTGGGGCTGTTTCTCTGCAAAGGGGCCAGGACGACTGATCCGGGTACATGAAAGAATGAATGGGGCCATGTATCGTGAGATTTTGAGTGCAAACCTCCTTCCATCAGCAAGGGCATTGAAGATGAAACGTGGCTGGGTCTTTCAACATGACAATGATCCAAAGCACACCGCCAGGGCAACGAAGGAGTGGCTTCGTAAGAAGCATTTCAAGGTTCTGGAGTGGCCTAGCCAGTCTCCAGATCTCAACCCTATAGAAAACCTTTGGAGGGAGTTGAAAGTCCGTGTTGCCAAGCGAAAAGCCAAAAACATCACTGCTCTAGAGGAGATCTGCATGGAGAAATGGGCCAACATACCAACAACAGTGTGTGGCAACCTTGTGAAGACTTACAGAAAACGTTTGACCTCTGTCATTGCCAACAAAGGATATATTACAAAGTATTGAGATGAAATTTTGTTTCTGACCAAATACTTATTTTCCACCATAATATGCAAATAAAATGATAAAAAAACAGACAATGTGATTTTCTGGATTTTTTTTTCTCAGTTTGTCTCCCATAGTTGAGGTCTACCTATGATGTAAATTACAGACGCCTCGCATCTTTTTAAGTGGTGGAACTTGCACTATTGCTGAATGACTAAATACTTTTTTGCCCCACTGTAGATGCAGGATGTTAGACATGGCTCATTCCCATGTGTTGGGTAGACACCTAGGGGCAAATGAGACCCAGAAGCGCATCCTCCAGAGATTCTACGGGCCTGGGTGTTACAGAGAAAATTATGAGCTATTGTCGTTCCTGCCCCACATGACAGCTAACCTCTCCGATGGCCAACTTCCAAAGTCCTCTAGCACCGTTACCCATCATCGATGATCATGATGGATTTAGTGGGGTCCCTGGTGAAGACCGCAAGAGGACATTAATATATGTTGGTAGTCCTGGATTATGCTAGCCACTACCCATAGGCGGTGCCCTTAAGAAATTGGGGTCCTTCCTGATATATAAGTCCCCCTTTCTGCTGCTATTCCTTAACACATAATGAAAAAAAAAACATTCTACTCACCTTTCACCACTTCCATGTCACACAGGATTCTCTTCGGATTTACAACCAGCTGAAATAGCCCCCCTCCCACATGGGCCTGGTTGCGGATGCGATTGTTATGCCCCTGGTCTCAGGCAGACTCAATTTCTCGGCTCACAGCACTGCATCCATCAACAGTCTTCTGATATAAATAATATCACGTGACCAATGCAGCCAATCAGTAGCAGCTGTAGCCTTCATAGATTTGTCTGAGCAGAAGAATGGGCCTTGGAACCCTCAGGACAGGACTCTTGATTAGAGAGAAAGTGCTCAAGGTTGGCTTCCGCTCCATTCATATTCAATGGGACAGCCTCACACAGCTAAACTCTGTACTTGGCTTTCTCCTGCAGACCACTTGTCCTCAATTAGCCAGATGCTCTAATAATTACTTGTGTAGAATGTACGTCTGTGCTGGCCATTAATATTGATATTTTGTTAAGATCGATATGTAAAAACAGTTTGTATAGGAGCATAATATTCCCCATGATGCATTTACCACTATAGTCGCCATTTATAATCTACAATGTAATTATGCACGTCGGACTTGATACATTTTGCCCCATTACACTCAGAGATTATCATTGGACTCCAACAGTAGCAAATATAACTACATGTAAACCCACAAGTCCTTACATGACTGCATTATATATTGTATGTGGACAAGATCATTTACCGCTAATACGTTACATCCAATGTACATGTTCAGCATCATTTTCTAGGAAACTGTAAGTCGTGTTCATGTAGATGAATGAAGGACTTTCATCATGGATTAATACAATTTATTAAAACTCTGTACAACCTGATACGTTCGCTAATGCTTATTTTCTGTGTAGAAATGTTTCATCTCTGCTTTTTTTTCCAATAAAACATGCCCTTGTGACAAACCACCTGAATCAATGTTATTTCAGGTTTACAATTACTCTTAGTATGATAGCGCTCAACATCAAATGTCTAATTAAGAATAATTATATTTGTAATGTGAAAAAAATAAATTAATTATTGTGGTCAAATGAAACATCTTGTTTCGGCAATAAGGAGAGGTTGTTGTCACAAGTGCCTACGTGACTCCGGTCACTCATCTGTCTCCTGTGCTTTTCATTCAACATGGCAAATAATGAATAATATAAAAAATATGTAACTATGTGCAGGACAGATTATGTTTGTTAATGGTTTCCTGGATTACAGAAATAGGCCGTCTTTTCCCAGAAACCGTACCACTTTTGTCCGAGGGCTCTGTTTGGAATTGCATTCAAATGAATGAGGATTGCCCATGCATTTCGATGAAAAAAATACATAATTTCGTTTCTATTTTTTGCAATCCATTTAAGTATTTTAACACATATTTTTTATTTTTAATTCCATACCATATTTTTTATTTAAGGAGTTCGAAAACAAATTCCAGATTATAGTGTTTTTCAATTTTATTGTATTTTGGGAAATAAAAGTGGTGAGAAAAACGTAAAACAGCAAAAATTGCAGATTTTAGCGCAATATAGTGTGCGCCAAATTAGTTAACGTCCCTCTATGTGTTTTACATTTAGCATGCTTGTACTATGTGTGTTACAGTATATAGACATATTTGTATGTGTGTGTGAATGTTAACTCCTTTCTACCTTCATCTTTTTTTTTTTTCACTTTTGTTTTATGTCACCATTTATCATGAGCAGTACATTTTTTATTCTTTATTTTGGTTTGTGTCACCATTTTTCTAAGACTAACTACATTATTATTATAACCATTTTGGAGTAGGTATTACTTGAGCGTATTCAATTTTTAGAGAGTTACTGATAAAACGGCAATTATGGCATTTTTATGTTATTTGTCATTTGGGATAAATAATATCATATTTTTAAAGCTCAAACTTTATGCACATGGTAAAACCAAATGAACACTTCTCAAAAAAATAAGTTGACAAACAATGGACCTTCATGAACAAAAGATTCAAGTTGGAAATCTTTACACATATAAGTTGTGTAACTTGTTGAGAACAAAATGACGTATCAACAATGGAAACCAAAATCATCAACAAATTGGCCCTGAGGATTTCATCCTATTAGCTAATAGCAGTCAGTGATTTGTGCAACCCTCCTCGGATATATGCCTAGGCTATCAGTGACAAGTAGCCAAACCAGTTATGCTGGATGATATTGCAGATAACATAATGTTCTCTGTGGGTGGCTTCAAACTATTTCATGTGTGTCACATCCACTTACGGTGAACCTGTTTTCTTATGAATGTTCTCTGGTGAATATCAATCAATATACATGGTGCTGGGCTGTCAGCACAAGTGACACTATAGGATTTTGGGCCCCCAACCTCATGCCACCCCAACGGAGTATGTTTTTGACAGTTTGACCAGTTGCCCACTGAAGGTCATTTTGGACAACTTTTCCAGAGCTCTTCCCATTTTTCTTCGCACAAAGGATAATATACCAGTCTGGATGTTGGGTGATGACAGATGCTACTGACAGGAGATGGCAGATGCTACTGATAAGAGGGGGCAGGATCTCTAGTTCCTCATCTTCCTACCCCCTCACCTTTCTCCCTCCTGTGAACATAGAATCTTATCAGTAGCAGCCGCTATCTCCTATCTCAGTAATGTAATAATAATCTGTCTTCACTGAAGACAAATTTTTCCAGTGAATTGAGAATTTTGTGAATGAAAGATCAGTCCTAGGGGAGATGGAGGCAAATTCTTCTTATAAGACATATCACAAAGTTACTTATTTTCACGTGTACTATTGATTTATGATATAAAAATAAACCCAATGGTTACTGTTTAAGTGTTTTCATCATTTTTGTTTCCAAAGCTTTTTTTATTTCATTTTTTTTTTATTTGGTGAATGGCAAAAGGGTGTGATTCCAACTGTTTTGGTGGTTTGTTGTATTTTTATACTTGTCTGCTTTTAATTTATATTAACCATTCTTCAAACTGTTTATTAGCCCTTTTGGGATTTGAACCTCCAATCATTTATTTAATAGCAGCTATAATACACTGAAATAATTCTTAGGACTCATGCAGACGTCCTGTTTCGGACCACAATGTATGGAATGTCTATGAGTCTCCGTCCTGAACATGTCAGCCTTATAGAAATACAGGAAGCTGTCATTCTCCGGATGGGAGACTCCTAGCCAGTCAGTGCATTGCAGTCTTATGAAGGCCACATCTGCCATGGCAAGCTATTGGCACCCTGTGATCACGTTACAGGGGTTCGGTGAGTTAAATGCGGGGAACATTTCTTTGTTTGGCCAAATGTAAAGGAACTGATCGGTTGTGCCCTGTCTGGCCACTAATCTGGGTGATGGAGTGGTTGTGTGCTGTTCCATATACTGTGTATATCCAGCCACTGCCAGGTCTGGTAACAGCTGTTGGACACCCCCTCCACACCCCGATCTGATATTGATGACCTATCCCAAGGATATGATATCAATATTAAGATAGTGGAAAAGCCCTTTAAAGTTTAAATTCTTCTGTTAAATTGGTTGGCGCATAATCTCCTGGACAACGTCTTTAAATTAGTTCTATGTATATTATTATGCTACAGATTTGTCTTCTAATTTGAAATAAAGCTGACATATCTCATACCCTAGATGTATTACTCCAGATATTAAAGAAGACCTATTACTTTTGCCTGGTGTTCTCTTGAATACTTTCTTGTTTTTCTTTTGTTCCTGCTCCGGAATATTTGCTTCATATTCTATGGCACATTTCTTCTCTATGCTGTGCCATTTGTCGGCGTGTCCAAATGCTTGTGTTCCACCTGCTGGAAAGCGGAGGTCACATGTTTTCAACATGGGTCCATACAGAGGCATCATGGACTGTGTATGTTTTGTGCTTCCGTTATTCCTCTGCATCACATGATCACTCATGATTGGCCATCCCAAAACATATAACCTGGCAACCTTCCCCACCCACCCTGACATGCCTCCAGAAGAAGCTAGGCGAAACACGTGTCATGGTGGAGGGAAACTGGGCATGATTTTCTAATGTAGCCACAAGCTCCAAGTAACGAGGTGCTATTACTTTTGTTAGCAATTACTAAAATTCATAGATGGGATTGTATTGTATGCAGCACTAATATTGTGGTTATGGTATTGTGTATATAAATGAAGCAGTGGGGTTTTCTGAAACCTTTTTTCCTTCACCTGCCCTATCACTAGTTTAATCTATATATTTTCACTACTGACTACATACTATTTTCCTTGGAATAGGCTTATGTGTCCTGGTCTGTGAGGCACCTTTTTGATTTTAATATTTTACTGTGTATTGGTTTTTCTGTTTAATAAAATTATATTTTCTGAGGGATTCTATGAGTTCACTTCTTTATGTCATGAGCTACACTTTAATTTTCCCTTGGCTTTGGTGTTAAATTAGTCATATTGACGAGCTATCCTATACCTTACCTTGCATTTAAAGGACACTTTTTTGTTAATCAATATGTATGGCAAGTGTCAGGTCCTCTTTAGAGAAACATAAAAACAGGTATAAATTGCATTCATAAGCCATCACTCATCCTTCCCCCATAAACTCTCACTTTGTCTTACTGAGTGGCATAACGTACCGTAATTTGATTTGAATTGATATATCGACAAATTGTATAAATCAATTCAAGAAAGTTTAGGCAGGACACCTCTGTGTATGAGTGATATGGCACATATTCAAGAATCTGTGTGATTTTCAAAAACAACATTCAAAAATTAGTTTGCATTATAATTTTGAAAATGATTCTCATGTCAGTAGATGGCAGCATTCTATCAGGAAATTGCAAATAGTACAAATAATATTGGTAGAAAATTTGTATTGTAATGTATTATTATTTATTTGTACTATGCACTTCAGTTCTGGGCACCAGTTTATAGAAAGAATGTCCTGGTGTTAGAAAAAGTGCAATTGAATATTCACAAAACTGATAAGGGGCATGACGTATCTTACTTATGAGAAAAGATTAAAATAATCAGATAGATCAGAGAAGGGACTGTTCACGGTTTCAAAAAAGGCTATAAGCTGTTTTAGAAGTAAATAACATAAATGCTTATGTAAGGTCATGTTCACACATTGCATTTTTGCAACATTTTTCCCACGAAAAATGCAACTTTTTTGACCTAGTAAAGTGAATAAGATTTCTGAAATTTCATACACATATTATTTTTTTCCTCGCAGATTTATATCATTTTGAAATTCTTTCAGTTATTTAGAATCAGCGTTTTTCACCTAATATAATGAATGGGAAAAAAATTCATAAAAAACTTTATTCAATGTTTTTCCTGCCAAGATACATGTTTTTGATGTAGAAATGTCTGCAGCAAATACTTAACGTGCACACATACCCTACGTGTGTAAAGTTGTTTTAGCAATATTTGGGAAAATGGATTGACAGCTGGGATCAGGAGGGAAAGACTAGCTCTTTTGGGGCAGATTGGACCATGCATTGTGGTTGTTCTTGCACCCCCTCCCTTTATAATTTTCTTTACCTCATTTGAACTTGATGGACATGTCTTTTCTCAACCGTATTTGTAACATGTACACTGATAGGATTCTGCTCCGCTTGCTGGTTTTGGCCAGTATTTTACATATTTGCGGTCACAAAGAGGCTAGCCTCTTTTCCTGCTTCCATCATTGGTCAAGTTCATGATCACAAATATACAAATCATATACGGTACTTGTGATAACATGATGACCACTCAAACAGACAAGGAGAGCCAAATCCTAACAGTCTGTACATTACACACTTAGGATTTGGCATCCTTCAGTGAGGCATGAAAATAAACCCCAACCTAGAAAACCCCTTTAATAAAGGCACTGTACAATTTGAGGATAATTATTCTTACATAGAAGAAACTTTTTAGTTATCTTAATAACAAATGTATTTACTATTAGACAATAAGGCTAATCAATTCCACAATGTATCTAAAGTGTGTTGACACCTCCAAAGGAAACCTATGTCTCTTGCTGACCAAAGCATGAGCTGTATGAATCAGAGACTGAATACATGATTGCAGACAGGTGTGTTTTACTCTGAAATGTTCTGGTGTTTTATGCAATTATAGCTTTAAAAGCCATCTAAGGCCTGTTACACACGTCAGTGGCTCCGGTACGTGTGGTGACAGTTTTCTCACGTAGCGGAGACACTCACTCACGTAGACACATTAAAATCAATGTGTCTCTGCACATGTCAGCGTGTTTTCACGGACCGTGTGTCCGTTTGAAAAACACGGAGACATGTCAGTGTTCGTGGGAGCGCACGGATCACACGGACCCATTAAAGTCAATGGGTGCATGTAAACACGTACTGCACACGGATGCTGTCTGTGTGCCGTCCGTGTGCCGACTGAGGACCACACGGACTGCGCAGGAGACAGCGCTACAGTAAGTGCTGTCCCCTGCTTTGGGTGCTGAAGCCAGAATTCATTCCTTCTTCCCAGCAGTGTTCGCTGGAGAGAAGGAATAAAAAATCATTGTTGTTTTTTTTTGTGGTTAAAATAAAGTTCCCGGTAACCTCCCCCCTCCCACCCCCTGTGCGCCCGCCCGCTTGCATTAAAATACTCACCCAGCTCCCGCGATGCTTCCTCTCAGCGCCGCAGCTTGTCCTGTATGAGCCGTCACGTGATGCCGCTCATTACAGTGATGAATATGCGGCTCCACCTCCCATAGGGAGGCACAGTGATGTGCCACGTGAGCTCACGGACACGGATAACTCCAGTACCGATTTTTCCGGTAACGGAATTATCTGGACGTGTGAGACTGGCCTAAGAACTATAGGAGTAGATGAGACTCGTACAGTGTTGCCCCCGTCCGGCGTCTCCTTGGCATACTCCTATTGACAGGTCTCTCACTATGTATACACAGGTAACAATTTTCTCATAACTAGTAACATGCCAGTTAGTCCAGATCAAAGGTTGTCCATTCCAGACATTCTCCATTGTGTCTGTTGTTACACAGTTGAATTTCCTTGGAAACCTATCAGGGAAATTCAGCAGAGCTATGCAGTGAATCTGGTCTAAGGTATTTTTTTTTTTGCTGTTGTTGTTGTTGCAATCTTCATATTCTGGAACATTTAAATGACTGTTATTTTAATTGCCTAAATCAAACAATGAATACTTTGCTGTTTTGGTATTTTTGCATCCCAATGACTGATTACGAAGGAACATTTTATGTATATTTTGACCACACTTTCTATTATATGGATTTGTATGACAGTTACGACTTGGATATCTACATACAGTGGGTATGGAAAGTATTCAGACCCCTTTAAAGTTTTCACTCTTTGTTTCATTGCAGCCATTTGGTAAATTCAAAAAAGTTCATTTCTTTCACGTTAATGTACTCTATCTTGACAGAAAAAAAGACAACTGTAGTAATTTTTGCAAATCCTTCTATATTATTTCAAAACATTCTTTTTCGGTGATTACTTTGTATCTCCGTTCATACTGCACCCACACATGATACACCATTTGAAAGGTAAACTTACCCCCTTCAACAAGAAAATAGCCAAACAATCCACACTGCCACGATGTTATCACAAAATGTATTTTAAACAGTAATTTTCATAAAAATGCAGTAAGGAAAAATGACCTGCAGGTGGCACCACACTACCCCAAAGCACAATACCACAAGGCTGAAACAAATCCTAACATTTGCCTTGGGGGCTTTCCAGCTTGCTGAACTCCTTGCCCAGCCGATTTCAGGTAGGTACATATAAAATATTTGCTACATATGTGGAAGTAGAATAAAAGTAAAACTTTACCTGTTTAAGGCTATGCACACGTTGGGGTGCAGAATCCACATCTCCTGGCAGAAAACGCAGGTGCAGATTTGACGCGTTTTTTATGCGGATTTTGTGCGTTTTTGTTGCGGATTTGATGCGGATTTTGCGCGAATTTCATGCGTTTTTTACCACTGCGGATTTCTATAATGGAAGGGTGCAGAAGTGCTGCAGATCCGCACAAAAGAAGTCACATGCTACTTCTTTTGATCCGCAGCGTTTTTCATGCGGAATTTTCCACACCATTAGCACAGCATTATTTTTTTCCTATTGATTTACATTGTACTGTAAATCACTTTGCAGATCTGCAGTGTCATTGGACAGTCATTGAAAAGTCTATCTTCCTTCTAAGGCCGGCGTCACACTAGGCGTAAGACAATACGGTCCGTTTTTTATGGCCGTAATACGCAGAAATGTTTCCAAATGTCATCCGTAGGCAGGGTGTGTCAGCGTATTTTGCGCATGGCATCCTCCGTATGTAATCCGTATGGCATCCGTACTGCGATATTTTCTCGCAGGCTTGCAAAACTGACATCTAATGGATTTATGGGTTCAAATGTTCGTTAAAACATATATACAGTATATATATGTATGTCATTGATACACACACATATATATATATATATATATATATATATATATATATATATATATATATATATATATATATTCTGTACTTATATTTAATTCAGCGCGAGATATGTGAAAACCCGGTAATTCAATTGCCGGCTTTTTCTTTCTCCTTCCCAAACCCGACAGGATATGAGACATGGTTTACATACAGTAAACCATCTCATATCCCTTTTTTTTTTTGCATATTCCACACTACTAATGATAGTAGTGTGTATGTGCAAAATGTGGGCACTCTAGCTTGTAAAATAAAGGGTTAAATGGCGGAA
This sequence comes from Ranitomeya variabilis, assembly GCF_051348905.1. NCBI lineage: Eukaryota > Metazoa > Chordata > Amphibia > Anura > Dendrobatidae > Ranitomeya > Ranitomeya variabilis. Next base: position 731,415,821 of record NC_135233.1, read on the forward strand.
AAAATTGGCGTGGGCTCCCACGCAATTTTCTCGTGGCTCGTGCCTGTAAAACCCCCGGGAATGAATGGATTGCAGGGGAATGACCTGTAGTTACCTTGAGTTGCGGTGATGCGCCCTCTGTTGGATGTCCTCATGAACTGGAGCCTGGTAAAAGTTCCCACGCTCGAGTTCATATGAGGACATCCAACAGAGGGCGCCTCACCGTGACTCAAGGTAACTACAGGTCACCCTGCTTTCCATTCATTCCACGGGGTTTTTACAGGCACGAGCACTGCTTTATCTGAGCTCCTGGCTGTAAAATGATTTAACCCCTTCAGATGGATTTACTTCGTGGGACTTGACCTGAGCGACGGAAGGTATGAGATATTGTTGTTTTTTTATTTTTCCTTTGTTACAGAACGAGGGTCTTCAGGTGGATTACCAGTATAATAAAATCTTACAACAACCTGTGTCTTTATTTCATTAAAATACTTGTAAATAATGTGTGTGTGTGTTTTATTAACCATTTAGTACTATTGGATTAATAATGGATAGGTGTCATAATTGACGCCTCTCCATTATTAATCTGGCTTAATGTTACCTTACAATAGCAAGGTGACATTAACCCTTCATTACCCCATATCCCACCGCTACAAGGGAGTGGGAAGAGAGTGGCCAAGTGCCAGAATAGGCGCATCTTCCAGATGTGCCTTTTCTGGGGTGGCTGGGGGCAGATGTTTTTAGCCACGGGGGGGGCAATAACCATGGACCCTCTCCTGGCTATTAATATCTGCCCTCAGTCACTGGCTTTACCACTCTGGTGGAGAAAATTGCGCCGGAGCCCACGCCAATTTTTTCCGCGATTTAACCCTTTACAAGCTACAGCGCCCAAATTTTGCACATACACACTACTAACATTAGTAGTGTGGAATATGCAAAAAAAAAAGGGATATGAGATGGTTTACTGTATGTAAACCATGTCTCATATCATGTCGGGTTTGTGAAGGAGAAATGAAAAGCCGGCAATTGAATTACCGGCTTTTCTATAGAACACTGCTGCGTATTTCTCACAAGTCACACTGCTGGTCCGTGTGTAATCCATATTTTTCTCGCCCCATAGACTTTCATTGGCGATTTTTTTGCGCAATACGGTGACAAACGCAGCATGCTGCGATTTTGTACGGCCGTAGAAGACCGTATAATACGGATCCGTAAAATACGGCTGATAGGAGCTGGGCCATAGAGAATCATTGGGCCGTGTGTTATGCGTATTATACGGGTGTATTTTCTGCGCTCATATGTTCCAAAAACTCGCCAGTGTGATGCCGGCCTTAGGTTGCAGCTTATTGGTGACCTGGAGTCACCTCTGGTTCCAAGTAAAAAAACCGCAGCGTTGACATAACTCAGACATAACTGCACATTGTTTCCCGATGGGAGAGATTGGTGGAAACAACCTTGCAAAAATTAAAAAAAAAATAAATCCAACCGTAGGGAAAAAAAAGGTAAAATAATCTGCAGATATTACTTTTTTTTAAAGAGATATTCCCAATTATTATACAATGGCGTAAATATGCTCAGTTATGTGGTCAATTCTCCTTCATCATGTTTACTGTCAAAGTGGCACTGCTGTACAGGGAGCTGCCCTGTTCACATACATAGGGCTGTGTTGCACTTCCCTACACTGCAGACAGATGGCAGTGCTGCTGTGGAGGGGAAAAAAATGCTGCTGCCCCTGTTCTTTGCAAGGTCCTGACAATCAGACCCCTTCTGATCAGTAAGTAAAATACCATTATGCTTAACCCCTTCCCGACATGTGACGGAATAGTACGTCACATGTCGGGACCCCCGCTTTGATGTGCGCTCCGGTGGTGAGCGCACATCAAAGTCGCGACATGTCAGCTGTTTTTTACAGCTGACATGTGCGCGCAATAGCGGCGGGTGAAATCGCGATCACCCGCCGCTATTAACTAGTTAAATGCCGCTGTCAAACGCAGACAGCGGCATTTAACTACCGCATCCGGCCGTGCGGCCGGATATGAGCGCATCGCCGACCCCCGTCACATGATCGGGGGTCGGCGATGCTCCTCCATTGTAACCATAGAGGTCCTTGAGACCTCTATGGTTACTGATTGCCGGTGGCTGTGAGCGCCCCCCTGTGGTCGGCGCTCACAGCACACCTGCATTTTAGCTACATAACAGCGATCTGATGATCGCTGTTATGTAGCAGAGCCGATCGGGCTGTGCCTGCTTCTAGCCTCCCATGGAGGCTATAGAAGCATGGCAAAAGTAAAAAAAAAAGTTTTTAAAAATGTGAAAAAAAAAAAAAATATATAAAAGTTTAAATCACCCCCCTTTCGCCCCAATCAAAATAAATCAATAAAAAAAAAACCCAACCTACACATATTTGGTATCGCCGCGTTCAGAATCGCCCGATCTATCAATAAAAAAAAGCATTAACCTGATCGCTAAATGGCGTAATGAGAAAAAAATTCGAAACGCCAGATTTACGTTTTTTTGGTCGCCACGACATTGCATTAAAATGCAATAACGGGCGATCAAAAGAACGTATCTACACCAAAATGATATCATTAAAAACGCCAGCTCGGCACGCAAAAAATAAGCCCTCACCTGACCCCAGATCACGAAAAATGGAGACGCTACGAGTATCGGAAAATGGCGCAATTTTGTTTTGTTTTGTTTTTTGCAAAGTTTGGAATTTTTTTTCACCACTTAGGTGAAAAATAACCTAGTCATGTTAGGTGTCTATGAACTCGTAGTGACCTGGAGAATCATAATGGCAGGTCAGTTTTAGCATTTAGTGAACCTAGCAAAATAGGCAAGCAAAAAACAAGTGTGGGATTGCACTTTTTTTGCAATTTCACTGCACTTGGAATTTTTTTCCCGTTTTCTAGTACACGACATGCTAAAACCAATGATGTCGTTCAAAAGTACAACTCGTCCCGCAAAAAATAAGCCCTCACATGGCCAAATTGACGGAAAAATAAAAAAGTTATGGCTCTGGGAAGGAGGGGAGCGAAAAACGAAAACGGAAAAACGGAAAAAGCTCCGGGGGTGAAGGGGTTAATGTTGGGGGATCTCCTTTAGGCAAGAGTCAAACAACGTATATAAAAAAAAAAAAAAAAAAAAAAATCGGTCCGTTTTACACAGACGACAATCGCAGAAATGTTCCCTGAACAGTGATCCGTATATCATCCGTGTGCAGTGCGAGGATGCGATTTTCGCGCATGTAAGCATCCGTGTGACATCCGTATGGTGAGATTTTCTCGCCGGCTTGCAAACTGGACATATAATGGATCCATGGGCTCAAATATTTGTGAAAAAAAAATAAATATATATATATATATATATATATATATATATATATATATATATATATATATATATCAGTGACACACATACCTCTCTGTGTTCATCATCTCATTAAATACATTTACATTTGACCAGTTTGATTTTCCTGAAATTGCCTGCGCCCCCAACAAGCAATGTACGAAAATTTTGTACGGGCCAACTAGTTTAATAAAAAAGAAAAACTGGAATATCACATGTTCATAAGTATTCTGACATTTTGCTCAGACACTCATATTTAAGTCACATGCTGTCCATTTCCTTGTGATCCTAATTGAGATGGTTCTACTCCTTCATTGGAGTCCAGCTGTGTTTAATTAATCTTATAGGACTTGATTTGGAAAGGCACACACCTGTCTATATAAGACCTCACAGCTCACAGTGCATGTCAGACCAAATGAGAATCATGAGGTCAAAGAAACTGGCCAAGGAGCTCAGAGACAGAATTGTGGTGAAGCACAGATCTGGCCAAGGTCACAACAGAATTTCTGCAGTACTCAAGGTTCCTAAGAGCACAGTGGCCTCCATAATCCTTAAAAGGAAGAAGTTTGGGACCACCAGAAGTCTTCCAAGACCTTGCCGTCAAGCCAAACTGAGCAATCGTGGGAGAAGAGCCTTGGCGAGAGAGTTAAAAAAGAACCCCAAGATCACTGTGGCTGAGCTCCAGAGATGCAGTAGGGAGATGGGAGAAAGTTCCACAAAGTCAACTATTACTGCAGACCTCCACCAGTCGGGTCTTTATGGCAGAGTGGCCCGACAGAAGCCTCTCCTCAGTGCAAAACATATGAAATCCCACATAGAGTTTGTGAAAAAAAAACACATGAAGGACTCCCAGACTATGAGAAATAAAATTCTCTGGTGTGAAGAGACACAAATAGACCTTTTTGGTGATAATTCTAAGCGGTATGTGTGGAGAAAACCAGGCACTGCTCATCACCTGCCCAATACAATCCCAACAGTGCAACATGGTGATGGCAGCATCATGCTATGGGGTGTTTTTCAGCTGCAGGGACAGGACGACTGGTTGTCGCTGAAGGAAACACGAATGTGGCCAAGTACAGAGATATCCTGGATGAAAACGTCTTTTGCTACGTTCACATTTGCGTTGTGCGCCGCAGCGTCGGCGCCGCAGCGCACAACGCAAACAAAAACGCAGCAAAACGCATGCACAACGCTGCGTTTTGCGCCGCATGCATCCTTTTTTTAATTGATTTTGGACGCAGCAAAAATGCAACTTGCTGCGTCCTCTGCGCCCGGACGCGGGCGCCGCAGCGACGCATGCGGCGCAAAACGCAAGTGCGACGCATGTCCATGCGCCCCCATGTTAAATATAGGGGCGCATGACGCATGCGGCGCCGCTGCGGCGCCCGCCGCTAATGTGAACGTAGCATTTCAGAGTGCTCTGGAGCTCAGACTAGCCAAAGGTTCACCTTCCAACAAGACAATGACCCTAAGCACACAGCTAAAATAACAAAGGAGTGGCTTCAGAAAAACTCTGCGACCATTATGGACTGTTGCAGCCAGAGCCCTGACCTAAACCCAATTGATCATCTCTGCAGAGACCTGAAAAGGGCTATCCACCAACGTTCACCATCCAACCTGACGGAACTGGAGAGGATCTGCAAGGAAGAATGGCAGAGGATCCCAAAATCCAGGTGTGAAAAACTTGTTGCATCATTCCCAAGAAGATTTATGGCTGTTCTAGCTCAAAAGGGTGCTTCTAATCAATGCTGAGCAAAGGGTCTGAATACTTATTGTTAGGGCTGGCGGAACGCACCAAATAATATTAAGGAAGATATAAGGTGCTTTCGCAACCCGGGGTCCACTGTGCAGAGATGACACCTGCTGCTCAGTATTGTCGGACAGTCTATGGCGATATAATTTGAACACACACGGGTTAGCTTCACCCGGTATTTAAGGAGGCGAACCCTGTTGCATCACAGGGCCTCAATACCGCAGAGTGAACGCTAGTGTTAGGTCACAGGGCTCTACCCCAACGACATAGGGTTAGAGCCCCTCTAGACCCACTAGCGCTCGGCGCCGCAACTGCGGTGCCAGGGGGAAAACTAAATGCTAATAGATGCAATGCACTAGGTGAGTCCATCGCTGCTCTGGTGGATGCCATTAACCACCTTAACTAGGGCCTGGAAAGCACACTAGTTGTGCACGGCGCCGCACTGGTGAATGCTGCTGAAATGACGCAGTATTTCTTGCTCTTATGCTGAATTGCTAGTCAGCTCCAAACACTGAACCACAAACCACAACACTAGGGAAGGGTTCATTAAGAGCTTTCACCAGATAACATACGTGCGCGCGCACACACACACACACAATATTAGATTTATACTAGAGCATGGCTGAGCGGCCATGCAAACCTTTTATAGATGCAGCCTTCTGGGACATTCCCAGTGGTCCAATCAGAGCTGCTACAGGACCTGAGCATGTGACCTCCAGCCTCCAATGAGAGGTCATCCCATGGGCATGCTCAGTAGATGAAAAGCAGGACTTAGTCCCTGGAGCGTCTGCTCGACGCTGATCAATGCCGGTTACAATGGCTGACCCTGGGACAGCAGCAGTAACCATACGCACAGTATCAGCTTGAGTCAGATGCCTCTGCTGAGCAGGCTCCTCCGTGGCTAAGGAAGAATGAGAGACCGCAGAGGACGTGGTTCAAGATTCCCCCCGTGCAGCGGTGGGAACTTGACACCTAACACTTATGAGCATGTGATATTTCAGTTTTTTATTTTTTAATAAATTTGCAAAAATTACTACGTTTCTGTTTTTTTTTCAGCCAAGATGGGGTGTACACTAATGAGAAAAAAAAGGAACTTTTTTGAATGTACCAAATCTAAAGTATACTCTAAGGCTATGTGCACACGTTGCAGATTTTGATGCGTTCCGCAGCATTTTTGGACACGCAGAATTGCATCAAATCTGCATTGTAGTGCACAAGCAATGTTAGTCAATGGGAAATTGACATTTGGTGTGCACATGTTGCGGAAAAAAAAAAAAAGCGATTGTATTTACAGCGTTTTATTTTCTGCAGCATGTCAATTCTTTTTGTGGATCTGCTGAGGTTCTGCAACCATTGACTAACATTGCGTCAGGCAAATCTGCAGCAAAACCACATGTTTAAAAAAATCTGTGGTTTTGCTGCGAAGTTGAGTGCGAGAAACGCTGCAGATCGGGAGGAATAAGAGTGTGTGGGTGGAGTGTGTGCGGAGACCAGGGCCAGACTGGGACTAAAATTCAGCCCTGGCATTTGAAGTTACACAGGCCCACTTGTCACATGGTGACTGTATAATATCTTTGTACACTTGTAGGTTACAAGAAGTGAGGGGAGTGTAACACGACTGTATAACATATAATCACAGCTGTATCCAGCATTACAGCTCAGTCCTATTTATTGCTTTTAGTTGCAGTACCAAGAAAAGCCGCTACTTTACCTACATAACTGGATCTCGTAGATAATGAAGGGATAAGACGACCAAAGGCTATAGAAGCACATTCTGATGCTCCATAAACTTTGCCTACAGCCACTTTTGGTTCCGCTGCGCAGCACGAGACCCGGTGACTCTGAAGAGCGGTGACATCAGTAACGTCATCGCTCATCAAATATTCCGGGTCTTGCGCTGAGCTCGGCGACTGTGAAGAGCGGTATTGTTACTACCGTCACCGCTCTTCAGAGTCCCTGGGTCTCGCCAGGTCTGGGCTAGTAGTGGGGGTGTCTGATAGACACCTCTCCATTACTTACACCAGGGATTGATAGCAGCTGACATCAACTCTGAAAATCATTACACATACCAGAATTAAATGCTTTGGCGGCTGGTAAAAGCAGTAGAGTTAGCGCTATTCCCAGGCGCTGAGTGCTAACAACTGTCATCATCCTTGCCTCATCTCCCTGCAAAGCATTTCTGTTGTATTTACATGCGCTGATCTCAGGCCGCTAAACAAGTGTGACTGACAATACTGAAGTCATCCGCTCGTTTCCCGGCCTCTTTACACCAACTGAGAAAGAATGAAGGGAACAGAACAATCACAATTACATCAATCTGTCCGCATACAGTATCATGTTATCAGCAGCACACATCTACAGTTTACACCGGCGATGTGCTGCTGAGAACAAGGATTTCTGCTCCCACATAAACAATCCAATCACTCGATGAATAGGCAGCATTTTGCTTGTTTAGTATAATACACCCCATAGTCCTCCATATATTATAATGTTCACCTCAGTCCTCCATATAGTATAATACTCCTCAGTCCTCCATATAGTATAATACACTCCTCAGTCCTCCATATAGTATAATACACTACTCAGTGCTCCATATAGTATAATGTACTGCCACAGTCCTCCAAATAGTATAATACACTCCTCATAGTGTTCCATATAGTATAATGCACCGCCATTGTCATCCATGTAGTACAATTCACTTCCCACAGTATAATGCACCCCATAGTTCTCCATATAGTATAATGTATTCCGCATAGTCCTCGATACAGTATAATGCAGCCCACATATAGTATAATGATGCCACTCCAGAGTATAATGCAGCCACCCGACAGAATATATTGTAGCCCCCTGAATATAATGTAACCCCCCAGAGAATATAATGCAGCCCCTTCATATGGTATAATGCAGCCCCTGCATATATATGGTAGCCCCCTCAAAGAGCATAATGCAGCCCCCCATAGAATATAATGTAGCCCCTCCATAGAATACAATGCAGTCCTTCTCATATAGTATAATGCAGCTCCCCATAGAATGTAATGTAGCCCCCTCATAGAGTATGATGCAGTCACCCCTCATAGAATATAATACAGCCCCCATAGAATATAATGTAGCCCCCAGAGAATGTAATACAGCCCCCCATAGAATGTAGTACAGCCCCCATAGAATATAATACTGCCCCCATAGAATATAATACAGCACCCCATAGAATATAATACAGCACCCTATAGAGTATAATACAGCCCACCTCCCCACAGAATATAATACAACCCCCCATGGAATATAATGTAGCCCCCATAGAATGTAATACAGCCCCCCCATAGAATGTAATACAGCCCCCCATAGAATGTAATACAGCCCAGCCCCCATATAATGTAATACAGCCCAGCCCCCATAAAATGTAATACAGCACAGCCCCCATAGAATGTAATACAGCACAGCTCCCATAGAATGTAATGCCGCCAGCCCCCATAGAATGTAATGCAGCCAGCCCCCATAGAATGTAATGCAGTCAGCCCCATAGAATGTAATGCAGCCCCAACAGAATGTAATACAGCACAGCCCTCATAGAATGTAATGTAGCCAGACCCCATAGAATGTAATGCAGCCAGCCCCCATAGAATGTAATAAAGCCCCCCAATAGAATGTAATGCAGCCAGCCCCATAGAATGTGATGCAGCCAGCCCCCATAGAATGTAATACAGCCAGCCCCAATAGAATGTAATGCAGCACAGCCCCCATAGAATGTAATACAGCCAGCCCCCATAGAATGTAATGCAGCCAGCCCCCATAGAATGTAATGCACCCAGCCCCCATAGAATGTAATCCAGCCAGCCTCCATAGAATGTATTACAGCCTGACCCCATAGAATGTAATGCAGCCAGCCCCAATAGAATGTAATGCAGCCAGCCCCATAGAATGTAATCCAGCCAGCCTCCATAGAATGTATTACAGCCTGACCCCATAGAATGTAATGCAGCACAGCCCCCATAGAATGTAATAAATCCCCCCATAGAATGTAATACAGCCTGACCCCATAGAATGTAATGCAGCCAACCCCATAAAACGTAATGCAGCCTGACCCCATTGAATGTAATGCAGCACAGCCCCATAGAATGTAATGCAGCCTGACCCCATAGAATAATGCAGCACCGCCCCCATAGAATGTAATGCAGCACAGCCCCCATAGAATGTAATGCAGCCAGCCCCCATAGAATGTAATGCAGCACAGCCCCCATAGAATGTAATGCAGCCAACCCCCATAGAATGTAATGCAGCCTGACCCCATTGAATGTAATGCAGCACAGCCCCATAGAATGTAATGCAGCCTGACCCCATAGAATGTAATGCAGCACAGCCCCCATAGAATGTAATGCAGCCAGCCCCATAGAATGTAATACAACACAGCCCCCATAGAATGTAATACAGCCCCCCCATAGCCCCACAATCCAGTTATCACTCATTGCTATATTTAAAAAAAAAACAAAAAAAAAAAAACACTCTCCTCACCTCTCCTTGTGCCCCGCGCTGCTCCCGGCTCCGGTCTCAGCAGCTGCAGTCTGCCCGGCCACAAAGCAGGTGCGCGATGATATGACGTCATCGTTCACCCGCAGTGTCAGAGGCAGAGCGGGGAATGATGGGAGAGGGATCGACAGCGGACGCTCTCTCATCCATCATTGCATTCAACTGTACCGGTATAGTTGAATGCGGGGCGGGTGGGCGATTGGTGGAGGGGGGGTGTCGGCGCTGGGGGGGGAGTCGGCCCTGGCACCGCTGATAGCGGCAGCAGCCCACTCCTGGCACCAGCCCTTCTGGCATTTGCCAGAAGTGCCCGATGGCCAGTCCGGCCCTGGCGGAGACTGTACAGAGAAGATGTGCGTGTCTGTGTGCGGGTGTTTGCTTGTATCTGTGTGTGTGTGTAGGCAGGCATCGTCCGATGGGTCTACTAGTCCCATCCGGCTATGCCTGCTACAGTGATAGCTAGCCGGATGATGGGACAGCAGTAGTCCCATCATCCGACCACTGTGTAAAAAAAACAAAACACATACTGTATATATACATACAGTACATACAACATATAGTACATACTCACCAATCAACTAGTCCCCAAAGCCCTTGATCACCTGATAAAAAATAAAAAATAATAAACCAACAGTATACACCCTGATCCAACATAATCCATTTAATAATGAGTCTCCCACGACGCTCTCCCATGGAGAGCAATCACATCGGCAGATGGTAATTGGCAAATCGGTAATCCTCCGCACTGTATCCCTCCGCCGAGTTCAGCAGAGTTCATACTGTCACTTGTGGCACCACTGCGTGGGAAAATTCTCACACAGCAGTGTCGTAAAGTGAGAGCCCATTGAACCCTCAGTGATAACACTGCAGGAGCCATTGTCTCCTGCCAGTGTGTCAGTGGAGGCCCTGTACAGTGGTCACATCTCCTGATGTGACTGCTCCATGGGGAGATCGTTGTGGGACACTCGTTATTAAATGGACTGTGTCGGATCAGGGAGTATTTGTGTTGGTTTATTATTTTTTTTTTACAGGAGATCGAGGGCATCACATGGATTGGCAGAACAATAAAGATGACAAAACTGTGTAGTGTTTTATTTCATTAAAATAATTTATTCTGGCTGTGTCTTTTTTTAGACCCTTAACATCTATAGGATTAGTAATGAATATGTGTCTTATTGACTCCTCACCATTGCTAAGCCGCCTTGATGTCACCTTACAATACAAAGGTGACATTAACCCATTAACCCCCTATTACCCCATATGCCACCGGTACAGGGCAGTGGGAAGAGAGAGGCTAAGTGCCGGAATTGGTGCATCTGTGTGCTGGTGTTTGTAGCTGGGGTGTCCAAAATCCATGGTCCCTTCCTAGGCTATGAATATCAGCCCGCAGCTACCGTGTTTCCCCGAAAGTAAGACAGTTTCTTACATTCTTTTACCACTCAAAAGTCCCACTATGTCTTACTTTCGGGGTATGTCTTACATGGGAAAAAAACCTGTGTGGTCACTGCAGAGCTGTCACACAGACAGCTCTCCAGCGACCAACTATGCGAAGTCCCCTGGTAACCAGGGTAAACATCGGGTTACTAAGTGCAGGGCCGCGCTTAGTAACCCGATGTTTACCCTGGTTACCAGTGTAAATGTAAAAAAAAAAAGTGAGGTGTCATATCTTGTTTTTTCCAGAGGTGATTTTGGCGTTTTTGGGCTGTCGGGACAGAATACAGTGGCTCTTCCTTTGCCTTTTGGTGTTTTTAATCCTTCAGAAAGATACTGTTGACTTCCATCTCCAAGTTCTAATCGTCGCTTCGCCGGAGGGCGCCCCAGTGCAGGCTGCAATAGGCCGGCTCTGGCGGCTGGTCCATGCGGGGTGGAGTAGATGAAGCTGGCCGCTGCTTGCTGCTCCGGAGCGCACAGTCCGTGCGGGGGATGGTGCACCGGGCCGGGGGAGGACAGGACGAGCAGGTATCCGCCGCCTCCTGCGCCAACCACGGCGCCGCCTACTGCAGCCTGCACTGGGGCGCCCTCCGGCGAAGCGACGATTAGAACTTGGAGATGGAAGTCAACAGTATCTTTCTGAAGGATTAAAAACACCAAAAGGCAAAGGAAGAGCCACTGTATTCTGTCCCGACAGCCCAAAAACTCCAAAATCACCTCTGGAAAAAACAAGATATGACACCTCACTTTTTTTTTTTTTACATTTACACTGGTAACCAGGGTAAACATCGGGTTACTAAGTGCGGCCCTGCGCTTAGTAACCCGATGTTTACCCTGGTTACCAGTGAAGACATAGCTGAATCGTCCGCATCCCGCAGTTAATGCAGCAAAAGGTACCGGTACGGCTTATATTTTTCCAACGTACAGTACTATGTCTTACTTTTGGGGTGCGTCTTACATTAGCCGCCCCGCTAAAAACCCCACTACGTCTTACTATCGGGGGTGTCTTACTATCGGGGAAACACGGTATCTGCATAGCCTTTTCTGGCTAATACTTATAGGGGGACCCCCTATTTTAATAGCCAGTAAAGGCTAAATATACAGCTGTGGGCTGATATTGATAGCCTGGGAAGATCAATAGGTATTAACCTCTTCCTAGGCTATAAACATCGGCCCTCAGACTCTGGCTTTCCCTCTCTGGCACAGAAAATTGCATGGGAGCCCATGCCATTTTTTCTTTAAATTAAACAGATATTGCATTTAAGGTCGGGGTCACACTTGCGAGAATCTCGCAGGAGTCTCTCACATCAATACCCGGCACTGCCACCTGCACTCGGGACCGGAGCGTGCGGCTGCATGTATTTCTATGTAGCTGAGACTCGTGCGAGTTTCTCGCAAGTGTGACCCCGGCCTATTAACGCAGATTTTGTGTGTGTCTTTGTTTAACTCTTTATGTACCATTTTATTATGTTTATTACTAAACATTGGGCTTGGTATTATCTTTCTATCCATCTATCTATAGATATATCTATCTATCAATCTATCTATCTATAGATCTATCAATCTTTATCTATCTATCGATCTATCATCTATCTATCTAGTATCTATCATCTATTATCTATCTCTCTATCTATAGATCTATTGATCTATCATCGATCTATTATCTATCTATCTATAGATTTATCATCTATCTATAGATCTATCTATCTATCTATTATCTATAGATCTATCTATTATCTATCTATCTATCTATCTATCATCTATCTATCTATAGATCTATCTATAGATGTATATATAGATCTATCTATCTATCTATTATCTATAGATCTATCTATTATCTATCTATCTGTGTGCGTAAATGTGGCGCCCCAGGGTCCTGGTCGTCACAGTAGCATTGCTTTCTCCACGGGAAGAGTGATGTTAAGTTTGGATAACTGTCACCAGGTAAACACAAGCATGCAACACATTCACACTCCAGGCCACCAGGGGGAACTTTTGATCCTATTTACTAGGTGACTCCCCATATATATGGTAGTTTGTAGGGAGAGTTAGTGAGTTCTTGCCAGGAAACAGACTGGAGCAGTCTGAGGCAGAAGAGGGTGTACGGATCTGTGTAGCCACAGTGCAGCAGTTCCTGGAAAGAGACATACAGAAAGCCGAATACATTGCAGTGAGCATGTAGGAGAGCGAAGCACATGAGAGGATACCAGTGGGACACCAGCTACGAGCAGGCTGCCTCCTTCTGTGGCGCAGAGACCGGTAGCCAGACACCGAGGTTGTAAGGGCCTCTACGACTTACATCAGAGACCGGCAGGACAGCTGAACTCCAAGTTACCTGTCCGGCTTAATACCCAGGAGGCACGGTGACACCCTTACAGCCCAGGGCATGCTAGAGTCCCCGTAAACAGGCTCAAGTCACCAGTCATACGGGTTATGTCCTATCCTTCATGGGGGACAGAGAGAGAACATCTGTGAGGACCTTATCTGAAGCCATAGGCAGTAAGGGACTACAACACCATGGTGCTAGAAGAAGGCTTTGATTTCTACCTGGATAAGGGGACTCCTAACTTGCCTCCAAGCCAACCGGATCTTGCCTGCCCTGTGATCTGGTGCCCTGGACTGTGGCTGCCTGAAGTCTTCAGTAAACAAGGTAAAGAGACTGCAAACCTGTGTCCTCGTTCCTTACTGCGCCATTCACCATCTTCCATCTACACACCGGGAGCCCTGGGGATATACTTCACCTGTGGAAAGGTGTCACGGGGTCCTTCTCCGGTATCACACAATCAACAGAGCAAGAGAATAGTGAGCAACTCCAAGACCTTTATTTAGACAAAAATACGAAAGGTCCATATACGATCCACAACACAAAGGATAAAATAGTCCAGAACACGAATGCAGTTCAGTAACAGGACAAAAGTCCCACAATCCAGCAGACAGAGGATCACATAGTCCATATACTCTTCTTTCTCTCTGATATGCTGTGTCCACATCATCATTCCACACAGGACTGATCTGTGTGTCACCTCCCTGCTATTTACAAGTCCCTCTCCTCATTCACAGGTTAGGGGGGTGGGTCGCAGGGGCTCATTGTTTCAACAAGCTAGTTCAATATGTCATTAGCATATTAGCAAACAACATTATTCACTGACCCTGTGGAGAGATAACAGTACAGGACTGTGGGGGCTGATATCAGATGGCAAATAACAGCAATTCATCAATTGGCAAATAACTCATCCTACAAGAGAACACCATGATATTCAGTAAACTATACATATACACAAAATGATACCCACATAGCATATCACATCATCACAACCTCTTCCCCCTCATAATAAGTGAGCATGCTATAAGGTCTACACAGACCTCTGGCCTTCTCACTTTAGTCCACATTGCTCAATAGTTTATAGTTCCTTGTACAGTGGCAGGGGTTGCAATAATCATGAGCATTTGTCCATAAATTCCAGGCTGGCTTTATGGTCCTGGCTTTATGGTCATACCAGACTTTTTGACGGGACTGAGCCATTCACTGATGTTCATTAGCCAAGGTAGCTAGTTGGGCGAGACAGTGTCTGAACTCTAGAACGTAGGGAATGATGGGCATTCCGGTATCGGCGATATCTCCCTCCAATTGTTCTTTCAGAAGAGTGAGAGGCCCACGGACTTATAACTCCACAATGTCATTTCCAAGGAGGATATCTGCAGGAAGTCCTCCTATAACTTGAATCCAACACAGTTTTTCTCCAAAACCATAATCCAAACTTACCAAAGCTCGTTGTATATATTTGCGGACACCCCCCGCCAGGACAATGAGAATTCCCGAGCCCTGGTGAATTGCCTCGGATCGAACCACACGGGGGTCAGCGATAGTCAGGAATGCCCCCATGTCTGTAAATCCTGACACTTTGTATCCATCAATTAAGACATCCTGCAGGTGGCAATGCCGTTGCTCTGTATTTCTGATGGACAAAGGTCGGAGTCTGTACACTCCAGGAGAGATATCTATGGTGCCGTGGTCGGTGGTTCACTCTGGTGGGGGTGGTGGTAGCTCTTCCTCAGGCGGGATGGAGTGCACAAGATGCACTGGACGAGGTGGGGCTGCGTGGGGCTCCCTCCGAAACCTTGAGGGGCATCCAGACTGCAAATGTCCAGGTTGCCCACACCCATAAAATCTCCTCTCTGTGATACCCCCAGGTCGTGGTCGGAACTGTTGGGGCCCAGGATTGTGAAGTGTGATTGTCATTGGCCTGCGACTAGGTGGAAGGGTAGATATAATCAGAGGGGGACGGGGTGTAGGAGAAGGCCATGGTTCATTGTCCAGAAGCCTCCTCCATTGCGGTTGGATAGTAAGGGCTTCCTCTGCCAGGGCTGCAGCTCTATCCATGGTACACAGCGTGCGCTCCCGGACCCATTCCCGTACCTCTGCAAGGCACTTGGCAAGAAATTGTTCTATAAGGAACGCCTGTATAACATCTTCCACAGTAAAGGTGTTTTCTGCTTCCAGCCATCTCCGACATGCCTGGGACATCTTATGGGCATACATCCTAAACGATCCCCCCATGGTGCATGGGTGGTCTTGGAACTTGGCCCTATATGAGTCTGAGGTGAAAGCATGGTAATCCAGGATATGTAAATAAACCTGGCACTCAACTTTTTTATCTGGAGATATATTTTATTGTCAGCAACAAAACGTTTCGGTCCCAAACCGGACCTTCCTCAGTTACGTGATAAGTAGAGGATTTGAGAAAGATGTGCCCGTATAGGCAGATGATAAACAATTTCCATGAGGATGCAGACCATAAGTCTGTGTACGGCTGTCTGGGCAAAGCCCGTGCAGGAGTGGCGTGACCGACGCGGTGTCCACTGCTAGTGACTAGCGGGGACCGAAACGTTTTGTTGCTGACTAGTGTTGAGCATTCCAATACCGCAAGTATCGGGTGTCGGCCGATACTTGCGGTATCGGAATTCCGATACCGAGATCCGATACTTTTGTGGTATCGGGAATCGGAAGTTCCCAGTGTATGGTTCCCAGGGTCTGAAGGAGAGGAAACTCTCCTTCAGGCCCTGGGATCCATATCCATGTAAAAAATAAAGAATTAAAATAAAAAATAGGGATATACTCACCCTCTGACGCGCCCTGCTAGTAACCGGCAGCCTGCTTTGCTTAAAATGAGCGCGTTCAGCACCTTCCATGACGTCACGGCTTCTGATTGGTCGCGTGCCGCTCATGTGACCGCCACGCGACCAATCACAAGCCGTGACGTCATTCTCAGGTCCTAAATTCCTAATTCTAGGAATTTAGGACCTGAGAATGACGTCACGGCTTGTGATTGGTCGCCTGGCGGTCACATGAGCGGCACGCGACCAATCAGAAGCCGTGACGTCATGGAAGGCCCTAAACGCGCTCATTTTAAGCAAAGAAGGCTGCCGGTTAACAGCGGTGAGGTGCAGGGGCCTCCGGAGAGGTGAGTATATCAATATTTTTTATTTTAATTCTTTGTTTAATTAATATGGATCCCAGGGCCTGAAGGAGAGTTTCCTCTCCTTCAGACCCTGGGAATCCTCAGGGTACCTTCCGATACTTGGTGTCCCATTGACTTGTATTGGTATCGGGTATCGGTATCGGCGATATCCGATACTTTTCGAGTATCGGCCGATACTATCCGATACCGATACTTTCAAGTATCGGATGGTATCGCTCAACACTATTGCTGACAATAAAATATATCTCCAGATAAAAAAGTTGAGTGCCAGGTTTATTTACATATGGTTATGGTGTTGGAACGTACCTGAGCACCGCTAAGATTAAGGCAGTGCACGAGTTTATTTATTGGTAATCCAGGATAGTCTGCTTTACAATGTTATAATCCTGATTCCGCTGTGAGTCAATGGTTCGGTAAGCCTCCGCCATGCTACCGTTCAGGAGTCCCACTAACAAACGCATCCAGCCAGAGTGGTGCACCTCCATCACAGCACACTGCTGCTCAAAGTCCTTGAAGAACTCCTCCACATCTCTAGAAGCCTCATCAAATGGCTTAAACTCTGTGCGGGTGATTCTTACAGGCTCCCGGATCGTTGGGTTTACACTCCACATCGCATTACTCCCTCTTTCCAGCTCCATTGCTTCTTGTCTCCACTGTGCCCGGTGGGCAGCCTCCTCCTTATACTCCTAAAAGATTCCTGGGCCCAGAACTGCCATCTCTTCTTTGTACCACACCAACCACTGACTTTTTGGGATGGGGATCCTCATCTCCTGGGCTTGTCCTTCAGACATATGGGAGTAGGTTTTCTGGCTAGCACCCACCAGTAGATCAATTAAGGCCTCTTTTGTCAATCCCTGGTAGTTCAGGCCCAGGTCTCTGGCTCTCTCCTGTAAACTGGATACAGTCCAATTTCTGTATTCACTCTGTGGGTGGTTCTCCATTAGGTTACGCTCTGTTGATCCCACTGCTGCCACCAGTTGTCACGGGGTCCTTCTCCGGTATCACACAATCAACACAGCAAGAGAATAGTGAGCAACTTCAAGACCTTTATTTAGGCAAAAATACGAAAGGTCCATATACGATCCACCACACAAAGGATAAAATAGTCCAGAACACGAATGCAGTTCAGTAACAGGACAAAAGTCCCACAATCCAGCAGACAGAGGATCACATAGTCCATATACTCTTCTTTCTCTCTGATATGCTGTGTCCACATCATCATTCAACACAGGACTGATCTGTGTGTCACCTCCTTGCTATTTACAAGTCCCTCTTCTCATCCACAGGTTAGGGGGGTGGGTCGCAGGGGCTCATTGTTTCAACAAGCTAGTTCAATATGTTATTAGCATATTAGCAAACAACATTATTCACTGACCCTGTGGAGAGATTACAGTACAGGACTGTGGGGGCGGATATCATATGGCAAATAACAGCAATTCATCAATTGGCAAATAACCCATCCTACAAGAGAACACCATGATAATCAGTAAAATATAAATATACACAAAATGATACCCACATAGCATATCACACCATCACAGAAGGCATACCATCTAGCTGCCATAACATCATCCCAGAGGACCCTTTAAAGCAGCGTCGGTCCCCACTGACTGAATACCACAGGTGGTGTCACGAACATAAACTTTATTTCCTTTAAAGACCTTCCCCTTTTACATGGGCACCCAGGGCCATGGACCGGGTCACCACCGTGACATTCCCCTGTGAAACACCGGACCCGATACAGAGTACCCCACTTCCCTGGTGGGCAACTCATAAACATTATTCTTCAATTAGTATGTAAATGAAGAGGTTGGAAAAGAAATGACATCACAATTCTTTTTTTGTTGTTGTTAAATAATACATCTTTATTTAGCTTTCAACAATGCATACAAATCCGCATGAAAAAACGCATGAAAATCCGCATCAAAAACGCATAAAAAACGCATAGAATCCGTGCGTATTTTTACCTGCATTTACTGTCAAGAGATGCAGAATCTGCACAGAAAATTCCACAGGCAAATCTGCAACATGTGCACATACCCTTAACACTTGTAAAAGGCTGCCTTCAGTCGCTGGTAGGCTAGACCTACCTAGCAATTAAGGGCAAGAGAAGGAGGAACTGTACATAAACATGGTATCACATTGGACAGGTGGCTTTTGAATCTGTAGAATAGTTGTGGCACTTGGGGTTGGAGATACAGGCAGCATCTGACTTAGGAGGAAGGAGCATCTTCTAATTGACAGAAAAGCCTGTGTGCGGAGTCTTGACTCTGTGTAAGGCGGCCACACAAAGGAAACAAAGTAGAACACTCACTTTAGATTCTGGGGTTGCTTCTGCCTCAGCTATCCCGGCTCCAGATTCCCGATTCTCATAAACTACCCCAGAATTTATGTCCATGCTTAATAGTTTATCTTTCTTATTACAGATGCAGCACAGCTCTCATGCAATGACATTCCTGGATTTTTCCCTTCTCTGCCAACTTCTGTCTCTCCCGGCAATCTCTGCCTGTCCCGACAATCTCTGTCGCTCCTGGTAATCTCTGCCTGTCCTGACAATCTCAGCTGTTATGACCCCAATGGCAGAGGGTCTCAAAAGTACATACCAAGTCTGCAAACATAAAAAACCAGCTCATAGGGCAGTGGTAACTGGGCTAACCGTATATCTAATCCTAGCACCACAAATAGCAGCAGCCGGGAAACGTGCCTATGTTGGTTCTAGACGTCTCGCGCCAGCCGGAGAACTAACTAACCCTAGAAGGGAAAAGATAGACCTTTCTTGCCTCCGGAGAAAAGACCCCAAAAGTTGGATACAAGCCCCCCACAAATAATAACAGTGAGGTAAGGAGAAAAGACAAACGTAAGAATGAACTAGATATTTAGCAAAGAGAGGCCCACTGACTAATAGCAGAATATAGTAAGATGACTTATACGGTCAGCAAAAACCCTATCAAAATTTCCACGCTGGATATTCAAGAACCCCCGAACCGTCTAACGGCCCGGGGGGAGAATACCAGCCCCCTAGAGCTTCCAGCAAAATCAGGAATCACATTTAGTACAAGCTGGACAGAAAATAAGAGCCATACAAATAACCAAAAAACAAGGAAGCACGACTTAGCTTAATTTTGCAAGGACCCGGACCAGCAGACAGGAGCAAACAGAAAGGATCTGATTACAACGCTGCCAGGCACTGGACTGAGAATCCAGGAAGCTTATATAGCAACACCCCTGGACTAACGACCCAGGTGGGTGCCAAACTGAGAAAGACAATCCCAGAGTCATATCACCAGTGACCACAAGAGGGAGCCAAAAAAGTCTAATTCACAACAGTACCCCCCCTTTAAGGAGGGGTCACCGAACCCTCACCAAGACCACCAGGGCGATCAGGATGAGCAGCGTGAAAGGCACGAACTAAGTCGGCCGCATGCACATCAGAGGCAACCACCCAGGAATTATCCTCCTGACCATAGCCCTTCCACTTGACCAGATACTGAAGCCTCCGCCTGGAGAGACGAGAATCCAAGATCTTCTCCACCACGTACTCCAACTCGCCCTCAACCAAGACCGGAGCAGGAGGCTCAACAGAAGGAACCACAGGTACAACGTACCGCCGCAACAAAGACCTATGGAACACGTTGTGAATGGCAAACGACACCGGAAGATCCAAGCGAAAGGACACAGGATTAAGGATTTCCAATATCTTGTAAGGACCGATGAAGCGAGGCTTAAATTTAGGAGAGGAGACCTTCATAGGAACAAATCGAGAAGACAGCCATACCAGATCCCCAACACGAAGTCGGGGACCCACACAGCGGCGGCGGTTGGCAAAACGCTGAGCCTTCTCCTGTGACAACTTCAAGTTGTCCACCACATGATTCCAGATCTGCTGAAACCTATCCACCACGGAATCCACCCCAGGACAGTCAGAAGGCTCCACATGTCCCGAGGAAAAACGGGGATGGAAACCAGAGTTGCAAAAAAAAGGCGAAACCAAAGTAGCGGAACTAGCCCGATTATTAAGGGCAAACTCAGCCAACGGCAAGAAGGTCACCCAATCATCCTGATCTGCAGAAACAAAACACCTCAAATAAGCCTCCAGAGTCTGATTAGTTCGCTCCGTTTGTCCATTAGTCTGAGGATGAAAGGCAGACGAAAACGACAAATCAATGCCCATCTTAGCACAAAAGGATCGCCAGAACCTGGAAACAAACTGGGATCCTCTGTCAGACACAATATTCTCAGGAATGCCGTGTAAACAAACCACATTCTGAAAGAACAAAGGAACCAGATCGGAAGAGGAAGGCAGCTTAGGCAAAGATACCAAATGGACCATCTTGGAAAAGCGATCACATACCACCCAGATGACAGACATACCCTGAGACACCGGAAGATCTGAAATGAAATCCATGGAAATGTGTGTCCAAGGCCTCTTTGGGACAGGCAAGGGCAAGAGCAACCCGCTGGCACGAGAACAGCAAGGCTTAGCTCGAGCACAAGTCCCACAGGACTGCACAAATGACCGCACATCCCGTGACAAGGAAGGCCACCAAAAGGACCTAGCCACCAGATCTCTGGTGCCAAAAATTCCCGGATGCCCTGCCAACACCGAGGAATGAACCTCGGAAATGACTCTGCTGGTCCACTTATCAGGAACAAACAGTCTGTCAGGTGGACAAGAGTCAGGTCTACCAGCCTGAAATCTCTGCAACACACGTCGCAAATCCGGAGAAATGGCTGACAAGATAACTCCCTCTTTAAGAATACCAACTGGTTCTACGACTCCAGGAGAGTCAGGCACAAAGCTCCTTGAAAGAGCATCAGCCTTCACATTCTTTGAACCTGGTAAATACGAGACCACAAAGTCAAAACGGGAGAAAAACAATGACCAGCGGGCCTGTCTAGGATTCAGGCGTTTAGCAGACTCGAGATACATCAGATTTTTGTGATCAGTCAAGACCACCACACGAAGCTTAGCACCCTCGAGCCAATGACGCCACTCCTCAAATGCCCACTTCATGGCCAACAACTCCCGATTGCCAACATCATAATTCCGCTCAGCAGGCGAAAACTTCCTAGAGAAAAAGGCACATGGTCTCATTACAGAGCAACCAGGGCCTCTCTGCGACAAAACGGCCCCTGCCCCAATCTCAGAAGCATCCACTTCAACCTGAAAGGGCAGTGAGACATCAGGCTGGCACAAAACAGGCGCCGAAGTAAACCGGCGCTTCAACTCTTGGAAAGCTTCCACGGCTGCAGGAGCCCAGTTAGCAACATCAGAACCTTTCTTGGTCATATCCGTCAAAGGTTTAACAACGCTAGAAAAATTAGCGATAAAACGACGGTAGAAGTTAGCAAAACCCAAGAACTTCTGAAGACTTTTAACTGACGTGGGCTGAGTCCAATTATGAATAGCTCGGACCTTGACTGGGTCCATCTCCACCGCAGAAGGGGAAAAAATAAACCCCAAAAAGGGAACCTTCTGTACTCCAAAGAGACACTTTGAGCCCTTAACAAACAAAGCATGCTCACGCAAAACCTGAAATACCATCCTGACCTGCTCTACATGCGAGTCCCAATCATCAGAAAAAAACAGAATATCATCCAGATAAACAATCATAAATTTATCCAGATACTTCCGGAAAATATCATGCATAAAGGACTGAAACACTGAAGGAGCATTAGAGAGCCCAAAAGGCATCACCAAGTACTCAAAATGACCTTCGGGCGTATTAAATGCAGTTTTCCATTCATCTCCCTGCTTAATGCGCACAAGGTTGTTCGCACCACGAAGATCTATCTTGGTGAACCACTTGGCACCTTTAATCCGGGCAAACAAGTCTGACAACAGAGGCAAAGGATACTGAAATTTAACAGTGATTTTATTCAGAAGCCGATAGTCAATAAAAGGTCTCAAAGATCCGTCCTTCTTGGCCACAAAAAAGAATCCCGCACCAAGAGGGGAAGAGGATGGACGGATATGCCCCTTCTCCAGAGACTCCTTGATATACGAACGCATTGCGGTATGCTCAGGTACAGACAGATTAAATAGTCTTCCCTTAGGAAATTTACTACCTGGAATCAAATCTATGGCGCAGTCACAGTCCCTATGAGGAGGCAGAGCACTGGACCTGGACTCGCTGAATACATCCTGATAATCAGACAAATACTCAGGAACTTCCGAAGGAGTAGAGGAAGCAATAGACACCGGCGGGGAATCACCATGAATTCCCTAACAGCCCCTACTTGACACAGACATTGCCTTCCAATCCAAGACTGGATTATGGGTCTGTAACCATGGCAGACCCAAAACGACCAAATCATGCATTTTATGCAGAACAAGAAAACGAATCACCTCCCGATGTTCAGGAGTCATGCACATGGTTACCTGTGTCCAAAACTGCGGTTTATTTTCCGCCAATGGTGTAGCATCAATACCTCTAAGAGGGATAGGATTTACCAAAGGCTCAAGAACAAAACCACAGCGCTTGGCAAATGACAGATCCATAAGACTCAGGGCAGCACCTGAATCCACAAACGCCATAACAGGGTAGGAAGACAATGAGCAAATTAAAGTCACAGACAAAATAAATTTAGGTTGCAAATTACCAATGGCGACAGGGCTAACAACCCTTGTTAGGCGTTTAGAGCATGCTGATATAACATGTGTAGAATCACCACAGTAAAAACACAACCCATTCTGACGTCTATGATTTTTCCGTTCATTTCTAGTCTGAATTCTATCACATTGCATTAAATCAGGTGTTTGTTCAGACAACACCACCAGAGGATTAGCAGTTTTGCGCTCCCGCAAACGCCGGTCAATTTGAATAGCCAGCGCCATGGAATCATTCAGACTTGTAGGAATGGAGAAACCCACCATCACATTCTTAATGGCTTCAGAAAGGCCATTTCTGAAATTTGCGGCCAGAGCACACTCATTCCACTGAGTAAGCACGGACCATTTCCGAAATTTTTGGCAATACACTTCAGCTTCATCCTGGCCCTGAGAAATAGCCAGCAAGGCTTTTTCTGCCTGAATTTCAAGATTGGGTTCCTCGTAAAGCAATCCGAGCGCCAGAAAAAACGCATCAATATTTGCCAATGCCGGATCTCCTGACGCTAGCGAGAAGGCCCAATCCTGAGGGTCACCCCGTAAGAAAGAGATAACAATTTTAACTTGCTGAGCTGAGTCTCCAGATGAACGGGGTCTCAGAGATAGAAACAATTTACAATTATTCCTGAAATTCCTAAACTTGAATCGGTCTCCAGAGAACAGTTCAGGAATAGGTATTTTAGGTTCAGACATTGGACTACTGGTAACAAAATCTTGTATGCCCTGCACACGAGCAGCAAGCTGATCCACACTTGTAATCAAGGTCTGGACATTCATGTCTGCAGCAAGCACAAGCCACTCAGAGGTAAAGGGGAGGAACAAAGAGAGGAAAAAAGAAAAAAAAACCTCAGAATTTCCTTTCTTATTATCCCACTTCTGCAATGCATTAAACATTCAACTTTGGCCTGGCATACTGTTATGACCCCAATGGCAGAGGGTCTCAAAAGTACATACCAAGTCTGCAAACATAAAAAACCAGCTCATAGGGCAGTGGTAACTGGGCTAACCGTATATCTAATCCTAGCACCACAAATAGCAGCAGCCGGGAAACGTGCCTACGTTGGTTCTAGACGTCTCGCGCCAGCCGGAGAACTAACTAACCCTAGAAGGGAAAAGATAGACCTTTCTTGCCTCCAGAAAAAAGACCCCAAAAGTTGGATACAAGCCCCCCACAAATAATAACGGTGAGGTAAGGAGAAAAGACAAACGTAAGAATGAACTAGATATTTAGCAAAGAGAGGCCCACTGACTAATAGCAGAATATAGTAAGATGACTTATACGGTCAGCAAAAACCCTATCAAAATTTCCACGCTGGATATTCAAGAACCCCCGAACCGTCTAACGGCCCGGGGGGAGAATACCAGCCCCCTAGAGCTTCCAGCAAAATCAGGAATCACATTTAGTACAAGCTGGACAGAAAATAAGAGCCATACAAATAACCAAAAAACAAGGAAGCACGACTTAGCTTAATTTTGCAAGGACCCGGACCAGCAGACAGGAGCAAACAGAAAGGATCTGATTACAACGCTGCCAGGCACTGGACTGAGAATCCAGGAAGCTTATATAGCAACACCCCTGGACTAACGACCCAGGTGGGTGCCAAACTGAGAAAGACAATCCCAGAGTCATATCACCAGTGACCACAAGAGGGAGCCAAAAAAGTCTAATTCACAACACTCAGCCTGTCCTGACAATCTCTGTTGCTCTCGGCAAATTCTGCCTGTCCCGACAATCTCTGTCCTTCCCGGCAATCTCTGCCTGTGCCGACAATCTCTGTCGCTCCCAGTAATCTCTGCCTCATCCTGGCAATCTCTGCCTCTTTCTGGCAATCTCTACCTCACTGGACAATCCCTGTCCCGTTCTGGCAATCTCTGCCTTGCTCACTGTGGGATCACTTCACCTTGCCCTGGGCATGGTCGCCCAGGCTCTTCTCTACAAAACAGGAAGTCTCTCCACTATATCCCACTGCTCTGCACTACACCCATCTGTAACTCCTCCCAGTCTGGAAAACCCCTTATGCTAACTATGCTCATTCTAATACTCTTCTTTCTCTAGTATGCCCCACTATTATAATCTATCTTCTATATCTTTCCCTAACCCTATGCCAAGTAAATGTAAAATACATCACAATATAATAACATCAAACAACGATAACAATGTACATACACATTACAATAGCAATAAATGAATACATTAACATTAATACATTCTATGAAACCATATGTCTTTAATGTGAGCACTGTTCAAAGAAGGGGAGGCATATGACGGCCTCTGTCACCCCCTTACATCTGCATTAAGGGAATAATTGAGGTAGGACTTGGGTGGTAATTGTATAGTGTATGCACCCAGGAGCCAAAAGTTTCAGAACTGGCCTGCTGAAATTTCAAGAAAGCATTGGGATGATTTCCCTACATTGCCTCAGGTTCCTCAATTTGGAACTTTGGTAGTTTCACCCAGCAAACAAAAATGGTGGAGATTTGCCAGCTGTGAGCTTCAGAATTCTGGCACAATTAGCAAAAAAAAAATCCGTCTTTCATGTCTTCCATCATTTTGTTTACACACTTTTTCAGCCTTAGTTGGCAATTGATGTAACATAGCAGGAATGAGGAGTGATTTGAGATTCAACAGTGTAAGCTAACCAATAGGATAAGTGGAAGAAACCTAGATCAGTCTAGATATTTCTAAGGGTATGTTGTTCACAATGTGTCTGTTTCCGGTTGTTGCAACCTTTCTACGAGGCCCACCAGGTCATCTGCATTCTAGGGGTCTTCCTGGGTAACCCAAGTCTGCACGAGCCTGGGGCGTAGTGAATAAACCTGTCCATAACCAACCGTTCCACTATCTGGGCTGGAGTGGAGGACTGTGGCTGCAACCATTTCTGGACCAAGTGCAATAAGTCAAACATTTGTAAGCGGAGAGGTTTATCACCATAATACGCCCAGTGATGAACCCTTTGGGTTCTGACAGACATAGTGACTCCTGAGCATGCCAATATCTACGTTTTCAACTTGGCATATTCCTGGGTATCCTGTAATGTCAAAACATAATAGGTCTTCTGGAGCTCACCAGTCAAATAAGGTGCCAGTACCTCTGCCCACTGCTCTGGTGGTAGCTTCTCATGCTCTGCCACCTGCTCGAACACAGTCAAAAATGCCTTCACATCATCCCCTGGATTCATATTTTGCATGGCTCGCCTTACCACTTTCCAGACGCAGGAGTCATAACTCACATCAGTTATCATTGATGTGGGGGAGGGGCGGATTCCCTGTATTAAGAGTTTATTTGTCTCCTGTTGCACCTGGTGCTGCTGCTGTTGGCTCAAAATCAGGTGCTTGATTAGCTCCTCCATTTTGTCTGACCGCTGCTCCAATCCTGTAGCCGCCTTCACCAAGGACATACGGTTTATCCATTGCTGATACCCATTTTCCTGGAATGTTGCTTGCATCCAAAACACCTCTTGGGGAAGGTTGTTCACTTAGCTGCCCTTCGAGGTAGACACAGGCACACGTGTGGTTAAAGTCTCTGGGTGGTTTATTGCATCATAAACCAAAAAACAAAATTGGTCACAGAAAAACAGCCTTTCTGGCTCAAATAAAAATCAAAAGTTTATATGAAATCCTGCCCCGCACCTCTGGGACACATACAGTATATGGCAGCTCTCGCAAGAGCTGAAGGTCTGGAGGCTTCCTCTCCTCCACACAATACAAACAGGAAAAAAAACACTGGCTGGATATTTAAACATCCCAGCCACACCCTTGAGATGGGGATATGGTGAGTAGGCATTCAACCCATTTTTTACCTAATTACATGAAAGCCAGGCCCTAGGAATGCCTGACTTACTCTCAGCACCTATCGCTCTGGAGGAAAACTCATGGCTTTCACATCATGCAGGATAATAACCTTTGTGACACGTATATCCCCTCACATATTGCACCTGTGACTGTCCCACAGTGCATATCTTAAGGCTTTTGAATGTTTGAAAATGTCATGTCCACTTTCTGGTGTTTCCACTCTGAAGACGCTCTATACTTTATAATACAAGTTAATGGCAAAGCTCCAAAGATGCCAGAACATCTTTTGGAGCATTTAGCCATTTTTTGGGGTTAAAAAATGTGATTTTGGTTTCTTCATTATTTAAAAGTGAAAAAAGTGACTGGAAAATTAGAGTAAAAAGCCTTCAAATAAAACATGGGGAAACCCTCCCCCAAAAAAATGCAGGTGGCCAAAACCATTGGAAAAACACTCAGGAAGCGTCCAAAAAATCCCACACAAAATATGCTTCTGGAACATCTGCAAGGGCGGTGGGACACTCAGTACCGGGTCCAGTACTTAAGGGGACGTGTCACGGTGGCGACAATTGATTAAAGTTTATATTTGTGACGCCACCTGTGGTATTTGGTCAGTAGGGACCGACACTGCTTAAAGGGGTTCTCTGGGGTGATGGTATGGCAGCTAGATGGTATAACTTCCCACAGGTGAAGTATGTCCCCATGGCTCCCGTGAGTTAGTGAATATCGTGAGAAGTGCAGTGAATAACGAGGACACAGGTTTGCAGTCTCTTTACCTGGTTTACTGAAGCTGTAGGCAACCACAGTCCAGGGCACCAGATCAAAGGACAGGCAGGGTCCGGCGGACTTGGAAGCGAATTCCAGAGTCCTCTTCACCAGGTGGAGATGAAAGCCTTCCTCAAAGTGCAGTGGTGTTGTAGTCCCTTACTGCCTATGGCTTCTGATAAGGTCCTCTCAGTTCCTGTCCCCCATAAAGGTTAGGACACAACCCGTATGACAGGTGAAGCAGGCATTTTTATAGGGTCTCTATCACGACCCGCGCCCTATAAGTATCACTGTGTCTCCTGGGTGTAAAGGTGGACAGGTAACTTGAAGTTCAGCTGTCCTGCCGGTTTCAGCTATGCCACTTAGAGTTCAGCAAGGCCACGGTCTTCCAGCTACCGGAATCTGCGCCAGCCAGGGAGATAGCTAATTCACTGCTCTGCTGCACTGGTATCACTCACCTGTGCCTTTTCTCTCCTGCACACTTTCCACAAGTTGTTTGTTACTTACTAAGTTCTCTTTTCTCCAGTTGCTGTAGTACCTCTGACTACATGGCCCCTTAAGACCTTCTGAAACTCTATGTCTGTCTGCCCTCTTCCCTGTCCTCTGACAGTCTGACAAATCTCTCTCTCCCTCCAGACTAGACTGTATTTATAGGGGAGTTCACCCTAAACCAGGTTTAGAGCTCCCACTTCTGGCCTGGAATGTGTTGTGTGTATGTGATTACCTGGTGACAGATATTGTTAGTAGGGTTGAGCGAAACGGATCGGTCATTTTCATAAATCGGCGACCTTTAGGCAAAGTCGGGTTTCATGAAACCCGAACCGATCCTAGTGTGGGATCGGCCATGCGGTACACAATCAGAGCGCCAAAGTCGCGTTTCATATGACGCTGTTACCGCCGTTTTTCATCCAATGAAGGAGGACGCAGAGTGTGGGCAGCGTGATGACATAGGTCTCGGTCCACACCATCTTAGAGAAGGGCATGGCAGTGATTGGCTTGCTGTCTGCGGCATCACAGGGGCTTCTGCCGATCTGAGCATAGGGAGAGGTGTTGCTGCAGTTAGTCAGAAGCAGGGACAGAGTTAGGGAGGAAATATAAACCCCCAAACCGCTTGTGCTGGAGCTATTTTCACTGTCCCACACCACCTTTTTGTGCAGGGACAGTGGAGGTCGTATTTTAGTGCAGCAGCTGCATAGCTGTGTGCACGGTGCTGTGCAAACCAACTGCTTTTTTAAAAGCAAAATTCCTGTTGCTCCTTTCTGCACAGTTACCTATCTTGTTTATTTGTCCACATTTTTGTGTTCAGCAGTCCTTTTTATTGCTGCCATACTTGTCCTGAGCTCATTGTAGGGAGCTTGTTATTGTATTTTTTTTTTTTAATAATAATTCCAGCCACTTTCTGGCACGTTCATAGTGTTGTGTTATACCACTGGGCTAGAGTTGTGGTTCTGTGTCTCCCCCCCAAAAAAAAGGGAGAATAAAATTTGCACACAGTGTATATTCTGCTGTACTGCTAGTGTGTCGTATATATCAGGCAGCCACTTTCTGCCACGTTCATAGTTTGGTGTTATACCACTGGGCCAGAGTTGTGGTTCTGTGTCTCCCCCCCAAAAAAAAGGGAGAATAAAATTTGCACACAGTGTATATTCTGCTGTACTGCTAGTGTGTCGTATATATCAGGCAGCCACTTTCTGCCACGTTCATAGTTTGGTGTTATACCACTGGGCCAGAGTTGTGGTTCTGTGTCTCCCCCCCCCAAAAAAGGAGAATAAAATTTGCACACAGTGTATATTCTGCTGTACTGCTAGTGTGTCGTATATATCAGGCAGCCACTTTCTGCCACGTTCATAGTTTACTGTTATACCACTGGGCCAGAGTTGTGGTTCTGTGTCTCCCCCCCAAAAAAAAGGGAGATTAAAATTCGCACACAGTGTATATTCTGCTGTACTGCTAGTGTGTCGTATATATCAGGCAGCCACTTTCTGCCACGTTCATAGTTTACTGTTATACCACTGGGCCAGAGTTGTGGTTCTGTGTCTCCCCCCCCCAAAAAAAAAGGGAGAATAAAATTCGCACACAGTGTATATTCTGCTGTACTGCTAGTGTGTCATATATATCAGGCAGCCACTTTCTGCCATGTTCATAGTTTACTGTTATACCACTGGGCCAGAGTTGTGGTTGTGTCCCCCCCCCAAAAAAAAGGGAGATTAAAATTCGCACACAGTGTATATTCTGCTGTACTGCTAGTGTGTCGTATATATCAGGCAGCCACTTTCTGCCACGTTCATAGTTTACTGTTATGCCACTGGGCCAGAGTTGTGGTTCTGTGTCTCCCCCCACAAAAAAAAGGGAGAATAAAATTTGCACACAGTGTATATTCTGCTGTACTGCTAGTGTGTCGTATATCAGGCAGCCACTTTCTGCCATGTTCATAGTTTACTGTTATACCACTGGGCCAGAGTTGTGGTTGTGTCCCCCCCCCAAAAAAAGGGAGATTAAAATTCGCACACAGTGTATATTCTGCTGTACTGCTAGTGTGTCGTATATATCAGGCAGCCACTTTCTGCCACGTTCATAGTTTACTGTTATGCCACTGGGCCAGAGTTGTGGTTCTGTGTCTCCCCCCCCAAAAAAAAGGGAGAATAAAATTCGCACACAGTGTATATTCTGCTGTACTGCTAGTGTGTCGTATATATCAGGCAGCCACTTTCTGCCACGTTCATAGTTTACTGTTATACCACTGGGCCAGAGTTGTGGTTCTGTGTCTCCCCCCCCAAAAAAAGAGAAAAGACAAGGCGCCCCCAATGTGTCACACTGTTTAAAAAACACACATACAGTCCTTTGTAGGGAATGTGCTCACCTATTGGTGTTGTGAAACTGGGTCACAACTCCCAAGAAGGCATAATCGTAGCAGCAGGTCTCCACAAGAATCCAAAGGGATGCTGGAGGTAATAGTCTTAGGCGAACTGAAGACCGCGCACACGAGGTAGATTTAAGGTGGTTTATTGAAGCCTACGCGTTTCAAGAGCTATCTTGCTCTCTTCTTCAGGGCATATAGTACAAAACACAAATATGGGGTATATTTATACAAAAAGGAAGGGGAGGGGCCCCAAAGCCCTTGTACAATGATACATAAACACCTAATAAAACACATATTTAATAACATATAAAAACATTATTCTTTATTATTTATAACCTAGGAACATTAATTGATATAAATAAAAAATAAATTTAAAATATAAAATTTAAAAATGTAAATAGGCCCTGAAAAAAATAAGTAACCTACTGGGTGTTCGAACCGGGGAACTCTGTATAGAATTATATTGTTTAACTAGAATAGCTTAAACAATATAATTCTATACAGAGTTCCCCGGTTCGAACACCCAGTAGGTTACTTATTTTTTTCAGGGCCTATTTACATTTTTAAATTTTATATTTTAAATTTATTTTTTATTTATATCAATTAATGTTCCTAGGTTATAAATAATAAAGAATAATGTTTTTATATGTTATTAAATATGTGTTTTATTAGGTGTTTATGTATCATTGTACAAGGGCTTTGGGGCCCCTCCCCTTCCTTTTTGTATAAATATACCCCATATTTGTGTTTTGTACTATATGCCCTGAAGAAGAGAGCAAGATAGCTCTTGAAACGCGTAGGCTTCAATAAACCACCTTAAATCTACCTCGTGTGCGCGGTTTCAGTTCGCCTAAGACTATTCCCCCCCAAAAAAAGGGAGATTAAAATTCGCACACAGTGTATATTCTGCTGTACTGCTAGTGTGTCGTATATATCAGGCAGCCACTTTCTGCCACGTTCATAGTTTACTGTTATACCACAGGGCCAGAGTTGTGGTTCTGTGTCTCACCCCCAAAAATGAGGAAGTCTGGTGGAAGAGGCCATGGGCGGGGGTTGTCAGCTGGTACTGATGGTGGTGCTGCATCTGGTGGTAGTGGCAAAAGCACAGTAGCACCTAAGGCTGGAGGTGTTGAGCCTGCGTCATCGTCTGGCTACACAAGGCCTCGAAGGCTCCCTTACCTGGGAGTAGGAAAACAGCTTTTAAAGCCGGAGCAGCAGGAAAAAGTTTTGGCTTTTCTTGCTGACTCAGCCTCTAGCTCTTTGGCCTCCTCTTCCCAAAGTTCAAAATGTCACAGCAGCCAGTCGTCAGTGGATGCTCTCGGTCAGGAACAAGACGTTTCCTTGTGTCCTTCTCCCAAACCAAAAGTGAAGGATGCGTCAGGCGACACAACAGGTTACTCCATGGAGCTCTTTACACATACCGTGCCTGGGTTAGAAAGGGAAATTGTACCTTGCCCATTACAAGAAGAATCGGACATGGAGTGCACTGATGCACAGCCACAGCTAGATTATGATGCTGTTCCAATGACTCTGATCACTACATTGCCCTCGCAGTTTGCTGAGCCAGAATCTGACCCTGATGAGACTATGGTGCCCTGTCCCGAACGCTATAGCACCTTACACGGTGACACTGAGGAAGGTGCACATGACATTGAGGAGGAGGAGGTGATAGATGACCCAGTTGTTGACCCAGATTGGCAGCCATTGGGGGAAGAGGGTGGCACTTCCACTAGCTCAGGAGCGGAGGAGGGTTATCCGCAGCAGCACCAATCTACATCGCAACAGCTGTCATCTGGCAGGCTCGTATCAGGCAAAAAACGTTTCACAAAACCAGTTTTAGGACAGCGTGGCCAACCGCTGAAAGTTGCACAGCGTGCAATGCGTGAAAAGGAATTCCATAGTAGGAAGAGTGCAGTGTGGCATTTTTTTGACCAAGATCCCAATGATCAGCCTAAAGTGATCTGTAAAAAATGCTCAAAGACCTTTAGCAGAGGGAAGATTCTTAACAATTTAAATACAACGTGCATGCGTAGACATTTAAACAGCATGCACTTGCAAGCCTGGACTAACTACCTAACGTCCCGTACCGTTGGTGCACCTGCTCAGAATGAAGGTAGTCAGCAACGCTACAATGCTTCCCTCACTGTAAGCCCACTGGTTAGGACACCAGCAGCAAATGTGGAAGTATCGTCGCTAGGTCAAAGCAGTCAGGGAGTCAGAAGGTTATTGGTAGGAAGCACTGTATGTAGGCCAACATCACCAACTCACTCTCAATCTGCCATGTCCACAACCACCACCACCGCTAGTTCCACCATAGGCAGCTCTCCAGTCCAGCTCACCCTAGAAGAGACTCTTGTTAGGAAACGAAAGTACTCATCCTGTCATCCGCGTACACAGGGTTTGAACGCCCACATTGCCAGACTTATCTCGTTAGAGATGATGCCCTACCGGTTGGTTGAAAGCGAAGCTTTCAAAGCCCTGATGGCCTATGCAGTACCACACTATGACCTACCCAGTCGCCACTTCTTTGCGAGAAAAGCCATCCCAGCCCTCCACCAGCATGTCAAAGACCGCATTGTCCATGCACTGAGGCAGTCTGTCAGTGGGAAGGTGCACCTCACAACAGATGCATGGACCAGTAGGCATGGCCAGGGACGTTACGTGTCCATCACGGCGCACTGGGTTAATGTCGTGGATGCAGGGTCCACAGGGGACAGCAATAGTGGGACAGTTCTGCCTAGCCCACGATCTAGGAAACAGTTGGCTGTAGACGTTCTCCACCCCACCTCCTCCTCCTCCTCCAGAAGCGAAAGCTCGTCCACAGAGCGCTGTCGCACGACCACTCCATCCGCCAGTGTTGCACACGAGGTGTCCCATTACGGAACAGCTAGTGGGAAGCGTCAGCAGGCCGTGTTTGAAATGAAGTGTTTGGGCGACAACAGACACACCGCAGAAGTTCTGGCCGAGTTCTTGCAGCAAGAAACTCAGTCATGGCTGGGCAGTGCACATCTTGAGGCAGGCAAGGTAGTCAGTGATAATGGAAGGAATTTTATGGCTGCCATAGCACTTTCAAAACTCAAACACATACCTTGCCTGGCTCACACTTTGAACCTGGTGGTGCAGTGCTTTCTTAAAAATTATCCGGAGTTACCAGACCTGCTCCTGAAGGTGCGAAGACTTTGCTCACACATCCGCCGGTCGCCCGTACACTCCAGCCGTATGCTGAACCATCAGCGATCGCTCAATCTTCCACAGCACCGCCTAATTATCGACATTGCAACAAGGTGGAACTCCACACTGCACATGATTCAGAGGCTGTGTGAACAGAGGCGTGCTGTCATGTATTTGTGGGAGGATACGCATACACGGGCAGGCAGTTGGATGGCAGACATGGAGTTGTCTGGTGTGCAGTGGTCCAAGCTACAAGACCTCTGTCAAGTCCTTCAGTGTTTCGAGGAATGCACACGGCTGGCAAGTGCAGACGACGCCATCATAAGCATGAGCATGCCACTTATGCGTCTGCTGATGCAAAGTTTGACGCACATCAAGGAGCTGGCATCTGCAGCCGAGGAGGAGGGAATCCTTGATGACAGTCAGCCATTGTCTGGTCAGGGAACGGTCCAGGACGAGGTGGCGGTCGAAGAGGATGAGGAGGAGGATGATGGGGATGACTATGTATGGGAGGAGGATGCTTCTCAGGGGCCACTTGAAACTGGTGGCGTTGCAAGGTCAGGTACAGGTTTCTTGCGGGACACTTGTGATGTGGATTTCCAAGAAAGTGCTCCTCAACCCAGCAGGACCAGTGAATTGACACGAGGAACATTGGCCCACATGGCTGAGTATGCCTTGCGTATTCTAAAAAGGGACCCCCCGCATTGTCAAAATGATGACCGATGACGATTACTGGTTGGCCTGCCTCCTGGATCCATGCTATAAAGGGAAAATGCAAAACATCATGCCACATGAGAACCTTGCGCAAATATTGGCTACCAAACAAGCAACTCTTGTAGACTGTTTGGTTCAGGCATTCCCAGCACACAGAGGCGGTGATGGTCCTCACACTTGCCGTAGGGGGCAACATGGCAGAGGTGCTAGAGGTGCCGAAATCCGAAGTGGCGTTGGACAGAGGGGTTTTCTGACAAGGTTGTGGAGTGATTTTTCAATGACCGCTGACACAACAGGGACTGCTGCATCTATTCAAAGTGACAGGAGACAGCATTTGTCCAGTATAGTTACAAACTATTTTTCATCCCTTATCGATGTTCTCCCTTTCAGGTCATTCCCCTTTGATTACTGGGCATCTAAACTAGACACCTGGCCTGAATTGGCAGAATATGCATTACAGGAGCTCGCTTGCCCTGCTGCCAGTGTGCTTTCAGAAAGAGTCTTCAGTGCTGCTGGTTCAATACTGACCGAAAAAAGGACACGTCTGGCTACCCAAAATGTAGATGATCTAACCTTCATTAAAATGAACCAATCATGGATTGGCAATTCTTTTGCCCCACCTTCCCCTGCTGACACGTAGCTTGGGTGATAAATGACTCGCTTTTGCCCTCCTCTTACTGACTTTGCCAATTCCTCCATTTGCAGCTGCTGAATGTCCACCATAGGCCATTTGTATACCTCCCTAAATGGGCTGACTCCCCCCACAGGACCGTGGTCACCACTTGGCGCAAGCAACCGTGCAAGTGCCATTTGCCTGGACAGGTGGGTGCGCCCACTCTACCTCTACTACACAAAGCTGAGTTTGAATCTACAGGCTTTCGGCCTCTATCAACAATATGAAACTGCATTTGGCCTGGTTCTTGGTTTGGGCCTAGTGACGTCTGCTGCTGCCTCTTGGTTTCCTCAATGAAACAAAGCTGAGTTTGAATCTACAGGCTTTCGGCCTCTATCAACAATATGAAACTGCATTTGGCCTGGTTCTTGGTTTGGGCCTAGTGACGTCTGCTGCTGCCTCTTGGTTTCCTCAAAGAAACAAAGCTGAGTTTGAATCTACAGGCTTTCGGCCTCTATCAACAATATGAAACTGCATTTGGCCTGGTTCTTGGTTTGGGCCTAGTGACGTCTGCTGCTGCCTCTTGGTTTTCTCAAAGAAACAAAGCTGAGTTTGAATCTACAGGCTTTCGGCCTCTATCAACAATATGAAACTGCATTTGGCCTGGTTCTTGGTTTGGGCCTAGTGACGTCTGCTGCTGCCTCTTGGTTTCCTCAAAGAAACAAAGCTGAGTTTGAATCTACAGGCTTTCGGCCTCTATCAACAATATGAAACTGCATTTGGCCTGGTTCTTGGTTTGGGCCTAGTGACGTCTGCTGCTGCCTCTTGGTTTCCTCAAAGAATCAAAGCTGAGTTTGAATCTACAATCTTTCGGCCTCTATCAACAATATGAAACTGCATTTGGCCTGGTTCTTGGTTTGGGCTTAGTGACGTCTGCTGCTGCCTCTTGGTTTCCTCAAAGAAACAAAGCTGAGTTTGAATCTACAGGCTTTCGGCCTCTATCAACAATATGAAACTGCATTTGGCCTGGTTCTTGGTTTGGGCCTAGTGACGTCTGCTGCTGCCTCTTGGTTTCCTCAAAGAAACAAAGCTGAGTTTCAATCTACAGGTTTTCGGCCTGTATTTAGAATTTGGCCTACTAGTTTGGTTGGGCCCTACTAACGGTGTCTGCTGCTGATTGTTGTTGTCCTCCACTGAACAAAGCAATGCTGCCTGTTTACTCCTGTTACCAATTTTTTTCTGCTTTTAGCCTCCTTTTTTATTTTGGGCCTATATCTGTGTTTCCTCCTCATCCTGCCTATTACCCAGCCACTGCTTGATGGGTCTGCTGGTACATTGACGCAGACCACTACATTCCCCTTGCACTCTACACAGCCAGAATCTGACCCTGCTGAAAGTCAGGTCCCCCTTCCCGCATACTATACCACCTTACACGGGGACAAAGAGGAAGGTGCATATGAAAGTGCAGGTTCCTTCATCAGGTGGGGGGGGCATACTCGTTGGCGACGTCACTGTCACAGGGCCCGTCATAGTACGCAAAAGTGTCACTGCCGGTGGGAGGCGCCCCCGCCGTCAAACACAACGCCGTACTTTGAGGGGCCCTGTGCCAGTGCCAATGCGAACGAGTGGGCCCCCCTGCTTGCTCTGGATCACAGCACTTGCAAAGTTGAAATACTTACCTCTCCCTGCTCCACCGCCGTGACGTATTCCACATTTCCTGGGCCCAAGAAAAAATTGAGCCAGCCCTCCCCCCCCACAACTTTAACCAAATGACCCCCAATTTTCAATACCTAACTATTATTATAAGGTTAATTAAGATTGACAAGCTTAAGTAACAATAATTGATGTTTTTGACATTAAAATGGGCTCTGTAGGTGTTTTCCTGTCCTCCACTCACTGTCGACTTTTATTCCCCATTGACTTGCATTGGGT
This sequence comes from Ranitomeya variabilis, assembly GCF_051348905.1. Classification (NCBI taxonomy): domain Eukaryota; kingdom Metazoa; phylum Chordata; class Amphibia; order Anura; family Dendrobatidae; genus Ranitomeya; species Ranitomeya variabilis. The sequence goes on from NC_135233.1 coordinate 731,452,784, forward strand.
TTCGTGTTTCAGTCAGCCCCCGACTTTTCGCACTGATCTGCCGATTTCACCCGACCCGACTTTTGACAAAGTCGGGTTTTGCGAAACCCGACTCGATCCTGAAAAAGTAAAAGTTGCTCAACCCTAATTGTTAGGGCTAGCGGAACGCACCAAATGAATATAGAGATTTTATTATAATAGATGCGTTTGCAGCCCGGGGTCCACCGTGCAGGCGAACCTGCTGCTAGCAAACGGCGGAACAATATGGCAGTATGAGCTTACTCTGTTACTTCACAGAGTAGCCGTGAACTCAAAGCACTGCGCCCTGTTAGACTTCACAGTGGCACAGGCTAACTACCCAAACGAGAGCAGTCAGTGGTCATGCACGCACACAAAACTCCTAGCCGGAGGTGCCAGCGTTCTAGGGGCTTTTCTCAGCCAGGTCCCTGAATACACACACACACAAACTCCTCGCCGGAGGTGCCAGCATTCTAGGGGCTTATTTCAGCCGGGTCCCTGAACACAATCATACATGACCACACTGGCGCAAAGTACATAACTTAGAACAATACTAGCGCATGGCCGTGCGACCATGCGAACCTTAAATAGTTGCAGCACGTACAGGACCTTAAGTTAGAAGGACCAATGAGAGGCTGCCACAGAGTGTGAGCACCTACAGGACCTTCCTGAAGGACCAATGGCCTTAGCTGCAGTGTCTGATCATGTGACCCTCGATCTCCACTGAGAGATCTTACTCTAGGCATGCTCAGAATGAGAAAAGCAGGACTTAGCCCCAGAAGCGTCTGCTCGCCGCTGCCCAGCACTGACTCCAATGGCAGAAGCAGGAAAAACAGCAGCAGTAACTCTCTGTACAGAGTCAGACTGAGCGAGACGCTGGGACCGACATCTCTGCTGAGCAGGATCCACTGCAGCAGGAGAAGAATGGGAGACCGCAGCAGAGATGGCCTGAGATTCCCCCTGTGCAGAGGCAGGAGCTCGACCCCTAACAGATATCCTTCATTGCTTCCAAGTGTGACATCACTCTCCCTGTGGGGAAAGCAATGCCACTATGACGACCCGGACCCTGGGGCATCACACTTCAGAAAGAAAGTCTTCTGCCTGATACTTGGTGGGTTTCTCTGATTTTAGAAGACTGCATGTGCACATACCCTCACAAACTTAAATATCATAATATGCTATAGAACCAATTCATCAAAGTGTTGCTGCCCATCAAATTCTACAACAGTGCCAGTGTTTTTTTATGCTGGTGAGAAGCACGTTACTTTGAAGATACACCAATGGTTTGTCCATCCCTGACATAACACATGTAGCTTTAGCCTTACTCTTACTACACAAAAGAACACATAAAATATCCACAGACGCAGGAGGGGCACTTTCAGGTAATTTTGGATTTGGGCAATCCTCAAAACTCCAATGAAGGGAATCTGTCAGCAGGTTTTTGCTATCTAATATGAATACTGAAGGAGATAGAGGCTGAAACACAGACGTTGAAGGATTTATCACTAAAAGATTAATATTGCTGGACTACACTAGTCCGGCAACACCCTCAGTCCCTGTGATAAGCAGCTGTCTATGAATTATGGACATACAGAGCCTGGTGTGGGTGGGGTTATCTTTCTCAGCTCTGCTTCAACTGTGTGTGACAATGACTAAGTGATATATCCTAAGTGATACATCGTTGGATTCAGCTTCTCTTTGCCTACGCTATACTGCTGTCAGTGGAGGTAGTAAAAACCTTCTGACAGATTCCCTTTAAAGTAGCTAATGTTCGTTACAGAATGTTAGTTTATAGTGAAAGACGGGAGATTTATTTGCCAGTCTTAAACAAAAGTGTGCTGGAGTAAGTTGCACCAAATTTATTAAGAGGCACAAACATCTTAAAAAATTTTCAAATTACATGTTGAGAAATTCACGTCACTGACCTAAATTTTTGACATAAAGGTTAGAGAATTTGCCTGACAGTTGTTGGCCACCCTCTCTTCCACTAAGTAATTTCCTAATTTAGGAAAGTACACCATGTTCCAAATGATTATGCAAAGTATATTTTTCTCGGATTTTCCTAAATGGTCAGTGCAAATGACAGTCAGTCTAATAAAAGTAATCACCCGTTAGAGTATACATCGAATTTTATTGAAGAAACCTCCCAATGATAACAGTATAATCTCCAAAATGAATAAAAACTCAAAATGCACTGTTCCAAATTATTAGGCACAGTAGAATTTCTAAACAGTTGATATGCTCATTTGTGGAATTTGCAGCATTAGGAGGTCACATTCCCTGAACAAAAAAGCTATTTAACTCCAAAACATCCCAACAGGCCAAGTTACATGTTAACATAGGAACCCTTCTTTGATATCACCTTCACAATTCTTGCATTCATTGAACTTGTGAGCTTTTGGAGAGTTTCTGCTTGTATTTCTTTGCATGAAGTCAGAATAGCCTCCCAGAGCTGCTGCTTTGATGTGAACTGCCTCCCACCCTCATAGACCTTTTGCTTGATGATACTCCAAAGGTTCTCTATAGGGTTGAAGTCAGGGGAAGATGGTGGCCACACCATGAGTTTATCTCCTTTTATGCCCATAGCAGCCAATGACTCAGAGGTATTCTTTGCAGCATGAGATGGTGCATTGTGGTGCATGAAGATGATTTTGCTCCTGAAGGCACGTTTCTGCTTTTTATACCATGGAAGAAAGTTGGCAGTCAGAAACTCTATATACTTTGCAGAAGTCATTTTCACACCTTCAGGAACCTTAAAGGGCCCTACCAGCTGTTTCCCCATGATTCTGGCCCAAAACATGACTTCTTCACCTCCCTGCTGACATTGCAGCCTTGTTGGGACATGGTGGCCATCCACCAACTATCCACTACTCCATCCATCTGGACCATCCAGGGTTGCTCGAGACTCATCAGTAAACAAGACTCTTTGAAAATTAGTCTTCATGTATGTCTGGGCCCACTGCAATCGTTTCTGCTTGTGAACACTGTTTAGGGTTGGCCGAATAGTAGGTTTATGCACCACAGCAAGCCTTTGAAGGATCCTACACCTTTGAGGGACTCCAGAGGCACCAGCAGCCTCAAATAACTGTTTGCTGCTTTGTAATGGTATTTTGGCAGCTGCTCTCTTAATCCAATGAATTTGTCTGGCAGAAACCTTCCTCACTATGCCTTTATCTGCATGAACTCTGTCTGTGCTCTGTATCAGTCACAAATCTCTTCAAATTATGATGATCACTCTTAAGTTTCCATGAAATATCTAATGTTTTCATCCCTTGACCAAGGCATTGCACTATTTAACGCTTTTCAGCAGCAGAGAGATCCTTTTTATTTCCCATATTGCTTGAAACCTGTGTCATGCTTAATAATGTGGAACATCATTTTTAATTAGTTTTCCTTTAATTAGAATCACCTGGAAAACTAATTATCACATGTGTTTAAGATTGATTTCAATGATCCATTGAGCCCTGAGACACAATACCATCCACGAGTTTATTTGAAAAACAAAACAATTAAATCTTTATGACACTTAAATCCAATTTACATAATAATTTGGAACATGGTGTAGTATAAAAGTGGAAAATAAAAACATTTTTTTCACAAAATGGATGTGATGCCAACTATCTGCAGATTTATTCTACTAGACTATTGGCGCAAATGGTTTGATAAAAAGGTCATAAATTCATTGTATTTGTACGTCACACAACATGTCAAATGTAGTCGCTACCTTAGTTAAAATGTAGGAAATTAAAGTTCAGCAAATTAAATAAAAAAAATCAAATCTGTTTACAAATTTACAAACAGCTTATCTTTAAATTTGACATTTTGCTATAAATTGTCATAAAAATGACTCAACATATAGTCTGTCATTAGCGTGCCAAATCACATTTGATCATCTGCTTTTAACGTAGGTCTATTTTGTCACTTAAGAGATGTTTTGTTCCTCCCTCATGAAAGTATCCGCCAATGTGCTTGATGTCTTCTTTGCAATTTTCAAGTTTTTTCTAAGTTGCTTATATTCTATTCAGACAATAGGAATCATGTGAAGCCACGTGCTGGAATCTGCTGCCAAACCATTCTATGCCGCCACTGACAGAACATAGCCCTGGCTTATTAATGGCTTCACACTTGTGCTCCTCTCCATTCTTCATGATATAATGGTTTTTCTAAGTCCAATTTAACAGCTTTGTCAGATGAACACAACAATACATGCTAAGCTCTGACACACTGAGGCTCTATGTGTTTCACATCATGACTTGAATTTCTGTTTCATAGATTTTCACCTGGAAAGATTAGTTCACCGGTTTTGTTCCCTTTTATACAGTGTACGAGGCTGATGAGGCTTGCTAGAAATGGAAAAAAAACAAAAGACTTTATGAACATGTGAATCTTCAAATGTCACAGTAACATATTGTAAAGGTAATTAAAAAGTGTAATTTTCTTCTAGTAATGAAAAACTGTCCACAGTTTTAGACCAGCATGAGGAAGATGGAGTCATCTACTATAAGTGTAATATTCTCTAGTTATAATCCTTTCTGCCTACACTTGTTCTTTAGCATGTACAAGGCTAATGAATTGGACATAGGGCCAAATTTTGTCTGGTTAGTTAAAGGAGCTATCCTATCAATAAAATATATCACAAATCTCTAGAAGATAGGTGATTATTATGTGGAGGTCTGTGCAATCAGGTAAATGGGGCTCCTTTGTCCACCATTCTGTCACGATAGGACTGGTGAGTAAACTGGGACCGGAGGCACCTTTCCTGGCCCTAGCACTAGGGGGCGTCCTAGCTCACCATGTTCGCCGGGATACTTCAGATTGTGAGGATGCCGGGGCCTCCGCCCTTGCCCTGTCTCCTAGCTGCAGCCCTGCATCTGTCCCCCTCCCCCACCCGTGAAGAGAGGCGCTACTGTGTGCCGTAGTACACCAAACCGATAGACAGGGGTACAAACACAAGGTTAAGATGGTGGCAACACAGGTGCAGAAATACCGATGAGGCAGCCACTCACAGCCTACCAAATTAATGGAGGGGGTGGCTGCTTGGCATATGACTGCACATAAGAGACTTGCATGTGGCACTGTTCACACAATGGGAATGCACAGCATCCAGGTTAACAGCCTATTAGTGACACCCTTCTATTAGCTCAGGCGGGCTTCCCAGCGCTATTAAGATGCATTCCATGTGAACAGACACCACAGTTTACAAGATAGAATGGGCCCAACTGCACCCCGAAAAAATGCAAAAGACACATATAAAAAATATGTGAGGTATTAGTTTATATTTTGGCCAAAATACGCAAGCTCGTAACCCACGTCACAGGTCACCCTTTTTGTGCTAGTATTGGTTAGAGTAGGACTCGTAAGCGTGGGGACCCGTGACGTGGGTGCAGTTGGGCCCATTCCATTAATTTGGTAGGCTGTGAGTGGCTGCCTCAATGGTATTTCTGCACCTGTGTTGCCGCCATCTTAACCACATGGGTCCACTGCATCCTGATAGTGCATTTGTTTGGAGGCCTAGGCAGGTAAGCATCTCTGCCTTTTTTTCATATTTTTCTGTACAAACACAAGGGTAAAAGAAAATTCCACTCACACAAAATATACTCTCACAAATAACAGAAGTATTCACCAGGGTGGGAAGGATGGGGGAAGAAAATAAGGCAGGTAAGGATGAGGAATTTCCAAGCGTACAAACCAAGTAACAGTCACACAATAAACTCCTCCAGCCCTCCTTATCCACCCCAGCTCCTTTCACTCCAGGTCTATGTAGCAAGTGCTAATGTGGCACCCCAGGAGTCCGGATGCCACAGTGGCAATGCTTTCCTCACAGGGGGTAATGTCATGCCTGGAAGCTAGAAGGGATCCCCTTAACAGGTAACACTGGCATACAACACATTTCCTGACTCCAGACCAGAAAGGGGAGCTCTAAACCAGGGGAACATGCCTATAAGTTCTGGTCTGGAGGCGGGGTTAGTCAGTAAGTCAGGGACAGTGAAGGAAGAGAAAGCTAGTGAGGAGAAGCTCCGGATAGGAGCTGCGACTGAGCTCACCCCAGGACTGAGCACAAAAGACCAGACACCAGAGTCATTGGTTCTGTGGGACTTGCATGCCCAGCAACTGAATCCGGAGAACAGGAGATTGCAGGTCTCCTGGCCACATCTGATGCCCAAAGGCACAGCAGCAAACTAAAGAGCCCGGAGTCACCACGAGGAAGTGACATCAAGAAACAGCTCGAGCTGCCTGCCATGCGGGTAGTGTTCCACTTAACGAACAGACTGAGAGAGGTACTTGAAGAGAGCTTAAAGCATCAAAAACCTAAAGAACAACACAGTAGGGAGGCTTCCAATCCCACCTGGCTAGGGGGATTCTGAACTTCTTCCAGGCTGCCCGGATCTCCAAAACCACCTGTACCTGTGCTCCGGACTGCACCTCCAAATAAAGGTTAAGAAACTACAGTCCCTGTGTCCTCCAATCATTTCTGCACCCCAATGTCCACAACCCCTTATAGACTGTTCCGGTAGCCCCGGGGCCCTGCTCCACCTGTGGGGAGCAGAATCATGCCAGCTGCATCACTGTCGGCTCCAGCGATCCCTTTAAGTAGCATCTGCCATCTATAGCCGAATATGAATATATATATATATACCTCACGGCCCTAGCGGGTGTTGCACTAACTCAGACAAGGACCTGGCCAGAAGGCCTAGCTTTTATAGGAGAGAGGAGTGGCTAACCAAGCACAGCTGACTGGAGTGATTTCCACATGGCCGATTAACCCCTGTCCTGCTGAAACACATTTAATACACCGGAGAAGTGCTTCTTCTCAGCAGCGAAGCAGAAGCCATCAGACGCTGCGGTCTTCTGGCACTGCTCTGTCGTAGTAACTCCGTGACACATTCCTTTAGGGTATGTGCACACGTCTGGATTTCTTGCAGAAATTTCCTGAAGAAAACCGGAAATTTTCTGCAAGAAATCCGCATTTTTTTGTGTGTTTTTTTACCGTTTTTTTAGCATTCTGCAAGCATAATTAGCTTGCAGAATGCTAAAGTTTTCCAAGCGATCTGTAGCATCACTTGGAAAACTGACTGACAAGTTGGTCACACTTGTCAAACATACTGTTTGACAAGTGTGACCAACTTGTTACTATAGATGCTGCTTATGCAGCATCTATAGTAAAAGATAGAATGTTTAAAAATAATAAAAAAAATAAAAAATGGTTATACTCACCCAGACGATCTCCTCAGCGGCATCCGTTCCTATAGATGCCGGTGTGGTTCAGGACCTGTGATGATGTCGCGGCTTGTGATTGGTCGCGTGAGTCACATGAGCGCTCACGCGACCAATCACAAGACAGTGACGTCATCACAGGTCCTGAACCACACCATCTATGGGAACCGAAGAGAGAGCATGCACCGGAGAGGCGGGAACACTTCGGGGGCCATCAGACGGTGAGTATAGGACTATTTTTTATATTAATTCTTTTTTTTTGACCAATTATATGGTGCCCAGTCCGTGGAGGAGAGTCTCCTCTCCTCCACCCTGGGTACCAATCGCATATAATCTGCTTACTTCCCGCATGGTGTGCACAGCCCCGTGCGGGAAGTAAGCAGATCAATGCACTCCTAGGTGTGCGGAATCCCCGCAATTCCGCATTTTTAATGAACTTGTTGCTTTTTTTTCCGCAATGCGATTTTTTCACGGAAAAAATCGCAACATTTGCACAAAAAATGCGGAATACCCTGTAAATAATAGGAGGCATATGTTAGCGTTTTTTTCGCGTTTTTATCACGTTTTTATAGCGAAAAAACGCGAAAAAAAACGCAAAAAATCCTGAACGTGTGCACATGGCCTTAATTTAAAAAAAATTGCTAGATAATCTCTTGAAAGACAAATGGAAAAAAAAGGGAATGTGAAATTACCCCCGATACCCTTGTCTATTTTGAGATCACTTACTGGGGCAATCCATAATTATATTTTACTACGTGTTCATTAAACTCAAAAGAAACTTTAAACCTAAATATTACTTTATGGAACTGATACTTTTAATTTTATATTTCAACTATTTAACTTATTGTTCTACTTTTATTAACTTTTACAGTGACACATAAATGTTTTTGGGCACCCTGGTCAAAATTACTGTTATTGTGAACAGTTAAAGGGAACCTATCACCCCGTTTTTTTCGGTATGAGATAAAAATACTGTTAAATAGGGCCTGAGCTGTGCATTACAATAGTGTAGTTTGTGGACCCCGATTCCCCACCTATGCTGCCGAAATACGTTACCAAAGTAGTCGTTTTCGCCTGTCAATCAGGCTGGTCAGGTCGGATGGGCGTGGTTTCTTCCCCCAGATATTGCGTAGTTTTCCGTTGGTGGCGTAGTGGTGTGCCCATGTCCAAGGTCCCGAATCCTGCACAGGGGTGTAAAAATAGCAGCGATGTCTGTTATTCCATTGGTGATCGGTGGGCGCGGCCATCTTGCTTTGGCCGCGCGTGCGCAGAAGCGGCGCTCTGCTGGCCGCGGCTTCAGGAAAATGGCCGCCGCGATATCCATCTGCGCACGCGCGGAATCCCGCGGCCATTTTCCTGAAGCCGCGGCCAGCAGAGCGCCGCTTCTGCGCACGCGCGGCCAAAGCAAGATGGCCGCGCCCACCAATCACCAATGGAATAACGGACATCGCTGCTATTTTTACACCCCTGTGCAGGATTCGGGACCTTGGACATGCGCACACCACTACGCCACCAACGGAAAACTACGCAATATCTGGGGGAAGAAACCACGCCCATCCGACCTGACCAGCCTGATTGACAGGCGAAAACGACTACTTTGGTAACGTATTTCGGCAGCATAGGTGGGGAATCGGGGTCCACAAACTACACTATTGTAATGCACAGCTCAGGCCCTATTTAACAGTATTTTTATCTCATACCGAAAAAAAGGGGTGATAGGTTCCCTTTAAGCAAGTTGAAGATGAAAAGATCTCTAAAAGGCCTAAAGATAAACATGACACATTTCCTTTGTATTCTAGGTAAAAAATTGTCATTTTTAACATTTTAAAAATTACAAAAAGGAAATGGGCAGACCCAAATGTTTGGGCATCATTAGAGATTTGTGTGCTCAGATAACTTTGACCAAGGTTTCAAAAATTAATTAGCCTGTTAGGCTTATGGCTTGTTCACTATCATCGTTATGAAAGGCAAAGGGATGCAAATTTGCCAGCTTTATAAAAACCCAGCCTCCTCTAACCTTGTGCTAAAAAATAGCAGCCATGGGTTGCTCTAAGCAGCTGCCTAGTACTCTGAAAATGAAAATGGTGGAGGGCCAGAAAGCAGGAGAAGGCCATCCATAAGAAGATAGCAAAGCATTTTCAAACTGCTCTTTCTTCATTTCGAAATTAGGGATGAGCGAGTATATTCGCAAGTATTCGGTACTCAGCGAGTAATGCGGTACTCGCTGTACTCAGAACATAGCGAGTATTTCACTAATAGCCTCGCAATATTCGGATCTCCTGCCCAGTCAATGGGTGCGAGAAAAAAATCGCACAGCACTCGCACCATGCGAGTGCTGTCTGATCTTTATGCACCAGTGTCCTTTGAAAAGCCGGCAATTCATATGCGGCTACAGTAAAATCACACTGACAGGTTAGAATAGATAGAATACATATATACACATAGAATAGTTGTATATATAATATATATCTTTATATTGCATAGAGATATAGATAGAAAATTATCCGGTAATTCATTTGTCAGCTTCTGTAAAATCCATGCAGGAGCCGACAGGATAGGTGACATGGTTTACATACAGTAAATCCATGCAGAATAGTTTGATACATACAGTACATGTGTGTGACCAATACAATTAGTATAGTGTGTGTGCAAATTATGGGACTTGTATGTACTGTATTTAATTAAATATAGGAAAACTGACTGAACAGCAATCTAGTCTGAACTGGTGCATAACCAAAAAAGGTTATGCACCTGTTCAGACTAGATTGCTGTTCAGTCAGTTTTCCTATATTTACTATGTACTATTTTTTCTGACTTGAACGCCCCGCCCTTCACCATGCCGTGATTTTAATTACATCCAAACACAGTTGGTTCCGACCTTCCTATAAATGCAGGCTTTACCATGTTATTAGCCATAGGTAAGTGTTCACACTAGGCAGACAGGTCAGGTACCCATCCGATCTGAGATTACCTTGACGTTTGGTGGATGGGCTCACAATTTTTGGCCAAATCTTGTGCTAGGCATCTCATGTATTTTTTCATAGATTTCACAAGTCATTATGCTATTCACATTTCATGTATCGCACATTTCCTTGCTTTAGCACAGTAAAATTGAGTGCTGTATTTAATTAAAGAATCTTTTCATAGAAAAAAAATGGTGTCGGCTCCAGTGCAATTTTCTGCGCCAGAGAGGGAAAGCCAGCAACTGGGGGCCGATGTTTAAAGCTTAGGAAGGGTTTAATACCAATGGATCTTCCCAGGCTATGAATCTGAGCCCGTAGAGCCTTTACTGACTATTAAAAACCCCTATTACCCCATATGCCACCGCTACAGGGCAGTGAGATGTGAGAGGCTAAGTGCCAGAATTGGCACATCTTACAGATGCACCATTTCAGGGGCAGCTGTGAGCTGGTGTTTGTAGCCAGGGGGGTAATAACTATGGTCCCTTCCTAGGCTATGAATTTCAGCCCGCAGCTGTCTGCATAGCCTTTTCTGACTTTTAATTATAGGGGGACCTCACATCTTTTTTTGGGGGGGTCCCCCTATTTTAATAGCCAGTAAAGGCTGACTATACAGCTGAGGGCTGAGATTCATAGTCTGGGAAGATCCATGGGTATTAACCACTTCCTAAGCTACACTGCTCAAAAAAATAAAGGGAACACTTAAACAACAGAATATAACTCGAAGTAATTTATACTCTTGTGAAATCAAACTGTCCACTTAGGAAGCAACACTGTTTGACAATCAATTTCACATAGTGTTGTGTAAATGGAATAGACAACAGATGGAAGTTATTGACAACTATCAAGACACACTCAATAAAGGAGTGGTTCTGCAGGTGGGGACCACAGACCACATATCAGTACCAATGCTTTCTGGCTGATGTTTTGGCCAGTTTTGAATGTTGGTTGTGCTTTCACACTCGTGGTAGCATGAGACAAACTCTACAACCCACACAAGTTGCTAAGGTAGTGCAGCTCATCCAGGATGGCAAATCAATGCAAGTTGTGGCAAGAAGGTTTGCTGTGTCTGTCAGCGTAGTGTCCAGAGGCTGGAGGCGCTACCAGGAGACAGGCCAGTACACCAGGAGATGTGGAGGGGGCCATAGGAGGGCAACAATCCAGCAGCAGGACCGCTACCTCAGCCTTTGTGCAAGGAGGAACAGGAGGAGCACTGCCAGAGTCCTGCAAAATTACCTCCAGCAGGCCACAAATGTGCATGTGTCTGCACAAATGGTTAGAAACTGACTCCATGAGGATGGTATGAGTACCCCATGTCCACAGATGGGGGTTGTGCTCACAGCCCAACACCGTGTAGAACACTTGGCATTTGCCACAGAACACCAGGTTTGGCAAATTCGCCACTGGCGTCCTGTGCTCTTCACAGGTGAAATCAGGTTCACACTGAGCACATGTGACAGATGTGACAGATTCTGGAGACGCCATGGAGAGCGATCTGCTGCCTGCAACATCCTTCAGCATGACCGGTTTGGCAGTGAGTCAGTAATGGTGGGGTGTGGCATTTCTTTGGAGGGCCGCACAGCCCTCTATGTGCTCGCCAGAGGTAGCCTGACTGCCATTAGGTACCGAGAAGAGATCGTAATACCCCTTGTGAGACCATATGCTGGTACGGTTTGCCCTGGGTTCCTCCTGATGCAGGACAATGCCAGACTTCATGTGGCTGGAGTGTGTCAGCAGTTCCTGTAAGATGAAGGCATTGAAGCTATGGACCTGCCCGCCCGTTCCCCAGAATCCGATTGAACACATCTGGGACATCATGTCTCGCACCATCCACCAATGGCACGTTGCACCACAGACTGTCCAGGAAGTTGGCAGATGCTTTAGTACTGGTCTGGGAGGAGATCCCTCAGGAGACCATCTACCACCTAATCAGGAGCATGCTCAGGCATTGTAGGGAGGTCATACAGGCACGTGGAGGCCACACACACTACTGAACATCATTTCCTTGTCTTGAGGCATTTCCACTGAAGTTGGATCAGCCTGTAACTTCATTTTCCACTTTGATTTTGAGCATCATTCCAACTCCAGACCTCCATCAGTGATATCTAGGATGTGGGATTTTAGTGTTCCCTTTATTTTTTTTGAGCAGTGTATATGTATATATATATACACACACCTATAGTATGTGTATATTTCTATTTTATCTATTCTATTCTATACTGTACACGGCATCTTCTGGCTTTTAATCTATATATATATATATGTTTTGAAGATAATTTGGTTTTAAAACGATGTGTACAGTTGTATTTTACAATGCGATTTTAACATGAGCTTTTACATAGAGAGAACTGCTTTATGTAAAACCTCATGTTAAAATCGCATTGCATACCATGCCATACGGATGTCACACTGTTACTAGATATGAGGAAATCGCATCCTCGCATTGCAAATGGATTACATATGGATCACTGTTCAGGAACATTTGTGCGATTCTCGGCCGTCAAAGTCGGACCGATTTTTTTATATGGTAAGTGTGACTCCAGCCTTATTCTTTATCTACAGCTGTGTGAAAAGGTGTTTGCCCCCTTCCTGATTTCCTATTCTTCTGCATATTTGTCGCACTTAAAATGTTTCAGATCACCAAACAAATTTATATATTAGTCAAGGATAACACAAGTAAAAAATGCAGTTTTTAAATGAAGGTCTTTATTATTAAAGTTGAAAGAAATCCAAACCTACAGGCCCCTGTGTGAAAATGTGGTTGCCCCCTAAACCTAATAATTGGTTAGGCCACCCTTAGCAGCAACAACTGCAATCAAGCATTTACAAAAACTAAAAATCAGTCTTTTACTGGGCCCTGGAGGACTTTTGGCCTGCTCATCTTTGCCGAATTGTTGCAAATCAGCCACATTGAAGAATTTCAGAGCATGACCCACCTGTTTAAGGTCAGGCCACAGCATCTCAATCGGATTAAGGTCAGAACTTTGACTAGGCCACTCCAAAGTCTTAATTTTGTTTTTATTAAACCATTCAGAGGTGGACTTTCTTGTATATTTTGAATCATTTACCTACTGCATAACCCAAGTGTGCTTTAGCTTGAAATCACAGACAGCCCGACATTCTCATTCAGGATTTTTTGGTAGACAGCAGAATTAATGTTTCCATTTACCACAGCAAGTCTTCCAGGTCCTGAAGCAGCAAAACAGCCTTAGATCATCTTACCACCACTGTAGGGTTCAGGGCAGACCAGAGGGAACACTGTAATCGTACCTAGTTTCTTAAAGAGACAGTCCACCACCAGAGCTCACTGGAAGACTGTCATCGAGCTCTCTCCCCTGATCTCCCTATCCAAAGATAAAGACACAGTTACCTGGTCTCCTCCTTGGTCGCTGCAGTCCAGGCAATAAGGGTCCAGGATCACCGCTTGGGTTCCAAAAGGGAAAACTTTATTTATTTATTTTTTCATATAAAGGTGATGAAACAAGGAAGGATACTAGAACAAGACACAACATAGGATTCCTGTCCTTTCCCTGACGCTATCCAGGGCCATACCCACAACGTCCACGGTAGCCAAGAATTACAGTCTTCCAACAACCGGCACCTGGGCACCTAAGCCCCCTTCAGCGAAGGCCTTTCCCAGTCATGGGGACCCATATTCAAGTTAGTAGTCCTTGTTCCTCAGTTCTGTAAATTCCAGGGCAACAGTTCTCTCCTGTCCAGAGGCCTGGCAGTACCCTGTGACATGCACATCTGCTCTGTTCAGCATCACAGGTAGTTCTCAGTTTCCTGTAGCCTTACTGCACCTGGCCCAGCCCCCTGTTAACTGTTGCTGTCCCTAACTAGACAGTCTTAAGGGGCAACATACATCTTACAATAGAAGTACAGTAGGAACATTACATTATGAACAGACAAACACAGCTCAAGATAATAAGGCATAAAACACACACACACATACTGTATATACAGTATATATACATGGGAAGTGCACAGAGGTCACACAGCAGCAGAAGAGAGCTCACTGAGGTCCTCCGCCACCTTCTTATACCACCACCACCAGATTTTATTGTTCCTTTTCTGAGATGCTGCTTTACTTCTATACCAGATGTAATGGGACATACACCTTCCAAGAGTTCCATTTTTGCTTCGTCCGTACACAGAGTAGTCTCACAAAATTATTGGGGGTCATCAAGATATTTTCTGGCAAAACTGAGAAGAGTCTTTTTGTTCTTATTGCTCAGCAGTGGTTTTCGTCTTGGAACTCTGCCAGGCAGGACGTTTTTGCCCAAGCTCTTTTTTATTGTGGAGTCATGAACACTGACCTTAACCAAGGCAATTGAGGCCTGCAGTTCTTTGGATGTTGTTGTGGGGTCTTTTGTGACCTCCTGGATGAGTCAACACTGCACTCTTGGGGTAATTTTGGTTGGCTGTTCCTGGTAAGGTTCACCACTGTTCCATGTTTTCACCATTTGTGGATAATGGCTCTGATTGCGGTTCGCTGGAGTCCAAAAGCTTTAGCAATTGCTATATAATGGCAAAATAATTGGGTAGCACACTAACCAGGGCCGGACTGGGACTAAAATTCAGCCCTGGCATTTGAAGTTACACAGGCCCACTTGTCACATGGTGACTGTATAATATCTTTGTACACTTGTAGGCAGGGCCGGTTTTAGGCAAAGTGGGGCCCTAGGCAAAGTTTAAAATGGGGCCCCAAATGCTAACATATTGCACATCACACAGAAGCCTTTCTGTTGTATTTACGTGCGCTGAGTTCAGGCCGCTAAACGAGTTTGATCGACAATACTGAAGTTGTTCAACGCTTGTTTCCCGGCCTCTTTCCACCAGCTGAGGAATAATGATGAGACAGAACGATCACTAATAGATCACTAACAGATCACCATACAGTATCATGTTTTCAGCAGCACATCTACAGTTTACACTGGCAATGTGCTGCTGACAACAAGGCTTTTTGTTCCAGCAAAAACAATCCGAATATGCAGCATTTTACTTGTTTAGTAAAATACACCCCATAGTCCTCCATATATTATAATGTGCTCCATAGTCCTCCATATAGTATAATACACTCCCTATAGTCCTCCATATATTAAAATACACTGCTCAGTCCTCCACATAGTATAATACACTCCTCATAGTCCTCCATATAGCATAATACAATCCTCATAGTCCTCCATATAGCATAATACAATCCTCATAGTGCTCCATATAGTATAATGCACCGCCACAGTCATCCATGTAGTACAATTCACTTCCCATAGTATAATGCACCCCATAGTTCTTCATATAGTATAACGTATTCCCCATAGTCCTCGATACAGTATAATGCAGCCCACATATAGTATAATGCAGCCACCCCAGAGTATAATGCAGCCACCCCAGAGTATAATGCAGCCACCCCAGAGTATAATGCAGCCACCCAACAGAGTATAATGCAGCCACCCCAGAGTATGTAACCCCCATAGAATATAATACAGCCCACCTCCCCATAATATATAATGTAGCCCCCCATAGAATATAATGCAGCCCCCCATAGTATATAACGCAGCCTCCCCCATAGAATATAATATACCCCCACAATAGTATATAACACAGCCACATAGTACATAACATGGCCTCCCCCATAGAATATAATATACTCCCCATAGTATATAGCAAAGCCCGCATATTATATAGCACAAACCGCATAGTATACAGCACAGCCTGCATACTATAGCACAGCTCGCGTAGTAGATAACACAGCCCACACAGCAGTATTCAGCACAGACCACACAGTAGTATACAGCACAGACCACACAGTAGTATACAGCACAGCCCACGTAGAAGTATACAGCACAGTCCACACAGTAGTATACAGCACAGCCCACAGAGTAATATATACAGCACAGCCCACAAAGTAATATATACAGCACAGCCCACAGAGAACTATATACAGCACAGCCCACAGAGAACTATATACAGCACAGCCCACAGAGAACTATATACAGCACAGAGCACAGCCCACAGAGAACTATATACAGCCCACAGTAGCATACAGCACAGAGCACAGCCCACAGATAACTATATACAGCCCACAGTAGTATACAGCACAGAGCACAGCCCACAGAGTACTATATACAGCCCACAGTAGTATACAGCACAGAGCACAGCCCATAGAGTACTATATACAGCCCACAGTAGTATACAGCACAGAGCACAGCCCAGAGAACTATATATAGCACACAGTAGTATACAGCACAGAGCACAGCCCACAGAGAACTATATATAGCACAGAGCACACAGTAGTATACAGCACAGAGCACAGCCCACAGAGAGCTATATACAGCCCACAGTAGTATACAGCACAGAGCACAGCCCACAGAGTACTATATACAGCCCACAGTAGTATACAGCACAGAGCACAGCCCACAGAGTACTATATACAGCCCACAGTAGTATACAGCACAGAGCACAGCCCACAGAGTACTATATACAGCCCACAGTAGTATACAGCACAGAGCACAGCCCACAGAGTACTATATACAGCCCACAGTAGTATACAGCACAGAGCACAGCCCACAGAGTACTATATACAGCCCACAGTAGTATACAGCACAGAGCACAGCCCAGAGAACTATATATAGCACACAGTAGTATACAGCACAGAGCACAGCCCACAGAGTACTATATATAGCACAGAGCCCACAGTAGTATACAGCACAGAGCACAGCCCATAGAGTACTATATACAGCCCACAGTAGTATACAGCACAGAGCACAGCCCAGAGAACTATATATAGCACACAGTAGTATACAGCACAGAGCACAGCCCACAGAGAACTATATATAGCACAGAGCACACAGTAGTATACAGCACAGAGCACAGCCCACAGAGTACTATATACAGCCCACAGTGGTATACAGCACAGAGCACAGCCCACAGAGAGCTATATACAGCCCACAGTAGTATACAGCACAGAGCACAGCCCACAGAGTACTATATACAGCCCACAGTAGTATACAGCACAGAGCACAGCCCACAGAGTACTATATACAGCCCACAGTAGTATACAGCACAGAGCACAGCCCACAGAGTACTATATACAGCCCACAGTAGTATACAGCACAGAGCACAGCCCACAGAGTACTATATACAGCCCACAGTAGTATACAGCACAGAGCACAGCCCAGAGAACTATATATAGCACACAGTAGTATACAGCACAGAGCACAGCCCACAGAGTACTATATATAGCACAGAGCACACAGCAGTATACAGCACAGAGCACAGCCCACAAAGAGCTATATACAGCCCACAGCAGTATACAGCACAGAGCACAGCCCACAGAGAACTATATATAGCACACAGTAGTATACAGCACAGAGCACAGCCCACAGAGTACTATATATAGCACAGAGCACACAGCAGTATACAGCACAGAGCACAGCCCACAGAGAGCTATATACAGCCCACAGTAGTATACAGCACAGAGCACAGCCCACAGAGAGCTATATACAGCCCACAGTAGTATACAGCACAGAGCACAGCCCACAGAGTACTATATACAGCCCACAGTAGTATACAGCACAGAGCACAGCCCACAGAGAGCTATATACAGCCCACAGCAGTATACAGCACAGAGCACAGCCCACAGAGTACTATATACAGCCCACAGTAGTATACAGCACAGAGCACAGCCCACAGAGAACTATATACAGCCCACAGTGGTATACAGCACAGAGCACAGCCCACAGAGAACTATATACAGCCCACAGCAGTATACAGCACAGAGCACAGCCCACAGAGAACTATATACAGCCCACAGCAGTATACAGCACAGAGCACAGCCCACAGAGAACTATATACAGCCCACAGCAGTATACAGCACAGAGCACAGCCCACAGAGAACTATATACAGCCCACAGCAGTATACAGCACAGAGCACAGCCCACAGAGAACTATATACAGCCCACAGCAGTATACAGCACAGAGCACAGCCCACAGAGAACTATATACAGCCCACAGCAGTATACAGCACAGCCCACAGAGAACTATATACAGCCCACATCTCTTCTCTTCCTCCCCTCACCTCCTCCGAGAATGGCCCCACAGTCCAGAAAAAAAAAAAAACTCTCCTCACCTCTCCTCGTGCCCAGCGTTGCTTCCTGGTTCCTGCTCCTGTCTCAGCAGCTGCAGTCTGCCCGGGACACAGCAGGTGCGCGATGATATGACATCATCGCGCGCCCGCAGTGTCAGAGGCAGAGCGGGGAATGATGGGAGAGGAGCGTCTGTGGACGCTCTCCTCCATCATTGCATTCAACTGTACCGGCGTCTATACGCCGGTATAGTTGAATGCGACGGCGGGGGCGGCGGATTGAGCGGCCCACCACTGGCACCGGCCCTTCTGGCATTTGCCAGAAGTGCCCTATGGCCAGTCCGGCCCTGACACTAACACTTCACAAATATTTATGAATCGAACCTTATTGTGACTAGGACTCTGCTTTAGTATATAGTGTACTCTCTTGTTATGTATTGCCCTGTCCCTTATTACACTATGTTCCAAATTATTACACAAATGATATTTTTCTCGGATTTTCCTAAATGGTCGGTGCAAATGACAGTCAGTCTAAAAAAAGTCATCACCCGTTAGATTATACATCGAATTTTATTGAAGAAACCTCCCAATGATAACAGTATAATCTCCAAAATGAATAAAAACTCAAAATGCACTCTTCCAAATTATTAGGCACAGTAGAATTTCTAAACATTTGATATGTTTTAAAGAACTGAAAATGCTCAGTTATGGAATTTGCAGCATTAGGAGGTCACATTCACTGGACAAAAAAGCTATATAACTCCAAAACATCCTAACAGGCCAAGTTACATGTTAACAGAGGAATAGTGATGAGCGAATGTGCTCGCCACTACTCGTTACTCGCTCGAGTATCGCTATGCTTGGCATACTCGGCGAGCAGCGAGCATTTCTGGTATTATTGGCAGTCTCCACCCAGCTGTTTTGGCGGACTTTAGAGACCCAATCACGTGCAGGGATTGTCTGTCAGCCATCTTTGTTGTGTTCGTGCAGTGATTGGCTGGGCCGTACAGCATCATCCCGAGTATAAGAGACCTGGCACCGCCCTGCTCGCCGCATTCTGTTCCTGTTTCAACGTGAGTAGGGAGAGCTGCTGCCAAGATAGGGTCAGAATCGTGGTTTTACAGTTAGTGTAGGTCTGCAACTCTTAGGCCGGGGTCACACATGCGTGTTTTACGTACGTAAGAGCGCAAAAACTACGGACGTAAAACTCGCATTACATACGGCACAATGCTTCTCAATGGGACTGCTCCTATTTGCCGTATATTACGGTTCAGTATTATACGGCTTTCTATGGCCGTACAAAATCGCAGCATGCTGCGTTTGTCAGCGTATTGCGCAAATAATACGCCAATGAAAGTCTATGGGGGCGAGAAAAATACGGATTCCACACTGACCAGCAGTGTGACTTGCGAGAAATACGCAGCGCTGTTAGTGAAAAGTCGGTAATTCAATTGCCGGCTTTGCATTTCTCCTGCACAAACCCGACAGGATATGAGACATGGTTTACATACAGTAAACCATCTCATATCCCCTTTTTTTTTGCATATTCCACACTACTAATGTTAGTAGTGTGTATGTGCAAAATTTCAGCGCTGTAGCTGCTGAAATAAAGGGTTAAATGGCGGAAAAAATTGGCGTGGGCTCCCGCGCAATTTTCTCCGCCAGAGCGGTAAAGCCAGTGACTGAGGGCAGATATTAATAGCCAGGAGAGGGTCCATGGTTATTGGCCCCCCCGTGGCTAAAAACATCTGCCCCCAGCCACCCTAGAAAAGGCACATCTGGAAGATGCGCCTATTCTGGCACTTGGCCACTCTCTTCCCACTCCCTGTAGCGGTGGGATATGGGGTAATGAAGGGTTAATGCCACCTTGCTATTGGAAGGTGACATTAAGCCAGATTAATAATGGAGAGGCGTCAATTATGACACCTATCCATTATTAATCCAATTGTTGGAAAGGGTTAACCCCTTCACCCCCAAGGGTGGTTTGCACGTTAATGACCGGGCCAATTTTTACAATTCTGACCACTGTCCCTTTAGGAGGTTATAACTCTGGAACGCTTCAACGGATCTTGGCGATTCTGACATTGTTTTCTTGTGACATATTGTACTTCATGATAGTGGTAAAATTTCTTCGATATAACTTGCGTTTATTTGTGAAAAAAACGGAAATTTGGCGAAAATTTTGAAAATTTTGCAATTTTCCAACTTTGAATTTTTATGCCCTTAAATCACAGACATATGTCACGCAAAATACTTAATAAGTAACATTTCCCACATGTCTACTTTACATCAGCACAATTTTGGAACCAAAATTTTTTTTTGTTAGGGAGTTATAAGGGTTAAAAGTTGACCAGAAATTTCTCATTTTTACAACACCATTTTTTTTTAGGGACCACATCTCATTTGAAGTCATTTTGAGGGGTCTGTATGATAGAAAATACCCAAGTGTGACACCATTCTAAAAACTGCACCCCTCAAGGTGCTCAAAACCACACTCAAGAAGTTTATTAACCCTTCAGGTGTTTCACAGGAATTTTTGGAATGTTTAAATAAAAATGAACATTTAATTTTTTTTCACACAAAATTTATTTCAGCTCCAATTTGTTTTATTTTACCAAGGGTAACAGGAGAAAATAGACTGCAAAAGTTGTTGTACAATTTGTCCTGAGTACGCTGATACCCCATATGTGGGTGTAAACCATTGTTTGGGCGCATGGCAGAGCTTGGAAGGGAAGGAGCGCCATTTGACTTTTCAATGCAAAATTTACTGGAATTGAGATGGGACGCCATGTTGCGTTTGGAGAGCCCCTGATGTGCCTAAACATTGAAACCCCCTACAAGTGACACCATTTTGGAAAGTAGACCCCCTAAGGAACTTATCTAGATGTGTGGTGAGCACTTTGACCCACCAAGTGCTTCACAGAAGTTTATAATGCAGAGCCGTAAAAATAAAAAATCATATTTTTTCACAAAAATGATCTTTTCGCCCCCAATTTTTTATTTTCCCAAGGGTAAGAGAAGAAATTGGTCCCCAAAAAATGTTGTGCAATTTGTCCTGAGTACGCAGATACCCCATATGTTGGGGTAAACCACTGTTTGGGCGCATGGCAGAGCTTGGAAGGGAAGGAGCGCCATTTGACTTTTCAATGCAAAATTGACTGGAATTGAGATGGGACGCCATGTTGCGTTTGGAGAGCCCCTGATGTGCCTAAACATTGAAACCCCCTACAAGTGACACCATTTTGGAACGTAGACCCCCTAAGGAACTTATCTAGATGTGTGGTGAGCACTTTGACCCACCAAGTGCTTCACAGAAGTTTATAATGCAGAGCCGTAAAAATAAAAAATCATATTTTTTCACAAAAATGATCTTTTCGCCCCCAATTTTTTATTTTCCCAAGGGTAAGAGAAGAAATTGGTCCCCAAAAAATGTTGTGCAATTTGTCCTGAGTACGCAGATACCCCATATGTTGGGGTAAACCACTGTTTGGGCGCATGGCAGAGCTCGGAAGTGAAGGAGCGCCATTTGACTTTTCAATGCAAAATTGACTGGAATTGAGATGGGACGCCATGTTGCGTTTGGAGAGCCCCTGATGTGCCTAAACATTGAAACCTCCTACAAGTGACACCATTTTGGAAAGTAGACCCCCTAAGGAACTTATCTAGATGTGTGGTGAGCACTTTGACCCACCAAGTGCTTCACAGAAGTTTATAATGCAGAGCCGTAAAAATAAAAAATCATATTTTTTCACAAAAATGATCTTTTCGCCCCCAATTTTTTATTTTCCCAAGGGTAAGAGAAGAAATTGGTCCCCAAAAAATGTTGTGCAATTTGTCCTGAGTACGCAGATACCCCATATGTTGGGGTAAACCACTGTTTGGGCGCATGGCAGAGCTTGGAAGGGAAGGAGCGCCATTTGACTTTTCAATGCAAAATTGACTGGAATTGAGATGGGACGCCATGTTGCGTTTGGAGAGCCCCTGATGTGCCTAAACATTGAAACCTCCTACAAGTGACACCATTTTGGAAAGTAGACCCCCTAAGGAACTTATCTAGATGTGTGGTGAGCACTTTGACCCACCAAGTGCTTCACAGAAGTTTATAATGCAGAGCCGTAAAAATAAAAAATCATATTTTTTCACAAAAATGATCTTTTCGCCCCCAATTTTTTATTTTCCCAAGGGTAAGAGAAGAAATTGGTCCCCAAAAAATGTTGTGCAATTTGTCCTGAGTACGCAGATACCCCATATGTTGGGGTAAACCACTGTTTGGGCGCATGGCAGAGCTTGGAAGGGAAGGAGTGCCATTTGACTTTTCAATGCAAAATTGACTGGAATTGAGATGGGACGCCATGTTGCGTTTGGAGAGCCCCTGATGTGCCTAAACATTGAAACCCCCCACAAATGACACCATTTTGGAAATTAGACCCCCTAAGGAACTTATCTAGATGTGTTTTGAGAGCTTTGCACCCCCAAGTGTTTCACTACAGATTATAACGCAGAGCCGTGAAAATAAAAATTCTTTTTTTTTTTCACAAAAATGATTTTTTAGCCCCCAGCTTTTGTATTTTTACAAGAGTAACAGAATAAACTGGACCCCAAAAGTTGTTGTCCAATTTGTCCTGAGTACGCTGATACCCCATATATGGAGGGTAACCACTGTTTGGGCGCATGACAGAGCTCGGAAGGGAAGGAGCGCCATTTGGAATGCAGACTTAAATGGATTGGTCTGCAGGCGTCACGTTGCATTTGCAGAGCCCCTGATGTACCCAAACAGTACAAACCCCCCACAAGTGACCCCATATAGGAAACTAGACCTCCCAAGGAACTTATCTAGATGTGTTGTGAGAACTTTGAACCCCCAAGTGTTTCAGTACAGTTTGTAACGCAAAGCCGTGAAAATAAAAATTCTTTTTTTTTTCACAAAAATGATTTTTTAGCCCCCAGCTTTGTATTTTTACAAGGGTAACAGAATAAATTGGACCCTACAAGTTGTTGTCCAATTTGTCCTGAGTACGCTGATACCCCCTATGTGGGGGGTAACCACTGTTTGGGCACATGACAGAGCTCAGAAGGGAAGGAGCGCCATTTGGAATGCAGACTTAAATGGATTGGTCTGCAGGCGTCACGTTGCATTTGCAGAGCCCCTGATGTACCCAAACAGTACAAACCCCCCACAAGTGACCCCATATTGGAAACTAGACCTCCCAAGGAACTTATCTAGATGTGTTGTGAGAACTTTGAACCCCCAAGTGTTTCACTACAGTTTGTAACGCAAAGCCGTGAAAATAAAAATTCTTTTTTTTTTTCACAAAAATGATTTTTTAGCCCCCAGCTTTGTATTTTTACAAGGGTAACAGAATAAATTGGACCCTACAAGTTGTTGTCCAATTTGTCCTGAGTACGCTGATACCCCCTATGTGGGGGGTAACCACTGTTTGGGCACATGACAGAGCTCGGAAGGGAAGGAGCGCCATTTGGAATGCAGACTTAAATGGATTGGTCTGCAGGCGTCACGTTGCATTTGCAGAGCCCCTGATGTACCCAAACAGTACAACCCCCCCACAAGTGACCCCATATTGGAAACTAGACCTCCCAAGGAACTTATCTAGATGTGTTGTGAGAACTTTGAACCCCCAAGTGTTTCACTACAGTTTACAACGCAGAGCCGTGAAAATAAAACATATTTTTTTCCCACAAAAATGATTTTTAGCCCCCCAAATTTTTATTTTCCCAAGGATAACAAGAGAACTTGGACCGCAGAAGTTGTTGTTCAATTTGTCCCGAGTACGCTGATAACCCATATGTTGGGGTAAACCCCTTTTTGGACGCACGGGAGAGCTCGGAAGGGAAGGAGCACTGTTTTACTTTTTCAACGCAGAATTGGCTGGAATTGAGATCGGACGCCATGTCGCGTTTGGAGAGCCCCTGATGTGCCTGAACAGTGGAAACTCCCCAATTCTACCTGAAACCCTAACCCAAACACACCCCTAACCCTAATCCCAACGGTAACCCTAACCCTACCCCTAACCTCACCTCTAACCGGTTAATGAACATTTTCTGACAGTCATAAGTGCCACGTATTTAAGTGCCACGTATTTAAGTGCCACATATTTAAGTGCCACGTATTTAAGTGCCACGTGTTTCAGTGCCACGTGTTTCAGTGCCACGTGTTTCAGTGCCACGATATTTCAGTGCCACGTATTTCAGTGCCACGTACTATAAATACTATAACTATGTGGTTATACGTGGCACTGAAATATCGTGGCACGTAAATACGTGGCACTTAAGTACGTGGCACTTAAGTACGTGGCACTTAAATACGTGGCACGTAAATACGTGGCACGTAAATACGTGGCACGTAAATACGTGGCACTTAAGTACGTGGCACTTAAGTACGTGGCACTTAAGTACGTGGCACTTAAGTACGTGGCACTTATATACGTGGCACTTATATACGTGGCACTTATATACGTGGCCACTGAAATATCGTGGCACTTATATACGTATATAAACGTATATTTTAGTGCCACGTATTTCAGGTTAGGGGTAGGGTTAGGGGTAGGGTTTTTTTTGTTTGTTTGTTTTCTTGTGTTTTTCTATAAAAACGCATGCGTCTAAAAACGCATGCGTTTTACCACGTTTACATGCGTTTTTTCACACATGCGTTTTTTAAAAAAACGCATGCAGATAAAAACGCAAGTGTGAAACCAGCGACGCTTTTTATAGCAAAAAAGTTTTTGCGTCTCCACATTTTGAGACCTATAATTTTTCCACATTTTGGTCCACAGAGTCATGTGAGGTCTTGTTTTTTGTGGGACGAGTTGACGTTTTTATTGGTAACATTTTCGGACACGTGACCATTTTTGATCACTTTTTATTCCGATTTTTGTGAGGCAGAATGACCAAAAACCAGCTATTCATGAATTTCTTTTGGGAGAGGCGTTTATACCGTTCCGCGTTTGGTAAAATTGATAAAGCAGTTTTATTCGTCGGGTCAGTACGATTACAGCGATATCTCATTTATATAATTTTTTTATGTTTTGGCGCTTTTATACGATAAAAACTATTTTATAGAAAAAATAATTATTTTGGTATCGCTTTATTCTCAGGACTATAACTTTTTTATTTTTTTGCTGATGATGCTGTATGGCGGCTCGTTTTTTGCGGGACAAGATGACGTTTTCAGCGGTACCATGGTTATTTATATTCGTCTTTTTGATCGCGTGTTATTCCACTTTTTGTTCGGCGGTATGGTAATAAAGCGTTGTTTTTTGCCTCGTTTTTTTTTTTTTTTTCTTACGGTGTTTACTGAAGGGGTTAACTAGTGGGGCAGTTTTATAGGTTGGGTCGTTACGGACGCGGCGATACTAAATATGTGTACTTTTATTGTTTTTTTTATTTTATTTAGATAAAGAAATGTATTTATGGGAATAATATTTTATTTTTTTTTTCATTATTTTGGAATATTTTTTTTTTTTTTTTTTTTTTTTACACATTTGGAAAAAAATTTTTTTTACTTTTTTACTTTGCCCCAGGGGGGGACAATACAGATCGGTGATCTGCCAGTTTGCATAGCACTCTGACAGATCACCGATCTGAGGAAAGTGCAGGCTGCTTCACAGTGCCTGCTCTGAGCAGGCGTCTGTGAAGCCACCTCCCTCCCTGCAGGACCCGGATCCGCGGCCATCTTGGATCCGGGTCTGGGAGCTGCAGGGAGGGAGGTAAGACCCTCGCAGCAACGCGATCACATCGCGTTGCTGCGGGGGGCTCAGGGAAGCCCGCAGGGAGCCCCCTCCCTGCGCGATGCTTCCCTGCACCGCCGGCACCTCGCGATCATGTTTGATCGTGGTGTGCCGGGGGTTAATGTGCCGGGGGCGGTCCGTGACCGCTCCTGGCACATAGTGCCGGATGTCAGCTGTGATAATCAGCTGACACCCGGCCGCGATCGGCGGCGCTCCCCCCGTGAGCGCCGCTGATCGCGTATGACGTACTATCCCGTCGGCGGTCATACGGGCCCACCCCACCTCGACGGGATAGTACGTCGGATGTCAGGAAGGGGTTAAAAAAAACACACACACATGATTTAAAAGTAGTTTAATGAAATAAACACAGCGGTTGTTGTAATAATTTATTGTTCTCTCAATCCATCAGGAACACCCTCGCTTGGAAAAATAATAAACGCACAAGATACATACCTTCTGGTGAACCGTCTCGTCCCACGAAGTAATCCATCTGAAGGGGTTAACTAATATTACAGGCACGAGCCCTGCTAAATGCAGCTGTGCTCCGTGCCTGTAATCCCCGGCGAATGAATGAAATGTAGGTCATTGACCTACATTTCCTTCAGTCGCGGTGATGCGCCCCCTGGTGGATGTCCTCATATGACCTGGAGCGTGGGAAAAAGTTCCCAGGCTGCAGTTCATGAGAACATCCACCAGAGGGCGCATCACCGCGACTCAATGTAAGTACAGATCCTGCTTTCCTTTCAGCACCCGGGGATTACAGGCACGAGCGAGTGGTTTATCGCAGCTCTGCCTGTAATATTAGTTAACCCCTTCAGATGGATTACATCGTGGGACGTGATCTGACATCAGAAGGTATGTATCTTGTGCGTTTATTATTTTGCCAAGCGAGGGCCTGGAAATGGATTGCGAGAACAATAAATTATTACAACAACCGCTGTGTTTATTTGATTAAAATACTTTTTAATCATGTGTGTGTGTGTGTTTTAACCCTTTCCAACAATTGGATTAATAATGGATAGGTGTCATAATTGACGCCTCTCCATTATTAATCTGGCTTAATGTCACCTTCCAATAGCAAGGTGGCATTAACCCTTCATTACCCCATATCCCACCGCTACAAGGAGTGGGAAGAGAGTGGCCAAGTGCCAGAATAGGCGCATCTTCCAGATGTGCCTTTTCTGGGGTGGCTGGGGGCAGATGTTTTTAGCCACGGGGGGGCCAATAACCATGGACCCTCTCCTGGCTATTAATATCTGCCCTCAGTCACTGGCTTTACCGCTCTGGCGGAGAAAATTGCGCGGGAGCCCACGCCAATTTTTTCCGCCATTTAACCCTTTATTTCAGCAGCTACAGCGCTGAAATTTTGCACATACACACTACTAACATTAGTAGTGTGGAATATGCAAAAAAAATGGGGATATGAGATGGTTTACTGTATGTAAACCATGTCTCATATCCTGTCGGGTTTGTGCAGGAGAAATGAGAAGCCGGCAATTGAATTACCGGCTGTTCACAGATATCGCGCTGAATGAAATCTAAATATAGAATATATATATATGTGTCTCAATGACATATATATATATATATATATATATATATATATACTGTATATATGTTTTCCCTAACATTTGAGCACATAAATCCATTAGATGTCGGTTTTGCAAGCCTGCGCGAAAATCTCGCAGTACGGATGCCATACGGATTACATACGGAGGATGCCATGCGCAAAATACGCTGACACACCCTGACTACGGATCACTATTTTGGGAACATTTCTCCGTATTACGGCCGTAGTACGGACGTATAATACGTGGCGTATTGTCTTACGCCATGTGTGACTCCAGCCTTACATCCACAACTCCTCAGAAGCTAAAAGTCCTTTTTAGGGCTAATTCGTGGGTCCCGATATTGCAGCGCTAGGTAGGCAGGGCACAGCATATCGACATCAGTGCAAGGCCTGCAGGCACTGTATGTACGTCCATTGGTCCCACTGCATCCTCCCAAAGCTCCATAACTGCCTGCTGCTGCTGCAGCTTATTTACTGCCTATATTCCTTTTTTTTCCAAAAATTCCCCCCCCCAAAAAAATATACAGTCTGTTCTGTCAGACTCAGGCCTGTTGTAAAGTTGTAGTTTGTCAGGCATACGTAGCATAGTTGTGTGTGCTACCCTTGTGCCCTTTTTTTTGTGTGTTTTAAATTCACCGAAAAAGGCCTCATATATCTGCGTGCTCCAAGTTTGGTCATTGGAGGCCGGTGTACTTATTTTTTGGCTGTCTGACACTCAAATTCTATACAGCACTATTTTGCAAAAAAAAAATTGAAAGGCCACAGATTTGCCAGTGTGGTATTTCCATTACAGCTGTCATATATCTCTGTGCTCCAAGTTTGGGCATTGGAGGCCGGTGTCCTTATTTTTTGGCTATGTGATACTCAAATTCTATACAGCGCTATTTAGCATAAAAAAATTGAAAGGCCACAGATTTGCCAGTGTGGTATTTCCGTTACAGCCATCATATATCTCTGTGCTCCAAGTTTGGGCATTGGAGGCCTGTGTCCTTATTTTTTGGCTGTGCGATACTCAAATTCTATACAGCACTATTTTGCATTAAAAAAATTCAAAGGCCACAGATTTGCCAGTGCGGTATTTCTGTGAGAGCTCTCATATCTCTGCTCCAAGTTTGGGCATTGTAGGCTGTACTTATTTTTGGCTGTGCGATACTCCAATTCTATACAGCGCAATTTAGCATAAGAAAAAATTGAAAGGCCACAGATTTTTCAGTGTGGTACTTCCGTTACAGCCGTCATATATCTCTGTGCTCCAAGTTTGGGCATTGGAGGCCGGTGTACTTATTTTTTGGCTGTGTGATACTCAAATTCTGTACAGCATTATTTCACATAAATTAACTTTAAAAAAAAATACAGTCTGTTAGGTCAGGCTAAGGCCTGCCTGGTGTTTGGGTTTGAAAAATCGTAGATTTGCAGGCATACTGATCACATATTATTTAGCTACTAATAAAGACATTTGTGTTGAGCATTTGAAATAGTGGAGTTGTCCATTTAAAATGGTTACGGCAAGGGGCAACGGACAGGGAAGTGGACGTGATGCTGATGGTGCATCCAGAGGATGAGGCCGTGGGCAAGGTGAAAGTGGGCAACAACAAAGACCCACATCTTCTCGCTCGACCAGTTTCTAGGGGACTGCAGCACACCACTATTGAAGCCAGAGCAGTGTGAAACGGTTGTTGGTTGGATAACGGATAATGCTTCCAATCACTTAGCCACCACCACCACCTTGTCTTCCACACGGTCAAGTCTGCGTAGGCGTGAGTGTGGCCAGGATATTCCTCACCCTGATCCTCCTTCCTCCCACCATGCCAAGTGCCCTGAGACAACTGATCCCACACTTGGACAATCTGAAGAGCTGTTCAGTTTTCCATTTCAAGATTCAGAAATCTCTGCCTGTCAACTTGAAGTGGGGAAAGATGAGATTGCATGTAGAGCTGCCCAAAGCTTTGCCCAGCCCCGGTAACATGAAGGCGATGGTGGGAAAGTGTCACAAGAGGTGGACGATGATGAGACACAATTGCCAGAAAGTCAGGAGGAGGAGCAGGGTGCGAATGTGGAAGAGAGGTGGTGGATGACTTAGTGACTGACCCAACCTTGGCCAATACACTTCATATAAATTTGATAAAGCAATGCTGTTAGTTTCGCTCAGTAGTTCATTAAAAATATAGCTTTGTCCACTATATTAGTTTCTCTCCTTGAGAGCCATAACTTTGGCTGCCTCAAATGTACAAATGGCGAATATACAAATGACGATTTGTAAACAAGATTGAAACACTGTACACCGAATGCATTCAGACAATCACATAGCTGCATGTCTTGTAAAACATTTACAGATGTGACAGACAATGCTCATAGTGGCACAATCTTGATAAATGTCTGTTTACTCACTTCACAAACAGTTTGCAGCTTCTATATGTTTGCTGTTTGTCATTGTAAAACATTAAGGTTTACTGAAACTCTGCCTGTGGTGGTTTGATCTAAATCCTTGTGGCTTTTATTTTCAAGGGGTTTATGGCCCCTCGTCTGATGAGTCCATGATATCTTAGTTTCATCCAACCTTGAAAAGTAGCCACTTGAAGGTCTGGGTGAAACTAGAGTTACTACATAGTGTAAATCACTATATAAGACCAGAGAAACATGACTAAGACAGATGCCAAAACTACATGTACAGTGTGCTGATACCTGCATAATTGGGGACGCCCATGCAGTGTAAGTAATCTCCCAACGGGTTCTCTGTCTTGGTGTTGCTTCTCTGATATTCCAGAAGAATGATATTTAAAAACCTCTTAGTGATAATCTAAGTAGACTGTATGAAGTTAATCTTCATATATACATAATCAGTATATTTAAGTAATCCTTATATGTACTTATTAACCTTTGTATGTAATTGTTAACATATACAAAAATGTATGCACTGACACTATTCAATCTTAATATTCCTTGAATTTTGCAGTTTGCAATGAAATTGCTTTGTATTGCAAGGATTAGCCTTTTTTAAAGCCGTATCTGAACACATGAAAAACATGGCAAACACAAGTGCCAAATTTTCCTGTAAATAATTCTGCAAAGAGGGAACCATCATACCATTAAAAAATACAAGTGGATTTTCATGGGCCCATCCAGTATGTGGGTTCCAAGGCGTAATGGGGTGCATATGACTGACTATGCAGCAGGGCTCGCCTTGGTGGCAATGTGTAAAACCAAGGAGTACGGGAGTACAAAATGCATATTGTGAAGTGGATTTTCATGGGCCCATCCAGTATGTGGGTTCCAAGGCCTAATGGGGTGCATATGACTAACTATGCAGCAGGGCTCGCCTTCCTGCCAATGTGTAAAACCAAGGAGTACGGGAGTACAAAATGCATATCGTGAAGTGCATTTTCATGGGCACATCCACTATGTGGGTTCCAAGGCCTAATGGGGTGCATATGACTGACTATGCAGCAGGGCTCGCCTTGCTGGCAATGTGTAAAACCAAGGAGTACGGGAGTACAAAATGCATATTGTGAAGTGGATTTTCATGGGCCCATCCACTATGTGGGTTCCAAGGCCTAATGGAGTGCATATGACTGACTATGCAGCAGGGCTATCCTTCCTGCCAATGTGTAAAACAAAGTAGTACGGGAGTACAAAATGCATATTGTGAAGTGGATTTTCATGGGCACATCCACTATGTGGGTTCCAAGGCCTAAAGGGGTGCATATGACTATGCAGCAGGGCTGGCCTTGCCGCCAATGTGTAAAACCAAGGAGTACGGGAGTACAAAATGCATAAATGCATATTGTGAAGTGGATTTTCATGGGCACATCCAGTATATGGGTTCCAAGGCCTAATGGGGTGCATAAGACTGACTATGCAGCAGGGCTGGCCTTGCCGCCAATGTGTAAAACAAAGGAGTACAGAGCACAAAATGCATATTGTGAAGTGGATTGTCATGGGCCCATCCAGTATGTGGGTTCAAAGGCTTATTGGGGTGCATATGAATTGGTAGCAGGGCAGGCCTTGAATTCAATGCAACACTTTTCCAGGAGGCCCTCCTGGACATCTTATGACAGGGGTATTGTGGTGCGTCGTAATTCTTGGCAGCCCACCCACTCACAGCATAGGCTACAACAGCTTAAGAGACCCACTGTTTCATAACGGTTCTTTAAGAAGATTAATGCCGCCTGATGCACCAGTAAAAATAGGTTTTGTGATTTTAAGAGTCCCTCCTTCATAAATGAAACAAGATGGGTCTGCTTATGTGTCACACACCACATGGCCACCTAGGGGTGTTAAATGTTACAATTACATTTCCCAGTGAATGCATTTGTAGTGGTAGAAAGCAATGTTAAAGTTGAAAAACGCTTCAAAAACGCTGTGTCTGAACTAAGCCTAAGTGGGGGAGGAAATTTTTGGTCTGGGGTTAAATATTTGGCCTTACAGGCAAGTCATTAACCTGCAAAGGATGTACCTTGACATATTTCCAAGCAAAATCCATTTTGGTTTTGTTTTAATGTGTCTTTTGTGGCATCGGGAAAAATGGCATGAATCTTGGAAAAAAATGATTAATGCTGTGAACTAGGAGTCAGGAATGCTTCCAGGGGCGATCCCCATGATGTCCCTGTGTCATTTGAGCAGTGTTTCTATCATTTTCAGACGTTTTTAGACCTAAAAGAACCCCCCAGGAGGGATCGTGGTAAAAATACTCAGGTCTCCCATAGACTTACATTGGGCTCGTTGCTCTGGCCGAGTACCCGAGTATTCCAATTTGTTTGACCCGAGCAACGAGCACCCGAGCATTTTAGTGCTCGCCCATAACTAATGTGGAGCCATTATATTATGTGCAGGACTATATGTGAGGCCATTATATTATGTGCAGGACTATACAGGTCCTTCTCAAAAAATTAGCATATAGTGTTAAATTTCATTATTTACCATAATGTAATGATTACAATTAAACTTTCATATATTATAGATTCATTATCCACCAACTGAAATTTGTCAGGTCTTTTATTGTTTTAATACTGATGATTTTGGCATACAACTCCTGATAACCCAAAAAACCTGTCTCAATAAATTAGCATATCAAGAAAAGGTTCTCTAAATGACCTATTACCCTAATCTTCTGAATCAACTAATTAACTCTAAACACATGCAAAAGATACCTGAGGCTTTTAAAAACTCCCTGCCTGGTTCATTACTCAAAACCCCCATCATGGGTAAGACTAGCGACCTGACAGATGTCAAGAAGGCCATCATTGATACCCTCAAGCAAGAGGGTAAGACCCAGAAAGAAATTTCTCAACAAATAGGCTGTTCCCAGAGTGCTGTATCAAGGCACCTCAATGGTAAGTCTGTTGGAAGGAAACAATGTGGCAGAAAACGCTGTACAACGAGAAGAGGTGACCGGACCCTGAGGAAGATTGTGGAGAAGGACCGATTCCAGACCTTGGGGAACCTGAGGAAGCAGTGGACTGAGTCTGGTGTGGAAAGGCGTGTGCAGGAAATGGGCTACAGGTGCCGCATTCCCCAGGTAAAGCCACTTTTGAACCATAAACAGCGGCAGAAGCGCCTGACCTGGGCTACAGAGAAGCAGCACTGGACTGTTGCTAAGTGGTCCCAAGTACTTTTTTCTGATGAAAGCAAATTTTGCATGTCATTCGGAAATCAAGGTGCCAGAGTCTGGAGGAAGACTGGGGAGAAGGAAATGCCAAAATGCCTGAAGTCCAGTGTCAAGTACCCACAGTCAGTGATGGTGTGGGGTGCCATGTCAGCTGCTGGTGTTGGTCCACTGTGTTTCATCAAGGGCAGGGTCAATGCAGCTAGCTATCAGGAGATTTTGGAGCACTTCATGCTTCCATCGGCTGAAATGCTTTATGGAGATGAAGATTTCATTTTTCAGCACGACCTGGCACCTGCTCACAGTGCCAAAACCACTGGTAAATGGTTTACTGACCATGGTATTACTGTGCTCAATTGGCCAGCCAACTCTCCTGACCTGAACCCCATAGAGAATCTGTGGGATATTGTGAAGAGAAAGTTGAGAGACGCAAGACCCAACACTCTGGATGAGCTTAAGGCCGCTATTGAAGCATCCTGGGCCTCCATAACATCTCAGCAGTGTCACAGGCTGATTGCCTCCATGCCACGCCGCATTGAAGCAGTCATTTCTGCCAAAGGATTCCCGACCAAGTATTGAGTGCATAACTGAACATTATTATTTGATGGTTTTTTTGTTTGTTATTAAAAAACACTTTTATTTGATTGGCCGGGTGAAATATGCTAATTTATTGAGACAGGTTTTTTGGGTTATCAGGAGTTGTATGCCAAAATCATCAGTATTAAAACAATAAAAGACCTGACAAATTTCAGTTGGTGGATAATGAATCTATAATATATGAAAGTTTAATTGTAATCATTACATTGTGATAAATAATGAAATTTAACACTATATGCTAATTTTTTGAGAAGGACCTGTATGTGGGGTCATCATTATATTATGTGAAGGACTATATGTGGGGTGATTATATTATGTGCAGGACCGTATGTGGAGCCATCATACTATGTGCAGGAATATATGTGGGGCCATTATATCATGTGTAGGACTATATGTGGAGCCATTATATTATGTGCAGGACTATATGTGAGGCCATTATATTATGTGCAGGACTATATGTGGGGCCATTATATTATGTGCAGGACTATATGTGAGGCCATTATATTATGTGCAGGACTATATGTGGGGTCATTATATTATGTGAAGGACTATATGTGGGGTGATTATATTATGTGCAGGACCGTATGTGGAGCCATCATACTATGTGAAGGAATATATGTGGGGCCATTATATTATGTGTAGGACTATATGTGGAGCCATTATATTATGTGCAGGACTATATGTGCAGTCATTATATCATGTGTAGGACTATATGTGCAGTCATTATATCATGTGTAGGACTATACGTGAGGACATTATATTATGTGCAGGACTATATGTGGGGCCATTATATTATGTGCAGGACTATATGTGAGGCCATTATATTATGTGCAGGACTATATGTGGGGTCATTATATTATGTGAAGGACTATATGTGGGGTGATTATATTATGTGCAGGACCGTATGTGGAGCCATCAAACTATGTGCAGGAATATATGTGGGGCCATTATATTATGTGTAGGACTATATGTGGAGCCATTATATTATGTGCAGGACTATATGTGGGGTAATTGTAGTATGTGCAGGACTATATGTGGAGCCATTATATTATGTGCAGGCAAAACCGCCAGCAAAGCCACTTCTGGATGGTAACCCTGCCTTTGCCAGGCTGGGCTGGCTGTGTTTCGGTCCAGTGTACGGGTGGTGCTTGCGTTTTGCCAGTTACCTGTCTGCACGGACCTCTGCAGGATAGAAGTTTAACCAGGAGTATTCTTGGGTGTTTTTTAACTTTATGTTTTATGTTAAGGTTTTGTTTTCTTTTTTTTTTTTTTTTATTCTTGATTTTGTGGTGCATGATTTTTTTTTCTTTTTAGCACAAATGTTAATTTTAGTTTTATTCATATTCCCACTTCTTTCATATCTGTAGTGGAGACTCCTTTAGAAAAAAAAATGCAAAATGCTGCTCTGATTATTCTGATTATAATTGTGGAAAACTGACAGTAAAGTCAGTACGGTCTTCTGTGCGCCGTTGGTGGCTGTGGTGGGACCACTCGTGACTGCAGAGGATCCAGCTGAGAAGGTGGGGTTGTGCCAAGATTACATGATCTCACACTGGCCTTGTTCACACCAGCGGGAGACACGCACAGGAGTTATCGGTGGATTTCACAGACAGCACGTGCCCGTTATCATCTATGGTCACATGTCTGTGGTTCTTTGCAAAAAATCAGACGTGTCCATTTTCGGTGGGAGTGACAGATGAAAATTACCCCTCAATGTTATGGATCTGTGAAAATCGCTGACGTCACATGTATGCCATCAGTGTGCAGTCTGTGATTAATGGTCCAGGCTTGGGGCCAGACCACCATATTATGTGTGTACTACCAAACTTGTGATCATCTGATCGCTTGTGCTATGCACAGCAATATCACAGCATTGCTGTATATAAACACGTGGTCAAAATTGTTGGTACCCCTCGTTTATTGACAGAAAAACCCACTATCGTCACAGAAATAACTTGAATCTGACAAAAGTAATAATAAAAAATCTATGAAAATGAACAAATGGAAGTCAGACATTGCTTTTCAACCACGCTTCCACAGAATTAAAAAAAAACAACAAAACAACTCATGAAATAGGCCTGGGCAGAAATGATGGTACCCCTGAAAATAATGTGACAAAAGGGACATGTTAAATCAAGGTGTGTCCACTAACTATCATCACAGGTGTCTACAATCTTGGAATCAGTGCGTGGCCTGTATATAGGGCTACAGATACTCACTGTGCTGTTTGGTGACATGGTATGTATCACACTCAACATGGACCAGAGGAAGCAAAGGAAAGAGTTGTCTCAGGAGATTAGAAAGAAAATTATAGACAAACATGTTAAAGATAAAAGTTATAAGACCGCCTCCAAGCAGCTTGATGTTCCTGTGACTACAGTTGCACATATTATTCAGAAATTTAAGATCCATGGGACTGTAGCCAACCTCCCTGGATGTGGCCACAGGAGGAAAATTGATGACAAATCAAGAACCCAGAAAAACTTCTAAACAGATTAAAGGTGAACTTCACGCTCAAGGAACATCAGTGCCAGATCTCACCATCCGTCGTTGAATGAGCCAAAGTGGACTTCATGGAAAACGACCAAGGAGGACACCATTGTTGAAAAAAAATCGTAAAATAGCCAGACTGGAATTTGCCAAACTACCTGTTGACAAACGACAAAGCTTTTGGGAGGATGTCCTATGGACAGATGAGACAAAAATGGAACTTTTTGGCAAGGCAGATCAGCTCTATGTTCACAGAAAGGAAAATGAAGCATATCAAGAAAATAACACTTTCCCTACTTTGAAACATGGAGTAAGCTCTGTTATGTTATGGGGCTGCTTTGCTGCATCTGGCACAGGGTGTATGGAATCTGTGCAGGGTACAATTAAATCTCAAGACTATCAAGGGATTCTAGAGAGAAATGTGCTGCCAAGTGTCAGAAAGAATGGTCTTAGTTGCAGGTCATGGGTCTTGCAACAGGATAATGACCCAGAACACACAGCTAAAATCACCCAAGAATGGCTAAGAGGAAAACATTGGACTGTTCTGAAGTGGCCTTCTATGAGCCTTGACCTAAATCCAATTGAGCAT
Source organism: Ranitomeya variabilis (assembly GCF_051348905.1). Lineage (NCBI taxonomy): Eukaryota > Metazoa > Chordata > Amphibia > Anura > Dendrobatidae > Ranitomeya > Ranitomeya variabilis. The sequence continues at coordinate 731,489,635 of NC_135233.1, forward strand.
CTTTGGAAAGAGCTAAAACATGCCGTCTGGAAAAGGCAACCTTCAAGAATGAGACAATTGAAGCAATTGCTCTTGAGGAGTGGGCCAAAATACCTGTGGAGAGGTGCAGAAGTCTCATTGACAGTTACAGGAATCGTTTGATTGCAGTGATTGCCTCAAAAGGTTGTGCAACAAAATATTAAGTTAAGGGTACTATCATTTCTGTTTAGGCCTATTCATATTTCATGAGTTTTATTTTTTTTAAAATTCTGTGGAAACATGGTTGAAAAGCAATGGTGGTGGTGGTCATCAGCAGACCCACGATCACTTCACTGGGGCGCCAATTGACACATAGAACAGTGAACCCCCCCCCTGCTGGTGCACATTGAATGATATTGTCACAGATTGACAGTGGCATTTAACAGTTTAATAGCCATTGACAGAGCTCCGCTCCTCTCGACTGTTCGAGGCAGATGATGGCTGAATAACACAAGTAGACAACATTGATTGTAATATGTTTAGCAACAGCCATAGATCTTCAGAACAAAAATTCAAAACTATAAAGAATTAATAGATTTATTTTTAATGGTATTTATTTCTAACTCAGAAAAATTTGAAACAAACAATATGACTATTAATGTTCACATGTCCAACGCCATATCCATTTCTGGGCAGCTCTGAAAAAACCCATGTAGAGATTCTCCAGGTCTTGGAAACTGCATCTGATCATGTTCTCAGTGCAGGTCGGTGCAGATATTCACCTTTTTCTTCTAAGATGTGTCATGCCTGTATAGACGCGAAATCTCGCCTTTCTCATTAACCTGAAAACAAGTAAAATACATGTTTTTAATAAACTTGACAATATGTTCTGGTTAAACAAACAAATGAAACAATCTCAGCAAAGGCAACTTCACCATTATATTTTTGGTCATCAGCTGAAGTAGAAATAGACATGAAATATTGCATTATACACTGCTCACAAAAATAAAGAGAACACTAAAATCCTACTTCCTAGATATCACTGAATGAAATATTCCAGTTGTAAATCTTTATTCATTACATAGTGGAATGTGTTCAGTACATTAAAACCTAAAAATTATCAATGTAAATCACAACTAAACCGGTCATGCTGAAGGATGTTGCAGGCAGCAGATCACTCTCCACGGCGTCTCCAGACTCTATCACGTCTGTCACATGTGCTCAGTGTGAACCTGCTTTCATCTGTGAAGAGCACAGGGTGCCATTGGTGAATTTGCCAAACCTGGTGTTCTGTGGAAAATGCCAAGCGTCCTGCACAGTGTTGGGCTGTGAGCACAACCCCCATCTGTGGACGTCGGGCACTCAGACCATCCTCATAGAGTCGGCTTCTAACCGTTTGTGCAGACACATGCATATTTGTGGCCTACTGGAGGTCATTTTGCAGGGCTCTGGCAGTGCTCCTCCTGTTCCTCCTTGCACAAAGGCAGAGGTAGCGGTCCTGTTGCTGGGTTGTTGCCCTCCTACGGCCCCCTCCATGTCTCCTGGTGTACTGGCCTGTCTCCTGGAAGCGCCTCCAGCCTCTGGACACTACGTTGACAGACACAGCAAACCTTCTTGCCACAGCTCGCATTGATGTACCATCCTGGATGAGCTGCACTACCGGAGCCACTTGTGTGGGTTGTAGAGTTTGTCTCATGCTACCACGAGTGTGAAAGCACAACCAACATTCAAAAGTGACCAAAACATCAGCCAGAAAGCATTGGTACTGAGATGTGGTCTGTGGTCCCCACCTGCAGAACCACTCCTTTATTGAGTGTGTCTTGATACTGTAATTGCCAATAATTTGCGTCTGTTGTCTATTCCATTTGCACAACAGCATGTGAAATTGATTGTCAAACAGTGTTGCTTCCTAAGTGGACAGTTTGATTTCACAGAAGTTTGATTTCCTTGGAGTTATATTCTGTTGTTTAAGTGTTCCCTTTATTTTTTTGAGTAGTGTATATTGTCTACAAAAAGGCCAATTTGGAAATTGAAAATAGGAAGTTGCCAATATTAGTGTAATGATAGAAAAATGCAACATGAACCATACGACTGGTAAGAGCACTCACAATAGATCTATACGGCATGAAATGTTTGAGTGACTTATCTCGCCCATCAGATTGTGTGTTGGAGATTCCACGCAGCAGTAGGCTGATAACGTTCATGGTTTCCCTCTTTTCTCAACCAGAATTATAAAATTGTACAGCAAGAAAAAATAATTATTAGAAATAAATGCAGTAATAAAAACCATATTGCATTTCTTCTATTATTACACCTTGCTTACATTATCATGTCCTCGCTGTTGCACTTCTTGAAAACATTGTTACTTACAATGATTAATTATTGACATGAAGAACATATATGAATAGAGGAAAAACACAGAAATATTTACCTGGAAAATACAGGCTGGAATCTTTGTGTCAATCAGAATAGGTGGATTCTGGTTGTTTGCTGTTAGCTGCTTGTGATGAAGGCGTAAACTGATTGTCTCCCTATGTGGTGAGAAAAGCAAAATATATAAAAGTATTAAAACTTTAAATGCTAAAATTCCAATAAGAGACTAAATTAGAGACTCCAAATCTTAATATTGTAAAAATCACTTATTACCGATTGCTGACGATAGTGGAGGATTAGTTCTTACCTTCATCACTGGTAAATGAGATGATGATATTTAGACAAATCTCAATGTTCAAATAATGAACCTGAAAATACAAAGAAAAATTATTACATCCAACAAAGCTTAAATAGGTTTTCCAAAGCATTGTTGATAATTGCTGAGAATTGTCAATCATTCCTTATTCAGCAAGTTATGGGAAATGTAACCAGGTTTTATCTGGTAAACTATGAGGATGATTCTGAATATTTGCTGCTAATTACTTGTGCTGGTGATGAACACAGATATTGTCTCGCTACTCAGCAGAAAATATGTAAAAGTGTCTAAAAGTTAAACTATAAAGAAACAAAATTAGAGACTAAATATTCTGAAGGATAGTTACATGTTTAGCTGACGGACACTTGACGTAATTGGCCTCCGCACTTGCGGCAGTAACATTTATCGTCAGGTATTTTTCGAAAACGTCCAATTCTGCAAAGATATTAGGAATATTGGTTACCAGACTGAAATGAATGTTCATTAATACCAAGGATTATATAAAAAACAAACAAACTGAAATCAATATATAAAGAACTGGCCCCAGCACAGAAAATATAACATGTAGCATCATAATAAATCCTACAGCCCCCCGACGTCAGTCCGCTCTGATAGTGAAGTATAAAAGCATTATACCAACAGAACTGCACTGATGTCTCTCCGCACTGATTGTTTCATGAGGAGATGAATCATAAAATCTACTTACTTTTTATCACACAGGTCGCATTTGTACTTGTAGTTATAGTGGATGGTATAACTGTGAAATTCTTTCACTTCTGGCAGCTCGGTATGGATACGATTCACCCGTCTTGTGAAATCTTGCCACATCGGGCCATGTTTGTCTCTAAGTGCACCGAAGATTATCCAACAAGCGGCATGGCACATCTCGTGTGCAAGTGTGGATCGTACTCGTTCTAAAATAAGAGTTTACACAGTTATGAGAAAATCTGAGTGCACGCTGATTGAACTGTTTGGTTTTACATATCAGGACAAAATACATCTTGAGATGTACAGCACGTGACAAGTCAACCGTGCCATTTATTTTCCTGAAAACTACTTCAAAATTCAGAAGCAGAGAATGAAAAATAAGTACACCCCATGAATCAATAGCTTTTAGAATCATCTTTAGCAGCAATAACTTGAAGTTGCATCAATGGTGTACTTAATTTATCACACAGTGCTCTTGCATTTTGGCCTACTTTTGTTAAATAAATAGTGTTGTAGTATTTTTTAGCATGTTGTTTTCTGAGATTGTATTTCCCTACTTTTAGGACCTTCTAAGGACCAAGTGTTTTTTTAATTTTCTCCTGATATGTAATATATTAGAATTCAAAGAGGATGTACTTAGTTTTTCTTATGACAGTATGTACAGAGAGGTTATAAGATGTACTACATCACAAGTAGCAGTTTATTTGCCCTATATACAGGTTGTCTTATAAAGCTGCAGGATGGATGTGATGTGAAACTTACTGGCAGAATCACAGACTTTTTCAGAAAGCTCAATCACTGAGTAGCGGCGGTTGTTATCCATCTTTTTCCAACATTGGCCGGATGCTGATGTCAGCCTCTTGCTCCACGAAATCTCCATTTTCACAGGGAGCTAAAATAGAGGAAACAAATTCCATTACATCTGTAAACTCTTTGACTCCAATCTTACAAAGTACCCAACTCTCATTTGTAATTTACAACTGGTCTACTTGTATGGGGTCTACACGGAAGTCCAAGATGTGAGAACAAAAATAAATTTATTATAAAATGTCCAAACATCAACTAAATGGTTTTTATATACTGTATAAATGTAAAAATCCTGTGAACTTCAAGCCAAAAGTTGCTAATCTTTTTGTCTCTGCATGGTGGATCATCTAAGGTTTCCACTCATCCCACAGATAAGAAGAGGGTGACAACATTTACCAAACTAAGTGACATTTACTTGAGATATTCAATAACTATTTCAGACACATGACAAAGGGGTTAGGATGCCTTTCAGAAAGTTGGAGCCATTTTTCTTGGAATTTATTGTTTAAAGGTGGAGATAATAAATAAGTCATGTGTCACCCAGAAACCCATGATAAGATGTGATACCTTATTATCGAAGACTGTCCTGTTGTATAGATTGTATAGTCGCTCCACCAGCTCTTCCTTTGTTTCCTGGAAGTTGGTAACATAGATGGAAGTAGGAGAAATGATGTCTTCCAGGAAACAGCCGGGGATATTACATGGTGTTGTCCTGGGAAAAACAAGGAATCACATATAAATCCAAAAGAAACATCTTACCTAGTTCACGGCTTTATATAGAGGTAGATGCCATAACTTACCTCTCCTCTCTAGCGGGGCTCTCCTCCCTATTAGATGGTAACTTATCTACACGGAAATATGGAAGAGTGAAATAGTTATTATAAGGCTCAAATCAGCCATGTTAGTATGCAGGTTCATACTAGAGAGAGGTCTATACATAGAGTGTACAGCACTTATAAGACTATGAATATGGGATCAGACCAGAGCAGAACACATAGCTGACCAGACCACCAGAAATCCACAGGATCATCCATTGGGATCAGGTTCTGAAATTATAAGGCGGTTCAACAACAACAGGGCCCATACATTTTCACAGACGTCTTTCCCTCCTGTTGCTCAGGTAATCTATCCTTATTAATGATGCATGTGCTCAGTACAAGATCAGAAGTCAACATGTGCTCATTGGCCGGAGGGTGGACCATCAAATGGTAGGGGTCCATTCTCTGGGGCCTTCATGTAAAATAAGACTAGAGGTCCCGTCACCTCATTTGCTGATTCATGGTAGCCTCTATTGGTTTTAATAGAGATGTGGGATGGCTTGTGCAGGGCTTTCTCTATTGATGTCTATTGGATTTGCGAAAAGAGACAAGAAAAATGTATTCCACATCTGTAATAAATTCTATAGGGACAACAAAGGCCATAAGTCAACATGGCGGTGAGTTGTTCTACCAATATGGAAATGTCCGAAACATAGGACCCACACCAATCAAGCATGTGTAAAATAGGATTATCTCTGTAAGGTATCTTTAATTTAACCCCTTAGCAGCCATGTACAGCACTCATCAGTAGAGAATGAATGGAGAGGGCTCAGGAATTGAGCCCGCCTCTTTCATGGCAAATGATGGCTGTGTCATTCAGCCATCATCTACCTCTAACAGCCGAGAGTGGATTGGAGCTCTGCCTGCTTCTGTTAACCAGTTAGATGCTGTTGTCATTCTATGACAGTGGCATTTTCAGCACATTTCCCAGGTAGCTCACTGTTCCAACTCCAGATCAGCGCCCTTGTAATTGTTCAATTTGGAAACTGACCTTTGACAGTACAGAAAACGCATTGTTATTTCTACAATAACATAAACCTGGATTGTGTCTAGAAATGATAACTTACTATAATATGAGGAAGTTCCTGCACTATTGGAATCGTCATCATCATTAGTGCTGTAATAGGAGCTGTGAAAAAAATGTAAGAGAATATGAGTCACCGTTAGTCATTAATCCCCATCATGTGTCTAGTAATGGAGGAGATGTAAGTCTTACCAGGTGGAACTGTCCGGATCATCTGAAGATGGTAAAATCAGATCTGTGGGGGCAACACAACATAAATCTCTTATTAGAATATTGTAATAGCAAAGCTGGAGGCTCAATATCAAATAAATAAATTCTAATAAAGTATACAGTGTACTTCCTAAAAGTATATGGGGCAAATAATCACATTCAGCTACAGTGACCTGCCCAGTGTACGGCCATCATGAGAAGAAATCCCCAAATCCCATTTCTGGCTGACTTAAGAGCAATAATAATAATATAATAATAATCTCTTTATATAGCGCCAACAGAGCAAATGTATGAATAATGTTCTTGACCAAATGCTAAAAAGAAATGTTGTTCTCCCAATATGGAAGTGTCCCAGACATTGGACCCACACCAATGAAGCATAAAGCTTGTCTAAAATAGGATTACCCCTTTAATGTAATTTTAATTTAATAATGCACAGACCCTTCTATAATTTGCCTTTAATTGTTACATTTGGAAACTGATCTGTGACAGTACAGAAAATTCAGTGTTCTTTCTACTATAACCCCGGATGGTGTCTAGAAATGATAACTTACTGTTATATGTGGAAGTTCCTGCCCTATTGGAATCATCATCATCATCATCAATAAGAATGATGTCATCGGACCTGTGAAATAAATGTAACAGGTAATGAGCCACCATTAATCATTATTCCCCATCATGTACTTAGTAATGAAGAAGACGTGTCTTACCAGTTGGTACTGTCCGGACCATGGTCTGTAGGTGGTAAACTCAGATCTGTGGGGGAAACACAACATAAATCTCTTATTAGAATTTTGTAATAGCAAAGACCAAGGCTCAATATCAAAATAAATTCCTCCTAATAAAGTATCCAGTATTTTCCTATACATGGGGCAAAAAAATCACATTCAGCTACAGTGACCCGCACTGTACATGGCCACCATCAGAAGAAATCCCAAAATCCCATTTCTGTCTGACATTATAACTCCTGCATAAATATTCCTGACCAAATGCTGAAAAGAAATTATTAATATAGGCTCATTTACTGTAGGCGTACAATAGAGATAAATCCAAGCTCTGACCACAACGTGCGATCTTCACCCAATGACTACAATGTGCCATCGATATGTATCAGAGCCTTTACTGGATTAGGGGTACAGTACCTGGTAAACTCGGGGTCAGGCCCGAATTGAAGCCATTGATGTTTTCTTGGCCTGGAGACCTCAGAATTGGCCTCTTTCTTCGATGAGACTGAAAAAAAATGACAAACATGTCAGATTCTATAACCATGAACCTCTCCAATCTATAATCTTACTCCATATTCCACTGATAACAGGTAGACACCGATATGAATGTGGTTTCCATTGGCCTGTGCTTATTTCATGTACAGAGTATGACGGGGGTACCGGACACTTATGGTTAGGATATGGATAGGGGCGGTGGTGACATTTATGTGTCCTCATACAATATTACTATGGATCCTATACATGGACATATTGTCAGAAATATTACAAGTGAGGGCAGCCTTTACTCTGCAAACATGATCCAAATTATCACCCCATCTACTCGGAGCTATATTTTCGGTCCCACCATCTTTTTCTTAAACTTTTATCCCAAATATATTTTTGTTAAGAATATAAATTTATACTCACCTGATTGAAGTCTTCATCATCACTGCTGTCCTCGATGTCAGAGAGAACTATAATACTATTAAATCGCTTTTTTGGCATCATATTTGCACAAGTCACTCACAACACTCCTCTCTCCACAAACGCCTACTAAAACCCTCAACGGAACCCTGGATGACGGGGCTTTTTATATCGTCCAGCCCTTTGTGACATCATTAGAATGCTGCAATTGTTGCTCGTTTTTTGTATTTTACAACTTTATTTAATTATACAAAGCAAACTGTACAAATACAAAAAGGGGAAATCAGATAAAAACAACAATCTTCCTAATTACTTCACTCCCGACCTTTTTCCTATTGTTCAGAAAAAAAATTAAAAATCCCACATAAACCAACATTAAAAAAATAAAGAAACCCCCACTAATGTTTAAGCTGCTGATTATCGCTCTCCCGTGAGTTTAATGCTCTCCACTACATTTTTTTTCCAATTGTTCTCCCAATTTTCAAAATTTTCTGAGGAGCAAAACCAGACCCCGTCATATTTTATAAGTCTCTTATGTAATTTCTTGTATTCTGTAATGCTCCATTTTTCCTTATCCATTTCCTAACGAAATCCACTCTTGCTATAGAAAGCCGCCTACTTAAGACTCTTCTTCCTCATTTCATCTCTTCCGCTCCCAGGAGCAGTTTTAAAGTTGTTGACTTGATCTCATTGGAGAACAAAGTCCCCAGTTTCCCCTCTATATCTTCATACCCTCAGATAAATGTATCAAATCTGCCCGTGTCTTACACAGTTTACAAGTATAGTCCGCATTCTTCTTCTTTTTGTATAATGCTTGGTGAAAATAATGGAACCAATGGATCAACTGGATCAATTTATGAATTTATTGATTGACACCACAAATGTTTATATATATAGTGAGTCTAATATTTACCCCATACACTAATCTTACTCTCAAAGATAAAATTATACATGTAACCTACAGTCATTAGTGTCTAAATATATTTATTACATTATAGCATATTGTATATGATGTACAAGGTTGTCATTTTTTGGAATGTGAAGCAATCAATAAGTAATCCATTCCTCTGTGAGAGGTGATGTGAAAGTTATTTGATTCCATCATACTCTTCACGGCTTGTTGAACCTGACAATATCTAAAATTGTGCACTTTACTCAAAGGGGTTGTCCCATGAACAAAGTTCATTTTAATCAATACATCTATAATAATAATTTCTACAATTGGATATGTTTTAAAATAATGTTCCTGTGCTGAGATAATCTTATAAATGTGCCCCTGCTGTGTACTGTGTAATGGCTGTGTCTGACAGTACAGGAACATGGTCTGATCATCTGGGCAGGGGAGGAAGCAAAAGAGAGGAAACAGACATTACAGCACAGGATCGCACATTCTTTCTTTGAGGTAAAACATTTTTTAAAAGCAGGGAAACGCTATATCTCATAAAAAGAATCAGCTGCGATCCCATACTGTCTTGTCTGTATGCTCTTTTGCTTCCTCCCCTGCCCAGGAGATGTGGTATGGTCAGACCATGTTCCTGAACGATCAGACACGACCTTTAGACAGTACACAGCAGGGGCACATTTATAAGATTATCTCAGCACAGGAACATTTTATCTAAACACATACAATTGTGGAAGTTATTATTATTCCAAGATGTATTGATAAAATCAGTTTTACAACTAACTTTGTTTGGGGGAAAATCCCTCTAAGCCAAACTGTGTTTCTGGGACCGGACTGGGTCTGAAAATCAGCCCTGGCACAGAAGCCAAAGCAGCCCACATTCAAATCAATTAAATAGGAGTGTATCTTTTCAGTGCAGCCTTTTCTGTACAGTTTGTTGGTGAGAACCCTAAGGGAGTTAAATAGGTGAAGAATGATAATATACGTCCCTCCTTGTCTTTAAAAATTGGGAGATATGGCCCGTGACCCTGCTGACATTTTTGGTTTTGCAAAGAAAAGAAAAATCACAGCATGCTGCGAGTGGCTCCCAAAGTCCGATCACGCGCATCCATACACTGTAAACTGACACTGATCAAACTCGGATTAGAGTGTGATCAGTCGTTACCATAATCGATCCCGTTCTCTGGGAATCATCAATCATGTGAACGAGTCCACATAAGGAAAAAATTAAAGGGGTTGTTCCCCTGCTAAAAATGGCCAGTCCTCCAGCCAGATTTGCACCAGGGGCTTATTTGACCATGAAGATCTGATTTATATGGGGACTGATTATCCAGCACTTATAGAAATCAGAAATTCTTGGCTAAATAAGCTCCTGTGCAAAACAGGCTATAGGACTGGAAGAAAATTTAATTATCATCAGCCCAAAAAGTCATCCACTTGCAAGTTCTGGACCAGAGGGAAACATGAATATTTAAAGGGGTTGTCCACTACTTTAACACTGATTAGGAACCCTTCTTTGATATCACCTTCACAATTCTTACATCCATTGAACTTGTGAGTTTTTGGAGAGTTTCTTCTCGTATTTCTTTGCATGAAGTCAGAATAGCCTCCCAGAGCTGCTGTTTTGATATGAACTGCCTCCCACTCTCATAGATCTTTTGCTTGATGATACTCCAAAGGTTCTCTATAGGGTTGAGGTCAGGGGAAGATGGTGGCCACAGCATGAGTTTATCTCCTTTTACGCCCATAGCAGCCAATGACTCAGAGGTATTCTTTGCAGCATGAGATGGTGCATTGTCATGCATGAAGATGATTTTTCTCCTGAAGGCATGTTTCTGCTTTTTATACCATGGAAGAAAGTTGTCAGTCAGAAACTCTATATATTTTGCAAAGGTAATTTTCACACCTTCTGGAACCTTAAAGGGCCCTACCAGCTGTTTCCCCATAATTCAGGCCCAAAACTTGACTCCTACACCTCCTTGCTGACGTCGCAGCCTTCTTGGGACATGGTGGCCATCCACCAACCATTTACTACTCTATCCATTTGGACTATCCAGGGTTGCTCGACACTCATCAGTAAACAAGACTGCTTGAAAATTAGTCTCATGTATGTCTGGGGCCACTGCAACCCTTTCTGCTGGTGAACACTGTTTAGGGGTGGCCGAATAGTAGGTTTATGCACCTCAGCAAGCCTTTGAAGGATCCTACACCTTGAGGTTCTAGGGACTCCAGAGGCACTAGCAGCTTCAAATATCTGTTTGCTGCTTTGCAATGGTATTTTGTCAGCTGCTCTCTTAATCCAATGAATAAGTGTGGCAGAAACCTTCCTCATTATGCCTTTATCTCCATGAACTTTGTCTGTGCTCTGTTTCAGTCGCAAATCTCTTCACAGTATGATGATCACTTTTAAGTTTCCATGAAATATCTAATGTTTTCATCCCTTGACCAAGGCATTGCACTATTTGATGCTTTTCGGCAGCAGAGAAATCCTTTTTCTTTCCCATGCTACTTGAAAACTGTGGCCTGCTTAATAATGTGGAACATCATTTTTAAGTAGTTTTCCTTTAATTAGAATCACCTGGAAAACTAATTATCACATGTGTTTAAGATTGATTTCAGAGATCCATTGAGCCCTGAGACACAATACCATCCATGAGTTTATTTGAAAAACAAAACAATTAAATCTTTATGACACTTAAATCCAATTTGCATAATAATTTGGAACATGGTGTATATAGTGTACTTTTTTGTTATGCATAGCGCCGTCTCTTATTACATGTTTTCTTCTATTATTATATTTCACTGTGCCTTATTACATAGCATCCTATCTTGTTATATACATCAAAATCCCTTATTATGTATCATTGTCCCTAGTTTTATATGGCACTATCCTTTATTACAGTGTCCACTCTTATTACAAAGTATAATTTCTTGGTATGCATAGCACTGTCCCTTACATAGCATATTCTCTTGTTATTTTGTTATTCATAGCGCCCTCTCTTTATTCTTCTAGTTATAAAATAGAATGTCTGCTGATGGGGAAGCATATGACCAGAAGACCAGTCTATCAGCCCCTTCCATTAGAAAATAAGCTTTCACATATTTCATCAGCAGTCATTTATTTTATATCTAACAAGAGAAGATGCTATGAAATAAAGAAAGACAGGGAGCTATTAATTGCAAAAATAACAAAGGAATACGCTATGTAAGGCCCAGTGATTTATATAACAAAAGAGGACACTACAGTATGTAATAAGGGACATCACCATTGATAACTAGACGCAGGTCCTCTAGCATTCCCACTATACCACCAACGTCGGCTCCTGTAGCCACGGATTCCTTACATTGCGGTACCCGCCGGACAGTGATTAATATTTTGAGCGGTCTGCTACACATGGTCACTGTCATCCTCATTCTTATGCATCTAATTAATACAGGCTATTCCATTTCTTCATAATACTGACCACATTCCAGGTGTTAAGCTATTCCTTATCAGATTCTGTACATTTCCCTGAGATGCTCCATCTGGACATATCCCTTAATGTACCTTCCTCCCTGATGGGAACTTCCAAGTACGAACATTGACATATCAATTAAAGGCGACACTGTGATCAAGACCACATGGTGGCCAAAACGTCGTTATTGCCTGTTGCACCTCACTTATGAATAAACTTTTTTTCACTTGAAGCAAACTCTTTCTAGTCAAGAGTGCAGTGATTACTGACTTTCTATGTAATAAGGGATGGCGCTGAACATACATAGAGAGAATAATATATTATTTAGAGATAGTGTTTTCAAAAAGACAGGAAATTATATAATTTATATACACTTACACACAAAGCATATATAGTATAATCTGTAGTTCTATTGCCATATAGAGAGAAGGGCTCTGACATACTTCTTGCACAAGGACCCCAAGCTATCAGTGTCTGCCTCTTCATACAGTAACTAGATGGTGGCTCGATTCTAACGCATCGGGTATTCTAGAATATGTATGCGTAGTGTATAGCACAGCCCACGCTGTACATTGCACAGCCAACGCAGTACATTGCGCAGCCCACGCAGTACATTGTGCAGCCCACGCAGTACATTGCGCAGCCAACGCAGTACATTGCGCAGCCAATGCAGTACAATGCGCAGCCCACGTAGTACATTCCGCAGCCCACTTAGTACATTGCGCAGCCCACGTTGTACATTGCGCAGCCCACGTAGTACATTACGCAGCCCACGTAGTATATTGCGCAGCCCATGTAGTATATTGCGCAGCCCACAATGTATATTACGCAGCCCACGTAGTATATTGCGCAGCCCACGTTGTATATTGCGCAGCCCACGTTGTATATCGCGCAGCCCACGTAGTATATCGCGCAGCCCACGTAGTATATCGCACAGCCCACGTAGTATATCGCGCAGCCCACGTTGTATATCGCGCAGCCCACGTAGTATATTGCGCAGCCCACATAGTATATTGCGCAGCTCACATTGTATATTGCGCAGCCCACATAGTATATTGCGCAGCCCACGTTGTATATTGCGCAGCCCACATAGTATATTGCGCAGCCCACGTTATATATTGCGCAGCCCACGTATATAGCAATGTGGGCATGATATCCCTGTTAAAAAAAAAAGAATTAAAATAAAAAATAGTTATATACTCACCTTCTGTTGGCGCCTGGATCCAGGAAGCGGTTACCGACGCTTGGAATCCATCGAAGATCCACCGAGCCGCTGGCGCCGGACGCCATCTTCCGTTCCCGGCGATGTATTGCGAAATTACCCAGATGACTTAGCGGTCTCGCATAAAATCCTGAACAAAGCCTGAAGCAAACCTGAACGTGGACACATACCCTTAGACAATTATATAGTAGATAGATACTTTCTATGTGTTTGTAATCTAGGAGGCCAGCAATTGCAAGGAACCGAAGTTTATAACTTTACAAGTGAAACCAATGATGATTCAATTTACAGAGCTAAAAATAACTTCTTTGAGTTCTTTAAGTGCTCCTTTATTTTAAAAGTGCTCTACTTGCAGAACACCAATAATCTAAAACAATACCCAAAGGAACCACATTCTGCATCACTGTGTTAGAAAAGATATCTATTTTCATCCTAAGGACTTGCTATAAATATACATAGAAGATGCCATATACAAATTATATCTCTCCATCCGTATTTATAGTTATAGTTTTTGAAAGGATTTTTAAAATAGTACTTAGTTTGTTATTGTATTGATAATTTCTCTTATTTGTGAATTTTGGCACAGATACAGACTGAGAGTATGCTCAAATATTACAGGAATAATTACTAATTTATGTCCCCTCTGGATATACCCTTATCACTCAAAATAGCTTTTAGGGAAATAAAACAACAATAATATATATATTTATAACAAACTCCAAAAAATGTGGACATGCTCTACAAAGATAGAGGATGAAAAACATATTTTAATCAACCCACGCAATGTTTCAGCTCAAAATGGCAGAGATTTTCTCAAGGCTCTCCCATTTTTTTCTTCTTCAGAAAGGATCTGATTTTGAGAAAGTCTCTGGGGTTTTAAGTTGAAACATTGTTCGGGTTGAATAAAATCCATTTTTTCATCTTTTAACTTTGGAGTGCTGCTGCTGTTTTTGGTACTACTACTGAATGATCTTTTTCAGCATTGTGTACACAATTAATCCTGACCAAATCCCAACTCCATAAATATAGTATTGTGAATAGTTTTAGGCAGGTATGAAAAAAATGATGTAAGGAAAGAATGCTTTAAAAAATAGAAGTGTTAAGAATTTATTATTATCGATTATCAAAACGCAAAGTAAGATAAATGTAAATGAAAACAATATTTCGATGACCACCCTTTACTTTTAAAGCAGCATCAGTACATCTAAGTAAACTTGAAAACAGTTTTTAAAGGAACTCAGTAGGAAGATTGTTCCAAACATCTTGGAAAACTAACGGCAGAACTTCTGTGGCTGTAGGTAGTGTTGAGCGATACTTTCCGATATCGGAAAGTATCGGTATCGGAAAGTATCGGCCGATACCGTCAAAATATCGGATCCAATCCGATACCGATACCCGATCCCAATGCAAGTCAATGGGACGAAAATATCGGAATTAAAATAAACCCTTTATACACTTGTAGGTTCATTCTACATGAAGGAAAACAACTAAGAATAATGTAGGATGTATTGGGGGACGTGGCGGAGACATTAAAGGCACAGAGGTTTAGCCCAATGTAATAGAATAGCAGGATTTTTTTTTTTTTGGATGACGTTCGGCGTTAGAAAGAATTTGACTATGTTAATTTTTTTTTTTTTTTATGCCACATATTGATGTTTCACTACTTCAACGCCCTTCACCTTCTTTTTTTCTTCTCCCACGCTTTCTTCTTCATTATCCTCATCATCAGCTTCTTTGACATCAACTTCTTCACCTTATTCATCTTCTTCTTCATCTTCTACCTATTATTTTTTGGGTTACATTGTTCATATTCTTTTTATTTTACTATTATCTTCATCATATTCTACTTCTTCATCATATTCTTATTTGTGACAGGCATTCCTGTAGTTGTTATCTATAAAAGTTTGAAGATTACACCTTCCGTTCTGCCTGTCACAAAACAGTTACATTTGTCCGCGTTCAGTTTGGCCTGCAGCATCAGGCTTTATCCAGGGGCACCACGAGGAGGAACGGACTCACCCCCATACACTGCTTAGTCTTCTTCTGCTTATAATTTAGATAATATTTTTTGCTCTGATATTTAGTGTTATGCTTAATGTTCTTCTGCTCTTTGTTCTGCAGCCTCTTGTTCTTCTGCTTCTCGGTCTTCCAGGTCGTCGTCGTCTCCAGGGTCGTCGTCTCCAGGGTCGTCGTCTCCCGGGTCGTCGTCATCGGGGTGGTCTTCAGGGTCGTCGTCTCCGGGGTCGTCGTCATTACGGTGGTCTTCAGGGTCATCGTCTCCAGGGTCGTCGTCATCACGGTGGTTGTCGTCTCTGGTGTCGTCGTCATCTTAGGGGTGTTCTTCCGGGTCATCGTGTTTAGTCTCTTGAACTTGGAAATGTAGCAGAAGGTACAAGAAGGCTGAGAAAATGCCGAGAACCAGCTGATGGAACTGGAACTCGGATGGCTACCCAAAGGTCCAAGAGCCAATGGAACTACCGAGGACCAGCTGACGTTACTGGAACCCGGTTACTAAGCAGGAGGTACCCGTGCCTGAAAGCACTACCAAGGACCACCTGACGTTGGTGGAACTCGGATACCCAGAGGGAGGCACCTAAGCCAAAGGCTCTGCCCGGAACCAGCTGACGGTACTGGAACCAGGATGGGGAGCAGAAGGTACAAGAGCAAAAGACAGTGCCGAGAACCAGCTGACGGTGCTGGAACCCGGATGGGTAGCCGAAGGTCCAAGAGCCAATGGAACTACCGAGGACCAGCTGACGTTACTGGAACCCGGTTACTAAGCAGGAGGTACCCGTGCCTGAAAGCACTACCAAGGACCACCTGACGTTGGTGGAACTCGGATACCCAGAGGGAGGCACCTAAGCCAAAGGCTCTGCCCGGAACCAGCTGACGGTACTGGAACCAGGATGGGGAGCAGAAGGTACAAGAGCAAGTGTCTGCGTGGCTTTTGCAGGACACGATGCCGGCTGCACAGCAGGGGAACAGCTGGCGGTGCTGAACCCCACTGACACATTGGTGAGGTGTTTTTCTCTGTGCAGCTAGCAGTACCGGGCCCCAACTGGCGGTGTTGGAGCCCGGGGTCAGCAGGAGGAGGAGAGGGAGCAGAGTGTAGGCCGAAGCCTGCACTGGCGGCAGCTTTGGGTCTGTTGTGCCTGCGTGGCTGTTGCAGGACACGTTGCCGGCTGCACAGCAGGGGAACAGCTGGCGGTGCTGAACCCCACTGACACATTGGCGAGGTGTTTTTCTCTGTGCAGCTAGCAGTACCGGGCCCCAACTGGCGGTGTTGGAGCCCGGGCTCTGCAGGGGGAGCAGAGTGTAGGCCGAAGCCTAATCGAACCAATTTCAAAGGTAACCTTTAACCCCCCCTCAGGGGTTACAAAGTAGAAGAGCCACAGCTTATGCAGCAGTAGTGGTGCACAAGTCAAAGGTTGCTCTTTTAATTTGGCTCCTTGCACACGCTGAATGGAACACGTATAACATTTAGCCCTTTATACAGTCAAACTGTGTTGGAGGCGCGAGTTCCCTTTGTAATGAGACGCAGCACAGATGTCAAGAATCCCACCTTGGTGCTGGGTGCAGCCTCCTGAGCGTTGTTATTTGCTGTACAGGAGTCTGCGCTGTCGTGTTATCCCCTGGCCTAGCGCTGTTAGCGCTGCCCATCTTCTGACCTCATTTAATGTTGGCTGGTGCGGTTCGCGATGCCCATGAATCACAGCCCCGCAGTGTATTGACATAGTTAAAACACTGCGGGGCTGGGATTCATGGCCTGGCGCAGTACATATGTTCGCCTCTCGCTTGGGTTCTTACACCTGCTTCAGACTATGTGGCGTCAGCTGATCCCTTATCGCATGCCACGGCCATGAAGCCGCACAGTCTGAAGAAGGCGGAAGGAGATGAGGGACAGGCGAACTGATGCACTGCTCATGCCCATCAAACACACCCTCGCAGTCCCAAGAAATAAGACACCGAGGGGCGTTGTGTGGGTCAGGGCGGCCGCAGAGGCGCAGGCAGCCAAACAATGATGCCAGAAGACGGGCAGCGCTACCAAGGGGGTTGCAGCGTGTCATTACAAAGGAAAGTCACACCACCGGGACGGTTAAATGGTCACACAGAGGACACATTTTAGACGTGTTTTCCGTTCCACATGTGCGAGGAGAATACGTTTATGAGCCACCCTGCACACATGCAGCATTACCGCTGTACAAGGTGGCCTTAAAAACGTACAAACGCCTGGGGGAGGGGGGACAGGTTCCCTTCAATTTCAGTTCTGGTGTCTGCGTGGCTTTTGCAGGACACGATGCCGGCTGCACAGCAGGGGAACAGCTGGCGGTGCTGAACCCCACTGACACATTGGCGAGGTGTTTTTCTCTGTGCAGCTAGCAGTACCGGGCCCCAACTGGCGGTGTTGGAGCCCGGGGTCAGCAGGAGGAGGAGAGGGAGCAGAGTGTAGGCCGAAGCCTGCACTGGCGGCAGCTTTGGGTCTGTTGTGCCTGCGTGGCTGTTGCAGGACACGTTGCCGGCTGCACAGCAGGGGAACAGCTGGCGGTGCTGAACCCCACTGACACATTGGCGAGGTGTTTTTCTCTGTGCAGCTAGCAGTACCGGGCCCCAACTGGCGGTGTTGGAGCCCGGGCTCTGCAGGGGGAGCAGAGTGTAGGCCGAAGCCTAATCGAACCAATTTCAAAGGTAACCTTTAACCCCCCCTCAGGGGTTACAAAGTAGAAGAGCCACAGCTTATGCAGCAGTAGTGGTGCACAAGTCAAAGGTTGCTCTTTTAATTTGGCTCCTTGCACACGCTGAATGGAACACGTATAACATTTAGCCCTTTATACAGTCAAACTGTGTTGGAGGCGCGAGTTCCCTTTGTAATGAGACGCAGCACAGATGTCAAGAATCCCACCTTGGTGCTGGGTGCAGCCTCCTGAGCGTTGTTATTTGCTGTACAGGAGTCTGCGCTGTCGTGTTATCCCCTGGCCTAGCGCTGTTAGCGCTGCCCATCTTCTGACCTCATTTAATGTTGGCTGGTGCGGTTCGCGATGCCCATGAATCACAGCCCCGCAGTGTATTGACATAGTTAAAACACTGCGGGGCTGGGATTCATGGCCTGGCGCAGTACATATGTTCGCCTCTCGCTTGGGTTCTTACACCTGCTTCAGACTATGTGGCGTCAGCTGATCCCTTATCGCATGCCACGGCCATGAAGCCGCACAGTCTGAAGAAGGCGGAAGGAGATGAGGGACAGGCGAACTGATGCACTGCTCATGCCCATCAAACACACCCTCGCAGTCCCAAGAAATAAGACACCGAGGGGCGTTGTGTGGGTCAGGGCGGCCGCAGAGGCGCAGGCAGCCAAACAATGATGCCAGAAGACGGGCAGCGCTACCAAGGGGGTTGCAGCGTGTCATTACAAAGGAAAGTCACACCACCGGGACGGTTAAATGGTCACACAGAGGACACATTTTAGACGTGTTTTCCGTTCCACATGTGCGAGGAGAATACGTTTATGAGCCACCTTGCACACATGCAGCATTACCGCTGTACAAGGTGGCCTTAAAAACGTACAAACGCCTGGGGGAGGGGGGACAGGTTCCCTTCAATTTCAGTTCTGGTGTCTGCGTGGCTTTTGCAGGACACGATGCCGGCTGCACAGCAGGGGAACAGCTGGCGGTGCTGAACCCCACTGACACATTGGCGAGGTGTTTTTCTCTGTGCAGCTAGCAGTACCGGGCCCCAACTGGCGGTGTTGGAGCCCGGGGTCAGCAGGAGGAGGAGAGGGAGCAGAGTGTAGGCCGAAGCCTGCACTGGCGGCAGCTTTGGGTCTGTTGTGCCTGCGTGGCTGTTGCAGGACACGTTGCCGGCTGCACAGCAGGGGAACAGCTGGCGGTGCTGAACCCCACTGACACATTGGCGAGGTGTTTTTCTCTGTGCAGCTAGCAGTACCGGGCCCCAACTGGCGGTGTTGGAGCCCGGGCTCTGCAGGGGGAGCAGAGTGTAGGCCGAAGCCTAATCGAACCAATTTCAAAGGTAACCTTTAACCCCCCCTCAGGGGTTACAAAGTAGAAGAGCCACAGCTTATGCAGCAGTAGTGGTGCACAAGTCAAAGGTTGCTCTTTTAATTTGGCTCCTTGCACACGCTGAATGGAACACGTATAACATTTAGCCCTTTATACAGTCAAACTGTGTTGGAGGCGCGAGTTCCCTTTGTAATGAGACGCAGCACAGATGTCAAGAATCCCACCTTGGTGCTGGGTGCAGCCTCCTGAGCGTTGTTATTTGCTGTACAGGAGTCTGCGCTGTCGTGTTATCCCCTGGCCTAGCGCTGTTAGCGCTGCCCATCTTCTGACCTCATTTAATGTTGGCTGGTGCGGTTCGCGATGCCCATGAATCACAGCCCCGCAGTGTATTGACATAGTTAAAACACTGCGGGGCTGGGATTCATGGCCTGGCGCAGTACATATGTTCGCCTCTCGCTTGGGTTCTTACACCTGCTTCAGACTATGTGGCGTCAGCTGATCCCTTATCGCATGCCACGGCCATGAAGCCGCACAGTCTGAAGAAGGCGGAAGGAGATGAGGGACAGGCGAACTGATGCACTGCTCATGCCCATCAAACACACCCTCGCAGTCCCAAGAAATAAGACACCGAGGGGCGTTGTGTGGGTCAGGGCGGCCGCAGAGGCGCAGGCAGCCAAACAATGATGCCAGAAGACGGGCAGCGCTACCAAGGGGGTTGCAGCGTGTCATTACAAAGGAAAGTCACACCACCGGGACGGTTAAATGGTCACACAGAGGACACATTTTAGACGTGTTTTCCGTTCCACATGTGCGAGGAGAATACGTTTATGAGCCACCTTGCACACATGCAGCATTACCGCTGTACAAGGTGGCCTTAAAAACGTACAAACGCCTGGGGGAGGGGGGACAGGTTCCCTTCAATTTCAGTTCTGGTGTCTGCGTGGCTTTTGCAGGACACGATGCCGGCTGCACAGCAGGGGAACAGCTGGCGGTGCTGAACCCCACTGACACATTGGCGAGGTGTTTTTCTCTGTGCAGCTAGCAGTACCGGGCCCCAACTGGCGGTGTTGGAGCCCGGGGTCAGCAGGAGGAGGAGAGGGAGCAGAGTGTAGGCCGAAGCCTGCACTGGCGGCAGCTTTGGGTCTGTTGTGCCTGCGTGGCTGTTGCAGGACACGTTGCCGGCTGCACAGCAGGGGAACAGCTGGCGGTGCTGAACCCCACTGACACATTGGCGAGGTGTTTTTCTCTGTGCAGCTAGCAGTACCGGGCCCCAACTGGCGGTGTTGGAGCCCGGGCTCTGCAGGGGGAGCAGAGTGTAGGCCGAAGCCTAATCGAACCAATTTCAAAGGTAACCTTTAACCCCCCCTCAGGGGTTACAAAGTAGAAGAGCCACAGCTTATGCAGCAGTAGTGGTGCACAAGTCAAAGGTTGCTCTTTTAATTTGGCTCCTTGCACACGCTGAATGGAACACGTATAACATTTAGCCCTTTATACAGTCAAACTGTGTTGGAGGCGCGAGTTCCCTTTGTAATGAGACGCAGCACAGATGTCAAGAATCCCACCTTGGTGCTGGGTGCAGCCTCCTGAGCGTTGTTATTTGCTGTACAGGAGTCTGCGCTGTCGTGTTATCCCCTGGCCTAGCGCTGTTAGCGCTGCCCATCTTCTGACCTCATTTAATGTTGGCTGGTGCGGTTCGCGATGCCCATGAATCACAGCCCCGCAGTGTATTGACATAGTTAAAACACTGCGGGGCTGGGATTCATGGCCTGGCGCAGTACATATGTTCGCCTCTCGCTTGGGTTCTTACACCTGCTTCAGACTATGTGGCGTCAGCTGATCCCTTATCGCATGCCACGGCCATGAAGCCGCACAGTCTGAAGAAGGCGGAAGGAGATGAGGGACAGGCGAACTGATGCACTGCTCATGCCCATCAAACACACCCTCGCAGTCCCAAGAAATAAGACACCGAGGGGCGTTGTGTGGGTCAGGGCGGCCGCAGAGGCGCAGGCAGCCAAACAATGATGCCAGAAGACGGGCAGCGCTACCAAGGGGGTTGCAGCGTGTCATTACAAAGGAAAGTCACACCACCGGGACGGTTAAATGGTCACACAGAGGACACATTTTAGACGTGTTTTCCGTTCCACATGTGCGAGGAGAATACGTTTATGAGCCACCTTGCACACATGCAGCATTACCGCTGTACAAGGTGGCCTTAAAAACGTACAAACGCCTGGGGGAGGGGGGACAGGTTCCCTTCAATTTCAGTTCTGGTGTCTGCGTGGCTTTTGCAGGACACGATGCCGGCTGCACAGCAGGGGAACAGCTGGCGGTGCTGAACCCCACTGACACATTGGCGAGGTGTTTTTCTCTGTGCAGCTAGCAGTACCGGGCCCCAACTGGCGGTGTTGGAGCCCGGGGTCAGCAGGAGGAGGAGAGGGAGCAGAGTGTAGGCCGAAGCCTGCACTGGCGGCAGCTTTGGGTCTGTTGTGCCTGCGTGGCTGTTGCAGGACACGTTGCCGGCTGCACAGCAGGGGAACAGCTGGCGGTGCTGAACCCCACTGACACATTGGCGAGGTGTTTTTCTCTGTGCAGCTAGCAGTACCGGGCCCCAACTGGCGGTGTTGGAGCCCGGGCTCTGCAGGGGGAGCAGAGTGTAGGCCGAAGCCTAATCGAACCAATTTCAAAGGTAACCTTTAACCCCCCCTCAGGGGTTACAAAGTAGAAGAGCCACAGCTTATGCAGCAGTAGTGGTGCACAAGTCAAAGGTTGCTCTTTTAATTTGGCTCCTTGCACACGCTGAATGGAACACGTATAACATTTAGCCCTTTATACAGTCAAACTGTGTTGGAGGCGCAAGTTCCCTTTGTAATGAGACGCAGCACAGATGTCAAGAATCCCACCTTGGTGCTGGGTGCAGCCTCCTGAGCGTTGTTATTTGCTGTACAGGAGTCTGCGCTGTCGTGTTATCCCCTGGCCTAGCGCTGTTAGCGCTGCCCATCTTCTGACCTCATTTAATGTTGGCTGGTGCGGTTCGCGATGCCCATGAATCACAGCCCCGCAGTGTATTGACATAGTTAAAACACTGCGGGGCTGGGATTCATGGCCTGGCGCAGTACATATGTTCGCCTCTCGCTTGGGTTCTTACACCTGCTTCAGACTATGTGGCGTCAGCTGATCCCTTATCGCATGCCACGGCCATGAAGCCGCACAGTCTGAAGAAGGCGGAAGGAGATGAGGGACAGGCGAACTGATGCACTGCTCATGCCCATCAAACACACCCTCGCAGTCCCAAGAAATAAGACACCGAGGGGCGTTGTGTGGGTCAGGGCGGCCGCAGAGGCGCAGGCAGCCAAACAATGATGCCAGAAGACGGGCAGCGCTACCAAGGGGGTTGCAGCGTGTCATTACAAAGGAAAGTCACACCACCGGGACGGTTAAATGGTCACACAGAGGACACATTTTAGACGTGTTTTCCGTTCCACATGTGCGAGGAGAATACGTTTATGAGCCACCTTGCACACATGCAGCATTACCGCTGTACAAGGTGGCCTTAAAAACGTACAAACGCCTGGGGGAGGGGGGACAGGTTCCCTTCAATTTCAGTTCTGGTGTCTGCGTGGCTTTTGCAGGACACGATGCCGGCTGCACAGCAGGGGAACAGCTGGCGGTGCTGAACCCCACTGACACATTGGCGAGGTGTTTTTCTCTGTGCAGCTAGCAGTACCGGGCCCCAACTGGCGGTGTTGGAGCCCGGGGTCAGCAGGAGGAGGAGAGGGAGCAGAGTGTAGGCCGAAGCCTGCACTGGCGGCAGCTTTGGGTCTGTTGTGCCTGCGTGGCTGTTGCAGGACACGTTGCCGGCTGCACAGCAGGGGAACAGCTGGCGGTGCTGAACCCCACTGACACATTGGCGAGGTGTTTTTCTCTGTGCAGCTAGCAGTACCGGGCCCCAACTGGCGGTGTTGGAGCCCGGGCTCTGCAGGGGGAGCAGAGTGTAGGCCGAAGCCTAATCGAACCAATTTCAAAGGTAACCTTTAACCCCCCCTCAGGGGTTACAAAGTAGAAGAGCCACAGCTTATGCAGCAGTAGTGGTGCACAAGTCAAAGGTTGCTCTTTTAATTTGGCTCCTTGCACACGCTGAATGGAACACGTATAACATTTAGCCCTTTATACAGTCAAACTGTGTTGGAGGCGCGAGTTCCCTTTGTAATGAGACGCAGCACAGATGTCAAGAATCCCACCTTGGTGCTGGGTGCAGCCTCCTGAGCGTTGTTATTTGCTGTACAGGAGTCTGCGCTGTCGTGTTATCCCCTGGCCTAGCGCTGTTAGCGCTGCCCATCTTCTGACCTCATTTAATGTTGGCTGGTGCGGTTCGCGATGCCCATGAATCACAGCCCCGCAGTGTATTGACATAGTTAAAACACTGCGGGGCTGGGATTCATGGCCTGGCGCAGTACATATGTTCGCCTCTCGCTTGGGTTCTTACACCTGCTTCAGACTATGTGGCGTCAGCTGATCCCTTATCGCATGCCACGGCCATGAAGCCGCACAGTCTGAAGAAGGCGGAAGGAGATGAGGGACAGGCGAACTGATGCACTGCTCATGCCCATCAAACACACCCTCGCAGTCCCAAGAAATAAGACACCGAGGGGCGTTGTGTGGGTCAGGGCGGCCGCAGAGGCGCAGGCAGCCAAACAATGATGCCAGAAGACGGGCAGCGCTACCAAGGGGGTTGCAGCGTGTCATTACAAAGGAAAGTCACACCACCGGGACGGTTAAATGGTCACACAGAGGACACATTTTAGACGTGTTTTCCGTTCCACATGTGCGAGGAGAATACGTTTATGAGCCACCTTGCACACATGCAGCATTACCGCTGTACAAGGTGGCCTTAAAAACGTACAAACGCCTGGGGGAGGGGGGACAGGTTCCCTTCAATTTCAGTTCTGGTGTCTGCGTGGCTTTTGCAGGACACGATGCCGGCTGCACAGCAGGGGAACAGCTGGCGGTGCTGAACCCCACTGACACATTGGCGAGGTGTTTTTCTCTGTGCAGCTAGCAGTACCGGGCCCCAACTGGCGGTGTTGGAGCCCGGGGTCAGCAGGAGGAGGAGAGGGAGCAGAGTGTAGGCCGAAGCCTGCACTGGCGGCAGCTTTGGGTCTGTTGTGCCTGCGTGGCTGTTGCAGGACACGTTGCCGGCTGCACAGCAGGGGAACAGCTGGCGGTGCTGAACCCCACTGACACATTGGCGAGGTGTTTTTCTCTGTGCAGCTAGCAGTACCGGGCCCCAACTGGCGGTGTTGGAGCCCGGGCTCTGCAGGGGGAGCAGAGTGTAGGCCGAAGCCTAATCGAACCAATTTCAAAGGTAACCTTTAACCCCCCCTCAGGGGTTACAAAGTAGAAGAGCCACAGCTTATGCAGCAGTAGTGGTGCACAAGTCAAAGGTTGCTCTTTTAATTTGGCTCCTTGCACACGCTGAATGGAACACGTATAACATTTAGCCCTTTATACAGTCAAACTGTGTTGGAGGCGCGAGTTCCCTTTGTAATGAGACGCAGCACAGATGTCAAGAATCCCACCTTGGTGCTGGGTGCAGCCTCCTGAGCGTTGTTATTTGCTGTACAGGAGTCTGCGCTGTCGTGTTATCCCCTGGCCTAGCGCTGTTAGCGCTGCCCATCTTCTGACCTCATTTAATGTTGGCTGGTGCGGTTCGCGATGCCCATGAATCACAGCCCCGCAGTGTATTGACATAGTTAAAACACTGCGGGGCTGGGATTCATGGCCTGGCGCAGTACATATGTTCGCCTCTCGCTTGGGTTCTTACACCTGCTTCAGACTATGTGGCGTCAGCTGATCCCTTATCGCATGCCACGGCCATGAAGCCGCACAGTCTGAAGAAGGCGGAAGGAGATGAGGGACAGGCGAACTGATGCACTGCTCATGCCCATCAAACACACCCTCGCAGTCCCAAGAAATAAGACACCGAGGGGCGTTGTGTGGGTCAGGGCAGCCGCAGAGGCGCAGGCAGCCAAACAATGATGCCAGAAGACGGGCAGCGCTACCAAGGGGGTTGCAGCGTGTCATTACAAAGGAAAGTCACACCACCGGGACGGTTAAATGGTCACACAGAGGACACATTTTAGACGTGTTTTCCGTTCCACATGTGCGAGGAGAATACGTTTATGAGCCACCTTGCACACATGCAGCATTACCGCTGTACAAGGTGGCCTTAAAAACGTACAAACGCCTGGGGGAGGGGGGACAGGTTCCCTTCAATTTCAGTTCTGGTGTCTGCGTGGCTTTTGCAGGACACGATGCCGGCTGCACAGCAGGGGAACAGCTGGCGGTGCTGAACCCCACTGACACATTGGCGAGGTGTTTTTCTCTGTGCAGCTAGCAGTATCGGGCCCCAACTGGCGGTGTTGGAGCCCGGGGTCAGCAGGAGGAGGAGAGGGAGCAGAGTGTAGGCCGAAGCCTGCACTGGCGGCAGCTTTGGGTCTGTTGTGCCTGCGTGGCTGTTGCAGGACACGTTGCCGGCTGCACAGCAGGGGAACAGCTGGCGGTGCTGAACCCCACTGACACATTGGCGAGGTGTTTTTCTCTGTGCAGCTAGCAGTACCGGGCCCCAACTGGCGGTGTTGGAGCCCGGGCTCTGCAGGGGGAGCAGAGTGTAGGCCGAAGCCTAATCGAACCAATTTCAAAGGTAACCTTTAACCCCCCCTCAGGGGTTACAAAGTAGAAGAGCCACAGCTTATGCAGCAGTAGTGGTGCACAAGTCAAAGGTTGCTCTTTTAATTTGGCTCCTTGCACACGCTGAATGGAACACGTATAACATTTAGCCCTTTATACAGTCAAACTGTGTTGGAGGCGCGAGTTCCCTTTGTAATGAGACGCAGCACAGATGTCAAGAATCCCACCTTGGTGCTGGGTGCAGCCTCCTGAGCGTTGTTATTTGCTGTACAGGAGTCTGCGCTGTCGTGTTATCCCCTGGCCTAGCGCTGTTAGCGCTGCCCATCTTCTGACCTCATTTAATGTTGGCTGGTGCGGTTCGCGATGCCCATGAATCACAGCCCCGCAGTGTATTGACATAGTTAAAACACTGCGGGGCTGGGATTCATGGCCTGGCGCAGTACATATGTTCGCCTCTCGCTTGGGTTCTTACACCTGCTTCAGACTATGTGGCGTCAGCTGATCCCTTATCGCATGCCACGGCCATGAAGCCGCACAGTCTGAAGAAGGCGGAAGGAGATGAGGGACAGGCGAACTGATGCACTGCTCATGCCCATCAAACACACCCTCGCAGTCCCAAGAAATAAGACACCGAGGGGCGTTGTGTGGGTCAGGGCGGCCGCAGAGGCGCAGGCAGCCAAACAATGATGCCAGAAGACGGGCAGCGCTACCAAGGGGGTTGCAGCGTGTCATTACAAAGGAAAGTCACACCACCGGGACGGTTAAATGGTCACACAGAGGACACATTTTAGACGTGTTTTCCGTTCCACATGTGCGAGGAGAATACGTTTATGAGCCACCTTGCACACATGCAGCATTACCGCTGTACAAGGTGGCCTTAAAAACGTACAAACGCCTGGGGGAGGGGGGACAGGTTCCCTTCAATTTCAGTTCTGGTGTCTGCGTGGCTTTTGCAGGACACGATGCCGGCTGCACAGCAGGGGAACAGCTGGCGGTGCTGAACCCCACTGACACATTGGCGAGGTGTTTTTCTCTGTGCAGCTAGCAGTACCGGGCCCCAACTGGCGGTGTTGGAGCCCGGGGTCAGCAGGAGGAGGAGAGGGAGCAGAGTGTAGGCCGAAGCCTGCACTGGCGGCAGCTTTGGGTCTGTTGTGCCTGCGTGGCTGTTGCAGGACACGTTGCCGGCTGCACAGCAGGGGAACAGCTGGCGGTGCTGAACCCCACTGACACATTGGCGAGGTGTTTTTCTCTGTGCAGCTAGCAGTACCGGGCCCCAACTGGCGGTGTTGGAGCCCGGGCTCTGCAGGGGGAGCAGAGTGTAGGCCGAAGCCTAATCGAACCAATTTCAAAGGTAACCTTTAACCCCCCCTCAGGGGTTACAAAGTAGAAGAGCCACAGCTTATGCAGCAGTAGTGGTGCACAAGTCAAAGGTTGCTCTTTTAATTTGGCTCCTTGCACACGCTGAATGGAACACGTATAACATTTAGCCCTTTATACAGTCAAACTGTGTTGGAGGCGCGAGTTCCCTTTGTAATGAGACGCAGCACAGATGTCAAGAATCCCACCTTGGTGCTGGGTGCAGCCTCCTGAGCGTTGTTATTTGCTGTACAGGAGTCTGCGCTGTCGTGTTATCCCCTGGCCTAGCGCTGTTAGCGCTGCCCATCTTCTGACCTCATTTAATGTTGGCTGGTGCGGTTCGCGATGCCCATGAATCACAGCCCCGCAGTGTATTGACATAGTTAAAACACTGCGGGGCTGGGATTCATGGCCTGGCGCAGTACATATGTTCGCCTCTCGCTTGGGTTCTTACACCTGCTTCAGACTATGTGGCGTCAGCTGATCCCTTATCGCATGCCACGGCCATGAAGCCGCACAGTCTGAAGAAGGCGGAAGGAGATGAGGGACAGGCGAACTGATGCACTGCTCATGCCCATCAAACACACCCTCGCAGTCCCAAGAAATAAGACACCGAGGGGCGTTGTGTGGGTCAGGGCGGCCGCAGAGGCGCAGGCAGCCAAACAATGATGCCAGAAGACGGGCAGCGCTACCAAGGGGGTTGCAGCGTGTCATTACAAAGGAAAGTCACACCACCGGGACGGTTAAATAGTCACACAGAGGACACATTTTAGACGTGTTTTCCGTTCCACATGTGCGAGGAGAATACGTTTATGAGCCACCTTGCACACATGCAGCATTACCGCTGTACAAGGTGGCCTTAAAAACGTACAAACGCCTGGGGGAGGGGGGACAGGTTCCCTTCAATTTCAGTTCTGGTGTCTGCGTGGCTTTTGCAGGACACGATGCCGGCTGCACAGCAGGGGAACAGCTGGCGGTGCTGAACCCCACTGACACATTGGCGAGGTGTTTTTCTCTGTGCAGCTAGCAGTATCGGGCCCCAACTGGCGGTGTTGGAGCCCGGGGTCAGCAGGAGGAGGAGAGGGAGCAGAGTGTAGGCCGAAGCCTGCACTGGCGGCAGCTTTGGGTCTGTTGTGCCTGCGTGGCTGTTGCAGGACACGTTGCCGGCTGCACAGCAGGGGAACAGCTGGCGGTGCTGAACCCCACTGACACATTGGCGAGGTGTTTTTCTCTGTGCAGCTAGCAGTACCGGGCCCCAACTGGCGGTGTTGGAGCCCGGGCTCTGCAGGGGGAGCAGAGTGTAGGCCGAAGCCTAATCGAACCAATTTCAAAGGTAACCTTTAACCCCCCCTCAGGGGTTACAAAGTAGAAGAGCCACAGCTTATGCAGCAGTAGTGGTGCACAAGTCAAAGGTTGCTCTTTTAATTTGGCTCCTTGCACACGCTGAATGGAACACGTATAACATTTAGCCCTTTATACAGTCAAACTGTGTTGGAGGCGCGAGTTCCCTTTGTAATGAGACGCAGCACAGATGTCAAGAATCCCACCTTGGTGCTGGGTGCAGCCTCCTGAGCGTTGTTATTTGCTGTACAGGAGTCTGCGCTGTCGTGTTATCCCCTGGCCTAGCGCTGTTAGCGCTGCCCATCTTCTGACCTCATTTAATGTTGGCTGGTGCGGTTCGCGATGCCCATGAATCACAGCCCCGCAGTGTATTGACATAGTTAAAACACTGCGGGGCTGGGATTCATGGCCTGGCGCAGTACATATGTTCGCCTCTCGCTTGGGTTCTTACACCTGCTTCAGACTATGTGGCGTCAGCTGATCCCTTATCGCATGCCACGGCCATGAAGCCGCACAGTCTGAAGAAGGCGGAAGGAGATGAGGGACAGGCGAACTGATGCACTGCTCATGCCCATCAAACACACCCTCGCAGTCCCAAGAAATAAGACACCGAGGGGCGTTGTGTGGGTCAGGGCGGCCGCAGAGGCGCAGGCAGCCAAACAATGATGCCAGAAGACGGGCAGCGCTACCAAGGGGGTTGCAGCGTGTCATTACAAAGGAAAGTCACACCACCGGGACGGTTAAATGGTCACACAGAGGACACATTTTAGACGTGTTTTCCGTTCCACATGTGCGAGGAGAATACGTTTATGAGCCACCTTGCACACATGCAGCATTACCGCTGTACAAGGTGGCCTTAAAAACGTACAAACGCCTGGGGGAGGGGGGACAGGTTCCCTTCAATTTCAGTTCTGGTGTCTGCGTGGCTTTTGCAGGACACGATGCCGGCTGCACAGCAGGGGAACAGCTGGCGGTGCTGAACCCCACTGACACATTGGCGAGGTGTTTTTCTCTGTGCAGCTAGCAGTACCGGGCCCCAACTGGCGGTGTTGGAGCCCGGGGTCAGCAGGAGGAGGAGAGGGAGCAGAGTGTAGGCCGAAGCCTGCACTGGCGGCAGCTTTGGGTCTGTTGTGCCTGCGTGGCTGTTGCAGGACACGTTGCCGGCTGCACAGCAGGGGAACAGCTGGCGGTGCTGAACCCCACTGACACATTGGCGAGGTGTTTTTCTCTGTGCAGCTAGCAGTACCGGGCCCCAACTGGCGGTGTTGGAGCCCGGGCTCTGCAGGGGGAGCAGAGTGTAGGCCGAAGCCTAATCGAACCAATTTCAAAGGTAACCTTTAACCCCCCCTCAGGGGTTACAAAGTAGAAGAGCCACAGCTTATGCAGCAGTAGTGGTGCACAAGTCAAAGGTTGCTCTTTTAATTTGGCTCCTTGCACACGCTGAATGGAACACGTATAACATTTAGCCCTTTATACAGTCAAACTGTGTTGGAGGCGCGAGTTCCCTTTGTAATGAGACGCAGCACAGATGTCAAGAATCCCACCTTGGTGCTGGGTGCAGCCTCCTGAGCGTTGTTATTTGCTGTACAGGAGTCTGCGCTGTCGTGTTATCCCCTGGCCTAGCGCTGTTAGCGCTGCCCATCTTCTGACCTCATTTAATGTTGGCTGGTGCGGTTCGCGATGCCCATGAATCACAGCCCCGCAGTGTATTGACATAGTTAAAACACTGCGGGGCTGGGATTCATGGCCTGGCGCAGTACATATGTTCGCCTCTCGCTTGGGTTCTTACACCTGCTTCAGACTATGTGGCGTCAGCTGATCCCTTATCGCATGCCACGGCCATGAAGCCGCACAGTCTGAAGAAGGCGGAAGGAGATGAGGGACAGGCGAACTGATGCACTGCTCATGCCCATCAAACACACCCTCGCAGTCCCAAGAAATAAGACACCGAGGGGCGTCGTGTGGGTCAGGGCGGCCGCAGAGGCGCAGGCAGCCAAACAATGATGCCAGAAGACGGGCAGCGCTACCAAGGGGGTTGCAGCGTGTCATTACAAAGGAAAGTCACACCACCGGGACGGTTAAATGGTCACACAGAGGACACATTTTAGACGTGTTTTCCGTTCCACATGTGCGAGGAGAATACGTTTATGAGCCACCTTGCACACATGCAGCATTACCGCTGTACAAGGTGGCCTTAAAAACGTACAAACGCCTGGGGGAGGGGGGACAGGTTCCCTTCAATTTCAGTTCTGGTGTCTGCGTGGCTTTTGCAGGACACGATGCCGGCTGCACAGCAGGGGAACAGCTGGCGGTGCTGAACCCCACTGACACATTGGCGAGGTGTTTTTCTCTGTGCAGCTAGCAGTACCGGGCCCCAACTGGCGCTGTTGGAGCCCGGGGTCAGCAGGAGGAGGAGAGGGAGCAGAGTGTAGGCCGAAGCCTGCACTGGCGGCAGCTTTGGGTCTGTTGTGCCTGCGTGGCTGTTGCAGGACACGTTGCCGGCTGCACAGCAGGGGAACAGCTGGCGGTGCTGAACCCCACTGACACATTGGCGAGGTGTTTTTCTCTGTGCAGCTAGCACATCTGGGCCCCAACTGGCGGTGTTAGAGCCCAGGGTCAGCAGGAGGAGCAGGGGGAGCGGAGTGTAGGCCGAAGCCTGCACTGGAGCAAGTTGAAAGGAAACCTTTAACCCCCCCCCCAGGCGTTTGTAGCTGGAAGAGCCATCGTGTACAGCACTAATGCTGGAAAAGGTAAACTTAGCTCTTTTAATTATGGTCCTTGCAGATGCTGAACCTAACACTTATGAAATGTGTCCCCACACAGCGTTCAACCGTCCGGTAGGTGGAACTTTCCTTTGTCATGTGACGCAGCACAGCCGTCATTTTTACCCCCTTGTCGCCGTGCGCCGCCTCCTCAGCGTTGTTTGAATCTGTCCCGGAGCCTGCGCTGTTAGGTTACCCCTTGGCCATGCACACATTTTGCGCTGCCCGTCTTCTGACATCATTTGCTGTCAGGCTGGCTGCGCCTGTGCGGGTGCGCTGTCCGAGATTCAGCCTCGCGGTGTCGTCTAATGAAATCCCACCGCGGGCCTGGGATCCGTGTCCATGCGCAGTGCATATCCTCGCCTCTCACTCCCCTCCCTACGGCTTCTTAAGACTGTGCGGTGTCACGGCCGTGGCATGCTATTAGGGATCAGCTGACACCGAACAGTCTTTAGAAGCCGTAGGGAGGGGAGTGAGAGGCGAGGATATGCACTGCGCATGGACACGGATCCCAGGCCCGCGGTGGGATTACATTAGACGACACCGCGAGGCTGAATCTCGGACAGCGCACCCGCACAGGCGCAGCCAGCCTGACAGCAAATGATGTCAGAAGACGGGCAGCGCAAAATGTGTGCATGGCCAAGGGGTAACCTAACAGCGCAGGCTCCGGGACAGATTCAAACAACGCTGAGGAGGCGGCGCACGGCGACAAGGGGGTAAAAATGACGGCTGTGCTGCGTCACATGACAAAGGAAAGTTCCACCTACCGGACGGTTGAACGCTGTGAGGGGACACATTTCATAAGTGTTAGGTTCAGCATCTGCAAGGAGCACCACGAAAAGAGGCACTTTTTCCCTTTGCATCATTACTGCTGCACAAGGTGGCTCCTTCAGTAACAAACGCCTGGGGGGGGGGGGACAGGTTCCCTTAAATTTAACTTGTTGTGCCTGCGTGGCGGTCGCAGTACACGTTGCCGTATACACAGCAGGGGAACAGCTGGCGGTGCTGAACCCCACTAACACATTGGCGAGGTGTTTGGCTCTGTGCGTACAGCACTTCTGGACGGCAACTGGCGGTGTTGGAGCCCAGGGACAGGTGGAGGAGGAGGAGGTTGGAGGAGGTAGGAGGGATTGCCACACACACAGCAGGGGAACAGCTGACGTTACTGAACCCCAATAACAGAGGAGGGACTGTTGACTGTGCGTACAGCACTTCTGGACGGCAACTGGCGGTGTTGAAGCCCAGGGGCAGGTGGAGGAGGAGGAGGTTGGAGGAGGTAGGAGGGATTGCCACACACACAGCAGGGGAACAGCTGACGTTACTGAACCCCAATAACAGAGGAGGGACTGTTGACTGTGCGTACAGCACTTCTGGACGGCAACTGGCGGTGTTGGAGCCCAGGGGCAGGTGGAGGAGGAGGAGGTTGGAGGAGGTAGGAGGGATTGCCACACACACAGCAGGGGAACAGCTGACGTTACTGAACCCCAATAACAGAGGAGGGACTGTTGACTGTGCGTACAGCACTTCTGGACGGCAACTGGCGGTGTTGAAGCCCAGGGGCAGGTGGAGGAGGAGGAGGTTGGAGGAGGTAGGAGGGATTGCCACACACACAGCAGGGGAACAGCTGACGTTACTGAACCCCAATAACAGAGGAGGGACTGTTGACTGTGCGTACAGCACTTCTGGACGGCAACTGGCGGTGTTGGAGCCCAGGGGCAGGTGGAGGAAGAGGAGGTTGGAGGAGGTAGGAGGGATTGCCACACACACAGCAGGGGAACAGCTGACGTTACTGAACCCCAATAACAGAGGAGGGACTGTTGACTGTGCGTACAGCACTTCTGGACGGCAACTGGCGGTGTTGGAGCCCAGGGGCAGGTGGAGGAGGAGGAGGTTGGAGGAGGTAGGAGGGATTGCCACACACACAGCAGGGGAACAGCTGACGTTACTGAACCCCAATAACAGAGGAGGGACTGTTGACTGTGCGTACAGCACTTCTGGACGGCAACTGGCGGTGTTGGAGCCCAGGGACAGGTGGAGGAGGGGGAGGTTGGAGGAGGTAGGAGGGATTGCCACACACACAGCAGGGGAACAGCTGACGTTACTGAACCCCAATAACAGAGGAGGGACTGTTGACTGTGCGTACAGCACTTCTGGACGGCAACTGGCGGTGTTGGAGCCCAGGGACAGGTGGAGGAGGAGGAGGTTGGAGGAGGTAGGAGGGATTGCCACACACACAGCAGGGGAACAGCTGACGTTACTGAACCCCAATAACAGAGGAGGGACTGTTGACTGTGCGTACAGCACTTCTGGACGGCAACTAGCGGTGTTGGAGCCCAGGGGCAGGTGGAGGAGGAGGAGGTTGGAGGAGGTAGGAGGGATTGCCACACACACAGCAGGGGAACAGCTGACGTTACTGAACCCCAATAACAGAGGAGGGACTGTTGACTGTGCGTACAGCACTTCTGGACGGCAACTGGCGGTGTTGGAGCCCAGGGACAGGTGGAGGAGGAGGAGGTTGGAGGAGGTAGGAGGGATTGCCACACACACAGCAGGGGAACAGCTGACGTTACTGAACCCCAATAACAGAGGAGGGACTGTTGACTGTGCGTACAGCACTTCTGGACGGCAACTGGCGGTGTTGGAGCCCAGGGACAGGTGGAGGAGGAGGAGGTTGGAGGAGGTAGGAGGGATTGCCACACACACAGCAGGGGAACAGCTGACGTTACTGAACCCCAATAACAGAGGAGGGACTGTTGACTGTGCGTACAGCACTTCTGGACGGCAACTGGCGGTGTTGGAGCCCAGGGGCAGGTGGAGGAGGAGGAGGTTGGAGGAGGTAGGAGGGATTGCCACACACACAGCAGGGGAACAGCTGACGTTACTGAACCCCAATAACAGAGGAGGGACTGTTGACTGTGCGTACAGCACTTCTGGACGGCAACTGGCGGTGTTGGAGCCCAGGGACAGGTGGAGGAGGAGGAGGTTGGAGGAGGTAGGAGGGATTGCCACACACACAGCAGGGGAACAGCTGACGTTACTGAACCCCAATAACAGAGGAGGGACTGTTGACTGTGCGTACAGCACTTCTGGACGGCAACTGGCGGTGTTGGAGCCCAGGGACAGGTGGAGGAGGAGGAGGTTGGAGGAGGTAGGAGGGATTGCCACACACACAGCAGGGGAACAGCTGACGTTACTGAACCCCAATAACAGAGGAGGGACTGTTGACTGTGCGTACAGCACTTCTGGACGGCAACTGGCGGTGTTGGAGCCCAGGGGCAGGTGGAGGAGGAGGAGGTTGGAGGAGGTAGGAGGGATTGCCACACACACAGCAGGGGAACAGCTGACGTTACTGAACCCCAATAACAGAGGAGGGACTGTTGACTGTGCGTACAGCACTTCTGGACGGCAACTGGCGGTGTTGGAGCCCAGGGGCAGGTGGAGGAGGAGGAGGTTGGAGGAGGTAGGAGGGATTGCCACACACACAGCAGGGGAACAGCTGACGTTACTGAACCCCAATAACAGAGGAGGGACTGTTGACTGTGCGTACAGCACTTCTGGACGGCAACTGGCGGTGTTGGAGCCCAGGGACAGGTGGAGGAGGAGGAAGTTGGAGGAGGTAGGAGGGATTGCCACACACACAGCAGGGGAACAGCTGACGTTACTGAACCCCAATAACAGAGGAGGGACTGTTGACTGTGCGTACAGCACTTCTGGACGGCAACTGGCGGTGTTGGAGCCCAGGGACAGGTGGAAAAGCAGAGGAACACAATGTAGGCCGAAGCCTGAGAAAGTCGAAAGGGAACCTTTAACCCCCCCCAAGGCGTTTGTAGCTGAAAGAGCCAGCTTGTGCAGCACAAAAGATGCAAAAGGAAAAGGTGGCTCTTTTCATCATGCTCCTTGCAAACACAGAACTAAACACTTATAAAATGTGTCCCCTGCAACCGTAAAACCGTCCCGGAGGTGGGACTTTCCTTCGTAATGTGACGCAGCACAGCCATCATTCCTACCCCCCCGGCGCCGCGCACCGGCTCCTCAGCGTTGTTTTATTCCGTCCCGGAGCCTGCGCTGTTATGTTATCCCGTGGCCAGGCACACTTAGCGCTGCCCGTCTTCTGGCATCATTTGGTGTCAGGATGGCTGCGCCTGTGCGGCCGCGCTGGCAGAGATCCCGCCTCGCAGTGTCTTCTGATTTAATCCCACTGGGGGCCTGGGATCCATGGACATGCGCAGTGCATATCCTCGCCTCTCACTCCCCTCCCTACGGCTTCTTAAGACTGTGCGGTGTCACGGCCGTGGCATGCTATTAGGGACCAGCTGACACCGAACAGTCTGAAGAAGCCATAGGGAAATGAGTGAGAGGTGGAGGTTCAGATATGCACTGCGCATGTCCATGGATCCCAGGCCCCCAGTGGGATTAAATCAGAAGACACTGCGAGGCGGGCTCTCTGCCAGCACGGCCGCACAGGCGCAGCCATCCTGACACCAAATGATGCCAGAAGACGGGCAGCGCTAAGTGTGCCTGGCCACGGGATAACATAACAGCGCAGGCTCCGGGACGGAATAAAACAACGCTGAGGAGCCGGTGCGCGGCGCCGGGGGGGTAGGAATGACGGCTGTGCTGCGTCACATTACGAAGGAAAGTCCCACCTCCGGGACGGTTTTACGGTATCAGTGGACACATTTTATAAGTGTTAAGTTCTGCGTGTGCAAGGAGCTAAACAAAAATAGCTACCTTTTCCTTGTGCAGCATTACTGCTGCACAAGGTGGCTCTTTCAGTAACAAACGCCTTGGGGGGGGGGGGACAGATTCCCTTACATTTCAGTTGTTGTGTCAGCGTGGCGGTCGCATGACACATTGCCGGCTACACAGCTGGGGATCAGCTGACGTTACTGAAACCCAATAACACTGGGTCGTATGTTTTGACTGTGCAGACGGCACTTCTGAGCCTCAACTGGCGGTGTTGGAGCACAGGAATTTAAGTTCAGGTGGTAGAAAGATGAACACAACACGAGACCTGGATAACGTATACAGTGACCTAATTATTTAATCAGGAGGAGGAGTGGCAAATTCCTGCGAGATCCAGGCCTTGTTCATTTTCAGGAAAGTAAGCCGGTCAACGTTATCGGAGGATAGTCGCATGCGACGGTCAGTTAGTACACCACCTGCAGCACTAAAGACACGTTCCGATAATACACTGGCCGCAGGGCAAGACAGCACCTCCAATGCATACTGGCTTAGCTCTGGCCATGTATCCAGCTTTGAGACCCAAAACTTGAAAGGGGAAGAGCCGTCTGGGAGTACAGCAAGAGGGCAAGACATGTAGTCTGTCACCATCTGACGGAACCGTTGCCTCCTGCTGACTGGAGCCGTCTGTGATGGTGTAGACTTTTGTGGGGGGCACAGAAAACTGTGCCACAGTTGGGCCATACTGGTCTTGCCTTGGGCAGAGGCACTGCTTCTGCTCCCTCTTTGTGCAGAGCCTCCTCCACTGCCTGGACGCACTGAGCTGCTTTGTAATGCACTAGCAGCACTTCTCTCAGTTGGAATGGAGAAGATGATGGAATTGACCAGTGTGTCTTGGTACTCCCGCATTTTTCGCTCCCGTTTCAACGGTGTGATGAGGCTTTCTACGTTGTCCCGGTAGCGAGGATCGAGGAGGGTGAACACCCAATAATCAGACATGTTGAGAATGTGGGCGATGCGGCGGTCGTTTCTCAGGCACTGCAGCATGTAATCCACCATGTGCTGCAGACTGCCAACTGCCCAAGAAACGCTGTCCCCTGCTGGAGGCGTGATCTCTGCCTGCTCGTCATCACCCCACCCTCGCTGTACACACTGAGTACTGGACAATTCGGTAACTCCCTCCTCTGGACGGACGTCTTCCTCCTCCATTGACTC
The DNA here is from genome assembly GCF_051348905.1 of Ranitomeya variabilis. Taxonomy (NCBI): domain Eukaryota; kingdom Metazoa; phylum Chordata; class Amphibia; order Anura; family Dendrobatidae; genus Ranitomeya; species Ranitomeya variabilis. Next base: position 731,527,113 of record NC_135233.1, read on the forward strand.
CTCCTCATCCTCCTCACAAACTGTCCCCTGCCTACGCGTTTGTGAGGAACCACGTGGCGCTGACTGTCCAGAAGATGATGGAAATGGTGAATCCTCATCCTCCACCTCTTCCACAACATCATCCCTTAGCGCTTGCAGTGATTTTTCAAGCAGGCAGATAAGGGGGACAGTCATGCTGACTAGTGCATCATCTGCACTCGCCATCCGCGTGGAATAATCAAAGGGACGCAAAACCTGGCAGACGTCATTCATAGTGGCCCACTCTGTGGTTGTGAAGTCTGTACGGCGCTGACTGCGACTTTTTTGCGCCTGAAGCAGCTGGTACTCCATTACAGCTTGCTGCTGCTCACACAACCGCTCCAACATATGTAACGTGGAATTCCACCTGGTAGGTAGGTCACATATGATGCGATGTTCCGGCAGGCGGTGTCGGCGCTGCAGAGCCGCAATGCGCGCTTTTGCCGTGCTGGAACGCCGCAAGTGAGCACACTCTAGGCGGACCTTGTGCAGCAGTGCATCAAGATCCGGATAGTCCCTCAAAAAGCTCTGCACGACCAAATTGAGCACATGTGCCAGACATGGGATGTGAGTGAGGTTGCCGAGGCCCAGAGCTGCCACCAGATTTCGGCCATTATCACACACTACCATGCCTGGCTGGAGATTCGCTGGCACAAACCACACATCGCTCTCCTGCTTGATGGCATTCCAGAGCTCCTGCGCTGTGTGGCTACGATTCCCCAAAAAAATTAATTTCAAGACGGCCTGTTGACGTTTGGCCACGGCTGTGCTCATGTCGGTCGTAACAGGTACACGTTCATCACGGGTCCATGTGGAGGTGGACTGTGACGGCTCCTGCAGCGATGATTCTGAGGAACTGGTGTAAGAGGAGGAGTCAATGCGTACAGAATGGATTCCTGCAATCCTTGGAGTGGGCAGGACACGTCCTGCGCCACTCGCACGGTCTGTACCTGGCTCAACGACATTAACCCAATGGGCAGTGAGGGAAAGGTATCGCCCCTGTCCATGTTGACTGGTCCACGCATCGGTGGTGAGGTGGACCTTGCTACTGACGGCGTTCAGAAGCGCATGTTTTATGTGTCCCTCCACATGCTTGTGCAGGGCAGGGACGGCTTGCCTGCTGAAGTAAAAGCGGCTGGGCACATTGTACTGTGGGACTGCCAATGACATCAAGTCACGGAAGCTGTCAGTCTCCACCAGCCTGAATGACAGCATTTCCAGTGACAGCAGTTTGGCAATGCCTGCAGTCAGAGCCTGTGCTCGTGGGTGGTTTGACGAGAAAGTCCGCCTTTTCTCCCATGCCTGTACTACCGATGGCTGTAGACTGGGCTGGGAGTGTGTGGATGACTGGGAAAGTGGTGCTGCGGGTGGAATTACAGCGGGTCTCTGGACAACAGGGCCAGAGGTTCTTCCACGGCGATCCTGGGAGGAAGCCGAACCAGCTGCGTGTGAGCTAGAGGAAGAGGCAACACGAGCTGAAGAGGTGGTAGCTGCCGCTGTTGGTTGGCCTACCTCTTCAGTGTGTTTTTCTAACTCCGCCGGGTGCCTGTTGCGCACATGTTTCCACATGTTGGAGGTATTGAGGTTGCTGACATTTCGACCTCTTTTGACTTTTTGATGACACACGTTGCATCTGACATAGCAAATGTCATCTGCAACTGTGTCAAAAAAGGACCAGGCACTGCAAGTCTTGGGAGCGCCCTTTTTGGCTTTTGGAAGAGACATGCTCCTAACGGGTGCCAAAGCGGAGGCTGCAGGATCCGCAGTCTTCCCCCTCCCTCTCCCTCTTTGGGCCGTACGGGGAATCTCTTCCTCAGAGCTGCTCCCACCACCTTCCTGTCCCTCACGCCAAGATGGGTCGAGGACCTCATCATCTACACTACCCTCTGCCCCCAACTGCTCCTCCTGGGTAGTCTCAGCAGCAGAGCACGCACCAGTAAGTGGCACCTGAGTGTCATCATCAGCTGATGCGGCCTGCGATGTGGTGACCGGAGCCACTGGCCCACCCGCCTCTTCAGAGGAAGACAGAAAAAGCTGTTGGGCATCACTGCACCCTGCCTCTTCTTCCATTTCTCCAATGCTGCTTGGCTGGCCCCCTGTTTCCAAGCCAAGAGATTCAGAGAACAGAAGTAGAGACGACTCCTGTCCTGGGCTCTCTGTCTGCCTGGGCAATTTGGCAGGTGGTGAAGAGACAGATGGCTGCTCTCCAGTGCTCTGTGTCTGAGAGGATGTGGCACTAATGGAAGTTGATGCATTAGCTGCCATCCATCCGACAACAGCTTCAATTTGGTCTTGACGCAGCAGCGGTGTACGGCGCTCTGACACAAAGCTGCGCATGAACGACTGTTGCCTGGTGAAAGTGGGTGCTGATGAGTCACCGGTGCCCGCAGCAGGCACAGAATCCCCACGTCCCCTCCCTGCTCCGCGCCCACGCCCACGCCCACGTGCCTTACTCACTGCCTTCTTCATCTTGGTTGACTGATAAAGATAAGCAGAAAAGTACTAACGGATTTGTGTGCTTATTCCTGAGCAACTCCTCCTAACAGGTATAAGAAACACTAATTTTCTAAAGTGTGGACTAGACTTTAATATGAGCTAATGTGGCCTACAGAAATGTAAAGTGGTGTAACTGGTGTGTTTGGTGAACTTTATTATTTATTTCTTTTTTGGGGGCTGAACTGACAACAGATAGAGCTGCAGTCACACAGAGACCGTGCAGACAGACGTAAACGGCGCTGCAAGGCCCAAAAACCCTCCTCTACTTTATCCTATGTAGTGTTTTTCCACAAATTAGCTGGAGACGGGTGGAAAGACACTAATAGGATTTTTTTAAATTAATTAGCAGCAGACTACACTACTTGAAAAAAAATTAAAATTGATTTGGCGGTATGACGCAGTGAACAACCCTGAGCTGGAGACAACCAGGCTACGGCTGCTCACAGACTACAGGGCGAGCTGCAGTCACACGGAGACCGTGCAGACAGCCGTAAACGGCGCTGCAAGGCCCAAAAACCCTCCTCTACTTTATCCTATGTAGTGTTTTTCCACAAATTAGCTGGAGACGGGTGGAAAGACACTAATAGGATTTTTTTAAATTAATTAGCAGCAGACTACACTACTTGAAAAAAAATTAAAATTGATTTGGCGGTATGACGCAGTGAACAACCCTGAGCTGGAGACAACCAGGCTACGGCTGCTCACAGACTACAGGGCGAGCTGCAGTCACACGGAGACCGTGCAGACAGCCGTAAACGGCGCTGCAAGGCCCAAAAACCCTCCTCTACTTTATCCTATGTAGTGTTTTTCCACAAATTAGCTGGAGACGGGTGGAAAGACACTAATAGGATTTTTTTAAATTAATTAGCAGCAGACTACACTACTTGAAAAAAAATTAAAATTGATTTGGCGGTATGACGCAGTGAACAACCCTGAGCTGGAGACAACCAGGCTACGGCTGCTCACAGACTACAGGGCGAGCTGCAGTCACACGGAGACCGTGCAGACAGCCGTAAACGGCGCTGCAAGGCCCAAAAACCCTCCTCTACTTTATCCTATGTAGTGTTTTTCCACAAATTAGCTGGAGACGGGTGGAAAGACACTAATAGGATTTTTTTAAATTAATTAGCAGCAGACTACACTACTTGAAAAAAAATTAAAATTGATTTGGCGGTATGACGCAGTGAACAACCCTGAGCTGGAGACAACCAGGCTACGGCTGCTCACAGACTACAGGGCGAGCTGCAGTCACACGGAGACCGTGCAGACAGCCGTAAACGGCGCTGCAAGGCCCAAAAACCCTCCTCTACTTTATCCTATGTAGTGTTTTTCCACAAATTAGCTGGAGACGGGTGGAAAGACACTAATAGGATTTTTTTAAATTAATTAGCAGCAGACTACACTACTTGAAAAAAAATTAAAATTGATTTGGCGGTATGACGCAGTGAACAACCCTGAGCTGGAGACAACCAGGCTACGGCTGCTCACAGACTACAGGGCGAGCTGCAGTCACACGGAGACCGTGCAGACAGCCGTAAACGGCGCTGCAAGGCCCAAAAACCCTCCTCTACTTTATCCTATGTAGTGTTTTTCCACAAATTAGCTGGAGACGGGTGGAAAGACACTAATAGGATTTTTTTGAATAAATTAGCAGCAGACTACACTACTTGAAAAAAAAAAAAAAAAAGAACAGTATGAGGCAATGAACCACCCTCCCTGAACTGAATACAACCAGCTATGGATGGCCTATGTGGCTGCACTCAGACTAGAGAGTGGGCTGCACTCTCACACACACACACACACACACACAGACCTTGCAGATCGCTGTGAAAACAGCGCTACAAGGCAAAAGCAAGGTGAATAGTAGGTGAACACAGCGGTTGCTAAATTAGCCTTTGGAAAGCACAAAGAAGCAAATCGCTATCTCTAAACTGTCCCTCAGTCAGCAAACAGCGTCCTGTCACTAACTGAATTCACAGCAGAGTGATCGCAAAATGGCGCCAGCGACTTTTAAACTGCATCATGACATCATTTCAGCAGCCAATCACAGCCTTGCCAGTAGTTTCATGCCCTCCATGCTAAACAGGATGTGCCCACACTTGGAATCATTCTCATTGGCTGAATTTCGGAATTTTGAATCTGGGAACTTCCGATTCCGGTATCCGATACGCGGCAAGTATCGGAATCCCGGTATCGGAATTCCGATACCGCAAGTATCGGCCGATACCCGATACTTGCGGTATCGGAATGCTCAACACTAGCTGTAGGCTTTAATCTCCCTGTAAAGTTCCTTTAAAAACATTGTCCAAGTTTACCTACAAGAATTGATGCACATCGACTATTCTGTCCAGTCTGCGACTGGTGTGCAAAAGTAATTGGAGATCCATGACTTGTTTATTTTGATGAAAGTTAGGCGGTCTACGCTTTCAGGGGACAGCCGGATGAGCTTATCTGTCAGGACAACACCAGCAGCACCAAAGACACATTCTGAGAGAACTCTGTTTTCCATACATGACAAAACCTCCAAAGGCATGACAGGCGAGCTCAGGCCACTCTTCAATTTTTGAAGTCCAACAAGCAAAAAGACCCAACCCCCCCGATGGCATAGATATTGAGCTCCAGATACTCCTGCACCATCCTCTCCAGTCGTTTCCATTGTGTCAGACTTGTGTCAGCTGGTCTAAAAATTGTGTGAAACGACTTACAGAAATTGCTTATGCCACTTATCATGCTGTTGCTATTGGTTTTGTGATGATGTTCCCAGGGGGTTTGATGTCTAGAACTGGGATGCACATTGTGTGCCTCACTGCTGTCTTGTGGAAAGCCACTATTAAGATTGTCTACAGGCATATTTCAATACTCCGGTATGTGTGCATCTATTTCAAGGGGGGGAAGCATCTGGCTAAATTAACTCTTGTACCGTGGATATAACAGAGTGGCAACCCAGTAGTGAGCACTATTTCTAACCCTAAGAACATGAGCATCATGTTGAAGATGAGCACCCTCTTGCTGCACTATGTGTCGGGCACTTCTATGAGGTCCAAGTCCATAGTGTGTTGGTGGTGGGGTAACACTCAAGGTTGCTTCCTCCGTCCCCTTCTGCCATCCACAGAAATCATTATCATCATCATCTCCTGACTATTGCGCGTCCATCACCTCGTCCTCCTTCATTTGTTACTCGGCTCCTGCACTTTCACTAACAGTTTGGCTGGTACCATGAGCCCCCCTCAATCGCTGTAAGCAACCCTTCCATGGCACCTGCCTATGCGACGACAGTCTGGATATTTGCGATACTGTTAGCCCTTCCGCATCCTTCTCTGCTTACACCTCTCCCTCTGGGACCACCACCACCGCTATTGCACACGGCCTTCCCTGGCTCCAGGTTCAATGGAGACAACCATTGCTCTAAATGGGTCTGCATAGCTGTCCACAGCTCTTGAGCCTTGTGACTGCGATCTCCAAGGCATATTAATTTGAACATTGCCTCATTGCGGTGAGCCATGGCTGCGCAGTATGGAGGTGGGGAGATTCTATCTGCACTGTTGGAAAGCGTGTCTGATTAAGGGAGAGGTTGAGGGCACAGGTGGAGGCCTTAGAGGAGGTGGAGGAGCCAGAAGCTGTGCAGGAACTGTTAGATACAGAGGTTTGTCCCGCAAGCCTTGGGGATGCAAACCCTTGTGCAGCATCCCCTTGACCGCCTGCCCCAACAGCCACCAGTGTCACCCAGTGCTCAGCCAGTGAGATGTAATGTCCCTGACCATGTTTGCTTGTCCAGGTGTTAGTGGTGAAATGCACCCTGGCAGACATAGATTTTTTCATGGAACGGGTGATGTCAGTGACATGCTGGTGTAGCGCAGGTACAGCTTTCTTAGAGTAGTAATGGCGACTGGGCAACTGGTACTGGGGGACTGCAATAGTCATCAACTTTCAGAAACTGTCTGTATCCACCAGGCGGAAATGCAGCATTTAAGTGGCCGACAGATTGGAGATGGTGGCGTTCAAGGTCTTAGCTTTGGCAGGTGAAGGAGGAAACATTCTTTTACGTGATCACACCTGCGGAACCGATTTCTTGCTGCTGTGCTGAGAGGGTGGAGTACAGAGAACAGGACAGACTGCTGGACTTTGAGTGAGGTGCAGGCGGAGATGTTATGCTGGATTGAAAAAGATGTGTTGTGTGCTAGGTGACACAAAAGTTGCAGTTATGTCCAATTCCATAACAGCTGACGGGCTCTCACTCACCCCCACTGTAGGGGGTAAACAAGTAGAGTTTCTGCAGCTGGAGACCTGTGTGAGAAGACTTGGCACGGTGACGGAGGAGGAAGACGCAGCAGATGAGGTTGATGGGATAGCCCGTGGTTGGCAAGGCCCGCTAGTTCGCATTTTAGCTCAGTGAGATTACCACACTAAGGCATATGTGCCAGTTCATGCATTTAGTTGTCAAATTATTGCAATTTTTGCCTCTACTGAGCTTTTATTTGCAAATTTGACAGATATTGTATGTTGGGTCATCCTTTGCAGTCTCAAAAAAGGCACAGGCTAGGCAACCAATGCCGCTTGTTATGATCCTGGTGGCAAGGATCGCAAACTGACCTGCTAAGAAACAGAAAGCCTTAGGACAAGCTCTGGGGATGTGGGAGCTATACTGACCGCAACCCTGATCCTATCAATACACACTATAGGCAGCCGTGGAGCGTTACCTAAAATCCTAGATGCCTCGTCACAGCCTGAGAAACTAGCTACCCCTAGAGAGAAAGCAAAGCCTCACTTGCCTCAGAGAAATCACCCCAAAGTTTAGACAGCCCCCCACAAATAATAACGGTGAGTTAAGGGGAAAACACAAACGTAGAAATTAAAACAGGTTTTAAGCAAATGAGGCCCGCTAACACTAAATAGTCAGAAGATAGCAAGGGATCTGTGCAGTCAGTATAAAATGCTATCAAAAATAATCCACGCAGAGATTACAAGAACCCCCACACCGACTCACGATGTGAGGGGTGCAACTCTGCACCCCAGAACTTCCAGCAAGCGAGAAAATTACATATAAGCAAGCTGGACAGAACTCATCATATACTGAGAAACATTTTCAAGGAAATAATGAGCAAACATGAACTAGCAAGACTTAGCTTCTCCGGAAGGAGACAGGTCACAAGGAAAGTCCAGAGAGATCAGAACCAGTACTGAATACAACGACAGCAGGCAAAAAGTGAAGGTCCAGGTGGAGTTAAATAGAGGCCAAACGAGGCAGCTGGATTCCAGCTACAGACCCGCAGTAAGCGCTAAAGGCCACCAGAGGGAGCCCAAGAACAGAACTCACACAGTACCACTCATGACCACAGGAGGGAGCCCGAGAACGGAATTCACAACAGCCGCTGTTATGACCCCAGTGGACAGGGTCTCAGAGGAACGTGTAAGTCTGCGATATTCAAAAATCCAGCTCATAGGGCTGTGGTAACTGGGTTGACCAAATAGCTACTCCTAACGCCAACACTAGAAGTAGCCGGGGATCATGCCTACGGTGATCGCTAGATGACTCGCGCCAGCCGGAGAATCTAACTACCCCTAGGAGAAGAAAACAAAGACCTCTCTTGCCTCCAGAGAACGGGACCCCAAAGCAAGATACAAGCCCCCCACAAATAATAACGGTGAGGTAAGAGGAAATGACAAACACAGAAATGAACCAGGTTCAGCAAAGAGAGGCCAGCTTACTAATAGCAGAATATAGCAAGATAACTTATCTGGTCAACAAAAACCCTATAAAAATCCACGCTGGAGATTCAAGAACCCCCGAACCGTCTAACGGTCCGGGGGGAGAACACCAGCCCCCTAGAGCTTCCAACAAAGGTCAGGATACAGATTGGAACAAGCTGGACAAAAATACCAAACAAAACAAAAGCAAAAAGCAAGGAAGCAGACTTAGCTTGAAATACAGGAACCAGGATCATAGGACAAGAGCACAACAGATTAGCTCTGATTTCAACGATGCCAGGCATTGAACTGAAGGTCCAGGGAGCTTATATAGCAACGCCCCTGAACTAACGGCCCAGGTGAGGATATAGGAAAAGACAGAAGCTCCAGAGTCAAATCACTAATGACCACTAGAGGGAGCAAAAAGCAAAATCACAACAGTACCCCCCCCTTAGTGAGGGGTCACCGAACCCTCACCACGACCACCAGGGCGATCAGGACGAGCGGCGTGAAAGGCACGAACTAAATCGGCCGCATGAACATCAGAGGCGACCACCCAGGAATTATCTTCCTGACCATAGCCCTTCCACTTGACCAGGTACTGAAGCCTCCGCCTGGAGAGACGAGAATCCAAGATCTTCTCCACCACGTACTCCAACTCGCCCTCAACCAACACCGGAGCAGGAGGCTCAGCAGAAGGAACCACAGGCACAACGTACCGCCGCAACAAGGACCTATGAAACACGTTGTGGATAGCAAACGACACAGGAAGATCCAGGCGAAAGGATACAGGATTAAGGATTTCCAATATCTTGTAAGGACCAATAAAACGAGGTTTAAATTTGGGAGAGGAAACCTTCATAGGAACAAAGCGGGAAGAAAGCCACACCAAATCCCCAACACGTAGTTGGGGACCCACACCGCGGCGGCGGTTGGCAAAGCGCTGAGCCCTCTCCTGTGACAACTTCAAGTTGTCCACCACAAGATTCCAGATCCGCTGCAACCTATCCACCACAGAATCCACCCCAGGGCAGTCAGAAGGTTCCACATGACCCGAAGAAAAACGAGGGTGGAAACCAGAGTTGCAGAAAAACGGCGAAACCAAGGTGGCGGAACTAGCCCGATTATTAAGGGCAAACTCAGCCAACGGCAAGAAGGTCACCCAATCGTCCTGATCAGCAGAGACAAAACACCTCAAATAAGCCTCCAAAGTCTGATTAGTTCGCTCCGTCTGTCCATTAGTCTGAGGATGGAAAGCAGACGAAAACGACAAGTCAATGCCCATCCTACTACAAAAGGATCGCCAGAATCTGGAAACGAACTGGGATCCTCTGTCTGACACAATATTCTCAGGGATGCCGTGCAAACGAACCACGTTCTGGAAAAACACAGGAACCAGATCGGAAGAGGAAGGCAGCTTAGGCAAAGGAACCAAATGGACCATCTTGGAGAAGCGATCACATATCACCCAGATAACAGACATGCCTTGAGACACCGGAAGATCAGAAATGAAATCCATGGAGATATGTGTCCAAGGTCTCTTAGGGACAGGCAAGGGCAAGAGCAACCCGCTGGCACGAGAACAGCAAGGCTTAGCTCGAGCACAAGTCCCACAGGACTGTACAAATGACCGCACATCCCTAGACAAGGAAGGCCACCAAAAGGATCTGGCCACCAGATCTCTGGTGCCAAAAATTCCTGGGTGACCTGCCAACACCGAGGAATGAACCTCGGAAATGACTCTGCTGGTCCACTTATCAGGCACAAACAGTCTGTCAGGTGGACAAGAATCAGGCCTATCAGCCTGAAATCTCTGCAACACACGTCGCAGATCTGGAGAAATAGCTGACAAGATAATACCATCCTTAAGAATACCAACAGGTTCAGCGACTCCAGGAGCATCAGGCACAAAGCTCCTGGAAAGAGCATCGGCCTTCACATTTTTTGAACCTGGTAAATACGAGACAACAAAGTCGAAACGGGAGAAAAACAATGACCAGCGGGCCTGTCTAGGATTCAGGCGTTTAGCAGACTCGAGATACATCAGATTTTTGTGATCAGTCAAGACCACCACACGATGCTTAGCACCCTCGAGCCAATGACGCCACTCCTCAAATGTCCATTTCATGGCCAACAACTCCCGATTGCCCACATCATAATTTCGCTCCGCAGGCGAAAACTTCCTAGAGAAAAAGGCGCAAGGTCTCATAACAGAGCAACCAGGGCCTCTCTGCGACAAAACGGCCCCTGCTCCAATCTCTGAAGCATCCACCTCAACCTGAAAGGGAAGCGAGACATCAGGCTGGCACAAAACAGGCGCCGAAGTAAACCGACGTTTCAACTCCTGGAAAGCCTCCACGGCAGCAGGAGCCCAATTAACCACATCGGAGCCCTTCTTGGTCATATCCGTCAAAGGTTTCACAATGCTAGAAAAGTTAGCGATAAAACGACGGTAGAAGTTAGCGAAACCCAAGAACTTCTGAAGACTCTTAACTGACGAGGGCTGAGTCCAATCAAGAATAGCTCGGACCTTGACTGGGTCCATCTCCACAGCAGAAGGGGAAAAAATGAACCCCAAAAAGGGAACCTTCTGTACACCAAAAAGACACTTTGAGCCCTTGACAAATAAAGAATTTTCACGCACAATTTTAAAGACCATCCTGACCTGCTCCACATGCGAGTCCCAATTATCAGAAAAAACCAGAATATCATCCAGATAAACGATCAAAAATCTATCCAGATAGTTCCGGAAAATGTCATGCATAAAGGACTGAAAAACTGAAGGGGCATTAGAGAGCCCAAAAGGCATCACCAAGTACTCAAAATGACCTTCGGGCGTATTGAATGCGGTTTTCCATTCATCCCCTTGCTTAATGCGCACAAGGTTGTACGCACCACGAAGGTCTATCTTGGTAAACCACTTGGCACCTTTAATCCGGGCAAACAAGTCAGACAACAGCGGCAAAGGATACTGAAATTTGACAGTGATCTTATTTAAAAGCCGATAGTCAATACAAGGCCTCAAAGATCCGTCCTTTTTAGCCACAAAAAAGAATCCCGCACCAAGAGGGGAAGAAGACGGACGGATGTGTCCTTTCTCCAGAGACTCCTTGATATATGAACGCATAGCGGTATGTTCAGGTATCGACAGATTAAACAGTCTTCCCTTAGGAAATTTACTGCCTGGAATCAAATCTATTGCACAGTCACATTCCCTATGAGGAGGCAATGCACTGGACCTAGACTCGCTAAAGACATCCTGATAATCAGACAAATACTCCGGAACTTCCGAAGGCGTAGAAGAAGCAATAGACACAGGCAGGGAATCCTCATGAATACCACGACAGCCCCAACTAGACACTGACATAGCCTTCCAGTCAAGGACTGGATTATGGGTCTGTAACCATGGCAGCCCCAAAACAACCAAATCATGCATTTTATGTAGAACGAGAAAACGTATCACCTCGCGGTGTTCAGGAGTCATGCACATGGTAACCTGTGTCCAATACTGCGGTTTATTTTCTGCTAATGGCGTAGCATCAATACCCCTAAGAGGGATAGGATTTTCTAATGGTTCAAGAATAAAACCACAGCGCTTAGCAAATGAGAGATCCATAAGACTCAGGGCAGCACCTGAATCTACAAACGCCATGACAGGATAAGATGACAGTGAGCAAATCAAAGTTACAGACAGAATAAACTTAGGATGCAAATTACCAACGGTGACAGGACTAACAACCTTAGATATACGTTTAGAGCATGCTGAGATAACATGTGTAGAATCACCACAGTAGTAGCACAAGCCATTCCGGCGTCTATGAATTTTCCTCTCATTTCTAGTCAGGATTCTATCACATTGCATTAAATCAGGTGCCTGTTCAGACAACACCATGAGGGAATTTGCGGTTTTTCTATCACATTGCATCACATCAGGTGTCTGTTCAGACAACAACATGAGGGAATTTGCGGTTTTGCGCTCCCGCAACCGCCGGTCAATTTGAATAGCCAGGGACATGGTATCATTCAGACCTGTGGGAATGGGAAAACCCACCATAACATTCTTAATGGCCTCAGAAAGGCCATTTCTAAAATTAGCGGCCAGTGCACACTCGTTCCAATGTGTCAGCACGGACCATTTCCGAAATTTTTGGCAATACACCTCAGCCTCGTCCTGGCCCTGAGACATAGCCAGCAAGGCTTTCTCTGCCTGAATCTCAAGATTGGGTTCCTCATAAAGTAAACCGAGCGCCAGAAAAAACGCATCAATATCAGCCAATGCCGGATCTCCTGGCGCCAACGAAAAAGCCCAATCTTGAGGGTCACCCCGTAAGAATAAAATAACAATTTTTACTTGTTGAGCAGAGTCTCCAGAGGAACAAGGTTTCAGGGACAAAAACAATTTACAATTATTCCTGAAATTCCTAAACTTAAATCGGTCTCCTGAAAACAGTTCAGGAATCGGAATCTTGGGTTCAGACCTAGGATTTCTGGTAACATAATCTTGTATACCCTGCACACGAGCGGCAAGCTGGTCCACACTTGTAATCAAGGTCTGGACATTCATGTCTGCAGCAAGCTTAAGCCACTCTGAGGTAAAGGGGAAAATAAAATAAAAAAAAAAAAAATGAGAGAGGGAAAAAAAAAACTCAAAATTTTCTTTCTTATAATCCCACTTCTGCAATGCATTAAACATTCAATACTGGCCTGGCATACTGTTATGACCCCAGTGGACAGGGTCTCAGAGGAACGTGTAAGTCTGCGATATTCAAAAATCCAGCTCATAGGGCTGTGGTAACTGGGTTGACCAAATAGCTACTCCTAACGCCAACACTAGAAGTAGCCGGGGATCATGCCTACGGTGATCGCTAGATGACTCGCGCCAGCCGGAGAATCTAACTACCCCTAGGAGAAGAAAACAAAGACCTCTCTTGCCTCCAGAGAAAGGGACCCCAAAGCAAGATACAAGCCCCCCACAAATAATAACGGTGAGGTAAGAGGAAATGACAAACACAGAAATGAACCAGGTTCAGCAAAGAGAGGCCAGCTTACTAATAGCAGAATATAGCAAGATAACTTATCTGGTCAACAAAAACCCTATAAAAATCCACGCTGGAGATTCAAGAACCCCCGAACCGTCTAACGGTCCGGGGGGAGAACACCAGCCCCCTAGAGCTTCCAACAAAGGTCAGGATACAGATTGGAACAAGCTGGACAAAAATACCAAACAAAACAAAAGCAAAAAGCAAGGAAGCAGACTTAGCTTGAAATACAGGAACCCGGATCATAGGACAAGAGCACAACAGATTAGCTCTGATTTCAACGATGCCAGGCATTGAACTGAAGGTCCAGGGAGCTTATATAGCAACGCCCCTGAACTAACGGCCCAGGTGAGGATATAGGAAAAGACAGAAGCTCCAGAGTCAAATCACTAATGACCACTAGAGGGAGCAAAAAGCAAAATCACAACAAGCCGCCCCTCCGAACTGTACACTTGCGACCGGTGCTGGCACACAGTTTTATCACAGACGATTTGGATTAGTTAATTTGGTCTCCTGCTGCACCCCAATATTAGGCATAATGATTTTTAAATGGAAATCTGGCCTTCTGATTTGTCACTGAAACAGTTTTATCACAAATGATTTGGCTTAGCTAATTGGGCCTCGTGACTGGAACCCAACATTAGGACTAACGATTTTTAAGTGGAGATCTGGCCTTCTGATTTTTCTCTGAAACAGAGTTTTATCACAAATGATTTGGATTAGTTAATTGGGCCTCTTCGCTGCACCTCAATATTAGGCCTAACTAGTTCAAGTGGAAATCTGGCCTTCTGATTTGTCACTGAAACAGTTTTATCACAAAGAATTTGGATTAGTTAATTGGGCCTCTTCGCTGCACCTCAATATTAGGCCTAACTAGTTCAAGTGGAAATCTGGCCTTCTGATTTGTCACTGAAACAGTTTTATCACAAACAATTTGGATTAGCTAATTGTGTCTCGTGGCTGCATCCCAATATTAGCTCTAACTATTTTTATGTGGAATATATATGTGATATGGTGTTTAATGGAAACTGTTAATGTGTGACTGGTGCGGACATAGTTCAGAAGTGGAGTTAGTCCAATAGTGGGCGGCAGGAGTGTGGACGGTCTGAGGGGTGGAGGCGCAGTTTGGATGGAGTCTCTAGGGGCTTGAAAATGTTGCCAGTATGGGGCCCAAAAATTCCGCTAACATATCAGATACATGCAGCACACATACGACTCACATATCAGACACATGCAGCACATGCCCCACTATCACATATCAGAACATGCAGCATACATACCATTCATATATCAGACACATGCAGCACACATACCATACACACATATCAGACAAATGCAGCACACATACCACTCACATATCAGACACATGCAGAGCACACATACTGCTGACATATCAGACACATGCAGCACTCATGCAGCTCACAAATCAAACACATGCAGCAAACACACCTCTCATATCAGACACATGCAGCACACATATCACTCACATATCAGACTCATGCAGCATACATACCGCTCACATATTAGACACATGCAACAAACACACCGCTCATATCAGACACATGCAGCTCACACATCACTCAAATAACAGCCGTAAGCAGCACACACCACTCATCAAATATCAAACAGATGTAGCATTGTCTGTTGCTCGGATGTAGTGCTCGAATCTCTGTCCCACATGTTTGACCCCTGTTACACAGCCAATAAACATGCGGGGATTGCATGCCAGTCACTGTAATGCCATAACCATCTTGGTAGTGGCATTACTGTGATTGGCTGGCTGCATTACCACATCAGAGGTTATAAAAGGATGGGCACCGCCATGCTCGGCACACTGACACCATTACACAGCTCAGGGACTGTTCTGATTGGAGAGAGAGTAGTTGCCCAGGCCTGTGTGCACAGTTTCAGGATTCAGAGTCCTTTAGTGGTGATGCTGTTGCTGAACCACCATAGAAAAGATATTTTAAGGGCTAACATTGAGCTTTGTTGTTTCTATATGATGCATCCTGAATTTGGCCTAGCGCAGTTGCTGGAGCAGGGAGTGCGGCTGAATACACCCTCTAGGCAGGGCTTAGTGTTTTGCAGTCCGTTTTTAAATATATAGCTGCTGTTGGTGTCCAAATTTTATTTTTGTGAAAAAATTGACTGTATTGTCATCCACACAGTTCAACCCTTTAATGGCAGCAGTTAAGGGTACTTATGCCTCTCGGCCGCTTTTTAACGATGCTGAGAAATAAGTGTATAGTGCCCCCCAGCTTTGTAATTTCTCCGGGGTCTCGGGTACCGGAAGTAGCTGAGATCCCGGAGAACATGATTCAGGTCGGTTTTTACCAACCCCAGTGTTGCGATCGCCGTTATTAATGGAATAATGGGGACTGCAAAAAATAAAAAAGTCAGATTTCCCATTTAATTTCTCTCACCTCTGATGTGATCACACATCAGAGGAGAGAGAAATGGGGTCCTCTTTGATCCTCCTCCAGAGTCCCTGCTCACCCCGTGAAGTCCCCTGGCCAGTGGCGTCTTCTTCTGTTAAGAAAATGGCGGGCGCATGCGCACTGCACCCGGCAGCAATAGAAAATTTCTCCTATTGGTTCAATTTCATAATTGTGATAGGTCCTATCACAGTGATCAAAATAAAAAAACCCTATATCACCCCCTCAGGTAAAAATAATAAAATAAAAAAATTGTATTTATTTCCATTAGGGTTGGGGTAAAGTTAGTTGGTCTAGGGTTAGGGTTGGGGATAGGGTTAGGGTTGGGTTAAAGTTAGGGTTGGGCTAAAGTTAGGGTTAGGCTAGGATTTTGGTTAGGGTTATGGTTGCGGTTATGGTTGGGATTATGGTTAGTGTTGGGATTAGGGTTAGGGGTATGTTGGGGTTAGAGTTGTGGATAGGGTTATGGTTAGGGTTGGGATTAGGGTTAGAGGTGTGTTGGGGTTAGGGTTGGAGGTAGAATTTGGGGGTTTCCACTGTTTAGGTACATTTAGGTAACTTTCAAAATTTTTGCCAAATTTCCATTTTTTTCATAAATAAAGGCAAGTTATATTAAAGAAATTTTACCACTAACACGAAGTACAATATGTCACGAAAAAACAATCTCAGAATCAGTGTGATACATTGAAGCGTTCCAGAGCTATAACTTCATAAATTGACAGTGGTCAGGTTTTTAAAAATTGGCTTGGTCATTAAGTACCAAATTGGCTGTCACTAAGGCCGGGGTCAAACTAAACGTATGGAAAATCAATCTAAGCAGGGGCACCCAGCCAGTCGCCTGCTGCTGGAGTCGACTCCCCCCGCCACCACCGCCGCATTCAACTATATTGGCATGACGCCAGTACAGCTCAAAGCAATAATGGAGGAGAGAGCATCAGCTGATGCTCCCTCTCCCATTATTCCCCTCTGCCTCTGCTCTGAAACTACGGGTGCGAGATGACATCATTTCATAGCGTACCTGCTGTGTTCCGGGAAGACTGCAGCCACTGAGACCGGAGCCAAGCCGGAGCAGCTCAGGGCACAAGGAAAGGTGAGGATTGTGGTTTTTTAATATATCAATGAGTGATTACTGGACTGTGAGGCCATTCTCGGGAGGGCTCGGCTACATTATATTCTATGGAGGAGGGCTGCATTAGATTCTAGGGGGAGGGCTGTATTATATTCTATGGGGTAGGGCTATATTAGATTCTATGGGGGAGGGGTGAAATATATTCTATGGGGAGGGCTGTATTATATTCTATGGGGGAGGGCTGTATTAGATTCTATGGGGGAGGGCTGTATTAGATTCTATGGGGGAGGACTGTATTATATTCTATGGGGGCTGTATTATATTCTATGGGGAGGTGGGCTGTATTATATTCTATGGGGAGGGTTGTATTAGATTCTATGGGGGCTGCATTCTATTCTATGGGGGCTGTATTATATTCTATGGGGGTACATTATATTCTATGGGGAGGGCTATATTAGATTCTATGGGGAAGGCTGTATTAGATTCTATGGGGAGGGCTATATTAGATTCTATGGGGAGGGCTGTATTAGAGTCTATGGGCGCTGCATTGTATTCTATGGTAAGGGCTGTATTATATTCTATGGGGGGCTGTCTTATATTCTATGGGGGGCTGTCTTATATTCTATGGGGGAGGGCTGTATTATATTCTATGGGAGCCTACATTATATTATATGGGGCTGTATTATATTCTATGGGTTAGGATTGCATCATACTCTTTGATGGGGCTACTTTATATTCTATGGGGAGGTGGGCTATATTATATTCTCTGGGGGGCTACATTATATTCTATGGGGAATGTATTATACTCTATGGGGGGCTACATGCATGATATTCTATGTGGGGGCTGTATTATATTCTCTGGGGGCTACACTATATTTATGGGGGGCTGTATTTTATTCTATGGGGAGGTTGGCTCTATTGTATTCCCTGGGGGGCTACATTATATTCTATGTATTAAATGTATTCTATGTATTAAATTTAATGTAGTCTATGAGGGGTGATTGCATCATACTCTATGAGGGGGCTAGATTATATTCTATGAGGGGCTGCATTATACTATATGAGGAGGGCTACATTGTATTCTATGGAGGGGCTACATTATATTCTATGGGGTGCTGCATTGTATTCTATGGGGGCTGCATTATACTCTATGAGGGGACTACCATATATTTTATGGAAGGGCTGCATTATACTATATGAGGGGGCTGCATATTGGGCATTACATTATATTGTTTGGCAGGGCTGCATTATACTCAGGGGGCTACATTATATTTTGTGGGGTGGCTGCATTATAATCTGTGGGGTGGCAACATTATACTATATGTGGGCTGCATTATACTGTATTGGGGACTATGGGGAATACATTATACTATATGAAGAACTATTGGGTGCATTTACTATGGGAACTGAATTGTACTACATGGATGACTATGGCAGTGTATTATACTATATGGAGCACTATGAGGAGTGTATTATACTATATGGAGGGCTAAGCAGTGTATTTTAATATATGGAGGACTATGAGGAGTGTATTATACTATATGGAGGATTGAGGAGTGTATTATACTATATGGAGGACTGAGTGTATTTTAATATATGGAGGACTATGAGGAGTGTATTATACTATATGGAGGACTATGAGGAGTGCATTATACTATATGGAGGACTATGGGTAGTGTATAATACTATATGGAGGACAGAGGAGTGTATTTTAATATATGGAGGGCTATAGGGAGTGTATTATACTATATGGAAGACTACGGGGAGTGTATTATACTATGGGGCACATTATATTATATGGAGGAATATGGGGTCTGCATTTTACAATATGAAGGACTATGGTGCACATTATACTATCCGGAGGACTATGGAGTGTACTAAACAAGCAAAATGCTGCATATTCATCGAGTGATTGGATTGTTTACGCGGGAACAAAAATCATTGTTCACAGCAGCACATCGCCGACGTAAACTGTAGATGTGCTGCTGACAACATGATATGTATGGGGACTGTTTGACCTGAAAGTGACTGTTTCTCAGTTGGTGTAAAGAGGCCGGGAAACAAGCAAACGACTTCAATATTGTCGATCTCATTTAGCGGCCTGAACTCAGCGCATGTAAATACAACAGAAATGCTTCTGTGTGATGTGCAATATGCCAGCATTTGGGGCCCCATTTTAAACTTTTGCCTACGCCTCACTTTGCCTAAAACCGACCCTGGGTCCGAGTCTCCCTGTTGAGAGTGTTCTCCGTATGGTCATCCGTGTGTAATGCGTTTGCAATGTGATGATGCAATTTTCTCGCACCTATGTATCCGTATGGCATCCGTATGACATCCGTATGACATGCGTATGGCTTTACATTTCTCACTGCTTTTCCTCATTGAATTTAATGGCTCAATGGTCTGAAATGAGAAAAATGTGTGTGTATTTCTCACAAGTCACACGGATGGTCCTTGTGGTGTCTGAGTTTTTCTCGCACCCATAGGCTTGCATTGGTGAGTTTCGGACAATATACGCCTACAATCGCAGCATGCTGCGATTTTACACACACGTCGAATACGCCTGAGAACAAATATGGTGATGTTAGCTGCCCCATAGATTAACACTGGTCCGTATTCTATGGTAGTGTGACCCCGACCTAAGGGGTTTACCTGCTTTGTGTTAAAATGGTGGTATTAAATAAAAAAATTAAAAAAACACGTTGCCTGCTGCAGTGACCAAATTTTTTGTGTGACAAAATTTACTGCATTGTGATCCATACAGTGTAACCTGCTTTGTGTTAAATTATGGTGTTTAAAACAAAAAAACTCACTTTGCCTATTGCAGGTAAGCAAATTTTTTTTTTAACAAAGAAAAAAAATTCAATTAATCAAGCAATCTTGGTTCCAGAGACCTAGCAATTAGAAAATGGTTAAGGCGTGTGGTAAGGGAAGGGGAAGTGGAAGTGCTGATGATAGTGCACGCCAGGGTCAGACTGGGACTAAAATTCAGCCCTGGCATTTGAAGTTACACAGGCCCACTTGTCACATGGTGACTGTATAATATCTTTGTACACTTGTAGGTTACAAGAAGTGAGGGGAGTGTAACACGACTACATAGCATATAATTACAGCTGTATCCAGTATTACAGCTCAGTCCTATTTATTGCTTTTAGTTGCAGTACCAAGAAAAGCCGCTACTTTACCTACATAACTGGATCTCGTAGATAATGAAGGGATTGAGATAACCAAAGGCTGTGGAACCTCATTCTGATACTCCATAACCTTTGACTACAGCCACTTTTGGTTCCACTGCGCAGCACAAAACCCGGTGACTCCGTGACATCAGTAACTCAGTAACGTCACCGCTCTTCAGATATTCCGGGTCTTGCGTTGCGCTTGGTGACTGTGAAGAGAGGTATTTTAACTACCGTCAGAACTCTTCAGAGTCGCTGGGTCTCACAAGGTTTGGGATAGTAGTGATGGTGTCTGATAGACACCTCTCCATTACTTACACCAGGGATTGATGGCAGCTGACATTACACAGCTGACATCAACCCTAAAAGTCATTACACATACCAGAATGAAATGCTTTGACGGCTGGGAAAAGCAGTAGAGTTAGCGCAATTCCCAGGCGCCGGGTGCTAACTACAACTGTCATCATCCTAGCCTGGTCTGCCTGTGATCAGCGAGCCCAGGCAACACTGATGACAGTTGTAGTCAGCACCCAGCGCCTGGGAACAGCGTGCATTAAATAAATAAAATTTTTTAAAAAAACGGCATGGGGTCCCACCCAAATATTTTAAAACCAGTTCAGATAAAACCGACAGTGTCTGTGGGCTTCTGACTGGGACAGTCCATGGTTATTGGCCCATCCTGAGCCAAAAATAGAAGCCCACAGCCTCCACAGAATTGGCGCATCACATTAGATTCGCCAATTCGGGCACTTTAGACAGCTCATCCTGATGCCCTGCTGTGGTGGCAATCGGGTTAGCATCTGGTGTTGATGACAGCTGTGATTTGTAAAAAAAATCACATATGCCATCAAGCCATGGGTCTAGTAATGGAGAGGTGTTAGTCAGATCCCCCCCCCCCCCGTTACTAACCCTGTAAGTTAAAATCATTAAAACACACACAGAAAAGTCCTTTATTTTAAAATAAAAACCCACCCTCTTTCACCTATTTATTTTCCCCAAAAAAACACTTCCGCAGGTCTGTTGTAATCCACATTGATGTCTCACAACGATCCCCAACTCTGCTGCATATGGAGGATGTGAGTAGCCGTGACATCAGTAACATTACCGCTCACCATGGCTGGTGGAACACACTGAGAGTAGTGTGAGAACCAGCAGCAGTAACGAGCGGTGACATCATTAAGGTTATCACAAGTCACAGCTGGCGATTCTCACAGTAACCTCTATGTGATCCATAGATGACAGCGTGTGAGCTGTGAACTGCGGTAACCTTACTGATGTCACTGCTCATCACAGCCTCTGGACGTAACAGAGTCGGGGATCGATGTGAGACATCAATGTGGATTACAACAGACCTGTGGAGGTGTTTTTTGGAGAAATAATAGGTGAAAGATGTTGTCTAGGTTTTTATTTTAAAATAAAGGACTTTTCTGTGTGTCTGTGTGTTTAATGTTTTTTATTTACAGGGTTAGTAATGGAAGTGTCTGACTGACATCTCTCCATTAGTAACTCTTGGACTTGATGGCAGATGTGATTTCTGACAAATCACAGCTGTCATCAAACCCATATATTACCCAGATTGCCACCTCACCAAGGCATCTTGGGTAATCTTATGTGATGTGCCAATTCTGGAGCGGCTGTGGGTTCCTATTTTTTGGCTGGGACAGCCAATAACACTGGACTGTCCCAGCCTAAGGCCGGCGTCACACTAGCGAGTTTTACGGACATATGAGCGCAGAAAATACGTCCAGAAAATACGCATTACACACGGCCCAATGATTCTCTATGGGGCAGCTCCAATCTGCCGTATACTACGCATCCGTAATATACGGTATGTTACGGGAGTAGAAAATCACAGCATGCTGCGTTTGTCAGCATATTGCGCAAAAAATCCGCCAATGAAAGTCTATGGGGGCGAGAAAATTACGGATTACACACGGACGATGCATGTGACTTGCGAGAAATACGCACCGGTGTTCTATAGAAAAGCCGGCAATTCAGTGCGGTGTACAGTAAAATCACACTGACAGAATAGAATAGAATAGGTAGAATAAATGTGTACGCATAGAATAGGTATATATATTTATATATATCACTAGCTATTGAACCCGTTCTACGCCCGGGTGGCGAGCATTTATATTGGTATATGGTCTCCATCCTGGTATGTGCTGCTCCCATCTTGCTCTCCCATCCTGTCATGTGCTGCTCCATTCTGCTTCCCCATCCTGTCATGTGCTGCTCCACCGTGTCATGTGCTGCTCCATCCTGCGCCCCCATCCTGTCATGCGCTGCTCCACCGTGTCATGTGCTGCTCCATCCTGCATCCCCATCCTGTCATGTGCTCCCATCCTGCGCCCCCATCCTATCATGTGCTACTCCATCCTGCGCCCCCATCATTGCGGGCGGCTGTGCGGAGTGCGGGCGGCTGTACTGAGTGCGGGCGGCTGTGCTGAGTGCGCGCGGCTGTGCTGAGTGCGGGCGGCTGTGCTGAGTGCAGGCGGCTGTGCTGAGTGCGGGTGGCTGTGCTGAGTGCGGGCGGCTGTGCTGAGTGCGGGCGGCTGTGCGTGGCGCTGCTGGGTGCGGGCGGCTGTGGGTGGCTGTGCTGGGTGCGGTGGCTGTGCTGGGTGCAGCGGCTGTGTGTGGCTGTGGGCGGCGGCTGTGGGCGGCTGTGCTGGGTGCGGCGGCTGTGCTGGGTGCGGCGGCTGTGCTGGGTGCGGCGGCTGTGCGTGGCTGTGGGCGGCTGTGCGTGGCTGTGCTGGGTGCGGCGGCTGTGCGTGGCTGTGCTGGGTGCGGCGGCTGTGCTGGGTGCGGTGGCTGTGCGTGGCTGTGGGCGGCTGTGCGTGGCTGTGCTGGGTGCAGCGGCTGTGCATGGCTGTAGGCGGCTGTGCTGGGTGCGGTGGCTGTGCGTGGCTGTGCTGGGTGCGGTGGCTGTGGTGGGTGCGGCGGCTGTGGGTGGCTGTGCTGGGTGCGGCGGCTGTACTGGGTGCGGCAGCTGTGGGCGGCTGTGTGTGGCTGTGGGCGGCTGTGCGCGGCTGTGGGCGGCTGTGTGTGGCTGTGCTGGGTGCGGCGGCTGTGGACGGCTGTGCTGAGTGCGGCGGCTGTGCTGGGTGCGGTGGCTGTGCTGGGTGCAGCGGCTGTGTGTGGCTGTGGGCGGCGGCTGTGGGCGGCTGTGCTGGGTGCGGCGGCTGTGCGTGGCTGTGGGCGGCTGTGCGGTGGCTGTGCTGGGTGCGGCGGCTGTGCGTGGCTGTGCTGGGTGCGGCGGCTGTGCTGGGTGCGGTGGCTGTGCGTGGCTGTGGGCGGCTGTGCGTGGCTGTGCTGGGTGCAGCGGCTGTGCGTGGCTGTAGGCGGCTGTGCTGGGTGCGGTGGCTGTGCGTGGCTGTGCTGGGTGCGGTGGCTGTGGTGGGTGCGGCGGCTGTGGGTGGCTGTGCTGGGTGCGGCGGCTGTACTGGGTGCGGCAGCTGTGGGCGGCTGTGTGTGGCTGTGGGCGGCTGTGCGCGGCTGTGTGTGGCTGTGCTGGGTGCGGCGGCTGTGGACGGCTGTGCTGAGTGCGGCGGCTGTGCTGGGTGCGGCGGCTGTGGGCGGCTGTGCTGGGTGCGGCGGCTGTGCTGGGTGCGGCGGCTGTGCTGGGTGCGGCGGCTGTGCGTGGCTGTGGGCGGCTGTGCGTGGCTGTGGGCGGCTGTGCGTGGCTGTGCTGGGTGCGGCGGCTGTGCTGGGTGCGGCGGCTGTGCGTGGCTGTGCTGGGTGCGGCGGCTGTGCGTGGCTGTAGGCGCCTGTGCGTGGCTGTGGGCGGCTGTGCGTGGCTGTTCTGGGTGCAGCGGCTGTGCGTGGCTGTAGGCGGCTGTGCTGGGTGCGGCGGCTGTGCGTGGCTGTGCTGGGTGCGGTGGTGGGTGCGGCGGCTGTGCGTGGCTGTGCTGGGTGCGGCGGCTGTACTGGGTGCGGTGGCTGTGGGCGGCTGTGTGTGGCTGTGGGCGGCTGTGCGTGGCTGTGGGCGGCTGTGCGTGGCTGTGCTGGGTGCGGCGGCTGTACTGGGTGCGGCGGCTGTGGGCGGCTGTGTGTGGCTGTGGGCGGCTGTGCGTGGCTGTGGGCAGCTGTGCGTGGCTGTGCTGGGTGCGGCGGCTGTACTGGGTGCGGCGGCTGTGGGCGGCTGTGCGTGGCTGTGCTGGGTGCGGCGGCTGTGCGTGGCTGTGCTGGGTGCGGTGATGGGTGCGGCGGCTGTGCGTGGCTGTGCTGGGTGCGGCGGCTGTACTGGGTGCGGCGGCTGTGGGCGGCTGTGTGTGGCTGTGGGCGGCTATGCGTGGCTGTGGGCGGCTATGCGTGGCTGTGCTGGGTGCGGCGGCTGTGCTCGGTGCGGCGGCTGTGTGTGGCTGTGCTGGGTGCGGTGGCTGTGGTGGGTGCGGTGGCTGTGGACGTAAGTGGCGTAAGTAACAAATAGCTGTGGCATGAAGTGCCACAGTCTCATGGCACAGCAATTTGTTACTTGCGGAGGGTGAGTATACTTACCTGTCCCGTTCCACCGACGCCATTCCGGGCCATGAATATCCCCCTGCTCCCGGAATCGGCGCCTGCGCAGTCCGCGCTTTCCGGTGCCATTTTCTTGAAGACACATTGCAGTGTGTCTTCAAGAAAATGGCGCCGGAAAGCGCGGACTGCGCAGGCGCCGATTCCGGGAGCAGGGGGATATTCATGGCCCGGAATGGCGTCGGTGGAACGGGACAGGTAAGTATACTCACCCTCCGCCTCCTGGCTCGTCCCTGTTTCTCTGTTGGAGATCGCGGTGTGCATTCAGCGCTTACGCATACCGCGATCTCCTGGGAGCATCGCTCTGTGGGGTCCAGACTGCGCCGGCGCTTGCGCTTGCGCAGTCTATAAAGGCTTCGGACAGAGTGACGCTCCCAGCGTTATATTATAGATATGAACTCGAGCGTGGGAACTTTTCAGAATATTTTCTCACGCTTGAGTTCATATGAGTTCATCCAGCAGAGGGCGCATCACCGCGACTCGAGGTAACTACAGTACATTCCCCTGCATTCCATTCATTCACCAAGTTTTACAGTCAGAAGCCCAGCTGCATTAGCAGAGCTCCTGGGTGTAAAATGATTTAGCGCCTTCAGATGGATTTACAGCGTGGGACAAGACTGAACGACGGAAGGTATGGAATATTGTTGGTTTTTTTTAACTTTATTTCAGGTGACAAGGGTCTTCAGGTGGATTAAGAGTATAATAAAGTACTAAAACACCATGTGTCTTTATTTCATTAAAATACTTTATAATAATGAGTGTGTTTTATTAACCATTTCGTACTATTGGATTAATAATGGATAGGTGTCATAATTGACGCCTCTACATTCTTAACCTGGTTTAATGTCACCTTACAATAGCAAGGTGACATTAACCCTTCATTACCCCATATCCCACTGCTACAGGGGAGTGGGAAGAGAGAGGCTAAGTGCCAGAATAGGCGCATCTTACAGATGTGCCTTTTCTGGGGTGGCTGGGGGCAGATGTTTTTAGCCAGGGGGGGTCCTATAACCATGGTCCCTCTCTAGGCTATTAATATCTGCCCTCAGTCACTGGCTTTCCCACTCTGGCGGAGAAAATTGCGTGGGAGCCAAAGCCAATTTTATCCGGGATTTATCCCTTTAATTTAATAGCTAGAGACCCCAAATTTTACACAGAGACACTTGTTACATTAGTAAAGAGGAATATGTAATAAAAGAAGGGATATGAGATGGTTTACTGCATGTAAACCATGTCTCATATCCTGTCGGGTTTGTGAAGGAGATAGGAAAAGCCGGCAATTGAATTACCGGCCTTTCTGCTATCTAGCGCTGAATTAAATATAAATATATATATATGTGTCTCACTAACATATATATATATATATATATATATATATATATATATATATATATATATATATAGACTGTATATTTGTTTTTAAGAATATTTGAGCCGATGGATCCATGATATGTCCATTTTGCAAGCCTGCGAGAAAAAAATCGCTGTACGGAAGCCATACAGATGCCATACAGATGACACAGGGATAAATTTGTGCGTAAAAATCGCATCCTCGCATTGAATACAGAACAGTGTTTTGTGACAATTACTGCGTATTACGGCCGTAAAACACGGACCGTATTTTCATACGCCTAGTGTGACGCTGGCCTAATAATAGAAGCGCCCAGCTTTATCTGTGCTGGTTTTAAAAAGTAGGGTGACCCTGCACCGTTTTTTTATTTAATATGTAAAAAAAATAAAAAACAGTATTTATCTCTTTAATTTCTATGCTGCATTTCGTGTCATACATGTCACACGCACAGTACACTAGCAGCGCACGGATATGGACAGCACACGGATAGCACACACATACACATGGAAGGCACATGGACACAGACCACAGATCTCACCTGTACTGGTTTTCCAGTACCAGAAACACCAGGACGTGTGGAGGCCTATTATCTTTGCACATATTTAAAGCTTAAAAATCAGTAATTGCTTGATTAATGCATTATATTGTGGTACGTGTTACACGGATTGAAGAAATATGGACACGGATGCTGATACAAAAATGCACGGATGGCGAAAACGGAATGTCCCAGAGCTGCGGAATATGATGGCGCTATATAAGCAATACATAATAAAATACATAACAATTCACCACTAACTGTTTAGAGTTGTGTGAAAG
The DNA here is from genome assembly GCF_051348905.1 of Ranitomeya variabilis. Lineage (NCBI taxonomy): Eukaryota > Metazoa > Chordata > Amphibia > Anura > Dendrobatidae > Ranitomeya > Ranitomeya variabilis. Next base: position 731,553,713 of record NC_135233.1, read on the forward strand.
TTTTTTTTTTATGAAACCAGCTGGAGTGTTTATTGGTACTAAGTTGTGGTACTTTTGATTTTTATATCACTTTTTTTTTGTGCAGTGGGATAAACAAAAAAAAATGGTGTGCTCCATGAAATTCTGTATTTTTTGACTGGTTCAAAGATTTTTCTGACACCGTTTGCTTCCAGATTGGGATGTGAGAGGGGTTGATATTCTGACGTCAAAGCAAAACTGTCAATCATGCATCTGTCCTGTCAGGTACCTTTGGACATGATGTCCTCAACGCTGCTAACCTCCCAATGCAACACTGAAAAAACCCTTAAAGTGAACCTGGTAGCCGATACAGGCTACCTGATCCACGGGCAGGATGTTTCTGATACTGACAATTAGTGTTGAGCATTCCGATACTGCAAGTATCGGGTATCGGCCGATATTTGCTGTATCGGAATTCCGATACCGAGTTCCGATATTTTTGCGATATCGGAAATCGGAATCGGAAGTGTGCGGTGCGTATGGTTCCCAGGGTCTGGAGGAGAGGAGACTCTCCTTCAGGCCCTGGGATCCATATTAATGTAAAAAATAAATAATACAAATAAAAAATATTGATATACTCACCCCTCCGGCGGACCCTGGCGCTTAGTGGTGCCTCCGTTCCTAAGAATGCAGGGAGTGAATGACCTTCGATGACGTCGCGGCTTGTGATTGGTCGCGTGAGCGGTCACATGAGCGGTCACGCGACCAATCACAAGCCGCGACATCATCGAAGGTCCTTCACTCTGCATTCTTAGGGAACGGAGGCAGACGCTTGGACCGGTGAGAGCCGGGGCCGTCAGAGGGGTGAGTATATCAATATTTTTTATTTTTATTCTTTATTTTATACATGAATATGGATCCCAGGGCCTGAAGGAGAGTTTTCTCTCCTTCAGACCCTGGGAACCATTCCGATATTTTGTGTCCCATTGATATGCATTGGTATCGGATATCGGTATCGGCGATATCCGATATTTTTTGGATATCGGCCGATCCAATCCGATACCGATACCTTTGCATATCGGAAGGTATCGCTCAAAACTACTGACAATCTCTTAGCCATGTATGTTTGACTCTGAAATGCTGCGGCGTCACAGAGAAAAAACATACTTTGCTTCTTCTCTCCAGCCGTCAGTGACCGACAGGAAATAAAATTCAGTCAATGGGAGCGGATGGGGAGAAGCCACAGAGGACCTAAGGCCGGAGTCACACTATAGAGGAATACGGATGAGTGCTATGTGAGAAAACATCACATTGCACTCGGGACGCTGTTAATCTATGGAGCAGCTCCCATCATCCGTTTTTTTTCTCGGCCATATTATACCTCGGCCATATTATACGTGCGTGTGAAATCGCAGCATGCTGCGATTTACACCGTATATCGGCCTAGAGTCGCCAATACTAGTCTATGGGTGCGAGAAAAACTCGCACACCACACGGACCATCAGTGTGACTTGCGAGAAATAAGCACACATTTTCCTCATTCCAGCCCATTGAGCCATTAAATTCAATGGGGAAAAGCATTGAGAAATACGTATGTCAAACGGATGCCATACGGATGGCACACGGATACATAGATGCGAGGAAATCGCATAATTGCATTGCAAATGGATTACATACGGCTCACTGTTCGGGAACATGTGTGCGATTCTCGTCCGTGAAAAATGGGCCGATTTTTTTTATACGTTTGGTCCTGGTAACTTTTAAAAGGAACTTGTCACCAGGTTTGGCAGATATAAGATGCGGCCACCCCCTTTCAGGGCTTATATCCAGCATTCTCTAATGCTGTATATCTGCCCCCAACCCGACCTGTAAAAGAAGAAAAATAACTTATTATACTCACCTGCGGGGTGGTCCGGTCCGAGGGGTGTCGCTCTTCTTGGTCTGGCGCCTCCCATCTTGCAATGCCACCCTCCTGCTTGCTTCATGTGGATGATGCGTCTCTGCGTCATCCACACAGTCTCCTCAGTATTGCGCTCTTGCGCAGGCATACTTCTCTGCCCCGTTGAGGGCAGAGCAAAGTACTGCAATGTGCAGGCGCCGGGAAAGGTCAGAGAGACCTAGCGCCTGCGCACTGCAGCGAGCAGGAGGATGGCATCGCAAGAAGATATGAGTTGCCCGCAAGGGCCTAGGGATACTTGGTACCGGGTCCGGTACTTAAAGGGGATGTCACGGTGGCTGTGACCCGGTCCGTGGCCCTGGGCGCCCAAGTAAAAGGGACAGTTTTTAAAAGGATTGGAAAAGTAATAAAAGTTTGTGACGCCACCTGTGGTTCTCTGTCAGAGGTGACCGATGCTGCTTAAAGGGGTCCTCTGGAGGCAATGGTGCTGCAGCAAAGATGGTGTCGCTTCCCACAAGTGAAGCGGGGTCCCCAGGGCTCCCAGTGTGGTTGGCAGGGATGGTGTGGTGCCAGAAATAACAGAGGACACAGGATTGCAGTCTATTTATCTGATTTACTGGTTGTAGTCAGCCACAGTCGAGGGTACCAGCAACAGATGACAGTGGAGTCCAGGCAGCCTGAAAATGAGTAGAATCCCCTTTGCCAGGTCAGGTTGAAAGCCTTCCACTATGCGCTGATTATTGTCCCTTGCTGCCTGCAGCTTTCTGGCAAGGTCCTCTTTTACTCTCTGTCTTGGGACAGTTCTTGCATGGTTGGCAACTTGAGCCGTTCCTGGGGGTCTCTATACACTGTTACTCCGGGCTCTAGATGTTGCTGTTGTGATGCCCCAGGGTCTTGGTCATCACGGTGACATTTCTTTCCCCACGGGGAGAGTGATGTTATGCTTGGAAGCAATGAAGGATGTCTCTTTATCAGGTAATCACAATGCACACAACATGTTCACACTCCAGGCCACAAGGGGGAGCTTTTGATCCTACTCCTAGGTGATTCCCCTATATATATTGTGGTTTGGAGGGAGAGTGAAGTTAGTTCCTGTCAGAGGGAGACAGAGGAGAGAGCAGACCGACATAGAGTGTGAGAAGGTCTGAAGGGGTCCTGTAGTCCGAGGTACTACAGCCCCTGGAGAAAGAGACATACAGAAGGAAAGGACATCGTTCAGTGAGCGTGAAGGAGAGCAAAGCACAGGAGAGTGATATCGGGGAGACCAGCTGCGAACAAGCTGCCTCCCTCTGAAGCGCAGATAACCGGTCGCCGGAATACCGAGGTTGTTAGGGATTCTACAACTTACAGCAGAGACCGGCAGGACAGCTGAACTGCAAGTTACCTGTCCGTCTCAATACCCAGGAGGCACAGTGATGCATAGAGCGCGGGTCATGATAGAGATCCTGTAAAAAGGCTCGAGTCACCTGTCATACGTGTTTGTGTCCTATCATTTATGGTGGACAGAGAGAACTGTGAGGACCTTTGTTGTGAATTCTGCTCTTGGGTTCCCTCCGGTGGTTGTTGGTAGTAATGCAGTTGTCCCTGGGTTGCAATCCTGGGCAGGTGTCCCTGCTGATTGCAGCTCTGACTGGGATATTTAGGTGTGCAGGATTCATTAGCCCTTGCCAGTTGTCCATTGTTCTTGGAGGTTTTGCATCTCTGTCTGGTTCCTCCTGCCCTGCTGCCAAATCAGCTAAGATAAGTGTCTGGTTTTGTTTCTGCAGCACACATGCTGTGTGCTTTACAATTCAGTACTATTCAATGTTTTTTCTTGTCCAGCTTAGACTGTGTTTGGATATTTCAGTCAAGTTGGATTCTCAGGAGATGCAGATATACATTCCATGTCTTTAGTTAGATGGTGGAAGTTTTGTATTATCTGCTGTGGATATTTTTAGGGTTTTAATACTGACCGCTTAGTATTCTGTCCTATCCTTTCCTATCTAGCTAGCGTGGCCTCTTTTGCTAAATCCTGCTGATTTCTGCCTGCGTGTGTCTTTCCTCTAATACTCACAGTCAATATTTGTGGGGGGCTGCCTATCCTTTGGGGTTCTGCTCTGAGGCAAGATAGAATTCCCATTTCCATCTATAGGGGTATTTAGTCCTCCGGCTGTGTCGAGGTGTCTAGGATGTGTTAGGTACACCCCACGGCTACTTCTAGTTGCGGTGACAGTTTAGGGTTTGCGGTCAGTACAGGTTCCACCTACTCCTGAGAAAGTCTCATGCGGCTCCAAGGTCACCGGATCATAACAGACTTTATCAGAAGCCATAGGCAGTAAGGGACTACAACACCACCACGCTAGAGGAAGGCTTTCATCTCCATCTGGTAAAGGGGGGTCTCTGGATTTGCTTCCAAGCCGGCAGGACTCTGCTTATCCTGTGATCTGGTACCCTGGATTGTGGCTGCCTCTGACGTCTTCAGTAAACCAGGTAAAGAGACTGCAAACCTGTGTCCTCGTTCTTTACTGCACCATTTACCATCTTCCATCTACCCACCGGGAGCCCTGGGGATATACTTCACCTGTGGGAAGTTATACCATCTAGCTGCCATAACATCATCCCAGAGTTTCCCTTAAAGCAGCGTTGGTCCCCACTGACCAAATACCACAGGTGGCGTAACGAATAAACTCTATTCACCAAACCCCTTTAAAGACTTTCCCCTTTTACATGGGCGCCCAGGGCCACGGACCAGGTCACTGCCACGTGACATCCCCTGTGAACACCGGACCCTGTACCGGGTACCCCACGGCCCTGATGGGTGACTCACTGTACCTCAGGTGTAAAGTCACTTCAAATTTCCTGTCCTCCGGTTCTGCCATGGGACTGGTCGCTCCACACAGTCTCGGGCTCCCGGTGCCCGGTTTCTGCGTTCTAGCTTAGAAGGAGCCCATTTGCAGCTTTCCTCTAGCTCCTGATTTCTCCTGTGCTCCTTCACAGTTCCTTTTCTGCACCAGACTAACTAACTCCTCCTCCAGACCTCCAGACCAGAATGTCTATTATTTAGGGAAGCTCCCCTGAAAACCAGGTTTAGAGCTCCCCCTTCTGGCCTGGAGTCAGAATGTGTTGAATGTACAGCTTACCTGCCAAAGGGATTCCTCTCATTTCCAGGCATGGCATCACCCTCCCTGAGAGGAAGGCAATATCATTGCGGTACCTAAACCCCTGGGGTGCCACAGATAGGAGGCGCCGGACCAAGACCAGCGACACCCATCGAACTGGACTGCCCCGCAGGTGAGTATAATAAATGGTCTTTTTCTTCTCTTGCAGGTCGGGTTGGGGGCAGATATACTGCATTATAGAATGATGTATATCAGCCCTGTAAGGCCTCTTTCACACTTCCGTAATTTCAGATCCGTTGCAATGCGTCGTTTTGGGAAAAAAACGGATCCTGCAAATGTGCCCACAGGATCCGTTTTTTTCCCATAGACTTGTATTAGCGACAGATCACATCAGACGGCCACACATCGCATCTGTCGTGCGACGGATCCGTCGTGTTTTGGCGGACCGTCGTCTGGAAAAAACATTCAATGTAACGTTTTTTGTCTGCGTCGGGAAAACGTGTCGCGACGGATCCTGCGGCATACGTCGTTGACTAGAATGGTAGCCTATGGACGCAGGATCCATCGAGACACGTTGTTTGATGGAATCCAGCGCTGGAATCCGTTTTTTTACACTGAGCATGCTCAGAATCAGGAATTTGTAGCCAATTGGCCAGACAGGCCCCATATCTATATAAACCTGGCCTGGAGCATCACCCCCAAATGTGCCAGCCTGAAGATAGCCAGCCAGTCAATATATTGGTTTCCCTATTTTCCAGTAGCCAATCACATTTGGGAGACTCCCATTTTTAGGCATGGAAAACAGATCCGTCAAAAAACGGATGAAACGGATGGTAAAAACGGACAAAACGGATGCAATGGATCCAGTTTTTCGACGGAACTGTTGCATGCGTTGCATCCGTTTTTCACTATTTTTGATGCATCCGTCGATATACGTCGCGCCGACGCATTGTGGCGGATTAAAAAAAAACGAAAGTGTGAAAGTAGCCTTAGGTGATGGCCGTTACATATATCAGCCAAAACTGGTGACAGGTTCCCTTTAAAGTATGTTCTCCCCTGAAACGCAGGAGCGTTTCAGGGAAATACATATGTGGTTGAAATCATGCAGCCAGTGTCCATTACAAGCTGCCCGTGGATCAGGCAGGCTACATAAGGAGACAGGTCCCCTTTAAGACCCCATAAGTGCTGTTTATGTTAAGTGTAGTGATGTTATGTGACCATTATCCTTTTGAGAACCATAACTCCCAGCATGTTCTGAAGCTCCAATGGCATGCTGGGAGTTATAGTTCACCACAGGACCTGTACAGTGCTTTTATTTGCTCTTATGTTTATTTCGATGCTTGCCTGAAATTTACAACAAGTGAAACTCCGGTCTCCGGTTCTCTCTGCAGCGTGACTCGTGAGTTCAAGTTTTCTTGCCTTGCCTGTAGTCGGCTGCTCAATCCCGTTCCTGCACGCTCTGCCACTGTCAGCGGAGCAATCGTGCAGTATTCTGCATCGGATTTGTCACTGTGTGCCCTGCCGCCGCCCTAGACAGGAGGAAGTGGGCGGAAGAAAGAAAGCACTGGTGAACTCATCAATGCAAAAAGACCTGGGCGCCCACGGAAGAGAACAGTGGTGGATCATTGTCCTGTTGAAAAATAAATGATGGTCCAACTAAACGCAAACCAGATGGAATAGCATGCTGCTGCAAGATGCTGTGGTAGCCATGCTGGTTCAGTATGCCTTCAATTTTGAATAAATCCCCAACAGTGTCACCAGCAAAGTACCCCCACCATCACACCTCCTCCTCCATGCTTCAAGGTGGGAACCAGGCATGTAGAGTCCATCAGTTCACCTTTTCTGCGTCGTACAAAGACACGGTGGTTGGAATCAAAGATCTCAAATTTGGACTCATCAGACCAAAGCACAGATTTCCACTGGTCTAATGTCCATTCCTTGTGTTCTTTAGCCCAAACAAGTCTCTTCTGCTTGTTGCCTGTCCTTAGCAGTGGTTTCCTAGCAGCTATTTCACCATGAAGGCCTGCTGCACAAAGTCTCCTCTTAACAGTTGTTGTAGAGATGTGTCTGCTGCTAGAACTCTGTGTAGCATTGACCTGGTCTCTTACCTGAGCTGCTGTTAACCTGCGATTTCTGAGGCTGGTGACTCAGATAAACTTATCCTCAGAAGCAGAGGTGACTCTTGGTCTTCCTTTCCTGGGATGGTCCTCATGTGAGCCAGTTTCTTTGTAGCGCTTGATGGTTTTTGCAACTGTACTTGAGGACACTTTCAAAGTTTTCCCAATTTTTCAGATTGACTGACCTTCATTTCTTAAAGTAATGATGGCCACTCGTTTTTCCTTACTTAGCTGCTTTTTTCTTGCCATAATACAAATTCTAAGGGTATGTGCACACGTCCGGATTTCTTGCAGAAATTTCCTGAAGAAAACCGAAAATTTTCTGCAAGAAATCCGCATTTTTTTTTTGCGTTTTTTTCCCGTTTTTTTTCGCGTTTCTTTTAGCATTCTACAAGCGTAATTAGCTTGCAGAATGCTAAAGTTTTCCAAGCGATCTGTAGCATCGCTTGGAAAACTGACTGACAGGTTGGTCACACTTGTCAAACATAGCGTTTGACAAGTGTGACCATCTTTTTACTATAGATGCTGCCTATGCAGCATCTATAGTAAAAGATAGAATGTTTAAAATTAATAAAAAAAATAAAAAAATGCTTATACTCACCCAGACGATCTCAGCGACGTCCGTTCCTCTTCCTATAGCTGGTGTGTGCGCGCAGGACCTTCCATGACGTCGCGGTCACGTGAGCGGTCACATGACTGCTCACGACCTATCACAAGACAGTGACTTCATCACAGGTCCTTCACCGCACACCAGCTACAGAAACCGAAGCGGCAGCATGTAGCGGAGAGGCGGGAAGACATCGAGGGTGAGTGTAGGACTATTTTTTATTTTAATTCTTATTTTTTGACCAATTATATGGTGCCCAGTGCGTGGAGGAGAGTCTCCTCTCCTCCACCCTGGGTACCAACCGCACACAATCTGCTTACTTCCCGCATGGTGTGCACAGCCCCGTGCGGGAAGTAAGCAGATCAATGGACCCCTAGGTGTGCGGAATCCCCTGCAATTCCGCATTTTAATGAACATGTTGCTTTTTTTTCCGCGATGCGATTTTTTCGCGGAAAAAAAGGCTACATTTGCACAAAAAATGCGGAATACACTGAAAATAATGGGAGGCATATGTTAGCGTTTTTTTCACGTTTTTATCACGTTTTTATAGCGAAAAACGCGAAAAAAACGCGAAAAATACTGAACGTGTGCACATGGCCTAACAGTCTATTCAGTAGGACTATCAGCTGTGCATCCACCAGACTTCTGCACAACACAACTGATGGTCCCAACCCCATTTATAAGGCAAGCAATCCCACTTATTAAACCTGACAGGGCACACCTGTGAAGTGAAAACCATTTCCGGTGACTACCTCTTGAAGCTCATCAAGAGAATGCCAAGAGTGTGCAAAGCAGTCATCAAAGCCGAAGGTGGCTACTTTGAAGAACCTAGAATATAAAACATATTTTCAGTTGTTTCACACTTTTTTGTTAAGTATATAATTCCACATGTGTTAATTCATAGTTTTGATGCCTTCAGTGTGAATTTATAATTTTCATAGTCATGAAAGTACAGAAAAAATCTTTAAATGAGAAGGTGTGTCCAAACTTTTAGTCTGTACTGTATGCCCATGATGTGTCCCGTAACATACGGTTTTGATATTTCGGATCTCTGGGATCCCACAATTGAGGCCTCTCTTGGACAAGCACCAACAAAAAAGCACCAGCGGTGCTTCTTTCTAGGCAGTAGCATGTCTTTTTATCGGTGGAGACCCACAGTCTTGGCCAGATAAATAGCACCCTCCAATGTATAAGACGTGATTATTCTGCACGGTTCTAAGAACACATGCAGAATCACCGCATCCTATTAATATAATGGTGCGATTTATCGTACGAAGAAAGAGCGTCTCCGCAAGAAAAATAGAGATGCTGCGACCTAGAAAAATGCGCCACATGTGTGAATAAGCACATCTGAGGTCTGCGTTTTTTAATTGATAGTGCATTTAGGATTTAAAATAATTACATCCACTATGCTGTAACATCTGGCTGCTGCAGATGTACGCTCTGTACAATGCACAGCTTCTGGCTTCAGAGTGCAGTGAGATTATGACGGATTATTTTCTTACACCTGAGGGAGCCATACCCTTGTAAGAAAATGTTGGGCCATGTTTTTTATTTTTATGTGATGATGCAGATTACAATAATAATAATATGTGATAATTATTTTGCTTAATCACAAAGGCTACATGTTTTTCTTTTTTAATAATAAACACCTATATTGGTTTTTAAACCAGATTTGCTTTTATTTTGCAAAAAAAGACAAAACATAAACAGGCTTCATTTTGCCTAAACTTAGAAATAGCCAACGTTGGCTAATAATTAACTATTATAACACAACCAAAGCTTACAAATCAACAAAAGAATTATGTGATGTGGTTGGTGAAGACGTTGAAAGGTGAATGTTGGGGTTTTCGGGAAGAGTGCTTTTCTGATGTGTTGCATTTAGATTTAACCCCTTAACGACCGCCGATACGCCTTTTAACAGCGGCCGCTAACGGTACTTAGTGAATAGCGCCCCCCAGAGTCGGATTTTCTCTGGGGTCTCGGTTACCGGGGGTAGCCGAGACCCCAGAGAACATGATTCGGGGGTTTTTTACCGACCCCCGAGTTGCGATCGCCGGTAATTAACCGTTTACCGGCGGTCGCAAAAAAAACAAAAAAACATGCGATTTCCCATTTAATTTCTCTGTCCTCCGATGTGATCGCACATCAGAGGACAGAGAAATGGGGTCCCCGATCGCCCGCCGATACTCACCTGTCTCCCCCGGTGCTCCTCGTGGCTCCCGATGGGCGCCGCCATCTTCTTCCGGCAAAAAAATGGCGGGCGCATGCGCAGTGCGCCTGCCGGCCGGCACCTGGGAGATCTTTGGGGTCTCGGCTGCTGGGGGTAGCCGAGACCCCAAAGAACATGATCGGGGTCGGTTCTTACCGACCCCTGTTTTGTGATCGCCGGTAATTAACTGTTTACCGGCGACCGCAAAAAAAAAAAGCGATGTGTAATTCTTTGTCCTCTGATGTGATCGCACATCAGAGGACAGAGAAATAGGGGGATTCGGGGACCCTATCATACTTACCGGTGTCCCTGGGTCCTCCTGCGTCCCCTCCTGCCCGCCGGCTTCTTCCTATGGAAAGAAAATGCCGTGCGCATGCGCAGTGCGCCCGCTCTCTGCTGCCATCTGCCGGCCGGCAGGAGAGAGGAGTTGGGGCTAAAATTACGGTTAGAGTTAGGGCTAGGGTTATGGCTAGGGTTAGGGCTAGGGTTGGGGCTAAATTTAGGGTTAGGGTTGGGGCTAAATTTAGGGTTAGGGTTGGGGCTAAATTTAGGGTTAGGGCTGGGGCTAAATTTAGGGCTAGGGTTAGGGTTGGGGCTAAAGTTAGGGTTAGGGTTGGGGCTAAAGTTAGGACTAGGGTTGCGGCTAAAGTTAGGGTTAGAGTTGGGATTAGGGTTTGGATCAGGGTTGGCATTAGGGTTACGTTTGGGATTAGGGTTAGGTTTGGGACTAGGGTTAAGGTTAGGGTTGGGATTAGGGGTGTATCCGTCGAGATTTGGCGGACATCATCTAGACATTGACGGTCATTGTAACGTTTTTTGTCTGAGCCAAAATGGCGGTTCGCGACGAATCACATCGTCACATTCGTCATTCCATAGAATGGCCGCCTATGGGCGATGGATCCGTCGTTACCGTCATTTCGGCTTTTTCAATTGCGCATGCTCCAAAAAGTAGATACTTTTCCCAGACAACCCCCAAGTAACGGATCCGTCAAAAAAACAGATCCGTTAGAACCGTTTTCTCAACAATTGTGACGGATCCGTTGATCCGTCACTATGTCGGAGCTGACTGACGCCAAACAACTGAAGTGTGAAAGAAGCCTTAGGGGTGTGTTGGGGTTAGGGTTGGAGTTAGATTTGGGGGGTTTCCACTGTTTAGGTACATCAGTGGGTCTCTAAACGCCACAGCCAATTTTGCGCTCAAAAAGTCAAATGGTGCTCCCTCCCTTCCGAGCTCTGCCGTGCACCCAAACAGTGGTTTACTCCCACATATGGGGCATCAGCGTACTCGGGATAAATTGGACAACAACTTTTGGGGTCCAATTTCTCCTGTTACCCTTGTGAAAATAAAAACTTGGGGGCTAAAAAATCTTTTTTGTGGAAAAAAAAATATTTTTTATTTTCACAACTCTGCATTATAAACGTCTGTGAAGCACTTGGGCATTCAAAGTTCTCAACACACATCTATATAAGATCCTTGGGGGCTCTAGTTTCCAAAATGGGGTCACTTGTGGGGGGTTTCTACTGTTTAGGTACATCAGGGTCTCTGCAAACGCAACATAATGCCCGCAGACCATTCTATCAAAGTCTGCATTCCAAAATGGCGTTCCTTCCCTTCCGAGCTCTGCCATGCGCTCAAACAGTGGTCTCCCCCACACATGGGGTATCAGTGTACACAGGACAAATTGGACAACAACTTTTGGGGTCCAATTTCTCTTGTTACCCTTGTCAAAATAAAAATTTGGGAGCATAAAAATCTTTTTTGTGGAAAAAAAAATTTATTTTTATTTTCACGACTCTGCATTATAAACTTCTGTGAAGCACTTGGGCATTCAAAGTTCTCACCACACATCTAGATAAGTTCCCTGGGGGGTCTAGTTTCCAAAATGGGGTCACTTGTGGGGGGTTTCTACTGTTTAGGCACATCAGGGGCTCTCCAAACGCGACATGGTGTCCGATCTCAATTCCAGCCAATTCTACATTGAAAAAGTAAAACAGCACTCCTTCTCTTCGAAGCTCTGCGGTGCGCCCAAACAGTGGTGTACCCCCACATATGGGGTATCGACGTCCTCAGGAGAAATTGCTCAACAACTTTTGTGGTCTAATTTCTCCTGTTACCCTTGTCAAAATAAAAATTTGGGGGCAAAAAGATCATTTTTGTAGAAAAAATGCGACTTTTTATTTTCACGGCTCTACTTTATAAACTTCTGAGAAGCACCTGGGTGTTTAAAGTGCTCACCACACATCTAGTTAAGTTCCTTAAGGGGTCTAGTTTCCAAAATGGGGTCACTTGTGGGGGGTTTCTACTGTTTAGGCACATCAGGGGCTCTCCAAACGCGACATGGCGTCCAATCTCAATTCCAGCCAATTCTACATTGAAAAAGTAAAACGGCACTCCTTCTCTTCCAAGCTCTGCGGTGCACCCAAACAGTGGTTTACCCCCACATATGGGGTATTAACATACTCAGGAGAAATTGCACAACAACTTCTGTGGTCTAATTTCTCCTGTTACCCTTGTGAAAATAAGAATTTGTGGGCGAAAAGATCATTTTTGTGTAAACAAATGCGATTTTTTATTTTCACGGCTCTACTTTATAAACTTCTGTGAAGCACTTGGGGGCTCAAAGTGCTCACCACACATCTAGATAAGTTCCTTAAGGGGTCTAGTTTCCAAAATGGTGTCACTTGTGGGGGGTTTCCACTGTTTAGGCACATCAGGGGCTCTCTAAACGTGACATGGCATCCGATCTCAATTCCAGCCAATTCTGCATTGAAAAAGTAAAACGGCGCTCCTTCTCTTCCAAGCTCTGCGGTGCGCCCAAACAGTGGTTTACCCCCACATATGGGGTATCTGCGTATTCAGGAGAAATTGCACAACAACATTTATGGTTAAATTTCTGTTTTTACACTTGTGAAAATAAAAAAAAATGGTTCTGAATTAAAATGTTTGCAAAAAAAGTTAAATGTTCATTTTTGCCTTCCACATTGTTTCAGTTCCTGTGAAGCACGTAAAGGGTTAATAAACTTCTTGAATGTGGTTTTGAGCACCTTGAGGGGTGCAGTTTTTAGAATGGTGTCACACTTGGTTATTTTCTATCATATAGACCTCTCAAAATGACTTCAAATGTGATGTGGTCCCTAAAAAAAAATGGTGTTGTAAAAATGAGAAATTGCTGGTCAACTTTTAACCCTTATAACTCCCTAACAAAAAAAAAATTTGTTTCCAAAATTGTGCTGATGTAAAGTAGACATGTGGGAAATGTTATTTATTAACTATTTTTTGTGACATATCTCTCTGATTTAAGGGCATAAAAATACAAAGTTTGAAAATTGCAAAATTTAATTTTTTTTTTGCCATATTTCCATTTTTTTCATAAATAATTGCAAGTAACATCGAAGAAATGTTACCACTATCATGAAGTACAATATGTCACGAAAAAACAATCTCAGAATCAGCAGGATCCGTTGAAGCGTTCCAGAGTTATAACCTCATAAAGTGACAGTGGTCAGAATTGTAAAAATTGGCCTGGTCATTAAGTACCAAATTGGCTCTGTCACTTCTTCTTCTTCTTCTTCTTATAATCTTTATTTTTTTATATAGCGCTAACATATTCCGCAGCGCTTTACATTATGCACACATTGTCATCACTGTCCCCGATGGGGCTCACAATCTAAATTCCCTATCAGTCACTAAGGGGTTAAAGCTGCTGGGGGGTTGTGCAGTGTTGGTATTGGTTGTTGTTGACTGGGCATATAATCCACTGGTCCCTGAGAATACAAAGAAGGTTCTTGTGTATGTTGGTGGTAAAATCTTTGGCTGTGTTGGCCAATATTTGAATTTTGTGGTGGAGGTCAATGAAGCCTGCCTTCACCCTGCCCAACTAAATTTGATTGCCTGTACTGTGGCCCATATTGGCCTTGCTGACCATAATGGGTTTGGTATGTGGGCCATGCTTGCTGAGTATGTGTGGGGGGGAACATTGGTGATTGTGGGGTTGGAATACCCTACTAAAGGAGGTGCTTGGCCTATGATGCCATGCTCCTGGACATATTGGCCTGCCACACTCATATGACGTTACCATGATTGTGTGGAAATAAGAGAGTCAGTAGTTGGCCTACCTATAGGTGGTTGTTGTGACTCCCTAGTTGCAGGGCCATGAGCAGCACCTGAGCTGGATGCATCGGGGCAGTGAAACAGCTGCTGGTGGTGTTTCTCAATTAATTCAAAAAGATAGCTAGGATTTTTTTGGGGGGGTGGCAGCATGTATGATGTGCATTATGGATGTTTTTGCGTTTAGCCTTAAATCTATTGGTATTTGCCGAAGATGTTGGGCCAAGCTGTGACAAAATGCCTCCACTCAATCATCAGAAATGGTGTGACCAATGTAATTCATGACCCGACTATCAATCTCCCTCCTTGTCACTAGATTTTGGGCCTCTTTCCTTCTGCGCATTCGCTGTGGTATTGATTCATGGGCTGAGGTATATAGGGGCAATGTAGGACTGCTGCTCTGATGGTCCAGGGACATCTTCCTCAGATGGGCGTTGTTCGTCAGGTTGGGAAGGCCCTGCCTCTGCCTCCGAGGCTGTGTCTGTTTCCCGTATGTTGGATTCTGTTCTAGATATAAATAATTTATTTGATTAAAACATTTTTGTAACACTACAAGAAATCTGTTTAAAAACATTAGCAATGTGGCATAAAAACAAGTACCGCATATACTCATGTATAAGCAGAGATTTTCAGTCCAATTTTTTTGTAAGAAAACACCCCCCTCGGCTTATACCCAAGTCAATTTTCAACAACGCTGGCAGGGGAGGGGCAGCGGCGTAGCAGCGGCCGCAGCCGGCTATCAGAATACATCATACTCAACCTACGTCGCTGCATCTGCTTCCCTGCATCTCCGTTGTCACGGCGCCGCCATCTCTCTGCTCCTGTGTTTAGCAGTCACGTGGTACCGCTTAATAAGGCAATGAATATGGATACATCTTCATAGGCGTGGAGTGCATATTCATTACCTTAATGAGGGGTACCATGTGACCACAGGGGAGAGGAGAGGAGCCGGCGCCGGACAACGGACATGCAGGGACGGAGATGCAGCGACAGAGGGTATGACGGGAGGTTAATGTCAGCCATGCATGCAACCAGGAGAAGGGGGGAGCTGAGCAATGCGGGACCAGGGGACCCATGCATACTACAGGGTGAGGCACACAAACCAGGACAGGACAAGGGGGGCCACATACCATTACAGGACGGGGTTAGCCACGCATAGCAGGACAAAGATGAGGGGAACAATGCATACCCAGCTTATATTAGAATGTATACGGTACTTACAGTCTTAGGTCAATGACGGGGGCTAAAAAGTTTAACCGACTCATATACAGGTATGGCCTTTTTTTTTTTTCGAGCCCCAGAACCACTTTGCTGCCATTGCTGCCGCTCTCTCCTGTATTGATCCCGGCAGCTCCACCACCTCCGGGTTACATCATTCACTGCAAAAAAAGAAACAAAAAAAAAAAACAATTACACATACAAAGAGCACTGTGAAGGCATATATATATATATATATATATATATATATATATATATATATATATACACTCACCGGTCACTTTATTAGGTACACCATGCTAGTAACGGGTTGGACCCCTTTTGCCTTCAGAACTGCCTCAATTCTTCGTGGCATAGATTCAACAAGGTGCTGGAAGCATTCCTCAGAGATTTTGGTCCATATTGACATGATGGCATCACACAGTTGCCGCAGATTTGTCGGCTGCACATCCCAAAGATGCTCCATACAAGGCAGGATGGATCCATGCTTTCATGTTGTTTACGCCAAATTCTGACCCTACCATCCGAATGTCGCAGCAGAAATCGAGACTCATCAGACCAAGCAACGTTTTTCCAATCTTCTACTGTCCAATTTCGATGAGCTTGTGCAAATTGTAGCCTCAGTTTCCTGTTCTTAGCTGAAAGGAGTGGTACCCGGTGTGGTCTTCTGCTGCTGTAGCCCATCTGCCTCAAAGTTCGACGCACTGTGCGTTCAGAGATGCTCTTAGGTCTACCTTGGTTGTAACGGGTGGTGATTTGAGTCACTGTTGCCTTTCTATCAGCTCGAACCAGTCTGCCCATTCTCCTCTGACCTCTGGCATCAACAAGGCATTTCCGCCCACAGAACTGCCGCTCACTGGATTTTTTTTCTTTTTCGGGCCATTCTCTGTAAACCCTAGAGATGGTTGTGCGTGAAAATCCCAGTAGATCAGCAGTTTCTGAAATACTCAGACCAGCCCTTCTGGCACCAACAACCATGCCACGTTCAAAGGCACTCAAATCACCTTTCTTCCCCATACTGATGCTCGGTTTGAACTGCAGGAGATTGTCTTGACCATGTCCACATGCCTAAATGCACTGAGTTGCCGCCATGTGATTGGCTGATTAGAAATTAAGTGTTAACAAGAAGTTGGACAGGTGTACCTAATAAAGTGGCCAGTGAGTGTATATATATATATATATACTTCACAAAAACAGGCAGCACTCCATATTTCTTAAGATCATATGCAGGAATTTATTCGACCCACATCTCCTTGCGACGTTTCGGCTCTGGATGAGCCATTCTCAAGCACTGAGTGTTACTTCATACAATGTATTTATAGAGACCCATCCCCTTCATCCCCAAATCACAGCCAATTAGTGAACTTCATATTAATTATCATAAAGTGCTACAGTGCTATCCGTGTGTAAACATTTTTACATAAACCAATCCATTCAAAGAACAGTTGTCCATTCATTTATGCCTACCTCTGGAGGGACATAGCGTTTTTTGGAGGATCCAGCATGTTATCGGCGTCCTATGATGCCTATTGTGCATGTCATTACAACTTTCTTCACATCCTGGTCACATGTCAGACTGTGGGCCAATCAAAATCACTATACCGCTTCCCGGGTTCGGCGCATGCGCAGTAGCACTTATCGCCATCTTAGTTGTGGCATCCTTTATGATAATTAATATGAAGCTCACTAATTGGCTGTGATTTGGGGATGAAGGGGATGAGTCTCTATAAATACATTGTATGAAGTAACACTCACTGCTTGAGAAAGGCTCATCAAGAGCCGAAACGTCGCAAGGAGATGTGGGTCAAATAAATTCCTGCATATGATCTTAAGAAATATGGAGTGCTGCCTGTTTTTGTGAAACATATGGACTGATAATAACCGGAGGACGGGTTGTTTGGGCTCTGCACCCGAAGATAAGTAAAGGATTTGTGCTGTTCCATTTTTGTATACTATTATATATATATATATATATATATACATACTGTATGTATAAAGTATATGAAAAAGTTTGGGCACCCCTATTAATCTTAAGCTTAATGTTTTATAAAAATTGGGGGTTTTTTTGCAACAGCTATTTCAGTTTCATATATCTAATAACTGTTGGACACAATAATGTTTCTGCCTTGAAATGAGGTTTATTGTACAGAAAATGTGCAATCTGTATTCAAACAAAAGTTGACAGGTGCATAAATATGGGCACCCTTATCATTTTCTTGTTTTAAATACTCCTACCTACTTTTTACTGACTTACTAAAGCACTTTTTTTGGTTTTGTAACCTCATTGAGCTTTGAACTTCATAGCCAGGTGTATGCAATCATGAGAAAAGCTACTTAAAGTGGCCACTTGCAAGTTGTTCTCCTGTTTGAATCTCCTCTGAAGAGTGGCATCATGGGCTCCTCAAAACAACTGTCAAATGATCTGAAAACAGAGATTATTCAACATAGTTGTTCAGGGGAAGGATACAAAAAGCTGTCTCAGAGATTTAACCTGTCAATTTCCACTGTGAGGAACATAGTAAGGAAATGGAAGAACACAGGTACAGTTCTTGTTAAGGCCAGAAGTGGCAGGCCAAGAAAAACATCAGAAAGGCAGAGAAGAAGAATGGTGAGATCAGTCAAGGACAATCTTCAGACCACCTCCAGAGAGCTGCAGCATCAACTTGCTGCAGATGGTGTCACTGTGCATCGGTCAACTATGCAACGCACTTTGCACAAGGAGAAGCTGTATGGGAGAGTGATGCGAAAGAAGCCGTTTCTGCAAGCACGCCACAAACAGAGTCGGCTGAGGTATGCAAAAGCACATTTGGAGAAGCCAATTTCTTTTTGGAAGAAGGTCCTGTGGACTGATGAAACCAAGATTGAGTTCTTTGGTCATACAAAAAGGCGTTATGCATGGCGGCAAAAAAACACAGCATTCCAAGAAAAACACTTGCTACCCACAGTAAAATTTGGTGGAGGTTCCATCATGCTTTGGGGCTGTGTGGCCAATGCCGGCACCAGGAATCTTGTTAAAGTTGAGGGACGCATGGATTCCTCTCAGTATCAGCAGATTCTTGACAATAATGTTCATGAATCAGTGACAAAGTTGAAGTTACGCAGGGGATGGATCTTTCAGCAAGACAATGATCCAAAACACCGCTGATCCAAAACATGATACACTGTTCTGGAATGGCCATTCCAGTCCCCAAACCTGAATATCATTGAACATCTGTGGGATCATTTGAAGAGGGCTGTCCATGCTCGGCGACCATCAAACTTAACTGAACTGGAATTGTTTTGTAAAGAGGAATGGTTAAAAACACCTTCATCCAGGATCCAGGAACTCATTAAAAGCTACAGGAAGTAACTAGAGGCTGTTATTTTTGCAAAAGGAGGATCTACTAAATATTAATGTCACTTTTGTGGTGAGGTGCCCATACTTATGCACCTGTCAAATTTTGTTTGAATGCAGATTGCACATTTTCTGTTAGTACAATAAACCTCATTTCAAGGCAGAAACATTACTGTGTCCAACAGTTTTTAGATATATGAAACTGAAATAGCTGTTGCAAAAAACCAATTTTTATAAAACATTAAGCTTAAGATTAATAGGGGTGCCCAAACTTTTTCATGTAACTGTATATATATATATATATATATATATATATATATATATATATATATATATAAATTAGAAAAAACATTTACACATACAAATATTAGTACTGTGAAGGCCACTATATATATATATATATATATATATATATATATATATATATATAGGTTTTACTTACTCATCCCCGTTTGGACATCTGGGGTGCTCTCAGCATAATTGCTAAATAATTGCAGACAAATATAAGTACAGGAGGTGTCCTTGACAAGGCGATTTTGATAATTAGAATCTCGGAGATCCCAAAGTTCAGGTCGCTCCTGGACCAACACCAAGAGCATCTCCACGTCAATTAAATGAGACATGGTAAAAATAGAAAAAGATTCCACTCCGTGGAGGTGTGTCACATGCACAGACTCCTGACTGGTGGTTTAGGGGAGCCTGCCAACCAGGGGTGAACCTAGCCACACTGCTGCCTGAGGCGAACTTCAAAATGGCATCCCCCCAAACACATATACAGTACAGCCCCCCTATAGGGCTCCCATCTCATATACAGTCCCCCCATACATTACATGAGTGATACCTATTGTACATTTTACAATAGGTCATAAATCAGACAGTATAGTCCTCCATACAGTATTCTGGGCACCACAGTGCTCCTTACAGGATAATGAGCCTCATACAGTATATTGCTCCATACAGTATAATGAGCCCCATATATTGCTCCATACAGTATTGTGGGCACCGCACAGCGCCCCATACAGAATAACATGCCCCATATATTGCTCTATACAGTATAATGAGCCCCATATATTGCTCCATACAGTATGAGCCCCACATGATGCTCCATACAATATAATGGCCACACAGTGCTCCATACTGTATAATGGCCACACATGATGCTCCATACTGTATAATGGCCACACAGTGCTCCATACTGTATAATGGCCACACATGATGCTACATACTGTATAGTGGCCACACATGATGCTCCATACTGTATAATGGTCACACATGATGCTCCATGCTGTATAATGGCCACACAGTGCTCCATACTGTATAATGGTCACACATGATGCTCCATACTGTATAATAGCCACACATTATGCTCAATACTGTATAATGGCCACACAGTGCTCCATACTGTATAATGGGCACACATAATGCTCCATACTGTATAATGGTCACACATGATGCTCCATACTGCATAATGGTCACACATGATGTGCCATACAGTATAATGGGCACACATGATGTGCCATACAGTATAATGGGCACACATGATGCTCCATACTGTATAATGGCCACACATGATGCTCCATACAGTATAATGGGCACACATGATGCTCCATACTGTATAATGGTCACACATGATGCTCCATACTGTATAATGGCCACACATAGTTACTCCTACATACACGGCTGCGCTCCCCTACACCTTGCACTCACGGCTCCACTCCTTACTCACGCGGTTCCGCTCCATACACCTCGCACACACCCAGCTCTGCTCCATACACCTCATACACACCCGGCTCCGCTCCATACACCTCATACACACCCGGCTCCGCTCCGTACACCTCATACACACCCGGCTCTGCTCCATACACCTCATACACACCCGGCTCCGCTCCGTACACCTCATACACATTTAAACAGGAACACGACAAAAGTCAACATAATACAGATATCCCCAGAAAAAACCTAATACAATAAAGAAAAATATGGCTATGCTAATAAACGTGAGGACTAAATGAACGAACTAGTCGCTAATTATATTAACAAAGAGGAGTGGGTCAGAGACCCAAAAACGACCCAAAATTCACAAATACCAATATATAAAAAATAGAATTATTCTTACCGTTAATTCGGTTTCTAGGAACCTTCCACGACAGCCACTTCGGAGGTTGTCTTCCCCGCCCTAATAGGGGACAGGAACACAAAGAGGTTAAATACCCCTCCCCTTCCTGCACCGCCAGTGTTTTCCTGGACACCGTAGCATGTATAATTACCACAAAAGTGCAGGAATCATCCAATAAGAATATCAGATAGGGAGGGAAATTAGTGCTGTCGTGGAAGGTTCCTAGAAACCGAATTAACGGTAAGAATTATTCTATTTTCTCTAGTCACCTTCCACAACAGCCACTTCGGAGTAGTACCAACAGCTAATTTCTCTAGGGAGGGACCACGGCCTGCAGAACACGTCTGCCAAATGTTAAATCCCTATTGAAATTTAGCCGGTAATGTCTGGTGAACGTATGGATGGACGACCAGGTAGCGGCTCTACATATCTGCTCTGCTGAGGCATTCCCCCTCTCTGCCCATGATGTTGCCATCGCTCGGGTAGAGTGTGCTTTCAGAGAGGCAGGAGGATCCAGTCCCTGTGATGAATAGGCCAGACAAATAGACTGTTTGATCCATCTTGCAATAGTGTTTTTTGCCGCCTTCTTTCCCTTGTTTCGTCCCGCGAACTGGATGAATAAATTTTGGTCAGTTCGCCAGGCTTCAGTCTGTTGTAAGTAAGATAAGACCACCCTGCGAACATCCAAGGTGTGGAAGGCCTGTTCTTTAGGGTTGGAGGGGTTTGGGCAAAATGAAGGTAGTAGAATGTCCTGATCTCTGTGGAAATTCGAGACCACTTTAGGTAAAAAGGACCGGTCTAGTTTTAGTATAATGCTATCCTCAGTGACCGTTAGATAAGGCTCCTGTATCGATAGGGCCTGTAACTCACCAATCCACCTAGCCGTAGTGATTGCAACCAGAAAGACTGTTTTCAAAGTTAAGTTCTTTATGGTTATAGCATCCAGGGGTTCAAATGGATTCTGGGTTAGTGCGTTAAGAACTGTGTTGAGGTCCCAGGAAGGCACCTTACTACAGAGCGTAGGACGAATTCTGGATGCTGCTGTCATGAATCGTTTGATCCAGCGGTGATTGGCTAAGCTGTAATCAAAAAAGCTACTAAGGGCCGATACTTGCACTTTGAGTGTGCTAGGGGTAAGGCCCATTTCCAAGCCCTTCTGTAAAAATTGCAGGATTTTTGCTATATCAGGATTGAAGGGGTCTGGAACCTCTGGGGAGCACCAGGACATAAATTTTTTCCAGACCTTAGTATAGATGTCGTTGGTTACCTCTTTCCTGCTTTTTTGAAGGGTCTGAATTACGTCATCCGAGAGACCTTTAGCTTTTAAGATTGTGGCTTCAGTAGCCATGCAGCCAAGTTCAACCTGTTTAGGTCTGGATGTAGTAGGGGACCCTGGTGTAGGAGATCGGGCTTTTGAGGTAGAAGGTAGGGACCTTCCAGGGCCATATCTAACAGGGCGCCGTACCAACTCCTCCCGGGCCATAATGGGGCAATCAAAATTGTGGTCACTCCATCCGCTCTGATCTTCTGCAGAGTTTTCGCCAGCATGGGAATGGGAGGAAAAGCGTATGCAAGGTTGAACTTCCACCGCTGTGAGAAGGCATCTATTCCCTGTGCCTTGTCTTTGTGATGAAGGGAGAAAAATGTTTCTACCTTCGCATTTTGCCTGTTGGGGAATAGATCCACCTCTGGAGTACCCCATTTTGAGGTTAGGGATTGAAACACTGTTTGGTCTAAGGACCACTCTCCTGGATGAACGTCTTTCCTGCTGAGGAAATCCGCTTGAGTGTTGTCTAACCCCCTCAGATGTACCGCTGTAACCGATAGAAGGTTTTTCTCTGCCCAGAAAAATATTCTTGCAGCTACTTCCTTCAGAGAGGCATACTTCGTTCCTCCCTGGTGTCGTAGATAGGCTACCGTGGTCATGTTGTCTGAATAAATACGAACGTGATGATTCTTGATCAGCGAAGATGACGCTTTTAGGGCTTCCTCTACAGCTTTTAGTTCCCTTAGATTCGAGGAGCTGCTGCTGATATTCGATGCCCATTGTCTCTGAAAGTGGAAACCCTCTACCACTGCACCCCAGCCTCTTTTGCTGGCATCTGAGCGGAGTGTTTTTAGGGGAAGGTGATCCCAGCTGACTCCTCTCTGGAGATTTTGGTAATCTAGCCACCATTTTAGAGATGCTTTTACATGGCCAGGGAGAGGAATCTTCTGACTCAATGGAATCTGTCGTCTCCTGGAATGTAGGAGTACGTAAGTCTGGAGAGCTCGTGTGTGAGCCTGGGCCCAGGACACCGATTGTATACATGCGGTCAGGGACCCTAGTACAGACATTGATTCTCTGAGGGTTGGTGTACGCTGGTCCCTGAATTTGGCTACTTTGCGGACAAGGTTGATTTGATGATCTATGGGCAGAAAAGATGTTCTTACTTCCGAGTCCAGTAGCACCCCCAGACATTTTCTCCTTGTGGAGGGAAGGATTTCTGACTTCTCCAGATTTGGGATCCAGCCCAGAGTTTGTGGGAGTTTGGTCGCACACACTTTACATTTGCGGCTTGACTTTCTAGGATCAGAAGCCTTTTCTCCCTATTAAAGAGAGAAAGAGGGTTTGCTAAGCCACTTAAGGGTATATACTTATATATACATATATGTATATATGTATATACAGGATAGCTGGGCCCAATCCCTGCTACTTACTTGGGTAGGAGGGGGAACGCTGGCAACTGCAGCTGCAGCGCAAGGGGGTCTGTCACCGTCCATGTCAGTCACGTAGTGAGCAGTCAGACAGCTTACCTTGCAACCTGGATCTCTTATGTAGGATCGAAGGCCCAGCGTCATGGTGCTCCTTCCCCCCCATCGCCCGATTTGGGTAGGTCCTGGGACGCCCCCGAAACGCTGCTGTATGGCGTGTCTTGCTGCCTGGACGCCATTGCCGGACGGCGCGTGCTTCCTGGAACGCACCTGAGTGAACCGGAAGTGACGCGCGATAACCCGGAAGTGACCCAGCCGTCGGCCGGCCACAGACTCCGGGACGCGCGCCACCTCCAGCGCTTGCAGCAGGGAGGAGGAAACCGGGGGGCTGCAGGAGGCCCCCGGCACGCACGTCACCGCCCCGCATTACTCCGCGAAGGGAGCGCAGGAGGGGCGGAAAGGTCCCGAGTCCCTCCGAAGAGAGGAGACGGGAGCAGCAATCTTTGAGGAGGGACGCCCGACCTCATGCTGCCCGGCTTCCTTCTGGTAAGTGGAGCTCCGATCGCCGGCCACGGCAGCCCCTTCAGAATCTCTTCATGCCCCATAGGGGACAGGAAAACACTGGCGGTGCAGGAAGGGGAGGGGTATTTAACCTCTTTGTGTTCCTGTCCCCTATTAGGGCGGGGAAGACAACCTCCGAAGTGGCTGTCGTGGAAGGTGACTAGAGAAATAGTCTTTATTAGAAAACATTTATTAAAATGAAAACAGGTAGGGGCATGGCGCACAAAACACACCGCACAGTCATGTATAGTTACCAAGGGCACAAGGAACCGAGAAACCAAACATCCATAATCAAACTACAATTCAGCAGAGAACCATATATTCCCCGTAATGGGTAAGTTAACATGTAATGTATAGTATAACATGATACAAAATGGATGCAATATCTCAATGTAAATACCATAATATATAAGGAGTGCTCATTACCTCTAAATAGGATGCAAGACTTCCAGGGTCCGTGCACCCACCCCGAAGCGCGTTTCGGTAACACACCTTCCTCAGGGAGCACCGTAGCATGTTATACTATACATTACATGTTAACTTACCCATTACGGGGAATATATGGTTCTCTGCTGAATTGTAGTTTGATTATGGATGTTTGGTTTCTCGGTTCCGTGCGCCCTTGGTAACTATACATGACTGTGCGGTGTGTTTTGTGCGCCATGCCCCTACCTGTTTTCATTTTAATAAATGTTTTCTAATAAAGACTATTTTTATATATTGGTATTTGTGAATTTTGGGTCGTTTTTGGGTCTCTGACCCACTCCTCTTTACACATGCAGCTCTGCTCCGTACACCTCATACACACCCGGCTCCGCTCTGTACACCTCATACACATGCAGCTCTGCTCCGTACACTTCATACACACCCGGCTCCGCTCCGTACACCTCATACACATGCAGCTCTGCTCCGTACACTGAATACACACCTGGCTCCGCTCCATACACCTCATACACATGCGGCTCTGCTCCATACACCTCATACACACCCGGCTCCGCTCCGTACACCTCATACACATGCAGCTCTGCTCCATACACCTCATACACACCCGGCTCTGCTCCGTACACCTCATACACACCCAGCTCCGCACACCTCATACACATGCAGCTCTGCTCCGTACACTTCATACACACCTGGCTCTGCTCCGTCCACCTCATACACACCCGGCTCCGCTCCGTACACCTCATACACACACGGCTCTGCTCCGTACACCTCATACACACCCGGCTCCGCTCCGTACACCTCATACACACCCGGCTCCGCTCCGTACACCTCATACACACCTGGCTCTGCTCCGTACACCTCATACACATGCAGCTCTGCTCCGTACACTTCATACACACCTGGCTCTGCTCCGTCCACCTCATACACACCCGGCTCCGCTCCGTACACCTCATACACACACGGCTCTGCTCCGTACACCTCATACACACCCGGCTCTGCTCCCTACACCTCATACACACCCGGCTCTGCTCCCTACACCTCATACACACCCGGCTCTGCTCCATACACCTTATACACATGTAGCTCTGCTCTGTACACCTCATACACACATGGCTCCGCTCCATACACCTAGCACACACACTTACCATGGCAACCAGCACAGCAGAGTCCTGCAATCCATGGAGGTCCCGATCATGTGACCTCTGACTCCTCCCCTCCTGTGACCTCATCACAGGTCCTGTTTGCACAGAGCAGCCAAAGTGCAGGGATGACCGGCTGGTGGGTTGTGAGCAGGGGCGCGCTAGTGACTGACTGCAAGTGTCAGTTATGGAGAGTCGGCACCAGGTGTTCTGCTGACCGCCGCTCTGCCGCCCCCTGTCTTTCAGTGACGACTGCCGCCTGAAGCAAAGGGCTCAACTTGCCCCATGATAGCGGCGCCTTTGCTGCCAACACTTCCCTGCATGTCACTTCCTGTCATGTGATCTTTTGTGTCTTTTGGGCAAAATTCTCTAACTTCAATCAGTAAAAAACAGATGTCATGCGCATTGTGCAAGTGCTGTGCGTTTTTTTCCTCACACCCATTGACTTACATTGGCGAGTCTCGTCCGAGAACCGCAGCAATACGCAGCATGCTGCGATATTTTTCTCCCTCCGATTTCGGCTGAGAAAAAAAATGCAAATGAGATGTCACCTATTGACTAACATTGGTCTGAGTGCAATCCGATTTTTTATCGGATTGCACTCGTCCGTTTTTCTTGCAAGTGAGTATGAGCCCTAAAGCTGAAAGTTGCGATGAGCCATTTTTTAAGAATTCTAGATTACTGTGGGACATAGAAACATAATTTACATTTAATCTGCTTTAATTGGATCCCAATTTATAACTATTTTTAGTAAAGCATCCAAACCAGTTTTCTTTACAGATCGCTGACAATATAAAAAAAGACACGTGTACCATTCATGGCTTCTGAAAGTACCATATAATCAGTAAACAAATAGACCTTATCATACTGTTCTGAAACCATTCACGGCTATTGCCTTGCATTAGCAGCATGAAATAGATATAGATGGGGAGAAGGAGTTCAGTGCTAATCTGGAGTGAATCCATATACAACAAAGGAAAAAAAAACCTGTCTGGATTTAGGGCAGCGCTGTTGTAAATTTGAGGAAGATTCGAGTAAATGATCTATTATTACCTATTACAGGTGACTATGACCTACTTTACTCAGCTGTTGAACTATAATTAATGTGACCTTTTTGTAGCAACGTTTGCATCATTACTGCTGGAGATAATTCAACCATAATGTAGCTAATTGTTAGAAAGTACCTAAAGCTGTACACATTGAGAATATAACCTTCTTATCTATGGAAAATTAGCTGTTTCAAATGTATTATAGGGCCTGTCAATAAGAGATGACGGTATATATTTTTTTCTGCCAATATTCAGTTGGAAAAGCTATACTTCTTTGCAAAATCATACGTTTTAGTGAAATTAAGAATATATATTTCTTGCAGCGTCTTAAGGACTCGTATGTCTTTTTCACAATACTATGCATCATGCATGGATGTACCGTAAACACTTGTGCTAAATACTTGTGCCACATTACCTACAAAATATTAGGGGTTCTACACATATACAGTGGATATGGGAAGTATTCAGACCCCTTTAAATTTTTCACTCTTTGTTTCATTGCAGCCTTTTGGTAAATTCAAAAAGTTCATTTTTTTTTCTCATTAATGCATACTCTGCACCACATCTTGACTGAAAAAAACAAATGTAGAAATGTTTGCAAATTTATTAAAAAGCATTGGCCATGGTCATAAGTATTCAGACCCTTTGCTCAGTGTTAAGTAGAAGCACCCTTTTGAGCTAATACAGCCATGAGTCTTCTTGGGAATGATGCAAAAAGTTTTTCATACCTGGATTTTGGGATCCTCTGCCATTCTTCCTTGCAGATCCTCTATAGTTGCATCAGGTTGGATGGTGAACGTTGGCGGACAGCCATTTTCAGGTCTCTCCAGAGATGCTCAATTGGGTTTAGGTCAGGGCTCTGGCTGGGCCAGTGAAGAATGGTCACAGAGTTGTTCTGAAGCCACTTCTTTGTTATTTTAGCTGTGTGCTTAGGGTCATTGTCTTGTTGGAAGGTGAACCTTCGGCCAAGTCTGAGGTCTAGAGCACTCTGGAAGAGGTTTTCATCCAGGATATCTCTGTACTTGGCTGCATTCATGTTTCCTTCAATGGCAACCAGTGTCCTGTCGCTGCAGCTGAAATACATCCCCATAGCATGATGCTGCCACCACGTTTCACTGTTGGGGTTGTATTGGGTAAGTGATGAGCAGTGCCTGTTTTTCTCTACACAGACCGTTTAGAATTATCACCAAAAAGGTCTATCTTCGTCTCATCAGACCAGAGAATCTTATTTTTCATAGTCTGGGAGTTCTTCATGTGTTTTTTAGCAAACTCTATGCGGGCTTTCATATGTCTTGCACTTAGGAGAGGCTTCCATTGGGCCACTTTGCCATAAAGGCCCGACTGGTGGAGGGCTGCAGTGATAGTTGACTTTGTGGAACTTTCTCCAATCTCCTTACTGCAGCTCTGGAGCTCAGCCACAGTGATCTTGGGGTTCCCCTTTACCTCTCTTACCAAGGCTGTTCTCCCATGATTGCTCAGTTTGGCTGGAAGGCCAGGTCTAGGCAGACTTCTGGTGGTCCCAAACTTCTTCCATTTAAGGATTATGGAGGCCACTGTGCTCTTAGGAACCTTGAGTGCTGCAGAAATTATTTTGTAACCTTGGCCAAATCTGTGCCTTGCCACAATTCTGATATATATATCATTGTGCAGATTAGGTACCATCACAATGTTATTTCAGCAAGTAAGGGAAGAGTGGCACTCACCGTCCTAAATTTTCACTTTATTTCGTCAATTTTAAAACCTTCAGGTTAGGAGAGTGATCAGTGGAACATAGAACTGGAGGACGATTGTTTCGCGCACACGCGCATCAACAGGTCCTATGGAAGGAGGGAAGTGGTGAGTTATATATCTACCACCAGTGAGAGACACCTTCCACTCCCCCCTGCCAACCCACAGTAGGGACTGTGTCAAATACACCAGTTTAAATAAAAAACAGATACACAAACAGAAAAAGACAATTAAAATACAAATTTACAATAGGCACCTTAGGGAAAAATATCAAAGGACTATTTAAAAAAGACTATGTGGTTAAATAGACGTGTGCGCAACCGTATCAGGTGTACGGGTAGGTTCCCAAACCGTAATCAATAAGTAATACAAAACCCGGCACTCAACTTTGTAGTGGGAAGAAATAAAGGATTTATTGTATCCCAAATCAGAAAACGTTTCGGTCACACAAATTGACCTTCATCAGTAACGTTATACTGGGATAGTGGATAAATTCAAATGGCTATATGGCCCGGAAATAGCTACCAATATCGTATTGAGTGTCAAGGAAGCAACACTACAGCCTATATGCAGGCTGTAGTGTTGCTTCCTTGACACTCAATACGATATTGGTAGCTATTTCCGGGCCATATAGCCATTTGAATTTATCCACTATCCAAGTATAACATTACTGATGAAGGTCAACTTGTGTGACCGAAACGTTTTCTGATTTGGGATACAATAAATTCTTCCCACTACAAAGTTGAGTGCCGGGTTTTGTATTACTTATTTAAAAAAGACTGACATGTCGATTCTATCGTTAAACTCCTTTGGTCCCAATGCGCCAGTGTGCATAATCCATCTAGCCTCTCTTCTCAATAGCAGCTTATGGAGATCACCGCCTTGCTCAGGTAATGTGACGAGTCGACTTCTAAACCCGCAAAACGCAGAGCCTCTGCATTCCCCCCCGTGGTTGTCTCTCATGTGTTTTATTAAATGCTGGACTCCTTTTCCCGTGCTAACAGAATTGTAATGTTCCCGAAGCCTCACAAATAATGAATATTTTGTTTTCCCGATGAAAAAATATTTACATGGACAAAATAGGGCATAGACTAAGAAATTAGTTCTACAAGTGATAAAATCACAGACATAATGTGAAATCGGACCAATATGAAAATGTTTTTCTGTTACATGAAACAAACAGAACGAACAGGGTCCACCTTTATAATTTCCTTTTGGGGCACCTGTTCTTAACCAATCTTTTTGATCACTCTTTGTATGATTCTTGACCAAAATATCTCTCACTGGTCCAACGTCTGCATGCAAAAAGGGGACCCCTAGCAACAACTTCCGATAAAGCACCGTCTTTTTTAAGTATATGCCAATTCTTCCTTATGACTGATCGTATACTTTTGTCCATAGGACCAGATTTAAAACTGAATACAAATCTTTCCCCTCTCACTCTTTTGTTACTTTCTTGTTTGTCATCACTAGATTTATCTTTTGGAGGAATCCGTACATTATTAATCGTCCTATCCAGGGCTGTATCTAAGGTAGATCTTGGATATCCTTTCTTCAGGAATCTCTCATACAGATCTGATGATTGGTTTACAAATCCCTCCAAGTCACATCCTTTTAAGCCTCATAGATTGACTATATGGTACCGATTGTTTAGTATAATATGGATGGGCGTTATTAAAATGTAAAAGAGCATTACTGGAGAATGGTTTGTGGTATACTTCTGTGACAAGGGATCCCTGTTGCATCTTGATGCTAACATCTAAAAATTCAGTGCAAGAACCCCCAAATTTGCATGTGAACCTCATGTTCATGTTGTTGACCCAGTTCAGGTGCTCCACAAATTGTGTGAATGTGTGAAAGCATCTTCTGAACCGTCCCACACCATGAGCACTTCGTCCACAAATCTCATATACAGTTTGTTTTGTTTTTTCATGAGTGGGCACCCTGGAGTTTGTTTTGGGCAGCCATTAAGCAGTTTGGATGTCTATTAATAACTGTGCCTATGTGTCGCCGTGGTGCAGATCATTTTGTCTGAATTGGAATTCCATCATCACAATGTCATTCAAGTATTCAACACTGTCACCAAATTAATATAATATATTAATTAAAGAACTACACAACATCATAGAATGTTAGAGTTGTAAGGGACCTCCAGGGTCATCGTGTCCAGCCTCCATCTTAATGCAGGATTCCCTAACCCATCTCGGACAGATGTCTGTCCAGCCTCTGTTTGAAGACTTTCATTGAAGGAGAACTCACCACCTCTCTTGGCAGCATGTTCCACTCATTGATCACCCTCACTGTCAAAAAGTTTTTTCTAATATCTAATCTATATCTTCTCCCTTTGGCCGGGGTCACACTAGCATATGGCATCCGATGCTGTGATATGCTAATGACCATCGGCTCCTGCTCTGCTGCGAGCGGGAGCCTAGTGTCATGCTACTGTGCTCCGAGCCTCTCGCACAGAAAGAATCTGAGCACAGCTGCAGAGAAAGTAATTTCTCCATCTCCTCCACTGCCGGCATCAGCGTATATCGCACCTCACTCGGATGATATCCGAGTGATGTTCGTTGTGTCATTCGCACCCATAGACTTATATGGGTGCGAGTGAACCAAGATTCGGTGCCAATCGCAGCATGCTGTGATTGTTCTCACATGCCGATTTGGTATGAGAAAATAAATGCAAATGTGATCTGCCCCATAAATTAACACTGGTCCAAGTGCTATGCGTTGTTTTCTCGCATAGCACTCGTTCGTATTCAATGCTAGTGTGACCCCGGCCTTTCAGTTTCATTCCATTGCTTCTCGTATTTCCATGTGCAAATGAGAATAATGATGATCCCTCTACACTGTGACATCCCGGCCTTCAGATATTTGTAGACAGCTATTACGTCTCTTCTTAGCCTTATTACCCAGATCCTTTAACAGTTCTTCATAGGACATACTTAGCAGTCCGCTCACCCTCCTGGCAGCTCTTCTTTGTACTTACTCCAGTTTTTCAATGCCTTTTTAAAAATGTGCTGCCCTGAACTGGACACGGTATTCCAGATGAGGCCTGACCAAGGAGGAGTAGAGGGGGATAATTACTTCACGCTCTCTAGACTCTATATTGGCCAGATTATATCCATGTTACTACTAACAGCTATTTTACTTTTTTTAATGAATTCTATATTATCCATACATGATCCACATGTCCGTAGTCAATTAAAATCAATCACACCACAGAGTTAAATATTAATAAGTATCAATTTAACATGCTCTCAGCACTGACACTCACATGAGATCCTATGGGATGTGGCCATTCATTTTCAATAAGGAAGTTAAGACATTAAAATGCCAAACTAAATTATGCAATGTCTACTCTATTGATACGTTTGTTCATGTAAACATTGGCGTTATTATCAGTTAATGCATCAATGCTCTTGATATAGACAAAGGGTTTACGCACCCCTTATTCTACTTTTAGTGTTCCATAAATCAATATAACTGACTTTGGTTTACAAATACCAGTAATTTTGTCCTAGATTATTTTCTTTTAATTAAGAATTAGCTTGAATTCATAATTTTCATTTTCAATGCATTATTTTCACTGTTTTGTCATGTATGATCAGGGTGACTAGTAGCATAATTACATTGAATCATATTGTATGCCATTGGAAGTCAATAGTGCAATTACCTGTACAATGCTCTCTACATGTATATATTACGCAGTATATAAGAAGGCCACCACTGTAGATGAAACTTTCACCAGCAAACCTAATTTACATTCTAGCCTATATAATTGCTTAATGTTCAGTGTGTCAATAATAATAGTGGTATTTCTACTGGAACACCGTATTCAAAAACTTGGATTAAAAGTGGACAGCTAAAATATAACATGAATCACATCTATATATATATATATATAAGAGCATCGTGATTACTCGCTAATCCCACCCCCTGCACAGTAGCTCCGCCCCATCACATCACCACACACAATCCCGCCCCTTCAACACATCACCACACATAATCCCGCCCGCCACCCCATCACCACACATAATCCCGCCACCCGACCCCATTACCACACATAATCCTGCCACCCCACCACATTACCACACATAATCCCCCCTCACCACATTACAACACATAATCCCGCCCTCACCACATTACCACACATAATCCCGTCCCCCCACCACATTACCACACATAATCCCCCCTCACCACATTTCCACACATAATCCCGTCCCCCCACCACATTACCACACATAATCCCACCCCCACCACATTACCACATGTAATCCCGCCCCCCACCACATTACCACACGTAATCCCGCCCCCCACCACATTACCACACATAATACCGGCCCCCACCACATTACTAAAGATAATCCCGCCCCCCACCACATTACCACACATAATCTTGCCCCCCACCACATCACCACACAAAATCCTGCCCCCCACCACATTACCACACATAATTCGCCCCCACCACATTACCACACATAATCCCACCCCCACCACATTACCACACATAATCCGGCCACCCACCACATCATCACAAATAATCTCGCCCCCCCACCCCATCACCACACATAATCCCGCCCCTACACCCCATCACCACACATAATCCCACCCCTCCACCCTATCACCACACATAATCCCGCCCCCCCACCCCATCACCACACATAATCCCGCCCCCCACCCCATCACCACACATAATCCCGCCCCCCACCCCATCACCACACATAAAAATCACCACACATAATACCGCCCCCCACCCCATCACCCATCACCACACATAATCCCGCCCCCCCACCACATCAACACACATACTCCCGCCACCCAACAACATTACTACTCATAATCCCGCCCCCACCATATTACCACACATAATCCCGCCCCACCACATTACTACAGATAATCCCACCCCTCCACCACATTACCACACATAATCCTGCCCCCCACCACATTACCACACATAATCCCGCCCCTCCACCACATTACCACACATAATACCGCCCCCACCACATCAACACACATAATCCTGCCACGCCACCACATTACTACACATAATCCCGCCCCCACCACATTACCACAGATAATCCCGCCCCCCACCACATTACCACAGATAATCCCGCCCCCACCACATTACCACACATAATCCCGCCCCCACCACATTACCACAGATAATCCCGCCCCCCACCACATTACCACACATAATCCCATCCCCACCACATTACCACACATAATCCCGCCCCCAGCACATTACCACAGATAATCCCGCCCCCCACCACATTACCAGATAATCTCGCCCCCCACCAGATCACCACACATAATCCTGCCCCCCACCACATCACCACACATAATCCCGCCCCCCACCACATCACCACACAAAATCCTGCCCCCACCACATTACCACACATAATTCGCCCCCACCACATTACCACACATAATCCCACCTCCCCCACCACATTACCACACATAATCCCACCCCCACCACATTACAACACATAATCCCGCCCCCACCACATTACCACACATAATCCCGCCCCCACCACATTACCACACATAATCCCGCCCCCCACCACATCACCACACATAATCCCGCCCCCCCACCACATTACCACACATAATCCCACCCCCACCATATTACCACACATAATCCCACCCCCCACCACATTACCACACATAATCCCGCCCCCCCACCACATTACCACAAATAATCCTGCCCCCCACCACATTACCGAACATAATCCTGCCCCCACACCACATTACCACACATAATCCCGCCCCCCACCACATTACCACACATAATCCTGCCCCCCACCACATTACCACACATAATCCACCCCCCACCACATTACTACAGATAATCCTGCCCCCACCACATTACCACAGATAATCTCACCCCCCCACATTACCACACATAATCCCGCCCCCCACCACATTGCCACACATAATCCCACCCCCCAACCCATCACCACACATAATCCCGTCCCCCAACCTCATCACCACACATAATCCCGCCCTCCACCACATCACCACACATAATCCCGCCCCCCCACCACATTACTACACATAATCCCGCCCCCACCACATTACCACACATAATCCCGCCCCCCCACCCCATCACCACACATAATCCGGGCCCCCTACCACATCATCACACATAATCCTGTCCCCACCACACATAATCCCACCCCCCACCACATCACCACGCATAATCCCACCCCCCACCACATCACCACACATAATCCCACCCCCCAACACATCACCACACATAATCCCACCCCCCAACACATCACCACACATAAACCCACCCCCCCACCCCATTACCACACATAATCCCGCCCCCCACATTACCACAGATAATCCCGCCCCCACCACATCACCACACATAATCCCGCCCGCCCACTACTTCACCACACATAATCCTGCACCCCAACACATCACCACAGATAATCCCGCCCCCCCACCACATTACCACACATAATCCCACCCCCCACCACATTACTACAGATAATCCCACCCTCCCACCACATTACCACACATAATCCAGCCCCCCACCACATTACCATACATAATCCCGCCCCCCAACACATCACCACACATAATCCAGGCCCCCCATCACATTACAACACATAATCCCGCCCCCCAATCCATTACCACACATAATCCCGCCCCCCACTACATTACCATACATAATCCTGCCCCCCACCACATCACCACACAATATCCCGTCCCCCCACCACATTACCACACATAATCCTGCCCCCCCACCACATCACCACACATAATTCCGCCCCCAACACATCACCACACTATTGTTATTAACTTCATTTTAAGTTAATTTACCACCTGCGTAAGCGCTATTGAATGTTGTCATTATTTACTTTAGTTTAATCACCAGCAGCGTTCATTAGATAGCAATGAGCATGCCGAGCGTTAGCTGGCTGGAAACATCTAGTGTCCTACATAATTCCAAAAGAGACATGAGAGAAATTATCATAAGTGGTCAAAGTATTTTGACAAATTTGAATATGTCTCCAATGCAGAAAGTGAAACAAAATGCTAATCAACAATATATAACCTACAGTCTAAGGTGATAGCACAAGACTAGTAGGACAGGAATCACCTGGAAGTACACCGAGCGGTGTCAGAAGATAGGACGGTGAGCGTGAGCGACCAATGCGTGAGTGTGTGGCTGCATACACATCGGCACTCCCAGAATCGAGCACTGTCAATCAGAAGCAGGGGGAAGGCCCCCCAATATGCAAATGAGGAATCATAAAGATGCACCAAACTCTTGCTTATGCCATGGGTACACCAAAGACTCCTCATTTGCTTATGAATTAAAAGCTCTTGTATCAAGTGTGTTGCTAATATGGTTGTTATAGGGGCTAAGTCCTCTACAACACTATATAGGCCATTCAAAATGCATTTTGAGTGTGATGAACTGCCTTTAATTCAGCAATAATGCCTGCAGAGATGACAGGAGGTTATGCTGGCCATAAACATTAGATGTATATTTAGCCATCTTATCAATGTTGATAAGACAACCCTTTAATATTTATGGGTTCCAAGACAGCAGATGATCCTTTTTTTCTTAAGGTACCTTCACACGAAACGACATCGCTAGCGATCCGTGACGTTGCAGCGTCCTGGATAGCGATATCATTTCGTTTGACACGCAGCAGCGATCAGGATCCTGCTGTGATGTCGCTGGTCGCTGAATAAAGTCCAGAACTTTATTTGGTCGTCCGATCGCTGTGTATCGTTGTGTTTGAAAGCAAAAGCAACGATACCAGCGATGTTTTACACTGGTAACCAGGGTAAACATCGGGTTACCAAGCGCAGGGCCGCGCTTAGTAACCCGATGTTTACCCTGGTTACCAGCGTAAAAGTAAAAAAAACAAACAGCACATACTTACATGCGTCCCCCAGCGTCTGCTTCCTGACACTTACTGAGCGCCGGCCCTAAAGTGAAAGTGAAAGCACAGCGGTGACGTCACCGCTGTGCTGTTAGGGCCGGAGCTCAGTCAGTGTCAGGAAGGGGACGCGCAGGTGAGTATGTGCTGTTTGTTTTTTTTACTTTTACGCTGGTAACCAGGGTAAACATCGGGTTACTAAGCGCGGCCCTGCGCTTAGCAACCCGATGTTTACCCTGGTTACCCGGGGACCTCGGCATCGTTGGTCGCTGGAGAGCGGTCTGTGTGACAGCTCTCCAGCGATCAAACAGCGACGCTGCAGCGATCAGCATCGTTGTCGCTATCGCTGCAGCGTCACTTCGTGTGAAGGTACCTTTAGGAAGATACGCACCTGCCAGAAGAATCAGTTGGAAATGGTTGGGACAGACAATGTTAGAATGCGTATGGTTAGCTTCAACTACTAATGGATCATTTTTCCACCAACATAGCTGTATAAGGGCTTGCTTTTTTGCAGGGTGAGTTGTAGTTTTGAAAGACATCATTCATTTTAACATGCAATGTAGTGAAAAAGGGAAAAAAATCCGAATGGGATAAAATCGGAAAGAAAATACAATTCTGACATTTTGTTTGTTCCCTGCATGTCAAGGCAGCATGACTTTTCCAGTCTGTATGTGGAGCGCCCCCAGACGCAGGGTCACGGGGCACTCGGTACCGGGCCCCTCTGTCTCAGTTCTGGGGTTGTCACAGTGGCTAGACCCGGTCCGTGACCCTGCTAAGGGGCGTCCAATGAAAGGTGTGATGATGGTGCGTGGTGTAGATCTCGGTGAATAACGAGGACACAGGGTTGCAGTCTCTTTACCTCTTTACTGAAGGGTTCAGGATCCTCAATCCAGAGTACGGTTAACAGGGCTGGCTGAGACCGGCTGGTCCAAAGGCACCTCCAGAGTTCCCTTTGCAGGTGGAAATCTGTTCCTACCTTCTAGCGCCTGTGTGTTGTAGTACTTCCCTGTTGAGCACCACGGGATAGTCCTCACAACTGTTGTGTCTGTTTCTGATGTTCTTTCCCACAACTTATATCTGTTCTGATGTTCTTCTCCGTCCCCCAGATGATATGGCTAGGACGCACCCGTATGACGGGTAGGCCTGGAGTTCTTCCGTGTTGTGAATTCTGTTGTGGGTTCTGCTCTTGGGCTCCCTCCGGTGGTTATAAGTGGTAGTGCTGTTGTTTGTCCTTCACAGCAGTCATCAGGTGCTTCCACTTTGGACGGGGCTATTTAGTCTGGCTTCACCCTTTAGTGAGTGCCAGTTGTCCATTGTTTTTCTGGAGGATTCACATCTCTGCTTGGTTTCTCCTGCTGGATTGTCCAAATCATCAAAGATAAGTCCTGGCTTTGTTTTTGCAGTCCACATGCGGTGGACTTTATAGTTCAGTGAATTGCTATGTTTTTTCTTGTCCAGCTTTGTCTGTGTAAGGATTTATTCAGCCAAGTTGGAAGCTCTGGAGTCGCAGAGTTACCCTCCATGCCTTTAGTTAGGTGTGGAGATTTTTGTATTCTCTGTGGTGGATTTTTGTAGTAATTTAATACTGACCGTACAGTACTCTGTCCTGTCTTTTCTTTCTAGGTAGCGTGGCCTCCTTTGCTAAATTCTGTTTTCAGTCTGCGTTTGTAATTTCCCTCTCCTCTCACAGTCAATATTTGTGGGGGGCTGTCTTTCCTTTGGGGATTTTCTCTGAGGCAAGATAGTTTTCCTGTTTCTTTCTTTAGGTGTAATTAGTCCTCCGGCTGTGACGAGGTGTCGAGGGAGTGACAGGAACATCCCACGGCTACTTATAGTTGCGGTGTTAAGTTCAGGGTCTGCGGTCAGTATAGAGGCCACCTACTCCAGAGCTCGTCCATGCTGCTCCTAGGCCACCAGATCATAACAGTACAACTGGCCAACAATGAGTTAACCGCATCTCAAAAGAAGGGAAAGAAAGTGCTGAGCCATTTTTTTTCTGTACTCTGTTGTGTTTTTTTTTTTTCCCTCTTCACCTCTGGGTGGCTCAAGAGTTAGGCGCTGACATGGATGTTCAGGGACTTGCTTCTCGGGTGGATCAACTTGCTGCTAGAGTACAGGGTATTTCTGATTATATCGTGCAGACTCCTGTTTTAGAGCCTAGAATTCCTACCCCCGATCTGTTTTTTGGGGACAGGTCCAAATTTTTGAGCTTTAAAAATAACTGTAAACTGTTTTTTGCTCTGAAGCCCCGTTCCTCTTGTGATCCCATCCAGCAGGTAAAAATTGTCATTTCTCTGTTGCGTGGCGACCCGCAGGATTGGGCATTTTCCCTGGAATCTGGGAATCCGGCCTTGCTTAATGTAGACACCTTTTTTCAGGCGCTTGGGTTATTGTATGATGAACCTAATTCTGTGGATCATGCTGAGAAAACCTTGTTGGCCCTGTGTCAGGGTCAAGAAGCGGCAGAATTATATTGCCAGAAATTTAGAAAATGGTCTGTGCTTACTAAGTGGAATGAGGATGCTTTGGCGGCAATTTTCAGAAAGGGTCTTTCTGAATCTGTTAAAGATGTTATGGTGGGCTTCCCCACGCCTGCAGGTCTGAGTGATTCTATGTCTCTGGCCATTCAAATTGATCGGCGCTTGCGTGAGCGCAGAGTTGTGCGCACTATGGCATTGTCTTCCGAGCGGAGTCCTGAGCCAATGCAGTGTGATAGGATTGTGTCTAGAGCTGAACGCCAAGGATTCAGACATCAGAATAGGTTATGCTTTTACTGCGGCGATTCTGATCATGTTATTTCTGATTGCCCTAAGCGAGCCAAGAGAATCGCTAATTCTGTTACCATCAGTACTGTACAACCTAAATTTCTGTTATCTGTGACCCTGATCTGCTCATTATCGTCATTCTCTGTCATGGCATTTGTGGATTCAGGCGCCGCTTTAAATTTGATGGACTTAGAATTTGCCAGACGTTGTGGTTTTCCCTTACAGCCTTTGCGGAGTCCTATCCCTTTGAGGGGTATTGATGCTACACCATTGGCTAAAAATAAACCTCAGTTTTGGACACAGTTAACCATGTGCATGGCGCCAGCCCATCAGGAAGATTGTCGTTTCCTGGTGTTGCATAATTTGCATGATGCTATTGTGCTGGGGTTTCCATGGTTACAGGTACATAATCCGGTGTTGGATTGGAAATCTATGTCTGTGACTAGTTGGGGTTGTCAGGGGGTTCATGATGACGTTCCTCTGATGTCAATTTCCTCCTCCCCCTCTTCTGAAATTCCTGAGTTTCTGTCAGATTTCCAGGATGTTTTCGATGAGCCCAAGTCCAGTTCCCTTCCACCGCATAGGGACTGTGATTGTGCTATTGACTTGATTCCAGGCTGTAAGTTTCCTAAGGGCCGACTTTTCAACCTGTCTGTGCCTGAACATGCCGCCATGCGGAGCTATGTAAAGGAGTCTTTGGAGAAGGGGCATATTCGGCCATCTTCTTCTCCATTGGGAGCAGGCGTTTTTTTTTTTTGCCAAGAAGGATGGCTCCTTGAGACCCTGTATTGATTATCGCCTCTTGAATAAGATCACGGTCATATTCCAATACCCTTTGCCTTGCTTTCTGATTTGTTTGCCAGGATTAAGGGGGCTAGTTGGTTTACTAAGATTGACCTTCGAGCGGCATATAATCTTGTTCGTATTAAGCAGGGTGACGAATGGAAAATTGAGTTTAATACGCCCGAGGGCCATTTTGAATATCTTGTGATGCCATTCGGACTCTCTAATGCCCCATCTGTGTTTCAGTCCTTCATGCATGATATTTTTCGGAATTATCTTGATAAATTCATGATTGTATATTTGGATGATATTTTGATTTTTTCCAATGATTGGAAGTCTCATGTGAAACAAGTCAGGATGGTATTTCAGGTCCTTCGTGATAATGCCTTGTTTGTGAACGGGTCTAAGTGCCTCTTTGGAGTACAGAAGGTTTCTTTTTTGGGCTTCATTTTTTCTCCATCATCTATAGAAATGGATCCGGTTAAGGTTCAGGCCATTCATGATTGGATCCAGCCCACATCCGTGAAGAGCCTTCAGAAATTTTTGGGGTTTGCTAATTTTTATCGCCGTTTCATTGCCAACTTCTCCAGTGTGGTTAAACCCCTGACCGATTTGACGAGGAAGGGCGCTGATGTAGCTAATTGGTCCTCTGAGGCTGTTTCTGCCTTTCAGGAGCTTAAGTGCCGATTTTCTTCTGCCCCTGTGTTGCGTCAGCCGGATGTTTCTCTTCCTTTTCAGGTTGAGGTTGACGCTTCTGAGATTGGGGCAGGGGCCGTTTTGTCTCAGAGAAATTCTGATGGTTCCTTGATGAAACCGTGTGCCTTCTTTTCTCGAAAGTTTTCGCCTGCGGAATGCAATTATGATGTCGGCAATCGTGAGTTGTTGGCTATGAAGTGGGCATTTGAGGAGTGGCGACATTGGCTTGAGGGGGCCAAGCACCGTATTGTGGTCTTGACCGATCATAAGAATCTGATTTACCTTGAGTCTGCCAAACGGCTGAATCCTAGACAGGCACGATGGTCCCTGTTTTTCTCCCGTTTTGATTTTGTTGTCTCGTATCTTCCGGGTTCTAAGAATGTTAAGGCTGATGCCCTCTCTAGGAGTTTTTTGCCTGATTCCCGTGGGATTCTTGAGCCGGTTGGTATTCTGAAGGAGGGGGTGATTCTTTCTGCCATCTCCCCTGATTTGCGACGGGTTCTTCAGGAGTTTCAGGCTGATAAACCTGATCGCTGTCCAGCGGGGAAACTGTTTGTTCCTGACAGATGGACTAGTAAAGTGATTTCTGAGGTTCACTGTTCTGTGTTGGCTGGCCATCCTGGGATTTTTGGTACCAGAGATTTGGTTAGTAGGTCCTTTTGGTGGCCTTCTTTGTGACGGGATGTGCGTTCTTTTGTGCAGTCCTGTGGGACTTGTGCGCGGGCCAAACCTTGCTGCTCCCGCGCCAGTGG
The DNA here is from genome assembly GCF_051348905.1 of Ranitomeya variabilis. Lineage (NCBI taxonomy): Eukaryota > Metazoa > Chordata > Amphibia > Anura > Dendrobatidae > Ranitomeya > Ranitomeya variabilis. The sequence continues at coordinate 731,594,896 of NC_135233.1, forward strand.
GTTGCTTTTGCCTTTGCCGGTCCCTGAGAGGCCTTGGACATATATTTCTATGGATTTTATTTCGGATCTTCCTGTTTCCCAGAGGATGTCTGTTATCTGGGTGGTCTGTGACCGGTTTTCTAAGATGGTTCATTTGGTACCTTTGCCTAAATTGCCTTCCTCTTCTGAGTTGGTTCCGTTGTTTTTTCAGCATGTGGTTCATTTGCATGGCATTCCGGAGAATATTGTGTCCGATAGAGGTTCCCAGTTTGTTTCTAGGTTTTGGCGGTCCTTTTGTGCTAAGCTGGGCATTGATTTGTCTTTTTCTTCCGCATTTCATCCTCAGACAAACGGCCAAACCGAGCGAACTAACCAGACTTTGGAAACTTATTTGAGATGCTTTGTGTCTGCCGATCAGGATGATTGGGTGGCTTTCTTGCCATTGGCCGAGTTTGCCCTTAATAATCGGGCTAGTTCTGCTTCTGCTTGGTTTCACCATTCTTTTGTAATTCTGGGTTTCATCCTTGTTTTTCTTCAGGGCAGGTTGAGTCTTCTGATTGTCCTGGGGTGGACTCTGTGGTTGACAGGTTGCAGCAGATTTGGGCTCATGTTGTGATTAATTTGGTGTTGTCTCAGGAGGAGGCTCAGCGTTTTGCCAACCGTCGTCGGCGTGTGGGTTCCCGGCTTCGGGTTGGGGATTTGGTCTGGTTGTCTTCTCGTCATGTTCCTATGAAGGTTTCTTCCCCGAAGTTCAAGCCTCGGATTATTGGTCCTTATAGGATTTCTGAGATTATCAATCCAGTGTCTTTTCGTTTGGCCCTTCCAGCCTCTTTTTCCATCCATAATGTTTTTCATAGATCTTTGTTGCGGAAATATGTGGTGCCCGTGGTTCCCTCTGTTGATCCTCCTGCCCCGGTGTTGATTGATGGGGAGTTGGAGTATATTGTGGAGAAAATCTTGGATTCTCGTTTTTCAAGACGGAGGCTTCAGTATCTTGTCAAGTGGAAGGGTTATGGCCAGGAGGATAATTCTTGGGTTGTTGCCTCCGATGTTCATGCTGACGATTTGGTTCGTGCCTTCCATTTGGCTCGTCCAGATCGGCCTGGGGGCTCTGGTGAGGGTTCGGTGACCCCTCCTCAAGGGGGGGTACTGTTGTGAATTCTGTTGTGGGTTCTGCTTTTGGGCTCCCTCCGGTGGTTATAAGTGGTAGTGCTGCTGTTTGTCCTTCACAGCAGTCATCAGGTGCTTCCACTTTGGACGGGGCTATTTAGTCTGGCTCCACCCTTTAGTGAGTGCCAGTTGTCCATTGTTTTTCTGGAGGATTCACATCTCTGCTTGGTTTCTCCTGCTGGATTGTCCAAATCATCAAAGATAAGTCCTGGCTTTGTTTTTGCAGTCCACATGCGGTGGACTTTATAGTTCAGTGAATTGCTATGTTTTTTCTTGTCCAGCTTTGTCTGTGTAAGGATTTATTCAGCCAAGTTGGAAGCTCTGGAGTCGCAGAGTTACCCTCCATGCCTTTAGTTAGGTGTGGAGATTTTTGTATTCTCTGTGGTGGATTTTTGTAGTAATTTAATACTGATCGCACAGTACTCTGTCCTGTCTTTTCTTTCTAGGTAGCGTGGCCTCCTTTGCTAAATTCTGTTTTCAGTCTGCGTTTGTAATTTCCCTCTCCTCTCACAGTCAATATTTGTGGGGGCTGTCTTTCCTTTGGGGATTTTCTCTGAGGCAAGATAGTTTTCCTGTTTCTTTCTTTAGGGGTAATTAGTCCTCCGGCTGTGACGAGGTGTCGAGGGAGTGACAGGAACATTCCACGGCTACTTATAGTTGCGGTGTTAAGTTCAGGGTCTGCGGTCAGTATAGAGGCCACCTACTCCAGAGCTCGTCCATGCTGCTCCTAGGCCACCAGATCATAACACTTCCAGGACCCTAGTGACGCCCCTCTCCCACAGTTGCCCCCTATGTCTGCTTAGGTGATTTAGGTGAGACAGCCAACCTATAATTAACTGTCCTACCGTTGGTTTGAAGTAATGCTTGGAGCCCAATACTTCCTCGGCGTTCCGGCCACCGGCTACGTGCCTCAGTAGGATGTTGCCTCGATCTTACGGCACGACTCCTACTGGTGTTATCTCCTTTTTTCTTTGATCTCGTTTCTCACTCTTCACAATAAACCTCGCTTCTTGTCCTTTCTTGAGATACCGCCGCTATGTCGTGCAGGTGCGGTTCCATAACGCTCTGTCTTGTTCGCTAGGCCTCTGTCAGGATCCCACCCCTGACAGGCACCCCCCCAGATCTTTCCCCGCAACACCCTCTGCCACAGGATGTTGCCTGGTTCCAACCCAGTCAGCTTCTCCCTAACTTCCTATCCAACCCCCAGTTTTACCAGATTGTGAGGTGTGGCCTAATACATAGTACCCTTTGCTCCCCCTGGAGGCCAGACTGTGAAGTGTATTGGTGTCCCGTGATACCTGGTCAGGTGAACTCCTTCAGTGCCATCAGATGTACCATCACTCCCCTTAGCGGCGGAGCATCAGTACTGCAGCGACCAGGACTCTGGGGCGCTGCACTCCCCCCCGGTTAAATCCAGTACTCCCGGACTTGGAAGAAACCAACAATACATGTCAGCAAAAGACATACAAATTTTGAAATGCAATAAACAAGTAATAAGTAATAATAACAGTGCTTCCCTTTATGGGAGGTGAAGACTCTTAAACGTTACAAAACAGGAACATGGTTAAATATTTTAAGTAACAGATTATACATAACTTCTCTTACCCAGTCGGGTATTCTACTTAAATGCAAATTCTGAACAATAATTTAACTTTGCCTTTAAGGACGTATAAGCTGGATCCACTAAAGGCTTATTATAAAACTCTAAGTATAAATTAACTTTTTCTTTATTTTTCTCCTCTAAGTGCAACATTTTCTTCTTACTCTCTGATTTGTCTTATGCAGGACCGCCTGTCTATCTGCCCAGGCCTACTGCCTCTTCTCTTAGTATGGAATCACTGAGCCATCTCTCTATGGCTCCTAGGAGGACTCACCCACTAACCCCTACGGGTTTACTTCCTGTCCTCAATCTTTTAACAACATTATCAAACATTTTCTATAACTGTCTAGCTAACTACATAATACTCCTATGTAAAACATTATGACTATTCACTTTCTTTTAAGGCAACATTATACATTAAGTGCAACTGGTGAACATACCCTTTAAGAGGGGACCAAGTCTCTTTGAGGTAGTGCAACTTCTCAAGTTGCAAGTCCGTGTACGGCAGGAACTCCTGTACTGTTTCCAGGAACAGTTTCTTTGCAAAGAGTTCTTTTTCTTGTAAAACCAGTAGGGGGCACCCTTAATAGGGTGCGAACTATTTACAATGCAGTTTGTGAACCATTCACCGTCCATGATTCGGTAGTCTTTACAACGTGGGTGAACAAGGAGCAAAAATGAAAATAAAAGCAAAAATAAAAGCAATGGGGATCCCAGGTAAACGAAGGGATCCCTTTAAGAATAACCTTGGTCGGGTGTTAGCAGCAAAAAGCAGGAAAACAAACAGTTAACTATTTACATACTCGTGGTTCCGAGGTTTAGTTGGATGGCTTCCAGGGCTGCACCTGGCACTTAACCCTTCTTGGCTTGGGAAAAGTGAGGTCCAGGGTTACACCCAGTGCTGGACAAACGCCGTTAATCCGTTTTTCATGTACGGTTAAATCAGGCGCAGCGATGGAGGTCTGTGCAGCTTGAGAATGGGCATTCGCTGCAGCAGAGGTAGTGGCTGCTGCAAGATCAGTCACTGGAACGGAGTCAGCAGCTGTGGCACTAGCAGTCACTGGAGTGGTGTCGGTCGTCAGGGCAGGGTCATCCTTCATACCTGCTTCAGATGCGGTCCCTCAGGTGCCGGTCTGCTCCGTCTCCGCTGGGGTCTGGAACGCTGGTTGTGGGGCCTTGTGCTATGACGTTGTCATCTCTGCTTGCAGCATCCAACTTTCCGGCAGGGCCTTGCTTTCCAGCTTCGGAGCGCTGGAACTTCTTTCCTGCCCCGGACCAGATGAGGCTGCCGACAGACGTCTGGTGAGGCTCCCGATGAAGGTCTTCTTCCATCCGGCCTCAGTGCTCAGCTGCGTCCACAGGAGTTGGTTGCTGAGCTCGTCCACTCCGGCCTGCAGGAAGTCAGAGCCAACAGGTGATGCCTGGCCATGGTATCTCTCTGGGTAGCTGGGGGAGTCCTCTGCTCCGACCCCACGCTCCGATCCCAGGCGGCTGGCCATGGCGTCTCCCACGTGGCTCACTTCTTCTTCCTCGTCCTTTTCCCGCTCTCTCCTTCGTGGGCGGTTTCTTTTTCATTGTCTCCGCCCTCCATTGAGGATTAGGAGGCGGATCTCGGCTGCTGACGGACACGTCCTCAAGGTACAGAAATATTTAGACTGGGCGGCCATTGTCTTTCGCGCTCTTCAGCTTGTCTACGCCCACTTCCACGCCTTTCTTCTTCTCCGCCTTTCTTCTTCTCCTGCGCTCCTCTTAGTGCTGTAATGGCAGCGGTTTTGTCGGGAACTTTTGGCGGCAATACACAGTCTTTGCAATAAGTCACAGTTCAAGCACAATTCAGATACAGTTCCAAGGCACACATGACCTGATTCTTCAGGCTTAAGTAGATCCTGTTCGTGACGCCAAGTTTGGAGCACCCCCAGACGCAGGGCCACGGGGCACTCGGTACCGGGCCCCTCTGTCTCAGTTCTGGGGTTGTCATGGTGGCTAGACCCGGTCCGTGACCCTGCTAAGGGGCGTCCAATGAAAGGTGTGATGATGGTGCGTGGTGTAGATCGCGGTGAATAACGAGGACACAGGGTTGCAGTCTCTTTACCTCTTTACTGAAGGCTTCAGGATCCTCAATCCAGAGTACTGTTAACAGGGCTGGCTGAGACCGGCCGGTCCGAAGGCACCTCCAGAGTTCCCTTTGCAGGTGGAAATCTGTTCCTACCTTCTAGATCCTGTGTGTTGTAGTACTTCCCTGCTGAGCACCACGGGATAGCCCTCACAACTGTTGTGTCTGTTTCTGATGTTCTTTCCCACAACTGATGTTCTTCTCCGTCCCCCAGATGATATGGCTAGGACGCACTCGTATGACAGGTAGGTCTGGAGTTCTTTCGGGACCCTAGTGACGCCCCTCTCCCACAGTTGCCCCCTATGTCTGCTTAGGTGATTTAGGTGAGACAGCCAACCTATAATTAACTGTCCTGCCGTTGGTTTGAAGTAATGCTTGGAGCCCAATACTTCCTCGGCGTTCCGGCCACGTGCCTCAGTAGGATGTTGCCTCGATCTTACGGCACGACTCCTACTGGTGTTATCTTCTTTTTGCTTTGATCTCGTTTCTCACTCTTCACAATAAACCTCGCTTCTTGTCCTTTCTTGAGATACCGCCGCTATGTCGTGCAGGCGCGGTTCCTTAACGCTCTGTCTTGTTCGCTAGGCCTCTGTCAGGATCCCACCCCTGACAGGGACCCCCCCGGATCTTTCCCCGCAACACCCTCTGCCACAGGATGTTGCCTGGTTCCAACCCAGTCAGCTTCTCCCTAACTTCCTATCCAACCCCCAGTTTTACCAGATTGTGAGGAGTGGCCTAATACATAGTACCCTTTGCTCCCCCTGGAGGCCAGACTATGAAGTGTATTGGTGTCTGTGATACCTGGTCAGGTGAACTCCTTAAGTGCCATCAGATGTACCATCACTCCCCTTAGCGGCGGAGCATCAGTACTGCAGCGACCAGTACTCTGGGGCGCTGCATATGATTAGCACAAAAAATATTGCATAGTTTTGCTTTTATGTAAGTGGTGAAACAAAATTCATACATTTTTAAAAAAAAATAATCAGGTTTATGCATCATTTTTTCATACCTGTAATGTTTTCATTTTTCCATTTATGTACCTTTATGAGGGCTAGTTTTTTGCACAGTGAGCAACCATTTTAATTTATACCATTTTAGTAATTTGATTTAGTCAAAAATGTATTTTTTTAGAGAGGACTAATGAACCAAAATGACAATTCTGGCATTTTATTTTTTATTCACTTTTTTTCGATGAATGCAGGTTCATGTCCCCTAAGGGTACTAAAAAGCAAATGAAAGCATTTATAAACAAGTTTACAAAAAATATAAAAGTTCAAATCTCCTCTGATATCCCCAATTGAAGATAATAATACAAAAAATACTCATATTTGCTATCAATGCATCCATAAAAGTGTGATCTATCACTATATAAAATAAGTTAGCGAGATCAGTGAACAACATAAAGATAACAAAAAAGAATCAAAAGAATTGGTCTTTTATTGCTGTTGCAACACTAGAAAAGCAGTGATTGAAATGTCATATCTACCCCATAAAGATCAGCTAAAATCGCAAAAAAATAAGCTGCAACACAGTTCCATGGACTGAAAATTGAAAACTTTATGGGTCACGGAGTATTGTAACAGAAGCCAATTTTTTTTTTACAAATTTCCGCAAAATGTCCTCCCACTTAAATAGAAAATAAATAATTAAGTTAATGCCTCAATCGTACTGACCTGTTGAATTATTTCCAGATAATTTCTACCTCGCAATAAACACTAACAGCAAAACCTAAAACAAACAATTGTAGAATTACAGGTTTTATTGTGCAACGTCACTACACAATGTTTTTTTTTTTTTACTGTTCTCTGGTAATTGAATGGAAAAGTGAATGGCAACCGAAACTACAACTTTGTCCCGCAAAAAAACAAGACCTCATATGGCTATTTGGATAGAAAAATAAAAAGTCGTGGCTTTTTGAACAAGAAGAGGAAAAAACATAATGCAAAAATAGAATAAAAAATATCGCCCTATCGAGAAGGGTTTAATGGCCACTGCCAAATTGTGGAGGTTTTTCTAAAGCAAACTCAGAAATAAAAGCTCTACCACATAAAATGGTAACTACAATGTCAAATGTATGTTTAGAATAATTTTTCAAGAGTGACATGACTGTATTAAGCAATCCATATTTTCATATACTGTAAATGTTTTTTTTATTATTAATCAATACTGTTCCTGGAGTACATTATATGTACATATATAATATTCATACTTTTTTTTTAAATTTATTATAAATATTTAAGCTAGCTCATCATGCCATTAAATAGGGAAACCATACAAATCCTTAATAGTTCTGAGAACAATATTTTTCCACTTTCATGAGAAATTATGGCCTAAAGGCTCTATTTACCGATCCACATCCATCTTTCCTGCAGTAATTGCTCATGAACCTATTCATATTCCTATATCTTATCGCTTGATTTTTATTGCAATTCCCTATGGCTATGGCAAACTTTTCAGTCCTTACCCACTGCCTTCATTTAATTTGTCAAGATGCTTTAATATAATTGGAGACATGTGAAATTCGTGTGTGGTACTGATTACTAACATGTGGGCCACAGTAAAAAGGACAAATGGAGGGCAAAATGAAGAGATTTGCATCCTCCCAGCAGTCTTGCTAGAGTACATCTTACTAATTGTACTATACTGAAGTTGTACGTCAGCTCCTATGTCAAGACGCTAGGAGAAATGTAACCGTAAATCTAACTACCTTGATTTTAAGTACATAAACCAGCTTCCTTCATGTATACAGATCCACTTAATGCTTAGATTCACACATCAGAATAGTGAAATAATCTTTAAATTAATTCTAATGCTTAACAGTGTTTCTGTAAACCACAGCAGGTTAGGAATACTTGACAATCTTCTTGCCGTCACAAGATTTTCTTTTTTCTTACAAAACAATATTTACGAGTGTTCTACGCCTACAGGAGGGTGTGATGCCACAATTCAAAGGATCGAGCTTGGGGGCATCATTTATCAGGAATAATCTTTCTGTAACGACAATGCACATGTAATAACTTGCATCAGATATAAACACAAGATAAAACCTGTTAATTAATGGCTACACACTAGTGACCTACTGGCCTACATAACCAAGCAAAAAAACGAACTCTGAAATTACCTTCTATTCAAAGTAGTTTTCTAACTTCTCTTCACATGTTTGTTGTAAACCAGAAAAAGCGTTAGACCACTAAAAACTTACTTTTCTTGATATATTAGTAAAAACATATAGGACTTATAAATATTGACCATATCAACAACAAGGACTCTTAGGGTATTTCAGGATCTGGTCGTGTCGAGCTACTAACAATAAGTATGGATTTTTTTTTTTTATCTGTACTACTCTATTTTCATGGAGAACCAGTTGCATTTATCTGATTTGGGACAGACAGACTATAACTCTGACTTTGATACATACAGAGTTAGCCTTATAAATACTAACCTTTAAAAATACATATATAGCTGCCTAAGATTAGTTTTCTTTGTGTCTCCTGGGGATTGGACCAGAGGGATTTAGGTATTCTGGAGCAATAATTTCGCCTTATATTTTGAACCCAAGACACTGATATGATGACAACTCTATATGTGCTAGAATACTTGCCATAACTAGTTACAGTGCCTTGCAAAAGTATTTAGCTCCCTGGAACTTTTCAACCTTTTCTCACATATCATGCTTCAAACATAAAGATACCAAATGTAAATTTTTGGTGAAGAATCATCAACAAGTGGAACACAATTGTGAAGTTGAACGAAATTTATTGGTTATTTTACATTTTTGTGGAAATTCAAAAACTGAAAAGTGGTGCGTGAAATATTATTCGGCCCCTTTACTTTCAGTGCAGCAAACTCACTCCAGAAGTTCATTGTAGATCTCTCAATGATCCAATGTTGTCCTAAATGCCTAATGATGATAAATATAATCCACATGTGTGTATTCAAGCCTCCGTATAAATGCACCTACTCGGTGATAGTCTCAGGGTTCTGTTTGAAGCACAGAGAGCATCATGAAGACCAAGGAACACAGCAGGCAGGTCCGTGATACTGTTGTGGAGAAGTTTAAAGTGGGATTTGGATACAAAATGATTTCCAAAACTTTAAACATCCCAAGGAGCACTGTGCAAGTGATCATATTGAAATGGAAGGAGTATCATACCACTGCAAATCTACGAAGACCCGGCCGTCCCTCTAAACTTTCACCTCAAACAAGGAGAAGACTGATCAGAGATGCAGCCAAGAGGCCCATGATCACTCTGGATGAACTGCAGAGATCTACAGCTGAGGTGGGACAGTCTGTCCATAGGCCAATAATCAGTCGTACACTGCACAAATTTGGCCTTTATGGAAGAGTGGCAAGAAGAAAGCCATTTCTCAAAGATATCCATAAAAACTGCTGTTTAAAGTTTGCAACAAGCCACCTGGGAGACACACCAAATATGTGGAAGAAGGTGCTCTGGTCAGATGAAACCAAAATTGAACTTTTTGGCGACAATGCCAAACGATATGTTTGGCGTAAAGGCAGCACAGATCATCATCAGCATCATGGTTTGGGCCTGCTTTTCTTCAGCAGGGACAGGAAAGATGGTTAAAATTGATGGGAAGATGGATGGAGCCAAATACAGGACCAGAAAACCTGTTGGAGTCTGCAAAAGAACTGAGACTGGGACGGAGATTTGTCTTCCAACAAGACAATGATCCCAAACATAAAGCAAAATCTACAATGGAATGGTTCACAAATAAATGTATCCAGGTGTTAGAATGGCCAAGTCAAAGTCCAGACCTTAATCCAATCGAGAATCTGTGGAAAGAGCTGAAAATTGCTGTTCACAAACGATCTCCATCAAACCTCACTGAGCTCGAGCTGTTTGCCAAGGAAGAATGGGCAAGAATTTCAGTCTCTCGATGTACAAAACTGATAGAGACTTGCCCCAAGTGACTTGCAGCTGTAATCGCAGCAAAAGGTGGCGCAACAAAGTATTAAGCTAAAGGGGCCGATCCTAATGTGCTACAGTGCTGGATGCCATATGTTGGTTCATTTTATTCACATGGAATAAAAATTAATTTTTAGCTACCTTCGCCATTCGCTGGAATTTTTCTGCTGGATTTTGTTGTGGCTGTCTCACCCTTATCCATGCGAGGCATCAGTCTGCAAACAGGAGGTCTAAACACTAAGACTTTTTCCTATTTTCACTATAATAAGTGATTGCAGTTTTATTAACAAAATTCAAATCCCTTTCCAACAATGAAGCAATAAGAAATAACAGGTAGGTATGCATCCTAAAAAGAATCAATACCTGCAACAAGTCGCTGGTTTAGTGTGGTCTATACAGATGTAAAATTTGACTAATAAACCAGATGTGCCAAAAAACTTGTTAGTGACACGCATACTTTGTGAGATAGACAGTCGCAGTTAAATGTCTGGATTTTGGAGTATTTTCTTTTGTATTCTTAATTAACCATTTCACTACCATGGTGGTACCCATAAGTCCTGCTAGGGAAGGGGTTCCTGACCTAGGACGTATGGGTATGTCCTGGGGATCGTTCAGGCACAGGAGCTGTGCCCGCGTGATCCCCACCTGGTGATCGGATTACATGACAGCCAACACCTGGGTCTCATAACCAGGAGTGGTACCCACACTGCCCCCAGCTGTTTAACCCCCTAAATGCCACAATCGACATTGGTCACAACATTTAGGAGGCTGGGAGAGGGAGGCACCTTCCTCTCCTGTTTGATCGACATCATCGCGAGGGCCTGATCATTTCCAAAGTGACAGGAACTCATCACAATGACATCCGGGTCACCCAGTTACAGAAAGCCTGTTAGACCATGCTCAGAGCATGGTCTAAGATGCTTCTGTCAGTACAGCACTGACAAGTATAGTGCATTGCAATGCATTATACTAGTGATCGGACTCATAAAAGTTAAAGTCCCACAGAGCAACTAAGAAAAAAAAATTGTTAAAATATATAAAGAAACTAAACTCACATATTAATAATTTAACCCATAAGTCCGTGTTTTATGTAAAAAAAAGCTAAATAAATAAAGAAATAAACACATATTTGGTATCGCTGTATCCAGAACAACCCATCCTATAAAACTGTTAGACTAGTTAACTCCTTCAGCGAACATCATAAATAAATTTAAAAGTGGCAAAAAACTATGCTTTTTCATCATACAACTAAACAAAAAGTGGAATAAAACGCAATAAGAAATTTGATTGTAAATAAAAATTTAATCTCTGAAAACACCATGTGTGGAGACATAGCATTGTGTCTTATATATCCAGATTACTATTTTTAGCAATCCAGAAAGAATAAACTTATCTATATGTTAACTTTTGAACTTAAGCATTTCTTTCTGGTTGGTCAAGAAAACAGACTGTTGCTAATATAAACCTGTAATATTGACTTGTAAGTTGGCATCTGATGTAACATATTGTGCTCTTATCCTTGATTACTAGTAATGTTTACTGATATGCTAATAATGCATTGTGTAGGCAAGATAGTTTGTTGACTTCAAAAACAGGAGTAAAAACTATTCAAATAGAATTATGCTACTCGATCTCATTTCCATTCTTACACTTTATGTAAATACTGAAAAAAGAAGGACACTTCATTAAGTAAAAAATAGGTTACATGCCTCTGTACAGAGAGACAGTGAGACAGAGAGAGACAGAGATTCAGCAAAACATCACAAGACAGGACAGCAGCCAATACATTATGGCTCCATCACGAGGGACACAGATCTATCATTCTACAGGAAACAACTCAGGGGACCTCGGCCCCGGTTGCAAGAATACAGATCTGTTCCATTGACCATCGCTGAACCATGGATACATTTGGAGAAAGCCAGGATTGGGACCCATCCATCGCTTGGCTCCATGGAGATGTTTGGAGAAGCCAGGTTGTGACCTGATCACAGTAAGGGTCATACCCTGCTCTTTGCACTGAGCGCTTACATCATGGTTTCTATGTAAATTTCTCAAATACGTGATGCAGACGGAACTCGTGGTGGAAGATTTCCTATAATGAAGCATATGTAGTAACTGTGGATGCCGTCTGGCCTATGATCTGGCGGTGTCTTATTAAGCTTTCATAAAAGTGCAGTTGGCCACAATTTTCAGCACTTCTAAAAAGTCTTTCTCTATACAACGTGTTGCGCTGTGTTATTTACCCATAGTTTATTTGCTTATGAATGGAGGTGCACACCCTTCTTTAAATACAGTACACTTCTGAAAAGAACAACCATGAACTGAGGCCAGGAGGTGTCCAGTATAACTCTGCTACCTCATTATAGTGAATGGATCCCTGGGAGGTTTCATCTGAATCATGTCATTTGGAGATTTAGATGGAAACTCTGATGTAAGTGCTCAGCATAGAGCACAGGATAAATGTGATCTAAAATGTTATGTAAAACGCTCCCAACAAAAGCTTCAAATCAATTCACAAAAAAGCAAGTCCTCACTCAGTTCTGTCATCTGTAAACGGAAATATAGGGGTCTTCCATGTTACTGTTAGTACTAAAGTTCTGGAGAAGCGAAATGGCTCTTTGCCCCCCCCCCAAAGAAATTCAGGAAATTCTGCACTCCCAAATCCAAATGCCCCCCTGATTTATGAGCCCCACAGTGCGCCTAAACCACATTTAGCTTCCACATGTTTAGCATTTCTGTAGCAATGAAAACACACCTAGTTTATGGGTACTGTACTTATACATGATTATTAGATCGCCCCTCAATTGTCTTATTCTAGATTCCATAATCCTAATTTTGCTAATCTCTCTGGGTATTGCAGCTACCCCATCCCCTTTATTAATTTTGTTGCCCCACCTCTAGTTTCATTATATCCTTCCTGAGCACCGGTGCCCAAAACTGTACACAGTACTCCATATGTGGTCTAAACAGGGACATGTACAGAGGCAGTATAATGCTCTCACCATGTGTATCCAGACCTCTTTTAATGCACCCCATGATCCTGTTTGCCTTGGCAGCCGCTGCCTGGCACTGGCTGCTCCAGGTAAGTTTATCATTAACTAGGATCCCCAAGTCCTTCTCCATGTCAGATTTACCCAATGGTTTCTCATTCAGTGTGTAATGGTGATATTGATTCCTTGTTCCCATGTGTATAACCTTACATTTATCATTGTTAAACCGCATCTGCCACCTTTCGGCCCAAGTTTCCAACTTATCCAGACTCATCTGTAGCAGAATACTATCTTGTCTTGTATTGACTGCTTTACATAGTTGTGTATCATCTGTAAATATCAGTATTTTAATGTGTAAACCGTCTACCAGATCGTTAATAAATATGTTGAAGAAAATAGGCCCCAACACCTACCCCTGCGGTACCCCACTGGTCAACGCAGTTAGAGAATATACCATTTATAACCACCCTCTGCTTTCTATCACTAAGCCAGTTACTTACCCATTTACACACATTTTCCCCCAGACTCAGCATTCTCATTTTGTGTACCAACCTCTTGTGTGGCACGATATCAAAGGCCTTGGAAAAATCAAGATATACCACGTCCAATGACTCACCTTGCTCCAGTCTATAGCTTACCTCTTCACAAAAAACTGATTAGGTTGGTTTGACAGGAGCAATTCCTCATAAACCCATGCTGATATGGAGTTAAACAGTTATTCTCATTGAGATAATCCAGAATAACATCCCTCAGAAACCCTTCAAATATTTTACCAACAATAGAGGTTAGACTTACTGGCCTATAATTTCCAGGTTCACTTTTAGAGCCCTTTTTGAATATTGGTACCACATTTGCTATGTGCCAGTCCTGTGGAACAGACCCCATCGCTATAGAGTCCCTAAATATAAGAAATGATGGTTTGTCTATTACATTACTTAGTTCTCTTAGTACTCGTGGGTGTATGCCGTCCGGACCCAGAGATTTATCTATTTTAATATTATTTAGCCGGTTTCGCACCTCTTCTTGCGTTAGAATGGTGATGGTGACCCTTAAAATAGGGTTTTCTTTGTCTCTCTGCATTTCTCCTAGCATTTCATTTTCAACTGCGAATACCGTGGAGAAGAAGGTGTTTAATATATTAGCTTTTTCCTCGTCATCTACAACCATTCTTTCCTCACAATTTTTTAAGGGGCCTACACTTTCACTTATAATTCTTTTACTATTGACATGGTTGAAGAACTGTTTGGGATTAGTTTTACTCTCCTTAGCAATGAGCTTCTCTGTTTCCTTTTTAGCAGCTTTAATAAGCTTTTCAGATAAAGTATTTTTCTCCCTATAGGTTTTTAGAGCTTCAATAGTGCCATCCTGCTTTAGTAGTTTAAATGCTTTATTTTTACTGTTAATTGCCTCTCTTACTTCTTTGTTTAGCCACATTGGGTTTTTCCTATTTCTTGTCCTTTTATTCCCACAAATTATAAACCGCTTACAATGCCTTTTTAGGATGTTCTTAAACATTTCACATTTATTATCTGTATTCTTATTTCTGAGGACATTGTCCCAGTCAACCAGATTAAGGGCATCTCTAAGCTGGTCAAACTTTGCTTTCCTAAAGTTCAGTGTTTTTGTGACTCCCTGACAAGTCCCCCTAGCGAAAGACAAGTGGTCGCTATTTCCTAGATGCCTGACGACTGGCAGATTTGTTATTCTGTCAGGTCTATTATATAGTATTAAGTCTAAAAGTGCTGCTCCTCTGTTTGGATTCTGCACCAATTGTGAAAGATAATTTTTCAGTGATATTTCAGTTTTTCTTTATTTAATTAATTTGCAAACATTTCTACATTTCTGGGGGGGGGAGGTTTCAGTCAAGATGGGGTGCAGATATAATTTTATGCCAATTGTTTGTATCCTATGTGGCATGGGATTATAAAACCATTTCAGTGTGTAGGTGTAACAGAACACCTAGACCCCCTTCAGTGTGCAGTTAGCAGTGGCAGGGTCAAGAGTAAAAAGGTTGTGAGTGACACATCTCACACCTTGAGCCAGCTAAGCTCAGAACAAAAGCCTTGCTTACCAATTGGATACCATGTGGTCTAAACTACTGCTTTGTTGAGTCTGCTGTGATGCTAGAAGGAGGTATGGAGATACTACACATCCTAGCCTTACATCTTACCTGCATATTTCCAAGATCCCCAGAACACGTCTAACACTTAGACCTCCTTCAGTGTGCAGTTAGCAGTGGCATGGGGAAGGTCAAGTGTAAAAAGTCTGTGAATGACAGATCTCACACTTGGAGCCAGCTAAGCTCAGAACAAAAGGCTTGCTTGCCAAGTGCATACCATGTGGTCTAAACTGCTTTGTTGAGTTAACTATGATTCCATAAGAAGTTATGGAGATACTACACGTCATAGGTGAACATCGTGTACATTTCCAAGATCCCCGGAACATGGTGAGTGCCCGCCTGGGTCTTGGCATGTTCTAGCACCCAGGGGTATGGGTGTTACTATGAGATAGCGCTTACTGCATGTGTTGGGGGACCCATGCTTGGCAATGGGATTAAAGCACACAGGAACATTTTTCTCACTTAAACAGTCTATCCGGTTTATTTCCACGTCATAAACCGCACCACAAACAGTTCATTTTATACATCAACAGAGCATAATAGCCACCAACACTCTGTTGCAATGGCAGAAACTTCTCTGCCATTATTATAACCCCCTTCCTGGAGTTACCTTCCTGGAGCTCCTGCTCCTCACACTGACTCCTTGTCAGTCCTCATTCCCAGGGAAGCTGCCTAACAGGGATCACCATCCCGGAGGATGCCTTGCTCTCCAGGCAACCCGACAGTTTCAGACCCACAGAAGGACGGTAGTTTCCCCAACACAGTAGCTGTCACAGGCTCTGCTGGACCATGGCCTCACCCCATGCTCTTTAGGACTCCGGTCCTACTCCCAGGACAATCCAACACAGAGGCTATCCAGGTCCACAGCCTCTCCGTGTGCTATTCAGGGATCCGGTCCACACATAGGGCCTCCCAACACACAGGCCTTCCAGGTCCACAGCCTCTCAGTTTGCTATTCAGGACGTCCATCCACTCACAGGACCATCCAACACACAAGCCCTCCAGGACCTTGCACACAGACCATATGACCAGACCTCAGTCACATTATATTATAGAAGCCACTCCCACAGGTGGGAGGTGTGTGATTAGTCAGTTCCACCCAGCTCTCCAACTAACCCTGTAAGCCCCCTTATAACTAAACAAATACTTGTGGTTCCAAAACAATAACATTTTGGTCTTACAGCGCAGAGGACAATCTCTGTCTCTGTGACACATACCGGCAATTCACAATGACGCCAGACACTGTATCACATAGTAAAAATGTATTTTATACAATTATAAATTAGTCCTAATGATTTTAATAATCAACTGAGTATGAAAAAAATCACTTTGGGCTTGACCCCTAAATTCCACAGAATAGAAACAGACGAGGGCATATACAAATTCAATTGGACTACCACTGCAAGTGGACAATCTAAAAAGCTGATGAGCGCAGCAGACAAAAGTAAATACAAAGATAATGATGAAGATATGTTTACTTTTTAGCTTACTGGAACAACATTTTATATAATTTATAATCATTGGCAATGCAGGAATATTAAATTCCATTCCTAGTTCCTAAGTAGCTGCAACCGTGCAGAAGAATGTTTGCAAACTACTGTATGGCACATACAGTGTGATCATTTTGTGCCGTAAGATGGTACTAGCTGTGCTATACAAGGAAATCCTGGCACTTAGTTCTGTTCTAGAACAAAATGTAGAGTAGATGTGTTTTGCTTCCCATCTGTAGACATTTGGCATTGATATTACCTTAAGCTGTTTGAAGAGGGACCATAAATGAGGCATGAAAATCTACAGAGACTGTGTCAACTTGTTGATTTCGCTGGTACATTGACATTGATTGCTCTGTTAGGCTCCATCTGGTTTATAAAGCACACATTTGACTGTGACCCTTGCTTTAATTTATGTTACGGCAGACTTTTCAATATAACAAATATTGTCTTTTTTGTGGTACAGTTAAGTTTGTATTTATACTAGTAAATACATTAAACAATGTACAATGGGTTTGTGGAATACCTAGTGACCAAGGAAGCCATAACAAACCTACAAAGCACCCAGTAGTGTCAGAGTTCAGTGGAGGACATGAACATTTGTATTTATATCTGTAGGCTGCATTTGTTTACATGAATAACATTCTTAGCATCCATACATGATCGAAGGATCTGTTTAAGGCTACTTTCACACACAGCCTATTTGCTGCGTATTTTTACGCGCGCGTATTTTGCTGCTGCTTTACCTGCGTTTTTTTACGCAGGCAAAAAACGCAGCTGCTTTCACACACTGCGTTTTTTGCTGCGTTTTTTGCAGCTGCGTTTTTTTCAGCATTGTGTACTGAAACTAAAGTTTGTTTGAAAAAAAAAAAAAAGGGGGAAAAAAAAAAGAGTCATTGAGGTCATTTCCTGTCTTTATGACTCAGAATACAATACACACTGGAGTTAACATCATGTCGATTCTGCCAGCTGCAATGGCCTTGAGCCAAAGACGCCTCAGCAAGCGGAACAGACATCAGCTGGGGATCATTATGATTGCTGAAGTCCTTCGCCGCAGACTGGTAGGTACCATGGATGTGACTACTAGCTGTTTCCGTGCGGTGTGTCTCGTCTCTGTCTCCCCCAGTGCATGTTTGGAAAGTATTCACCTCAGTTGTTTAATCACTATAAAGCGCCTGTCACACGGCACAATATCGCTGGTGACATCGCTAATAACTCCAGATGTTTTCATCGCTCATGTGACGTATGAGCGACGTTGGCCCGTGTGACAGGGCGCAGCAACCAGCGATTTGTTTTCTTGTTCGCTGATCGCTGGTTGATGATCATGAGCATTTCACTGGCAATAATTGAGTGTGGCAAAGTGTGCATCGCTGCGTGTGACAGGAGCTCAGCGATGTATTTTGTGCGATCTGCCATTCTGGAGATAGGGCTCGCTAGATCGCCCACAGCATCGCTGCTGCGTCGCATAGGAGTCCCTATGAGCGATATTGATAGGTGTGACGGGAAGCAAGCGATAATTTTACATCGCTCTATCGACTTCCCGTCAGCCTCTTCGCGCACAATATCGCAAGCAATATCGTGACGTGTGATGCCCGCTTATTAAGGTATAATTTTTTTTTAGGCACGTAAACAGCCAAAAAGGATTTGGGTGCATCCCATTCTGGAAGAACGTGACGAGAAGGGAACTTTTCAAAACCTATATCAGGACTTAAGAACGTAAGTTTGTACCCTGTTGGCCCCTAAAAATGTTTGGTCGGAAACATGCACCTTTTCTTCCAAAGCATGTTTTATTGCAACCTACTATCTTCCCCTTGCATCCCCCAATAGGGTATCCCTATAATCTCCTTCTTTGTAAGGGAACCTATAATATTATTTTTCCGGTACTCCACATTGTTTGCTGTACGTTATTCCTGACACTCCTGTGAGTTCTTCTACCATAGATATAGAGTGCCTTCTATTCAGCAGTTCCCCTCGTAGTATATCTGATTTCTAGGGGGTGTCCTCTATTCATGGCAAGTGGGTGTTATGTAATGTGTATTGTTTTGTTTTTTTTTTTGTTTTCCATTATCAATGTACAAAATCAAAATAGATATGTACTTATCTACATCATTTTTGATCCAAAAATGTTTCCTACAGCTTTCCAGACCGATTCCAGCGGTTCACACGAATGAACATTCAGGATTTCGATCGCCTGCTGAATATAGTTTGTGAAGACTTGACTTTCCAGGATACGAGGATGCGGCAAGCGATCTCTGCGGAACAACGGCTGCTCATCACCTTGCGGTAAGTATAGTCATTAACGTAGAGTCGAACCTCAATCTGCGAGTTCCTCGCAGACCGAGTTTCTTGAAAGACGAGTTTACTATCTGGCCAAAATCTGCTTCGATCAGCAAGCAGACTTCGGTCAGCGAGCAAATCTCGCCTCCCAATGTGCCCGCCATCAGCGCTGATGGCGCGGCAGTATATGCCGCTCCATCAGCTGCTGAGTGCGCCCCGGCAACAGAGCTGCTGAGCGCGGCTGGATATACCGCGCACGTCAGCTGCTGAGCGTGCCCGGGCGCTGACTGAAGATCCACTCACCTGTCTTCAGTCTCCCCCGGGTCCAGCGATGTCTTATCCGGAGCGCAGCGCTGAGTATAATAATCACATCGTACGGCTAGGACCAGTGGTGATGTCAGAGGACATGTGACTTGTCAGATGACCGATCACATGTCCCCTGACATCACCACAGGTCCTGGCCGTACGATGTGCTTATTAAACTCACCTCTGCGCTCCTGAGAAGACATCGCTGGACCCGTGGGAGACTGAAGACAGGTGAGATGCCCTTATACTCACCCCGCTGCGCTCTGCTGGATGAAGACAGGTGAGTATGAGCATCTGGGGGCAGGCATGTAGCAGAGCCGGCTGTGTCCCTGCCCCCAGATGAGGTGTAGAACCGATCGTCTGCGTTTCAATGATTTCTTATGGAAATCATTGACTGTCCTGGAACGGATTATGCTCGTAGACCGAGGTGCAACTATATTCATGTTCCTACAACTGCCATATTAGATCACTTTTTATAAAACCAGGCTTGAAGCACATGATGGCAGTGACATAGGTTTATTTTTTTAAAACTGTTGTGTGTAGCTGGTCAGCAGTGTCATGTTTTAGATAGAAAGGAAGATGTAGGTAGCTTCAATTAGAAAGGTAGCCCTTTTTTTTTTTTTTTTTTTTTTTTTAAATTACAGGATGTGTTGGTATTTTTTGTATGACTTTTGGGTTTCAGATTCTAAATTGTGTTTAGAAATTTGTTTACTATATAGTGTCCTTTTTCTTTTTTAGATTTCTGGCCACAGGAGAGAGCTACACATCACTGCACTTTCAATTCCGGGTTGGTATATCCACCATCTCCGGAATTGTGAGGAGCACATGTGACGTGCTTTGGAAAAAATTGCAGCCCATCGTGATGCCTTCCCCAACCGAGGAGACTTGGCTACAGGTTGCAGCAGGCTTTCAAGCTGTAGCCAATTTCCCAAACTGTGTGGGAGCACTGGATGGCAAACATGTAAGGGTGCAGAAGCCACCAGGATCTGGATCAGTGTACTTCAATTATAAAAAGTACTGTTCCGTGGTCCTCATGGCAGTGGCTGATGCACATTACAAGTTTGTCTCCATTGATGTTGGTGCACCAGGCAGTTGTGGGGATTCGGGGGTATTTGGAAGATCAGAGCTTGGTCAGCAAATTTTTCAAAATCACGGAACGCTCCCAGCCCCACAACCTCTGCCGGGTTCCACAGATCCAGTACCCTTCGTGTTGGTATCGGATGAGGCTTTTCCTCTGAAGCCAAACCTGCTGCGCCCATACCCACGGAGGGGACTGAATACCCAGCAGAGCATATTTAACTATCGGCTGAGCCGGGCACGTAGATATGTGGAGTGCGCCTTCGGAATCCTGAGTAGTCAGTGGAGGGTGTTACACACAACTATCCAGTTGGAGGAGGAAACAGTTGGCAGTGTAATTAGAGCCTGCTGTGTTCTTCACAACTTTATGAGAGAACATGCATCCGAACCTGTAGATGAAACACAGCAGGCAGACCTTACTCCTTTCTTCTACATGTCAGCTGGTCGTCCATGCAACTCAGGTGTTAGTGTGAGGGAAACCTTCGCTAACTATTTTCAGAGTCCCGAAGGTGCCGTGCCCTGGCAATACTTCTGTGTTGGTGTTGAGCAGCTGGACCCGCAGAGAGCCCAAGGAGAAAGTCCCACACCAACTTCATAGGAATTCAAGTCCCAGCAGCGATGAACATGTTGGCGCCATTTTTTGCCATGGTCGACAAATCAAAGAAGCAGACTACATCATAGTTAAAAGTTCAAATATTTATTTGTAGTAACTGTCAAAATTGAAAAACTTTTCTAATAAAATTTAGAATAGAATGATTTGTTTTTGTTTTTTTTTGTTATTAACAAAATTCCACACGGAAACACTGTAAACATCCCCAAAATGGGATTATAAACCTGTGGATGTCCAAGTCCACTCATTAATTGCCGCCAGGAGGGCATGCTTCCAGCTTTCATTAGTATTGCGCAAGGCCCTTTCCTCGTCACCACTGACGGTGAGTCATTCGGCACTTGCGCAACACTAATCAGAGCTGGAAACATGCCCTCTTGGCGGAAACTGAGGAGTGGACTTGGACATCATGGCGTTCTCAAAATGAAAAGCCTCTAAACATCACAAACTTTTTATTAAAAAAAATGTAACTAACATGTTGATGTCTAAGTCCACTCATTAATTGCCGCCAGGAGGGCAT
This sequence comes from Ranitomeya variabilis, assembly GCF_051348905.1. Lineage (NCBI taxonomy): Eukaryota > Metazoa > Chordata > Amphibia > Anura > Dendrobatidae > Ranitomeya > Ranitomeya variabilis. The sequence continues at coordinate 731,616,072 of NC_135233.1, forward strand.
GCTTCCAGCTTTCATTAGTATTGCGCAAGGCCCTTTCCTCGTCACCACTGACGGTGAGTCATTCGGCACTTGCGCAACACTAATCAGAGCTGGAAACATGCCCTCTTGGCGGAAACTGAGGAGTGGACTTGGACATCATGGCGTTTTAAACATGAAAAGCAACATTATGCCTACTGGTCCTCATATAGGCTTTGTGAATATGAGTAGTAGCTCCAGTCTGGATAACATCCCCAAAATGGGATTATAAACCTGTGGATGTCCAAGTCCACTCATTAATTGCCGCCAGGAGGGCATGCTTCCAGCTTTCATTAGTATTGCGCAAGGCCCTTTCCTCGTCACCACTGACGGTGAGTCATTCGGCACTTGCGCAACACTTATCAGAGCTGGAAACATGCCCTCTTGGCGGAAACTGAGGAGTGGACTTGGACATCATGGCGTTCTCAAAATGAAAAGCCTCTAAACATCACAAACTTTTTATTAAAAAAAATGTAACTAACATGTTGATGTCTAAGTCCACTCATTAATTGCCGCCAGGAGGGCATGCTTCCAGCTTTCATTAGTATTGCGCAAGGCCCTTTCCTCGTCACCAGTGACGGTGAGTCATTCGGCACTTGCGCAACACTAATCAGAGCTGGAAACATGCCCTCTTGGCGGAAACTGAGGAGTGGACTTGGACATCATGGCGTTTTAAACATGAAAAGCAACATTATGCCTACTGGTCCTCATATAGGCTTTGTGAATATGAGTAGTAGCTCCAGTCTGGATAACATCCCCAAAATGGGATTATAAACCTGTGGATGTCCAAGTCCACTCATTAATTGCCGCCAGGAGGGCATGCTTCCAGCTTTCATTAGTATTGCGCAAGGCCCTTTCCTCGTCACCACTGACGGTGAGTCATTCGGCACTTGCGCAACACTTATCAGAGCTGGAAACATGCCCTCTTGGCGGAAACTGAGGAGTGGACTTGGACATCATGGCGTTTTAAACATGAAAAGCAACATTATGCCTACTGGTCCTCATATAGGCTTTGTGAATATGAGTAGTAGCTCCAGTCTGGATGGTGTTCTTCAGACTGGGCTACTACTCTGGATGTTGGTGCACCTGCAGCAGCACTTGGAGCAGATGGCAGAGGTCTATTGAATGCTGCTGCAGGTGCAAGAGGAGTCGGCGTCGGTGGATGCCAGATGTGGTTTAGTGAACAAACCATTTCTTCAAAGGTTGGATTTATATGCGGATACTTCTTAAAACATGTCACCGCCATTGAAATATACGTCATGCAGGAGTCCTGGACCTCGGGGGACAGAGTACGCATTCTGGAAGCTAGAGTGGTTCCATATGCTGAGAATTGATCCTCTTCAGGTTGGCGATCAATTAGAGAAATTGCCCTTGCCAAGGCAGCCGTCTCCTCATCCTCCTTTGAAGAGCCTCTTTTCCTCTTCCTCTGTGTTGAGGCTGGAGGTGGAGGTGGTGTTGGTGGCGGTGGTGGCGGCGGCGATGCCAATGAACTAGTCTCGGAGAGGGGCAGATCATCATTTTGGGTAGAAGGGTCAGGCCTTGGCTCATTTGGAAGAGAGCTGGTAGCAGGCTGTGAAGCATGTTCATACACTGGAGTTGTTGCTGTGGCCGGGATTTCGGTCATCGGCTGGACATTGCCTATGGTTCTGTAAAGAGAAACATCAAAACAATAGTTTTAATACATTTTATTTTCTATTCAAAATTAAAGACGTTACTGATACTTACGGTCGGTAATGTAGACTGCCGCTTAAAAATTGGAGTTCCTGTTCAAAACGCCCTTGAGAAGCAGGTGCCGCAGAGCCACTTGGTGCTTCTGACCGTGACCGTGTAAATCTGTCCCTCACCGACCTCCAGCGGGTTCTCAAGGCTGAAACTAAAAAGTGAAAAATTGAACCTATTAATATACTATTCAACTACATACAGACAAGAAATTCAAAAATACTCCTCCAAAATGGAAAATATTTACCAATTTCTTTTTGCCGCTCCTTTGTGTATGACTCGTACAGGGGATAGAGGGTGACACAGACCTTGTGCCAGGAAGCAGTTTTTGTATATTTGTTGGAAAACTCCCGGCACCCCTTATCCCAAAGACATGGGAAGTTTTGAACCTAAAAAAGGTAAAACATTAACTACTAGTTATACACACAAAATTTGACAAACTTGATAGAGGCAGAAAAAGTAACACAGGCTGCTGAGGAATGACAACCCCAACTGCTTGTTATTACCTTCACACGCATACGGGACACACACGCACAGGGGACACACACGCACAGGGGACAGAAAATCCGGTGAAGAGCGTTTTTTTAATAAATATTTTGCTAGGTTTAAAACTAAATTGGAAATAAATAGGGATTCAACGCAGGGCGCAGAGAACGCAGCAAGTTGCGTATCTAAGTGCCACGTATCACGTATTTCGGTGCCACGTGCCAAGTATTTAAGTGCCACGTATTTAAGTGCCACGTATGTAAGTGCCACGTATGTAAGTGCCACGTATGTAAGTGCCACGTATGTAAGTGCCACGTATGTAAGTGCCACGTATGTAAGTGCCACGTATGTAAGTGCCACGTGCCACGTATGTAAGTGCCACGTATGTAAGTGCCACGTATGTAAGTGCCACGTGCCACGTATGTAAGTGCCACGTATGTAAGTGCCACGTGCCACGTATGTAAGTGCCACGTATGTAAGTGCCACGTGCCACGTATGTAAGTGCCACATATGTAAGTGCCACGTATGTAAGTGCCACGTATGTAAGTGCCACGTATGTAAGTGCCACGTATGTAAGTGCCACGTATGTAAGTGCCACGTGCCACGTACGTAAGTGCCACGTATGTAAGTGCCACGTATGTAAGTGCCACGTATGTAAGTGCCACGTGCCACGTATGTAAGTGCCACGTATGTAAGTGCCACGTATGTAAGTGCCACGTATGTAAGTGCCACGTATGTAAGTGCCACGTGCCACGTATGTAAGTGCCACGTATGTAAGTGCCACGTATGTAAGTGCCACGTATGTAAGTGCCACGTATGTAAGTGCCACGTGCCACGTATGTAAGTGCCACGTATGTAAGTGCCACGTATGTAAGTGCCACGTGCCACGTATGTAAGTGCCACGTATGTAAGTGCCACGTGCCACGTATGTAAGTGCCACGTATGTAAGTGCCACGTGCCACGTATGTAAGTGCCACGTATGTAAGTGCCACGTATGTAAGTGCCACGTATGTAAGTGCCACGTATGTAAGTGCCACGTATGTAAGTGCCACGTATGTAAGTGCCACGTATGTAAGTGCCACGTATGTAAGTGCCACGTATGTAAGTGCCACGTGCCACGTACGTAAGTGCCACGTATGTAAGTGCCACGTGCCACGTATGTAAGTGCCACGTATGTAAGTGCCACGTGCCACGTATGTAAGTGCCACGTATGTAAGTGCCACGTGCCACGTATGTAAGTGCCACACATGTAAGTGCCACGTATGTAAGTGCCACGTATGTAAGTGCCACGTATGTAAGTGCCACGTATGTAAGTGCCACGTATGTAAGTGCCACGTGCCACGTATGTAAGTGCCACGTATGTAAGTGCCACGTGCCACGTATGTAAGTGCCACATATGTAAGTGCCACGTGCCACGTATGTAAGTGCCACGTATGTAAGTGCCACGTATGTAAGTGCCACGTGCCACGTGCCACGTATGTAAGTGCCACGTATGTAAGTGCCACGTGCCACGTATGTAAGTGCCACGTATGTAAGTGCCACGTGCCACGTATGTAAGTGCCACGTATGTAAGTGCCACGTGCCACGTATGTAAGTGCCACGTATGTAAGTGCCACGTATGTAAGTGCCACGTGCCACGTATGTAAGTGCCACGTATGTAAGTGCCACGTGCCACGTATATAAGTGCCACGTATGTAAGTGCCACGTGCCACGTATTTAAGGACAATGGCTCCTGCAGTGCATCACTGAGGTTACTATAGTTCACTGGTCTCACTTTATGGCAAAAAGCTGCGTGGGAACTTTCTCATACAGCATGCCATAAAGTGAAACTAGGGACTATTTTCTCACAGGGGCGTAGGAATACATTGTGGGGAATACATTGTGGAAGGATACCTTCCTCCCCTCATTGTCTTCCTGGTGCCCCTGGAGAGTGGTTGCATCAGCAGATGCTCCTGTTCTCCACGGGAGATCGTCGTGGGACACTCGTTTTAATTGGATTTCTGCGGATCAGGGAGTATATTGGTTGTTTATTATTTTAATATTTTTTATGACACTGGCTTCGGGGATCAAAGTGACAAGTGATGGTGAGTATGTAATGTATGTTATATGTACTGTATGTCTGTATGTATGTACTGTATGTCTGTATGTCTGTATGCGCATGTCGTCGCATGGCGCCGCATGGCGCATGTCGTCGTACGCCGTCGCATGGCGCATGCAGTCGCATGGCGCATGCCGTTGCGTGGCGCATGCCGTCGCATGGCGCATGACGTCGCATGTCGTCGCATGGCGCATGCAGTCGCATGGCGCATGCCGTTGCGTGGCGCATGTCGGCGCATGGCGCATGTCGTCGCATGGCGCATGTCGTCGTACGCCGTCGCATGGCGCATGCAGTCGCGTGGCGCATGCCGTTGCGTGGCGCATGTCGGCGCATGGCGCATGTCGTCGCATGGCGCATGTCGTCGTACGCCGTCGCATGGCGCATGCAGTCGCGTGGCGCATGCAGTCGCGTGGCGCATGTCGGCGCATGTTCTGTATGTGTGTATGTACTGTATATGTGTGTGTTTTTTTTTTTTTTTTTTTTTTTTTTTTACATTCAACACATTAGCCGGATGATGGGACTACTACTGTCCCATCATTGGCTACTGTGTCACTGACTGTCACTGTAGCAGGCAGAGCCCGATGGGACTTGTAGTCCCATCGGACAATGCCTGCACACAGAGACACACACACACACACCAAAGACCACCCCACCCCCCCGCAGCAGACCCAGCACATACCCATACATACACACGGGGGGCGGGGGCGGGGGGGACACGGCACACACACAGGGCGCACACGGCACACACACAGTGGGGGGACACACGGGGGATACTTACCGTCTCGATCAGCAGCCCCACGTTTATGGTCATTCTGTTGAATGACTCCATGCTGCTTCACTGGGGGGGCGGGGGCTTCCCTCTTCCTGTCCGACGTCACGTCCGGTCCTGGGTGTCAGCCCCTCCGTACAAAGACGCCGACACCCAGGACAAAGGCGCTGTGTGTGCACATTAATATGGGGCCCTAGGGGGATACGCAGACACGCCGCTGCGTAAAGAATTGACATGTCAATTCTTTTTACGCCGGCGTGTTTGCAGACAAAAGCGCCGCGTTTTTTTGCGGTGTGTCTGAACGGCAAAGTGAATTTCTCATTCACTTTGCCGGCAGACGAAAATGACATTGCGCATTTTTGAAAAGCGCCCGCAAAATAGCGCTCAAAAATGCGCTATGTCTGAAAGTAGCCTAAGGCTCATTCACATTATCAGTATTTGGTCAGTATTTTACATCAGTAAGCAAAAACCAGGAGTGGGTGATAAATGCAGAAGTGGTGACGTGTTTCTATTATACTTTTCCTCTAATTATGCCAAAACCAGGAGTGGAACCATCAGAGGAAAAGTACTGTGACGTAGCGATCACAAAGCCGGTTGGGGTACGCTCAATTGGCAGCAATATTTAAACAAATAGCAACCGTTTCTCATTTACATAAGTCCATTCCTGGTTTGTTACACCACCATAAACCACGGTAGGCCATGTGAACATCACAGAACCGACAAATTGTCTATTCTCTTAGGCGGATACCATCTCCACACTTTACAGACACCTATCTGACATATTAGTGTATGTCAGTTGCGGTTACGTTCACACAGTTCAATACCTGAAACCCGTCAGTTCACAATTCTCCAGGCTCTGGGTTACCTGCTTAACAGATTCTCAGGTTTCCCAGCCTGGTTTCATATAGGTCCTTCACTTGGCAGAGATATTTAAACAAACAGCAACTGTTTCTCATTTACATAGGTCCATTCCTGGTTTATTACACCACCATAAACCATGGCAGGCCATGGGAACATCACAGAACTGACATATAGTACATTCTCTTTAGCGGACACATCTACATAGTGCATTATACTATAGACTCTGCCTTCTATAGAGTCTGCCTACAGTTGGGGGGCTGTATTATACTATAGAGTCTGCCTGTGGGAAGGTGCATTATGGAGTTTGACTACTATAGAGCAGAGGTGTCAAACTGCATTCCTCGAGGGCCGCCAACAGGTCATGTTTTCAGGATTTCCTTAGCATTCCACAAGGTGCTGGAATCATTCTGTGCAGGTGATTAAATTATCACCTGTGCAATACAAGGAAATCCTGAAAACATGACCTGTTGGCGGCCCTCGAGGAATGCAGTTTGACACCTCTGCGATAGAGTCTACCTAGGGGGCTGTATTAAACTATAGAGTCTGCCTATGGGGGTACATTATACTATAGAGTCTGCCTATGGGGAGTGCATTATGCAATATAGAGTCTGGCTATGGAAATGCATTATATTAAATAGAGTCTGCCTAATAGGGTGCATTATACAATATAGAGTCTGCCTATGGGGGTGCATTATACAATATAGAGTCTGCCTATGGGGTGTGCATTATACTATATAGAGTCTGCCTATGGGGGTGCATTATACAATATAGAGTCTGCCTATGGGGAGTGCAGAATACTATAGAGTCTGCCTATGGGATGTGCATTATACCCTATAGAGTCTGCCTATGGGAAGTGCGTTATACTATGTTGAAAACTATCTGGTGCATTATACTATATGGAGACTATCTAGGGGGTCATCATACAGTGTGGAGATTGTAGTGAGGGGGCCATCATATAGTGTTAGAGCCATTAAACAGTTTGGTGGCTACTTAGGGGTCAGTACACTGTGCGGGTGGTACTATACAGCGAGGGGTCATTATACTATAAATAGGGGAGCTGTACAGGGGGAGACTTGGGACATTATTAAATGTAAAATGGGCACTTATTGTTAGGGGAACTCGGGTTACTATGACTGTCAAAGGGGCACACAGGGCATTATTACTTTCTTGGTTTATAGTGGGCAAGATGTGGGCACTGTTTTCTAGGGTACTTGCACCCAGCATTACTATATTCTAGAGGGTTGCTTTAGAATTTAGAAGGCACAGAGAACCACACAGCAGGTGCAGTAATAGAGACACATACGGCAGCAGCGGCTCAGTATTGGGGTATCAGGGGCAGTAATAGGGACACATACGGCAGCAGCGGCTCAGTATTGGGGTATATGGGGCAGTAATAGGGACACATACGGCAGCAGCGGCTCAGTATTGGGGTATCAGGTGCAGTAATAGGGACACATACGGCAGCAGAGGCTCAGTATTGGGGTATCAGGTGCAGTAATAGGGACACATACGGCAGCAGCGGCTCAGTATTGGGGTATCAGGGGCAGTAATAGGGACACATACGGCAGCAGCGGCTCAGTATTGGGGTATCAGGTGCAGTAATAGGGACACATACGGCAGCAGCAGCTCAGTATTGGGGTATTAGCAGGATAAGCAGTTTGTGCAGGTTAGGAATAGATGGTGATGGCTGGAATGTGAGAAGTGAAACGTGTCTTTGTTGTATTCTCTGCAGACGAGTCCTGGCTGAAGAAGTCGTCATGTCGGTCTGGGCCAGATGGAAAAGACGGGAAAAGTGAACAATTCCATCAGAAAGAACTTCAGCTGTAATTCCCCATGTGCTGTAATCACTTATGTTCTGTAGTACTGTTATTTACCACTGACCATATGTCGGTAATATCAATGTTGCTCTTTGTATAGAGATTATTTTCAGTAACAGCGCGTCATCTGCTGAGGTTCTCCTCCACTATTAGAGTGCATCACCGAGTTATAAATAAGGTTACCTGGTTAGGGGCCCACTCAGAAGTTTTGCCCCCTTGAACAAAAACCCTAGCTACGCCTCTGCCCATTGCATGTGCACACTAGTACAGATGCACAATTATTTCATCTGAAAACCTTACTTAGGAACTTTTCCCTCTTGAAGGTTTTACAATTTTGTCCCTACTTTTGACAATTGACAATTCTCAGCAGCACAAATATTTCTGCAAATTAACTCCTATTGGTAATTCCTTGGAAAGGGCGCTGGGTTCTAGGAAAGTAAATCTTACTCCTGTTAACTTGGATTTTCATATGGAACCTTTATATCTTTTATAAGATTACGTATCTGGTGAGTTTTTGATGTTGCAGAATTTCGGCACCTAGAAGGTAAATATAATAATAATAATAATTTTTATTTATATAGCGCCAACATATTCCGCAGCGCTTTACATTATAGAGGGGACTTGTACAGACAATAGACATTACAGCATAACAATAAACAGAGATGAAAACAGACACCAAGAGGAATGAGGGCCCTGCTCGCAAGCTTACAAACTATGAGGAAAAGGGGAGACACGAGAGGTGGATGGTAACAATTGCTTTAGTTATTTGGACCAGCCATAGTGTAAGGCTCGGGTGTTCATGTAAAGCTGCATGAACCAGTTAACAGCCTAAGTATGTAGCAGTACAGACACAGAGGGCTATTAACTGCATAAAGTGTATGAGAACACGATGCAAGGAACCTGATTATGTGTTTTGGATTTTTTTTTCTATTTTTAATAGGCCACACAGGGATAGTTAGGTTAATGCGTTGAGGCGGTAGGCCAGTCTGAACAAATGCGTTTTTAGGGCACGCTTAAAACTGTGGGGATTGGGGATTAATTGTATTAACCTAGGTAGTGCATTCCAAAGAATCGGCGCAGCACGTGTAAAGTCTTGGAGACGGGAGTGGGAGGTTCTGATTATTGAGGATGCTAACCTGAGGTCATTAGCGGAGCGGAGGGCATGGGTAGGGTGGTAGACTGAGACCAGAGAGGAGATGTAGGGTGGTGCTGAGCCATGGAGTGCTTTGTGGATGAGAGTAGTAGTTTTGTACTGGATTCTGGAGTGGATGGGTAGCCAGTGTAATGACTGGCACAAGGTAGAGGCATTGGTGTAACGGTTGGTGAGGAATATGATCCTGGCAGCAGCAATCAGGACAGATTGGAGCGGGGAGAGTTTGGTAAGAGGGAGGCCGATTAGTAGAGAGTTACAATAGTCCAGACGGGAATGAATAAGAGAAACAGTAAGAGTTTTTGCAGAGTCGAAAGTAAGAAAAGGGCGAATTCTAGAAATGTTTTTGAGATGCAGATAAGAAGAGCGAGCCAGTGATCGGATGTGGGGGGTGAATGAAAGCTCGGAATCAAGGATGACCCCAAGGCAGCGGGCATGTTGCCTTGGAGTAATGATTGAACCGCACATGGAGATGGCAATGTCAGGCAAAGGTAGGTTAGTAGAGGGAGAGAACACGAGGAGTTCAGTTTTTGACAGGTTCAGTTTCAGATAGAGGGAGGACATGATGTTAGAGACAGCGGTAAGACAATCACTGGTGTTTTCTAAGAAGGTCGGAGTGAAAGCAGGAGAAGAGGTGTATAATTGGGTGTCATCAGCATAGAGATGGTACTGGAACCCAAATCTACTGATTGTTTGTCCAATAGGGGCAGTATACAAAGAGAAGAGGAGGGGGCCTAGGACTGATCCTTGAGGAACCCCAACAGTAAGGGGAAGGTGAGAGGAGGAGGAACCAGCAAGACATACAGTGAAGGATCGGTCAGAGAGATAGGAGGAGAACCAAGAGAGAATGGTGTCCTTGATGCCGATGGAGCGGAGCATAGTGAGGAGGAGCTGATGATCCACAGTGTCGAATGCTGCGGAAAGATCCAATAGAATTAGCATGGAGTAGTGACCATTAGATTTAGCTGTTAGTAGGTCATTAGAGACTCTGATTGGGCACAGGGCTCACGTGACAGAAAAATGTCATGCAAGCCCCGGGAATCGAGTGCCGACACCACTGGAATGGCGCAAGCACTGGAGTTGCGTATAAGTTTAATACTAGTGGTGCAAACACGCTGGTTGTCTGTGTAGTGCACAACTGCTGTAACCCAATTTTTACATGATCAGTGCATATCTCAGTTATGTTCCTCTGTATTTTCTGGTTTGGCAGTACCTAATAATTGGGAAATATACTCACCATGTTTTATGATGTACACTACTAAATTCTTTTACCTAATCACTTGATATCTTTACTTTTCTATGTCCTCTTTCTATTGATATTGGTCCCTGATTAACATATACAGTAAGCGCCTGGATATATTATTGAAATGTGATTCTGACCATTCCATGAAAACTAAAATACAAGATAAAATGTGTTTCTAGGACAAAATAACCAGCCGATTTATGGTCTGTATGTTCCTGCTTAAGCAATTTATAGGAAGTGTATATAAGATGAAGTCATACAAACATGTTAATGGGAATAGACAGATATTCCTGGAAATCATTAACCATGAGAAAGCATACTCTTCTTGGCACTGCTGCTTATGTTGCCCTTTTGAGGAAATAACTACATATTTCTTGGCAGGCATTTTACACTGACATTTTGTTCTGACTTGCATTTCTTACACCTTCATTAAAACATTAGAAAAATAAATCTAGTCTGTGATAAAATTCAGTGGGTTGTGTAAAGTGTACTTGATGCATGGAGAAGTAAATTGTATTTTTGGGAACAAACAGGATCTAATAATTAATCCAGTTTTTGCCATTCTGCATTTTATTTCCTTAAGAGTACAATGTATGCTGAATAAATTGTAGTTATGTATTTTTTAACAAGCTGAAAATACCAGTGTGTGATCAGAAGGAACATAGAATGGAGAAGTTTTCTTAGCATAAAAATAGCAGCAATAAAATTCCTGCAAATTAATCACAGCATTAAAGACTAATGTCATTCTGACTATTCAGAAACAAAAACATTGTTACTGTGACCTTCATCTAGAGACCTGGTGGTGACTAGTGGACTTGGGACCTTTATGGCCTCGCTCTTTCTTTTGCTAAAGTAGATTCTCAGCAAGTTAGACAGAAGGGAGACATCTATGGCCAGCACTTTGGAATAATTTTTTTGGGGGTAAGTCAACATAGATATATTAAATATAAATATATTAGAGGTTACAGGACAGGAGAATGACTTGGGGGTATTGTGGTTACAAGTAAGCTGAGCAGCAGTACTCAATATCAGGAAGGAGCTGCAAAAGCAAGCAAGATTTTAACCCCTTTACCCCCAAGGGTGCTTTGCACATTAATGACCGGGCCAATTTTTACAATTCTGACCACTGTCCCTTTATGAGGTTATAACTCTAGAACGCTTCAACAGATCCTGATGATTCTGAAAATGTTTTCTCGTGACATATTGTCCTTAATGATAGTGGTAAAATTTCTTTGATATTACCTGTGTTTATTTGTGAAAAAAATGGAAATTTGGCAAAACTTTTGAAAATTTTGCAATTTTCCGACTTTTTTATGCCCTTAAATCACAGAGATATGTCACACAAAATACTTAATAAGTAACATTTCCCTCATGTCTACTTTACATCAGCACAATTTTGGAACCAAATTTTTTTTTCGTTAGTGAGTTATAAGGGTTAAAAGTTGACCAGCAATTTCTCATTTTTACAACACCATTTTTTATAGGGACTACATCACATTTGAAGTCACTTTGAGGGGTCTATATAATAGAAAATACCAAAGTGTGACACCATTCTAAGAACTGCACCCCTCAAGGTGCTCAAAACCACATTCATGAAGTTTATTAACCCTTCAGGTGTTTCACAGGAATTTTTGGAATGTTGAAAAAAAATGAACATTTAACTTTTTTTTACCAAGGGTAACAGTAGAAATTGGACCCCCAAAGTTGTTGTACAATTTGTTCTGAGTATGCTGATACCCCATATGTGGGGGTAAACCACTGCTTGGGCGCATGGCAGAGCTCAGAAGGGAAGGAGCGCCATTTGACTTTTCAATGCAAAATTGACTGGAATTGAGATAGGACGCCATGTCGCGTTTGGAAAGCCCCTGATGTGCCTAAGCATTGAAACCTCCCCCACAAGTGACACCATTTTGGAAAGTAGACCCCCTAAGGAACTTATCTAGATGTGTGGTGAGCACTTTGACCCACCAAGTGGTTCACAGAAATTGATAATGTAGAGCTGTAAAAATAAAAAATCATATTTTTCACAAAAATGATTTTTCGCCCCCAATTTTTTATTTTCCCAAAGGTAACAGGAGAAATTGGACCCCAAAAGTTGTTGTACAATTTGTCTTGAGTATGCTGATACCCCAAATGTCGGGGTAAACCACTGTTTGGGTGCATGGCAGAGCTCGGAAGGGAAGAAGCGCCGTTTGACTTTCCAATGCAAAATTGACTAGAATTGAGATGGGACGCCATGTCGCGTTTGAAGAGCCCCTGATGTGCCTAAGCATTGAAACCCCCACAAGTGACACCATTTTGGAAAGTAGACCCCCTAAGGAACTTATCTAGATGTGTGGTGAGCACTTTGAACCCCCAATTGTTTCACTACAGTTTATAACGCAGAGCCGTGAAAATAAAAATTCTTTTTTTTTCCACAAAAATTATTTTTTAGCCCTCAGTTTTGTATTTTCCCAAGGGTAACAGGAGAAATTGGACCCCAAAAGTTGTTGTCCAATTTGTCCTGAGTACGCAGATACCCATATGTGGGAGAAAACTACTGTTTGAGCGCATGGCAGAGCTTGGAAGGGAAGGCGTGCCGTTTGGAATGCAGACTTAGATGGAATAGTCTGCAGGCATCACATTGCTTTTGCAGAGCCCCTGATGTACCTAAACAGTAGAAATCCCCACAAGTGACCCCATATTGGAAACTAGACCCCCCAAGGAACTTATCTAGATGTGTTGAGAGAACTTTAAACCCCCAAGTGTTTCACTGCAGTTTATAACGCAGAGCCTTGAAAATAAAAATTATTTTTTTTCCACAAAAAATATTTTTTAGCCCCCAGTTTTGTATTTTCCCAAGGGTAACAGGAGAAAAAATGTTGTCCAATTTGTTCTGAGTACGCTGATACCCTATATGTGAGGGGAACCACCGTATGGGCGCTTGGCAGTGCTCGGAAGGGAAGGAGCGCTGTTTGAATCGCAGACTTAAGGAACTTATCTAGATGTGTGGTGAGCACTTTGAACCCCCAATTGTTTCACTACAGTTTATAACGCAGAGCCGTGAAAATAAAAAATCATTTTTTTCCCACAAAAATGATTTTTTTAGCCCCCCAAATCTTTATTTTCCCAAGGGTAACCAGAGAAATTGGACCACAAAAGTTGTTGTCCAATTTGTCCTGAGTACGCTGATACCCCATATGTTGGGGTAAACCCCTGTTTTGGCGCACAGGAGAGCTTGGAAGGGAAGGAGCACTGTTTTACTTTTTCAACGCAGCATTGGCTGGAATTGAGATCGGATGCCGTGTCGCGTTTGGAGAGCCCCTGATGTGCCTAAACAGTGGAAACCCCCCAATTCTAACTGAAACCCTAATCCAAACACATCCCTAACCCTAATCCCAACCCTAGCCATAACGCTAACCATTACCCCTAACCCGAACATGCCCCTAACCCTAATCCCAACCACATTCCTAACCCCAACACACCCCTAACCCTGACACATCCCTAACCCTAATCCCAACTGTAAATGTAATCCAAACCCTAACCCTAACTTTAGCCCCAACCCTAACTTTAGCCCCAATCCTAACCCTAACTTTAGCCCCAACCCTAACCCTAACTTTAGCCCCAACCCTAACTTTAGCCCCAACCCTAGCCCTAACTTTAGCCCCAACCCTAACCCTAACTGTAGCCCCAACCCTAACCCTAACTGTTGCCCCAAACCCAACCCTAACTGTAGCCCTAACCCTAACTGTAGCCCCAACTCTAACTGTAGCCCCAACCCTAACTGTAGCCCTAACCCTAACTTTAGCCCCAACCCTCTCCCTAACTTTAGCCCCAACCATAACCCTAACTTTAGCCTCAACCCTAACCGCAACCCTAATGGGAAAATGGAAATAAATACATTTTTTAAATTTTATTATTTTTCCCTAATTCAGGGGGTGATAAATGGGGGTTTGATTTACTTTTATAGCGGGTTTTTTAGCGGATTTTTATGATTGGCAGCTGTCACACACTAAAAGACACTTTATATTGCACAAAATAGTTTTTGCATCTCCACATATTGAGAGCTATAATTTTTCTATATTTTGGTCCACAGAGTCATGTGAGGTGTTGTTTTTGTGGGACGAGTTGATGTTTTTATTGGTACCATTTTCGGGAACGTGATATTTTTTAATCGCTTTTTATTCCGATTTTTGTGAGGCAGAATGAACAAAAACCAGCAATTCGTGAATTTCTTTTGGGGGGCGTTTATACCATTCCACGTTTGATAAAATTGATAAAGCAGTTTTATTCTTTGGGTCAGTATGGTTACAGCGATACATCATTTACATCTTTTTTATGTTTTGGCACTTTTATACGATAAAATCTATTTTATATAAAAAATAATTATTTTTGCATCGCTTTATTCTGAGGACCATAACTTTTTTAGTTTTTTGCTGATGAGGCTGTATGGCGGCTCGTTTTTTGCGGGACAAGATGACGTTTTCAGCGGTACCATTTTTTTTTATATCCCTCTTTTTAATCGTGTGTTATTCCACTTTTTGTTCGGCGGTATGATAATAAAGCGTTGTTTTTTGCCTGTTTTTTTTTCCTACGGTGATCACTGAAGGGGTTAACTAGTGGGACAGTTTTATAGGGCGGGTCGCTAAGGACGCTTCTATACTAAATATGTGTACTTTTATTTTTTTTATTACTTAGAAAAAGAAATGTATTTATTGGAACAATATTTTTTTTTCTTTATTTAGGATTTTTTTTTTACACTTGTAAATATTTTTTTTTTTACTTGTTTACATTGCCCCGGGGGGGGGGGGGGGGACATGACTGCATAGTGTCAGATCGCTGATCTGACACTTTGCATTGCACTGTGTCAGATCAGCGATCTGACAGGCACTGCATGGAGGCTTGCCGGCGCCTGCTCTGAGCAGGCACTTGCAATCCACCTCCCTGCAGGACCCGGAAGGCCCCCCGTGGCCATTTTGGAGCCGGGTCTGCAGGGAGGAGGAGGTAGGAGATGTGATCGCGTTGCTCCAAGGGTCTCAGGGAAGCACGCAGGGAGCCCCCTCCCTGCGCGATGCTTCCCTATGCCGCCGGAACACTGCGATCGCAGTGATTGATCGCAGTGTTCTGGGGGTTAATGTGCTGGGAGTGGTCCGTGACTGCTCCTGGCACATAGTGCCAGATGTCAGCTGCTGACACCCGGCCCCGATCGGCCGCGCTCCCCCCGTGTGCGCGACTGATCGGTGATGACGTACTATCCCGTCGGTGGTCATGCGGGCCCATACCACCTCGACGGGATAGTACATCATATGTCAGAAAGGGGTTAAGGTTTATAAAAAGAGAGAGAAAATCATGTGATCCAAATGTATTATTGCCTCTCTAAAAATCCCTTGTAAGGCCACATCTTGGATATGGGCTCCAATTTGGGCTGCATATTTTAAAAAAAATATTTGGAATTTAGAGTAAGTTCAAAGATGGAAACTAGATTATTACAATATTACAAGATCTCATTTATATGTATGAATACGCATGTGGCAGTAGCGTAGCTACCGGGGGGTCAGAGGGGGCGGGCGCCCGGAAGGGGCCCACCCAGAGCTATGCTATTGTAAGAGCAGATAGAGTTACATTCTGCGGCAGAGCAGGGAGAATCGATCTCCCTGCTCCGCTGCTATGGGGCCCCTAAGCAGGCAGGGGGCCCGGTGCCAGCAGTTGGCCCCCCACCGTCATCACAAGGTCAGCTGTGTCAGCGTCTAGCCGATACAGCTGACCACGGTGATGAGGGAGGGAGCATTGCGCTGAGCTCCTTCTCCCATCATCCCCCACATCGTCTGACAGTGGGCGCGATGACATCACCGCCCGGCACCCGCTGTCAGGAGATGAACGGGAGCAGGGAGCGCCACTGTAACAAGTAGGAAGAGAGGTGAGTATTTATTGTTTTTTTTATGGGGGTGCTGTCTTATATACAGGATCTGCCTATGGGGGTGCTATCTTATATACTGGATCTGCCTATGGGGGGTGTGCTGCCTTACATACAGGATCTACCTATGGGGGCTGCCTTACATACAGGATCTGCCTATGGGGGGTGCTGCCTTACATACAGGATCTGCCTATGGGGGTGCTGCCTTATACTACAGAGTCTGCCTATAAGGGTACTGCCTTATACTACAGGGTCTGCCTATAGGGGTACTGTCTTATACTACAGGGTCTGCCTATGGGGGTGCTGCCTTGTATTATATTGAGGACTATCTGGCACATTATACTATATGGAGGCTATCTAGCGGGCCATCATACAGTGCAGAGATTACAGTGAAGGGGCCATTATACAGTGTTGGAGCCATCAAACAGCTTGGAGGCTACTAAGGGGTCAGTATACTGTGTGGGTGGTACTATACAGTGAGGGGGCATTTTACCGTGTATAGGGGAGCTGTACAGGGGGAGACTCAGGACATTATTAAATGTAAAGTGGGCACTTATTGTTATAGGGGAACTCAGGTTACTGTGACTATCGGCAGCAGAGGCTCAGTATAGGGGTATCAGGTGCAGTAATAGGGACACATATGGCAGCAGTGGCTCAGTATTGGGGTATCAGGTGCAGTAATAGGGTCACATATGGCAGCAGCGGCTCAGTATTAGGGTATCAGGTGCAGTAATTGGGTCGCATACGGCAGCAGAGGCTCAGTATCGGGGTATCAGGTGCAGCAATAGGGACACATATGGCAGCAGCGGCTCAGTATTGGGGTACCAGGTGCAGTATTAGGGACATACGGCAGCAGCGGCTCAGTATTGGGGTATCAGGGGCAGTAATAGGGTCACATACGGCCGCAGCAGCACAGTATCGGGGTATCGGGTGCAGTAATAGGGTTGCAAACTGCAGCAGAGGCTCAGTATCGGGGTATCAGGTGCAGTAATAGGGACACATATGGCAGCAGCGGCTCAGTATTGGGGTACCAGGGGCAGTATTAGGGACATACGGCAGCAGCGGCTCAGTATTGGGGTATCAGGGGCAGTAATAGGGTCACATACGGCCGCAGCAGCACAGTATCGGGGTATCAGGTGCAGTAATAGGGTCGCATACGGCAGCAGAGGCTCAGTATCGGGGTATCAGGTGCAGTAATAGGGACACATACGGCAGCAGAGGCTCAGTATCGAGGTATCAGGTGCAGCAATACGGACACATACAACATCAGTGGCTCAGTATTGGGATATCAGGGGCAGTAATAGGGACACATACGGCAGCAGCAGCTCAGTATCGGGGTATCAGGTGCAGTAATAGGGTCATAAACAGCAGCAGTGGCGGCTCAGTATTGGGGTATCAGGTGCAGTCAAAGGGACATATACGGCAGCAGCGGCTCAGTATTGGGGTATCAGTACGATGAGGGACACATACGGCAGCAGCGGCTCAGTATTGGGGTATCAGGGGCAGTAATAGGGTCACATACAGCAGCAGCTGCTCAGTATTGGGGTATCAGCAGGATGAGGGAATAGATGGTGATGGGCTGGAATGTGAGAAGTGAAACGTGTCTTTGTTGTATTCTCTGCAGGTGAGTCGTGGCTGGAAGAAGTTGTCATGTCGGTCTGGGCCAGATGGAAAAAACTGGAAAAGTGAACAATTCCATCAGAGAGAACGTCAGCGGTAAGTCGTCATCTGTAACTGTGCTGTGATCTCTTATATGCTCTGTAGGACTGGTATCTACCACTGACCATGTGGCAGTAATATCCATGTTGGTCTTTATATAGAGATTATCTTCAGTAATAGCGTGGTCATCTGCTGAGGTTTTCCTCCACTACTAGGGCGTGTCACCCAGTTGTTATCAAGGTTACCTGGTTAGGGGCCCACTCAGAAGCTTCGCCCCCCCCCGAACCAAAGCCCTAGCTACACCTCTGGCATGTGTTCAATACATAGTACTGACACATGGCTTATTACTTTCCAGGACCTTACAAAGGGTAAAGGAATATTTGCTACACCTGGAGAAAAGTCAATCATGGCAGCTAAATAGGAAATTGTTCTTTACAGTTAGAACAGTCAGACTGTGGAATGCCCAACCACAAGAGGTAGTAATGGCAGAAACTACAACAGCATTTAAAAAAGGGCTGGATTTTTTTTTTTTAACAAAACATGACATTGTGAGTTATAAATAATTTAGCAATAGTATAACTTTGAAGATAGATAGTTTTAATTTTATGGTCCTAAGTTTTTTTTCAACCTATATAACTATGTAGAATGTACATTAGGAAAATGCTTGAAATGCAATTCCTCATACAATTATTTTACTAGTAATTTCCTCTTAATTTTTTTCTTTGTAAAGTGGTTGTTATAAATCCAATCTCTGCATCTAAAAGTTGCAATATGCTCCTGAAACACTTGTGCGTCTAATCTGTAATCTGTATGCGGTGCGTAAGGGAAGCCATGACGTTGGGCACCTGCTGGTAACAAGTGCAGTTATTTGTTTCTATAATGAAAGAGAATTACCATTGATGAAAGGGTTAATACTCGGGCCCTGCATCAGTAATAGTCCCTGTAGTAACTGTGACAACTGTTCTTAGGTCATCAACAAGTGTGATAAAGAAGATTCCATTAAAGACTCTTCCACGATCAGCGCCATGCTGATGCTCCCGAGGACATTGAGCTTGACCACCCCACGTAATGTGCCCACCTTGGTGTAATTTGGAGGTTCTAGCAGGGAAAGGAGTTGTCTGCATTAGACACCCCCAGAACATGGGCAGGTAACAGAGGGGGGATCCCCAGCACAGGATTTCCTTCTGTTACCCTGTATGAAGAGCTGCTCAACTTTGGGAGATCATGAACGGATCTGTGACTTTAATGGGTGATAAATTGGGATTGGGGAGGAGGAAAGGGGGAGGGAATATTTATGCTATTAGGGGTCATCCATAATGAATAATCCTTGTAACCAATTGTCCAACTTCTTGAGACTTGGACCTTGATCTGTAAGGGAGAAATGATCCTGTACATCCACCTGGGAATCAGATCAACCACATTGGGTCTAGTCACCAATGTAGTGTCAGATATCGCAGCCAGATCTCTCCCACAACCGGTTTATCACATTTATAGTCTATATTTGTTATGTCGTTCTCTGTAAATCAGGTAAATGTACAATAGGGTGTTTAATTTTTCCGAAGTTATGATTTTCATATGACTTTGCTTGAATCCTTGGTCTAAGTCATCTAAAAGATCCATGTAAAATTTTTTAGCAAAATCAATAAATTTTTAGAGGTTGCACACTTTGATCACTTTTATCTGAAAGTACTGAACTTCATGAAAATGTATCATCGACATCACACTAATGTGTATGTTGTGTTTCTATTATGTTTTGCGGGTAGTTTAACTGAATAAGAGTACTAGAAAGGGAATTTGGTTACTTGAAAAGGTGCCTGGTGGTGAATTTTTGGGAGCTCAACTCCCTTCCAAGGAACACGTGCTTTTAGTTTTTATTTACCATCACAAGGAAATGAAAGAAACACTCTCGTGTGCTGCTAAATCCACAAGTATTAAACTAAAGGAAGTGTGGAAGAAAGCAAGTATCCCTGTCATGACAGAGGAGAATATCCAAACTCGTATACAGAAGTTATACAAGGAATATCAACATCTGGGTAAAGAGAAATCAAGAAACATTGACAAAGTAAATATGAAGCGGCAGATTTGGAAAGGTGATCTTGTTGAGCTTTTTGATATTGCCAGGCAAAATGTGATCGCCATGAATAGCGTACTAGAAGACGATAAAGCATTCCTTATGTCACAAAGAGAGGATTATATGAGTTTATCAATGAGTGGTGTAGATAAGGTTCTTGCCTCACAAATTAAAATGAAGAAAATAAATGCAGAAAAAAAGGAGGCATACAAGGAAAAACATTATAAAGAAATCGCCAAAATGAACAGTGGAACACTCAGTCTCATCTCCATCATCATCAATTCACGAAGAGGACAAATTTTCTGCACCACCAGTGAAAAAATCTTGTGCAGGTCGTAGATTAAAACCTCTTGATCACACACTCATGGCTACATGGGATCGAGAACAACTCTCCATTCGACAAGCAAGTACTTCATTTATTGCAACTGCAAAAAGCTTTGGTCACGATGTTTCATGCATTTCCATATCTCCATCTACCGTTTTCCAAGCTCGGGCGATTAACAGAAGACAAATGGCTGAGAACATGGAAAAGTCACTGTTTGAAAATCCTCCTCATTTAATCTTACATTGGGATAGTGAATTGTTGCCTGAGGGAGTGTCAAAACTCTAGAAGATAGAGCTGCTGTTCTTGAAACTGGAAAAGATTTTGAGCATTTGCTTGGCGTACCTGTTGCCCAGAAAGGTACTGGTGAGCTAATGGCTGAAGTTGTTATTCAGGAGGTGGACCGATTCGCGCTACGTGACCTTATCATTGGTATATCTTTCGATACAACTGCATCTAATACAGGAATGATCCAAGGAGCATGTATCAGAATTGAAACTGAAGTTGGGAGACCATTGTTGTGGTTGGCTTGCCGCCACCACACCCACAAATTAATCTTGAAAGGAGTGTTTGGTAACTGTTGTAACATCCCATCAAGTTGTCCTGACATCCAGATTTTCCGAAAGTTCCAAAATCAGTCGAATTCAGTTGATAAGAAGTCCTATTTCACGATGTTAGATGAAGAAAATCCCATTCAAGGTTTTCTAGAAGACCAACGTGTAAAATAGTGGACTACCTCAACAATGTCTTGCAAGATGGCAGTCATCCAAGAGAAGATTACAAAGAGCTATTAGAACTATCATTTCTATATCTTGGAGGCTGGGATGAAAACTATTTCGAATTTAGGGTTCCAGGGGCTACGACTGAAGCAAGGTGGATGGCAAAGGCCATATATATACTCAAAATTGTGCTATTCACTAAACAATTGCATATTTCTAATACCGAATTGAAAGGAATAAGAAAAGTAGTGCGTTTTGTCTGTCTAATATATGTCCGCTTTTGGCACGAGGCAGTTGTAAGTCGATGGGCTCCAAAGAATGATTTGGAGATGCTACAGCTTTTGCAATATTATCCAGATAAAGATGTCAGAGAAAGTGCCATCACAGTGGCTAAGAGTCACATTTGGTATCTGTCAGATAGGATTGGCATTTTTGGATGAACGTATCAGTCAGGCTGAGAAGGATAAGATGTTTGAAAATTTAAGAATGAAACCTGCAAAGAAAAAGGAGCTGAACCAGTTGGAAGGTAAAAAACTAGTTTTTGAAGGAAAAGACCTCAGCGATTTTGTTAAAAGTAAAACAAAGACATTCTTTGAATTGAATTTTGAGATCCACGATGTAGAAAAATATTGCAGTGATACACTAAGAAGCTCCATCAATGCTTTTAAGGTGGTGAATGACACCACAGAAAGGGGCATTGCTCTGATAAAGAAGTTTAATAATTCAATCACAGATGATCAACCGAAACAGTTCTTGATAAGAGTTGTCGAGTATCATAGAAAAGCCGTCACCAAGCGAACAAAAGAAGGAGTTGCATCTTTCACAGCACATTAGTGTAAATCATGTAATATGTATGATACTGCCTATCAATGTTACTGTTCATTGTCACTATTATTCTAAGTTTTTAATTGTTTGAATTTCTAATAAAAAATACTTAACATTGAAAATCTGTTTTTTTGCGTGCTTTTATTAAACTGATAAAAGTGTGCAACCTCTAAACATAGTTCGATCATCGTGAAAATTGGCATATATACTTTTTACATTAGTGAGACTCGGGGCGTAAGCAAAGTCTGCAAAAATTTGACATTTTAATTTTTACCATACAAAATGAAACACCCTAATGTACAAATTGTAAAACTCTGCATCTCTTTTATCGGCACTAACTCTCTAAGCCCAAGGGAAGGACGATCCTCCAGCCATAGTTCCCTAGAGGTTTCCTCCACAGGGGTTTTTCCTCTGCTGAGTGCTGGGGTGACTCTCTGTGAGTCGGGGCTATGCCATTTTTGGTGTCATGTGAATGTAAATAAAGTTGAGAACATTTGACACCTAATTACAACGCTTCGTGCAATTATTTTGTGCTTCTGTCTGATTCATGTTTGGGAGTCAGCGGCCATCACACATCACTGAGTTTGGACATCTGCCAGCCGCAGCACCTGCCAGTGTGCACTCACCCTTGGAGTAAGGACTTACAGTGTATTACAGAATTACCAGCGGCTTCCTGGCCTCATTCACATAGTGAGTATTTTGAGCAGTCATTTACATCCGGATTTGTCAGCTAAAAACCAGAGGGGAACAGAGAAATAATAACTGAAACACTGTCACTTCTTCTGTGGTTTGAATCCTCTCCTGGGGTCTGATAACAATATACTGATGTAAAATATTGGAAGCGTTAAAGGAGTTTTCCTTTTGTCAATAATTCCCGTCCCCCAATTGCCGTTTTAAAAACAAACAAATTGTTCTCTTCTCACCCTCCCCAGGACAGACTGCAGTATATGGTCACTCCTATGACATCCGTCTTCCTGTCTTCCCCTCACTTACAACCAGCTGCTACACCTGAGTGTGACATGCTCATTTAGGGAAAGTTCTGTTGCATATTTTCATGCAATAAAACCATATTACAGCGTATTACAGTTCCAGCAAAGTGGATGACAGGTATATAATCAAAAACGCAAAAAACGTATGCTTCCACATAAGAAGATCCACGCACGGAGACTTGTAAATGGGTGAGAGGTCGTCAGAAGCAAAGAGCAGTGATCCAGCATCAGAATCTTCTATTACAAGCCAAACTTTATGGTGCAAAAATAGAGAAAGGAAATCACAACTTCATCTCGAAAAAACATTAAAAAATGATACAAGCGCTTTTCAGATGACGGTCTTAATCATTGAGTGTTTTTGCTTCTGACATGTATGTAAATCTATCGCCCTTGGCCCTTTTTTAACACTAAAGAATGTGAAAGGCATAGAATTTTTTAAATCTGCAGCAGTCGCTTTTTCTTGTGGTTAATATGTGTTTTGTTTGGAGGTTTTCTCAATAGACTTTAATGAGCTGCAGAAAGTCGGCATATATAAAATGTATATATGTTTCTGTTGTGTTTCTGCTGCAAAAATGGATGTAATCCACACAACATTATGATTATTATTTATTATTATAGCACCATTTATTCCATTGCTCTTTACATGTGAAATGGGGTATACATAATAAAAACAAGTCCCCTTCCCGACCTCCGCCGTACTATTACTGTCGAGGTCGGGACCCTGCTTTGATGTGGGCTCCGGCGGTGAGCCCTCATCAAAGCCGGGACATGTCAGCTGTTTTGAAGAGCTGACATGTGCCCGCAATAGCGGCGGGTGAAATCGCGATTCACCCGCCGGTGTTAACCAGTTAAATGCCACTGTCAAATGCTGACAGCGGCATTTAACCGGAGCTTTCAGCCGCGTGGCTGGAAATGCTCGCATCGCCGACCCTCGTCACATGATCGGGGGTCAGCGATGCATCAGCATAGTAACCAGAGGTCTCCTTGTGACCTCTATAGTTACTGATGCCGGCCTGCTGTGAGTGCCACCCTGTGATTGGCGCTCATTGCAGCCTGCAATTCAGCTACGTAGCAGCGATCTGATGATCACTGCTATGTAGCTGAGCTGATCCAGTTGTGCCAGCTTCTAGCCTCCTATGGAGGCTATTGAAGCATGGCAAAAGTTAAAAAAAAGTTTAAAAAAATATGAAAAAAATGAAAAAAATATAAAAGTTTAAATCACCCCCCTTTCGCCCCATTCAAAATAAAACTATAAAAAAAAAATCAAACCTACACATATTTGGTATCACCACATTCAGAATCACCCGATCTATCAACAACAAAAAAGGATTAACCTGATCGCTAAACAGCGTAGTGAGAAAAAAATTAGAAACGCCAGAATTACGTTTTTTGTTCAAAGCAGCATTAAAATGCAATAACGGGTGATCAAAAGAACGTATCTGCACCAAAATGGTATCATTAAAAACGTAAGCTCGGCATGCAAAAAATAAGCCCTCATCCAACCCCAGATCAAGAAAAATGGAGATGCTACAAGTATCGGAAAATTGCGTTTTTTTTTTTTTTTAACAAAGTTTTTTTTTTACCACTTAGATAAAACGTAACCTAGACATGTTTGTTGTCTATGAACTTGTAATGACCTGTAGAATCATAATGGCAGGTCAGTTTTAGCATATAGTAAACCTAGCAAGAAGCCAAACAAAAAACAAGTGTGGAATTGCACTTTTTTTTGCAATTTCACCGCACTTGGAATTTTTTCCCCGTTTTCTAGTACAAAATATGCAAAAATCAATGATGTCGTTCAAAAGTGCAACTTGTCCCGCAAAAAACAAGCCCTCACATGGCCATATTTACGGAAAAATAAAAAAGTTATGGCTCTGGGAAGGAGGGGAGCGAAAAACGAGAACGCAAAAACGGAAAAAAAGGGCAAGGTCTTGAAGGGGTTAAACAATAAAAGTCATGACTGGTACAGGAGGACAGAAGACGCTGTCCACGAGGGGTCACAGTCTGCAAGGGAAGGGTGAGGATACAGGTAGGTGAAGGTAGAGCTGGTCTTGCAGCGGTTTGGTGGATTGGTGGTTACTGCAGGTTGTAGGCTCGTCAGAAGAGGTAGGTCTTCAGGTTCATTTTAAAGGTTTCCATGGTAGGGGAGAGTCTGATATGTTGGGGTAGAGAGTTCCAGAGTAGGGGGGATACACAGGAAAAATCTTGTATGCAATTGTGGGAAGAGGGGAGTAGAGAAGGAGATTGTCACACTGCAGCACTGCAGGTAAATGCAAACCCTACTAGATGGCAGGAGAGTGGAAAGAGGGCTAAAAAACCTGCTCAGAGCAGACCAGCAGAACTGCAACGAGGTGACAGCAGAAAAGTCAGACAAGCCAGGTAGATACCAGAGAGTAGTGTAGTACAAAGGGATATCCCAAACACAGCGTCAGAGGAGCACCAAAGGTCAGTAACGGTCAGTAGGAGTAGCAACGGAGGGAAGAGACAGAATCAGGACAGAACGAAAGCAGAGTCGAGCATCGGGGAATCCAAACACACAGGGAAACAGAGTCGGGGAGGGAAGAGAGGAATGAACAGACATGGTCAAAAAAAGCTAAATGCTAAATGCAGCAGGAAAAATAAGGGTCTCACCAGAGCCAGCTACACATGCTGTAGGCAGGAAATATAACTGGCACTGAATACAGGGAGCAGCACAGATATAAAGCAGACATGACATGGAAACGAGGCTGTGAAAGTTAACTCCTGACATGACCAGACCGGGAAAGGAGAGAAAAGACCCAAAACCCGGTCTGGATCATGAAAAGTACCCTCCTCTCAAGGGGGGGGGGGGCCAACGGACCCCCAGGTTTCCCAGGATAATGTGCATGAAAAGCCAAACCAACTGATTAACATGGACTGATCGCGCCAGGACCCAAGAGCGATCCTCAGGACCGTAACCCCTCCAACATACCAAGTACTGAAGCGAACTGTGAACCATCCAAGAATGGTCTATCCATTCAACTTCATACTCAGTTTGTCCATCCACAGAGATAGGGGGTGGAGGGGGTGGAGACCCAGCAAAGGAAGGTACAAATGACTTAAGAAGAGACTTATGGAACACACTGGGGATCCGAAGCGATGGAGGTAAGCATAGATGAAAGGCAACAAGATTGACAACCTCAATGATCTCGTAAGGACCAATAAACTTAACGGAAGGTAGTTTCAGACGTATGTTCTTGGTAGACAACCACACTTTATCTCCTACCAGAAATTTAGGTCCTTATCAGCAAAATGTTTGTTTGCACTGAGCCACCCCAATGTTCTTCTGGACCTCCCTCCAAACCTCCCCCAACCATTGAACCGCCAAATCAGCCCCTGGATACCCCAAATCCAACCTGGCAAATTCACCAAAAATGGGGGTGAAAACCATAGTTACAGAAAGAAGGAGACGCACCAGTGGATTGATTAACCCGATAATTAAATGGGAAGTCAACCACGGGCAACGAGGAACACCAATCATCTTGCTGAGATGTGGCAAGACACCGCAAAATCTGTTCAAGTGACTGATTGGTCCTCTCCATCTGACCGTTGATCTCGGGATGGTAGGCAGAGGAGAAGGTCAAGCTAATACCCAATCTCTTACAAAGCGCCCTCAAAAATTTGGACACGAATTGCACCCCTCTGTCAGTCACCAAATTCAGAGACACGCCATGCAACCGCACAATGTGCTCTATAAACAACTTAGATAGAGTTTCAGCCTTAGGTAGTCCTGCCAAAGGAGAAAAATGTGCCTGTTTGATAAATCTGTCAACCACTACCCAGACCACAGTTTTGCCATTGGAAGGAGGGAGATCAGTGATGAAATCCATGGACAAATGAGTCCAAGATCTATCAGGAATTGGCAATGGCACCAATTCCCTGGCCAGCCGGTTATGGGAGACTTTAACACGGGCACATGTATCACAAGCAGACACAAATACGGCGATATCAGAAGACAAGGAAGACCACCAAAACAGTCTAGCAATAGCTCTCCGGGGTGTTCACTGAGAGAAAATTCTTGGAATTCCCGGATAACCCTTAACCGATACTGAACTGAGATGACGAGCAATGAAGGAGGACCAAGAGACTGAGCCTCACGGATTTCAAGTTCCAATTCAGAAGACACCCCAGCCACATCCACCCCATGTTGAAGAATGCAGGAAGGAGGTTCGAGAGGAGATATCGGATCTAAGCTGAGAGATAAGGCATTGGCCTTGACATTCTTGGAACCAGGCTGAAAGGTGGTAGAAAAATGAAAATGTGAAAATGAAAGCAACCACCTCACCTGTCTAGGAGTCAAACGTTGACTGACTCAATGTAAGACAGATTCTTGTGGTCCGTAATCACCGTGATCCGATGAACTGCCCCCTCCAAAAAATGCCTCCATTCTTCAAAAACCAATTTTATGGGTAATAACTCCCGTTTCCCTACATCGTAATTTCTCTCAGCAGGAGAAAATTTCTTGGAGAAAAAGGCACAAGGTCTTAAGTTAGTCAAATTGACGGGTCCCTGCGACAGCAGCGCCCCAACTCCCACCTCTGATGCGTCCACCTCCACAATGAAAGGTTCAGATGAATCAGGCTGGACCAACACAGGAGCAGACACAAAACATTTTTTCAATGTAGAAAAGGCTTCAACTGCCGAACACGACCAGTTTTTAAGATCAGCCCCCTTACGAGTGAGATCAATGAGAGGCTTGATCCCCTAAGAAGTGTGCTGCGCGCACACTTCTGAGCTCAGTCCTGGTCTCTCATGCCTGCCCTCTCTAACTCCCTGGAGGATTCCAACCCGGAAGTACTGCA
This sequence comes from Ranitomeya variabilis, assembly GCF_051348905.1. Lineage (NCBI taxonomy): Eukaryota > Metazoa > Chordata > Amphibia > Anura > Dendrobatidae > Ranitomeya > Ranitomeya variabilis. The sequence continues at coordinate 731,643,528 of NC_135233.1, forward strand.
CTGCACTGCCCTTATTAGGCAGCCTCTTCCTCTTGGCCGTGCCTGATGCTCATTTGTGATCCACAAGTGTATCTGGCTCCATGTCTCTCCTGCGTTCCTCCCTGCCTTCTTGTTTGCCGCTCACTTCCCGTTGCTGCATCCTTTAGCTAATCCTGGTCTTCTCCTTTGTTCCCTCCTAGTGCCTGCCTTCCGGTGTCCTCCATCCTGTCTGTATTCCAGTGTCCTTGCCTGCCTGCCTCCATCCTCCACCTTGTCCGTGTTCCAGTCTCCAGCCTGTCTGCCTGTGTCCTCCGTCCAGTCCCTGCTCCCACGTCTTGCCTTCCTGCTTGTCCTCTCTGTCCAGTCCATATTCCCACGCTTTCCATTTCTGTCTCCTCATTAGTCCTTACTGATCCCCATTAGTTGCCTTCTTGTCCGTCCTCCCTTACCAGCTGCCGTGGCAATAGTCTCCCTCGGGTCTGACCCTAACGCTCCCCGTATAGGGGGTGGTGCACTTGGTCAGCTCGCCCGTAGGAGGTTGGTTGTCACAGTCCAGTGGGTCCACCCTATAGTCTCCACAGTTAATCCTCACAGAAACCCATTGGTAGAAAGGATGAACCCCAGAAAGGACAGCTCTTGGACACAAAATGAACACTTCTCAGGTTTAGCGAACAGAGAGTTCTCCCGTAACAGCTAAAGAACTGCACATAAATAACCCATGTGAGATACTTTGTCAGATGAAAATACACGAATGTCATCTAGATAAACCACCAAAAGGCACCCAATGAAGTCTGAAAATACATCATTAATGAAATTTTGAAAAACCGCTAGAACGTTAATGAGACCAAAGGGCATGATCACATTTTCAAACAAACCCTCAGAGGTGAGAAATGCCATTTTCCACTCATCCCCCTCCCAAATGCGGATAATATTTTATGCTCCACAGAGGTCCAACTTGCAAATCCACTTATCCCTATATAATTAGTTGTAAAGATCTGGAATAAGTGGGAGGGGGTAGGTATTCCTCACCGTAATTTTATTTAGTTCCTGAAAATCGAGGCAAGGGCGTAAACCACATCTTTCTTTTTGACAAAAAAGAATCCAGCAGCCACAAGAGCGACAGAGGGACGGACGTGACCTTTAAGTAAACTTTCAGAGATATAATCTTTCATAGCGGTACGTTCTGGGCCGGAAAGATTGGGCAATTTAACACCCGGGATGAGATCAATAGTGCAATCTGTTATGACCCCAATGGCAGAGGGTCTCAGAAATATTTACTAAGCCTGCAAACACAAAAACCAGCTCATAGGGCAGTGGTAACTGGGCTGACCATATATCTAATCCTAGCACCACAAATAACAGCAGCCGGGGAACGTGCCCACGTTGATTCTAGACGTCTCGCGCCAGCCGGAGAACTAACTAACCCCAGAAGGGAAAAGAAAGACCTCTCTTGCCTCCAGAGAAAAGACCCCAAAAGTTGGATACAAGCCCCCAACAAACAACAACGGCGAGGCAAGAGGAAAAGACAAACGCAAGAATGAGCTAGGTATTTAGCAAAGAGAGGCCCACTAGCTAATAGCAGAATATAGTAAGATAACCTATATGGTCAGCAAAAACCCTATCAAAAATATCCACGCTGGAAATCCAAGAACCCCCGAACCGTCTAACGGCCCGGGGGGAGAACACCAGCCCCCTAGAGCTTCCAGCAAGGTCAGGAATCACATTTAGTACAAGCTGGACAAAAATGAGAGCAAGCAAATAACCCAAAAAACAAAGAAGCAGGACTTAGCTTAATTTAGCACGAACCGGGACCAGCAGATAGGAGCAAACAGAAAGGATCTGATTGCAACGATGCCAGGCACTGGACTAAGGATCCAGGAAGTTTATATAGCAACACCCCTGGACTAACGGCCCAGGTGGGTGCAAACTGAGGGAAGAAACTCCCAGAGTAATATCACTAGTAACCACAAGAGGGAGCCAAAAAGTCTAATTCACAACAGTACCCCCCCCTTAAGGAGGGGTCACCGAACCCTCACCAAGACCACCAGGGCGATCAGGATGAGCAGCGTGAAAGGCACGAACTAAATCGGCCGCATGCACGTCAGAGGCAACCACCCAGGAATTATCCTCCTGACCATAGCCCTTCCACTTGACCAGATACTGAAGTCTCCGTCTGGAGAGACGAGAATCCAAGATCTTCTCCACCACGTACTCCAACTCACCCTTAACCAACACTGGAGCAGGAGGCTCAGCAGAAGGAACCACAGGCACAACGTAGCGTCGCAACAAGGACCTATGGAACACGTTGTGAATGGCAAACGACACCGGAAGATCCAAGCGAAAGGACACTGGATTAAGGATTTCCAATATCTTGTAAGGACCGATGAAGCGAGGCTTAAATTTAGGAGAGGAGACCTTCATAGGAACAAATCGAGAAGACAGCCACACTAAATCCCCAACACGAAGTCGGGGACCCACACCGCGGCGGCGGTTGGCAAAACGCTGAGCCTTCTCCTGTGACAATTTTAAGTTGTCCACCACATGATTCCAGATCTGCTGCAACCTATCCACCACAGAATCTACCCCAGGACAGTCAGAAGGCTCCACATGTCCCGAGGAAAAACGAGGATGGAAACCAGAGTTGCAAAAAATGGCGAAACCAAAGTAGCGGAACTAGCCCGATTATTAAGGGCAAACTCAGCCAACGGCAAGAAGGTCACCCAATCATCCTGATCTGCCGAAACAAAACACCTCAAATAAGCCTCCAGAGTCTGATTAGTTCGCTCCGTTTGTCCATTAGTCTGAGGATGAAAGGCAGACGAGAACGACAAATCAATGCCCATCCTAGCACAAAAGGATCGCCAGAACCTGGAAACAAACTGGGATCCTCTGTCAGACACAATATTCTCAGGAATGCCGTGTAAGCGAACCACATTCTGAAAGAACACAGGAACCAGATCGGAAGAGGAAGGCAGCTTAGGCAAAGGCACCAAATGGACCATTTTCGAAAAGCGATCACATACCACACAGATGACAGACATACCCTGAGACACCGGGAGATCAGAAATGAAATCCAAGGAAATGTGTGTCCAAGGCCTCTTCGGGACAGGCAAGGGCAAGAGCAACCCGCTGGCACGAGAACAGCAAGGCTTAGCTCGAGCACAAGTTCCACAGGACTGCACAAATGACCGCACATCCCGTGACAAGGAAGGCCACCAAAAGGACCTAGCCACCAGATCTCTGGTGCCAAAAATTCCCGGATGACCTGCCAACACCGAGGAATGAACCTCGGAAATGACTCTGCTGGTCCACTTATCAGGAACAAACAGTCTGTCAGGTGGACAAGAGTCAGGTCTACCAGCCTGAAATCTCTGCAACACGCGTCGCAAATCAGGAGAAATGGCTGACAAAATAACTCCCTCTTTAAGAATACCAACTGGTTCTGCGACTCCAGGAGAGTCAGGCACAAAGCTCCTTGAAAGAGCATCAGCCTTCACATTCTTTGAACCTGGTAAATACGAGACCACAAAGTCAAAATGGGAGAAAAACAATGACCAGCGGGCCTGTCTAGGATTCAGGCGTTTAGCAGACTCGAGATACATCAAATTTTTGTGATCAGTCAAGACCACCACACGATGCTTAGCACCCTCGAGCCAATGACGCCACTCCTCAAATGCCCACTTCATGGCCAGCAACTCCCGATTGCCAACATCATAATTCCGCTCAGCAGGCGAAAACTTCCTAGAGAAGAAAGAACATGGTCTCATTACCGAGCAACCAGGGCCTCTCTGTGACAAAACGGCCCCTGCCCCAATCTCAGAAGCATCCACTTCGACCTGAAAGGGAAGTGAGACATCAGGCTGGCACAAAACAGGCGCCGAAGTAAACTGGCGTTTCAACTCCTGGAACGCCTCCACGGCTGCAGGAGCCCAGTTAGCAACATCAGAACCTTTCTTGGTCATATCCGTCAAAGGTTTAACAACGCTAGAAAAATTAGCGATAAAACGACGGTAGAAGTTAGCAAAACCCAAGAACTTCTGAAGACTCTTAACTGACGTGGGTTGAGTCCACTCATGAATAGCTCGGACCTTGACTGGGTCCATCTCCACAGCAGAAGGGGAAAAAATAAACCCCAAAAAGGGAACCTTCTGTACTCCAAAGAGACACTTTGAGCCCTTAACAAACAAAGCATTCTCACGCAAAACCTGAAACACCATCCTGACCTGCTCCACATGTGAGTCCCAATCTTCAGAGAAAACCAGAATATCATCCAGATAAACAATCATAAATTTATCCAGATACTTCCGGAAAATATCATGCATAAAGGACTGAAACACTGAGGGAGCATTAGAGAGCCCAAAAGGCATCACCAAGTACTCAAAATGACCTTCGGGCGTATTAAATGCAGTCTTCCATTCATCTCCTTGCTTAATGCGCACAAGGTTGTACGCACCACGAAGATCTATCTTGGTGAACCACTTGGCACCTTTAATCCGGGCAAACAAGTCCGACAACAGAGGCAAAGGATACTGAAATTTAACAGTGATTTTATTCAGAAGCCGATAGTCAATACAAGGTCTCAAAGATCCGTCCTTCTTGGCCACAAAAAAGAATCCCGCACCAAGAGGGGAAGAGGATGGACGGATATGCCCCTTCTCCAGAGACTCCTTGATATACGAACGCATTGCGGCATGCTCAGGTACAGACAGATTAAATAATCTTCCCTTAGGAAATTTACTACCTGGAATCAAATCTATGGCGCAGTCACAGTCCCTATGAGGAGGCAGAGCACCGGATCTGGACTCGCTGAACACATCCTGATAATCAGACAAATACTCAGGAACTTCCGAAGGAGTAGAGGAAGCAATAGACACCGGCGGGGAATCAGCATGAATTCCCTGACAGCCCCAACTTGACACAGACATTGCCTTCCAATCCAAGACTGGATTGTGGGTCTGTAACCATGGCAGCCCCAAAACGACCAAATCATGCATTTTATGCAGAACAAGAAAACAAATCACCTCCCGATGTTCAGGAATCATGCACATGGTTACCTGCGTCCAAAACTGCGGTTTATTTTCCGCCAATGGCGTAGCATCAATACCTCTAAGAGGAATAGGATTTACCAACGGTTCAAGAACAAAACCACAGCGCTTGGCAAATGACAGATCCATAAGACTCAGGGCAGCACCTGAATCCACAAACGCCATAACAGGGTAAGAAGACAATGAGCAAATTAAAGTCACAGACAAAATAAATTTAGGTTGCAAATTACCAATGGCGACAGGACTAACAACCCTTGTTAGGCGTTTAGAGCATGCTGATATAACATGTGTAGAATCATCACAGTAAAAACACAACCCATTCTGACGTCTATGATTTTTCCGCTCATTTCTAGTCTGAATTCTATCACATTGCATTAAATCAGGTGTTTGTTCAGACAACACCACCAGAGGATTAGCGGTTTTGCGCTCCCGCAAACGCCGGTCAATTTGAATAGCCAGCGCCATGGAATCATTCAGACTTGTAGGAATGGGGAAACCCACCATCACATTCTTAATGGCTTCAGAAAGGCCATTTCTGAAATTTGCGGCCAGAGCACACTCATTCCACTGAGTAAGCACGGACCATTTCCGAAATTTTTGGCAATACACTTCAGCTTCATCCTGGCCCTGAGATATAGCCAGCAAGGCTTTTTCTGCCTGAACTTCAAGATTGGGTTCCTCGTAAAGCAATCCGAGCGCCAGAAAAAACGCATCAATATTTGCCAATGCCGGATCTCCTGGCGCTAGCGAGAAAGCCCAATCCTGAGGGTCGCCCCGTAAAAAAGAAATAACAATTTTAACTTGCTGAGCTGAATCTCCAGATGAACGGGGTCTCAGAGAAAGAAACAATTTACAATTATTCTTGAAATTCCTAAACCTAAATCGGTCTCCAGAAAACAGTTCAGGAATAGGTATTTTAGGTTCAGACATAGGACTACTGGTAACAAAATCTTGTATGCCCTGCACACGAGCAGCAAGCTGGTCTACACTTGTAATCAAGGTCTGGACATTCATGTCTGCAGCAAGCACAAGCCACTCAAAGGTAAAGGGGAGAAAGAGAGGAAAAAAAAAAAAACTCAGAATTTCCTTTCTTATTATCCCACTTCTGCAATGCATAAACATTCAATGTTGGCCTGGCATACTGTTATGACCCCAATGGCAGAGGGTCTCAGAAATTTTTACTAAGTCTGCAAACACAAAAACCAGCTCATAGGGCAGTGGTAACTGGGCTGACCATATATCTAATTCTAGCACCACAAATAACAGCAGCCGGGGAACGTGCCCACGTTGATTCTAGACGTCTCGCGCCAGCCGGAGAACTAACTAACCCCAGAAGGGAAAAGAAAGACCTCTCTTGCCTCCAGAGAAAAGACCCCAAAAGTTGGATACAAGCCCCCAACAAACAACAACGGCGAGGCAAGAGGAAAAGACAAACGCAAGAATGAGCTAGGTATTTAGCAAAGAGAGGCCCACTAGCTAATAGCAGAATATAGTAAGATAACCTATATGGTCAGCAAAAACCCTATCAAAAATATCCACGCTGGAAATCCAAGAACCCCCGAACCGTCTAACGGCCCGGGGGGAGAACACCAGCCCCCTAGAGCTTCCAGCAAGGTCAGGAATCACATTTAGTACAAGCTGGACAAAAATGAGAGCAAGCAAATAACCCAAAAAACAAAGAAGCAGGACTTAGCTTAATTTAGCACGAACCGGGACCAGCAGATAGGAGCAAACAGAAAGGATCTGATTACAACGATGCCAGGCACTGAACTAAGGATCCAGGAAGTTTATATAGCAACACCCCTGGACTAAGGGCCCAGGTGGGTGCAAAGTGAGGGAAGAAACTCCCAGAGTAATATCACTAGTAACCACAAGAGGGAGCCAAAAAGTCTAATTCACAACAGCAATCATAGGGGCAATGTGGTGGCAAGGCCTCATTCTCTTTTTCGGAAAACACATCCTTAAAATCTTTCAGGTACTCTGGAATACCCTCCAGATTAACAGACAACACCATAACAGCAGAAAGACAACCATTAGAACAATCAGGACCCCATTTCACAATATCCCGAGATTCCCAGTCAATAACAGGATTATGCAACTGTAACCAGGGGAATCCCAACACCAGTCCCACTGGAAGATTATCCAGAACATAACATGAAATGCGTTCCTGATGCAAGGAACCCACCTTGAGGAGAAATTCCTCAGAGACAAGCTTAACAATGTTCTTAACCAGCGGTGTCTTATCAATAGCAATGACATGGATTGGGGTTTCAAGCCTAACTGTCCATATCTTACTCTTGAACACAAAGCTTGAGTCAATAAAGTTCATGGATGACCCACAGTCCACAAAAGTTGAAGTGGATGTGTAGCCATCCCCACAACAAAGTTCCACCTCCAACAAAATCTTTTGAAATTAGGAAAAAGGTACCTGAGAGTCTGGGTGACCTCCTCGGCAACCACCCAGACTTTGGAGTTTTCCCGGCAACTTTTTAGTTGGTGGGCAAGAGGGGCAGTCCTTTTCCCAATGTCCAGTACCTCCACAATAAAAACATAATCTCTCCTCATGTCATTGCTTCCTCTCCTTCTCCTTGAGGTTAATGGCCCCAACCTCCATAGGTCTGTATATGGCATCACATCAGAAACAGCAGGATTTAAAGGAACCTCTCGCTGAATAACACCTCTCTCCCGTAACCTCTGATCCATACGAATGGCCTGAGTCATGTCCTCCAAGGAGCTGGGCGGTGAATGGAGATGATCCGACAGTCCTCTCCTGAACTGACATCTTAGCGCAGAGTCGTTCCAGGAGATCTTGGGAGACGAGATCTCATTGCTGAGACCTGAATCTGAGCATGCGCCGCCCACAACAGCCATTGTCCTGGATGTCACCGCATCGCAGGAATGGATCTGTGCTGGCCCCTGGGCATTCACAAAATTCCAGCAGAGCCCCGCCGCTCCACAGACCACAGCCACCGCTGCCCCGTCCCACAGAGCACCACCGCCCAGCAGGCCACCACCGCAACAGAGAGCCACACTAGCCTGGGAAGGGAGGCTGCAGTGTCAGATCAGGACAGCTGCCACGGTAATTGTAAGTATATTCCAACTATAAGATGTACCCCCATTTTCCCCAAAACTTTTTTTGGGAAAAAAGTGCGTTTTATAGTCCGAAAAATATGGTAACCATCTCAGTAAGTTCCCCCTGGAGTTGATTATGGGAAGTGGCCAGGGCTCTATGTTCCACAGACAATTCCTGCATTATTTGAGTCAGATTAGACATTTGATCCACCAGGGAATGAAGCGGATCCATAAAGAGAAGAACAAGAGAAAAAAAATCTGTCTATGGCCAGTTATAATGTCATGCTGCAGCACTGCAGGTAAATCCAAACTCCACTAGATGACAGCAGAGCAGACCAGCAGAACTGCAGTCAAGCTACCACCAGGTGGCAGCAGAAAAGTCAGACAAGCCAGATAGATACCAGAGAGTAGCGAAGTACAAAGGGATATTCCAAACACAGTCAGAGGAGCGCCAAAGGTCAGTGACAGTCCTTAGCAGAAGTACCAGAGGAAAGAGACAAAATCAGGTTAGAGCCAAAGCAGAGTCGAGCATCGGGGAATCCAAACACACAGGGAAACACAGAGTCGGGGTGGGAAGAGAGGAATGAACAGACACGGTCAAAAAAGCTAAATGCAGCAGGATAAATCAGGGTCTCACCAGAGCCAGCTACACACGCTGTAGGCAGGAAATATAACTGGCACTGAATACAGGGAGCAGCACAGATCTAAAGCCGACCTGACATGGAAACGAGGCTGTGAAAGTTAACCACTGACATGACCAGACCAGGAAAGGAGAGAAAAGACCCAAGACCCGGTCTGGATCATGACAGAGATCTTGTGAGGATCAGAGGTTGTGTGCAGGTAAGTACTGGGAGACTAGGTCACAGATGTATGAAAGAGACAGGTTGTAGATGGCTTTATATGCCATGGTTAGGGCTTTGAACTGGAGTCTCTGGGTAATGGGGAGCCAGTGAAGGGATTGACAGAGGGGAGAGCCGGGGAATAGTGAAGAGATAAGTGGATTAGTTGGGCATCAGAGTTTAGAATAGATTGGAGGGGTGGGAGAGTGTTAGAATGGAGGCCACAAAACAGGAGGTTGCAGTAGTCAGGGCGGGAGATGATGAGTGCATGGACTAGGGTTTTTGCAGATTCTTTGTTGATTAATGTACGGATCTGGGAAATATTTTTGAGTTGAAGTTGGCAGGAAGTGGAAAGGACTTGGATATGTGGTTTGAACATTATCAATACAGCTTTATCAAAGCTCAGCGGACAGGAAGTTTACCAATCAAAGTAGTTTTATTTAAAATAGGATATACTGTACAAAAAGAAACAAGAGCAAAAATAATGAGATACAAACACATAAAATAAACACTCAAAAACGCAACAACAAAAACCCTACAAGTAACCTAATTACTTGTTATAAAAAATACAGGGGAATCCACACTTTTTTTTTTAATTAATTTATTTATTTATTTATTTAGAGCACAAGTGCTGGCTGATGAATACTCCCATGAGCGCTCGCTGTTATAAGCACCAGCAAGCGTAGGCTCATAGGAGTAGTAGTCCTATTAGCCGATGCCAGTGACCGGAGGTAAACGTTTTACGTCCAATCAAAGTTGCGGACTCACGCTATCATTTGACACTGTGTTTGCCGCACTGTCATGCACATGGTGCCGAACAGTAAGGCCCCTTTCACACGTCAGTGTCTCCGGTACGCGTGGTGACAGTTTTCTCACGTACTGGAGGCACTGACACATGTAGACCCATTCAAATGAATTGGTCTATGCACATGTCAGCGTGTTTTCACGGATCGTGTGTCCGTGTGCAAAACACACAGACATGTCCTTTTTCACCCACACATATGGGCGCAAAATGTGCCACACGTGCACATGGAGAACAGTGCACACTGTCCTCCGTGTGCATGGAAGGCCGCCGGGGAAGTAGCACTACTGTAAGCCACTGTTCCCCGGAGGCTGGTGCTGAAGCTGGCTCTCATCCATTCTCCCCTGCTCTGCACGCGAGCAGCACGAACAGGGGCCATCCATATGGCATCCGTTTTTCACATGAACAGTTCCATAGAATCATGGAATTTGGAAGGGACCTCCAGGGTCATGGTGTCCAACCCCCTGCTCAATGCAGGATTCACTAAACCATCTCAGACAGATGTCTGTTCAGCATCTGTTTGAAGACTTCCATTGAAGGAGAATTCACCACTTCTCGTAGCAGTCTGTTCTACTAATTGATCACCCTCACTGTCAAAAAGTTTTTTCTAGTATCTAATCTATATCTACTCCATTGCTTCTGGTATTTCCATGTGCAGATGAGAATAAGGATGGTCCCTCTACACTGTGACATCCCTTCAGATTTGTAGACAGTTATTAACCCCTTAACGTCCAATGACCTATGTATCCGACATTGGACGCCTGCCCCTGTTTGGTGCAGGCTCTGATGTTAAGCCACACCTTTTCTGGCAAGTGTCACCTGAATTGAACAGCTGACATGTGCCCCAAACAGCTGTGTTTGGAATAGCGATCCACTTGCGGCTGTTAACATGTTAAAGGGAACCTGTCACCCCCCCCCCAGTCGTTTCAAACTAAAAGAGCCACCTTGTGCAGCAGTAATGCTGGCATTTCCCCCCTGCTTTAGACGCCACACAGCTGTCACTTACATCTTCTTGGCGCCTGCCGCCGCCTCCTCCTCACCGCTGTTTTGAAAATAGCCGGCGCCTGCGCTCTTTTCCCCTGCCTGGTGCAGGCGCAGTGAGCGCTGCCCATCTGTCCTCATATGCAGTCCAGCTGACTGCACCTGTGCGGCCGCCCTGCTTGTGAATCCCAGCCCCGCAGTGACTTATGATTTATTCACATTGCAGGGCTGGGATTCACAGGCAGGGTGGCCATGCAGGCGCAGTCACCGAGACTGCATATGAGGAAAGATGGGCAGCGCTCACTGAGTGAGCTGTGTGGCGTCTAAAGCAGGGGGGAAACGCCGGCCTCCTTGACTGAAGACCAGGTATTTTTGACAAATTAAAAAACGGATTATTTCTCTAGTTACAGCACCCAGAACTAAAAGAGCCACCTTGTCAGAATGCAGCATTACTGCTGCACAAGGTGGCTCTTTTAGTTTGAAACGACTGGGGGGGGTGACAGGTTCCTTTTAAATGCTGCTGTCAAAACTCAGAAGGCACGTCATTGACCCTGCCCATCAGAGCTCGTGTCAAATGAGACCACAGGAGACCCCTTTGGTTGTCATTGCCTGCAGGCGGCGCTCACAACAAGTGAGCATTTCTGCTATATAGAACAGGGCTGCATTTCAGCTCTATGTAGCACAGGCGATCGGATGATCGCAGTTTCTAGTCTCCCATGGAGACTATTGAAGCAAGTAAAAAAAACGTTTTTAAAATATTTGAAAAAATATACAGCTCTGGCAAAAAATTAAGAGACCACTGCTAAATGTTCAGTTTGTCTGATTTTTTCTCTTTATAGGTATATTTTTGAGTAAAATTGTTCTTTTAGTCTATAAACTTCTGACAACATGTCTCTGAATTTCAAAGCAATAAATTTTGTATTTTTTTTCTGACAAAGAAAAATGGTGCAAATAAAAAACCCAGTGCTTTCAGACCTCAAATAACGCAAAGAAAACAAGTTCATAATCATTTAGAAACAACAATACTAATGTTTTAACTCCAGAAGAGTTCAGAAATCAATATTTTGGGGAATAACCATGATTTTTAATTACAGCTTTCATGCGCCTTGGCATGCTTTCCACCTGTCTTTCACACTGCTCCTGGTGCTAAAATGTAAGCAGTTCTTCTTGGTTTGATGGCTTGTGACTATCCATCATCCTCTTGATTACATTCCAGAGGTTTTCAATGGGGCTCAGGTCTGGAGATTGGGCTGCCCATGTCAGGGTTTAGATGTGGTGATCTCTTAATTTTTGCCAGAGCTGTATATAAAAGTTCAAATCACCCCTCATTCGCCCCATTCAAAATAAAACAATTAAAAAAATAAAAAATACATATATTTGGTATCGCTGCATTCAGAATCGCCTGATCTATCAATACATAAAAAGAATTAATTGGATCGGTAAATGGCATAACGAAAAAAAAATCAAAACACCAGAATTACGTTTTTGGTGCAATAATGGTTGATCAAAACTTCATATCTACCCCAAAATGGTATCAATAAAAACATCAGCTCGGCGAACAAAAATATGCCCTCACCTGGCCCCAGATCCCAGAAAAATAGAGATGCTACGGGTCTCGGAAAATGGTAATTTGATTTTTTTTACAATTTTAAGTTTTTTTTCACCATTTAAATAAAAAATAACCTAGACATGTTTGGTATATACAAACTCACAATGACCTGTAGAATCATACTAGCAGGTCAGTTTTAGCATTTAGTGAACATGGTTAAAAAAACCCACAATTGTGGAATTGCTCTTTTTTTGCAATTTTACCACGCTTTGAATTTTTTTTCCAGTTTTCCAGTAGAATATATGGTAAAATCGATGCTGCCACTCAAAAAGTACAACTCGTCCAGCAAAAAACAAGCCCTCACATGGCCATATTGACGTAAAAATAACAAAGTTATGGATCTGGGAAGAAGGGGAGCAAAAAAAGAGAAACACAGAAACATAAATATCCCCGGTCCTTAAGGGGTTAAGTCTCCTCTTAGCCTTCTTATTTGCAAGCTAAACATTCCCAGATCCGTTAACTCTTCTTCGTAGGACATAGTTTGCAGTCCATTCACCATCCCGGTAGCTATTCTCTGAACTTGCTCCAGTTTTTCAATGTCTTTCTTAAAATGTGGCGCCCAGAACTGGACACAGTATTCCAGATAAAGCCTGATCAAGGGCCAAGGAAGAGTAGAGTTTAGTTTGATAAATAACAAAGCACAAATACAGTTGCCAATCTTTATAATATATTCACGAAAAATGCATGACATACGGAAGGTAACCCCATCGAGTTATAATTGGCGAGTCTGATTCAGAATGCACATCAAAGTAGCTGATACTGCGATTTATTTTTTTTTTTTACAAGTGGACCATCCATCTGTCTGTGTGCAAAAACATTCATCTGAACGGTCAGGGATTTTAATTTTGTCAGGACTTTTTTAATCCCACAAATTTCTGATATCACAGGCCGGGAAGGTTATGAGTACCACTCACTGTGATGTTTGGAGCAAACAGCTCTCTGCTGCCCCCTATCGTCCGGACAAATACACGATTGGCAGACGATTAATGGAGAAGGCCGCAGCCTGTTCACACTACTAGGAAAATTAACGGTGAGCATACAGCATATACATCTCCGGATTCCAATACGGGGAGGTACGGGCAACATTAACTTCATGATCGCCCCAGACTACTCGCCACCACCACTAATCTGTCTCGGTCGATTAGACACCGTCTACGGTAGTTTATGCCTTTGAGACGTAGTTTACAAAACAGAAGGAACAGAACTATTACATTTTATATTTAATCCAAAGGGAGGCAGTGTTTATGAAAAATATACGAAGATTTTACAAGGGGGACAAAACGATACAGCACAAACAGTTACAGAAAATAAAAGTGATTAACAGAACTTCCTACACTGATCGCAGAGACGATTCAGTTTAGCCGAAGGAGAGCGCTTCGATTTGGCGGTCAATAAATGGGGTCCCTGCATACAAGATATGTAACTCTCTGCACGAACCCTGATGCTAATTGAGATTGATCTTTTATCAGATGCTGAGTTCCACCCACACAGTCCTCTGTGATGACCTCACAAGGGCCCGGTTGTGGGCTGGTCTCAACCCTTCATGATTTTAGTAAATCCCAATTTATGCAACTCTCATAGAGCGATCACAGAAGTTTGAGACTGATGTCATCTTTTGTATCGGGATTTTAGCTATGCTTAAAGACCAAACAAGACCTGGGTGCTGGCGGTTATATGACCCCTATGGATTTGGGGCCTTTTGATGGGGGTTATAATTAAGAGAAAATATATGTATCTTTGTCTAGTCTAGTCTAGTTACCCCGGTGCTGAAACGGTACGTCTCATTAATATTGGATGTATAGAAATTCCAATATTCTATACTTTCTCCCAAAGACATACTGATTTATTGTAACTACAGTGACCATGGCTATTTGAAAAGAGTGTCAGATTTTCCTTTGATCCATTCAGATCTTAATAACCTTTCCTGTCTCTTTCACTCTGTGGACAATACACATCCTCTTCAGTCACCTGGGCATAAAGAGGAATCCTTGCATTTTAATTAAGCAGCTTCACATCTCTGTACACTACCATTTTACAGAAAGTCAGGTTTGAGTGCTAGCTCCTGTCTCCTCATGATAAATGGTAGCGAAAAGAAAAAAGGGAGACGGGATATGAGGGACCTCAAGGATTTTTTAATATTTTCTATGACAGGAACTATTTCATTGACTTGCATTGGTGTGATCTGTATGTTATTTATTTTGCACATGGACAGCACATGGACATTTAATACAATCGTCCAAATGAGTCCTAACTGTGAGCTATGAAATTAAAGACTTCCATATCTCAGATAGGGCACGGTCACAAGTAATTGATCAGTATTTTACATCAGTATTTATAAGCCTAAACCAGGAATGGGAGAAAAAAGCAGAAGTGGTGCACACATTTCTATTACCATATACACTCACCGGCCACTTTATTAGGTACACCATGCTAGTAACGGGTTGGACCCCCTTTTGCCTTCAGAACTGCCTCAATTCTTCGTGGCATAGATTCAACAAGGTGCTGGAAGCATTCCTCAGAGATTTTGGTCCATATTGATATGATGGCATCACACAGTTGCCGCAGATTTGTCGGCTGCACATCCCAAAGATGCTCCATACAAGGCAGGATGGATCCATGCTTTCATGTTGTTTACGCCAAATTCTGACCCTACCATCCGAATGTCGCAGCAGAAATCGAGACTCATCAGACCAAGCAACGTTTTTCCAATCTTCTACTGTCCAATTTCGATGAGCTTGTACAAATTGTAGCCTCAGTTTCCTGTTCTTAGCTGAAAGGAGTGGTACCCGGTGTGGTCTTCTGCTGCTGCAGCCCATCTGCCTCAAAGTTCGACGCACTGTGCGTTCAGAGATGCTCTTAGGCCTACCTTGGTTGTAACGGGTGGCGATTTGAGTCACTGTTGCCTTTCTATCAGTTCGAACCAGTCTGCCCATTCTCCTCTGACCTCTGGCATCAACAAGGCATTTCCGCCCACAGAACTGCCGCTCACTGGATTTTTTTTCTTTTTCGGACCATTCTCTGTAAACCCTAGAGATGGTTGTGCGTGAAAATCCCAGTAGATCAGCAGTTTCTGAAATACTCAGACCAGCCCTTCTGGCACCAACAACCATGCCACGTTCAAAGGCACTCAAATCACCTTTCTTCCCCATACTGATGCTCGGTTTGAACTGCAGGAGATTGTCTTGACCATGTCTACATGCCTAAATGCACTGAGTTGCCGCCATGTGATTGGCTGATTAGAAATTAAGTGTTAACAAGAAGTTGGACAGGTGTACCTAATAAAGTGGCCGGTGAGTGTATACTCGAGTATAAGCTGAGATTTTCAGCCCACTTTTTTGGGCTGAAAGTCCCCCTCTTGGCTTATACTCGAGTCATACCCAGGGGACGGCAGGGGAGGGGGAGCGGGGGCTGTCTAATTATACTCACCTGCTCCTGGTATAGCGGGGAGGGGAGCGCTGCACGATATTCACCTGCTCCTCGTTCCGGCGCCGCTCCATCTTCAGCGTTTTCTGCAGTGATGCTCAGGTCAGAGGGCGCGGTGACGTGGTTAGTGCGCGCCCTCTGCCTGAACATCAGTGCAGAAGACGCTGAAGATGGAGCGGTGCCGGAGCGGGGAGCAGGTGAATATTGCAAGTGTCGGGAGCGACGAGAGGTGAGTATGTGATTATTTTTTTCTTTTGTATCGCAGCAACAGCAAATGGGGCAAGTGTCTGTATGGACTATCTTATGGGGCCATGACGTTTGTGCAGCACTATATGGAGCAAGTGTCTGTATGGGGCCATAATCAACGTTTGTGCAGCACTATATGGGACAAGTGTCTGTATAGGGCCATAACGTTTGTGCAGCACTATAAGGGACAAGTGTCTGTATGGGGCCATAACGTTTGTGCAGCACTATATGGGGCAAGTGTCTGTATGGGACCATAGCATATGTGCAGCACTATATGGGGCAAGTATCTGTATGGGGCCATAATTAACATTTGTGGAGCACTATATGGGGCAAGTGTCTGTATGGGGCCATAACATTTGTGCAGCACTATATGGGGCAAGTGTCTGTATGGGGTCATAACGTTTGTGCAGCACTATAGGGGGCAAGTGTCTGTATGGAGCATCTTATGGGGTCATAATCAAGGTTTGTGCAGCACTATATGGGGCAAATATCTTTATGGAGCATCTTATGGGGCCATAATCAACATTTGAGCCGCATTATATTGGGCAAATGTGTCTATGGAGCATCTTATGGGGCCATTATTAACCTTTATGCAGGATTATATGGGGCATATTTTAATATGGAGCATCTTATGGAGCCATCATAAACTTTATTGAGCATTATATGGGGCTCCTGATTCAATATGGATATTCAAAAACGCTTAACCTACTGATGTCTCAATTAATTTGACTTTTATTGGTATCTATTTTTCTTTTGACATTTACCGGTAGCTGCTGCATTTCCCACCCTAGGCTTATACTCGAGTCATTAAGTTTTCCCAGTTTTTTGTGGCAAAATTAGGGGGGTCGGCTTATACTCGAGTATATACGGTACTTAAGGAATCTGCAATGAATAATAATAGCCCCCTTCCTTCTGTGCAAGTGTTCAACTGAATAGATCTTTGTCGAGCTCTAAAAATGTTCCTGTCTTAGAAACAGAAGGAATAAATTATGTCAACGTCCCTCATAGCTATGATCATACAGTGAGGTGCCTATTAAAGAGGACTTGTCACCAGTTCAAAAGTGGCCCGTTTTTACTTTTATTTTATTTCCACTGCTACTCTTAGTAATTTTTTTTTATTTTTGTGGAGTGTGGTTCAAAGATTATTATGAAAAACAGTGAAGACACACACCAGAGAATCTTGTGAGTCTGAAATTGGATAGTCCATAAGAAAATGCCCATATTTCTGGAACTGTATGACAGATTTGATTTATAAAAAAAAGAACAAAAAAACAGAATACTCAAGCAAGCAGTGGGAATAAAATAAGAGCAAAGCTTGGCCACTCTTGTCCTGGTGATAATACCTATTTAAAACGTCTTTGTAAATTGAAGCCATCTTAGTTTAGTGAAGGTCTTGCTTTGGATAGCTCTGATGATTTCCGTTTTCTCTGAGGGAAGCTAAATTAACTATACGAGGCTTGGACTGGTCCACAGGTTACCAGGTGAATATCCCGGTGGGCCTCTGTGCAGGAATGGGCCTGTATTAACAGTAGTAGGCACATTACAATTAATTCACTATGTATAGACCAAGGCAGTAGCTCATCATTCATTTAACAAACAGCACATCATTTTTGTGAGCAGCTTAGGAAAAAAGAAGTAAATTAAAATATAGTTTTATACACTATGAACTTTAGAATGTACTTGTTAATGTGTTGCACTTCGTATTTTCCCATTTTGCTCTAATATTTATTTTCAATCTGAACATGACATTTCTGACTATATCAGATAAGATCTAGTGACTGTTACACACAGCGAAGCAGTAACATGTTTTGATTTGCAGTATACCTCATTTCACAGTCTTTGTTTTTTTACATATCCACCTGCCAAAGCAATCAAGACAATTTTCTTTGACTACAAAGAGACAAGTAGTGTGTAGGAGGAGATAGTGTAGGTGGTGGAGGAAAATGTTAAACACAGGGCAGAAAAACAACCAGACAGATTCTCCCCGCATTCCAAGTGAAATACTCTATGTCTGCAGATGGGAGATTGATTCATAATGATACTACTATTTATTACTCAGTGATATTAACCCAACAGATAACCAAACAGAGACTGGGATTTTGTGACAACTATACAATCGTGGCCAAAAGTTTTGAGACAAATATGGTCTCAGGATGTGTAAGGGTATGTGTCCATGCAGCACCCCAGAGTCCTGGTTGTTGCAGTACTGTGGCTCCGCCACTATGGGGAGCTATGGTACGTCTGATTGCACTAAGGAGTTTCTCTGACCAGGTACACTCACACCACACTTCACACTCCGGCCACCAGGGGGGCTGGTCCTATCTAGTAGGCCACTCCTCACAACTCTGGTAAAACTGGGGGTTGGACAGGAAGACAGGGAGAAGTAGCTGGGAAGAGCTAGTGAGAGGACCTGTCAGGGATGGGATCCTGGCAGACTCCTCAGAGCAGAACTAACCAGTGCACAACGGGAATACAGTAAAGAAGTATTGGGACCAGAAGGAGTCGTGCTGTTAGACCGAGGCAACATCCTTCTGAGGCGCAAACAGTCGGTGGCCGGAACGCCGAGCAAGTAAGAGACTTTAAGTACACTGCAAACCACGGCCGGACAGCTAATTACAGGTTGGCTGTCTCACTTAACACCTAAGCAGACAACGGAGGCAGCTGTGGGAGAGGGGCGACTCTAGGGTCCCGGAAGAACTCCAGGCCTACCCCGTCATACGGGTGCGTCCTACCATATCACCTGGAGGACGAAGAGAACGAACAATAGAGACAGACAGAAACAGTTGTGAGGACTATCCCGGGAGCTCAGCAGGGAAGAACCACAACACCCAGCGCTAGCAGGTAGACACTGATTCCCACCTGTAAAGAGAACTCCTGATGTGCCTTTGGACCGGCCGGTCTCTGACAACCCAGTTAACAGCGCTCTGGACTGAGGTCTCCAAAAACCTTCAGTAAAGAGGTAAAGAGACTGCAACCTGGTGTCCTTGTTATTTACCGCGACCTGCACCACCAACATCCACACCTATTATTCACTGTGCGCCCCACGGCAGGGTCACGGACCGGGGCCTAGCCGCCGTGACAACCCCCAGAAGCAGAGACTCGTAGGCCCGGTACCGGGTACCCCTCGGCCCTGCGGCGGTGGGGGCGCTACAACTTGGCGTCACGAACAGGATCTACTTAAGCCTGAAGAATCAGGTCATGTGTGCCTTGGAACTGTGATTTATTGCGCTTGAATTGTACTTTATTGAAAAGACTGTGTATTGCCATTTACCGCCAAAATTCGCCATTGCCGCGCACGGAGGGAGGAGCCTTAGCTACGTGGGTGGAATCAGCCAAAAGAAGCGCGGAACGGAAAGCGCGGTAAGGCGCCAATCCCGGAAGAGGAACTCCGACCTCCAGCAGGTTCGTGGGAGGAAGGGACAGCCATGTCTGAGTCGGGAGGAGAGGAGGTGGCGGTCGCAGCCGCGGATGCAGGGGCAGCTCCGGTCCCCGCAGCGGACGGAGCCGCGGCCCTAATACCACCACCGGTAGCCGCAGAACCCGCTGTTCCTCCCAACCAGCCGGACGCTGCCGCTAACACAAAAGCCATAATGCCCTTCTCTATGCCGTACCTGCCCGGAGCGGCTTGGCTTCCGCGATACTCTGGGGAGTCGCATACGTTCACTGACTTTAAAGAGGGGCTCTGCAGCCTGCTCGAGTTCTATCCCCTAACCGAGCCTCAGAAGGTCCATATGATAGCCGGCCAACTCTTTGGGGCGGCTCTGAGAGAATTGAAATCCTGGCCCGCTGAGGATAAAGAAACTGCACAACAGATTTTTGCCAAGCTTAAAGCCACCTTTGATACTCGCACTGCTACAGAAATTAAACTGACTTTTTATGGATGCAAACAAAGGCCACAGGATAGCTTACGGGACTATGCCCTTAATCTCCAGGAAGCGATGCGGGCCATTAAGCAGAGTGACCCCGGCAGCATGCAGGATGAGGATAAAATCCTGAAGGAGCGGTTCATTGAGGGGCTCCTGTGCAGTCACCAGCGGGGCCAATTGCACTTCCTGGCCATGCAAAATCCAGACTTGACTTTTGCGCAGTTTAAAGATAAAGCTATCCAGGCATTGCAGGAGCGACAGCCCAGCCGCGCAGTACCACCCAGGCGCCCCGCTCTCACATACCACCAGGAGGTGGCATCGGATACCCCAGTTGCCGCGGAGGCCGACGCCCAGAGCTTCGAGGATGACTCCCCTGCAGGACTCCGTCTCCAGATGCAAGAGCTAACCAAGAGCGTTGCTGCCCTGGCCCGGACGGTGCAGTCCCTACAGGAGGCCCCCAAAGAGAAGATCCAGTTGGCTTCCAGCCCGGAGGATGTCCCTTGGATGCGACAGAGGAGGACTCCGCCGACCAGGAGCCGGCCCGACGATCGCTTCCACCAGGATGGACGACCCATCTGCCGCCGCTGTCACCAGGTGGGCCATCTTGCAAGGTACTGTCCTTTAAACGAGCAACCCCTGGGGCAAAGGGCCAACCCCCAGGAGTAGGACGGTCAGGCCCGCAGCATTGGAGAACCAAGTATATTGGAGGACGACCAGTTCTCCCTGTAGTGATTGATGGAATCCCCTTGAATGCTTTGCTGGACACCGGTTCTCAGGTGACGACTATACCTTACGTGCTCTACAAACGGTATTGGGAGGACGCTGATATTACTCGTGGCCCTGACGATGATTTCACCATAATCGCCAGTAATGGTCAGCCGTTGCCACAAGTGGGGTATAAGGAGGTCACCATCAAAGTGGGGCGGGTGGAATTGAAAGCCCAAGGGATTGTGATTGTTGATATTGATCGTCGAGAATGTAATCCCATGATGACTCTTGGTACTAATGTTATAGAAAATTGTCTTGCAGAAGTGATTGTTTTGTTGCAACAGGTGGCAGAAATCGCTGGCCACAGTGAGCAACGTGCCCTGCAGAAGGAAATCAGAGCTCTCATGCAGAGACAGCAGGTAGAGCTGACTGGTGGTGAGATTGGTCGTGTCACTGTGAGTGATTCAAACCCCATCGCGATACCCCCCAAGAGTGAAATGTTAATATGGTGTCGAGCAGCCATAGGCCTCAGGGGTAGGGACTACCAGGCCTTGGTAGAACCCGTATATTCAGACCATAGGCCTACTGTTCTGACAGCCCGGGGGGTGGTCGACGTCCGTCAGGGGAGAGTGCCCGTACGTGTCCTCAATTGTGGGGAGGAAGAGGTTCACCTCACCAAGTATACCACGCTCGCCAAATTGTTCACTGTCAATAATAATGTGATACAGACACCTGAACCCTTGGTCCCGTCAAACTTGGCGGAGAACAAAGGTTCTGCAGAGCCCTCGAAGGACTGGTGTCGGGAATTGCATGTGGGCACTGACTCTACCCCATCCCATCAAAAACAGGGGGCCTACAGGGTGGTACACGAGTACGAGCAGATATTCAGCAAACACCCCTCAGATTTTGGGCAGGTGAAAGGGATCCAACATCACATCCCCATGGGAGATCACCGACCCATAAAAGAGAGATATCGCCCTGTACCCCCAGCTCATTACCAGTGTGCCAAGGACATGTTGCGGGAAATGAAGGAGGCTGGGGTGGTGAGAGACAGCTGTAGCCCCTGGGCAGCTCCGTTAGTCCTTGTTAAAAAGAAAGATGGTACAATGAGGATGTGCGTTGATTACAGGCAGTTGAATCGCATTACACATAAGGACGCATACCCACTGCCTAGGATAGAGGAGTCTCTGGCTGCCTTAAAATCTGCTAATTACTTCTCTACCTTAGATCTCACCAGTGGGTACTGGCAGGTTCCTGTAGCGGAGGCGGACAAAGAGAAGACGGCCTTCACGACGCCAATGGGTCTCTGTGAGTTCAACTACATGCCCTTCGGATTGTGCAATGCTCCCGGAACGTTCCAGAGGATGATGGAGTGCTGCCTGGGACACCTGAACTTTGAAACCGTGCTGCTATATTTGGATGATGTCATTGTCTTCTCTAAGACCTACGAAGACCACCTGAAGCACCTGGCCGAGGTGTTTGAAGCCCTATCCAACTTCGGCTTAAAGGTGAAACCGTCCAAGTGTCATCTGCTGAAACCTAAAGTGCAGTACCTGGGCCATGTGGTGAGCGCTGAAGGAGTGGCCCCAGACCCCGACAAGGTCACAGTGATTAAGGACTGGCCAAAGCCCAGTGACCTCCACGAAGTCCGGCAGTTCCTCGGGCTGGTAGGCTATTACCGGAGGTTCATTAAGGACTTCACCAAGAAGGCCGCACCCTTGCAAAACCTGTTGGTGGGCCAACCAAAGAAGACCAAGGGGAGGAACACCCCCTTTGATTGGAACGAAGAGCTGGAGGAATCCTTCACCTGTTTGAAGTCGGCACTGACGGGAGAAGAGGTACTGGCTTACCCCGAATATGACCAACCGTTTGTGCTGTACACAGATGCCAGTAATGTGGGACTAGGAGCCGTGCTGTCTCAAGTCCAGAAAGGCAAGGAAAGAGTGATCGCTTACGCCAGCAGGAAACTCCGTCCCACGGAAAGGAACCCTGACAACTACAGTTCCTTCAAACTGGAATTCCTTGCCCTTGTCTGGGCAGTGACAGAGAGGTATAAGCACTACCTGGCCTCCGCGAAATTCACCGTCTTCACGGACAACAATCCGCTAACGCATCTGGGTACTGCCAAACTCGGGGCTTTGGAACAGCGGTGGATGGCCCGGCTGTCCAACTATGATTTCACCATCAAATACCGGGCAGGACACCAGAATGCCAATGCCGATGCTCTGTCCCGAATGCCCAATTTACCAGAAGTGGGAGAAGACCCAGAGGCACTTGAAGAGGTGGAGCTGCCTGCCTTCCATCGCCCCAAAGCCACTCAGAACTCTCACCATGTGAAGAACAGGCACAAGAACCAACCGGATGCCACGCTGAATCCCCTGCCCCACCACGGATGGGCAGAAACCCAGGATAGTGACCCCGCGGTCCGTCAGGTGAAGGAGCTCTTGACGCAGGCTGGGTTGCACCCTGGCCCAGATGATCCACAAGAAACCCAACAGCTGTGGAAGGGGAGAAGCAAGCTGTTTATCCATGATGGCAAGCTGTGCAGGAGGAGCATCGACCCACGTACTCATGAATTGGTGTGGCAGATAGTGGTGCCAAGGCGAGATGCGCCCATGGTTCTGGGAGCCTACCATGATGGAGCCGGACACTTCGGATGGAGGAAGCTGGAGAAGCTACTCCGAGGGAGGTTCTATTGGATTGGCATGAAGAGAACCATTGAGAAGTAGTGTCAGGAGTGTGGTCCATGTAGTCTGCGCAGAAAGGACCGTGACAGTCAACGGGCTCCCCTGCGGCCTATCATCACCAAACGACCGCTTGAACTGGTCGCGCTGGATCATGTGAAGCTGACACCTAGCCGGTCGGGCTATATCTACGCCCTTACCATCGTGGACCACTACTCCAGGTTTTTGGTGGTTGTACCTGTTAAAGATCTAACGGCCAGGACTGCCGCCAGGGCCTTCCAGCAGCACTTTTGTAGACCCCATGGCTACCCAGAGAAGGTACTGACCGACCAGGGACCTGCCTTTGAAGCAGAAGTGTTCCAAGAATTCTGCCAGCTGTACGGGTGTAAGAAGATCAGAACCACCCCGTACCACCCTCAAACCAACGGGATGTGCGAGAAGATGAACCAGGTAGTGATCGATTTATTGAAGACCTTGCCTGTGGAGGAACGGAACCTGTGGCCGACAAAGTTGCCTGACCTGGTGGATATGTACAACCACATCCCAGTAAGTTCCACCAACTGTACTCCAGCGTACCTGATGCGAGGAAGGTCTAGTCGGTTACCCGTTGATCTGGACATGGGGGTCCTAGTACCCGAAGATACCTCGCCGGAGGCAGATTGGGATACAGAAAGGCAGCGAAGATACCGCGAAGTACAGGAGTGTGTAGAGAGAAGTCTCGCCCAGGCTAGGCAGAAACAAGAAAAGGACTACAATCAACACGCTCCTGCGATTCCCCTGTCACCTGGTGAGCAAGTACTTAAACGAAAGAGGAGATTACATAAGCTCGATGACCAATGGGAAGCGGAACCGTATACCATCCTGCCATCCGACTTCGACAACACAAAGGTCTGTCTCATCAGCAAGGACAGAGGGGAGACCTCGACAGCGGTATCCAGGGATCACCTTAAGGTCTGCCCCGATAAGTTGAAAGAGAGGGGCACGGCCCCAGAAATCTCCCCGCCGGTGGAAAAGGAGAAAATGTTCCATACCGTCCTTGGTGACTTTCCCCAATCCTGGACTCAGATAAACCAAGCCATCGCGGTGCCTGTTCTAATGTTCCAACAGCCGGACCCACCAGAAACAATGGTGGTATCAGATCAGCCGGCCCCGCTACCTCAACAAGCCTTAACTGATGACACCATGCCGACCGCTGAACCAGCAAATCCTCCCTCTGCTGTCAGTGAATCTGCTGTACCCACTGTTGATAGCAGCAGCTCTGAGAGCCCCAACCTGCCAGTGCTACCCAGACTCACTAGAAGTGTAGCTAGAAGACAGTGCACTACACCAGCGGTAGCAAGCATAGCGGGCCCTGTTAGGCCAATAGCAACCCCTGCGCTGCGAAGGTCCACACGCAGCACTCAAAATCAAACTCCCCTCCGCTACAAAACTTGGAGGTATTGATAAGGGCTGCTATTTAATTGAAAATGTTTGTATGCATATCTTTTTGTTACAGGTTTTTAAATGGACACTAGAGTAATGGACGGTGAATTGCTCAAAAACTTTCATAAGGGGGACCCCTTTGTTTACCCGGGGTCCCCGCTGTTTCAACCACTGAACTGAGAGTCATAAACTGTGCATGACCTAACTTTTGCAACGTTCAAGAATCCTCACCTCCCATAAAGGGAAGCATAGTTATGTTCAATTGGTATGCTATTTCAAAAATTTGTGTGTTTCCTGTTAACATGTATTATTGTTCTTGTTTTCCCAGTCCCGGAGTACTGGATTTAACCGGGGGGGAGTGCAGCACCCCAGAGTCCTGGTTGTTGCAGTACTGTGGCTCCGCCACTATGGGGAGCTATGGTACGTCTGATTGCACTAAGGAGTTTCTCTGACCAGGTACACTCACACCACACTTCACACTCCGGCCACCAGGGGGGGTGGTCCTATCTAGTAGGCCACTCCTCACAACTCTGGTAAAACTGGGGGTTGGACAGGAAGACAGGGAGAAGTAGCTGGGAAGAGCTAGTGAGAGGACCTGTCAGGGATGGGATCCTGGCAGACTCCTCAGAGCAGAACTAACCAGTGCACAACGGGAATACAGTAAAGAAGTATTGGGACCAGAAGGAGTCGTGCTGTTAGACCGAGGCAACATCCTTCTGAGGCGCAAACAGTCGGTGGCCGGAACGCCGAGCAAGTAAGAGACTTTAAGTACACTGCAAACCACGGCCGGACAGCTAATTACAGGTTGGCTGTCTCACTTAACACCTAAGCAGACAACGGAGGCAGCTGTGGGAGAGGGGCGACTCTAGGGTCCCGGAAGAACTCCAGGCCTACCCCGTCATACGGGTGCGTCCTACCATATCACCTGGAGGACGAAGAGAACGAACAATAGAGACAGACAGAAACAGTTGTGAGGAGTATCCCGGGAGCTCAGCAGGGAAGAACTACAACACCCAGCGCTAGCAGGTAGACACTGATTCCCACCTGTAAAGAGAACTCCTGATGTGCCTTTGGACCGGCCGGTCTCTGACAACCCAGTTAACAGCGCTCTGGACTGAGGTCTCCAAAAACCTTCAGTAAAGAGGTAAAGAGACTGCAACCTGGTGTCCTTGTTATTTACCGCGACCTGCACCACCAACATCCACACCTATTATTCACTGTGCGCCCCACGGCAGGGTCACGGACCGGGGCCTAGCCGCCGTGACAACCCCCAGAAGCAGAGACTCGTAGGCCCGGTACCGGGTACCCCTCGGCCCTGCGGCGGTGGGGGCGCTACATCCACGTTCAGGATTGCATCAGGATTTGGTCAGGATTTTTCATCAGTATTTGTAAGCCAAAACCAGGAGTGGAACAATTAGAGGAAAAGTATAATAGAAACATATGCACCACTTCTGCATTTATCACCCACTCTTGGTTTTGGCTTACAAATACTGACGTAAAATACTGACCAAATCCTGATGCAATCCTGAACGTGGACACATACCCTTACAGTTGGCATGACACAGGACCGTAAACAGGTTACTTGGACGCAACAGCGCAGACAATGAGGAGACAGTGGCACTTAATCTACACTATTTGACTAATACAGAAAGAAAATCTAACGGTATACATATCCGGCTCGTATATCTACATAAGTAAGGCTATGTTGAACAGTGTCCCCTGCGCTGAAGACAATGTGGCTCAGATGAGTAAAGCACTATGTGCACTGCTTATGAGGATCTAAACAGTATTGTAACCATTCATGGGGCGATGTGAAGTCCTATTATGGACATTTGATGGTTAATGAAAATAAATCTGGCGGGGCACTGATATTTAAATGACTATGTGTAGGAAGCCTGATTGGTGGCTTCGGTGGGATTTCTTTTCTCTCCGCTTTGACTATTACCCGTTGTGATTGGGAGTGTCTTTTTACCTATTGGTACTGAATAAGGATACAGGGTCCTTGTGTCATGATGTTTGTAAACGAAAGGACACTGCCGTTACACTGTGTGCAGAATTATTAGGCAAGTTGTATTTTAGAGGATTATTTTTATTATTGATCAACAACTATGTTCTCAATCAACCCAAAAGACTCATAAATATCAAAGCTTAATATTTTGGGAAGTTTGAGTGGTTTTTTTAAGATTTGGCTATCTTAGGAGGATATCTGTTTGTGCAGGTAACTATTACTGTGCAGAATTATTAGGCAACGTAATAAAAACCAAACATATTCCCATCTCACTTGTTTATTTTCACCAGGTAAACCAATATAACTGCACAAAATTTAGAAATAAACATTTCTGGCATGTAAAAACAAAACCCCCAAAAATTAATGACCAGTATAGCCACCTTTCTTTATGATGACACAACAGCCTTCCATCCATAGATTCTGTCAGTTGCTTGATCTATTTACGATGAACATTGCGTGCAGCAGCCACCACAGCCTCCCAGACACTGTTCCGAGAGGTGTACCGTTTTCCCTCCCTATAGATCTCACATTTTATGAGGGACCACAGGTTCTCTATGGGGTTCAGATAAGGTGAACAAGGGGGCCATGTCATTATTTTTTCTTCTTTGAGACCTTTACTGGCCAACCACGCTGTGGAGTAGTTGGAGGCATGTGATGGAGCATTATCCTGCATGAAAATCATGTTTTTATTAAACGATACCGACTTCTTCCTGTACCACTGCTTGAAGAAGTTGTCTTCCAGAAACCGGCAGAAGGTCTGGGAGTTGAGCTTCACTCCATCCTCAACCCGAAAAGGTCTCACAAGTTCATCTTTGATGATACCAGCCCATACCAGTACCCCACCTCCACCTTGCTGGCGTCTGAGTCAGAGTGGAGCTCTCTGCCCTTTACCGATCCAGCCTCTGGCCCATCCATCTGGCCCATCAAGAGTCACTCTTATTTCATCAGTCCATAAAACCTTTGAAAAATCAGTCTTAAGATATTTCTTGGCCCAGTCTTGACGTTTTATCTTGTGTTTCTTGTTCAAAGGTGGTCGTTTTTCAGCCTTCCTTACCTTGGCCATGTCCCTGAGTATCGCACAACTTGCGCTTTTTGTTACTCCAGCAACGTTGCAGCTCTGAAATATGGCAAAACTGGTGGCAAATGGCATCTTGGCAGCTTCACGCTTGATTTTCCTCAATTCATGGGCAGTTATTTTGCGCCTTTTTTCCCAACACGCTTCTTGTGAACCTGTTGTCTATTTGCCATGAAACGCTTGATTGTTTGGTGATCATGCTTCAAAAGTTTGGCAATTTCAAGACTGCTGCATCCTTCTGTAAGACATCTCACAATTTTGGACTTTTCAGAGCCCGTCAAATCTCTCTTCTGACCCATTTTGTCAAAGGAAAGGAAGTTGCCTAATAATTAAGCACACCTTATATAGGGTTTGATGTCATTAGCCAACACCCCTCCTCATTACAGAGATGCACTTCACCTGAATTACTAAATTGGTAGTTGGCTCTCAAGCCTGAACAGCTTTGAGTAGAACAACATGTATAAAAAGTATCATGTGATCCAAAAAACAACTTGCCTAATAATTCTGCACACAGTGTATGAATAGGCACACTTTTCTGATGGTGTGAATGACATATAAGCCATTTGGAGTGGAGTTGTTTCCTTCTGTATTTTAACATCTGGACAAATGAGACATTTACACATTTTTCTTGCTCAGATCGCATTTGTATATATGAATCCTATTAGGGATATACAAGGGTAGAAAAACAAATTACATTTTTTTGCTTTTTGTTGTTTTTTCTAATTTTTTCTATTTTTTTCTCAATTTTGCTTGGTTTTTCTTATTGTTTCTTTATTCTGGGCAATGGGTGTATTGGACATGATTTTTAATTACCATATGGATTGACTAGGGATAGTAGAGCAAGCCGCCGCCGAGTGGGGGCACCTACTGCTGAAACTTAGGGTGCCAACCTCCACAGTCAGGCAGGGGCCAGCATTAGTGGACCTGCAGGGCCTAATAGTGCACATTTAATGTATTGTTTTCCCTATAGTAACCAATTTGTGGTAATGTCTCCAAATTTGGAATAATTGTTTTTAACTTTATGGATTAAAAGTTATATTTTAGGGATCCTTGTTTTTCTGGTTCTTGTTGGAACCTATTTCTTTCCTCATGTCGGAATGCCCCCTTTTAGGTTAAAAGCTTTATTATTTGCCAAGAAGTACAAGTACAATTCCATATTTAACTAAGCAAATTGAAAACTTTTCTATTATAAATATTGTTTCAATAAGGATTATCTTTTCCCCTGTCCCTACTCTCCTCGTTTATCAGATGCAACCTTCTCCTATGCCCTTTTCTTCCCTTCCCCTTCCCCTCTACCTTTCCTAACTTTTCCTTCCACATTCTTTTCCACTTGCATTAACCTTTTTTTTCTCTGTTGATTCTTCTATGAATATATCTTCTTTCTTACTTGTTTAATAGAACAAGTTTTACATCACTGTGTTATGCTTTATTACTCACATTAATGTCTATAGCTATAATCCCCTTCTCATAAATTGTTAAAAAATCCCCCCAAATACAAAGAATATTGGAAAAAGTGGTCATGGTGTTGCATGGAAAAGAAAAGGGAAAATGGATGACTACCATCATCAAGAATGTCATTGGTGAGTATTTATACAGTCTGCACACACTGTATATGGTGTGCTTAGCACTGGGGTAGAACTGATATTACCATTATATGGTCACTGTATGATGGTGGTATCAGTCCTAGTGCAAAGCTTTTGGTTGAAAGTCAGGATGGCAGTATTATCACTATTGTATACACTGCTAATATATGGTGATGGACTGTTGATATTATTTGTCTTCTATTTTACAATATTAATGCTACTATTGGTCTTGGTACAGTCATATTTCATAAAAGGGTTGTGCAAACCTGAGTACGTTGTCAGAAAGCAGTGCAACTTGCCGAATCCTAACAGTGTGTAATCTCCTGGGAGATCTGGGGTTAGAAAATCACTACATATTGTGATGCGCAGATCTTCAATTTAGCCTGGGTGTTTGTGTTTCATATTAAATGGATTTTGTTTCCTTTGGTGCTGAAGAGGTTAACATCCTTTTCTATGCTGGTTAGAAACTTGCAGCTCCATCTCACAGTTCCTGACCTGGTAATTTCTGCTCCCAATAAAATCTGGCCAGACCTTTTCTTCAGTACACAGGCAGAGATGCTACTTTCACACTTCCATCTTTTTGTGTCCGTGGTAGTGCAGCAAAATGACAGGTCGACGGAAAATATGAAAATAGTGAAAAACGTGTGCGACGCATCCAGTGTAATGACGGATGCGTCGTACTCAAATTCCGAGAGAGAGAGAGAGATTTTCCCGGACTTGAAAATCCTTCTGGTGAAAGTTTTACTTGCTAGCTCCTTGAAGTCACTATGCTGAATTGGAGATCATTGTTGCTGCTGGAGATTTTTGCATGCTGTTTTTAGGTGCATGCTTTCCTAATTGTCATTTTCCCATTTGTTTTGTACATTCATACCCTGTCCTATATACCTCTCTATCTTTGGTGAGTGTTTTGCATGTTAGTTGCTTTTGTTATCCATTGCTGTCCCAGCTCTCCTCGGGAGGGGAAAGCTTAGTGTTTAATACAAGAACAATAAGGCTGGTGGCCCAAACCTCCTCACCTTTAGAAGTACATAGGGGGCAGGGATAATTAGGGTCCCAGCCCTAGGGACAGGTGCAGGGCTCCTTCCCTATTTATGTACAGTCACAGCATGATATTTACACACCATTAGGATTCTCCTCTACTTGCTGGTTCCACCAGTTGTCAAGTGTTTGCAAATATGTGATTTGCAGCCTTGCAGTCATGTTCTAACAAGAATATAACATTGAGAGGAGCAGATGAGACAGTAGTTAACTCTCATACTTGTTATCACATGACCACTGCTAATACTGGCAAGCAGAGCCAAATCCTAATGTATATATTAAACACTGTTAGGAATTGGTATCCTGCACTACTTGCCGAAAATTTACTCAGGTGTTCAACCTCTTTAATGATCAGTATGATTTCATTTTTCATTCACTGTTTGGTGGTATTACGTTGTCATGGCATAGCGGTATTAATTAATCTTATATAGCAGTATTATTGGTAATATTGGTCTGGTAGTAAGTTTTGATTTCCTCCAGGCGTGATAATATTTATAATGTGGGCCTCCTTTCAAAATGTCAAAGCTGAATTTCAGTCCCAGTCCCGTCCTGCTTTAGGATGTCTGAAAATTGGCTTGGACAAAATGTACAATTAGTCAATGTAAAGAAACAAATTTTGATAACTTTTTATTATAAATTAACTGACAATTTTCATTTGATCTTCATCAAGTTTAATAGTTATTTTACTGACCTGTGATTTGCAATATTGGTTTTCTGTCAGCAGAATCTCCAGAATGTGCTCCTCAGTTACAAAAGACCTCACAACTTGGATGTAGCAAGGTAAGTTTAAAAGGAATGGTAATTTAACACTTGTAACTCTCTCTAACGATTATGTGATGAAAATCTAGAACTTTTACCCTTTTAGAAGAATGAAGCAATTATATTGAAGGCAAATATTACAAAGCTGTTAATTGCACTTCACAATGTGAAACTTGTAGTTGTTACTTTCCACTCTAATGGTGTTAAATTTGCACATCTTTTGTCATGTTGGAAGCATTTTTGCATTTATTATACCAAGCCTGTGTTTTGCTAGAGACGTTTAAAGCAATATTCTCCAAGTATAATCATCAATTCCTTAGTAACAGATCTCCTTCAATCAGATGTTAACAAACAGCAGTGGGTGTATTGTGACCACAATTCCTAGTATTGTTGCCTAATCACAGTATAACATTTGTGGTATAGTAGCTCACTTGGCTGGACACAAAGGGAGAAAAGGAACACTGTCTCTTTAAGAATGTGCTTGGTTTATTAAAGACAGCATAAACCAAGTCGGGAAAAATAAAAAATAAACATGGCCCTCTGGGCAAAACAGCAAAACAAAACAAAACACAGTCCTTCTCTTAGTGGGGATCAGCCCGCTCACGGTTAGCAACGTCTGCGGTTCAGGCCCATTAACAAACAACCAACCAACAACACGGGCACAAACATTTGCTTCCTCTCCAGGCACATTGAACCCCGTTGCCTATGGAAAGCAGCTACTTAAGCCCAGACCATGCACCTCCTCCGTCATGTGACTGATCACATGATTGTGACATCACACAGGTCCTGTCAGGACACAGTGGTGCCTGCTCTGCAGGTGGAGATAAGGTGGACATTCTCCCACCCACTATATGAATGTCCACATAAAACCAGCCTATTTACGCAACTTTAGTTTAAGCCTCACAGTACTTTATTGTGCTGGAGGAAAACACTCTGTTTTTTTTATCACTGACGCCATTAAGCGTAGTGACTAGTGATGAGCAGGTATACTCGTTGCTCGGGTTTTCCCAAGCATGCTCGTGTGGTCTCCGAGTATTTCCACGTGCTCGGAGATTTAGTTTTTGTCGCCTCAGCTGCATGCTTTGCGACTGCTAGACGGGCTGAATACATGTGGGAATTCCCTAACAAACAGGCAATCCCCACATGTATTCAACCTGTCTAGCAAATCATGCAGCTGAGGCAACCAAAACTAGATCTCTGTGCACGCCAAAATACTCGTAGACCACCCGAGCATGCTTAGGAAAACACGAGCAACGAGTATACTCGCCCTTCATTAGTAGTGACACATATCTCCCCTCCAGTACTTTACCAGTGACTTTGTCACACATTATATCTGTACAGGTATGGTGCACCAATTGCACAGCCTCATGCTGAGCGCTGCATCGATCAGGTGTGGGTGTCAGCTCTGTGTGAGAGCTAACACCCTGCAGCGAAGCCCACATTTAACCATGTAGACCCCTGACCACAAGATGGCCATTGAATCCTGCAGGGAAGGTAGCTTGTGAGCGCCTGCTGTGCAGAGTATCAGATCAGTAATCAGACACCATACAGTGATGTCCCAAGATGGGAAAATGTAAAAAAGTAAAGAAATAAAAAAATAAAAAGTGTAAAAATATATATTTTTTTAAATCCCCAAATAAAGAAAACAGAAAGAAACAAATATTTTTCCAATAAATACATTTATTTATGTAAATAAAAAGACTAACAATAAAAGTACACATATTTGATATCGCCACATCCCTAATGACCCGATCTATAGAACTGTTAACCCCTACAGTGAACATCATAAAAAAATTTAAAAAAGGCAAAAAACATTGATTTATCATCACACTGCCGAGTGAAAAGTGCAATAAAACGTGATCAAAAAGATGAGCGTAAATAAAAATGGTACCCCAGAAAACATCATCTTTTCCCGCAAAAAAAACAAGCCATGATACAACTCCATCAGCAAAAAAATTAAAAAGTTAAAGCTCTCAGAAAAAAGCAATGCAAAAATAATAAATTTTTCTATAAAATAGTTTTAATTGTGTAAAAGCGCCAAAACATAGAAAAGTT
This sequence comes from Ranitomeya variabilis, assembly GCF_051348905.1. Taxonomy (NCBI): domain Eukaryota; kingdom Metazoa; phylum Chordata; class Amphibia; order Anura; family Dendrobatidae; genus Ranitomeya; species Ranitomeya variabilis. The sequence goes on from NC_135233.1 coordinate 731,676,722, forward strand.
ATAAATTGGGTATTGCTGTAATCGTACTGACCAGAAGAATAAAGCTGCCTTACCAATTTTACCACACACAGAACGGTATAAAAAAACAAACAAAATCAATTCCTGAATTGCTGTATTTTGTTCATTCTATCTCCCAAAAATCAGAATCTAAAGTGATCAAAAAACGTCATGTGCCCCAAAATGGTACCAATTAAAATGTCAGCTCGTCCCGCAAAAAACAAGCCCTCACATGACTCTTTCAGCCAAAATATGGAAAAATTATACCTCTGAAAATGTGGTGATGGGCAAAGTAGTTTTCGCAATAAAAAGGGTTTTTTAGTGTGTGAAAAAACCAAAATCTGAAATAGCTGTAATCGTACTGACCCAAAAATAAAGTCACCTAATCACTTTAACACATGAGGAACCACACTGAAAAAAAATAAAACAAATTTTTCACATGCAGTTGATTTTTTCATTCTGCCTCCCAAAGATTGCAGTAAGTCTCGGCGTGCATTTATCCTGCACTCTGTACTGAGTGCTTACACTGGGGTTTCTATGTAAATCTCTGAAATACGTGATTCAGACAGAACCTCTGGCAGAAGATTCCCTATAATGAGGCACATGGAGGATGCTGTGGACACCATAGGACCTGTGATCCGGTAGTGTCCATCTTTTTAGGATTGCATAAAAGTGCAATCGGCCACAGTTTTCTGCACTTCTGAACAGAAGGACACAGCTGAACAGAGGCCAGACGGAGTCCAGAGTAACTGTTGACTCATTAGAGTGAATGGATCCATCGGAGGTTTCATCTGTCATGTCACTCAGAGATTTATACAGTATAATGGTGTTATCTGTCAGTTTATCCCGCATGTAATGAAAGTGATGGCACAGAACAATGATATGTAGAAAACAGGAAAACATGATCAAGATAAAAAAATATATTCTAATATATTATTTTCTAATCACATATTCCTTTTAAGTTGTCCAACTCTTGTACCAAATTGAGTTGACAAGCTACGTTTGACATTTCTGCCATCCAGAAGTGAGGAGGGTTGTGAGCATGAAGAGTGCGAGCTAAAGTGCTGAGATAACTGTTAGGGTATGTGTCCACGTTCAGGATTGCGTCAGGATTTGGTCAGGATTTTTCATCAGTATTTGTAAGCCAAAACCAGGAGTGGGTGATAAATGAAAAAGTGGAGCATATGTTTCTATTATACTTTTCCTCTAATTGTTCCACTCCTGGTTTTGGCGTACAAATACTGATGAAAAATCCTGACCAAATCCTGATGCAATCCTGAACGTGGACACATACCCTTACAGAGACAGTTGCAGTGTGATGCAAGTTAGGGTATGTGTCCACGTTCAGGATTGCATCAGGATTTGGTCAGGAATTTTCATCAGTATTTGTAAGCCAAAACCAGGAGTAGAACAATTAGAGGAACAGTATAAAAGAAACATATGCACCACTTCTGCATTTATCACGCACTCCTGGTTTTGGCTTACAAATACTGATGTAAAATCCTGACCAAATCCTGATGCAATCCTGAACGTGGACACATACCCTTATGCTGAGGGAAGCACCTCTAGATTGTCGCAAGTGCCAGCAAATTGTTGTACTCGTTAGCAAATTGTCATGTTGTAATATAAAATACTGTCACAAATAAAGCAACTCTCTTGAGTACGTTCAATGCAATCTGTGACCTAATGTAAGACTGTTGACACTGTGAAGCTAATTGCCTCATCGAAGACTGTTAACCACTATGCCCATTGCCTCCTTGTTTGTAAAGTTCTTCAATTGACACCTCTATTTACCTGTGTTATAGAAGGGTTAATAGTTTGCCTTTAACTGCCTTGCCTTTAAGTGCCTTTTACCTTTAAGTGTTAGAATTATTAGAATCTGTTGACTCAGTAGTCTGATGGTCTCCTCTCCAAGGAGACTTCACTTCTTATCATGTATGTTCTCAATAGTCAGTTACAATATGTTCTGAGCTATGGTAAATAGAATATGACCCTGGGTGCTGGTGGGGGCTACATGAGTTACATTGAAATGCATTGGATGTAAATGGTATAAAACATTGCTTTGGCTTTTTATATATCAGATAAAAGTGACTTGCTCACAGGATACGTGTGAGGTGTCTTTTGTCTCCAAGCGCTTGTCAATTAAGGGCGTACATCCACAATTAGGCCTCACTGGTGATCTGTCAGCTGACACTGGGTCAGAGCAAAAACAGCTACGACAGTTTGGCGCCCGAACGGGGACCGTGTAACCAGCCGCCTTATTCGGAATCCGTATGGGGCAGCTTCCTGAGAGATTGGACAATGCAAACAACAGCTGCAGCAAGGTGAGAATGTTAATTCTTACAATCTGTTTGCACCTGCAATCTCTCTTCCGGGTTTCTCCATACCTCTGGGTAAAAGGCTGCGAACAACACGGTTCAAAGAACCACACATCACCAGTGAGTTTGTGTTTTTGTCCGTTGATGTCCGTATGAGAGTTGAATAATAGAGTAATAAGATGATAATTGTGATAATTGTTATCTGTATTATTTGTCAATATCCTAATTGGTTGTGTATTTGTTTAGTGTGTGTAATACAAGAGCTGGGATAGACTCTGTGCAGTGTTATTTTGGTCATTTTGGATTGGCAGTACATTATATGAAGCTGTATTTTGTATAAGGCTGTGGTTTTTGTTGTTTGGCCTTAAAGTGTTTTCAGAGTGTCAGTGGACACTGCTGCAGTTTTATTTATATGGAGTTGTGTTAATTCCAAAGTGCAAAATAGACAGGCTGTGTGAGCCTTGTATGTGTGTATGTTTATGAGAACCTCTGAATGAGATAAGAGGTGGAGTGATTGAGATAAGGGATTTTCTTCTTGTAAAACTCAACTAAAAAGTGAAAGGAAAAGAAAAAAAAAACAATCCCTGCATGAGCACGTATGAATGAATGATCACATAAGTATCATTACTTATCTAACTGTTGTTGAGGGTCCAGGATGAATGAGTTGTGGATATTTTTAATGTACACTTAATTTACATCTGAGATTCAGTGAAACCTGTGATATATATGGTTTGATACTGGATAGGTTTCTATGTATGTCTATATGTGGTTTGGCCGGACGCGGTCAGAATCAGCTTTTTCAAGTTATGCAGTAATTTGCCTGTATAGAGAAATTGTTTTTAATTCCGAGAGGATGAATGTTTTGTAAACTGCTTCTGTGCGTGTGAGGCACCAAGCTCTTATCAGCGCGAAATACCAGATGGGAGGAGGGAAGTGCACCCCTGCGCGACTTGCTTGAGATTTCTCCCCTTTGCGCTGTGGGCCAGAGGAAGGGGGGGCCATGTATTGCATTCTAAGTTTCTCTGTCCTTGGTTTAGTACACGCTGAGAGATCTGTTTAAAGCAATAAGTACTGTATGAAATTGAAAGTGAAAAAGAACTGTGCCTATTTTAGAGGAAAACTTGTGAGTGATTGATATAGCAAGTTGAGGATCAACAGAGGAGGTAACCAACTGCACGGCTGATGTAGTGTACGGAGTAACCTGCTAAAGTCAGTCTACGGCATTAGGTGGTGTAACCTTGCCGTCCATGGAGCTGTGCTAGCCAGCTGATTTATCGAGTGGTAGGTAGTGCACCTGCTCGGTAAACTCTTTTAAGTCCACCGAGTGGTAGGTAGTGCACCTGCTCGGTGCCACCGAGTGGTAGGTAGGGAACCTGCTCGGTGTTGTTGAGCGGATAAGTTGAAGCCATGGGCAACTTATTCTGTGTGCAGTCAGGGCCCCCAATGGGATCCAAAAACCGCTGTATAGATTGGGAAAAAAAAAAAAAAGAAGCAGTGAAAGATGTAAAACCAATATTGAAAAAGGCAAAAATGCCAGTGAGTGGATGTTTTGTTGTTCAAAAAGGCACAGACAAAGGAGGATAATAGCAAATGAATAAATGGTGTCTGAGAGAGTGCAGCAGGACGGAAGTAAGGTATATTATGAATGTTTTGATGCTTAAAAGTCCGACTATGACTGACACATTACTGCTACGGTCATACCTTTGTATAACCAGAGACCCAGACAAGACAGATGGACTGTGGTCAGACAATCCCAGATTGGAGAAATACTTGTATGATCTGTGCTGCAACCCGACCTAAGAGAATTACACTGAATCCTGTCCAGACAAGATCACATGTAGTGACATAAGAAGCTGACACAGGATTGTGGTTGGTGGATACTGGGGACATTAACTTTTGGGAGTAGGCTGACAGTAATCCTTTTGGGAAGGAGCTGTAGACCAGCATGTCTAGTCACCCCCACCACCAGAGAACCAACCACATCAGGTAGGGTAAGACAGATACAGGAGTAATATCCCTGGAGGCCCTCTGACTAGCTAGTTACGCTAAAAACAATTGGCTGATCCTGAGAACCAACCTTTCCCATTTTATAGACAAAAAGACAAAGACAATATGATGGACGTATAAGTGCACCTGGGCAGGCCTAGGTAGTTAGTGAGCACAAAAGCAGGTGACGTGCTAGGACACATAATTAAGACACATACAGATGTGACAAAAGAAGAGAGTGTAGAGATGTACTTTGGACAGTTACAGCTGAAATGGGCAGACATGGGGTACAGTCCCATAAACCCACTTGATGTTAAAAAAAATTGGTAAATACATCCATTGACGGTATGACCAAAGGCTTACGAGACGCAGTACAGACAGCTAGACCTGAATGGAGAAATGTAGATCCAAAGACCTCCTTAAAAATTGCTAAAGAAGTTGAACAACCTAGGACAATAAGACGACGTGTCATGTATGCTGGAGTACAAGGAAAACAGTAGAGACGCAGTAAGGGACCTAAGGACTTAGAAACAGTAAAGTGCTGGAATTGTGGAGAAAATGGACACTCAGACTAATCTTCCACCTTCTTCACCTCCAGACTAGGAAACTGATAACCCAGTGACAAATGTGTGCCCTGTTCTTGTCCCCTCTGGACCAGGTCCAGCCTTGATGGCCACCATACCAATGCCGGGAGGAGGGAAAGAGACAGAATTCTTGATTGACACTGGGGCAGCCGGAACTGTGATACACAAAGACTTGATAATGCCAGACATGATTACTGACGAGACTGTGGAATGCGTGAGTGTAGAAGGACAAGCGACTGAAGCCCCTATGACTAAACAAATAAGACTAGAATCACGAGACAGCCAAGAGGTGCTTACAACCTTATTGTTAGTGACAATTCCCCTATGAACTTGCTGGGAGCAGAGTTGGGTGTTGGCTAGTGTTGAGCATTCCGATGCTGCAAGTATCGGGTATCGGCCGATACTTGCTGTATCGGAATTTCCGATACCGAGATCCGATATTTTTGTAATATCGGATATCGGTATCGAAACAACATTAATGTAAAAAGGTGTAAAAGAAAGAATTAAAATAAAAAAAATCGCTATACTCACCTGTCCGACGCAGCCGGGACCTCAGCGAAGGAACCGGCAGCGTTGTTTGTTTAAAATTCGCGCTTTTACTTGCTTACGTGAATTCCCGGCTTCTGATTGGTCAGGGCGGCCATGTTGCCGGGACGCGGACCAATCACAGCAAGCCGTGACGAAATTACGTCACGGCTTGCTGTGATTGGTCCGCGTCACGGCAACATGGCCGCCATTAACCAATCACAAGCCGTGACGTCACGGGAGGCTGGACACGCGCTTATTTTGAAAAGCGCGCGTGTCCAGCCTCCCGTGACGTCACGGCTTGTGATTGGTCACGGCGCCATATTGCCGGGACGCGGACCAATCACAGCAAGCCGTGACGTAATTTCGTCACGGCTTGCTGTGATTGGTCCGAGTCCCGGCAACATGGCCGCCCTGACCAATCAGAAGCCGGGAATTCACGTAAGCAAGTAAAAGCGCGAATTTTAAAGAAACAACGCTGCCGCTTACAATCGCCGAGGTCCCGGCTGCGTCGGACAGGTGAGTATAGCGATATTTTTTATTTTAATTCTTTATTTTACACATTTATATGGTTCCCAGGGCCTGAAGGAGAGTTTCCTCTCCTTCAGACCCTGGGAACCATCAGGAATACCGTCCGATACCTGAGTCCCATTGACTTGTATTGGGATCGGGTATCGGTATCGGATTGGATCCGATATTTTGCCGGTATCGGCCGATACTTTCCGATACCGATACTTTCAAGTATCGGACGGTATCGCTCAACACTAGTGTTGGCTAGGCCATCATACAGTACTCTCCTGAGGGTATTACAGTCACAAGTCCCCTTTCATATAAACACTTGGGGCAGAGGGACGCCAGGGTCTTCCACATGCACATTATACCACAGGTAAATCATGCCCTATTATAGTTACACTTAATTCCATTCATTTGCCAGTTTAGTAGTTTCCTTACACAAGATGGTATAGTTACCATGTATTTCTAGGTTGTCTTCATATGATATATAGTTTTTAGCCATTCATTATATTGGCTCAAACCATAGTCACTGTTTATTTGACTTTTCCACTTCTTATACCTTATCGCAAGCAACTGGTATTGATATTTGGTAGTTTTCAAATCCCTTCTTTTTATATTTGGAACTGTTAGTTATGGATTTACATAGCGCTACTACCTTCTTAAAATAAGCTTGTGCTTTGCTGTGGCCTATGGCATTGTGCTCTCCCATTTTACGACTCAGTATCTTTCATAAATATATATTTTCATATATATAATTTTCTTTTGGTAACATATTCTGTGAATCAAATTTAGTTTCTTAAGGGATACTCTACCCAATCAAATACGGGTATAAATAATATTTGGACATTAATGTGTGACTTATATAAACACTTGTGTAATATTGCAGAACTGGTGTATATGGCAAGAGTAGTGAAAGTAACACCTGACACCAGAATGTCTGAGGACAGGGAAAAGAGTCAGGTACCAGACACGGTTTGGGCAAGGGGAAAATCTGATGTGGGTCGGCTGCCCATTCCCCCTGTCATGATTAAATTAAAAGAAGGAACCACTACTCTCCGGTTAAAGCAATACCCCCTTAAGTCTAGTCAAATCAATGTCCCTGAGCAGGGATATTAAAGAGTATGTTAGGGCAGGGGTTCTGGTGCAAAGATCTTCCCCCTGCAACACCCCTTTGTATCCCATTAAAAAGAAAAAGGACCCAAGGGTTCCCCTGACACAGAATAGTTCATGACTTACAGGCCATTAATGATGTTGCAGTGAGTGTAATCTCAATTGTCCCTAATACACACACCGTACGGTCACAAAATGTTTCACAGTCATTAATTTGGCAAATGCATTCTTTTCTGTACCCCTGCACCCTGACTGTCAGCATCTTTTCTCTTTTACTCGCGAAGGTAAACAATACTGTTGGACGGTCCTCCCAAAAAGGGGGAAAGAACTCCCCAACCATCTATTCAACAGCGATGGCAGGGATTCTTGAACAGTGGCAACCACCTCATCCACAGACTGTACTATTGCAGTACGTGGATGACCTCTTGCTCTGCTGCCCGGACCAGACGTCCTGCAAGGAAGCTACAGTTTCCTTGCTGTGTTTTTTGGCAGAGAAGGGTTGCAAGGTCTCACGTGACAAATTACAGTATTGCAAACAAAAGGTGACATTTTTAGGACATTGTATTGCTGAATGTACAAGACACCTGACTGAAGACAGAAAACAGGCAATACAAAATCTCCCTTTACCCAGGTCACACCAGCATCTACGCATTTTCCTAGGTTTGGTGTCCTACTGTAGGCCTTGGATAAGGTCTGCTTCACGAGTGATGCAACCACTCTGACAGGTTGTCATCAAACCCCTACAATCTCACTCAAGAAAAAAATTGATTCTCTGAAGCTGCTCATTGTGCCAGCCCCGGCCTTAGGCATTCCAAACTATGATGAGCCATTTTTCTTATTTTGCACAGAGCAGGGAGGACATGCTACCACAAAAATGACACGACAGAATGGAGAGAAACAGAGACCAATAGCTTACTACTCAGCACAATTAGACCCAGTGATTAGAGAGTCTCCTACGTGTGTCCGTGTTGTAAGAGCTGCTGTATTACTGTTAGGCATGTGAGCTCACACTGACCTTTTCTTTTGACAATTTGTTCCCCACATGACATTAATGCCATACTCATACAAATACAACCAGAACACCTGTCTATGGATAGACAGATCAGACTCGAATGTGTTCTAATACTAATTCCTGAATACGTCACCCTCAAAAGACATAGTGTTCTGAATCCAGCCACTCATCTGTCTGTGGATTCAGAAAAGGGGGAATTGGTGACAGCATTAGAAAAAAAAAAGTACTCTGGTACGTTGACGCACAAACATGACTGCATAGGAACTGATGAGTCAGGAGACAGTATGTTTTACATATGTTCATGAAAAACCTGTTCCTAATGCATATTTTGAAGTTTTATTTTTGTAGATGGCTCCAGATGCCACCAGGATGGGCGATTCTACTCTGGACATGCAGTAGTATCCTCACATGAGGTAATCCGAGTTGAACCACTCCCTCCTCACATGTTGGTGCAGGAGGCAGAGTTGAAGGTGCTCACTCAGGCGTGTAGAGCTGCTGCAGGTAAAGTCGCTAATATTTACGCAGATTCGAATTGTGCATGGGGAATATCCCATGATTATTGCCCTGTCTGGAGAAGCAGAACGTTTCTTACATCAGCCGGTAAGCCCATTAAAAATGCAGAGCTGATGAAACAATTAGTGGAGGCATTGACGTTACCAGTCCAGGTTGGCATCGTCAAGGTAACAGCACAAAAGGACGGTGACTCTGTGGAGGTAGAGGGCAACAGAAGGGCGGACGAGGCTGCTAAAGTAGCAGCAAGGAGGCCTAGGGAGCAGTGGACGGTGGCGGAGAGTCAGCGTATTCCAGCCACACTGAGCCTAGATGTCCTGAAATCCCTCCAGCTGCCCAAACAGAGAAGGACCACGGGGGAGAATGGGAGCTGAGCTGAACTCAAAAAGAGTTTTGGGAGGATAAGGATAAATTGTATATACCAAGGTCCCTGTTCCTAATTATGGCACAAGCAACACTTGGCCCCACTCACACCTCAAAATGTCACATGTGTCCATGGTAGATGCCTTCTGGATCGCTCCTGGTTTCAGTTACGCAGCAGCAAAGCTCGTACGGTCATGCCTCATCTGTGCACAGCACAACCCTGGTAAAACAGTAAAAATCCCTAAGAAAGCGACACCCAGGCCTCTCTACCCGTTTCAGAGACTGCAGACCGGCTACATACAGCTACCCAAGGTAGGAGTGTGTGAAAAATGTCCTAGTATGTGTAGATCTCTTCTCTGGTTGGCTGGAAGCCTATCTGGTAAAATGTGCAAATACTAAAGCGACTGCAGACAACCTAATGAAAGAACTGATCTGCAGGTATGGTGTCCCAGAAACCACAGAGAGCGATAGGGGTACACACTTGCAGGCCCTGGGAGTACAGCAAGCATATTATGCACCATATAGACAACAAAGTAGTGGGAAAATGGAAACACTAAATGGGACACTTAAACTGAAAATTCAGAAGCCATGGCAGACACAGGAAAGAGCGGGGTAGAGTGCTTGTCTCTTGCACTTTTTCTAGTCAGACACACTCCAAATAGAAAGACAGGCTTGTCCCCTTTTGAAGTCCTGTTTAACCCCTTCACCCCCGGAGCTTTTTCCGTTTTTCCGTTTTCGTTTTTCGCTCCCCTCCTTCCCAGAGCCATAACTTTTTTATTTTTCTGTCAATTTGGCCATGTGAGGGCTTATTTTTTGCGGGACGAGTTGTACTTTTGAACAACATCATTGGTTTTACCATGTCGTGTACTAGAAAACGGGAAAAAAATTCCAAGTGCAGTGAAATTGCAAAAAAAGTGCAATCCCACACTTGTTTTTTGCTTGCCTATTTTGCTAGGTTCACTAAATGCTAAAACTGACCTGCCATTATGATTCTCCAGGTCAGTACGAGTTCATAGACACCTAACATGACTAGGTTATTTTTCACCTAAGTGGTGAAAAAAAATTCCAAACTTTGCAAAAAACAAAACAAAACAAAATTGCGCCATTTTCCGATACTCGTAGCGTCTCCATTTTTCGTGATCTGGGGTCAGGTGAGGGCTTATTTTTTGCGTGCCGAGCTGGCATTTTTAATGATAGCATTTTGGTGCAGATACGTTCTTTTGATCGCCCGTTATTGCATTTTAATGCAATGTCGTGGCGACCAAAAAAACGTAAATCTGGCGTTTCGATTTTTTTCCTCATTACGCCGTTTAGCGATCAGGTTAATGCTTTTTTTTTATTGATAGATCGGGCGATTCTGAACGCGGCGATACCAAATATGTGTAGGTTGGGTTTTTTTTTTATTGATTTATTTTGATTGGGGCGAAAGGGGGGTGATTTAAACTTTTATATTTTTTTTATTTTTTTCACATTTTTTTTAACTTTTTTTTTTAACCTTTACCATGCTTCTATAGCCTCCATGGGAGGCTAGAAGCAGGCACAGCACGATCGGCTCTGCTACATAACAGCGATCATCAGATCGCTGTTATGTAGCTAAAATGCAGGTGTGCTGTGAGCGCCGACCACAGGGTGGCGCTCACAGCCACCGGCGATCAGTAACCATAGAGGTCTCCAGGACCTCTATGGTTACAATGTACAAGCATCGCCGACCCCCGATCATGTGACGGGGGTCGGCGATGCGGTAGTTAAATGCCGCTGTCTGCGTTTGACAGCGGCATTTAACTAGTTAATAGCGGCGGGTGATCGCGATTTCACCCGCCGCTATTGCGCGCACATGTCAGCTGTAAAAAACAGCTGACATGTCGCGACTTTGATGTGCGCTCACCGCCGGAGCGCACATCAAAGCGGGGGTCCCGACATGTGACGTACTATACCGTCACATGTCGGGAAGGGGTTAAGTAGTTGCCAGAGACTGGTCTGTACTTCCCACAGGTGCTACAAATGCAACACGGTGCTATGATAGCCCATGTCCAGGCCTTGCAGAAAATACTTAATGTGGTGCATAAACATGTGTTTTCGTCCATTCCAGATCTTAATGCCAGTGCAGACGCACATCTGCTGAATCCAGGTGATTGGGTGGTCACACACAGACACGTGAGAAGGAGCCTATATCCACGGTTTGACGGCCTTTTGTAAAGTCCAGCTGACCACATTCAATTGAGGGAACGCCCACCTGGATCCATGCCAGTCACTGCAAAAAGATCTTTTCACTAGCAGAAAGACTGTTGTTCTAATCACCTTGCTGGCAGTGGTAGGATGCCTGCACCTTACAGAGACACTGGATAAACTTTTAAGTGTTGACAAGGACAACAAACTTATTCAGCATCTTGCTTTTCTTATAAACGACGCGGAAGGACAAAAACTGCTGGACTGTTGGATCTGTATACACAGCCCAGTATGTGTAAGGGCTATGCTGTACTTAGCCTTTACCCCTGGAGCCAAGGAAGGTATTAACACCACACAGCATACCCAATGAGACTTGGACTCAGGTTTTCTTGGTTCCTTAAGGCTCTTAATAAGACTAATACAATATAGAGACTCCTTTTTAAATCCAGCCGATTGGCTTAGCGGCCTAGCAGGATGGATTATTTTTGGTATTTTTCAGACTTGTATGCAAATCTTGTTGCTTTGCTTATTGTTTTATGTAGCCGTAAAAGCGCTAATATATGTATTACCTAAGGCTGAACCTTCTGTAGTATATCATAGGCCCCGTATGGCCACTGCTGATGGGAAGTTAAGTGTCCACACTGAGGGTGGATGGGCGAAGCAGGTAGCAAGTCCCCTTGTGGGTACTAGACCCATGAGACAGTAGCTCCTTTGTGGACATCAGCGGACCCCGTAGCAGAGGTTATACCATTTACAAAAGGGGGAAATTGTTATAGAAGGGTTAATAGTTTGCCTTTAACTGCCTTGCCTTTAAGTGCCTTTTACCTTTAAGTGTTAGAATTACTAGAATCTGTTGACTCAGTAGTCTGATGGTCTCTCCAAGGAGACTTCACTTCTTATCATGTATGTTCTCAATAGTCAGTTACAATATGTTCTGAGCTATGGTAAATAGAATATGACCCTGGGTGCTGGTGGGGGCTACATGAGTTACATTGAAATGCATTGGATGTAAATGGTATAAAACATTGCTTTGGCTTTTTATATATCAGATAAAAGTGACTTGCTCACAGGATACGTGTGAGGTGTCTTTTGTCTCCAAGCGCTTGTCAACTAAGGGCGTACATCCACAATTAGGCCTCACTGGTGATCTGTCAGCTGACACTGGGTCAGAGCAAAAACAGCTACGACACCTGTATGCTTCTGTAATCCCAACATGGAAAACTACTATACCTAGGGCTACTACATCATATTTTATTTAAAGGGCATACCATTGTGCATTCTACCTATTAAACAGAACCTGTCGCCAGTTTTGGCCAATATAAGATACGGTCCATCACCTTTCAGGGCTGATATACAGCATTCTATAATGCTGTATATCTGCCCCCAACCCAACCTGGAAGAGAACAAAAAGACCTTTTATTATACTCACCTGCAGAGTGGTCCGGTCCAAGGGGTGTTGCTCTTATTGGTCCGGCGCCTCCCATCTTCTTATGATCGCCGCCCTCCTGCTTGCTTTGTATGGATGATGCATCTCTGCATCATCCACACAGTCCTTTTGGCACCGCTCTCCGGTGCAGGCGTACTTCCTACCCTGTTGAGGGCACAGCAAAGTACTGCAGTGTGCAGGTGCTATGGCTCTTTGACCTTTTCCGGCCCCTGCTCACTGCAGTACTTTGCCCTGCCCTCAACAGGGCAGATAAGTACACCTGCACAGGAGCGCGGTGCCGAGTAGACTGTGTGAATGATGTAGCGATGTGTCATCCACACGAACCAAGAAGGAGGACGGTATTACAAGAAGATGGGAGGTGCCGGACCAAGAAGAGCGACACCCCTCGGACCGGACCACCCCGCAGGTGAGTATAATAAAAGGTCCTTTTCTTCTCTTACAGGTCGCATTAGGGGCTTATATATAGCATTGTAGAATGCTGTATATCAGCCCTGAAAGGAGATGGCTGTCTCTTATATTGGCCAAACCTGCTGACAGGTTCACTTTAAGCTGTTCAGTGTCCCCTAGCATCACTTCTTTTTACAAACCCACTGTATATAATATATCTTTAATGGCAAGCTATCTCCAGCTGCCCCCACCACAGTGACAATGAATCAGAGAAGGATACTACAGAAAGTACGTGTTGCTAAGAGATATATGAACTATGAAAAAAAGTATGAACTTTACTGCTTCAGTCCTCATTACTAAAGGTCTTAGTAAAGCTGATATATTTCATTTTCTCCAGGAAGTGTACAGTACCTTCTGGAAGTCTCAGAAACTGTAGACAAATACAGGGTCGGACTGGGGTGTTTGGGGCCAACAGGGTGAATTGACCCTAGGGGCCCACCCTACATCTTTACGTAAATATCTGTTAGCCGTTATTTCTGTTATAGTGCAGCATCGACTGTAAAACTCAATTGGCTCCTGCTCATCTAGTGTACACCACACCATATAGTGTGCACCACTATAACTAGGATGTACAGTTACGGTAGTTTGCAGTAAAGGGTTTCTTTGATTTAAAAACAAGTTATCAGGTTAGGTAGGTGTTAACTTATTGAGCGGTGGAATCCGACCATTGGAAACCACACCAATCATAAAAATGGGGAACTTTTAGCCCTGATAGGACACTTTTATTCCCATTTTAAAATGGAGCAGCCTCTGGGATGTCTGACTGCAGCTCCATTCATCCTTTTTAGGGGCTTCCAGAAAAAGCCAAGTGCAGAGCCTTAGAAAATGAATGGATCAGCGGTCGAGTGGTACATGCCGCACCATATTAATGGGGATAAAAGTTGTTTTTGTACATTCTGCAGATTGGTGCAGGTCCCAGCAGTCAGACCGCCAATCTATAACTTAACACTTATCGATAAGCCACATTAACACTTTTAGTATTTGGTCAGTATTTTACATCAGTATTTGTAAGGCAAAACCAGGAGTGGAACAGAGGAAAAGTATAATAGAAGCACATTTCTACTTCTGAATTTATGACACACTCCTGGTTTTGGCTTACAAATACTTACACAAAATACTATCCAAATACTCAATGTGTGAACATGGCCTTAGGATAGGTGATCACTTGTTTTCACCGTAGAACCCTTGTAAGTGTATATTTGCTACTGTGTAATCAGATGACAGGGAGGGGTTAAATGTTCAAGTATTTAATTTTTATTGGAAATCATGAATCTTCCCCTTATTAATATCAGAGCGAGCAAGTGACCTCCATACTCAACATAATCTCCTATACCAAGACCAACAATACCCCATACAAGGAACAACTATCATCACACCATCATCACACCATGACCAGACCACATATTATCACCACACAGTGATTAAATAATACCACATACATGGAATAAATACCACCATACCGTGACCAGACTATGTTATGGACTGACCTGAGTTGGAGTAGTGATATTGCAACCACTATTGCACAGCAGGTAGGGTAGTCAGGGTGTATGGGGGTGGTATGGTACCTCTTCTTCTCTTGCTACTCATCCCCACGTGTTTTAATATACTGAAAATGTGCTGTGCATGTGAGTGAATGTTATGAGAAGACGGCCACTAGGTGGCAGCAAAAAGCACTAGAAGGGGAGCAGTGGTAGACTACACGCAGGCATTGGTTAACTTGGAGGAAGGAGCAAGTAGATAAGGGAACAGCAGCAGGAAGTCATTGAGCAGAGTACGGGCAGCCATGCTCCAGGCAAGAAGTGAATAGAGTGCAGTGCCTGGGTGGCCATGACCAGGGCATGAAGTAAATAGAAGCTGTGCTGCAGATATGGGGCAAGAGTAGGAAGATTCCAGACTTCTGGGACCAGAGTCTGTGATTGGACGTATCATCCTGAGGATGCCCCGTAGAGGCAAAGCAGCACTACAAAAACAGTGTGGACCAGTGATGATGTAAGCACACTCAGACAAGAGGCCAGTACACGTTGAGTGAAGGGTCCACGTGAGTACAAGAGTTCGGCAGCCTGAGACCAAGACAGGGTCAAAATGATGCGGGGCTAGGGTACTAAAAGAGAGTCTGGCATCCTGTCACCAAGACGGAGTCAAGATGGAGCGTGGACTGGTGCACAAGGAGAGAGTCAGCAGCTGAGGATTGAAAAGAGGCTGTGGAGAAAGGGTAGAATTCATGTCCGAGCAGCACAGCTCCTCAGGACAAGACGAGGGGTTCAGCAACTAGGACAGAATGTGTGCTGAATGTGAAGGACTGCCTGCTGCTTTTAACCTGTGCCTGAAGATGATAATGCTAAACCTTCTTGTAATCTGTACCTGAATACATCTATTCTGCAAGTAAACGTTTCCGTCATAAAAAGCATTGGACTTCTGGGAAGGAGAAGTGAACGTGGAACAGGGGTAACCAACTGTATAGCAGTACCAGGGCTTTATTTATCTATGTACAAGGTGCCGGAGAGCTCACTGACTGTTGCTTAGTGAACTCGCCCATGACTACCACCCAGTGCCACCTTGTTACAAGGGAATCTGTCGGTAACGAAGCAGCAGTGTAGTTAGCAGGATAAGCAGGAATCGTAGTCAGGAGACAGCCAGAGGTTGGTACACGGAGCAGCAGTGTAATCTTGAGGATAAACAGCAGGTAGAAAGAAGTTAAACTAAAGGCTGGGAGCTGAATAATTTCACAAGGAAGGAAGTGCAGTGCCAAGTTTAAGTAGGAGATCACAGGGTTGATCTAATCAGGAACTAGGTGGAGATAGTCAAGAACACAGGGTGGAGACAATCAGAAACTCAGGGTGGAGAACATCGGGAACAACACAGGTAATAGTATCTGATTTAAGCAAGGAACTGCCAGCGAGCTGAATAGCTCAGAGGGAAGAGCTGCCCCCTGGTGCACAAGAGCTGCTGGATTCAAATCCTAACAGACAACATATTATCACCATATAGTGACCAAATAATACCACATACAAGGTACAAAAAACAGTCATACCATGACCAGACCACATATTGCCACCATATAGTGACTGAATAATACCACATACAGGGGATTAATACTGTCACATCATGACCAGACCACATACTGTAGTGACCGAAAAATACCACATACAAGAGAGAAAT
The DNA here is from genome assembly GCF_051348905.1 of Ranitomeya variabilis. Lineage (NCBI taxonomy): Eukaryota > Metazoa > Chordata > Amphibia > Anura > Dendrobatidae > Ranitomeya > Ranitomeya variabilis. Next base: position 731,692,859 of record NC_135233.1, read on the forward strand.
ACCACCACATCATGACCAGATCACATATTACCACCACACAGTGACTGAGTACTACAATACTGATCATCAATAAAAACCACAATACCAATAACACCAATATTACCACTGGTGATATTTTACACATGAGTTCTGTATATAGTTTCACTGTATAGATAATGCAGTGAACACCAGTGACATTATACACAGGAACTCTGTATATAGTATAGAGTATATAGTGTCAGTTTACAGGTCATTCAGTGATCACCTGTGACATTATACAAAAGAGCTCCGTATAAAGTGTATAGTGTCAGTGTACAAGTAATGCAGTGATCACCAGTAACATTATACACATGACCTCTGTATATAGTGTACAGGTAATACAGTGACCACCGGTGACATTATACACATGAGCTCTATACACAGTATACAGTGTATAATGTCAGTGGACAGGTAATTTAGTGACCACCGGTGACATTATACACAGGAGCTCTGTACACAGTATACAGTATATAGTGTCAGTGTACAGGTAACACACTGACTCACCAGTGATGTTTGTAATTGGAGTACCTCATTTTCATCCAGTGCAGACCGCAATCACTTCTTCCAGCCAGGATTCATCTCTGCAGAATATAAGACACAGTTTTCTATAGCTGATCGCTTCCAGAGCACATAAACCAATAATGTATGTTCCTCATCCTGACCTTCATACAGTAATTATGTCACCCCTTTATTTAATAATTTAATGTCCCCATCCTGGACCCCAATGTCTACTTTAATAAGGTCCCCATCCTGGGCCCATATGTCAGCCCCTAAGTCCACTACACAGGTGGGTGTGGGGGGGGGGAAGATTCTTCTCACCTTCCTGCGCACCCCGGTTTCTTCTTGTGGCTTCATATTCGGCGTGGTCATTTAAATGGCTGCTGACTGCAGCTGTCATAGGGAGCTCTGCACTGTGACAGGCCACGCTCTGACGTCACATAGCAGTAACATAGGCCACCGGCTTATCAAAGGCTGCAGGAGTCAGTGCGCAGCCTCTGATAGGCTGGAAGCCATTTAACGTAACTGCAATGTAACATTGACGCTCGGCCTGTCACAGAGCGCCCTGTCACAGCTGCAGCTGGCATTCATCTTGATGTGCATTGTCACCAAGGCCGGTTCCAGTTTTTCGCGGGTCTCGGGCAAAAGAGTTTCAGTGGGCTCCTTGGACACATACCACCATTCATGATGCACAGATAAGAAATACAATTAGTACAGTTTTTGGGCACCACATAGTCCTCCATACAGTATTATGGTCACCACATAGTCCTCCATACAGAATATATCATGGGCGGCATAAAATGCGCCTCCATACATTATATCATGGGCAACATAGAATGCTTCTCCATACAGTGTATCATAGGCCCCATAGAATGTTCCTCCATACAACATATCATGGGCCCCATATAATGCTCCTTCATACAGCATATCATGGGCCCCATATAAAGCTCCTCCATACAGTATACCATGGGTCCCATAGAATGCTCCTCCATACAGTATATCATGGGCTCCATAAAATGCTCTTCCGTACAGTATATCATGGGCCCAATAGAATGCTCCTCATAAAGTACATCATAGGCTCCATAGAATGCTCCTCCGCACTTTGCACAAGGAGAAGCTGTATGGGAGAGTGATGCGAAAGAAGCCGTTTCTGCAAGCACGCCACAAACAGAGTCAGCTGAGGTATGCAAAAGCACATTTGGAGAAGCCAATTTCTTTTTGGAAGAAGGTCCTGTGGACTGATGAAACCAAGATTGAGTTGTTTGGTCATACAAAAAGGCGTTATGCATGGCGGCAAAAAAACACAGTGCGTTGTATAGTTGACCGATGCACAGTGACACCATCTGCAGCAAGTTGATGCTGCAGCTCTCTGGAGGTGGTCTGAGAATTGTGCTTGACTGATCTCACCATTCTTCTTCTCTGCCTTTCTGATGTTTTTCTTGGCCTGCCACTTCTGGCCTTAACAAGAACTGTACCTGTGTTCTTCCATTTCCTTACTACTGTATGTTCCTCACAGTGGAAATTGACAGGTTAAATCTCTGAGACAGCTATTTGTATCCTTCCCCTGAACAACTATGTTGAATAATCTTTGTTTTCAGATCATTTGACAGTTGTTTTGAGGAGCCTATGATGCCACTCTTCAGAGGAGATTCAAACAGGAGAACAACTTGCAAGTGGCCACTTTAAGTAGCTTTTCTCATGATTACATACACCTGGCTATGAAGTTCAATGCTCAATGAGGTTACAAAACCAAAAAAAGTGCTTTAGTAAGTCAGTAAAAAGTAGGTTGGAGTATTTAAAACAAGAAAATGATAAGGGTGCCCATAATTATGCACCTGTCAAATTTTGATTGAATGCAGATTGCACATTTTCTGTTAGTACAATAAACCTCATTTCAAGGCAGAAACATTACAGTGTCCAACAGTTATTAGATATATGAAACTGAAATAGCTGTTGCAAAAAAAAACAATTTTTATAAAACATTAAGCTTAAGATTAATAGGGGTGCCCAAACTTTTTCATATAACTGTAATTGGCCCCATAGAATGCTCCTCCATACAGCATGTCATGGGCCCCATTGAATGCTCCTCCATACAGAATATCATGGGCCCCATAGAACGCTACTCTATACAGAATATTAGGGGCCCCATAAAATGCTCCACCATACAGCATATCATGGGCCCCATAGAACGCTCCTCCATACAGCATATTATGGGCCCCATAGAATGCTCTTCCACACAGCATATCATGGGCCCCATAGAATGCTCTTCCATACAGCATATCATGGGCCCCATAGAATGCTCCTCCATACAGCATATCATGGGCCCCATAGAATGCTCCTCCATACAGCATATTATGGGCCCCATAGAATGCTCCTCCATACAGCATGTCATGGGCTCCATAGAATGCTCCTCCATACAGCATATCATGGGCCCCATAGAATGCGCTTCCAAACAGTATATCATGGACCCCATAGAATACTCTTCCACACAATATATCATGGGCTTCACAGAATGCTTCTCCATACAGTATATCATGGGCACCATAGAATGCTCCTCCATACAGTTCATCATGGGACCCATAGAATGGTCCTCTATACAATATATCATGGGCCCCATAGAATGATCCTCCATACAGTCTATCATGGGCCCCATATAATGCTGGTTACATAAAAAAAATCAAATACTCACCTCTCCCATTCCCGCCGCAGGTCTGGTATACTCAGAGTCTCTTCTGACTCTGCACTGCTCAGGACAGAGAGGCTGAGAGCATTGTGATGACATCATCGCGCCCTCTGCCCTGAAATATCGGTCACAGAGTCAGAGAGCACTGAAAACACTGCAGCTTCCGGTAATGAGGAGAGGTGAGTATTTGATTGGGGGCCCTAGCGCTTACCTGGGTTTGCCGGGTGGTGCCGCCAGCCCTAGTCGTGGTGATGGGTCAGGTCTGTGTGTGCGCTCGCGCATGTCTCTGCATTCTTTGCCTTTAAAGGGCTTGCGTCCCTGAAATTTTTTTTTTCTTCGGCCTCCCTCCCTCTCTCTCTGGGGCCTACATGGCATTTCACCAGTGTCTTGGTGGGCTAGTCAGTCCTTGGACAAATGACAGAAGTAATGCAACTTAAATGTCCTATCTCTTAAAGGTGGACTGGCTCTTGAAATACAGCTCTGGCAAAAATTAAGGGACCAACACATCAATACCCTGTCATGGGCAGCCCAATCTCCAGACCTGAACCCCATTGAGAACCTCTGGAATGTAATCAAGAGGATGATGGATAGTCACAAGCCATCAAACAAAGAAGTACTGCTTAAATTTTTGCGCCAGAAGCAGTGTGAAAGACTGGTGGAAAGAATGCCAAGACACATGAAAGCTGTGATTAAAAATCATGGTTATTACACAAAATATTGATTTCTGAACTCTTCCTGAGTTAAAACATTAGTATTGTTGTTTCTAAATGATTATGAACTTGTTTTCTTTGCATTATTTGAGGTCTGAAAGCACTGGGCTTTTTTTTTTTTTTTTTTTGACCGTTTCTCCTTTTCAGAAAAAAATGCAAAATGTATTGCTTGGAAATTCGAAGACATGTTGTCAGAAGTTTATAGAATAAAAGAATTTACATTTTACTCAAAAATATACCTATAAAGAGAAAAATCAGACAAACTGAACATTTTGCAGTGGTCTCTTAGTTTTTGCCAGAGTGGTATTATATTTATGTGGATCCTGAAGAGGTTTTTTTTTATATTTTCATACTCCTACTTGTGTAACTAAAATGCTAAAACTACCAAAAATACCCTTTCAATGAAAACTAGCATAAATCCTATGTATTTTGCAGTCCCATTCTTATTAACTTGGGAATTCTGACAAATATTCTATACGCTACTGTTAATCATTAATTGAACACATACTGTGTATTGTCTTATTATTACGTTAACTTTATGAAGATTGTTTTCACCCTAATATTAAGACTTCCTGAATTTAATTCCATATAACTACACTCCTCAACATTGAAATTGCAAAACCAAGATGGATAAGTTGTTGAATTATGGAAATCACAGGATTGGTAGACATTTTAATTATATGAAAATCAGGAAAAAATAGAAACAACATTCTTAAAACATTTTGATTTATTCAATATTGAGTATGAGTGCCATGTGCAGAAATACAGTACATGCACTTAAGCGCTTTGGTATGTTATCAATAGGGTTATTAATGGTTATCTGAGGAATGTTCTCCACGCTGAATGCTGTTGGGGATGCAAACAATGAAGATTCACTGCTGGCATCTACCTTTGCAATTGCCAGCCAATGTCGCTTCAGACGTACTCGATGGGAGACAAGTCTGGAGATGCTGAGGGCAATGGTACCAATTTTAGGCCACACAGGCTGCTCACAGTTGCTTCTACATGTGGCCTAGTGTATCATATTGAAAAAAATTGGTCCTGTGACACTATGGAGAAATGGCCACACCACTGATTCCATGACCAAACCAATGTCACGGCAAGTCATTGGTGTACCAGAAATGAAGCTTATAAGGGTCTGACAACTGTAAGTTATACAACCCCACATTATAATATTGGGAGGTGGACAGGTGTGATTTTCTCTTGTCCTCATGGTGTTGCTGATGGGGTCTGCAGACCAATCTCTGGTTATCATTGCGTTTAACAGAAGGGTATGACTCATCGCTGAAGAGGATAGTGCTATATTGCTCCAATCCAGACTCCATTTTCCCTCTCGAGGCCACATGGGCAATGCCAAAAGGCCTTCATAAGGGAATGTCACACCGGTCGTACTCCCAGGATTATGGTGTGGGTTGCCAAATATACAGCAGTCAGACACCTTTAGTCCTCATTCCAGGTAAACCAGTGGCTCAACCTTACATTGACTCGATCGTGGAACCAGTGGTATAGCCATTTCTCCAACGTATCCCAGGAGCCTTTCGTTTTTTTAATTTGACATGCCAGGCCAAATGTTGATGGGTAGCCTTTGTGGCCTAAAAGTGTTACCATGGCATGCAGCTTCTCGGAACATGTCCCTCATCTACCATGTCTGGGACATTATCGGTCAACTGTTGCTTAGAAAGCTGCCAGCAACAGACCTTTATGATTTGCATGCCCAAGTGTATTTAGCGTGATGGAATATTCCTCAGGAAATTATTAATAAACTCATTGATAGCTTGTTAAAGCGTATACGTGCGGGTATTTCTGCATATAGTGCAAATACAAAATGTTAAATAAATCAAGACATTTTGAACATTTTGTTTCCTTTTTCACCATGTGCAGATCATTAACATGTTTTTCTGTTTATCAGTTCTGTGATTTCCATAATTCCACGACTTTCCTTATTGGTGTTGCAATTTAAAGAGCAGATAATTATATGATTCTTTAATAGTTAAAGCATTTTTTCCATTATTATAGTTCTTTTTGGGGGCAAGTATTAATTATCAGGAGACATAATAAGAGCGAACAATAAGTGAACTATATGGACTATGATCTTAATAAACTTTTTCTGTTGCCAGTCGACTTCTGGGTGATTGTCAGTTGTATGGATATAAGCTGGCCATGATCAAATGTTAAACTCAATGCATCTTCAGCTAATACCTAGACAGAAGTAACCGCAGGGATTAAATTATAATTAGAGCAGAGAAAAAAGAATGAGGAGATGAACTGGATATGCACTATGCTGTACCAAAAAGTTCACAGCTTCCGTTCACCTTCTCTTTGAAGAAGTATCCTGTAAAATTGGACTGACTGGACACAGACTTAGGTTAAGTTCACACAAATGCATGAAAAACTCTATTTTTCACCTAGAAAAAAAACAAGATTTTTTTCATATCCATATGCTATTCGTTTGGCATCCATTTTTATACATCGATAATGGAAGATTTGAAAAAGCTAAATATACTTTCCAATGTTAATATTAGAAGTTAATCCATTAAAAATGGACACCATGTGGCATCTGTCATGTTTTGTGCTTTATTACTAGCTTGTACAGAACATTAAAGGACTCTCATAGAGGGATATTGACCTTTATTGTATCTTCTAATGCATTTCACACAGAGGCATTCAAAAGCTTCTGCCTGAAAAAAGAAATCGTGAAAATAAGCTTCCTATGTTCCATAACAATGTGTTGTATCCTTAGACAAAGCTGTAATGCTTGTGCTGGCAAGCAAATACATATTCTATATTACACATTTATTATTTTGTATTGGACGAATATAATTATAGAGTATTAAATCTAGTGTCATGAATATAAACAATCATCGATCACCAGGGAAAACGCACTGTAGCACATCATTTCATTGCTTTATCAGGAAAGGGTTAAGATGAAAAAAAAAGGCAGGATCTGTAATTGTTCACACAATGAGATAAGTTAAAGAATGCAGCTCCAGAAGTAAAACCAGCCCAAGGTGTCAATGACCGATTTGAGGAATGAGACTAGGAATCAATACTGTCATCACAAGAGGGTTATGTTACACATTAACAGAGGCTTGGGGATAGCACCAGCCAGCTTCACCTCCCACGGCAGTCTCGTATAGCTCCATCCACTTCATTTCCAGGCAGATTAAACAAAAATATCAGACAATTGGATGAAGTTTAGTGGCTAGCACTGCTAAGATAAATTGTTGACTTAATTAACCCTTTAGTGATTTACTAACTGCAAATATATTGCTTACTGTCCATTTTTCCAGCAAAAAAAAGTGGTTTGGAGAATTTAGAGGTATATAATCTCATTTTAATTTATATTTTTGACTGTGCTAAATTATGAACTATAATAATATTTCTTAGTGTTATATATATATATATATATATATATATATATATACACTCACTGGCCACTTTATTAGGTACACCTGTCCAACTTCTTGTTAACACTTAATTTCTAATCAGCCAATCACATGGCGGCAACTCAGTGCATTTAGGCATGTAGACATGGTCAAGACAATCTCCTGCAGTTCAAACCGAGCATCAGTATGGGGAAGAAAGGTGATTTGAGTGCCTTTGAACGTGGCATGGTTGTTGGTGCCAGAAGGGCTGGTCTGAGTATTTCAGAAACTGCTGATCTACTGGGATTTTCACGCACAACCATCTCTAGGGTTTACAGAGAATGGTCCGAAAAAGAAAAAAAATCCAGTGAGCGGCAGTTCTGTGGGCGGAAATGCCTTGTTGATGCCAGAGGTCAGAGGAGAATGGGCAGACTGGTTCTAGCTGATAGAAAGGCAACAGTGACTCAAATCGCCACCCGTTACAACCAAGGTAGGCCTAAGAGCATCTCTGAACGCACAGTGCGTCGAACTTTGAGGCAGATGGGCTACAGCAGCAGAAGACCACACCGGGTACCACTCCTTTCAGCTAAGAACAGGAAACTGAGGCTACAATTTGTACAAGCTCATCGAAATTGGACAGTAGAAGATTGGAAAAACGTTGCTTGGTCTGATGAGTCTCGATTTCTGCTGCGACATTCGGATGGTAGGGTCAGAATTTGGCGTAAACAACATGAAAGCATGGATCCATCCTGCCTTGTATGGAGCATCTTTGGGATGTGCAGCCGACAAATCTGCGGCAACTGTGTGATGCCATCATGTCAATATGGACCAAAATCTCTGAGGAATGCTTCCAGCACCTTGTTGAATCTATACCACGAAGAATTGAGGCAGTTCTGAAGGCAAAAGGGGTCCAACCCGTTACTAGCATGGTGTACCTAATAAAGTGGCCGGTGAGTGTATATATATATTGTACACACATTGGGGAAAATAAGTATTTGAAACACTGCCGATTTTGCAAGTATTCCCATCTACAAAGAATGGAGAAGTGTGTAATTTTTATCGTAGGCACACTTCAACTGTGAAAGGCAGAATCTTAAAAAAAATCAGAAAATCACATTGTATGATTTTTACATAATTAAGATGAATTTGCATGAAATACTGTAAGTATTTTATACAATAGAAAAACAGAATTTAACATTTGGTTAACCTTTGTTTGCAATTACAGAGATCAGATGTTTCCTGTAGTTCTTGACCAAGTTTGCAAAACTGCTTCTGTGATTTTGGCCCACTCCTCCATAGAGATCTTCTGCAGATCTTTCAGGTTTCGGGACTGTTGCTGGGCAACATTGAGTTTCAGCTCCCTCCAAAGATTTTCTATTGGATTGAGGTCTGGAGATTGGCTAGGCTACTGCAGAACCTTGAAATGCTTCTTACGGAACTACTCCGTAGTTGCCCTGGCTGAGTGTTTTGAGTCATTGTCATGTTGGAAGACCCAGCCACAACCCATCTTCGATGTTCTTATTGAAGGAAGAAAGTTGTTGGCCAAAACCTCATGATACATGACCTCATCCATCCTTTTTTCAATACGATGCAGTCATCCTGTCCTGTTGCATAAAAGCACCCCCAAAGTATGAGGTTTCCACCACCATGCTTCACAGTTGCGATGGTGTTCTGGGGGTTGAACTCATCCTTCTTCTTCCTCCAAACACTGTGAGTGGAGTTGATACCAAAAGTTCTATTTTGGTCTCATCTGACTACATGACCTTCTCCCATGCCTCCTCTGTGACATTCAGATGGTAATTAATGAACTTCAAATGGGCCTGGACATGTGCTGGCTTGAGCAGGGGGACTTTGCGCCCCCTGCAGAATTTTAATCAATGACAGTGTAGTGTGTTGCTAACGGTAATGTTTGAGACTGTGGTCCCAGCTTTCTTCTGGTTATTAACCAGGTCCTGCCATGTTGTATTGGACTTGGACCTGTTGAAGCATGCAATACACGAAACGGCGGTCGTCCATTGATTACACCAGCTTGATCTGCAGCCGTCCTGCCCTTTGTAACCATGTCCACATCACGATGTTTGCAATAAAGGACAAAGGTTTTTAAAGATAAGGAAGATTTGTGTGGTGCAGCTAATTTCTTCTACTTCTGTATTGATCACACATGTTTTTTCAAGCGAGCACACCAAGTTCTCGGGGAGTTACCGCAAGGGGTGTTGTCGACTCAGCTAACCTGCTTCATTAGTGAGTATCCACCTTGTTCCTAGTGCCATTCAGTTTACTATTGTTTCTTTTTGATAATAGTTGTTGCCTTCTCACTAAGCTGCTTGCTTATTGTTCTGTAGCCCGTCCCAGCCTTGAGCATGTCTACAATTTTGTCCCTGGTGTCCTTTGACAGCTGTTCAGTCTTGGCCATGGTGGAAAGTTTGGAGTGTGATTGAGTGTGTGGACAGGGGTCTTTTATACAGGTATCAAGTTCACACGGGTGCAATTAATACAGGTCATGAGTATAGAGTAGGAGGGCTTCCTAAAGAAAAACAGGTCTGTGACAGCCAGAATTCTTGCTGGTTGGTAGGTGATCAAATAATTATTTCAAGCAATAAAATGCAATTTAATTATTTCAAAATCATACAATGTGATTTTCGGGATTATTTTTAAGATTCTGTCTCCCACAGATGAAGTGTACTTACAATACAAAGATTGGCGAGATCTGTAATTTTTTAAGTGAGAAAGCTTGCAAAATCTGCAGTGTATCAGATACTTATTTTCCCCACTGTATATTCTTTTTATATAAACTTGTATGTAGTAAGAACAACTAAATATTTATTTTTCTCTTATTGATGGAGGTGTTTAGTAGTTTTTTTTATCAAAATCAGGCTTTATTCAAACAGCATAATCTTCCTGTCCCACCTACATCACATTTTGATATGACCTTTTAATCATTGAATAAAGTTGGATTAATATTTTTTACCCAAGCTGGAACCTTAGGCCGGAGTCACGCTACAGCGAGATACGGCCGAGTCTCACAGGTTAAAAACAAGCTCTGGCACCGGCACTCGGGAGCGGAGCGTGCGGCTCCATGTATTGCTATGCGGCTGCACGCTCCGCTCTGGAGTGCCAGTGCCAGAGCTTGGTTTTAACCTGCGAGACTCGGCCGTATCTCGCTGTGTGTGATCCCGGCCTTACTGTTTTTCTCCACAGTTCTGCACGTTTTGTTTGAATGTTGTTCCCTGCATTGTGGACTGCATATGTAGTGGTGAGCTGGCTTCCTTACATTGCTGATTCTTGCTTGATTATCACCGACATATCTGCAGGTTCCTCTCATCTTCCATCTCACAAGTAGCCAGTGTTGCTGTAGTGTTGCATTACAGCAGAGCTGTGAAAGCTACAGCAAAGGTGTTCATAAGAAGACAAAGTTCAGTTCTATTGTTCTGTGTTAGTTACATGTCACACATGGGTAATGTCTCCTTTCATTTAAATTAAGCTCTGGATGCGAGATGCTAATGGCCCGTGGCTCCTGCTCTGCTGCCAGTGTGAGCCGAATGTCAGTGCTCTGTGCTCCCATCCTCTCACATGAAAGAATCCCAGCACAGGTTCGGAGGAGACGGAAAAGGTAATTTCTCCATCTTCTCAATTGCCAGTGTTAGCGGGAATCGCACTGCACTCCGGTGATATCCAAGTGCAAGTGCGATGTGTCATACACACCCATAGACTTATATGGGTGCATGCGATCCGATTCTTGCAGCTATTCACCGCATGCTGCAATTGTTTTTGAAAGCCAAATCATGCTGAAATGCATGAGAAAATAATCACATATCTGCACTGCCTCATAGAATTACACGGAGCCGAGTGCAATCTGATTTTTTATCAGATTGCACTCGTCCGATTTATTTGCCCATGTGAGCGAGGCCTTACAATGTAAATCTTTGGAGCCTTGTTCTGACTCTACATTGGCTTACACTGTAAAAGCCTATGCAGAGCACACTTTGACCCGGAGTGTCTGAAGAGTGGTGACATCACTGAGAAGAGGAGCAGACTTGGGCTGGACACTTCACTATATATATATATATATATATATATATATATATATATATATATATATATATATATATATATATATATATATATATATATACACACATATATATATATATATATATATATATATACACACACAAATTTAGTTAAAAAAAAAAGGATGGCTTCTTTAAATGTAATTACACTGAGATTTATTTTTTAAATGCAAAATAGATAAAAAGAAAGAAGAAAACAGGGAAAGATTATGCAAATTCAGACCTAAGAAAATAAGCAAAAAAATATATTTTAAAATGGTCTAATTTTTTATGAGTATTTATTATTAGTTATTTCTTTTACAGTTTCCCAATCTCTGGTGCGATTCTGAAAGAATGCCTATACGCTTTGCGAGTTAGAAACATGTGTCTCATTTAATTCGATTTTATAATTTCTAAATGAATTTTTGGATTCATTTATAAATTAAGATTAATTGTAAGATATCTGAAAGGTTTAGAAGAATGCATTGCATTATTTCGAGGAGTTGTATCGTCAGCAGAAGAGGTTATAAGCTGCTGATCTTTGATCAGGAAAACAGTGTTATCAATACCCTGTTTTATTAAATGGAGCTGTGATCATTATTGCAAATAAAGATCAGTGTAAGTAATGCAACCTGACTCTTGGAAATTGACATATACTTTAAATAACCTGAACAACCATTGGGATTTCTGCAAAAAAAAAAAGTTAATAAAACCATTGTATAGAGACAAACTAGAGTGAGTAGTATATAATTTCAGGAATAAATGTCCACTTCTCACAACAAATCAATTAATTATCATTAATTAAATTGGTGCAAAAAAATGATTACATTTATGGCCGGCTTTAGTGTGAAAGCTGTTACAAGGAATGATCTTCTCCATTTCTCATGCCGATAAGTGTTTGCCTTTTTTTTAACCTTTTAGCTGCCTCTAATAGTGAGAGACAGAACTATATACAGTGAGCACACAGGGTGAGTATAGTGGGGGCATTATTGGTATTCTGCACAGGTAGTCACCATGATGTAAAGCTTCCGACAGGGGAAAAGCACAAGAGCTGGGGGCATCTTTAGGTTCGAAAAAAATTCTAGGCATCAGGATATTTCATGGTAGGATACCCACAATACAGCCTTATAGTATTATTGGACGTGTTTACTGTGTGATCAGATGCTTCTCAATCCATCATCTGTTTTTCTCATGGAAGATTTCAATGATTAATCCTCAGCTCTATACTCTACCTGCATGCAACCAACGGGAAGAACAGATTGACACAGCCATAATAATTACATGTCAACGACTTTTATTTCGTTGGTACAAAAGTTCTCAGCATTAGTGACAAAATATATCATAACATAAAACAAAGACACATTCCTTCTCAGTCAGCCCTCACAACACTGATTTGGCAGTACAGCAGCTCAATATAAAGTGCAATATTGAAGCATATTCTCTTCACACATGGGTCCTAAATAGACTTGCACATTGTTCATACTCAGGATGGACCATTCCCAGAGATATCAAAAAAGATAAAGTGCTAAAGGTCCAAGGTTTGGTCTTAACAACTACTCAGCACACATCTAGTTGTCCATAGCAGGCACGATTGTAGTCGCTAGATTGTCATTTGTGCAGTCATTTATACATCACTGGGTGATCTGGAGCGAAAGGACACTTTGGATTGAAAGCAGCCACAGAAAAGAACCCACATGGATCTCTGTATTTCTTGATTTCTGTAGGCGTAAATAATAGGATTGATCATTGAGTTGTAAGTGGCAGGTAGGAGGGTGGCATACGTGTACACTGAGGGGTATTCATGGTCTCCCACCACACAATAAATAGAAAAAGGCAACCAACTAGCCCCAAAAGTCCCAAGAATGATGGCAAGAGTGGACACTCCTTTCTTTGTGGCTACATAATGGGATGCTGTGAGGAAATGTTGCTGTAGTGCTATTTGGTGAGCATGTCTACAGACTATTTTGCAGATTTTTATGTAAAGATGCAGCATTAAAATAAAGATAAAAAAGAATGAGGTGGATAATAGAGTCACATTACTTTTGGTCAGAGGACTGACAATGCTACACGATGAGATGTCATCTAAACAGTTCCAGCCTAATACTGGAAGGAGACCTAGACATATGGAGACCCCCCAAGTGACAACCAGCATGAGATGAATCCATAAGATTGTCTTCTCTGAAGAGTAAGTCAGTGCATTGTACAAGGAGAGATACCGGTCCACAGTGATGGCCAATAAGCTGCTCACCGAAGCTGTGAATGAAGCCACAAGGAACCCCACTGTGATCAGGTTGATAGTCTCTGATTGAATCACGTACTGAAATACAAAATTAAGGATCAAGCCAAACCCAGCAAGGAGGTCTGCTGTAGCTAGGCTCCCGATCAGCACGAACATAGGGGTTCTCAGTGTTGGCGTGTAGAAGATGATGGCCACCACAATGGCATTCTCGCAGGCAATAATGGTCCCTGAGATACACAGCATTATATCCCATGGGTTGATGGTAAACACTGAGAAGAAAGCTGACAACTCCAGGGAACCATTGACATCGCTGGTCTGGATCCAAGGTTCGGAGAAGCTGGCGTCGCTTTCATTAAGGCTTTCATTCATTTCTCCAGCGTATGATTGCCTGGGAAATATAAATACATAGGAAGTGAGCACAATGTCTAAAATGATGCACAGCAGCAGGCTACCACTGTCCATGGTGCTGAAGTTCATAGTAACCGGCACACATTGAAGCAAAGCGATACCATGACATGCAACACCCTACAACATCATTATTATTATTAATATTTATATAGCACCATTAATTCCATGGTGCTGTACATGAGAAAGGGTTACATACAGGGTTATAGAGATCATTTACAGTACACAAATTTACAATGACAGACTGGTACAGAGGGGCGAGGACCCTGTCCTTGCAGACTTACATTCTACCTATAGTATAATATATAATAAAGTAAACATTATATATAATAAATATATATTTATACATGCATAGTCTAGACAAAATGCAGAAAATTAAATATATCCTATAATATGTGCAACTTGGTTGGTTAGAATAAAACAGCATTTCTTTGAATGGCTGATTTCTGTGCTTACCTCTACAAAGGCTTAGCAGGGCATTTCATAAGTCAGCTGTAGAAAGCATGGAGGGCCAGCCTGGATGCACGCAGTCCTCTGACCTGATGAGTAAGGGACTGGTGCTGTGGCAGTCTGGCAGGGGATGTTGTACTGGAGGCTCAGGCTGGATGTTGGGAGAAGGGGTGGGCTGTGCAGAAGAGGAGGAGGCAAGGACTGGGACTGGCTGTGCTCACATAGCCATCATACACTGAGCACAAGGGGATGACTGAAGCCATTGACGTCCATGGCGAGCAAACTTGTCAGAGGCAGAGGCTCAGCGATGCCGCAGACTCTGGCATCTTACACACACCATAACACAGAAGCCGCCATACAGAGCAGCCTGTCATCACAATAATGAAGGATAAGCCCCAGAAGGGAAAGTGAAGCTTTCGGTCTGTCCTATGCTGATCTCTGTGGTAGGAAACAGTAAGACCATGCTTGTCTTGGCGTGGAAAATGTAGCTGTCATCACTAGCACCTCTAATATTCCATTATTGAAGACTGAGCTCTAAAGATGCATTGAACTAAAGCTAGAAAAAAAACAAGTGTTCAGATTATATATTGAAATGATTCACACCCATCAGGGGCTCCTGTTCTGGAACCATGATAATGCTGTTACAAAATATATCATAATATATCATAAGGATCATCAAAATGAATATCGTTTGCATGCAGGACAACGAAGAAATGTTATCAGGGGCTCAGCTCTAAAATGCACTTCATGACATGGCATCAGACACCTGTGCTTACAGAGGCACTATCACACTATCACTAACCATCCCTCAATGCAGCACCATAGTATATCTCTGCAGCTATGTCACCACATTCCATGAATACATACATATATGGTAACTTCTAGGGTCTGTACAACTTCATGAAATATAGAAGAATGCCTCCATTGTTGGTGTGTTAAAGATCACCAGCTTTATTCCACTTAATCTGAGAGCAGCATAATGTAAGAGCAGAGCCCCTGATTCCAGTGATGTGTCTCTTACTGGGCTGCTTGCTGTAGTTTTGATAAAATCACAGTTTTATCAGCAGGAGATTATCACTAGAAGACTAGTAAACATGCTGCCATGTAGTCCTCCATACTCACGAGCTCTGTATAAATATGCCCCCACCACTGATTGGCAGCTTTCTGCCTATGCGCTGTGTACACAAAAAGCTGCCAATCAGTGGTGTGGGTGGTGTTATGCAGAGCTCAGCATTCAGAGAACTTGCAAATCTGCAGCAGATAAAAAAGTTATTTTATCATAACTACTGCAAGAAGCTCAGTAAGTGATTCATCGCTGGAATCAGGGTCTCTGCACCTACATCATGCTGTTCTCAGATGGGGTAGAAAAAACTCCTGCTATATTCCCCATTAAAGGCAATATCCATCTTCATAACCACATCCGAAATAAAATGATAGATAAACCTTGCAAATAATAAAAATTTGCCTAATTAGAAAGATCCCACTGTTTTGAGTTCATGGTAATAAACAACAAATAAACTATGATCCTTCGGTCACAGCACCTTCCATTTATTACATGCTTCTTTATAGCCTACCAAATGTATACGATATGACCAAAGTATCAGGACACATGTTTTACTCATGGGATTCAGGATTTTCATTCAATCCCATTGCATCAGGTATATAAAATCCAGCCACTAGTCATGTCTTTACAAAATTGTGTGGGAGAATGACTTGTTCTAAAGAGTTCACTGTTGCCAGTGGGGTCCTCTAATAGGACCATAGAGTGTTAGAGCCGGAAGGGACCTCCGGGGGTCACAGAATGTCTCTATTGTATCAAGTCAGTTCATGACATTTTCCTCCTCCCCCACTCCAATATTTTCCAATCAACTGTAAGTTGTATTGAAAATTGGGAATATTTAGGAACCGAGGCAACTCAGCCACGTAAAGTTACAGAGCAGGGTCAACAAATGGTAAGTCAAAGTCCATAAAAAGTTACCAACGCCTTTCTAACTTAATAACTGCAGAGTTCCAAACCTCCAAGGGACATCTTAACGCTTCAGCACACCAAGACATTTCAGATAATTGTATGCGTCCAACTTAGTTTGTAGTTTGCTATAATTGTGATACAATGGTCTGGGCAGAGGCTGTAGGTACAAAATGGTAGAACATTTGTATACATTCAGGAAGCATCATTGTTCTCCATATGCAACGTAGCTTCATTTTAGAATCAGTCAGAGCAGTTTTCTACTATATGGGGTTTTAACATGACACATCAGTACATTGCTAATGTCAAATACATGGGGATACATACAGTGTAACTTGGATTATACTAACCCCATGTGTTTCACATTAGCAGCCCCAATGTACCTCATTTTAACCCTAAGTACCTCAATTAACTATTGGTGTTCACCTAATGGCAAACCCAATACTTTTAAAATAAGGAGTGTTGTTGAAAAGTGACATTAGGGAGAGAGAATATCGTCACCTTCAGGAAGGTGGACATCATCTGGTCTCCTCGCGAAAGTTGGGCTCCCAGAATGGCGCACTGTCCAATTCTGCAGTGACGGCTTTATTTTGAAGTACAGAGTGACAATTATAATCTGTAGTTCTCTGCATATCGCAATATTTATTAATCAAAGTTTAATGCTAATTATTTCTTCAGATGTTTTTAGTGTTATGTTATGAAAGCACTGGAGGTTCTCTTTACAAGGTCTGATGGAATGGGTAGCACCTAGATTGGACATATTGGCGTTCACTAGAACTGAACACAAAGATTTGTGCATTGTGTGAGACATTCTGCAATGATGACAAGCCTACTAATTAGAGGCATTGGAGATGCTGGCAGGTAGGAGGAGACTTGCAGGGCTCTGGTCGGGCGGCCATGGACCACTAACATGGCTGTCGACCAAGGTTCTACGTGTATACCTGCTTAACTATAGAGTTAACTATTAAATCGGAAAATGTAGGTACAGAACCTCACAGCTACCATCTGCCAGCAATGGTCGAACATGAGCAAAGCTTAGAAAACGTACATAATAACCTTGTAAGTGCTGTACTGAGGCTGGCCAGGATCGCTGGAGCACGTCGTTAGCTTCAGTTCCACTACACTTTGTATGATAGATAATCCGACATTGATCAAGTATTGCAGAAAGTCAAATTTATAGGAATATAGGAGCTAGAACCACCATGATTATTCACTGTTCATTGCTGTTTTTTAGCAAAGAGGTAGAAGAAATTTTGAATCTGAGAATTGGACCATATCTATAACTAGTGGAACTGATTGAAGTGTTAGTGATTTTCATCACAGTCCTGGAAGAAAACTCTTGAAAATATTCTGCATTTCATTACCCGCTTAGACAATGTACTTATTTTTAAATTACTGCAAACAAATGTGTCCACTGCGTTGAGATGCTTAACTGCTAATACCGAACAACTAAATTGTTGTCCTTTACAACCCACTGATGTAGAAACCCTTCTTTTAAAACTGGGTCATCAAAGTGGGTATGTATACTTGTTTGTATGCTTGTGCCTATGTGTGTGTATATTTGTGTATGTGTGTATGTTTGTGTCTTTGTGTGCATATATTTGTGTATGTGTTTGCATGTTTGTGTCCATGTGTGTGGAGCGCCCCCAGACGCAGGGCCGCGGGGTACTCGATACCGGGCCTCTCGGTCTCAGTTCTGGGGTTGTCACAGTGGCTAGACCCGGTCCGTGACCCTGCTAAGGGGCGTCCAATGAAAGGTGTGATGATGGTGCGTGGTGCAGGTCGCGATGAATAACGAGGACACAGGGTTGCAGTCTCTTTACCTCTTTACTGAAGGCTTCAGGATCCTCAATCCAGAGTACTGCTAACAGGGCTGGCTGAGACTGGCCGGTCCGAAGGCACCTCCAGAGTTCCCTTTGCAGGTGGAAATCAGTGCCTACCATCTAGCTCCTGTGTGTTGTAGTACCTCCCTGCTGAGCACCACGGGATAGTCCTCACAACTGTTGTGTCTGTTTCTGATGTTCTTCTCTCACAACTCGTATCTATTCTGATGTTCTTCTCCGTCCCCCAGATGATATGGATAGGACGCACCCGTATGACGGGTAGGCCTGGAGTTCTTCCGGGACCCTAGGGTCGCCCCTCTCCCACAATTGCCCCCTATGTCTGCTTAGGTGATTTAGGTGAGACAGCCAACCTAAAATTAACTGTCCTGCCGCTGTTTGAAGTATTGCTTGGAGCCTAATACTTCCTCGGCGTTCCGGCCACTGGCTACGCACCTCAGTAGCATGTTGCCTCGATCTTACGGCACGACTCCTACTGGCTTTATCTCCTTTTTGCTGCGATCTCGTTTCTCACTTCTCCACAGTAAACCTCGCTTCTTTTCCTTTCTTAGGATACCGCCGCATTCGAGTGCAGGCGCGGCTCCGTAACGTTCTGTTCACTAGGCCACTGTCAGGATCCCACCCCTGAAAGAGACCCCCCTGAATCTTCCCCTGCAACACCCTCTACCACAGGATGTTGCCTGGTTCCAACCCAGTCAGCTTCTGACTAACTTCCTATCCAACCCCCAGTTTTACCAGATTGTGAGGAGCGGCCTAATACATAGAACCCTTTGCTCCCCCTGGTGGCTAGAATGTGAAGTGTAAAGTGTGACTGTGATACCTGGTCAGGTGAACTCCTTAAGTGCCATCAGACGTACCATCACTCCCCTTAGCGGCGGAGCGTCAGTACTGCAACGACCAGGACCCTGGGGCGCTGCATGTGCGTACATTTGTGTATCTATGTGTTTGTGTCTATGTGTGCGTACATTTGTGTCTGTATGTTTGTTTCTAAGTGTGCATTCATTTGTGTCGGTATGTTTGTTTCTAAGTGTGCGTACATTTGTGTCTGTATGTTGTGTCTATGTGTGCGTACATTTGTGTCTGTATGTTTGTGTCTAAGTGTGTGTACATTTGTGTCTGTAGGTTTGTGTCTGTCATGCCGCTGCCGCTCCCCGTGCCCTGTCATACTTACCTGTCCTCAGCATCACCGCGCGGCTCCTCTGCTGCAGCGTCTTCACTCCAGCGCTTGCTCCCGGCTTCTGCTGCTCATCGGGTGCTCGCGCACACCACGTTCAGCTCTGCACGTGCGCACCTCTAGTTCCCCTGCTGGCGCTCCTTCCCATCCTTTCCATCATCCTGGAGGGCTGTAACCCAGAAGTGTTCTCCACGCTGGTATGTATACCGCTTCCTGACGCCCCTCTGTGCCTGATGTTCATTTGTGCTATCAAGTGCTCCTGGCCGCCCGTGGTCTCTGTGCGTTCCTTGCCCTCTGACCTTGGGTCTCTTCTTTTCTCTGCAGTGCCTTGCCTGTTTCCTGTGTCCCTGCCATGTTCCCATCAGTTCCTGTTTTCTCTGCAGTGCCTTGCTTGTTTCCTGTGTCCCTGCCGTGTTCCCATTAGTTCCTGTTTCTCTGCAGTGCCTTGCCTGTTTCCTGTGTCCCTACCGTGTTCCCATCAGTTCCTGTGTCTCTGTAGCACCTTGCCTGCTCCTGTGTTCCTGCCTTGCTCCCGTCAGTCCCTGTGTCTCTGTAATGTTCCTGCCAGTCCCTGTATTACTGTATTGTTTCTGCCAGTCCCTTTGTCTCTGTAGTGCCTTGCCAGTCCCTGAGTCTCTGCCTTGTTCCCGTCAGTCCCTGTGTTGCTGCAGTGTTCCCGCCAGGCTTTTGTCTCAGTCATACCCGCCAGTTCTGTGTCTCTGCAGTTCCCACCTATCCTGAGTTCCAGCCCATTGTCTTCCTCTTTTCTGTCTTGGTCCTCCAGCTTCTGTGGCGATAGTCTCTCACGGGCCTACCCCTAACTCTCCCTGTATAGGGGGCGGTCCATCTGGTCAGCTCACACATGAGGGGATCGTCGTCGCGGTCCAGAGGGTCCACTTTTTGTTTTTATCTACGAATCGCCACAGTAACATCAGGCCTTGGACCCCGCTGGTGTCTCCGCCACTGAAAAAGAGTTACTTTTTTTGCGGGAAAACCAGACTAGGATCATGTCGTTTCTAAAAAATATGGAATCTCGTCTAGCGGCCTTACAGTCCTCTGATCCTGGTATTGCCCCACAGTTGGCTGCTCTTCAGCAGGAGCTTGGCGAACAACGGGACACTCAGTCCCATATTTTGAATTTTATAGCCTCTATAAAAGGCTTCTCTCCCTCCACAATGTTGCCTCTGTTCCTACCCTGGCCTCCACGCCACAACCCTCGCCCCGACTTGCCAGGCCTTCTCGGTATGGCGGGGATCCTAAATTATGCTGCAGCTTTCTTAATCAGTGCCAATTGCATTTCGAATTGTCTCCACTACTTTACCCTACCGACCGAGCTAAGGTAGCTTTTGTAGTTTCCCATTTGGAGGGTGAGGCTCTGGCGTGGGTTAATCCCCTCTGGAAGCGAGACGATCCTTTGGTCAACCAACTCATTCCGTTCCTAGATACCTTCCGCAAGGTATTTGATGAACCTGGTCCCTCTCCAACCTTCACCAGGGTACTCTCTCTGTAGCCCAGTACACCATCCGTTTCCGGACTCTATCCTCAGATTTAGGGTGGAACAATGAGGCTTTAGTTGGTGCGTTTTGGCGTGGTTTGCCTTCCCGGATTAAGGAAGAGCTGGCGGGCCGGGACACTCCCACCTCCTTGGATGACCTTAGCTCTTTGGCTATAAGCATCGATTTGCGCTTTCAGGAGCGCTCTCGTAAGGTTGTCAGAGAGATGAGACCTCTTCGCCTGTCCACTGCTACATGAGGGGCTTCTTTTTCCCAAGCAGCACCTGTTGCCTCTGCATCTTCTCCTGAACCCATGCAGGTTGATCGCCTTAAGTCCTCCGAGCAACGCCGCAAGGAAAGACTCGCACAGGGCCTTTGCTTTTATTGCGGCAGTGCCTCTCATCTCTTAAGCTCCTGTCCTCAGAAGCCGGGAAACGCCTCCACCTAGGACAGGTAAGAGAGGTCTTCCTAGGTAGTTATGATTCCTCTCCACCTCTGATTCTGTCTGTTATTCTGCATTTGGGTTCCAGTCGCTTTTCTCTGGAAGCTTATGTTGATTCGGGAGCGGCTGGGAACTTTGTTCAACTCGAGGTTGTTAACAGGCTTGGGATTCCTGTTAGACCCTTGGAGACTCCTAGACAAATAGCTTCTGTCGATGGTCAGCCTTTGCGGGAGACCGTCAACTTGGTTACGGAGGAGGTTGAACTTCAGAATGGAGCCCTACACCGTGAGAAATTGGCCTTTTATGTTTTGCCATCTCTGTCTCATTCTTTCCTTTTGGGGCTTCCCTGGTTATGAAATCACGAACCCACTCTGGACTGGCGTACTGGAGACGTTTTACGTTGGGGACAGTCTTGTCTGAATAGGTGCCTGCTCTCCTTCAAGCCTGCAAGTTCATCTCGGTCTGCTCCGGAATCTGGGAGTATTCCTCCAGCCTATTGCGCTTTTTCGGACATATTTAACAAGAAGGAGGTGGAGATCTTGCCGCCGCATCGCTCTTATGACTGTCCGATTGACCTAGTTCCTGGTTCTACTCCCCCTAGAGGTAGTATTTATCCTCTGTCTCCTACCGAGACTCAAGCCATGACCGAATATGTCCAAGAGAATCTGGCCAGAGGCTTTATTCGAAAGTCTTCCTCCCCTGCAGGAGCTGGTTTTTTCTTCGTTAAGAAGAAGGATGGTTCTCTTCGTCCATGTATTGACTACCGGGGCCTCAATACTATCACAAATAAAAACAAGAACCCACTTCCTCTCATTCCGGAACTCTTTGATCATCTGCGTGGAGCACGAATCTTCACCAAATTGTAGCTCAGACGAGCTTATAATTTGATCCATATCCGTTCTGGTGATGAGTGGAAGACTGCGTTTAACACCAGAGACGGCCATTGTGTATACTTGATTATGCCCTTCGGGTTATGCAACGCACCCGCAGTCTCCAGGAGTTAGTAAATGATGTTTTTCAGGATTTACTTTACACCTGTGTAGTGGTGTACTTGGATGATATTCTTGTGTTTTCACCAGATCTGTCTTCTCACAGAAGAGACGTACGGCAAGTACTTCTGCGTTTGAGAGAAAATCGGCTGTACGCAAAACTTGAAAAATGTGTCTTTGAACAGTCGTCTTTACCTTTCTTGGGTTTCATCATTTCCGATGCTGGTTTGCGTATGGATCCGGGAAAAGTTTCTGCCGTGCTCAGCTGGCCGCGTCCACTTGGAGTTAAAGCAATTCAGCGATTTCTTGGATTCGCTAACTACTATCGGCAGTTTATCCCTCACTTTTCCTCTCTTTCGGCTCCTATCTCCTCCATGATTCTGAAGGGTGCGAACCCTCATCAGTGGCCGGCAGAGGTCAAAGAAGCCTTCCAATCCCTCAAGCAAGCCTTTACCTCTGCCCCTGTACTTCACCGTCCTGTGGCCAATAAACCCTTCATCCTTGAAGTGGATGCTTCTGCTATTGGAGCTGGAGCTGTGCTCTCTCAAAAATCCTCTTCTGGTCGTCTTGTGCCCTGTGGTTTTTTTCCAAGATCTTCTCTTCCTCTGAAAAGAATTATTCCATCGGAGATAAGGAACTTTTGGCTATGAAATTGGCATTAGAAGAGTGGCGGTATCTCTTAGAGGGGGCCTTGCATCGTTTTGTAATCTACACGGATCACGAGAATCTGGCGTATATTCGTTCTGCGCTTATACTTAATCCTCGGCAGGGCTGGTGGGCCTTGTTTTTCGCCAGGTTCGACTTTGAACTTCGCTTCCTGCCTGGAAATAAAAACTCCAGAGCCGACACTGTTTAGGTCATTCCAGGCGGTGGATATTGAGGAGGAGCCTGCACACACCATCGATCCTGCCAGAGTCATCACGGTTGCTCCAGTCTCTCTCATCTCTTTGCCTCCGGGTAAGACCTTTGTTGCTGATGGGAACAGAAAACGCATCTTACTTTGGGGTCATGCCTCCAAATTGGCTGGACATATTGGTTTCAAAAAAACCTCCCGTTTGATCTCTCGCTATTACTGGTGGTCAACGTTGTCTAAGGATGTCCAAAGTTTTGTCACCTCTTGTCCTTCCTGTGCCAAGAATAAGATTCCCAGGCAACTACCTTCTGGGCTTCTACATCCTTTACCGGTGCCTTCCACTCCATGGCAACATTTATCAATGGATTTCATCACTGACCTGCCTCGTTCTTCTGGTTGCACCGTCATCTTCGTGCTCATGGATCGTTTCTCCAAGATGGCTCATTTCATTGCTCTTCCAGGTTTACCTTCAGCTCCCGAATTGGCAAAGATTTTTGTTCACCATGGTCTTCCCTTACATATTGTTTCTGACCGAGGTGTCCAGTTCACTGCCCGATTCTGGAGATCTCTCTGTAAGTCAATGAACATCTCGCTTGACTTTTCTTCGGCCTACCATCCACAGTCCAACGGCCAATTGGAATCAGACTTTGGTGACTAATCTCCATCATTTCTCCAATGCCCATCAGAATGATTGGTCAGACTTACTACCGTGGGCCGAGTTTTCCTACAATAACCATCCCAGCGAAGCTACCAATAAGTCTCCAGTTTTCATCGTTTATGGTCAACATCCTGGTCTTCCTCTACCGGTTCCTCCTGTCTCTTCTGTACCAGCGGCTGATCTTCTGTCTAGAGAGTTCTCCAGGGTCTGGCAGGAGACCAAGTCCGCCCTCGAATTGGCTCAATTTCGGATGAAGAGACATGCGGATAAAATGCGTCTCGATTCTCCCATATTCCATCCTGGGGACAAGGTCTGGGTTTCTTCCAAATTTATCAGTCTTAAAATCCCTTCACATAAGCTGGGTCCTCGCTATATCGGTCCTTTCGAGGTTTTGAATAGCATTAATGATGTTTCTTACAAACTTAAGTTACCTGCCTCTCTTCGTATTCCTAATTCTTTTCATGTGTCTCTCCTTAAGCCGGTAGTTTTCAATTAGTTTCATGCTTCTACTCTTTGTTCTCCTTCGCCTATTTCCATGGATGATGTCTTTGAGGTTAAGGACATTTTAGCCATGAAAAAATTTAGAGGGAGAACTTTGTTTTTGGTTGACTGGAAGGGTTTTGATCCTGAGGAGAGGTCCTGGGAGCCCCGAGAGAACATTCAAGCTCCTCGTATTTTGTCCAGGTTTCTTTCCAGTCTTAAAAAACAGGGGCGTAAAGACGGGGGTACTGTCAATCCACTGCCACTCCCCGCACCCTGTCATACTTACCTGTCCTTGGCATCCCGGCGCGGCTCCTCTGCTGCAGCGTCTTCACTTCAGCGCTTGCTCCCGGCTTCTGCTGCTCGTCGGGTGCGCGCGCACGCCACGTTCAGCTCTGCACGTGCGCACCTCTAGTTCCCCTGCTGGCACTCCTTCCCGTCCTCTCCATCATCCTGGAAGGCTGTAACCTGGAAGTGTTCTCCACGCTGGTATGTAAACCGCTTCCTGCCGCCCCTCTGTGCCTGATGTTCATTTGTGCTATTGGAGCGCCCCCACTGCCGCAGGGCCGAAGGGTACCCGGTACCGGGCCTCTCTGTATCGGTTCTGGGGTTGTCACGGCGGCTGGACTCGGTCAGTGACCCTGCTGAGGGGCGTCCAGTGAAAGTGTAGAATGAAGATGGTGTGGTGCAGATCGCGATGAATAACGAGGACACCAGGTTGCAGTCTCTTTACCTCTTTACTGAAGGCTTCAGGATCCTCAATCCGAAGTACGGTTAACAGGGCTGTCTGAGACCGGCCGGTCCGATGGCACCTCCAGAGTTCCCTTTGCAAGTGGAAATCTGTGCCTACCTTCTAGCGCTTGTATGTTGTAGTCCTTCCCTGCTTAGCACCACGGGATAGTCCTCACAACTGTTGTGTCTGTTTCTGAAGTTCCCTCACAACTGATTCTGATGTTCTTCTTCGTCCCCCAGATGATATGGCTAGGACGCACCCGTATGACGGGTAGGCCTGGAGGTCTTCCGGGACCCTAAAGTCGCCCCTCTCCAACTGATGCCCCCTATGTCTGCTTAGGTGATTTGGGTGAGACAGCCCGCCTATAACTGACTGTCCTGCCATAGGTTTGAAGTAAGGCCTGGAGCTCAATACTTCCTCTGCGTTTCCGGCCACCGGCTACGCGCCTCAGTAGGATGTTGCCTCGTCTTACAGCACGACTCCTACTGGTGTTATCTCCTTGTTGCGTTGATCTCGTTTCTCACTCTTCACAATAAACCTCGCTTGTTGTCCTTTCTTGGGGTACTGCCGCTATGAAGTGCAGGCACGGTCTCGTAACGTTCTTTCTGTTCGCTAGGCCTCTGTCAGGATCCCACCCCTGACAGGGACCCCCCTGAATCTTCAACACCCTCTGCCACAGGATGTTGCCTGGTTCCAACCCAGTCAGCTTTCTGTCTAACTTCCTATCTAACCCCCAGTTTTACCAGATTGTGAGGAGTGGCCTAATACATAGCACCCTTAGCTCCCCCTGGAGGCCAGACTGTGAAGTGTATTGGTGTCTGTGATACCTGGTCAGGTAAACTCCTTCAGTGCCATCAGACGTACCAACACCCCCCTTAGCGGCGGAGCATCAGTACTGCAACGACCAGGACTCTGGGGCGCTGCACTATCAAGTGCTCCTGGCTTCCCGTGGTCTCTGTGCGTTCCTTGCCCTCTGACCTTGGGTCTCTTCTTTTCTCTGCAGTGCCTTGCCTGTTTCCTGTGTCCCTGCCGTGTTCCCATCAGTTGCTGTTTTCTCTGCAGTGCCTTGCCTGTTTCCTGTGTCCCTGCCGTGTTCCCATCAGTTCCTGTGTCTCTGCAGTACCTTGCCTGCTCCTGTGTTCCTGCCTTGCTCCCGTCAGTCACTGTGTCTCTGTAATGTTCCTGCCAGTCCCTGTATTACTGTATTGTTTCTGCCAGTCCCTTTGTCTCTGTAGTGCCTTGCCAGTCCCTGAGTCTCTGCCTTGTTCCCGTCAGTCCCTGTGTTGCTGTAGTGTTCCCGCCAGGCTTTTGTCTCAGTCATACCCGCCAGTTCTGTGTCTCTGCAGTTCCCACCTATCCTGAGTTCCTGCCGCCTTCGCCAGCCTGTTGTCTTCCTCTTTTCTGTCTTGGTCTTACAGCTATCGTGGCGATAGTCTCTCACGGGCCTGAACCTAACTCTCCCTGTATAGGGGGCGGTCAACTGGTCAGCTCGCCTGTGAGGGGATTGTCGTCATGGTCCAGAGGGTCCACTTTTCATTTTTATCTACGAATCGTCACAGTGACTATGTGTGCATACATTTGTGTCTGTATGTTTGTGTCTGTGTGTGTACATTTGTGTTATGACCCCAATGGCGAGGGTCTCAGAGGAACAAGTAAGTCTGCGACGTACAAAAATCCAGCTCATAGGGCAGTGGTAACTGGGTTGACCATATAACTACTCCTAACACCAACACTAGAAGTAGCCGGGGAACATGCCTACGTTGGTCGCTAGATGTCTCGCGCCAGCCGGAGGACTAACTACCCCTAGAAGAGGAAAACAAAGACCTCTCTTGCCTCCAGAGAATAGACCCCAAAAGTCGGATACAAGCCCCCCACAAATAATAACGGTGAGGTAAGAGGAAATGACAAACACAGAGATGAACTAGGTTTAGCAAAGAGAGGCCCACTTACTAATAGCAGAATGTAGTAAGATAACTTATATGGTCAACAAAAACCCTAACAAAATTCCACACTGGAGATACAAGAACCCCCGAACCGTCTAACGGCCCGGGGGGAGAACTCCAGCCTCCCTAGAGCTTCCAGCAAGGTTAGGATACAGATTATGTACAAGCTGGACAAAAATGCAAACAAAAACAAATAGCAAAAAGCAAGAAAGCAGACTTAGCTTAATTTAGCAGGAACCAGGATCAGTAGACAAGAGCACAACAGATTAGCTCTGATTACAACGTTGCCAGGCATTGAACTGAAGGTCCAGGGAGCTTATATAGCAACACCCCTGACCTAACGACCCAAGTGAGCATACAAGGGATGAATGACATACCCAGAGTCAAATCACTAGTAACCACTAGAGGGAGCCAAAAGGTAAATTCACAACAGTACCCCCCCCTTAGTGAGGGGTCACCGAACCCTCACCAAGACCACCAGGGCGATCAGGATGAGCGGCGTGAAAGGCACGAACTAAATCGGCCGCATGCACATCAGAGGCGACCACCCAGGAATTATCCTCCTGACCATAGCCCTTCCACTTGACCAGGTACTGAAGCCTCCGCCTGGAGAGACGAGAATCTAAGATCTTCTCCACCACGTACTCCAACTCGCCCTCAACCAACACCGGAGCAGGAGGCTCAGCAGAAGGAACCACAGGCACAACGTACCGCCGCAACAAGGACCTATGAAATACGTTGTGAATGGCAAACGACACCGGAAGATCCAGGCGAAAGGATACAGGATTAATGATTTCCAATATCTTGTAAGGACCAATGAAGCGAGGCTTAAATTTGGGAGAGGAGACCTTCATAGGAACAAATCGAGAAGACAGCCATACCAAATCCCCAACGCGAAGTCGGGGACCCACACCGCGGCAGCGGTTGGCAAAACGCTGAGCCTTCTCCTGTGACAACTTCAAGTTGTCCACCACATGACTCCAGATCCGCTGCAACCTATCCACCACGGAATCCACCCCAGGACAGTCAGAAGGCTCCACATGTCCTGAGGAAAAACGAGGATGGAAACCAGAGTTGCAGAAAAATGGCGAAACCAAGGTGGCGGAACTAGCCCGATTATTAAGGGCAAATTCAGCCAACGGCAAGAAGGTCACCCAATCATCCTGATCAGAAGAGACAAAACACCTCAAATAAGCCTCCAGAGTCTGATTAGTTCGCTCCGTTTGTCCGTTAGTCTGGGGATGGAAAGCGGACGAAAACGACAAATCAATGCCCATCCTACCACAAAAGGGTCACCAGAACCTGGAAACAAACTGGGATCCTCTGTCCGACACAATATTCTCAGGAATGCCGTGCAAACGAACCACGTTCTGGAAGAACACAGGAACCAGATCAGAAGAGGAAGGCAGCTTAGGCAAAGGAACCAGATGGACCATCTTGGAGAAACGATCACATATCACCCAGATGACAGACATGCCCTGAGACACCGGAAGATCCGAAATGAAATCCATAGAGATGTGTGTCCAAGGTCTCTTCGGGACAGGCAAGGGCAAGAGCAACCCGCTGGCACGAGAGCAACAAGGCTTAGCTCGGGCACAAGTACCACAGGACTGCACAAATGACCGCACATCCCTTGACAAGGAAGGCCACCAAAAGGACCTGGCCACCAGATCTCTGGTGCCAAAAATTCCCGGGTGCCCTGCCAACACCGAGGAATGAACCTCGGAAATGACTCTGCTGGTCCATCTAGCAGGCACAAACAATCTGTCAGGTGGACAAGAGTCAGGCCTACCAGCCTGAAATCTCTGCAACACAAGTCGCAGATCCGGAGAAATAGCAGACACGATAACTCCTTCCTTAAGAATACCCACAGGTTCAGCGACTCCAGGAGCATCAGGCACAAAGCTCCTAGACAGAGCATCGGCCTTCACATTCTTAGAACCTGGTAAATACGAGACCACAAAGTCAAAACGGGAGAAAAACAATGACCAGCGGGCCTGTCTAGGATTCAGGCGTTTAGCAGACTCGAGATACATCAGATTTTTGTGATCAGTCAAGACCACCACACAATGCTTAGCACCCTCGAGCCAATGACGCCACTCCTCAAATGCCCACTTCATGGCCAACAACTCCCGATTGCCCACATCATAATTTCGCTCTGCCGGCGAAAACTTCCTAGAGAAAAAGGCACAAGGCCTCATAGTAGAGCAACCAGGGCCTCTCTGCGACAAAACGGCCCCTGCCCCAATCTCCGAAGCATCCACCTCAACCTGAAAGGGAAGTGAGACGTCAGGCTGGCACAAAACAGGCGCCGAAGTAAATCGGCGTTTCAACTCCTGGAAAGCCTCCACGGCAGCAGGAGCCCAGTTAGCTACATCAGAGCCTTTCTTGATCATATCCGTCAGCGGTTTAACAACGCTAGAGAAATTTGCGATAAAACGACGGTAGAAGTTAGCAAAACCCAAGAACTTCTGAAGACTCTTAACTGACGAGGGTTGAGTCCAATCATGAATAGCTCGGACCTTGACTGGATCCATCTCCACAGCAGAAGGGGAAAAATGAACCCCAAAAAGGGAACCTTCTGTACACCAAAGAGACACTTTGAGCCTTTTACAAACAAAGAATTTTCACGCAGAATCTCAAAAACCATCCTGACCTGCTCCACATGCGAGTCCCAATCATCAGAAAAAACCAGAATATCATCCAGATAAACAATCAAAAATTTATCCAGATACTTCCGGAAAATGTCATGCATGAAGGACTGAAAAACTGAAGGGGCATTAGAGAGCCCAAATGGCATCACCAAGTACTCAAAATGACCTTTGGGCGTATTGAATGCGGTTTTCCATTCATCGCCCTGCCTAATGCGCACAAGGTTGTACGCACCACGAAGGTCTATCTTGGTGAACCACTTGGCACCTTTAATCCGGGCAAACAAATCTGACAACAGCGGCAAAGGATACTGAAATTTGACAGTGATCTTATTTAAAAGCCGATAGTCAATACAAGGCCTCAAAGATCCGTCCTTTTTGGCCACAAAAAAGAATCCCGCACCAAGAGGGGAAGAAGAAGGACGGATATGCCCCTTCTCAAGAGACTCCTTGATATATGAACGCATCGCGGTATGTTCAGGTACTGACAGATTAAACAGTCTCCCCTTAGGAAACTTACTGCCAGGAATCAAATCTATTGCACAGTCACATTCCCTATGAGGAGGCAGTGCACTGGACTTTGACTCGCTGAAGACATCCTGATAATCAGACAAATACGCCGGAACTTCCGAAGGAGTAGAAGAAGCAATAGACAAGGGCAGGGAATCTCCATGAATTCCATGGCAGCCCCAACTTGACACTGACATAGCCTTCCAGTCCAAGACTGGATTATGGGTCTGTAACCATGGCAAACCCAAAACAACCAAATCATGCATTTTATGCAGAACAAGAAAACGTATTACCTCCCGATGTTCGGGAGTCATGCACATGGTAACCTGTGTCCAAAACTGCGGTTTATTTTTTGCCAATGGCGTAGAATCAATACCCCTAAGAGGGATAGGATTTTCCAATGGCTCAAGAACAAATCCGCAGCGCTTGGCAAATGACAGATCCATAAGGCTCAGGGCAGCACCTGAGTCCACAAACGCCATGACAGGATACGATGACAGTGAGCAAATCAAAGTTACAGATAGAATAAACTTGGGTTGCAAATTACCAATGGCGACCGGACTAACAACCTTAGTAAGACGTTTAGAGCATGCTGAGATAACATGTGTAGAATCACCACAGTAGTAACACAAGCCATTCTGGCGTCTATGAATTTTCCGCTCATTTCTAGTCAGGATTCTATCACATTGCATTAAATCAGGTGCCTGTTCAGACAACACCATGAGGGAATTTGCGGTCTTGCGCTCCCGCAACCGCCGGTCGATTTGAATAGCCAGGGCCATAGAATCATTCAGACCTGTGGGAATGGGAAAACCCACCATCACATTCTTAATGGCTTCAGAAAGGCCATTTCTAAAATTTGCAGCCAATGCACACTCGTTCCACTGGGTCAGCATGGACCATTTCCGAAATTTTTGGCAATACACTTCAGCCTCGTCCTGGCCCTGAGACATCGCCAGCAAGGCTTTTTCTGCCTGAATCTCAAGATTGGGTTCCTCATAAAGCAAACCAAGCGCCAGAAAAAACGCATCAATGTCAGCCAATGCCGGATCTCCTGGCGCCAGCGAGAAAGCCCAATCCTGAGGGTCGCCCCGTAAAAAAGAAATAACAATTTTTACTTGCTGAGCGGAGTCTCCAGATGAACAGGGTTTCAGGGACAAAAACAATTTACAATTATTCCTGAAATTTCTACATTTAAATCGGTCTCCGGAAAACGGTTCAGGAATCGGTATCTTAGGTTCTGACACAGGATTTCTGATAACATACTCTTGTATGCCCTGCACACGAGCAGCAAGCTGGTCCACACTTGTAATCAAGGTCTGGACATTCATGTCTGCAGCAAACACAAGCCACTCAGAGGTAAAGGGGAAAAGAAAAAAAAAATGAGAGAGAGAAAAAAAAACTCAGAACTTTCTTTCTTATAATCCCGCTTCTGCAATGCATTTAACATTTAATACTGGCCTGGCAAACTGTTGTGACCCCAATGGCGAGGGTCTCAGAGGAACAAGTAAGTCTGCGACGTACAAAAATCCAGCTCATAGGGCAGTGGTAACTGGGTTGACCATATAACTACTCCTAACACCAACACTAGAAGTAGCCGGGGAACATGCCTACGTTGGTCGCTAGATGTCTCGCGCCAGCCGGAGGACTAACTACCCCTAGAAGAGGAAAACAAAGACCTCTCTTGCCTCCAGAGAATAGACCCCAAAAGTCGGATACAAGCCCCCCACAAATAATAACGGTGAGGTAAGAGGAAATGACAAACACAGAGATGAACTAGGTTTAGCAAAGAGAGGCCCACTTACTAATAGCAGAATGTAGTAAGATAACTTATATGGTCAACAAAAACCCTAACAAAATTCCACACTGGAGATACAAGAACCCCCGAACCGTCTAACGGCCCGGGGGGAGAACTCCAGCCTCCCTAGAGCTTCCAGCAAGGTTAGGATACAGATTATGTACAAGCTGGACAAAAATGCAAACAAAAACAAATAGCAAAAAGCAAGAAAGCAGACTTAGCTTAATTTAGCAGGAACCAGGATCAGTAGACAAGAGCACAACAGATTAGCTCTGATTACAACGTTGCCAGGCATTGAACTGAAGGTCCAGGGAGCTTATATAGCAACACCCCTGACCTAACGACCCAGGTGAGCATACAAGGGATGATAGACATACCCAAAGTAAAATCACTAGTAGCCACTAGAGGGAGCCAAAAGGTAAATTCACAACACATTTGTGTCTGTATGTTTGTGTCTGTGTGCGTACATTTGTGTCAGTATGTTTGTGTCTATGTGTGCATACATTTGTGTCTGTATGTTTGTTTCTAAGTGTGCGTACATTTGTGTCGGCATGTTTGTGTCTATGTGTGCGTACATTTGTGTAGGTATGTTTGTGTCTATGTATGCGTACATTTGTGTCTATATGTTTGTGTCTAAGTGTGCGTACATTTGTGTCTATGTTTGTGTCTGTGTGCGTACATTTGTGTCTGTATGTTTGTTTCTAAGTGTGCGTACATTTGTGTCTATATGTTTGTTTCTAAGTGTGCATACATTTGTGTCTGTGTGCGTACATTTGTGTCTGTATGTTTGTTTCTAAGTGTGAGTACATTTGTGTCTGTATATTTGTGTCTATGTGTGCATACATTTGTGTCTGTATGTTTGTTTCTAAGTGTGTGTACATTTGTGTCTGTATGTTTGTGTCTATGTGTGCGTACATTTGTGTCTGTATGTTTGTGTCTATGTGTGCATACATTTGTGTCTGTATGTTTGTGTCTAAGTGTGCGTACATTTGTGTCTGTATGTTGTGTCTATGTGTGCATACATTTGTGTACGTGCATTTGTAGGTGACCTCTTCATTTTTAAATCAAACATATTCCAATGTTTCACAAGAGATGACATTTCTTAATTAAACAATGGTCCATAAACCAATAACTATAGTTTACTCAATTGACCTGTTCTCCGCTTTCCTCATTATTATGGTATATTTAAACATCATTTTATTATCATTCCCAGTTACACAAGTAGAAATAAACGAAAAGCTGTTCCAGGCTGTATTTACAATAACAATTCAAGGGAAAAAGAGATTACTGAAGCATAGTACATCACATATATAAAAAGCCACAGTCAATTCACTTGCTCCAGCGAAATACAGTTACAACAAAAAGGATGATGACACAAATGGCTGGGAAAAAATAATAAAAACAGGAATGCCGTACTGCTGTAGATACTACCTGGCGACAGCCCATTCTCCAATCCATGATTTAGTACACTGCTCACACTAGTGTCGGACTGGAGTGCCAAGGGCCCACCAGTAACATTGAATTTGGGGCGCCCACTTTTCACCTGCAAACAAATATTACACTACCCTTGTCACAAATTTACTTCTATCTATATTTATTAATAAACTGGGTAGTTTTGTTAATGAATGAGGAGATGTTGTTTTTTCTGTATAGAGTGAGTCTACTGAATTATGTCAAATACTGCCCATAGAGTGACATTGGGGGCCTAGGTCAGTACAGGGGCCCACCGGGGGATTCCCCTGTTACCCTGTGGGCCAGTCCGAGCCTGGCTCACACTATAAGCTTTGGGTCAACAACGCGCGGCCCAAGACATTTCCTCGTATTCCATTCCCTTACCACCATGGATACTCGACTTAAGGAAATCTGGTTGTCATTTAGTGTTGATCACAGTGTTAACACTTAATTGGCAGGCTCCTCTGCCAACTAATTTCTAAGTAGTTCCAAAAAATACACTCTTCGCTTTTATCAAGTTGCCCCCAAGGAACCCTCCACCTCCTTGCAGCCATTTTAAGCGGTAGTACTCACTCATTGCGTGAAAACTTGTAGTATTTCCAACTCCAGCATTTTTATGGCTCTCACGCAAATAGGCAAATATTTGCGCACCCTCTGTCCCTGTGTGAAAATTGTGCATTTCCCTATCAAACACTGACCTCACAATTTTGGCTTTATTCAAATTGCTCTTAACCCATGATCTAGAATCTTTCCCCCTTTTTTGCAAATCCTAGGAAACTGAATTACAATTGACATTTTCAGATGAACCATGGAGTAGATGCTTCTCTTACATAAGATCTCTTACATAAATCCATCATCATTGCTGCCCACGCTGTAAACTTATGTATTAAAAGGACATTTTGTTCAAAGCAGCACTCCTTCCATCAACGGTTTTATCCTCTTAATATATTGCAGTCATCATATTATATAGCACTGTGAACCTACAATTGCTCATTTTGTCATTCTTCCCAGCTAATTCTTCTCTTTTCTCTATTTAAAAAAAGGAAGTCTCCTGTCCCTGCATTTATCATTCCCCTCTTCAACTCCTGACCCAGCTGTTCAGCTCTTCCCCCTGCCAGAGACCTTTGCAGTGACTTAGGACTCGTACAGGAAAAATGTACCTCCTGTTTCTACATTGATCTTAGAAGGATTCAGCTAGTCAGCTTTTAATCGCTTGATGTCATAGACCTAATGGAAAAGAGAATAATTTACTGGGTAGAAAGGTAAAATGAGCAATTGTAAGTACACGGTGCCATATAAAATGATGATCGCAATGTATTAAGAAGTTACATTTTTTATGGAGGTACTTTTTTAAAGGGAACCTGTGAGCTACAAAAACATTTCCTCCAGATATGGTAATAATCTACTGGTAAATAATGTCTTAATCACATTAAGCTAGTTTATTGGATGAGTGGCTACAGTGAGGAAATGCAGTTCTATTCTCCCTGCAGCTGCCAGCTTCCAGTCTATGGGCAGTGTAAGGAGCTGTTAACAGTTACCAGTCACTGTACTGTGATCGCACTGTAGTCACTCCCACTGCATCTTGACTAACATCCCACCCTGTAGCATGTGCTTTGTTGAGAACAAATTTCCTTTAATTGTACAGCAAATAAACGCTTTCACATAATCTCCCAATACATTATAAATACCTATAAAAATATTATCCCTGTATTTCACCTTGTCAAGGGCTTTATAAGGATTGTATATGCAGATACACTTTAACTTTGAGGTGATTGCATGGGCCCTGCCACTGTTCCCAAACAAGTAACAGAAGCCGAAGTGCATCAATGGTAGACAACCAAACCTCTAGTGAAACTAAAACAAATTAATGTAATCCTGAGGGTCAAATATAGGACAAACATTTCGCATATGCAGCCACACAAGGGTACATAGTGGAGAAGGCAGAGGCGAGGTATGCCAGCAAGCTGAGCTAGTACTTTGATGGTGATTTTTCTTTGTACTGGCACATGGTAATCACAGTTTATGTCCTGGGCAGATGCTGAACTTTGCAGTGCTTTCTGATCATCCTCAGTCTCTGTGAAAACAGGCTGCTGTGGGCCCTTTGGCATCTGACTGTGCTCAGTGGATTTCTGTAACTAATTCTCTACTTTCCCTTACAGCTCTTGTTTTGCCAGTATTCAAATATAGGACCTATGGTCTGGAAGATAAAATGCTAACATAGGCTACACTGAGAAGAAGATTTACTCTGCCTAAAGTTCTAAACGGTTATTCCTTAAATACTAACTCTCCTCTATCCTGGTGATAGAGGATAACAGGAAGTCCATGTGTTGGGACCCACAGTGATCCCCTGGATGGGGCTCAAAAATCCCAGAATTGGCTATGCAAAGCCTCATTTAGGTGCAAATTTGAACCACCACTACAATCATGGTGTATGGGACTGCTGGAAAATCTCTGAGCGCAGCTGGGGCCAGGTACAGAATAAAGTAGATAGTTTCTGCGGTGCGATGGCAACTGAAAGCTAAAGCTTTAGACAGGTCTTCATCACCACACCAAAGATGACTAACACACAATAGCAAAGTAAAATTTATTACACAAAAAAGAACATCTTCAGCTATATGCAGGTAAGATCTGTGGTGGAAGCTAAGAGAAATTATAGCTTTGTTCTACACTATAAATGTCCGTTAGTAACATCAATTTCTTTTTAATTAATTTTCTTTTTGTTTTCTGCTTTATTCCACAATTTCATTAGACATAGCTTGCCCTAAAACTGAGCTCTGAACTTTACGTTTGACACTGAAAATATCACACAGCCTTAGATGTAATGAAATTAATTATGCCACTAACCTTTCCGGATCTTAAAAATGTTAAATGGTTTCTTCTCACTTTAGAGATTATTTTATTTTCCAATTTGTGTTTTTTAGATGGGTCCATTCACATGGCGTGGCAGCGTGCACAGACTCTGTACAGCAACAGTCTATATTGATTTATGTATTGACTTGAACT
Organism: Ranitomeya variabilis; assembly: GCF_051348905.1. Lineage (NCBI taxonomy): Eukaryota > Metazoa > Chordata > Amphibia > Anura > Dendrobatidae > Ranitomeya > Ranitomeya variabilis. The sequence continues at coordinate 731,729,262 of NC_135233.1, forward strand.
CTGTGTCCTGCAGAACGGAGTCTACATCAAGAATAGGATTCTTACCTAGAAGCTTTGACGCTCTTTATTGTGAGCTTGTAACAACATGGATTATGCTCTGCTTATAGAAGCATTCAGGGGTTCCAGTTAATCTTTCTAGTATTTTTAGGGCAGTCTGCAGCACTTTCTTGTAGTCTCCCTAACAAACCACATGAAAGCCAACAGTTCGGATCTGTCGGAAAATGGATGCGTCAAAAATCAATACTAACTTTATGAATCGAAGCAAATGACAAAATTTAGAAAAATACTACAAAATACATAAGAGCCCTAGAGTCCCTTGTAAAAAAAAAAGTATCAGTGTATCAGTCTTTTTTAAATATTCAATTTATAATTATTTTTTTCCTGTATTATTTAGATATTTTGTTCACAAATGGAATCTGAAGAGCATAAAACATACAATCGATGTTACCTACATTGTGATGTAACAGTAAATCAGAAGTAAATTCAGAATTAGAATTAGTGCTCCAATTGAGAAATTTATTTTGCCACTTTGGCAACAAGCAGTATATTATTTCAATCCTCTATTACGCTGCGATTGAAAAATAAAATTTATCCCATTCATATCAAAAGCAACTATTTCTGTTGCATCTTTATTAGTGATGAGTGAATGTGCTGGGATAAAGTGTTATCTGAACACGCTCGTGTGCTAACCGAGTGACTTCGGAGTGCTAGAAAAATATGTTCGAGTCCCTGCGGCTTCATGTCTCGCAGCTTGCAGAGATTGCCTGTTTGTTAGACAATTCATGCATGTGTTGCAGCTGTCCAACATCCATGAGACATGCAACCGGCAGCCGCGGGGACTCGGACATATTTGAGCACACCGAAGACACTCGGTTAGCACACGAGTATGCTCCCATAACACCTTATTCGATCATGTTCGCTCATCACTAATTTTCATGGAATTCTGCAAACCCCATAGAGAAGAACAGTTGCTGACATTTCTGCCCTAATCTGTTGTGTATGACCATCCATTATTAGGCTATTTTCATACCTCCGTCGGTACAGGGGCCGTCGCAAACCATCGCCCCGACGTACCGACGGATGTTGTGCAAATATTGCACAACGTGGGCAGCGGATGCAGTTTTCAGATGCATCCGCTGCCCATTATGAGTTCCGGGGAGGAGGGGGCGGAGTTCTGACCGCGCATGCGCGGTCGGAATTGGGGACCCGTCGCACAAAAAAACATTACATTTAACTTTTTTGTGATGACGGTCCGCCAATTACCGACGCATCCAGTGCACGACATATGGAACGTGTGTCCATACGTCGCAATGCGTCAGTAATACAAGTCTATGTGCAAAAAACGCATCCTGCAGGCAACTTTGCAGGATGCGTTTTTTGCACAGAACGACGCATTGCAACATCTTTATAAAGACGGAAGTGTGAAAGTAGCCATAGAATGAGGTTGTGACTACAGACACATCTTGGGGTTTTAGCTAAAGTCTATTGAATGCTTTCTGTCTTCACATATTGTCTTCCTGGTAGAATGGGGGATGTGTGTATGTAAATATATATACACATGCTATGTTTGGGGGAAAATACAGAAAAGGGAGAAAACAAATTAAAAACCTCCATTTCAAGCAATCTACAAAGTGCAATATTCATTAATTATTAATGTTTCAATTAATGGAGAAGTAATGTAGCCCATCCATCAGTTTCTTTTATTAAACAATTTACTCAATGATGTATGAAAGGGGTGAAATGTAAAAGCATCAGATTGGTCCTTCATATTTTCATCCAAAGGTCCATATGGTTCCAAATGAATGTGTGAGCATAATTACTGCAGTAAAGGCATTCGGAGAGTTCACCTATAACATAATAGCCTTTGGCTTTTATAAATGTCACTCATCTAGAAGCCAATTAGCCCACAGATGTGATTTTCTCACATTCCATAGTTATCTGATGGACTGTGATTCATATTGCTGACGCATTGGCCAATTATTTATGAAGAGAATGCCAACAAGCAACATCAGCGGTATATGACAAAGCCTCTGGAAATATGGTAACTATATTACATAATGAACCCAGGCTTACCTATTTTGGTAAACTCAATTTGAGTCACATTTGTATTGTAACAGGTGACATCAGGTTTCAATAAAAAAAAAATGTATATTGAGTTTTTATATCATGTATCAATTTATGACTGCTAGTAGAAAATTTTATAATAATACCTACCCACCAGAGTTATATACAGGATACAGTTATATCTGCTTTCTTTCAAGCAATGTCCTCCAGTTTGTGGTTCTTCAGCTGTTGCATACCAATAATAAAGTCTTTGTTTGTCAGTGTTTTAATTTTTCAGCAGCTGGAAATCCAGTATATGGGAAGCTTTAAAGCATATGCAAACAAACTAAGCATGGGTGTAACTAACGGTGTAGCAGATAGAATAGCTGCTATGGAGTTGGCTTAACATTACTTTTTCAATTAGATCTTCCTATGTCTTGATTTTATTTTCTGATGTTGGTTATTAAGAATTGATTCCTTATTCCACTGCTTTTAATGGGACCTCACAATTAATAGTTATCCTCTAGATGGCTATGAAGACTGACATGACGTTATATATAAAATCAAGGTACTCACATCACCTGTGCAAAGGTTTTAGGCAGGTATAGAAAAAATGCTACAAAGTAAGAAATGCTCTACAAAATAGACGTGTTAATAAATTGTTTTAGCAACTAACAAAAATGCATGAAGTGAATGAATGAAATAGAAATATAAATCAAACCAATATTTGGTGTGATCTTTTGCCTTCAAAATAGCATCAGTTCTTCTAGTTACACTTTCACGCAATTTTTGAAGGAACTCTTCAGGGAGGTTGCTCCAAACATATTGTAGAACTACAGATCGGTGGATGTAGGTTTGTGCAAATTCATCTGTCTCTTCAAATCTCAAACAGACTCGTTGATGCTCAGATCAAGGCTTTGTGGGGGACATATGATCACTTCCAGGACTCCTTGTACATCTTTATGCAGAACATAGTTCTTATGGACATTCGCTGTATGTTTGGGGTCGTTGTCCTTCTGAAGAATCACTTTGGAGCCAATCAGATGCCTCCCTGATGGCATTGCATGATGGATATGCATCTACCTGCTTTTCTCAGCATTGAGAACACCAAGAAATAGACAATGTTAACCCCTTTCTGCCATCGGAGGTACTATCCTGTCCATGTGACCTGGGACTTAATTCACATGAATGGGATAGTACGTCATACACGATCAGCTGAGATCACCTGGCACTTTAACCGCCGGAACACTGTGATCAAACAAGATTGCAACGTTCCGGTGGCATAGGGAAGCAACGCGCAGGGAGGGGGCTCCCTGCGTGCTTCCCTGAGACCCTCAGAACAACGCGATGAGATCGTATTGTTCCGAGGGTCTCCTACCTGCAGGTCCCCGGATCCAAGATGGCCGCGGGGTCCTCCCGGGTCCTGCAGGGAGGTGGCTTGTCAGTGCCTGCTGAGAGTAGGTGCTGAGAAGCCTCCTACACTGCCTGTCAGACCGCTGATCTGACACAGTGCTCTGCAAAGTGTCAGATAAGCGATCTGACTTTATACAGTGATGTCTCAACCTGGGACAATGTAAAAAAGTATTTAAAAAAAATTAATGTGGAAAAATATTTTAAAAAAAAATCCTAAATATAGAGAAAAAAATAAATATTTTTACAAAAAATACATTTCTTTATGTAAATAAAAAAACAATAAAAGTACACATATTTAGTATCGTCGCTACTGTAACATCCCCACCTATAAAACTGTCCCACTAGTTAACCCCTTCAGTGAACACCATTAAAAAAAAAAATTAACACCAGGCAAAAAACAACGCTTTATCATCATACCGCTGAACAAAAAGTGAAATAACACGCGATCAAAAAGACGGATATAAATAAACAAAAATAAACATAGTACCACTGAAAACGTCATCATGTCCCGCAAAAAACGAGCCACTATACAGCATCACCAGCAAAAAAAAAAAAAAGTTATAGCCCTCAGAATAAAGCAATGCAAAAATAATTATTTTTTATATAAAATTAGTTTTTATTGTATAAAAGCGCCAAAACATGAAAAAATGATATAAATAAGATATCGCTGTAATTGTACTAACCCGAAGAATAAAACTTCCTTATCAATTTTGCCACAAGCGGAATGATATAAACGCCCCCCCAAAAGAAATTCATGAATTGCTGTTCTTTGCTCATTTTGCCTCCCAAGAATCGTAATAAAAAGTGATCAAAAAATGTCATGTGCTCGAAAATGGTACCAATAAAAATGTCAACTCCTGCAAAAAAACAAGACATCACATGAATCATTTTTTATTTTTATGGCTCTACATTATAAACTTCTGTGAAGCACTTGGGGGTTCAAAGTGCTCACCATACATCTAGATAACTTCCTTAAGGCCGGAGTCACACTAGACCATAATACGGACGAGTGCTATGCGATAAAAAATCGCATAGCACTCGGACCAATGGTAATCTATGGGGCAGCTCCCATCATGCATTGTTTTCTCAGCCATATTATACGTGCGAGAGAAATCACAGCATGCTGCGATATGCACCATATATCGGCCGAGAATCGCCAACAAAAGCCTATGGGTGCGAGAAAAACTCGCACACCACACGGATCTCAATAAGTTCCTTAGGGGGTCTACCTTCCAAAATGGTGTCACTTGTGGGGGGTTTCCACTATTTAGGCACATTAGGGGCTCTCCAAACGCGACATGGCGTCCTATCTCAATTCCAGCCAATTTTGCATTGAAAAGTCAAATGGCGCTCCTTCCCTTCCGAGCTCTGCCATGCGCTGAAACAGTGGTTTACCCCAACATATGAGGTATCAGCGTACTCAGGACAAATTGCACAACAACTGTTGGGGTCCATTTTCTCCTTTTACCCTTGGGAAAATAAAAAAATTGGGGGCAAAATGATCATTTTTGTGAAAAAAATATGATTTTTTATTTTTACGGCTCTACATTATAAACTTCTGTGAATCACTTGAGGGATGAAAGTGCTCAGCACACATCTAGATAAGTTCCTTAGGGGGTCTACTTTCCTAAATGGTGTCACTTGTGGGGGGTTTCCACTGTTTAGGCGCATCAGGGGCTCTTCAAACGCACAATGGCATCCGATCTCAATTCCAGCCAATTTTGCTTTGAACAAGTCAAACGGTGCTCCTTCCCTTCCAAGCTCTGCAGTGCACCCAAACAGTGGTTTACCCCCACATATGGGGTATCAGCGTACTCAGGACAAATTGCACAACAACTTTTGGGGTCCAATTTCTCCTGTTACCCTTGGGAAAATAAAAAATTGTGGTCAAAAAATCATTTTTGTGAAAAAAATATGATTTTTTATTTTTACGGCTCTACATTATAAACTTCTGTGAAGCACTTGGGGGATCAAAGTGCTCACCACACATCTAGATAAGTTCCTTAGAGGGTCTACTTTCCTAAATGGTGTCACTTGGGGGGGGTTTCCACTGTTTAGGCACATCAGGGGCTCTTCAAATGCACAATGGTGTCCTATCTCAATTCCAGCCAATTTTGCTTTAAAAAAAGTCAAACGGCGCTCCTTCCCTTCCAAGCTCTGCCATGCACCAAAACAGTGGTTTACCCCCAAATATGGGGTATCAGCATACTCAGGACAAACTGCACAGCAACTTTTGGGGTCCAATTTCTCCTGTTACCCTTGGTAAAATAAAACAAATGGGATCTGAAGTAAATTTTTTGTGAAAAAAGTTAAATGTTAATTTTTTTAAACATTCCAAAAGTTCCTGTGAAGCACCTGAAGGGTTAATAAACTTCTTGAATGTGGTTTTGAGCACCTTGAGGGGTGGAGTTTTTAGAATGGTGTCACTTTGGGGAATTTTCTATCATACAGATCCCTCAAAATGACTTCAAATGTGATGTGGTCCCTAAAAAAAAAATGGTGTTGTAAAAATGAGAAATCATTGGTCATCTTATAACCCTTATAACTTCCTAATAAAAAATTGGGTTCCAAAATTGTGCTGATGTAAAGTAGACATGTGGGAAATGTTACTTATTAAGTATTTTGTGTGACATATCGCTGTGATTTAAGGGCATGCAAATTCAAAGTTGGAAAATTGCGAAATTTTCGCCGAATTTCGGTTTTTTAAACAAATAAACACAAGTCATATCAAAGAAATTTTACCACTAACGTGAAGTAAAATATGTCTTGAATCACCAGGATCCATGGAAGCGTTCCAGAGTTATTACCTCATAAAGGGACAGTGGTCAGAATTATAAAAATTGGCCCGGTCATTAACATTCAAACCACCCTTGGGGGTTAAGGGGTTAAGGACTCAGTGGTTAGTGAAGGACACTTAGTTCAGCAGATGAAAAAGATATCATTCTTACATCCTTTTGAAATTGGAAGATGACCAGCAGTTCCCTCAGCTCAGAACTGGCAGCAACCACTGTGACCCATCTACACCCATTTACTGTTTGGTGAACTCTGGCTGAAAGTGGTCTTCATGGGAGCAAAGCGAAGTGAGTAAACTATGTAGAAAAACATAGGAACTTGCGTGTAGAAAAATGACAGCAGGGTCTCTGGGATGATGAGCTATAATGTGAAAGATTTAGTTACAGTAAAGGCAGCAAAAAAGTACAATAAAGAATGTCTGCCGGCAACAGTTACGCAAATGGCGGTTCTTTGCAAGTTTGATGCAGCATTTCAACAAATTAAGTTGGAGAATTTGGTCAATATTAATGTTGTCTTCAATGCTGGCAGATAATTATCCATCATGCAATATCATCAGAGAGGCATCTGAGTGGCTCTGAATCTACAGTATTCTGCAGCAGTCCAACAACCCCAAACATGCTGACAATGTCATTAAGAATTATCTTTAGCATAAAGCATTCCTCCAAAATGTTTGTAACAAATTCTGCTGCCGAGTTCCTCCAAAAACTGTGTGCAAGCATACCTAGAAGAATTGATGTCTTGATACTGTTTTGAATGCAATTGGTGGTCACAACAAATACTAATGTCATTTAGATTTCTTTTTTATTTTCTCTTTTTGCATTTTGTTGATAGAAATAAACTATTAACATTTCTATTTTATTCTTACTTTGCAGCATTTTTTCCACACCTGTCTAAAACTTTTGCCAAGTTCTGTCTTGGTGCTGTATGTTTCTTTATCAGTAATGCAAAGGGAATTCTATTTTTTATCAGAGATTCCTTTTTAGGTCTCATCCACATATCCATTCTATATAGCTCCACTAAAAATCAGAGGCTCATGGAGGTGCAGTATGGACCACTAGATTTCTTTTTTGTGCTTCATGTCAGTTCTATCTTTTTACTTTGGGAATATGAGAAATCACACAAAATTTACAAACATTTCCTACTTTTGCCTACACCTGTCAAGCAATGAACACATTTACAGTCGCCTGGCAACCAAGGTTGATATATAAGAGAATATTTGAAATCTGAGCTTCCAATATTTCTTGATAGGTAGGTATAAAGGCAACATGGGTTAACAGTCCTTTGTATTTAATAGAAATGCTTTTAGCGGTCATTCGATCAAATGTTAAAAAATGTCCTTACTACAAAAACAATTCCAGATTCAAAGGCACTTCCATAGCAACAACAATCACGTTTATGCAATGTAAACTATACGCACTGCTTCCTAATGGAGTGAATCACTGTAGAGTAAGAAATAATATTCACCAGTATGTTCCTACATACACGTGAGCTTTATTAGGGACTTGTCCAAAAGAGCAGTTACCGAAACAAAACTGTGATGGGATGGAGAAGGATGAAAGAAATGACATTATATTAGCCATGAAACTCAGTAACATTCTGACATTATGCAATTATGAAAACCTTAAAGGGAACCTGTCACCAGTTTTTTTGCCCATCAACTAAAAATATCATCTAATAGAGTGTGAGCTATACATTCCCTAACTACTTGTGAAATCCCCCTACTCCCCATGAATCCCCCTTAAGAACCTTTTATATTGCTCACGCGCTGTATGGAAATATCCTCAGTCCGGTCCTATGGGCGTTGGTTCTGGGCCCTCTCCCCACCCCAAATCGGAGTGTTGTATGCATTCTGTTCTGTGAATAGCATTGCTTGCGTACAGGTCACGTGCGTGCGCCTTCAAATGGCCTTCTGCGCGTGCGCAGTTTGCTTTGCCCAACTGCGGGCAAAGCCGAAAAGCATTAGTACGCATGCACTGGTAAACTATGTCCCGGAACACAGCGAAAGACTTCAGGGAAATTGTACTTCAGGAGCATGCGCACTAATGCTTTTCGGCTTTGCCCGCAGTTGGGCAAAGCATACTGAGCGTGCGCAGAAGGCCATTTGAAGAAATAGAAATTTTTTTAAAGATTTGCATGTACCTTTTCCCTTTAAATTCTAAGTGTATGTTTTACATGCTTGGTAGTGAACCCATGATATTTGGTAGATATTATTTGATGGTGCCCACTTAAAAAATTTCTATTTTTGCAAGTTGTTTGACCCTGCTTAAGGGTTTTTCTATAAGTGGAGGCACATTTGGATGTTTATAAAATGGATTTAAAAGCCAGGGAAGCGGCCTGGCAGGAACAAATGAAGGACATTTTTGGGTCAGCAGATGGTGCTGCAGTTGTGAGTAGTTGTACAAATGGTGGGGTGTTTCAAAGTCTAACCACAGAACTGATTAATTTACATAAAAAATTGACAAAGACATGGTGGAATATGAAAAGTCTGATTGAATATAAAAGACTGGGCTTGGTGCCTCGTGGCCTTAGAGTTCAAATATTCCCAGCCTGGGAGGTAGACCAAGAGTTCAGGATCACCTGGGAGAATGGTCTACAGAGATGCTCATATATCATTATTGATATGCTGATAGAACAGGACAAATTGGTGCTAACAAAAATCAAAGAGGACATAAAAAGGAAAGAAGCAGAATTAGATGCCTTTAATAGCAAAACACAAATAGATCCTTTTAAAACCCACCTAAAAGAACTGATTGACAAATATGAGAAAGACATAATTAAGGGAAAAAAGATCAAGTTCCAGCGGGACAAATTAGACATGGAGAAACAGAGAATGTATAGATGGACCCATCAAGGTAATAGGAGAACTTTCACCAGGACAACTGAAAAGGGGGTGGGATCAACTAATAACGGAACAGGACCCAGTGTTAGTAGCGATTTTTTATCAACAGATACGAGCGATCGAGAAAGCAGCATAGAAGGGGGCGAAGAAAACCTAAACATTCACACAAAGAGAAATTGCAATCTGAGGGTCTGGTCTCCGAGTTCGAAGCGAACAACACGCTTCAACAATCGGAAATGGTTTTGAACACCCATCACCCCCTGGTTAGCTCAGGAGACGATACAAACGGGCTACGCATCATCAATCTTTCTACATACCAATTATCGCAAATAGAAACCAATCTACTCACAAAGGGCTTGTCTTTTTCACCTATGAGCAGTCTAGATAAATTTGAATTAACCAAAGACCTCTACCTCTTTTTTAGACAACTAACGTTCAAAATTTTGTACCATCAACCATCACTGATAGATGACTTACCAGACCAAGACAGACAAACCTTTAGAGACTTATTGGAGTTACTAACTGAAAACGATAGTGACCAGGGTAGAAGACGATTTAGTGGTAGATTGCCGTCTCAAGCAACCCCAAAATTTTCAATGTTTCCAGCCATACAGATATTTTTTGAAACAACGTGCAGGGATATAAAAAAAACTCCAACTAGACAAAAATAGTCAAAATAACCTTACACAAGAGGAAAAAATAGCATTATCCAAATTGAGAAGTAACGATTCAATAGAAATTAAGGAAGCAGATAAAGGTGGAAACATCGTGTTGTGGCCCAAAGATATGTATTGCCAGGAAGCAAGATGCCAATTGGACAATATCCAATACTATCAAAAACTACCAACTGACCCCACACCAACCTTTAAAATGCAATTAGATAAACTTATCTTAAGGGTCTTTTCCTCTGGCACTATAAATAAAAAGGAACGAGATTTTTTAATAACAACTCATCCAGTTATCCCAACTTTCTATTTGGTGCCAAAAATTCACAAGTCCACCAATAGGCCACCAGGTAGACCCATCATTTCTGGGCTGGGGGGGGGCTCTATGAGAAACCTTGCTCCTACCTTGATTATTTTTTACAGCCGATGGTGAAATCCCTGGATTCCCATGTACGAGACTCATCCCACCTTATAGAACTCTGTGAGACCTTGGAAGTCCCGAACAATGCAATTTTAGCAACCCTAGATGTGGAGGCCCTGTATACGAATATTGGACATGAACTGGGTATGATAACAACCTCTTACTTTTTGAATAAAAAATCCACAGGGGATAGGACCCATGACACATTCATTTTGGAACTGCTCAAATTTGTACTTGAGAAAAATTACTTCGTATTCGATAGGAACTTTTACAAACAAGTCTCGGGCACAGCCATGGGGGCAAAATGTGCACCCTCATACGCCAACCTCTTTATGGGGTAGTGGGAGGAGACTCATGTACAAAAACTTGATAATTTTTCCACTCATGTGGTAAAATGGCTACGTTATATAGACGACATCATCATAATTTGGTCTGGGACATCTGAAGAACTATGTACTTTCATTGAGGGGCTCAATAACAACTGCTGGAACATTAAACTAACATTCTCTTTTTCCAATATCTCTTGAATATCTTGAATTTTTAGATCTAAAACTAATGATTGACCAGAACTGGATTATCACCACACTATTCCGGAAACAGACAGCCTCCAATAATCTCCTGCATTTTGAGAGTTTCTACCCAGCACATCTGAGAAAAGGTATCCCAAAAGGACAATTCCTTAGACTCAGAAGGAACTGTAGCCGCACAGAAGATTTTTTCGAAGAGTCTCGCCAACTGACCAACAGATTTCGTGAAAGAGGATATCCCCGCAGAGTCATTTCAGGAGCTTTTGAATTCTCAAAAGGGAAGACAAGGGAGGAGGCCCTAAAACCCTGTGTAAGACCAATATCACATAAAATTAATTTGATCACCAAATTTAATAACCAGTGGAATGATATATATCGCATTTTAAATGCAAATTGGGGGATTTTGGGGAGCGAGCCAAAATTAAGACCCTTTATTGGAGACCGGCCTAAGGTGGTAGCAAGAAGGGCAAAAATTCTAAAAGACTATTTGTCTAATAGTCACTATAGATGCCCCACCACAAAATTAAGGACAAGTCACTCAAACAAAGGATCTTTTCCCTGTGGCAACTGCTCAATTTGGCCACGAATGATCGCTAGTAGAGGTATCTCAGTCCAACATTTGTCCACACAGATACAATCTAAAGCGTACTTCAACTGTCGATCACGCAATGTGGTTTACGCGCTGATCTGTGGTTGCGACAAAATTTATGTTGGACAGACGACCCAGGAGATACGACGAAGAACACAACAGCACTTGTCAAATATAGCTATGGCTAGATCGGACAAGTCTAAAGGTAAAGCGATCACATCGGTGGCATCACACTTCTTAGAGGTTCATGCGGGTTTGGGGGATTCTCTTAAAGTTATGGGTTTGGAAGGGGTAAATATCAACATAAGAGGAGGTGACGTAACAGAGGAGCTTTTACGCCGAGAGGCTAGATGGATATATTACCTGGGCAGTCTTGCACCAGATGGGTTCAATGAAGAGCTGTTATATTCAGGCTTCTATAAAAAGAAGTAATCCAAATAACTCCTCTCCATTGATTATGGGGGATTCAGTTTACTTCCTTTACTTCTATGCATGTTTTCATGCACTGTTTTCTTTTTCCTCTTTATTTTTCCCTATTTCTTATTACCACAGTGGAAATCAAAGAAACAGGATCAGCGAAAATGAAAACTCTGAGGCTTAGTCCCTACAAACAGACATTTAAAGAAGCCTTCGTGAGCCATCTGAACGGACTATAGTGGATCTACGCCTTTTTTTTTTTTTCCGGGGGGTTTTAACTCTTGGCATAATCCTTGGTGCTATGTGAATTTAGGTTAAATTAATACCAGATTCCCCCAAAAATTTGTCATGCGCAGGCATAAAACATATATATGCCGCTCTGTGACCCAATATATATGATGGCTAGGTCTATTGAATTGATTATCTACAGCTACAGCTGATGCTGGTCAAACTAACATCAGACGACCCCAAAAAACAACACAAAAACACAAAAAAATGAGCAATGTGCAGATGTGAAACACTCATATGCCGTTTTTTTGATGCAACATGTATGGTGGTTAGATCTACAGAATTTATCGCTTATAAGTCACAGTTGGTGCCTACAATAACTCTAAAAAATGTGCCTAAATTGAGAAAATAGGTGTACAGAGGCATCATGATATGCAAAGCATCTAGAAATTTTTTATCCATTTTGAATAGGTTCTCAATGATGCAATACATGATGCACGGGCGCAAAACTACACCTAATGCATTTAAAGTGCTTATTTGAAATGCCATCTACACCTAGACCAAATGGACATTATATATACTCATATATTTTTGTAAATAAGTGACGCACAGACATAACATAAAATATATGTATTCTGTACTGCGACCAAGTGTGTATGGTGTTCGGGTGTGCCGAGCCTGTGGTCTGTGACCACAATCTGGGCTTGTGATTTTGGAAGCCAGTGCAGTGCCGGGAGGTGTCGCCGGGCGCTCCTGAGCTGCAGGGATTTGTGTGGGGAGATTGTAGCTTTTGCACAGAGCATCCATTTTTTACCCTCACACAGGCTGAGCAGATACTCTGTGGTATGACATGCGATACGCAGGCGCAGAGAAAGGAAGGCGGCACTTGATGCGACTGTGTTTGGTGTGTCCAGTGCGCAAGCGCATAGACATAGACCTGCACTCCCGATGCGGAAGCGCATATGAATCAGACAAAATGGGAAAACAAACTACTCGCGCAGGCGCTCTGCAGGATTTGACCCCAGCACTTAATTTCCAGTGAAGAGCTGAAGACGCGCTGACGGCATTGGCGCACACCGCTTCCCACAGCTGCCTAATCGGTAATGCAATTTAGATTCCTTAAATAGATAGGATTTTTCACACTGGATACACTCACCTTGAGAAAGACACCGTGTGTGTCGGAACGCGTGGGTCCTATACTTCTCTACATCCTGGCTGCACCGCTGCTTATGGGACCAGGGGGCGACTTTAGTGGACCGGTTAGGGTGAAGTATCTAGCACCTGTTTACATTTGCCTCTGACTTGCAAATTTCGCTCATACACATGTTTTAGTGATTTACAAAGCCACTTATTTTGGCATGGGCATTTCTCTAGACCAAGCATAGGTTGTTCATTACCTACCATGTGCACGCTTACTGTATATTTTGTCAGTACTGTAGTCATCTCTATGAGCTATGCATTCTGTCTGTGTTCCATTATTTATAGGTAGTCTTTACATGTGTATGTATAGTGCATAGTATTTATAGTATCCACAATATCGCCACCTTATGGGTCCCATTTAATGATATTTTTTCTTGTATGGTGATACCTGCAGCAACTGGCTTATTACCTAACCGATTTTGGTGCAAAAATTTTTTGAGCCAGGCAATATATATATGTATATTTATACTTTGTATAAACATTTCATTATGATATATTGGAGTTAATCCACTTTGTGGAACGGTTTTTAGATGTTTTTAATTGTGTGTAGTATTCTTGTGTGGAAATAAACTTTTGTATTTTTTGCTTAAATTTTTGTGGTGTTCCAACCTTTATTTGCATGTACCTTTTCCCTTTAAATTCTGAAGGCAATTTGAAGGCGCACGCACGGGACCTGTACGCAAACAACGCTATTCACAGAACTGAATGCGTACAGCATGCCGATTTGGGGTGGGGAGAGGGGCCAGAAGCAACGCCCATCCGACCGGATCAAGGATATTTCCATACAGCGAGGGAGCAATATAGAAGGTTCTTATGGGAGATTCATGGGGAGTCTGGGGGTTTCACAAGTAGTTGAGGAACGTGTAGCTCACACTCTATTAGATTATATTTTTAGTTGATAGGCAAAAAAACTGGTGACAGGTTCCCTTTAAAGGAAACCTAACAGCTGATGCATGGTGTCCATGATTTCAGTCATCTATGTTGACTCTGAAATGCTGTGGTGTTTCGGAGAAAAATATACTTTAAAAGCCACCAAGGACTGAGCCGCACAGAAGACTAATCAAAAAGGTCGGTCCGTGGTGGGTTCTCCTTGTCTCTTTTGTGTCACAGGTCTTTCCCTGCATGCCTGTGTAGGGACAGACTTGTCAGTCATTGGCAGTGAACAGCCAGCTTAAATTAGGTTTTTTGGGGTTAACCCCTTCCCGACCCATGACGCCACGTAGGCGTCATGAAAACCCGTGCCAATCCGACTCATGACGCCTATGTGGCGTCATGGAATGATCGCGTCGCTGCAGAGCGGGTGAAAGGGTTAACTCCGATTTCACCCGTTCTGCAGGGACAGAGGGAGTGGTACTTCAGCCCAGGGGGGGTGGCTTCACCCCCCCGTGGCTACGATCGCTCTGATTGGCTGTTGAAAGTGAAACTGCCAATCAGAGCGATTTGTAATATTTCACCTAAAAAACTGGTGAAATATTACAATCCAGCCATGGCCGATGCTGCAATATCATCGGCCATGGCTGGAAAACCTGAAGTGACCCCCCCACCCCACCGATCGCCCCCCCAGTGCTCCGTTATGGGGTCCGGTCCCCTCCGTCCTGTGCTCCGCTCCCCCGTCCTCCTGCCCGCTCCCCCCCTGCTCCTATTTCACCTCCCCGTGCTCCGACGCCCACCCCGTGCCCCGATCTCCCCCCCCCTTATACTTACCGAGGCTCCCGGTGCCCGTCCGCCTCCATCATGGGCGCCGCCATCTTCCAAAATGGCGGGCGCATGCTCAGTGCGCCCGCCGAATCTGCCGGCTGGCAGATTCAATACAAAGTACATTTTGATCGCTGTGGTAGGTTCTATCACAGCGATCAAAATAAAAAAAATAATAAATAAACCCCCCCCTTTATCACCCCCATAGGTAGGGACAATAATAAAATAAAGAAAATATTTTTTTTTCTTTTTCCACTAGGGTTAGGGTTAGAACTAGGGGTAGGGTTAGGGGTAGGGTTAGGGTTACGGGTAGGGTTAGGGGTAGGGTTAGGGTTATGGCATGTGCACACAGTGCGGATTGGCCGCGGATCCGCAGCGGATTGGCCGCGGATCCGCAGCGGATTGGCCGCTGCGAATTCGTAGCAGTTTTCCATCAGGTTTACAGTACCATGTACACCTATGGAAAACCAAATCCGCTGTGCCCATGGTGCGGAAAATTCCGTGCAGAAACGCTGCGTTGTATTTTCCGCAGCATGTCAATTCTTTGTGCGGATTCCGCAGCGTTTTACACCTGTTCCTCAATAGGAATCCGCAGGTGAAATCCGCACAAAAAAACACTGGAAATCTGCTGTAAATCCGCAGGTAAAACGCAGTGCCTTTTACCTGCAGATTTTTCAAAAATCGTGCGGAAAAATCTCACACGAATCCGCAACGTGGGCACATAGCCTTAGGGTTAGGGTTGGAATTAGAGTTAGGGTTGGAATTAGGGCTAGGGTTGGAAATAGGGTTAAGATTAGGCTTGTGGTTAGGGTTACGGATAGGGTTAGGGGTGCGTTGGGGTTACAGTTGTGGTTAGGGTTGGGATTAGGGTTAGGGTTGGGATTAGGGTTAGGATTAGGGTTGGAATTAGGGTTACGGGTGTGTTGCGGTTAGGGTTGTGGTTAGGGGTGTGTTGGGGTTAGGGTTGTGATTAGGGTTATGGCTACAGTTGGGATTAGGATTAGGGGTGTGTTGGGGTTAGTGTTGAAGTTAGAATTGAGGGGTTTCCACTGTTTAGGCACATCAGGGGTCTCCAAACGCAACATGGCGCCACCATTGATTCCAGCCAATCTTGCGTTCAAAAAGTCAAATGGTGCTCCCTCCCTTCCAAGCCCCGACGTGCGCCCAAACAGTGGTTTACCCCCACATTTGGGGTACCAGCGTACTCAGGACAAACTGGGCAACAACTGTTGGGGTCCAATTTCTTCTGATACCCTTGCAAAAATAAAAAATTACTTGCTAAAACATAATTTTTGAGGAAAGAACAATTAATTTTTATTTTCACGGCTCTGCGTTGTAAACTTCTGTGAAGCACTTGGGGGTTGAACGTGCTCATCACACATCTAGATAAGTTCCTTGGGGGGGTCTAGTTTCCAAAATGGGGTCACTTGTGGGGTGTTTCTACTGTTTAGGCACATCAGGGGCTCTGCAAATGCAATGTGACGCCCGCAGACCATTCCATCAAAGTCTGCATTTCAAATGTCACTACTTCCCTTCCGAGCCCTGACGTGTGCCCAAACAGTGGTTTACCCCCACATATGGGGTACCAGCACACTCACAACAAACTGGGCAACAAATATTGGGGCCCAATTTCTCCTGTTACCCTTGTGAAAATAAAAAATTGCTTGCTAAAACATCTTTTTTGATGAAAGAAAAATGATTTTTTATTTTCACTGCTCTGCGTTGTAAACTTCTGTGAAGCACTTGGGGGTTGAACATGCTCACCACACATCTAGATAAGTTCCTTGGGGGGTCTAGTTTCCAAAATGGGGTCACTTGTGGGGGCTTTCTACTGTTTAGGCATATCAGGGGCTCTGCAAACGTAACATGATGCCCGCAGACCATTCCATCAAAGTCTGCATTCCAAAACATCACTACTTCCCTTCCGAGCCCCGGCATGTGCCCAAACAGTGGTTTACCCCCATATATGGGGTATCAGCGTACTCAGGAGAAACTGGACAACAACTTTTGGGTCCAATTTCTCCTGTTACTCTTGCAAAAATAAAAAATTCTGGGCTAAAAATATATTTTTGAGGAAAGGAAACACATTTATTATTTTCACGGCTCTGAGTTATAAACTTCTGTGAAGCACTTGGGGGTTCAAAGTGCTCACCACACATCTAGATAAGTTCCCTTGGGGGTCTAGTTTCCAAAATGGAGTCACTTGTGGGGAGTTCCTACTGTTTAGGCACATCAGGGGCTCTGCAAAAGCAACCTGACGCCCGCAGAGCATTCCATCAAAGTCTGCATTTCAAAACGTCACTACTTCCCTTCCGAACCCCGACGTGTGCCAAAACAGTGGTTTACCCCCACATATGGGGTATCAGCGTACTCAGGAGAAACTGGACAACAACTTTTGGGGTCCAATTTCTCCTGTTACCCTTGGGAAAATAAAAAATTGTGGGCTAAAAAATCATTTTTGAGAAAAGAAAAAAAAATTTATTTTCATGGCTCTGCGTGATAAACTTCTGTGAAGCACTTGGGGGTTCAAAGTGCTCACCACACATCTAGGTTAGTTCCTTGGGAGGTCTAGTTTCCAAAATGGGGTCACTTGTGCGGGAGCTCCAATGTTTAGGCACACAGGGGCTCTCCAAACGCGACATGGTGTCCGCTAATGATTGGAGCTAATTTTCCATTCAAAAAGCCAAATGGCGTGCCTTCCCTTCCGAGCCCTGCCGTGCGCCCAAATAGTGGTTTACCCCCACATATGGGGTATCATCGTACTCAGGACAAACTGGACAACAACATTTGGGGTCCAATTTCTCCTATTGCCCTTGGGAAAATAAAAAATTCTGGGCTAAAAATCATTTTTGAGCAAAGAAAAATAATTTTTTATTTTCACGGCTCTGCGTTATAAACTTCTGTGAAGCACCTGGGGGTTATAAGTGCTCACTATGCATCTAGATAAGTTCCTTGGGGGGTCTAGTTTCCAAAATGGGGTCACTTGTAGGGGATCTCCAATGTTTAGGCACACAGGGGCTCTCCAAACGCGACATGGTGTCCGCTAACGATTGGAGCTAATTTTCCATTCAAAAAGTCAAATGGCACGCCTCCCCTTCCGAGCCTTGCCGTGCACCCAAACAGTGGTTTACCCCCACATATGAGGTATCGGCGTACTCAGGAGAAATTGCCCAACAAATTTTAGGATCCATTTTATCCTGTTGCCCATGTGAAAATGAAAGAATTGAGGCTAAAAGAAATTTTGTGTGAAAAAAAAGTACTTTTTCATTTTTGCGGATCAATTTGTGAAGCACCTGGGGGTTTAAAGTGCTCACTATGCCTCTAGATAAGTTCCTTGGGGGGTCTAGTTTCCAAAATGGGGTCACTTGTGGAGGAGCTCCAATGTTTAGGCACACAGGGGCATTCCAAAAGCGACATGGTGTCCGCTAACGATGGAGATAATTTTTCATTCAAAAAGTCAAATGGCGCTCCTTCCCTTCCGAGCCTTACCATGTGCCCAAACAGTGGTTTACCCCCACATGTGAGGTATCGGTGTACTCAGGAGAAATTGCCCAACAAAATTTAGGATCCATTTTATCCTGTTGCCCATGTGAAAATGAAAAAATTGAGGCTAAAATAATTTTTTGGGGAAAAAAAAGTACTTTTTCATTTTTACGGATCAATTTGTGAAGCACCTTGGGGTTTAAAGTGCTCACTATGCTTCTAGATAAGTTCCTTGGGGGGTCTAGTTTCCAAAATGGGGTCACTTGTGGGGGAGCTCCAATGTTTAGGCACACGGGGGCTCTCCAAACGCGACATGGTGTCCGCTAAAGATTGGAGCCAATTTTTCATTCAAAAAGTCAAATGGCGCTCCTTCCCTTCCGAGCCCTGCCGTGCGCCCAAACAGTGGTTTACCCCCACATATGAGGTATCAGCGTACTCAGGACAAATTGGACAACAACGTCCGTGGTCCAGTTTCTCCTTTTACCCTTGGGAAAATAAAAAAATTGTTGCTAAAAGATCATTTTTGTGACTAAAAAGTTAAATGTTCATTTTTTACTTCCATGTTGCTTCTGCTGCTGTGAAACACCTGAAGGGTTAATAAACTTCTTGAATGTGGTTTTGAGCACCTTGAGGGGTGCAGTTTTTAGAATGGTGTCACTTTTGGGTATTTTCAGCCATATAGAACCCTCAAAATGACTTCAAATGTGAGGTGGTCCCTAAAAAAAATGGTTTTGTAAATTTTGTTGTAAAAATGAGAAATCACTGGTCAAATTTTAACCCTTATAACTTCTAGCAAAAAAAAAATTTGTTTCCAAAATTGTGCTGATGTAAAGTAAACATGTGGGAAACGTTATTTATTAACTATTTTGTGTCACATAACTCTCTGGTTTAACAGAATAAAAATTCAAAATGTGAAAATTGCGAAATTTTCAAAATTTTCACCAAATTTCCGTTTTTTTCACAAATAAACTCAGAAATTATCGACCTAAATTTACCACTAACATGAAGCCCAATATGTCACGAAAAAACAATCTCAGAATCGCTAGGATCCGTTGAAGCGTTCCTGAGTTATTACCTCATAAAGGGACACTGGTCAGAATTGCAAAAAACGGCAAGGTCATTAAGGCCAAAATAGGCTGGGTCATGAAGGGGTTAAATGTATTTTTTACCCCTTCATGACCTTGCGATTTTCCTTTTTTCCGTGTTCGTTTTTCACTCCCCTCCTTCCCAAAGCCATAACTTTTTTATTTTTCTGTCAATTTCGCCATGTGAGAGCTTATTTTTTGCGGGACGAGTTGTACTTTTGAATGACATCATTGGTTTTACCATGTCGTGTAGTAGAAAACGGGAAAAAAATTCCAAGTGCGGTGAAATTGCAAAAAAAGTGCAGTCTCACACTAGTTTTTTGTTTGGCTTTTTTGCTAGGTTCACTAAATGCTAAAACTGACCTTCTATTATGATTCTCCAGGTCAGTACGAGTTCATAGACACCTAACATGTCTAGGTTTTTTTTTTATCTAAGTGGTGAAAAAAAAATCCAAACTTTGCTAAAAAAAAAAATTGCGCCATTTTCCGATACCATTAGCGTCTCCATTTTTCATGATCTGGGGTCGGGTGAGGGATTATTTTTTTTGCGTGCCGAGCTGGCGTTTTTAATTATACCATTTTGGTTCAGATACGTTCTTTTGATTGCCCGTTATTGCATTTTAATGCAATGTCATGGCAACCAAAAAAACGTAATTCTGGCGTTTCGAATTTTTTTCTTGCTACGCCGTTTAGCGATCAGGTTAATGCTTTTTTTTTATTGATAGATCGGGAGATTCTGAACGCGGCAATACCAAATATGTGTAGGTTTGATTTTTTTTTATTGATTTATTTTGATTGGGGTGAAAGGGGAGTGATTCAAACTTTTATATTTTTTTTTATTTTTTTCACATTTTTTTAACTTTTTTTTTTTTACTTTTGCCATGCTTCAATAGCCTCCATGGGAGGCTTGAAGCTGGCACAACGCGATCGGCTCTGCTACATAGCAACGGTCTGATGTTCGCTGCTATGTAGCAGACAAGCAGGTGTGCTGTGAGCGCCGACCACAGGGTGGCGCTCACAGCTACCGGCAATCAGTAACCATAGAGGTCTCAAGGACCTCTATGGTTACAATGTAGAAGCATTGTCTGCGTTTGACAGCGGCATTTAACTAGTTAATAGGCGCGGCAGATCGCGATTCTGCCCGCGCCTATTACGGGCACATGTCAGCTGTTCAAAACAGCTGACATGTCCCGGCTTTGATGCGGGCTCACCGCCGGAGCCCGCATCAAAGCGGGGCTTCTGACCTCGGACGTACTATCCCGTCCGAGGTCAGAAAGGGGTTAAAAACTATATGTCAATTTTTTTTTAAACAGCAAAATGTGTATTAAAAATAAATAGAAATGTTGCAATTTTCACACTGGACTCTGAGTTATTTTTACACTCCAACTTCCTAATGTTTCCAGAAACAAGACACGGACATCTTTTGTATAGAAGCATCTAATGAGCCAGGTCATTGTTAAGATCATTGTGAAGCCATTAGGATATGTAAAAACGAGTCATTTGGCTAAGGCTTCTTTCACATTTCCGTCTTTCTGCTACCGTCGCAAAAAGTCTATTGTTGAAAAAAATTAGCAGTATCCTGCATTTTCCCATAGACTTGTATTGCCGACGGATCCCGACGTATGGCCACACGTTGCGTCCGTCGTGCACTGGATGTGTCTGGTTTTGGTGGCGCGTTGTCACAGAAAAACGTTCAAGGGAACGTCTTTCTGTACGTCGCATCCAGTGTTTCAGACTGCGCATGCCCAGCAGGAAATATCGCTCTCACGATCTTTCCTCACCCTGCAGTCTGACGGAAATGTGAAAGCACACACTTCCATCAGTACGTCGCGCCAACGCTTCGTGACTGCCCCGTACCGACGGAAATGTGAAAGAAGCCTAAGTTTATATAAATATATTAGGTCGGGGCGTGGCTATGTAGTGAAGGAGAGAGGACGCATCGTGGGAGAGCTCCTAAATCCTCTCATTATCCTGCACCTAAGACCCCTAAATACGGCGATATATTCGCCACTGCTGGACCCCTCTGGTTCCGGGCGGCTCTTTTGGACCCTGTGGGGAAACCGCCGTGGCCGAGAAGCTCTGGAGATCGAGGAGCTCTGGACGGGCACACTGCGAGGAGGCGGCCATTTTCAGCAGCACACGCTCTGTTGAGAAGAAGCGCGGTGCTGCTCCCTGCCGGAGACGAAATCTCACCCAGATCCTCGGGTGATTACCGGCAATTGCGGTGAGTGCTGGGAGCCTGTGGTGCACCAGGAGCAGGAGAGGCTCGAGCGGAGGCGGTGCCTGTGTGGAGCGGCTGCCATCTTCAAAGTGCGCGCTCCAGCAGGTGGAGACGCGGCGCCATCTTTTCATCCCTGCAGCGCTGTATGGGTGAGTGAGTGAGCACATACCCTGGACACACTGAGGGGACGCGCGGAGTGTGCTCTAAAAAATTGGGCCCTGCGCTCCCCCACTCCCCCTGCGCTTAATAAGACGCTCTGCCTATCAGCGCCATTACTTTGGAGGGCCCCTGGACCCCCCTCCTGGCTACTACCACTGCGGGCACAGTGAGTCCTTCCTGGTGCGCAGCACCCTAGTGGAGCCCCGAAATTGCCATACTTATACTTATAACGTTTCGGTTCACTGCAGATACCATCCTCCCATAGCCCTGCTGTTTCTGCACGACTTGTAACTCTGACCTTACTAACCATGCGGCGCACAAAAGAATCCGGGGCAGCTGATAAATTAAAAGAGTTTGCCAGAGTTGATCCCTCTGATAACGTACGAGCCCTTAGAAATAACCCCTCTCAAATGCAACGTAAAAATCGTCTCTCTGATAGTGCTGACGTCACCGCTCTGCTGTTAGGGCCGGCACTCACAGTCAGTGCAGGAAGCGGACTCCGGGGGATACGAAGGTGAGTATGTACTGTTTGTTTTTTTACATTTTACACTGGTAACCAGGGTAAACATCGGGTTACTAAGCGCGGCCCTGCACTTAGCAACCCGATGTTTACCCTGGTTACCTGGGGACCTCGGCATCGTTGGTCGCTGGAGAGCTGTCTGTGTGACAGCTCTCCAGCGACCAAACAGCAACGCTGCAGCGATCAGCATCGTTGTCTGTATCGCTGCAGCGTCGCTTAGTGTGAAGGTACCTTAAGGCTTTCGATTCTCTGGAGTGGCCCTTTTTATCAGCATGCTTACAGAGATATGGCTTCGGAGATAAGTTTCTGAGGTGGATCAATATATTATATATGAAACCTAAGGCACGTATAATTATAAATAATTCTATCTCTAAGACCCTCTTGCTATTCAGGGGGACTCGTCAGGGGTGCCCCCTCTCGCCGGCTCTTTTTGCTCTTGCAATAGAGGCATTAGCAATACGTATGAGATCCTCCCCTGATATTAAGGGCATAGATATAGCGGGTCGGGTGGACACCATCGGCTTATACACTGACGATATGGTGATATTTATGGACAAGGCAGAGGAAACATTACCACGAGTGATTGCCACTATAGATGTCTTTAGTAAATACTCCGGCTTGTATATAAATTGGGACAAATCTGCTCTATTGCCTCTCTCTTGTGCCCCAATGCCAGATCTTGAAACTTTGTCCTTGTTACCTGTCGTATCCAATTTCAAATACTTAGGTATCTATATGTCCCGAAGCAGTAATTCTGATCTACAGCTTAATGTCTACCCATTGTTAGAATTAGTCAAATCCGAATTTGCGTCTTGGAGCAAACTCCCTCTATCTGTTGCAGGCCGTATTAACCTAATAAAAATGATTTTACTCCCTAAACTTAGTTATCGCCTTCAGCATAGCGCAGTACCAATACCTAAGTCCCTCTTTGCCAATTTAAATTCCCAAATCACTTCTTTTATATGGGGGAAATCTAGGCCCAAACTTAGACTGTCTGTTTTGCAGAGACCTAAACAGGGGGGTGGAGCGGCATTACCGGATTTTTTTCTATATTACCTGGCCGGACAGGCTAAAGCATTGGGTACATGGATGCCTGGTGGTTGTCTCCCCAACTCTGAACATCATCTGCTTCATTCTGCTCGAGTCGAGTGCCCATTGAGTTTTTTAGAGTCAGAAAGAACTAACACACCCCACTCACTGCCCATGCTTCGACTGGCACGATTGGTTTGGAGACAAATAAAAAAAGTTGTTGGATTTACGGATATTATAGCGGAAATGCCCCTATGGAAAAATAATTACTTTCCGGCGCTGCTGGATCATCCATCTACTGATTTTTGGGTGCTGCATAGTGTTACCTCGGTGGGGGATTTATATGACCAGGGGACTTTCGTGTCCTTTGAACAGTTGCAGACTAAGTACGATATTCCAAAATCCCAATTTTTTCGTTTCTTACAATTAAGATCAGCTTTCCAGTCATTTATGAGGGGGGTGGACACAGGCCGCACAATTTCGTCTCTGCCTCTGATAGGAATCCTCAAATCCCAGGGACCCCAGGGCCTTATTTCTTCTTTATATACCTATATGCTATCAGTGGGGACTGGATCCGCTATAAGACTCATCAGTGGGAAATGGGAGAGACTCATTCCTGAGGTACAGGAAGAAGAATGGGAGGAAATTTTAGAGTCCCCACTTGGGGTATCCCCGTCAATTAACAACAGAATGACTCAACTATATATAATATACTAGTCATATTTGACTCCCACACGGCTTTTTAAAATGGGTCGACTCCACTCCTCGGAATGTCTGCGTTGCCATTCACCAGACGCAGATTTTATCCACATAATGTGGAATTGCCCTATTATCCTTCAATATTGGAAAGAGGTGACATCATTACTTTCGTCCATAGTAGTACCTCCTGTTCCTCTTGAGCCATTGTTTATTTGGGGTATGGGATGAAGAGACTTGGGGACACCATATTGGGATCTTTTTACGGGAATCACTTTTTATGGCAAGGAAGGTAATAGCAATGCGATGGATGGGGAGTTCCTGCCCCTCCCTGAGAGCCTGGGTGGAGTTGGTAAATTCGGTCATTCCATATGAACGCACGCTATATCAAAATAGAGGATGTCCAAGTAAATTTGGGAAAATTTGGAGCGGATGGAACTCCTCTCACCTTACTTTATAAATTTAAATTCATAGTTAATTACTCTAAGGCAAGGTATTAAATTCCCATAGACGTTACGCAGAGATCGATGCGAGTTTAGTATTAAGCGGCAGAAAGGTAGTTAATAGGATATAGTTGTAGTTGTGGTTCAATGACTGTAAATTCTCAAGACTCCATGTTGTGTTTGTTTGGTTCGAATGGAGTAAATAATATGCTAAGCACAGTTGTGATACTCAGTTATGCATACAATGTACATGTTCCATATTAAATGTATTACCAATGAATACAAATGTGCATGTTGTATACTTTTACTTTGTGGTTAATAAACGAATTTAAAAAAAATATATTAGGTCATATTCAATGTTTTTCATAAATTGTATAGTTTATAAATTAATGCATCTTAACCCCTTAACGACCGCCGATACGGCTTTTAACGGCGGCCGCTAAGGGTACTCAAACCACAGCGCCGTTAATTAACGGCGCTGTGGAAAAAGTGAATAGCGCCCCCCAGAGTCGGATTTTCTCTGGGGTCTCGGTTGCCGAGGGTAGCCGAGACCCCAGAGAACATGATTCGGGGGGTTTTTACCGACCCCCGAGTTGCGATCGCCGGTAATTAACCGTTTACCGGCGGTCGCAACAAAAAAAAAAAAAACGCGATTTGCCGTTTAATTTCTCTGTCCTCCGATGTGATCGCACATCGGAGGACAGAGAAATGTGGTCCCCGATGGCCCCCAATAGCCCCCGATACTTACCTACCTCCCCCGGTGCTCCTCGTGGCTCCCGATGGGCGCCGCCATCTTTTTTCCGGGAAAAAATGGCGGCGCACGCGCAGTACGCCCGCCACCCGGCACCCGGAAGATCTTTGGGGTCTCGGCTGCCGGGGGCCGAGTACGACGCTAGTGTGAAAGTAGCCTTAGGCTTCTTTCACACTTGCGTCGTTACGGGGCGGTCGCAATGCGTCGGCCCGACGTACCGACGCACGTTGTGAAAATTGTGCACAACATGGGCAGCGGATGCAGTTTTTCAACGCATCCGCTGCCCAGTCTATGTCCTGGGGAGGAGGGGGCAGAGTTACGGCCACGCATGCGCGGAAATGGCGGACGCGACGTACAAAAAAAAAGTTACATTGAACTTTTTTTGTGACGACGGGGGCTAAAGTTATGGTTAGGGTTGGGGCTAAAGTTAGGGTTGGGGCTAAAGTTAGGGTTAGAGTTGGGATTAGGGTTAGGGTTTGGATTAGGGTTGGGATTAGTGTTACGTTTGGGATTAGGGTTGGGATTAGGGTTAGGGTTGGGATTAGGGTTAGGGGTGTGTTGGATTTAGGGTTTTGATTAGGGTTATGGTTAGGGTTGAGATTAGGGCTGTTTTAGGGTTAGGGTTGTGATTATCGTTAGGGTTGTGATTAGGATTATGGATCGGGTTGAGATTAGGGTTAGGGGTGTGTTGGAGTTAGGGTTGGAGTTATAATTTGGGGGTTTCCACTGTTTAGGTACATCAGGGGGTCTCCAAACACGACAGCCAATTTTGCGCTAAAAAAGTCAAATGGTACTCCCTCCCTTCTGAGCTCTGCCGTGCGCCCAAACAGTGGTTTACCCCCACATATGGGGCATCAGCGTACTCGGGATAAATAGGACAACAACTTTTGGGGTCCAATTTCTCCTGTTACCCTTGTGAAAATAAAAACTTGGGGGCTAAAAATCTTTTTTGTTGGAAAAAAAAATATTTTTTTATTTTCACTACTCTGCATTATAAACTTCTGTGAAGCACTTGAGCTTTCAAAGTTCTCACCACATATCTAGATAAGTTCCTTAGGGGGTCTAGTTTCCAAAATTTGGTCACTTGTGGGGGTTTCTACTGTTTAGGTACATCAGGGGCTCTGCAAACGCAACATAACACCCACAGACAATTCTATCAAAGTCTGAATTCCAAAATGGCGCTCCTTCTCTTACGAGCTCTGCCGTGTGCCAAAACAGTGGTTTACCCCCACATATGGGGTACCAGAATACTCAGGACAAATTGGAGAACAAATATTGGCATCCAATTTCTCTTGTTACCTTTGTGAAAATAAAAATTTGGAGGCTAAAAAAATCTTTTTTGTGGGAAAAAAAATATTTTTTATTTTCACTACTCTGCATTATAAACTTCTGTGAAGCACTTGGGCATTCAAAGTTCTCACCACATATCTAGATAAGTTCCTTGGGGGGGTCTATTTTCCAAAATGGGGTCACTTGTTGGGGGTTTCTACTGTTTAGGTACATTAGGGGTCTGCAAACGCAACATAACGCCCGCAGACAATTCTATCAAAGTCTGCATTCCAAAATGGCGCTCCTTCCCTTCCGAGCTCTGCCGTGCGCCCAAACAGTGGTTTACCCCTACATATGGGGTACCAGCATACTCAGGACAAATTGGACAACAACTTTTGGGGTCCAATTTCTCTTGTTACCCTTGTGAAAATAAAAATTTGGGGGCTAAAAAAATCTTTTTTGTGGAAAAAAAAATATTTTTTATTTTCACTACTCTGCATTATAAACTTCTGTGAAGCACTTGGGCATTCAAAGTTCTCACCACATATCTAGATAAGTTCCTTGGGGGGGTCTATTTTCCAAAATGGGGTCACTTGTTGGGGGTTTCTACTGTTTAGGTACATTAGGGGTCTGCAAACGCAACATAACGCCCGCAGACAATTCTATCAAAGTCTGCATTCCAAAATGGCGCTCCTTCCCTTCCGAGCTCTGCCGTGCGCCCAAACAGTGGTTTACCCCCACATATGGGGTACCAGCATACTCAGGACAAATTGGACAACAACTTTTGGGGTCCAATTTCTCTTGTTACCCTTGTGAAAATAAAAACTTGGGGGCTAAAAAAATCTTTATTGTTAAAAAATATATATTTTTTATTTTCACGACTCTGCATTATAAACTTCTGTGATGCACTTGGGCATTCAAAGTTCTCACTACACATCTAGATAAGTTCCATGGGGGGTCTAGTTTCCAAAATGGGGTCACTTTTGGGGGGTTTCTACTGTTTAGGCACATCAGGGGCTCTCCAAACGCGACATGGCGTCCGATCTCAATTCCAGTCAATTTTGCATTGAAAAGTCAAATGGCGCTCCTTTGCTTCCGAGCTCAGCCATGCGCCCAAACAGTGGTTTACCCCCACATATGGGGTGTCGGCGTACTCAAGACAAATTGTACAACAACTTCTGGGGTCCATTTTCTCCTGTTACCCTTGGTAAAATAAAAATTTGGAGGCAAAAAGATCATTTTTGTAGAAAAAAATGCGATTTTTTTATTTTCACGGCTCTACGTTATAAACTTCTGTGAAGCACCTGGGGGTTTAAAGTGCTCACCACACATCTAGATAAGTTCCTTAAGGGGTCTAGTTTCCAAAATGGTGTCATATGTGGGGGGTCTCTACTGTTTAGGTACATCAGCGGCTCTCCAAACGTGACATGGCGTCCGATCTCAATTCCAGCCAATTCTACATTTAAAAAGTAAAACGACACTCCTTCTCTTCCAAGCTCTGCGGCGCGCCCAAACAGTGGTTTACCCCCATATATGGGGTATCGACGTACTCAGGAGAAATTGCACAACAACTTTTGTGGTCTAATTTCTCCTGTTACCCTTGTGAAAATAAAAATTTTGGGGCAAAAAGATCATTTTTGTAGAAAAAATGAGATTTTTTATTTTCACGGCTCTACGTTATAAACTTCTGTGAAGCACTTGGGGGTTCAAAGTGCTCACCACACATCTAGATAAGTTCCTTGGGGGGTCTAGTTTCCAAAATGGTGTCACTTGTGGGGGGTTTCCACTGTTTAGGCACATTAGGGGCTCTCCAAACGCGACATGGCGTCCAATCTCAATTCCAGCCAATTCTGCATTGAAACAGTCAAACGGTGCTCCTTCACTTCCAAGCTCTGCGGTGCGCCCAAACAGTGGTTTACCTCCACATATGGGGTATCGGCGTACTCAGGAAAAATTGCACAACAAAATTTGTGGTTAAATTTCTGTTTTTACACTTGTGAAAATTAAAAAAAATGGTTCTGAAGTAAAATGTTTGCAAAAAAAAGTTAAATGTTCATTTTTTTCTTCCACATTGTTTTAGTTCCTGTGAAGTACGTAAAGGGTTAATAAACTTCTTGAATGTGGTTTTGAGCAGCTTGAGGGGTGCAGTTTTTAGAATGGTGTCACACTTGGTTATTTTCTATCATATAGACCCCTCAAAATCACTTCAAAGGTGATGTGGTCCCTAAAAAAAACATGGTGTTGTAAAAATGAGAAATTGCTGGTCAACTTTTAACCCTTATAACTCCCTAACAAAAAAAAAAATTGTTTCCAAAATTGTGCTGATATAAAGTAGACATGTGAGAAATGTTATTTATTAACTTTTTTTTGTGACATATCTCTCTGATTTAAGGGCATAAAAATACAAAGTTTGAAAATTGCAAAATTTAAATTTTTTTTGCCATATTTCCATTTTTTTCATAAATAATTGCAAGTAATATCGAAGAAATGTTACCACTAACTTGAAGTACAACATGTCACGAAAAAACAATCTCAGAATCAGCGGGATCCGATAAAGCGTTCCAGAGTTATAACCTCTTAAAGTGACACTGGTCAGAATTGTAAAAATTGGCTCGGTCATTAAGTACCAAATTGGCTCTGTCACTAAGGGGTTAAGACTCTAGTGAATCGTTCACTGTGCATAGGCTAAAGGATGTCGTAGTTAATGTTCATGTGATCACCAAGATTCCTTTAGATCAGGGATGAGGAATCTTTTTTCTGCCAAGGGCCATTTGGATATTTATACCATCCTTTGAGGGCAGAACAAACTCCGCCCACAAAGTACATTCTGACTCTGGCACTGGTGTCAGGACATAATCTTTCATTGCATGCCCTTCAGTGTTCAGCAGTGAACAGTGCGTGTGTGTGCTAACAGAGCGA
The DNA here is from genome assembly GCF_051348905.1 of Ranitomeya variabilis. Lineage (NCBI taxonomy): Eukaryota > Metazoa > Chordata > Amphibia > Anura > Dendrobatidae > Ranitomeya > Ranitomeya variabilis. The sequence continues at coordinate 731,758,667 of NC_135233.1, forward strand.
GAAGAAATGAATGAGCTGGTGGCAATTAAAATACAGCTCCCTGCCCAAGAATGCGGTCCGTGAGAATCTGCCCGGGGGCCTGATAAAATGTCATCGAGGGCCGTAAATGGCCCTGCGGCCTGAGGTTCTCCACCCTTGCTTTAAATGGACAGAGATTTAGACAAGCACATGAAAATAAGCAACTTTGTAATATATCTTATAAATCTGCTTCTTTCTCTCCAAGAATTGATTATTCATTATCAAAAGTCTTAATTCTGAGGTAAAATCTGTATTCAGTGACGTCATTTTCCCATTAGTGAGATAGCAGTTACTGTGAAAACAATTGTATGTAAACAGAAAGAGGGAGGAGCTAAAGGCAGAGCTCCTCCCTCCTCCTCCTATCTACATATAATCTTATCAGTAGCAGCTTCAATCTCCTCTCAGTAATGGGAAAGTGTTGTCACTGAATACAGATTTTACCTCAGAATTGAGAATTTTGATAATGGCTGATCAGTCCTGACTGAGAAAGAAGCAGATTTCTTTGAGATGATTACTCTTGAATCTTGTTATGTAATGAAATATTGCTAGGATATTCTCAGTTGAACCGTAGAAGATCTGATCTCTAAGGGTATGTTTCGATGGTCAGGAATGGCTCAGTATTTGCTCAGGATTTGACGCAGGTAAAATCTGCACCAAATCTGCATCTGAGGTCACTGGCAGGTCACCTGCATTTTTGATGCTTTTTTTCATTGAATGCATTTTTTTTGTCACTTGAAATAAAGCTTATTGAAAGCTGTCTTCTGGGAAGGAAAAAAGTGATTTCCTGTTTGCAGATATATTGGAATATGTTCCCATGGTCAGTAAACGCTGCAGGTTGGATGCTGCTTACATCTGCAGCGTCCAGATGTTACAGCATAGTGGATGGGATTGCTAGAAATACCATGCCCATTATGTGTACACCAATGCCCGTGGCTCACTCGCAGAGACGGACATGCGGCGTGTCTTTCCAGACCACAGCATGTCAATTTATGTAGTGGAGACGCTCCGTCTCCGCTGCGTAAATTACTCATAAACTTTCATTAGATGTGGTAAAACCACATTATCTTCCTAGTCACATGCGTATTAAGTGAAGTAACGCAGCTTACTACGCATGTGTACTAATTTACATAACGGTGAATTTTGTGACACAGCCGGATGCACATGACACAGAAAGTGGAGGAAAGCACAGAGAAAGGTCCCCTCCTTTTTAATAAATAAATAATATGTTGTAAAAAAGCGTGGGGTCCCCCTATATATGTTAACCAGCCAGAGTAAAGCAGACTACTGGTACTGGTATTTCAGGCTGGTAAGGATCCAATATCCATGAACCTTACCAGCCTGATAATACCAGACTGCAGCAGTCTGCTTACCTTAAATGGATATCAAAAATAGTAGGATTCCCTCCAAAAAAAACGGCATGGGATCCCCCTATTTTTGTTAACCAGCCAAGGAAAAAGCAGACAGGTCCGGCCTAGTATTCACAGGCTGGCGAGGCCCATGGATTTTGGCCCTCACCAGCCAAAAAATAGCAGCCCGCAGCCACCCCACAATTGGCACATCCAAAGATGCGCCAATTTTAGCACTTTACCTGGCTCTTCCCACTTGCCCTGTAGCGGTGGCAAGTAGGGTAATATTTGTGGGGTTGATGTCACCTTTGTATTGTCCAGTGACATCAAGCCCATGGCTTAGTAATGGAGAGGCCTCTATAAGACACCTATCCATTACAAATCCAATAGTTTTATGGTAAACACACAGCCAGAATAAAGTCCTTTAATAATCTTAATTTACCATACTTACCACATCACCTAATCCCTGACGCCCTCAATTTCCTGCGAAAAAAATAAAATAATAAACCAACACAAATACTCCCTGTCTGCCATAGTCCAATTACCAAGTGTCCCACGAGGAGTCCAGCTCTGCTACATCTATAGTACTGTAGATGCCTTTGGCTGAATGGTGGCATGATGCCGCCATCCAGCCTGACATCCATACACCACAGAGCTTGTAGATGACCACCGGAGATAACTCAGTTTCCGGCGGTTGCTAGTGACCGGAGATAACCCCGGTGTTCACGTGCACGGCAGTTCTTGTGGTCAGCTGATCTCATCTCGATAACTTCAGTGGATGCGAACTTCCAGCTGTGGCACAAGGTAAGACATTATGTAAATTAGTTCACATGCGTAGTAAGCTGCATTTCCGCACTTACAAAGCATGTGACTATAAAGATAATTATGTAATGATAGTCTATGGGAAATTTATGCTGCGGAGACTGAGCATCTCCGCAACATAAATAGACATGCTGCGGTCTGGAAAGATGCGCCGCCTGTCCGTTTTACGCATAGTGCAGATGGGATATCTTGAAATCCCATCCACTATGCTGTAACATCTGGATGCTGGGGGTTAGATGCTGCGGCTGTACACAGCGTCAAACCTGCAGTGTTTACTGACCGTGAAAACATACCCTAAGGCCATGTGCACACGTTCAGGATTTTTAGCGTTTTTTTCGCGTTTTTTCGCTATAAAAACGTGATAAAAACGCGAAAAAAACGCTAACATATGCCTCCTATTATTTACAGTGTATTCCACATTTTTTGTGCAAATGTTGCGATTTTTTCCGCGAAAAAATCGCATCGCGGAAAAAAAAGCAACATGTTCATTAAAAATGCGGAATTGCGAGGATTCCGCACACCTAGGAGTGCATTGATCTGCTTACTTCCCGCACGGGGCTGTGCACACCATGCGGGAAGTAAGCAGATTATGTGCGGTTGGTACCCAGGGTGGAGGAGAGGAGACTCTCCTCCACGCACTGGGCACCATATAATTGGTAAAAAAAAAAGAATTAAAATAAAAAATAGTCCTATACTCACCCTCGATGTCTTCCCGCCTCACCGCTGCATGCTGCCGCTTTGGTTCCTATAGCTGCTTTGCGGTGAAGGACCTGCCGATGACGTCACTGTCTTGTGATTGGTCGTGAGCGGTCATGTGACCGCTCACGTGACCGCTCACATGACGTCATGGAAGGTCCTGCGCGCACACACCAGCTATAGGAAGAGGAACGGACGCCGCTGATGAGATGTCTGGGTGAGTATAACCATTTTTTTTATTATTTTTAAACATTCTATCTTTTACTATAGATGCTGCATAAGCTGCATCTATAGTAAAAAGTTGGTCACACTTGTCAAACAGTATATTTGACAAGTGTGACCAACCTGTCAGTCAGTTTTCCAAGTGATGCTACAGATCGCTTGGAAAACTTTAGCATTCTGCAAGCTAATTACGCTTGCAGAATGCTAAAAAAAACGCGAAAAAAAACGGAAAAAAAAAAATGCGGATTTCTTGCAGAAAATTTCCGGTTTTCTTCAGGAAATTTCTGCAAGAAATCCGGACGTGTGCACATACCCTTAGACCCTCCTTATCCTGAAGGGAAACAAAAGGAGAGAGAAAACTTGCTCATCATGTTTTACGCTGGGTCCACATGGTGACAGGAATTGTGCCACAGCATTTTCCTGAAAAGTCACAACAAAAACATTTGTACAACTTGTCTGTGAATTGATGCCATGTGACTTTCTTAGAGCTGTGAGTTTGCTATAAATACAAGTTGCAGACTATCTTTTTGTGGGCAGGGAATGCTCTCATTTTGGTTGAGTAAGACCAATGTCTGTATTCTCGGCCCAGTCATGTCTTTGTACAGTTTTGTATACTCTTCTTCATCATGGGCAGGTACAGAAACTGCCCACAATAAAAACAGGTACTGTCTGATCTCTAAACCAAACCAGAAGAGTGCATTTTTTCCACATGGACCATAAAGGGATTGTCCGGTGAAAGCAAGTTATCACTTGTCAGGGGATAGGTGATAATAATCAGTGGAGGTGCAGCCACTGAGACCCCCACTGATTGGCAGAATGGGGCACTTTTATCCCTATTAGAATGGAGTGGCAATGTGCAAGCTCTCCAAGAACTGTTCCATTCATTTCCTTCCATGGGACTCCCATGTGCTGTTCTTGGCTTTTTCCAGCAACCTTGTAAAGAATGAATGAAGCCACAGTTGATCATCCAAGCTACATTTTGCAACAGGGATAAAAGTGCCCAGTCGAGAATAAAAACACCCCATTGAACCAATCAGTGGGGGCTCCAGCGGCTGAACCTCCACCAATCAGTAAGTATTCATATTTCCTGTGGATCAGTAATACTTTCTTTTCACTGGACATCCCCTTTAAATCTGTGTGTGAAATAGCTCATGTGCACTTGCACATTGGCTAACACTGACTAACACTGTGGTATCCCACAAAGTGGCCATTTCTATGGGATACCGGATATATAGTGTGTTTTCATATAAATGCTGTGAATTTTTATGTGGACTGCGCATTTTAAATACAATGTGAGACCTGCTGACAGGCAGCACAAAAAGGGTTAATCTTCGCCTCACAGGCTTGACCAGGTGACCCAGCTCTGTTTTAATATGCAGAAGGTTCTGGAAAAACACCTCAGGGCAGTCAGCCAATGACTGCAGCTCTACTGTCACATAGAAGGGGGAGAAGCTAAGTAATGGGAGAGACTTATAATTTGATAATTTGAAGTGGCAGTTTGTGGTTGGACATCTTGAGAAGAGGAAGCCATTTTGTAGGTGAAGGAATTTCCTACCTTCTCCCTGCCTGCTTTGCTTAAAAAGGGGGCTGACTCGATAAGGGGAGTTAATAGTCTTCATATGAGGAAGACTACCATTGCACCTCTAGGAGGAAGAATTACATCAGGGCAGAAACAGAGCACAGTGTTGAAGGAGAGAGAGAGTTCTGAAAATCCTTCCGGGCATGCTCAGAGGGGAAAAATGGGATCCGTCGCTGGATTCCTGTGTGTGACGGTCAGCGACGGATCCTGCGTCCATAGGCTTCCATTATAGCCGACGACGGGCAGCGCAGGATGCGTCGCTGATCGATTTTCCGACATGCAGGAAAAACATTCCTATGTATGTTTTCTCTGCCCGACGGACCGCTATTTTCCGACGGATCCAGTGCACGACGGATGAAACGGATGGCCATCTGTCACAATCCGTCGCTAATACAAGTCTATGGGAAAATGCAGGATCCTGCATTCTCAAAAATCGACGGATTGTGACGGAAGCTGAAAAATGCAAGTGTCAAAGTAGCCTTAATAAAACCAGAGGTTACTAAGATCTGCCTGTCTGCAGGTACACAGCAATCATCAACCGTGACTGTAATCCTGTACCTCAGTTTTCTGCTGTTTGTAAATAATAATTTGCACCATTATCTTCAGTAAAAAGACTTGTGTGTTAAATTCTTACGGCTGCTTCATCACTACTACCATCATCATCTTCTGCCTAGAGGTAGTGATTGTGCAAACATTTTATTGTGGAGTTTCCTGTGTGTGTGTGTGTAATTTGAGAAGGAAAGAGAAAGACTCTTCTCCTGACAGAAAGCTTGGCCAAGGTAAGATACATCATACCCTGTCAGGAGTACAACCCTCAGTCATACACTACATGAGAACGCCATAACATAGCCGTGTGAACCAGGCCATCTTCTGTTTGTTTTGATTCTATGTAATTTTGAAAAATTTCATAACTTTCTCACTTATAAAGTGCTAAAGAAGATGTCGCAACTTTAAAAAAAAAAAAAATCTTACAATTATACATGTGCTATGGGCCCCATCCAGGTGGGTCACATAAGCGGAATCCTGTGCAGCAAAGCGACAGCTCATAGCAAATATTTGTGTGACAATGAGAATTAAGTTCTCATTATAAGAGCATTTATCTTCGAGTTGAGCATGTCAATAGATCCCCACAATCAATAATAAGATCTGTGAGTCACATTCCTTGCACAGGGCGGGCATGTGAATATGTCATCCAGGGCCGTTTCTTCAACAGGGCGGGCAGGGCGGCCACACGGGGCGCCGTGGGGCCGGGGGGCGCAGGAGAGGCCTCGGGCCCCGGTGGTCCCCTGCCCGCTGCTGCTGCTGTTTAAGGGCTGTCAGGGGCGCGGATGCCGCGCTCAGTGCTGAGCGCGGGCGCGCCCTGCCCGAACTCAGCTGCAAATCTGACAGCTGAGCGGTCAGATCATCGCCTCGCGTCGCCGCGCCCCCCCCCCCGCACCGCACATAATGGTTGCGGCCACCTCGGCGCCGCCACTCACCCATACCTCCCAACCGTCCCGATTTCAGCGGGACAGTCCCGCTTTGGCACCGGGGTCCCGCTGTCCCGCTTCGGGCATTTAAAATCCCGAATTTGCGGCCGCCGGTGAAGCCCCGCCCACTTCCGGGACGTAGAGAGAGCCTGTTTTTTTTTTTTTTTATATAAAAGCTGCCTCCTGACCGCCCGCGCAACACCCCCCCCCTCCCGCCCCCTGTGCGGCGCTGCCACGCTGAAGGAGAGAGCCTGCAGCAATCAAGAAGAAAGGTCAGCGATTCACTACCTCTGGCTGTGTGTGCACGGAGCTCCGGCTTCTGCTCTTAGCTGCTATCCCGGCAGAGAAGGAGAGACGGGGGAGGTGCCGGGATAGTGCAGAGCTGTGAGCAGGAGACTGAAGACTTCAGCAGAGAGCTGCACATGGACATCAGCCGCCCCTGCATCACAGAGGAGATTGTGTGTGTGTGATGTGTGTGATGGCTGCGTGTGTGTGTGTGTGATGGCTGGGTGTGTGTGTGTGATGGCTGTGTGTGTGTGATGGCTGCGTGTGTGTGTGTGTGATGGCTGCGTGTGTGTGATGGCTGCGTGTGTGTGTGTGATGGCTGTGTGTGTGTGATGGCTGCGTGTGTGTGTGTGTGATGGCTGCGTGTGTGTGTGTGTGATGGCTGCGTGTGTGTGTGTGATGGCTGCGTGTGTGTGTGATGGCTGCGTGTGTGTGTGTGATGGCTGCGTGTGTGTGTGTGATGGCTGCGTGTGTGTGTGATGGCTGCATGTGTGATGGCTGCGCGTGTGTGTGTGTGTGTGATGGCTGCGTGTGTGTGTGTGATGGCTGTGTGTGTGATGGCTGCGTGTGTGTGTGATGGCTGCGTGTGTGTGTGTGATGGCTGCGTGTGTGTGATGGCTGCGTGTGTGTGATGGCTGCGTGTGTGTGATGGCTGCGTGTGTGTGATGGCTGCGTGTGTGTGTGATGGCTGTGTGTGTGTGATGGCTGCGTGTGTGTGATGGCTGTGTGTGTGTGATGGCTGTGTGTGTGTGATGGCTGTGTGTGTGTGATGGCTGTGTGTGTGTGATGGCTGTGTGTGTGTGATGGCTGCGTGTGTGTGATGGCTGCGTGTGTGTGTGATGGCTGCGTGTGTGTGTGTGTGTGATGGCTGCGTGTGTGATGTCTGCGTGTGTGTGTGATGGCTGCATGTGTGTGTGATGGCTGCGTGTGTGTGTGTGTGTGATGGCTGCGTGTGTGTGTGTGATGGCTGCGTGTGTGTGTGTGTGATGGCTGCGTGTGTGTGTGTGTGATGGCTGCGTGTGTGTGTGATGGCTGCGTGTGTGATGCATTTGTGTCAAAGCTGCATGTGTTTGTGAGCTGCGTGCGTGTGAGCTGCGTGCCTGTGTGTGAGCTGCGTGCCTGTATGTCATTATACAGTATGGAGCATCATGTGTGGTCATTATACAATATGGAGCATCATGTGCGGTCATTATACAGTATGGAGCATCATGTGCGGTCATTATACAGTATGGAGCATTATGTGTGGCCATTATACAGTATGGAGCATCATGTGCGGTCATTATACAGTATGGAGCATCATGTGCGGTCATTATACAATATGGAGCATCATGTGCGGTCATTGTACAGTATGGAGCATCATGTGCGGTCATTATACAGTCTGGAGCATCATGTGCGGTCATTATACAGTCTGGAGCATCATGTGCGGTCATTATACAGTCTGGAGCATCATGTGCGGTCATTATACAGTCTGGAGCATCATGTGCGGTCATTATACAGTCTGGAGCATCATGTGCGGTCATTATACAGTATGGAGCATCATTTGCGGTCATACAGTATGGAGCATCATGTGCGGTCATTATACAGTATGGAGCATCATGTGCGGTCATTATACAGTATGGAGCATCATGTGGGGTCATTATACAGTATGGAGCATCATGTGCGGTCATTATACAGTCTGGAGCATCATGTGCGGTCATTATACAGTATGGAGCATCATTTGCGGTCATACAGTATGGAGCATCATGTGTGTTCATTATACAGTATGGAGCATCATGTGCGGCCATTATACAGTATGGAGCATCATGTGGGGTCATTATACAGTATGGAGCATCATGTGCGGTCATTATACAGTATGGAGCATCATGTGCGGTCATACAGTATGGAGCATCATGTGTGTTCATTATACAGTATGGAGCATCATGTGTGGCCATTATACAGTATGGAGCGTCATGTGTGTTCATTATACAGTATGGAGCATCATGTGTGGCCATTATACAGTATGGGGCACTGTGTGGCCATATTTTTTTGTTTATAATTATTGTATATGAAACAGTGTGATCGGCAGTGCTAAATGGGTGTGGTTGGGATGTGGATATGGGTGTGACTAATTATGAATGGGTGTGGTCAGAGGCGTGGCCTAAAATTTGCCGCGGCGCGCAAAGCGCGCCGCAAACTTTGTCCCTCTTTCCCATCTTCAAAAGTTGGGAGGTATGACTCACCTCCGCTCCGCGCTGGATGAACAGCGAGAATGAACAGCCAGGATGAGGCAGCTCGGCCACTCCCACACTGATAGCAGGGGCGCCGCGCTCTCGGCTGAGCACGGGCGCTCCCTGAGACAGTGATCAAAGAGCTAAGCACACACACTATCACTGTCAGACTAGGCTGCCTGGCTGTTGCCAATTTCAATGCTGGACAGGACAGGCTGCAGTCTAGTCTGACAGTGGTAGCAGTATAGCAAAAATGCCCACCCCCTGCCTATGGATTAGTCCTTCCCTTCCCAGCAGCCCCATTTAGCAGTCTGAGCGCGCTCAGACTCAGAGGGCAGAGGGCACTGACACACTGAACAGGTGAGGGGGTCTGAGGGATGGGATGGGTTGGGCTAGCCTTTTTTTTTGGATGGGGACCCCCACACCTGCCCCCCCCCCAACCACCCTTGGGGCATGCTGATTTGGCATGCCCCACAGCATGAAACCCGGGAGGGGGCCCAGCTGACTTACCTCATCTTTGGCAGTCTGGTGGCATCCTCACCCAGGCGAGAAGTGTTGGAAAGAGTTATGGCAGTAACTGTATACCTGGCAACCAATAATTTAGCTTTTCGAGGATCGTCAAATACATTGTTTACACCAAATAATGGACATTTCCTTGGGCTTATAGAGCTTCTTGGAAAATTTGAACCAGTAATGAGAGATCATTTAAAACGAATTACTTCCCAGGAAATCCATACACATTACTGTGGAAATTTAATTCAAAATGAAATTATCTGCTTGATGGCCTCTCAGGTGAAGAAATGTATTCTAGAAAAAGCCAAAAGATCTAAGTATTTTTCAATAATGTTGGACTGCACACAAGATGCAGGTCACACTGAACAGTTGTCATACACCTTAAGATTTGTTGATATAGATGATGATCACGTAGCAATAAAGGAACATTTTATTGGCTATCGTCCTGCTACTGATACATCTGGGGAAAGTCTCGCCAATCTCCTTTTAGAAGAGATTAGTAAATGTGACCTGGAATTAGAAAATGAACTGGCAGAAAAGCTGAATTATTCGGAAGCTATTAATGCTTTTGCAGCGGCTAAATCTAGAAGAGTCAGTTTCTCATAAATCTGCAACCTACAATTTTTAGGATCTGTTTCCAAAATAATTAATAGATATTATTTACCTACAACTTTGTTCTCACCGTTAATAATTAGCATACTTGTCCCTTTTCCCCAAGTTCTATATAAGTTAAAGGCAAATTATAATTTATTAAAAAAAGGGAAGATACAAGCCTGCTCTCTATTTATTACTCAAGCCCACAAAAATAATGTTTATTATTTTCGGTGCCGGGGGGGGGAGAAATTTCCTACTCTCGCCCTGTGTCATTTTTGGGCTAGAAACTGCCCTGATGTCATCTTTAAACTTTGCTTTCTTTAGCTACTGCATTTAGCGATCAATATAACGTACCATTGTCTAAGAATCAATTGGCTTTTAATACTTAAACGACTTTGTTGACTCCTTCAGGGTAATATGAGGCAATGAAACTATGTTCTGCAGAAAATGAATGTTTTTACTGTTAGGGTAAAAATATATACTAATTTTAGCGTATTGAACATTTTTTGGGAAAAAAATATAATATACAGAAATGCCATGCAGATGGCAAAGTTGTGTTGAAAAACGGTCCCTGGAACACTTTGAAGAAATGGCCACTGACTAATTCAATGTAACACTGAGCTTTTAGTGTACATGGAATAAAGAATATGAGTGACCCGTTACAGTACACCCCGTGCTATAATCCAGGTAGACTGGATCCTTGTTATGGCCTGTTCATGAGGACAGACCTGCAATCCGATATCTAATGTCGTCTTGCTTTGTACCATGATAGAATTTGCTATTGGTGGTGAGAGGCCAATGGTTTAGCTGTAGCTGGACACACTATGATAGAATTTGTTATTGGTGGCGAGAGGCCAATGGTATAGCTGTAGCTGGACACACTATGATAGAATTTGTTATTGATCGCGAGAGACCAATGGGATAGCTGTAGATGGACATCTGGGTCATTGCCCAATGTCTTACAAATGGCTTCTGATGGTTTGTGGCATAGCGACTGTTCATGTGATTAATGGGCGGTATGTATCGCAGAGGTGGGTGGCGCTGTGATGGAAGCGTGGGCATGTGATAGGTACCTGGGTGTGGTTACACCTATGTAATGGAGGTGTGTTTGGCACCTGATAGCGAGTGTTGGCTAGTCTGAGCCAGAGTGTTATGACCCCAATGGCGAGGGTCTCAGAGGAACGTGGAAGTCTGCAGAATACAAAAATCCAGCTCATAGGGCAGTGGTAACTGGGTTGACCATATATCTACTCCTAACGCCAACACTAGAAGTAGCCGGGGATCATTCCTACGTTGATTCTAGATGACACGCGCCAGCCGGAGAATCTAGCTACCCCTAGTAGAGGAAAACAAAGACCTTTCTTGCCTCCAGAGAAGGGGACCCCAAAGCTGGATAGAAGCCCCCCACAAATAATGACGGTGAGGTAAGAGGAAATGACAAACACAGAAATGAACCAGGTTTAGCACAGAGAGGCCCGCTTACTGATAGCAGAATAAAGAAAGGTAACTTATATGGTCAACAAAAACCCTATCAAAATCCACACTGGAAATTCAAGAACCCCCGAACCGTCTAACGGTCCGGGGGGAGAACACCAGCCCCCTAGAGCTTCCAGCAAAGGTCAGGATATAGATTTGGAACAAGCTGGACAAAAATACAAAACCAAAACAAATAGCAAAAGCAAAAGGCAGACTTAGCTGATATAACTGGAACCAGGATCAGTAGACAAGAGCACAGCAGACTAGCTCTGATAACTACGTTGCCAGGCATAGAACTGAAGGTCCAGGGAGCTTATATAGCAACACCCCTAACTAACGACCCAGGTGCGGATAAAAGGAATGACAGAAAAACCAGAGTCAAAAAACTAGTAACCACTAGAGGGAGCAAAAAGCAAATTACAACAGTACCCCCCCCTTAGTGAGGGGTCACCGAACCCTCACCACGACCACCAGGGCGATCAGGATGAGCGGCATGAAAGGCACGAACTAAATCGGCCGCATGAACATCAGAGGCGACCACCCAGGAATTATCCTCCTGACCATAGCCCTTCCACTTGACCAGGTACTGAAGCCTCCGCCTGGAGAGGCGAGAATCCAAGATCTTCTCCACCACGTACTCCAACTCGCCCTCAACCAACACCGGAGCAGGAGGCTCAGCAGAAGGAACTACAGGCACAATGTACCGCCGCAACAAGGACCTATGAAATACATTGTGAATAGCAAACGACACAGGAAGATCCAGACGAAAAGATACAGGATTAAGGATTTCCAATATCTTGTAAGGCCCAATAAAACGAGGTTTAAATTTGGGAGAGGAGACCTTCATAGGAACAAAGCGGGAAGAAAGCCACACCAAATCCCCAACGCGTAGTCGGGGACCCACACCGCGGCGGCGGTTGGCAAAGCGCTGAGCCTTCTCCTGTGACAACTTCAAGTTGTCCACCACATGATTCCAGATCTGCTGCAACCTATCCACCACAGAATCCACCCCAGGACAGTCAGAAGGCTCCACATGACCCGAAGAAAAGCGAGGATGGAAACCAGAGTTGCAGAAAAAAGGCGAAACCAAGGTGGCGGAACTAGCCCGATTATTAAGGGCAAACTCAGCCAACGGCAAGAATGTCACCCAATCGTCCTGATCAGCAGAGACAAAACACCTCAAATAAGCCTCCAAAGTCTGATTGGTTCGCTCCGTCTGTCCATTAGTCTGAGGATGGAAAGCAGACGAAAACGACAAATCAATGCCCATCCTACTACAAAAGGATCGCCAGAACCTGGAAACGAACTGGGATCCTCTGTCTGACACAATATTCTCAGGGATGCCGTGCAAACGAACCACGTTCTGGAAAAACACAGGAACCAGATCGGAAGAGGAAGGCAGCTTAGGCAAAGGAACCAAATGGACCATCTTGGAGAAGCGATCACATATCACCCAGATAACGGACATGCCCTGAGATAGCGGAAGATCAGAAATGAAATCCATGGAGATATGTGTCCAAGGTCTCTTCGGGACAGGCAAGGGCAAGAGCAAACAGCTGGCACGAGAACAGCAAGGCTTAGCTCGAGCACAAGTCCCACAGGACTGCACAAATGACCGCACATCCCTTGACAAGGAAGGCCACCAAAAGGACCTGGCCACCAGATCTCTGGTGCCAAAAATTCCCGGGTGACCTGCCAACACCGAGGAATGAACCTCGGAAATGACTCTGCTGGTCCACTTATCCGGGACAAACAGTCTGTCAGGTGGACAAGACTCAGGCCTATCAGCCTGAAATCTCTGCAACACACGTCGCAGATCCGGAGAAATAGCTGACAAGATAACTCCATCTTTAAGAATACCAACAGGATCAGCGACTCCAGGAGCATCAGGCACAAAGCTCCTAGAAAGAGCATCGGCCTTCACATTCTTTGAACCTGGTAAATACGAGACAACAAAATCAAAGCGGGAGAAAAACAATGACCAGCGGGCCTGTCTCGGATTAAGGCGTTTAGCAGACTCGAGATACATCAGATTTTTGTGATCAGTCAAGACCACCACACGATGCTTAGCACCCTCGAGCCAATGACGCCACTCCTCAAATGCCCATTTCATGGCCAACAACTCCCGATTGCCCACATCATAATTTCGCTCGGCAGGCGAAAACTTCCTAGAGAAAAAGGCACAAGGTTTCATAACAGAGCAACCAGGGCCTCTCTGCGACAAAACGGCCCCTGCCCCAATCTCCGAAGCATCCACCTCAACCTGAAAGGGAAGTGAGACGTCAGGCTGGCACAAAACAGGCGCCGAAGTAAACCGGCGTTTCAACTCCTGGAAAGCCTCCACGGCAGCAGGAGCCCAGTTAGCTACATCGGAGCCCTTCTTGGTCATATCCGTCAAAGGTTTCACAATGCTAGAAAAATTAGCGATAAAACGACGGTAGAAGTTAGCGAAGCCCAAGAACTTCTGAAGACTCTTAACTGACGAGGGCTGAGTCCAATCAAGAATAGCTCGGACCTTGACTGGGTCCATCTCCACAGCAGAAGGGGAAAAAATGAACCCCAAAAAGGGAACCTTCTGTACACCAAAGAGACACTTTGAGCCCTTGACAAACAAAGAATTTTCACGCAAAATTTTAAAGACCAACCTGACCTGCTCCACATGCGAATCCCAATTATCAGAAAAAACCAAAATATCATCCAGATAAACAATCAAAAATTTATCCAGATACTTCCGGAAAATGTCATGCATAAAGGACTGAAAAACTGAAGGCGCATTGGAGAGCCCAAAAGGCATCACCAAGTACTCAAAATGACCTTCGGGCGTATTGAATGCGGTTTTCCATTCATCACCTTGCTTAATGCGCACAAGGTTGTACGCACCACGAAGGTCTATCTTGGTGAACCACTTGGCACCCTTAATCCGGGCAAACAAGTCAGACAACAGCGGTAAAGGATACTGAAATTTGACAGTGATCTTATTCAAAAGCCGATAATCAATACAAGGTCTCAAAGATCCGTCCTTTTTTGCCACAAAAAAGAATCCCGCACCAAGAGGGGAAGAAGACGGACGAATATGTCCTTTTTCCAGAGACTCCTTGATATATGAACGCATAGCGGTATGTTCAGGTACCGACAGATTAAACAGTCTTCCCTTAGGAAATTTACTGCCCGGGATCAAATCTATAGCACAGTCACAGTCCCTATGAGGAGGCAGTGCACTGGACTCAGACTCACTGAAGACATCCTGATAATCAGACAAATACTCCGGAACTTCCGAAGGCGTAGAAGAAGCAATAGACACAGGCAGGGAATCCTCATGAATACCACGACAGCCCCAACTTGAGACTGACATAGCCTTCCAGTCCAGGACTGGATTATGGGTCTGTAACCATGGCAGCCCTAAAACAACCAAATCATGCATTTTATGTAAAACCAGGAAACGTATCACCTCGCGGTGTTCAGGAGTCATGCACATGGTAACCTGAGTCCAATACTGCGGTTTATTTGCTGCCAATGGTGTAGCATCAATACCCCTAAGAGGAATAGGATTTTCTAATGGTTCAAGAGTAAATCCACAGCGCTTAGCAAATGAGAGATCCATGAGACTCAGGGCAGCACCTGAATCTACAAACGCCATGACAGGATAAGATGACAGTGAGCAAATCAAAGTTACAGACAGAATAAATTTAGGTTGCAAATTACCAACGGTGACAGGACTAACAACCTTAGCTATACGTTTAGAGCATGCTGAGATAACATGTGTAGAATCACCACAGTAGTAGCACAAGCCATTCCGGCGTCTATGAATTTTCCGCTCATTTCTAGTCAGGATTCTATCACATTGCATTAAATCAGGTGTCTGTTCAGACAACACCATGAGGGAATTTGCGGTTTTTCTATCACATTGCACCGAATTAGGTGTCTGTTCAGACAACACCATGAGGGAATTTGCGGTTTTGCGCTCCCGCAACCGCCGGTCAATTTGAATAGCCAGTGCCATAGTATCATTCAGACCTGTGGGAATGGGAAAACCCACCATAACATTCTTAATGGCTTCAGAAAGGCCATTTCTAAAATTAGCGGCCAGTGCACACTCGTTCCAATGTGTCAGCACGGACCATTTCCGAAATTTTTGGCAATACACTTCAGCCTCGTCCTGCCCCTGAGACATAGCCAGCAAGGCCTTTTCTGCCTGAATCTCAAGATTGGGTTCCTCATAAAGTAAACCGAGCGCCAGAAAAAACGCATCAAGATCAGCCAATGCCGGATCTCCTGGCGCCAGCGAAAAAGCCCAATCCTGAGGGTCGCCCCGTAAGAACGAAATAACAATTTTTACTTGCTGAGCAGAATCTCCAGATGAACAGGGTCTCAGGGACAAAAACAATTTACAATTATTCACGAAATTCCTAAACTTAAACCTGTCTCCGGAAAACAGTTCAGGAATCGGTATTTTAGGTTCTGACCTAGGATTTCTGATAACATAGTCTTGTATGCCCTGCACACGAGTAGCCAGCTGGTCCACACTTGTAATCAAGGTCTGGACATTCATGTCTGCAGCAAGCATAGCCACTCTGAGGTAAAGGGGAAGGAGAAAAAAAAAAAAAAAAACTCAGAATCTTCTTTCTTATAATCCCTCTTCTGCAATGCATTAAACATTTAATAAGGGCCTGGCAAACTGTTATGACCCCAATGGCGAGGGTCTCAGAGGAACGTGGAAGTCTGCAGAATACAAAAATCCAGCTCATAGGGCAGTGGTAACTGGGTTGACCATATATCTACTCCTAACGCCAACACTAGAAGTAGCCGGGGATCATTCCTACGTTGATTCTAGATGACACGCGCCAGCCGGAGAATCTAGCTACCCCTAGTAGAGGAAAACAAAGACCTTTCTTGCCTCCAGAGAAGGGGACCCCAAAGCTGGATAGAAGCCCCCCACAAATAATGACGGTGAGGTAAGAGGAAATGACAAACACAGAAATGAACCAGGTTTAGCACAGAGAGGCCCGCTTACTGATAGCAGAATAAAGAAAGGTAACTTATATGGTCAACAAAAACCCTATCAAAATCCACACTGGAAATTCAAGAACCCCCGAACCGTCTAACGGTCCGGGGGGAGAACACCAGCCCCCTAGAGCTTCCAGCAAAGGTCAGGATATAGATTTGGAACAAGCTGGACAAAAATACAAAACCAAAACAAATAGCAAAAGCAAAAGGCAGACTTAGCTGATATAACTGGAACCAGGATCAGTAGACAAGAGCACAGCAGACTAGCTCTGATAACTACGTTGCCAGGCATAGAACTGAAGGTCCAGGGAGCTTATATAGCAACACCCCTAACTAACGACCCAGGTGCGGATAAAAGGAATGACAGAAAAACCAGAGTCAAAAAACTAGTAACCACTAGAGGGAGCAAAAAGCAAATTACAACACCAGAGCAAGGAGGCCTGTGAGATACCTCTGGAGTGGATGGTCTGATAACTGTGACTGATACTGATCTGAGTCAGTGAGAGACATCTGTGGGATACCTCTGAAGATAAGAGGGATCCGGGAACCTGTGTGGCACCAACATGTAACGGAAAGGGATCCGTATTATACTGACCGGGGTCAGAGAGAGAAAGAGAGACTGTGTTTACTCTATGGCAGTGTTCCCCAACTCCGGTCCTCAAGAGCCACCAACAGGACAGGTTTTCAGGATTTCCTTAGTATTGCACAGATGATTGAATGCTTGCCTGTCCAAGTGATGCAATTATCACCTGTGCAATACTAAGGAAATCCTGAAAACAAGACCTGTTGGTGGCTCTTGAGGACCGGAGTTGGGGAACACTGCTCTATGGGATACCTATCAGGATAAGAGGCATCCGGTAACCTGTGTGATGGACGCCAACAGGCAATGGATTGTAATCCGTGTCAGGGGCAGACACAGACAGCTTGGGGCCCCTGTGCAGGAAATGTGTCTGGGCCCCCCTCCTTTTAAGGCAACAAAGCTATATATATATATATATATATATATATATATATATATATATATATATATATACACACACACTAAGGGACTGTGCTATACATAAGTGAGTACACTTTATAGTAAGGGACTGTGTTAGACATAATAGTCGACAATAACGTTTCCTCCACCTTTCCCTGTTCCTAAATCCATTATAAATCCCCCTTCCTCCCATCCCAATCCCCCACACCCCTCATTGTCCTTCTCCCCCAGCATCCCACTATTGCCCTCTCCCCCACCTCTGTGATTGCCCTCTTCACGACCTCCATTATTGCTTTCTCCCCACCACCCCATTATTACCCATTCCACCAGCTCCATCATTGCCTCCTCCCCATCACACCATCATTGTCCTTTCCACTGCCACCATCATTGCCTTCTCCCCCACCACCCCATCATTACCCATTCCACCACCTCCATCATTTCCTACTCCCCCTCAACCCCCATTATTGCCCATTCACCACCTCCATCATTTCCTCCTCCCCCACCAACCCTGTCATTGCCCTCTCCATCAATCCAATTGTTGCTTTCTGCCCCATCATCCCCGTCATTGCTCTCTCTGTCAACCCAATCATTGCCTTCTGCCCCATCACTGCCCTCTCTGTCATCCCTATCATTGCCTTCTGCCCCATCACCCCCATCATTGCCCTCTCTGTCAACCTAATCATTGCCTTCTGCCCCATCACCCCCTCATTGCCCTCTCCTCCACCTACACACACAGCACAATTCACCTCCCTGCATACACACACACAGCACCATTCACCTCTCTGCACACAAAGACACACACACAGCACCATTCACCTCTCTGCATGCACACACAGCACCATTCACCTCTCTGCATACACACACACACAGACACACCACACCTCTGCACACGGTATTCTGAAGCGCACCATCGCTGGCAGCTTCCTGTCTCATACAGCCGTGGCGCTGAATGATGATGTCATTCAGCCACTGCTGTGTGAGCCATAACAGCTTCAGATCCAGGCCGGCGGGCATGCTGGGACTTCTGCTCCCTCGGGTATATGGGGCCAGCTTATGCCCTGTCCCCCAGTTATACAGCAGATGTCTCGTCCTCGTTGCTTCACATCCGAACACCCCCCACCTCGGGGACGGACACCCGCTCCTTACCTGCACCGGACTGCGCGGCTGGCACCTGGGGGCCCCGGTTGTGCTTGTGGTTGCCATGGTTTCGGGAGCAGCCGTGCAAACGGGCCTCTGAATTTCCCGGGATCTTGTGGCCTCGCCCCCCACAGTGCGCGGAGGATTGTGGAAGGATCGTTCAGTCAGCACTTGCACTGCAGCAAGAAAAGGTGGGAAGTGAGAGCGAGACGGATCCATTCCCTGCAGCTCTGCTCCCATTCTCTGTTGCAGGTAGCGGAGCTGCAGGGATTGCTCCCTGCCCGCCAGAGGTGTATCTAGCCTTTCCTGCACCCGGGGCAAAGGATCAGTTTGGCGCCCC
This sequence comes from Ranitomeya variabilis, assembly GCF_051348905.1. NCBI lineage: Eukaryota > Metazoa > Chordata > Amphibia > Anura > Dendrobatidae > Ranitomeya > Ranitomeya variabilis. The sequence continues at coordinate 731,777,354 of NC_135233.1, forward strand.
CCCCCAAACCTCCCCCATTAACTCTATTGAAACTGTATGACCAAGCCAAGGTACATTCCTGAATCCCCATAATGTTAAAATAGATACCAATAAAAGTAAAATTAATTGAGACATCAGTAGGTTAAGTGTTTTTGAATATCCATATTGAATCAGGAGGCCCATATAATCCTGCATAGAGGTTAATAATGGCCCCATAAGATGCTCCATAAAGATATTTGTGCCATATAGTGCTGCAGAAACGTTGATTATGGCCCCATAAGATGCTCCATAGAGACATTTGCCCTGTATAGTGCTGCAGAAACGTTGATTATGGCCCCATAAGATGCTCCATAAAGATATTTGCCCCATATAGTGCTGCACAAATGTTAATTATGGCCCCATAAGATGCTCCATACAGACACTTGACCCATATAATGCTGCACAAACGTTATGGCCCCATAAGATGCCCCATACAGACACTTGCCCCATTATAGTGCTGCACAAATGTTATGGCCCCATAAGATGCTCTATACAGACACTTGCCCCATATAGTGCTGCACAAACGTTATGGCCCCATAAGATGCTCCATACAGACACTTGCCCCATATAGTGCTGCACAAATGTTATGGCCCTATAAGATGCTCCATACAGACACTTGCCCCATATAGTGCTGCACAAATGTTATGGCCCCATAAAATGCTCCATACAGACACTTGCCCCATTATAGTGCTGCACAAACATTATGGCCCCATAAGATGCTCTATACAGATACTTGTTCCATTATAGTTCTGCACAAATGTTATGGCTCCATAAGATGCTCTATACAGACACTTGCCCCATATATTGCTGCACAAATGTTATGGCCCCATTAGATGCACCATACAGACACTTGCCCCATATAGTGCTGCACAAACGTTGATTATGGCCCCATACAGACAGTTGCCCCATTATAGTGCTGCACAAATGTTATGGCCCCATAAGATGCGCCATACAGACACTTGCCCCGTTATAGTGCTGCACAAACGTTATGGCCCCAAAAGATGCTCCATACAGACACTTGCCCCATATAGTACTGCACAAACGTTATGGCCCCATAAGATGCTCTATACAGACACTTGCCCCATATAGTGCTGCACAAACGTTGATTATGACCCCATACAGACACTTGCCCCATATAGTACTGCACAAACGTTATGGCCCTATAAGATGCCCCATACAGACACTTGCCTCATTTGCTGTTGCTGCGATAAATTTAAAAAAATCACATACTCACCTCTCCGTCGCTCAGGCCCCCGGTACTTTCAATATTCACCTGCTCCTCGTTCCAGCCGCCGCTCCATCTTCAGCACTGATGTTCAGGCAGAGGGTGCGCACGAACTACGTCACCGCGCCCTCTGACCTCAGCGTCACTGCTGAAGACTAAGCGGTGCTGGAACGAGGAGCAGGTTAATATCGCACTGTGCTCCCCTCCCCGTTATACTCACCTGCTCCTGGCGCGGTGCAGTCCCTGTTTCCTCGGCGCCGGCAGCTTCTTCCTGTACTGAGCAGTCACCATTACCACTCATTACAGTAATGAATATGTGGCTCCACCCCTATGGGAGGTGGAGCTGCATATTCATTACTGTAATGAGCGGTACCATGTGACCGCTCAGTACAGGATGAGGAGCCTCCTTGGACCGCCGCATCATCAGGCGGCCCGCTTTCGGCTGCGCCCGGGGCACATACCCCGGCTGCGGTGACGTAGTTAGTGCGCGCCCTCTGCCTGAACGTCACTGCTGAAGATGGAGCGGCGGCTGGAACGAGGAGCAGGTGAATATTGGAAGTGCCGGGGCCTGAGCAACGGAGAGGTGAGTATGTGATTTTTTTTTATTTATCGCAGCAACAGCAAATGAGGCAAGTATCTGTATGGGGCATCTTATAGGGACATAACGTTTGTGCAGTACTATATGGGGCAAGTGTCTGTATGGGGCCATAATCAACGTTTGTGCAGCACTATATGGGGCAAGTGTCTGTGTAGAGCATCTTATGTGGCCATAACATTTGTGCAGTACTATATGGGGCAAGTGTCTGTATGAAGCATCTTATGGGGCCATAACGTTTGTGCAGCACTATAATGGGGGAATTTATTGGTTATTTTAAAATTGCTTTCTTCTGTGATTAAGAAACCCATAAGTTTCTCTACAGCATGCTATGTTCTATAGGGGTTAATCAACCATGATAAAGGATGGGTTTTTTAGGTGAATAGGTCAGAGATGGGCAGGACACCTACTTACCATATCTCCACCTCAATGCAGTGTGTTTGGAGAGGAAAGTCTCAAGACTTGGCTCCAAGAGGAGTTGAGGACTTTGGATGTTACCTGTGGGTGAACTTTGTCTTTGTTTTGTAATAGGCTAGAAAGGCCACATTTACTTTGCTCAACTCTGCTACGGTTTATGCTGTGCTGTAATAAACTAGCAGGTGATTTGCCACAAGAGGCGTTCCTGTGTTTACCTCTGCAAGCAGCTGAGTGAGTCATCCCCTCACATGTGATGGAAAATGAGGGAATCAATCCAGGAACATGCATAGTGGCTGGTCCAGGTCCAACAGCCGCAACAGCTGGCCAGTCAACAGCAGCAAATGGCACAACAGGAAACAAAAAAGCTATTGACACAGCAGCTCCAACAACAGCAGCAGGGACAGCAAAAGGAGGTGCTAACGTAACAAATGGAACTCATCGCAGAGACAGTTCGTGGGAGGTGAGCGGTCTCCTCCCCAACTCCAGGTAATGACTTGTACATCCACAAAGCGAAAAGAAGAGCCTTGCAAAAGATGACCCTGAGGAATTATGTGGAAGCTTTTCTGACTGTTTTCAAGAGGGTGGCTGAATGGGAGAAACTACCACTAGAGCAATGAGCAGAGGTGCTGGCGCCATATTTGACAGGCGAACCCCAAAAGGCTCACTATGACTTAGCACTACAAGATGCCAAAGAATATGCCAAATAACAGACCAAAACCTTGGCATGCCTGAGAGTAACGATGTCTGTTAGAGCTCAGCGATTGCACCACTGGGCGTATGCTGGCAATAAATCCCCTTGCTCGCAGATGTTTGACTTGTTGCATCTAGTCCAAAAGTGGTTGCAGCAAGAGACTTACACTCCTGCCCAGATGGTTGAGCATGTGGTGATGAACAGGTTTATCCACTCCCTTCCAAGGCCAATACAGACCTGGGTTGCTCAGGGCGACCCTCGAAATGTGAACGACCTGGTTAGCCTGGTTGAGAGATACCAGGTTGTTGAAAAGTCCCTCAGGAAACCAGACATCACCACTTCCCATGGTGGATACCCAAAGGGGGACGGGTTCACCATGGAGGGTGTCTAGACACACAAATTGGGGTGTCCCAATCCTGCTGAGGGGTCCCCTAAGGGTGTTATTAAGGATGTGGTCTGTTGGCAATGTCACAATCCTCAGCATGTAGGCATTCCTTGTCATATGTCCCCTTAACCAATGGACTGCAGCCTAGGTGGACATTGCTCCTATTACATGCTTTCAAACATGCCACAATCACGCCTATCCTTAAAAAGCCAACCCTCGATCCAACAGCTATGTCCAGCTATCTGTTATGATCCCAATGGCAGAGGATCTCTGATATTCCGGCAAGATAGCAAAAATATCAATACTGCTCTAGGGAGGTGGAAACTGGGCTAACCGCATACCTGATCCTGACACAAACAACTAAAAGTAGCCGGTGAACGTGCCTACGTTGGTTCTAGACGTCTCGAGCCAGCCGGAGAACTGACTACCCCTAAAGGGAAAAAATAAGACCTCGCTTGCCTCCAGAGAAATTGAACCCCAAAGATATAGAAAGCCCCCAACAAATAATAACGGTGAGGCAAGAGGAAAACACAAACGTAGAGATGAACTAGATTCAGCAAAGTGAGGCCCAATAGTCTAGATAGCAGAAAATAGATAGTGGACTATGCGGTTAGCAGAAAACCCTACAAAACATCCACGCTGAACATTCAAGAACCCCCACACCGACTGACGGTGTGGAGGGAGAATATCAGCCCCCTAGAGCTTCCAGCGAGTCAAAAATCAAATGTAAAGCAAGCTGGACAAAAACACTGAATAATGCAAACGATCCAAATTGTACAAAACAGACTTAGCTTTTCTTGCATGAGGCAGACTGAAAGGAATCCGGAGGAGACCAAATAGGTCTGGATACAACGATGCCAGGCAAGAGACTGAGTCCAGAGGAGACTCAAATAGGAAACACCCGCTGCTTAACGACACAGCTGGAGCTCAGGCCTGCAACAAGACATACCTAACACAATACCGTTAGTGACCACCAGAGGGAGCCCAGAAACATAGTTCACAACAGTACCCCCCCCTTGAGGAGGGGTCACCGAACCCTCACCAAGCCCCCAGGGCGATCAGGATGAGCAGCGTGAAAGGCATGAACCAAATCAGCCGCATGAACATCAGAGGCGACAACCCAAGAATTGTCCTCCTGACCATAGCCCTTCCACTTAACCAAATACTGGAGTTTCCGTCTAGAGATACGAGAATCCAGAATCTTCTCCACCACGTACTCCAACTCGCCCTCAACCAAAACCGGGGCAGGAGGCTCAACAGCAGGAACCATAGGCACCACGTACCGCCGCAACAAGGACCTATGGAACACATTATGAATAGCAAAAGACGCTGGAAGGTCCAAGCGAAAAGACACCGGGTTAAGGATTTCCAAAATCTTATAAGGACCGATAAAGCGAGGCTTGAACTTAGGAGAGGAGACTTTCAAAGGAACATGCCGAGAAGACAACCAAACCAAATCCCCAACACGAAGTCGGGGACCCACACCGCGGCGGCGGTTGGCAAACCGCTGGGCCTTGTCTTGTGACAATTTCAAATTGTCCACCACATGGTTCCAAATCCGCTGCAACCTATCCACCACAGAATCAACCCCAGGACAATAAGAAGGTTCAACCTGACCCGAGGAGAAACGAGGATGAAAACCAGAGTTGCAGAAAAAGGGTGAAACCAAGGTGGCAGAACTAGCCCGATTATTAAGGGCAAACTCGGCCAGTGGCAAAAAGGTAACCCAGTCGTCCTGATCAGCAGAAACAAAACATCTCAAATAAGTCTCTAACGTCTGATTAGTTCGCTCGGTCTGGCCATTAGTCTGAGGATGAAAAGCCGACGAAAAAGACAAATCAATACCCATCTTAGCACAAAAGGATCGCCAGAATCTGGACACAAACTGGGATCCTCTGTCAGATACAATATTCTCAGGGATGCCATGCAAACGAACCACATTCTGAAAGAACAAAGGAACCAAATCAGAGGAGGAAGGCAACTTAGGCAAGGGCCCCAAATGGACCATTTTAGAAAAACGATCGCACACCACCCAGATGACAGACATCTTCCGAGACACCGGAAGATCCGAAATGAAATCCATGGAAATGTGCGTCCAAGGCCTCTTTGGGATAGGCAAGGGCAAAAGCAACCCGCTGGCATGAGAACAGCAAGGCTTAGCCCGAGCACAAATCCCACAGGACTGCACAAAAGAACGCACATCCCGCGACAAGGAAGGCCACCAAAAGGACCTGGCCACCAAATCTCTGGTACCGAAAATCCCAGGATGTCCCGCCAACACCGAAGAATGAACCTCAGAAATAACTCTGTTGGTCCATCCATCAGGGACAAACAATCTCTCTGGTGGACAACGATCAGGCCTATCAGCCTGAAATTTTTGCAGCCCTCGTCGCAAATCTGGGGAAATGGCAGACAAAATTACTCCCTCTCTGAGAATACCAGCCGGCTCAGAGACTCCCGGAGAATCAGGCACAAAACTCCTAGAAAGTGCATCAGCCTTCACGTTCTTCGAACCAGGCAGGTACGAGACCACAAAGTCAAAATGGGAGAAAAACAACGACCAACGGGCCTGTCTAGGATTCAGGCGCTTGGCAGACTCGAGGTAAATCAGATTTTTATGATCAGTCAAGACCACCACACGATGTCTAGCTCCCTCGAGCCAATGTCGCCACTCCTCAAATGCCCACTTCATGGCCAACAACTCCCGATTACCAACATCGTAGTTCCGCTCAGCAGGCGAAAATTTCCTTGAAAAGAAGGCGCATGGCTTCATCACGGAGCCATCAGAACTTTTTTGCGACAAAACAGCCCCTGCACCAATTTCAGAAGCATCAACTTCAACCTGGAAGGGAAGAGAGACATCCGGCTGGCACAAGACTGGTGCTGAAGTAAACCGACGCTTCAGCTCCCGAAAGGCCTCCACGGCCGCAGGAGACCAATTCGCAACATCAGAACCCTTCTTGGTCATATCCGTCAAAGGTTTAACCACGCTGGAGAAATTAGCGATAAAACGACGGTAAAAATTAGCAAAGCCCAAGAACGTCTGCAGGCTCTTAACAGACGTGGGCTGAGTCCAGTCATGAATGGCACGGACCTTAACTGGGTCCATCTCCACAGTAGAAGGGGAAAAAATAAAACCCAAAAAAGAAACCTTCTGTACCCCAAAGATACATTTTGAGCCCTTCACAAATAGAGCATTCTCCCGCAAAACCTGAAACACCATCCTGACCTGGTTCACATGGGACTCCCAATCATCAGAAAAAAACAAAATATCATCCAGATAAATAATCATAAATTTATCCAGATATTTCCGGAAGATGTCATGCATGAAGGACTGAAACACAGAAGGAGCATTAGATAATCCGAAAGGCATCACCAGGTACTCAAAATGACCCTCAGGCGTATTAAATGCCGTTTTCCATTCATCTCCCTGCTTTATGCGCACAAGGTTATACGCACCACGAATATCTATCTTGGTGAACCAACTGGATCCCTTAATCCGAGCAAACAAATCAGACAACAATGGCAAAGGATACTGAAATTTAACAGTGATCTTATTCAGAAGACGATAATCAATACAAGGTCTCAGAGACCCGTCTTTCTTGCCCACAAAAAAGAATCCTGCACCAAGAGGGGACGAGGATGGGCGAATATGTCCCTTCTCCAAAGACTCCTTTATATAACTCCGCATCGCGGCATGCTCTGGCACAGATAAATTAAAGAGTCGTCCCTTAGGAAACTTACTACCAGGAATCAAATCTATAGCACAATCCCAGTCCCTATGAGGAGGAAGGGCACTGGACCTGGCCTCATTAAATACATCCTGAAAGTCTGACAAAAACTCAGGGATCTCAGAAGGAGTAGAAGAAGCAATAGACACCAATGGAGTATCGCCATGAATCCCCTGACACCCCCAACTAGACACAGTCATAGCTTTCCAATCTAAAACTGGATTATGGGCCTGTAACCATCGCAGACCCAAAACGACAACATCATGCATTTTATGCAGTACCAAAAAACGAATCACCTCCTGATGTACAGGAGTCATGCACATGGTCACCTGCGTCCAATACTGAGGTTTATTCTCTGCCAATGGCGTAGAATCAATTCCGGTAAGTTCCGGACTGGACCAAGGGAACCCAGTGGACTTAGTGTATATGGACTTTTCCAAAGCTTTTGATACGGTGCCACACAAAAGGTTGTTACATAAAATGAGAGTAATGGGGATAGGGGAAAATATGTGTAAGTGGGTTGAGAGCTGGCTCAGGGATAGGAAACAAAGGGTGGTTATTAATGGAGCACACTCGGACTGGGTTGCGGTTAGCAGTGGGGTACCACAGGGGTCAGTATTGGGCCCTCTTCTTTTTAACATATTTATTAATGACCTTGTAGGGGGCATTCAGAGTAGAATTTCAATATTTGCAGATGACACTAAACTCTGCAGGGTAATCAATACAGGGGAGGACAATTTTATATTACAGGATGATTTATGTAAACTAGAAGCTTGGGCTGATAAATGGCAAATGAGCTTTAACGGGGATAAATGTAAGGTCATGCACTTGGGTAGAAGTAATAAGATGTATAACTATGTACTTAATTCTAAAACTCTGGGCAAAACCGTCAATGAAAAAGACCTGGGTATATGGGTGGATGACAAACTCATATTCAGTGGCCAGTGTCAGGCAGCTGCTACAAAGGCAAATAAAATAATGGGATGTATTAAAAGAGGCATAGATGCTCATGAGGAGAACATAATTTTACCTCTACAGAACTCTTTCTAACTCTACAGAAACAATTTACAATTATTCCTAAAATTCAGGAATTTAGATCTATCTCCAAAAAACGGCTCAGGAATAGGTATTTTTGGTTCAGACATAGGGCTATGGATAACAAAATCCTGAATGCTTTGCACCCTAGCAGCAAGCTGATCCACACTAGAAGTCAGAGTCTGGACATTCATATCTGCAGCAGAGTTTCAGCCACTCAGAGAAAAAGGGGATGGAAGAAGCTAGGCAAACTGCAGCAAAAAAAAACAAAACTCAGAACTTCTTTTTAATCCCGCTTCTGCGATGCATTAAACATTTTCTTTTGGCCTGGCATTCTGTTATGATCCCAATGGCAGAGGATCTCTGATATTCCGGCAAGATAGCAAAAATATCAATACTGCTCTAGGGAGGTGGAAACTGGGCTAACCGCATACCTGATCCTGACACAAACAACTAAAAGTAGCCGGTGAACGTGCCTACGTTGGTTCTAGACGTCTCGAGCCAGCCGGAGAACTGACTACCCCTAAAGGGAAAAAATAAGACCTCCAGAGAAATTGAACCCCAAAGATATAGAAAGCCCCCAACAAATAATAACGGTGAGGCAAGAGGAAAACACAAACGTAGAGATGAACTAGATTCAGCAAAGTGAGGCCCAATAGTCTAGATAGCAGAAAATAGATAGTGGACTATGCGGTTAGCAGAAAACCCTACAAAACATCCACGCTGAACATTCAAGAACCCCCACACCGACTGACGGTGTGGAGGGAGAATATCAGCCCCCTAGAGCTTCCAGCGAGTCAAAAATCAAATGTAAAGCAAGCTGGACAAAAACACTGAATAATGCAAACGATCCAAATTGTACAAAACAGACTTAGCTTTTCTTGCATGAGGCAGACTGAAAGGAATCCGGAGGAGACCAAATAGGTCTGGATACAACGATGCCAGGCAAGAGACTGAGCCCAGAGGAGACTCAAATAGGAAACACCCGCTGCTTAACGACACAGCTGGAGCTCAGGCCTGCAACAAGACATACCTAACAAAATACCGTTAGTGACCACCAGAGGGAGCCCAGAAACATAGTTCACAACAGCTATCGCCCAATATTGCTGCTCCCATTCGCTTCCAAATTCCTGGAGCAGCACGTCCACGCTGAACTTTCCTCCCACCTCTCATCTAACTTGCTCTTTGACAATCTGGTTTCCACCCCATCACTCAACTGAGACAGCCCTGACTAACAACCTACTTACAGCCAAAGCTAACGGACAATACTCTGTACTCCACACCTTCTAGACCTGTCCTCTGCTTTCGACACAGTTGACCACTGCCTCCTACTACAGATCCTCTCCTCTTTTGGCATCAAAGACCTCGCCCTATCCTCGATCTCCTCATACCTTTCCAACCGCACATTCAGCGTCTCCCACTCCCACACTACCTCCTCATCCCATCCTCTCTCTCTGTTGGAGTTCCCCAAGGCTCTGTTCTAGGACCCTTACTCTCTCAATCTATACACTCGGCCTGGGCAACTCAAAGTCTCATGGATTCCACCACCTTTATGCTGATGACACTCAGATCTACCTTTCTGGCCCAGACGTCACCTCCCTGCTGTCCAGAATCCCGGAGTATCTATCAGCCATATCCTCCTTCTTCTCCTCTCGCTTCCTCAAACTCAATGTGGACAAATCTGAACTCATCATCTTTCCTCCATCTCATAGATCTTCCTTACCTGACCTATCGCATTAAAGGACATCACGCTTTCCCCCGTACCGGAAGTCCGCTGCCTTGGAGTAACCCTCGACTCTGCCCTGCCCTTCAACCCGCACATCCAAGCTCTTTCCACCTCCTGTCGTCTCCAGCTCAAAAAATCTCCAGAACCCGTCCTTTCCTCAACTGTCAATCTACTAAAATTCTTGTGCATGACCTCATCATCTCCCGCCTTGACTACTGCAACATCCTTTTCTGTGGCCTCCCTGCTAACACCCTTGCACCTCTCCAGTCCATCCTTAACTCTGCTGCCTGACTAATTCATCTCTCTTCTCACTACTCCTCCGCTTCCCCCCTCTGCAAATCTCTTCACTAGCTCCCAATCCCTCAGCGTATCCAGTTCAAATTACTAATACTGACCTACAAAGCCATTTATAACCTGTCTCTTCCATATATCTCTGAACTAATCTCCCGATATCTTCCCTCACGTAATCTCCAGTCCTCCCAAGACCTCCTTCTGTCCTCCACACTTATTCGCTCCTCACCCAACCGCCTACAAGACTTCTTCCGAACATCCCCCATCCTCTGGAATTCTTTGCCCCAACACATCCGACTATCAACCACATTCGGATCCTTCAGACGGAACCTGAAAACCCACCTCTTCAGGAAAGCCTACAGCCTGCACTGACCCTGCTACCTCCTCACCACTACCGAAGCTACCGCCTCACCAACACAGGAGCTCCTGCAACCCTCAACCTATTGTCTCCATCCCCACCATCCTCTAGAATGTAAGCCCGCAAGGGCAGGGTCCTCGCCCCTCTGTATCAGTCTGTAATTGTTAGTTTGCTTACTGTAAGCGATATCTGTAATTTGTATGTAACCCCTTCTCATGTACAGCACCATGGAATGGTGCTATATAAATAAATAATAATAATAAATAATAATAATAATATTGCGCATGTCCGGCCTGCAGTGGGGACTGTCAACCCGGCGAGGGGCCGCAGGCATGTACCGTGTCCATCAATGGGATACTGGTTCTTGGACTTTTGGACTCTGGAAGTCTAGTGACCCCAATCAATGCTACACTGCCCCACAAGTTGATCCCCAATAAGTTTGAGGGCATCCACTGCATACATGGAGATGCCAAGGACTACCCTGTGGCGAAAGTGACCATGGGAATAGACTGTGGTACTAAATCACATGAAGTTGGGGTAGTAAAGGACTTGATACATCCTGTCATATAGGGGCAGGAGTTTTCATTATTTTGGAACTTGTGGCAAAAGCGGGCTGCACAGAGTCTCCAGGACAAATGTCAGGTCCCCCTGGAAGAGACCCCATCTAAAAACAAAGATGGAGGAGTTTCTCCTATGTGTCCTCGCTGGAGAAGGGGATGAGATGGTGACAAAGAAGCCCAATTTCCCTGAGTTATAAGTGCCCAAATAGAACTTTGGGACTGCTCAACTTCGGATCCTACCTTAAAGGTGGCATTTGACAATGTTACCATATGTAATGAGGCTGCTCAAGAGTCGGGTGCTGGCACCAGGTTCCCACATTTTGCTGTCAATGGTGATTTATTGTATTGGGTGGCCAAACTGAGGGAAGGTGACATCGTGGAGCAGCTGTTGGCTCCAGGACCCTACAGGTGGAGGGTTTTAGACATGGCACATTCACATGTTTTGGGGGGACATCTGGAGGTAGAGAAAACTCAAGAGAAAGTAATTCAGATTGTTCTATTGGCCAGGATGTTACTGGGAGATCCTAAATTATTGTAGGTCCTGCCCCACTTGCCAGATAACCGCTCCTACTTCTTACTTCCGATGTCCCTTAGTTCCGTTACCTGTGATAGAGGTCTTTTTTTATGAGAGGATTGCCGTGGAACAAGTAGGTCTCCTAGTTAAGTCTGCATGGGGCCATCAGTACATCCTAGTGGTCATGGACTATGCGACCCAGTACCCTGAAGCGGTGCCACAAAGGAACTCTTCGGCTAAGAGTATTGCCCGAGAGCTTATCCATATCTTTGCAAGGACGGGCCTGCCAAAGAAGATTTTTACGGACCAGGGAACCCCTTTTTATCAGCAATGTGATGAGGGTGTAGAGTCCTCCAGATTGTCTAGCTGTGAACCTCAGTTTACCATCCGCAGGCCAATGGCCTTGTAGAGCACTTCAATAAGACCTTAAAGGCTATGCTCAAGAAGGTCATTGAGAAGGATGGTCGAGACTGGGATTATCTGCTTCCATTTCTACTCTTCTCCATCAGAGAAGTTCCTCAAGCCTCCACTGGTTTCTCGCTATTCGAGCACCTGTACGGTTGTCATCTGCGAGGTCTCATGGACATTGCCAATGAAACCTGGGAAGCTGAGGTCACACCACACCGGAGTGTCATTGAGCATGAGGCACAGTTGCAGGCGAGGATGGTGCAAGTAATGCCTATCGTGAAGGAGCATCTTCACCAGGCACAGGCAACACAGGCAAGGGTATTTAACCGATCAGCAATGCTGAGGCAGTTCCAGCCCGGGGACCGCGTGCTAGTGCTTATTTCCATGGTGGAGAGCAAGTTCCTAGTGAAGTGGCAAGGCCCATACGAGGTGGTAGAAAAACTAGGTGAGGTGAATTACAAGGTACAACAGCCCAGTTGAAGGAAGCCGCACCAAGTATATCATGTCAACTTGCTCAAGCCATGCTGAGACCGGGAATCGCTGGAATCTCCCTTCCTGGGAGCCCGTACTGAAGCCAAAGTGGAGGAAGTCACAATTTCAGAGACCATAACACCGGCCTAGAAACAATAGTGTAGGGAGCTGCTGCAGCAGAACTGTGACCTATTCTTGGAGTTGACAGGGCATACACAAGTTGTGGAGCACAACGTGTTAACAGAGCCACATGTAAGGGTGAACCGCAAGCCCTCTAGGATTTCCGAAGCATGCCAGGATATAATATCAAAGGAGGTTAAGAGAATGCTAGATCTCGGTATGATAGTCAAAAAGTGGATAATCAAGTCCCATCATCCTCGTGCCGAAGCCAGATGACGAGTGGCAGTTTTGTAATGACTACAGCAGGCTGAACAAGGTGTCCAGGTTTGATGCGTATCCGGCACCCTGTGTGGACGAACTCATTGAGAGACTTGGATCCACGAGGTACAACCCTTGACCTGACACCAAAGGACTACAGGCAGATCCCCATGAGTCCCAGAGTGTCAAGGAGAAGACAGCCTTCTTGATGCCTGATGAGTGTTTCCAGTACACTAGAATGCCCTTTGGACTGCAGGGGTGCCCAGATACCGTCCAGAGGGCGATGGATCGGATTTTGGCTCCACATAAGAAGTATGCCGCAGCCTACCTACCCTAACTGCAGTAGTCATCTATATATAGGCGATCCTGGATGCTTTAAGAAAAGCTGGGTTCACTGTAAATCCGAAAAAGTGTGCCATATGAAAGGAAGAGGCCAAGTACTTAGGCTATGTCGTCGGTAGAGGCGAACTCAAGCCACAGTTAAAGATGATCGAGGCAATTCAGAAGTGGCTGCAACTACTTTCCAAGAAGCGAGAGCGTTTCTTGGAATTGTGGGATATTACTGGCGGTTTATCGCAAGTTTAGCCATAATTGTCACATCGTTAATTGAATTCCTCAAGGATGGTGAATTGGAGTACTGACACAAAGGTTTCATTTCAGAAGAAGAAAGCGGGCTCTGTGCAAACATCCGGTTCTGGTCACACCGGACTTTAACAAAGAATTCATGGTCCAGATGGGTGCTTCAAAAGTTGGGTTGGGGAAGAGCATTCCATCCCGAATCTGAACTATGCGATTGTTGAGAAGGAGTGCTTAGTCATAACATGGGCCATGGATACACTGAAATATTACCTTCTAGGCCATAGGTTTAATCTAGTGTCAGACCAGGCCCCTCTGAGCTAGTTAAGGGAGGAGAAGGGTAAGAATGCCCAGGTAACTAGGTGGTTCTTAGCCCTTCAAGATTTCAGTTTCCACGTAGACCATAAACCAGGCAAGTTACATGGTAACACTGATGCTCTCTCCCGAATCCCCTATCTAAAGGTGCCAAAACCCCCGACATTGGGCAGAGGGGAGATATGGGACAGGGTCACTGGCACTGTATGTGTGGGGAGATATGGGTCATGAAGATTGCTTTCTTCCGTTTCTCTCCAGAATGCTGAAGGGGTTAATCAGCCATGATAAGGGACAGGTTTTCTAGGTGAGTAGGTCAGATATGGGCGGGACACCTACTCACCATATCTCCACCTCAAGGAAGTGGCTGGGGAGTTAAATGTTGAGCCACTGTTTTTTTTTCATTGTTGTGTGTTTGGATAGGAAAGTCTCCAGACGTGACTCCAGGAGGAGCTGAAGACTTTGAGTATTACTTATGGGTAAATCCCAAAGGAAAATGGGATTCTGATGAACTTTGTCTTTGTTTTGTTTTGCCATTAGGCCAGAAAGGCCTTATTTACTTTGCTACGGTTTATGCAGTCCTTTAACCCCTTCACCCCGAAGCCTGTTTTCAACTTCCTGACCAGGCCATTTTTTTTTTCAATTCTGACCACTGTCACTTTATGAGGTCATAACTCTGAAAAGCTTCAATGGATCCTGGTGATTCTGAGACTGTTTTCTCGTGACATATACTTTGATAGTGGTAAAATTACTTTGATATGACCTGCGTTTATTTGTGAAAAAAACTGAAATTTGGCGAAAATTTTACAATTTTTTAAATTTTTGTTTTTATGCCCTTTAATTAGAGTCATATCATACAAAATAGTTAATACATAACATTACCCACATGTCTGCTTTACACAATTTTGGAAACATAATTTTTTTTGTTAGGAAGTTATAAGGGTTAAAAGTTGACCAGCAATTTCTCATTTTTACAACTAAATTTACCACACCATTTTTTTTAGGGACCACCTCACACTTGAAGTGACTTTGAGGGGCCTATATGACAGAAAATGCCCAAAAGTGACACCATTCTAAAAACTGCACCCCTCAAGGTACTCAAAACCACATTCAAGAAGTTTATTAACCCTTCAGCTGCTTCACAGGCATTTTTGGAATGTTTAAAAAAAATTGAACATTTAACTTTTTTTCACAAAAATTTTACTTCAGATCCAATTTGTTTTATTTTACCAAGAGTAACAGGAGAAATTGGACCACAAAAGTCATTTTACAATTTGTCCTGAGTATGCCGATACCCCATACGTGGAGGTAAACCACTTTTTGGGCACATGGCAGAGCTCGGAAGGGAAGGAGCGCCATTTGACTTTTCAATGCAAAATTTGCTGGTATTGAGATCGGACACCATGTCACGTTTGGAGAGCCTCTGATATGCCTAAATAGTGGAAGCCCCCCACAAGTGACAACATTTTGGAAAGTAGACCCCCCTAGGGAACTAATCTAGATGTATGGTGAGCACTTTGAACCCCCAAGTGCTTCACATAAGTTTATAATGTAGAGCCGTAAAAAAAAAATAATTTTTTTCACAAAAATGATTGTTTCGCCCCAAATTTTTTATTTTCCCAAGGGTAACAGGAGAAATTCGACCCCAAACGTGGTTTTACAATTTGTCCTGAGTATGCTGATACACCACATATGGGGGGAACCACCGTTTGGGCGCTTGGCAGAGCTCGGAAGGGAAGGAGCGCTGTTTTGGAATGCAGACTTTGATGGAATGGTCTGCGGCCGTCACGTTGCATTTGCAGAGCCCCTGATGTACCTAAACAGTAACCCCCACAAGTGACCCCATATTGGAAACTAGACCCCCCAAGGAACTTATCTAGATGTGTTGTGAGAACTTTGAAGCCCCAAGTGTTTTGCTAAAGTTTATAATGCAGAGCCGTGAAAATAAAAAATATTATTTTTTTCCACGAAAATGATATTTTAGCCCCCAAATTTTTATTTTCACAAGGGTAACGGGAGAAATTGGACTGCAAAAGTTGTTGTCCAATTTGTCCCGAGTACGCTGATACCCTATTTGTGGGGGGAAGGAGCACATTTTACTTTTTGAACGAAGAATTGGCTGCAATTGAGATAGGACGCCATGTCGCGTTTGGAGAGCCCCTGATGTGCCTAAACAGTGCAAACCCCCCAATTCTAACTCCAACCCTAACCCCAATACACCCCTAAGCCTAATCCTAACCATAACCCTAACCACCCCCCTAACCCCAACACACCCCTAACCCTAATACCAGCCCTAATCTCAACCCTAATCATAACCCTAACCACACCCCTAACCCTGACACACCCCTAACCCTAATCCCAACTCTAACCCCAACCGTAAACATAATCCAAACCCTAACTTTAGCCCTAACCCCAACTTTAGCCCCAACCCTAACTTTTGCCCGAACCCTAACGTTAGCCCCAACCCTAACCCTAATGGGATAATGGAAATAAATACATTTTTTTTTTTATTATTTTTCCCTAACTAAGGGGGTGATAAAGGGGGGTTTGATTTACTAATTATAGAGGGTTTTTATGTTGGCAGCTGTCACACGCTAAGAGACGCTTTTTTTTATTGCAAAAAATAGTTTTTGCATCACCACATTTTGAGAGCTATAATTTTTCCATATTTTGGCCACAGAGTCATGTGAGGTCTTGTTTTTTGCGGGACGAGTTGACATTTTTATTGGTACCATTTTCGGGCACATTACATTTTTTGATCGCTTTTTATTCCAATTTTTGGGAGGCAGAATGAACAAAAACCAGCAATTCCTTAATTTCTTTTAGGGGGGTGTTTATACCGTTCCGTGTGTGGTAAAATTGATAAAGGAGATTTATTCTTTGGGTTAGTATGATTACAGCGATACCTCATTTATATCATTTTTTTATGTTTTGGCGCTTTTACACAATAAAAACTTTTATTTGAAAAATAATTGTTTTTGCATCACTTTATTCTGAGAGCTATAACTTTTTTATTTTTCTGCTGATGATGCTGTATGGTGGCTTTTTTTTTGCGGGACAAGATGATGTTTTCAGCGGTACAATGTTTATTTATATCCGTCTTTTTGAACACATTTTATTGCACTTTTTGTTCGGCAGTATGATAAAGCATTGTTTTTTGCCTCGTTTTTTATTTATTTTTTTGCGGTGTTCACTGAAAGGGTTACCTAGTGGGATAGTTTTATAGAGCGGGTTGTAACGGACGGGGCAATACCAAATATGTGTATTTTTAGTGTTTTTATTTACATAAATAAATGGATTTATTGGAAAATATTTATTTATTTTTTCTTTATTTGGGTATTTTTTTAAATTTTTTTTTACTTTATAACATTGTCCCAGGGTGGGACATCACTATATTACCTCAGATCGCTGATCTGACATTTTGCATAGCACTGTGTCAGATCAGGAGGCTTTCCGGCGCCTGTTCTCAGCAGGCGCCGGGAAGCCACCTCACTTCAGGACCCGGAAGGAGCCCGCGGCTATTTGGATCCGGGGACTCCATGGAGAACACCGGAACAATGCGATCGCATCGCGTTGTTCCGGTGGGAGAGAGCAGGGAGCACCCATCCCTGCGAGATGCCCCTCTATGTCGCTGTCACTACTGACAGTGGCATCAGAGGGGTTAAATGCCCACGATCGGTGCTAGCGCCGATCGTGGGCATTACTGTGGGGTGTCAGCTGTCACAAACAGCTGACACCCGCACGCGATCGCCGCGGTGCTCACCGTGAGACCGTGCGTTCATGCCACCGTACTAATACTGCGGTTTGCGGGAAATCAGTTCCCGCAGAGCAGTACTAGTACGGCGCATGTCGGGAAGGGGTTAATAGACCTGCAGGTGATTTACCACAAGAGGAATTCCTGTTTTTACCTCTGCAAGCAGCTGAGTGAGTCAACCCCTCACAAGATATATACATGAATATGCTCAAAATACATATAATCCTATCTTCATATACTTGATAATTATTCATAATGGTGGATTATATCTTGCCTCATGTTCATACCTAGTGGTACTCGCGTTTTCAATACATACATCCACGGTTATTCTCCATTTATTAATTTCATTTTGTGATCTCCTCCTCGGACCAGTATGAATACTCTCTCTATATCAATTATTTTTAAACTATCTGCAGTTCCATTATGACGGTCGATAAAATGTTTGGTAGCCACAGAGCTTTTAAATCTTAAGGTATTATCTGCATCCGAGACATGCCTTTTCGTTCTAATTTTGTAGCGGTCCTGTAGTGCAACCTACGTATTGCAGGTTGCAAATCGTACATACATTACAAACACAGTATTGCAATTGATACGTTTTAATTTTGGATTCTTTGTTCGTAGCTACTTAACTGAATTTATTTGATTTTGTCACATAATTGCAACATGTGCATTTATGACCGCATTTATAAAAACCTGTCCTGCGCAACCATATTGGACTATTAGTTTTTTGTGGGCGAAAGTATATTTCCTAGTGTGGGAGCTCTTTTAGATATAAAATTAACGGTCAATATTAGAATCGTATTTAACTTTTTATCCTGCAGTAACATACCGTATATACTCGGGTGTAAGCCGACCCGAGTATAAGCCGAGGCATCTGCCACGAAAAACTGGGTACGCGTATTGACTTGAGTATAAGCTGGGTATGCATTGTCCCCTTATCCCTTTCCTGTTATGCATGACTCTCCATCCCTGTTATTGTATGCATGGCTCCCCCGTCCCTGTCATTGTATGCATGGCTCCCCAGTCCCTGTCATTGTATGCATGGCTCCCCAGTCCTTGTCATTGTATGCATGGATCCCCAGTCCTTGCCATTGTATGCATGGCTCCCCAGTCCCTGTCCTGGTGTGCATGGCTCCCCAGTCCCTGTCTTGGTGCGCATGGCACCCCAGTCCCTGTCCTGGTGTGCATGGCTCCCAAGTCCCTGTCCTGGTGTGCATGGCTCCCCAGTCCCTGTCCTGGAGTGCATGGCTCCCCAGTCCCTGTCCTGGTGTGCATGGCTCCCCAGTCCCTGTCCTGGTGTGCATGGCTCCCCAGTCCCTGTCCTAGTGTGCATGGCTCTCCGGTCCCTGTTTTGGTGTGCATGGCTCCCCAGTCCCTGTCCTGGTGTGCATGGCTCCCTAGTCATATTCATTACCTTAATTAGGGGTGCCACATGATCGCTTGGCTGGAAGAGCTGCAGGTGCCAGCGGCCGGAACGAGATGCAGTGCCAGCCACAAGGGCGCATCGGTAGGTGAGAATGATGAGTGCTGGAAGCCGGCGGCTGGCACTGTGTGCTATTATAGCAGCGGCACAGGCTTTAGCCACAGCTGCTATCTCCGGCCTCTGTGACCAGCTGCTCTGCCACCCCCCCCTCCCCGGGCAGCTTTCTGGGACCGTGACTCGTGTATAAGCCGAGGGGGCGTTTTCAGCACAAAAAAAGTGCTGAAAAACTCGGCTTATACACGAGTATACATATATGGTAGGTATATTTCTTTTAACCCCATTCTGACATCCAACGTACTATTCCGTCCATGTGGGCTGGGCCCATATGACCATAGACGGGATAGTACGTCGAGGCCGATCGGCCACGCACACGGGTGGTGTGCAGCCGATCGGGGCCGGGTGTCAGCTGATTCTCACAGCTGACACCCGGCACCAAGTGCTAGGAGCGGTCACAGACCACTCTTGGCACATTAACCCCCAGAACACTGCGATCGAACAAGATCGCAGCGTTCCAGTGGCATAAAGAAGCATCGTGCAGGGAGGGGGTTCCCTGCGTGCTTCCCTGAGACCCTCAGTACAATGCGATGTGATCGCGTTGTTCTGAGGTTCTCCTGCCTACAGACCCCTGGATCCAAGATGGCCACGGGTCCTTCCGGGTCCTGCAGGGAGGTGGTTTGTCAGTGCCTGCTGAGAGCAGGACCTGAGAAGCCTCCTTCACTGCCTGTGAGATCGCTGATCTGACACAGTGCTGTGCAAGTCAGATCAGTGATCTGACTTTATACAGTGATGTCCCACCCTGGGACAATGTAAAAATGTTAAAAAAATATATATATATTATACAGTGTAAAAATATTTTTTAAAATTCCTAAATAAAGAAAAAATAGATATTGTTCCAATAAATTTCTTTATGTAAATAAAAAAAACTATAAAAGTACACATTTAGTATCGCCACGTCCATAATGACCCGTCCTAGAAAACTGTCCCACTAGTTAACCCCTTCAGTGGACACCGTTAAAAAAAATAAACGAGTCAAAAAACAATGCTTTATCATCATACTGCTGAACGAAAAGTGGAATAACACATGATTAAAAAGACGGATATAAATAAACATGGTACCGCTGAAAAACGTCATCTTGTCCCGCAAACAACGAACCATGACACAACGTCATCAGCAAAAAAATAAAAAAGTTACAACCCTCAGAATAAAGCAATGCAAAAATAATTATTTTTTAGATAAAATAGTTTTTACTGTATAAAAGCGCCAAAACATAAAAAAATTATATAAATCAGGTATTGCTGTTTTTGTACTAACCCAAAGAATAAAACTGCTTTATCAATTTTACCACACGCGGAACGGTATAAACGCCCCCCCCTAGAAGAAATTTATGAATTGCTGGTTTTTGTTCATTCTGCCTCCTAAAAATCCTAATAAAAGCGATCAAAACATGTCATGTGCCCAAAAATGGTACCAATTAAAACAGCAACTCGTACCGCAAAAAAACAAGACCTCACATGACTCTGTGGGCCAAAATATGGAAAAATTATAGCTCTCAAAATGTGGTGATGCAAAAACTATTTTTTGCAATAGAAAGCGTCTTTTAGTGTGTGACAGCTGCCAAACATAAAAACCCGCTATAAATAGTAAATCAAAACCCCCTTTATCACCCCATTAGCTAGGGGAAAAAAATAAAATAAAAAAATGTATTTATTTCCATTTTTCCATTAGGGTTAGGGCTAAAGTTAGGGTTGGGGCTAAAGTTAGGGTTAGAGTTGGGGTTAGAGATGGGGTTAGGGTTTGCATGGCGTTTACGTTTGGGGTTAGGGTTGGGATTAGGTTTAAGGGTGTGTCAGTTAAAGGTGTGGTTAAGTTTATGGCTAGAGTTGGGGTTAGGGGTGTGTTGGGCTTAGGGTTGGGATTAGGTTTAGGGGCGTGTTTGGGTTAGGAGTGTGGTTAGGGTTATGGTTAGGGTTGGGATTAGGGTTAGGGGTGTGGTCGGGTTAGAGTTGGAATTAGAAGTGGGGGTTTCCACTGTTTAGACACATCAGGGGCTCTCCAAACGTGACATGGCATCCGATCTCCATTCCAGCCAATTCTGCGTTGAAAAAGTAAAACGGTGCTCCATCCTTTCCAAGCTCTGGCATGCGTCCAAACAGTGGTTTACCCCCACATATGGTGTATAAACTTACTCAGAACAAATTGGACAACAACTTTTGTGGTCCAATTTCCCCTGTTACCCTTGGAAAAATAAAAATTTGGGGGCTAAAAAAAATCATTTTTGTGGGAAAAAAATATTTTTTTTTATTTTCTCGGTTCTGCGTTATAAACTTTAGTGGAACACTTGGGGGTTCAAAGTTCTCACAACAAATCTAGATAAGTTCCTTGGGGGGTCTAGTTTCCAATAGAGGGTCACTTGTGGGGGGTTTCTACTGTTTAGGTACATCAGGGGCTCTGCAAACGCAATGTGACACCAGCAGACCAATCCATCTAAGTCTGCATTCCAAAACGGCGCTCCTTCCCTTTCAAGCTCTGCCATGCGCCCAAACGGTGGTTCCACATCACATATCAGCGTACTCAGGACAAATTGCACAACCACTTTTGGGGTCCAATTTCTTCTGTTACCCTTGGGAAAATAAAAAATTGGGGGCAAAAAGATCTTTTTTAAAAAAATATTTTTTTTATTTTTACGGCTCTACATTATAAACTTTTGTATTTTATTATAAACTTCTGTGAAGCACTTGGGGGTTCAAAGTGCTCACCACACATCTAGATTAGTTCCTTAGGGGTACAACCAAAACAATTCCTCCAACAATAAATACACTATGATCCTCTTCAAATCCAATAACTCACAACCAATAGAGCAAATGAAGTAGCAACACAATCTAAATTATAAAAATTAAATATCTTTTATTACAAATATATAGCAGAAAATAAAATAAATTTCTCAGAAGAACAATATCACATATAATAAATAGCAAGGGGTACCATTCCCCAATAATCATGGACAATCATAACAAGAGATAAAGCATATAGAGATCTATGACCTATACAACCTGCTAATGACACATATCATGATAATGATATGTATATCCATGCTGGTTATTTATAAAAATATGTATAATTTAGTGACAGTCAGTGCCAGCATGCATATCCATATATATATATATATATATCAGGGCCGGACTGGCCATTTGGCAATTCTGGCAAATGCCAGAAGGGCTGGTCTGGTTGTGGGCTGCCTTGTCTGCTACGTTGTTAACAGAATCAAAGTTCTCAAGACACCCATACTGTTAACAGTTGTGACGGAGCACAAAGCCGGTCACGCCGTCACTTACCCCAGCATGCCGTGGGTATAATTAGAAATATTGGTCTTCTAGTAAATCTTCCTTTCCTCCATCCAGGGTAATATTAGTAATATATCTCATCTAGTTCATGGGGACGGGGACAACATGGGCCCGTGTGATTTCAAATGCCAGGGCTGAATTTCATCCCCAGTCCGTACCTGATATATATATATATATATGTCTCTAGTGGATCCGCAGTGCATATAACTACCTCATATTCATTGCCCAAAAGGGCTCTCGGGAAATGTTATAGCTAAAATGGCTCAATTAGTTGTCATGCTAAATATAAAAGAATACATCAATTACCTGCTGTCATATTTGTAATAGGGTGACAGTCCGTGGCTACACCTCAACGCACGTTTCACCGCCTCTGCAGTTTCATCAAGAGGTGAGAAATTTTATTTTCTGCTATATATTTGTAATAAAAGATATTTAATTTTTATAATTTTGATCATGTTGCTACTTCATTTGCTCTATTGGTTGTAAGTTCCTTAGGGGGTCTACTTTCCAAAATGGTGTCACTTGTGGGGGGGGGGGTTTCAATGTTTAGGCACATCAGGGGCTCTCCAAACGGAACATGGTGTCCTATCTCAATTCCAGCCAATTTTGCACTGAAAAGTCAAATGGCGCTAGTTCCCTTCCGAGCTCTACCATGCGCTTGAACAGTGATTTACCCCCACATATGGGGTATCAGCGTACTCAGGACAAATTGCACAACAACCGTTGGGGTCCAATTTCTCCTGTTACCCTTGGGAAAATAAAACAAATTGGATGTGAAGTAAATTTTTTGTGAAAAAAAAAGTTAAATGTTCATTTTTATTTTTTTAAAAACATTCCAAAAATTCCTGTGAGGCACCTGAAGGGTTAATAAACTTCTTGAATGTGGTTTTGAGCACCTTGAGATGTGCAGTTTTTAGAATGGTGTCACTTTTGGGTATTTTCTATCATATAGACCCCTCAAAGTAACTTCAAATGTGATGTGGTCCCTAAAAAAAAATGGTGTAAAAATGAGAAATCGCTGATCAACTTTTAACCCTAATAACTTCTTAACAAACAAAAAAATTGGGTACCAAAATTGTGCTGATGTAAAGTAGACATGTGGGAAATGTTACTTATTAAGTATTTTGTGTGACATATCTCTATGAATAAAGAGCATGAGAATTCAAAGTTGGAAAATTGTGAAACTTTCAAAATTTTCGTCAAATTTCTGTTTGTTTCACAAATAAATGCAAGTCAAATAAATTTTACCACTATCATGAAGTACAATATGACACGAGAAAACATTTCAGAATCATTGTGATCCATGGAAGCGTTCCAGAGTTATTACCTCATAAACGGACGGTGGTCAGAATTGCGAAAATTGGCCCAAACATTAACATGCAAACCACTCTTGGGGTTAAGGGGTTAATGATTTT
The DNA here is from genome assembly GCF_051348905.1 of Ranitomeya variabilis. Taxonomy (NCBI): domain Eukaryota; kingdom Metazoa; phylum Chordata; class Amphibia; order Anura; family Dendrobatidae; genus Ranitomeya; species Ranitomeya variabilis. Next base: position 731,801,039 of record NC_135233.1, read on the forward strand.
CTTAATTTCTAGAAATTCTAGTCTGTAACTAGTACAAAAATTAATACCCTCCAAATTATCACAATCAGTTTTATCTTGTAACATGTTTACATTTCCCACTATGTTTTTCGCTCTGCAACTTCCAGTTAGGATAGTGTCTTTGTTTTAATTTATTTTACGTGTTCTGATTCTTTTGTTCCATAATAGTGGAATTATGTTTAAGAAGAAATTCCAATGTTGGATAGAGGAATATAAGGAAATGCCATTAGAATGCCATTTTTGATTGTTCAAAGATTAAATGAAATATTTAGTATCTCTGATGAAACTTGATAGATTTCTAACCAACGGTAGTAAATATAAATCCACTCATTGAGTTAATCGCTCTCCTATATCTTCTATCGCCACCACAATATGCAGGAGATGTAGTATGATCAGACCATGCCGTGGTACGGTCAGATGGGGCCATTACACAGTACACAGCAGGGGCACATTTATAAGATTATTTCAGCACAGGGACATTTTACTTAAACAAATCCAATTGTGGAACTTATTATTATTCCAAGATCTATTGATTAAAATTAACTTTTGCTCGTGGGAAAACCCCTTTAATCCTTGAGCTGTATTGATCGTGCATTGTGTAGAGATAATTATCAAGTTATCAAGCTGTGGGTGGTTCGGAGATTGTATCTGACAAAAAGGAGACCTAACAGTAGACTGCTGCTACTCTTGAAACTGTTTCGCACTTTGTGTGAGTGTAGCAAAGCATGTGTACGACTTAAAATGAATGAAACCTATAATCAGACCTTTTGCTGTATGCTGATGAAGAGCAAACACCCCAAAACATGTGTCTGTAATTAAAGTGTCTGGTTTGGCTTTTATCTTACTATAAGTCATGTTGCAAGGCTCTTTAAAGGGACAATATTCACTTTTACTATTGCTACTGCCAATAGGTGGCACTAGTGTTCGAGAGTTCTTCTTTCCTGAAGAGGCAATTGCCTTTTTGATATCCCAGGGGAGCCTTGCATAACATATAAGTGTCCTTACAGCGGCTTGGCATTCTCCTCAATGAGAGAAGTTACCCCTTAAACTCCCATCAGAAGCCTCTCATCCAGCCAAATCAGACCACTTGATGTGGGACAAATATCCTTAAACACATGTCTGCAAATTTAGTGTCTGCTTTAGCGTTTCTCCGAAGTCATGTGGCAATACTTATTACAGGGTCGATATTGACTTTTAGGATTCCTACTTCCAATAGATGGCACTAAAGTTCAAGTCCTCTTCCTCTCTGAAAATGCAATTTTCTTATTTATCCACTGAGATAAGGGGCAGACACACCACATGTGCAGCCGATGCAGCAGCATCAGGGCCCGAAGGCTCCGGTTGGCCCCTGCAGGGCGGCTAACACAGAGGGCAATCTGGTCTGTTTATCTGGCACTGAGAGGCCCCTGGCAAGATTGCCCTCATGTGTGGCGGGCAGGGAGTGATCCCTGCAGCTCTGTTGCCCACAGGAGAAAATGGCAGCGGAGTGCAGGCGCAGGAATCCATCCTGCCCGCACTGTCTGACACAGAAGCATTCAGCACCCTTCTGTGTCAGAGAGAAAGTTGACATAATTGTCATTTAGACTCTAGGCATGTTGTTGCTGCTAGTTTCAGCAGATAAACTCTTCAATAACCGTGGCTATATTTGACAGAGAGCTAATCCATGAGGGTATGGTATTAACGATATGACTATTCGTTAAATTAGAGAAATACATCCTCTTCTTAATCTATAGTATTGCTCACAAATGCACCTCATCTATGAACTACCAGGGTCTATCTAATAAATGACCCTGAACCAATTTGGTATATCAACTCAAGAAGAATATATCTATGCAGGCTTTTTTGATTAAGCACTTTAAGCACATTAGCACTTTAGATAATATTGGTGTTGGTGATGGTTTTTCTTTGTTAGTCCCCTTTAGGGTCCCAAGGGAGAGCCGTCGTCGAGTGGGGGTGCCATGTCGCATTTAAGGTGCCAACCTCCACAGTAAGGTAGGGTGGGAAAGGGAAAGATCACCCCCCTCAACAGATTTACCTCTATCCTTTTTAGTGTTATTAAGATTGCATTGTTAAGATTAACTATTTGTCTCCTGACCCTAATCTAAGGATAATTTTACCTAAGAATATTAAAAGTTATATTTTAGGGGTATTGTTTTTGTTTTACATATTGATTTATACTCCGTTTTTCAATATATTTGGTATTTTCTAGTCAGAGAGAAAGCTGCTGCCAACAAAGATGCTGCTGCTGCGGGCACGTGCGGAGAGGTGAGCAGTGTGTGTGTATGTGTGTATGTATATGTGTGCAGGTGGTGGAGATGTGTGTATGTCTGTGTGTACACGTGCAGAGAGTTGAGCGGTGTGTGTGTATCTGTGTGTGTCTGTGTACACGTGCGGAGAGGTGAGTCGTGTGTCTGTGTACACATGTAGAGAGGTGAGTGGTTGTGTGTGTGTATGGTGGAGAGAGCAATGATGGGGTGACGGAAAAGGCAATGATGGGGGTGGTGGTGAAGAAAGCAATGATGGAGATGATGGAGAGGACAATGATGGGGTGGTGGAAAGGGCAATGAATGCAGTGGTGGGGAGAAGGCAATGATGGAGGTGGTGGAAAGGGCAATGATGGGGTGGTGGGGGAGAAGTCAATGATGGAGATGACGGAGATGGCAATGATGGGGGTGGTGTTGGAGAAACATGGGTATTACATACCTGGTAATGTGTTTTTTCATGACGGCACCACGAGAGAGGGGATCCGCCCATCAAGGACAGGAAACTTTCAAGATAAAAGGGGCGGCTCCTCTCTCCACATCAGTTGTTTTACAGAGTACGAGAGGAACTCCGCTGGTTAGTGTACACATAAATAATACATCCTATACGGTTCTATTCACCGATACCCCAGGGAGTGTATAATACAAATAATGCTAATAATGCGCCCAACTAATGACGTGATCAAAAGGGTGGGAATATAAGGGTGCCGTCATGTCTCATGAAAAAACACATTACCAGGTATGTAATACCCGTGTTTTTCCATCATACATGACGGCACCATGAGAGAGTTACAGAGATTTGTATTCTCTTTTAGGGAGGGATCACTGCTTGTAACACTTACAGATTTGGTCGATGGTAGCATCTGCTGTCTCCGCCCACAACGTCGCCATGGCCCTCGTGGAGTGGGCTTTCAGACCCTGTGGAACAACCCTGCCTGCACTACTATACGCTAGAATAATGGCCTCTCTCACCCATCTAGCGATAGTTTGTTTTGAGGCTTTAAAGGGAACCTGTCACCCCGTTTTTTGAAGATGAGCTAAAAATACCGTTAAATAGGGGCAGAGCTGGGCGTTACATTAGTGTCTTTGTGTGCCTTTATAACCTACCTAAGCTGCCGAAATACCTTTGTAAAATCGCCGTTTTCTGCTGTCACTCACGCTGGTCTGGTCCTATGGGCGTGGTGACAGCGCTGTTTCTCCCCCAGAAACCTGCTCATCATTACGTTGGTGGCGTAGTGGTGTGCGCATGTCCAAAGCGAAGATCCACTGCCCAGGAGATTCAAAACAGCGCGGTCTTCGCTATTCGCCGTTTACCGGTGGGCGCGGCCATCTTTCCTGTGGCCGCGCGTGCGCAGATGGAGCGCTCTGCTGCCCGGGGCTTCAGGAAAATGGCTGCGGGATTCCGCGCGTGCGCAGATGGAGATCGCGGCGGCCATTTTCCTGAAGCCCCGGGCAGCAGAGCGCTCCATCTGCGCACGCGCGGCCACAGGAAAGATGGCCGCGCCCACCGGTAAACGGCGAATAGCGAAGACCACGCTGTTTTGAATCTCCTGGGCAGTGGATCTTCGCTTTGGACATGCGCACACCACTACGCCACCAACGTAATGATGAGCAGGTTTCTGGGAGAGAAACAGCGCTGTCACCACGCCCATATGACCAGACCAGCGTGAGTGACAGCAGAAAACGGCGACTTTACAAAGGTATTTCGGCAGCTTAGGTAGGTTATAAAGGCACACAAAGACACTAATGTAACGCCCAGCTCTGCCCCTATTTAACGGTATTTTTAGCTCATCTTCAAAAAACGGGGTGACAGGTGCCCTTTAAGGCCCTTCCTTGACCCCTGGAACAAAACAAATAAAGCCCTCTGTTTCCTCCAGGATTTTGTACTCTCTAAATACTGTAGGATACATCTCCTGACATCTAGGCAATGGAGTCTCTCCTCTTTCTTGTTACTAGGATTGGGACAGAAAGAGGGTAGGGTTATATCCTGAGCCCTATGGAATCTCGATACCACTTTGGGGAGATATGCCGGATCTAATTTTAATACAACCCTATCGTCCATAATTTGTGTGTAAGGGGGGTCAGCTGACAACGCGTGTAAATCCCCAACCCTACGGGCCGATGTAAGTGCCACTAACAAAGCTGTCTTTAATGTCAGTACTTTATCTGATGTTGTATTTAACGGCTCAAAGAGGCTTTCTGTCAAAGCTGTTAACACTAAATTTAGATCCCATGGTGGAGGAGTAGGGGATGGAACAGAGTCAGCTCTACTACAGGCTCGGATAAACCTCACCACCCACCTATTACTTGCCAGGTCACAGTTGAATAGGGCTGCTAAGGCTGAAATGTGTACTTTGAGGGTACTAACAGCTAACCCCAGATCTAAGCCCTTTTGCAGGAACTCCAGTATTGCCACTATCGGGACCTCCCCTTCCCATATTGGCCCTGAACTGGACAGGAATTTCTTCCATATTCTCCCATAGATCTTGGTCGTTACTGGTTTTCTGCTACTAAGCAAGGTGGATATTAAACCAGCTGAGATCCCTTCTTTCTCTAACAACGACCGTTCAAATGCCAGGCTGTCAAATGTAGCCCAGAATTCTGTGGGTGGTTGAAGGGACCCTGCGTTAGAAGGTCCTGGTCTTCCGGGAGAACCCACGGGTCCGTCACTGACATCAATCTCAGCCAGTAAAACCATGGTATTTTTGGCCAGAAGGGAGCTATCACAATTACCCTGGCCTTGTCCTTCCTGATCTTCTTCAGAACTGCTGGGATTAGACATATCGGTGGGAAGGCATACAGGAGTCCTGACTTCCATTCTATGCTGAAGGCGTCTACTGCCAACGGCCTGTCTGCTGGGTTCAGGGAGCAGAACTTTTGAACTTTTTTGTTGGCTTTTGAGGCAAAGAGGTCTACACTGGGTCTTCCCCACATGTGCACTATCCGTTGAAAAATGGACTTTTTTAGGGACCATTCCCCTTGCCTCAAGTGGTTCCGGCTTAAAAAGTCTGCCTTTATATTGTCCACACCTCGAATATGCAGGGCCGATAATGAAAGGAAATGCCTTTCAGCTAGAGTCATGAGTCTTCTGGTTATGTGCATCAGTGACCGAGAACGGGTGCCCCCCTGGTGGTTCACGTATGCGACCGCTGTTCGGTTGTCCGATAGGACTCTCACATGATGCCCTGCCAAGTGTGGGAGTAACCTCTTTAGCGCTTTTTCAATCGCTAGGAGTTCCCACTCGTTTGAGGATAGATTTTTCTCCTCTTGAGCCCAGGGGTCTTGGACCCATAGTGTGTCTGAGTGAGCTCCCCACCCCCATGGACTGGCGTCCCTTGTGATTACTTTGGAGGCTGTGTATGTCCAGGGAACTCCTCTCGGAGAGGACTCTATCTGTAACTACCATCTGAGTGATTGGAGTACAGAGAATGGGAGAATGAGCTTCTGCTCTAGCTGCCCCTGAAGTTCCAGGTCATTCTGCAGCACACACCATTGCAGTTCTCTTGCATGGAACTGGGCCCATTTTACTGCCGGTATGCAGGAGGTTAGGGACCCTAACACCGACATGGCTCTTCTTAAAGTCATCTCTGGTTTTTTTAATGTGGTCATAATCATTTGTTTGATCTTTTCCTCTTTGTCCTCTGGGAGGCGACATTCCTGCGCCATGGAGTCTACCGTTATCCCTAGGAAATTCTGGACCATTGCTGGCTCTAGTTTGGATTTCTTGAGGTTCAGTTGCCATCCTAGTTTCTGTAGAGTGTCCATCACTATTCTGACCTGCTCCTGACAGTGAGAAAAGTTTTCCCCACTATCAGGAAGTCGTCTAAGTAGGGTATTATCAGAGTGTCTTTTTCTCTGAGATGTGCTGTGACCTCTGCAATCAGTTTTGTAAACACTCGTGGAGCTGTTGCTATCCCAAAGGGCAGAGCCCTGTACTGAAAGTGACGCAACTGAGACCCCATCTGAACTGCCACTCTGAGAACTGTTATGGTTCTCAATGGCAAGAGAACATAGCCCAGCAAACATAAGAACTAGCTCTTGGAAGGATGGAAACTAAACTGACCATGAACTAAACCTGCCGCACAACTAACAGTAGCCGGGTAGCGTAGCCTGCGTTTTATCCCTAGACGCCCAGCGCCGGCCGGAGGACTAACTAATCCTGGCAGAGGAAAATATAGTCCTGGCTCACCTCTAGAGAAATTTCCCCGAAAGGCAGACAGAGGCCCCCACAAATATTGGCGGTGATTTTAGATGAAATGACAAACGTAGTATGAAAATAGGTTTAGCAAAATTGAGGTCCGCTTACTAGATAGCAGGAAGACAGAAAGGGCACTTTCATGGTCAGCTGAAAACCCTATCAAAACACCATCCTGAAATTACTTTAAGACTCTAGTATTAACTCATAACATCAGAGTGGCAATTTCAGATCACAAGAGCTTTCCAGACACAGAAACGAAACTACAGCTGTGAACTGGAACAAAATGCAAAAACAAACAAGGACTAAAGTCCAACTTAGCTGGGAGTTGTCTAGCAGCAGGAACATGCACAGAAAGGCTTCTGATTACAATGTTGACCGGCATGGAAGTGACAGAGGAGCAAGGCTAAATAGCGACTCCCACATCCTGATGGAAACAGGTGAACAGAGAGGATGATGCACACCAGTTCAATTCCACCAGTGGCCACCGGGGGAGCCCAAAATCCAATTTCACAACAGTACCCCCCCCCTCAAGGAGGGGGCACCGAACCCTCACCAGAACCACCAGGGCGATCAGGATGAGCCCTATGAAAGGCACGGACCAAATCGGAGGCATGAACATCAGAGGCAGTCACCCAAGAATTATCCTCCTGACCGTATCCCTTCCATTTGACCAGATACTGGAGTTTCCGTCTGGAAACACGGGAGTCCAAGATTTTTTCCACAACGTACTCCAACTCGCCCTCAACCAACACCGGAGCAGGAGGCTCAACGGAAGGCACAACCGGTACCTCATACCTGCGCAATAATGACCGATGAAAAACATTATGAATAGAAAAAGATGCAGGGAGGTCCAAACGGAAGGACACAGGGTTAAGAATCTCCAATATCTTGTACGGGCCGATGAACCGAGGCTTAAACTTGGGAGAAGAAACCCTCATAGGGACAAAACGAGAAGACAACCACACCAAGTCCCCAACACAAAGCCGAGGACCAACCCGACGCCGGCGGTTGGCAAAAAGCTGAGTCTTCTCCTGGGACAACTTCAAATTGTCCACTACCTGCCCCCAAATCTGATGCAACCTCTCCACCACAGCATCCACTCCAGGACAATCCGAAGATTCCACCTGACCAGAAGAAAATCGAGGATGAAACCCCGAATTACAGAAAAAGGGAGACACCAAGGTGGCAGAGCTGGCCCGATTATTGAGGGCAAACTCCGCTAAAGGCAAAAAAGCAACCCAATCATCCTGATCTGCAGACACAAAACACCTCAAATATGTCTCCAAGGTCTGATTCGTCCGCTCGGTCTGGCCATTAGTCTGAGGATGGAAAGCAGACGAGAAAGACAAATCTATGCCCATCCTAGCACAGAATGCTCGCCAAAATCTAGACACGAATTGGGTACCTCTGTCAGAAACGATATTCTCCGGAATACCATGCAAACGGACCACATTTTGAAAAAACAGAGGAACCAACTCGGAAGAAGAAGGCAACTTAGGCAGGGGAACCAAATGGACCATCTTAGAGAAACGATCACACACCACCCAGATGACAGACATCTTCTGAGAAACAGGAAGATCCGAAATAAAATCCATCGAGATGTGCGTCCAGGGCCTCTTCGGGATAGGCAAGGGCAACAACAATCCACTAGCCCGAGAACAACAAGGCTTGGCCCGAGCACAAACGTCACAAGACTGCACGAAGCCTCGCACATCTCGAGACAGGGAAGGCCACCAGAAGGACCTTGCCACCAAATCCCTGGTACCAAAGATTCCAGGATGACCTGCCAACGCAGAAGAATGAACCTCAGAAATGACTTTACTGGTCCAATCATCAGGAACAAACAGTCTACCAGGTGGGCAACGATCAGGTCTATCCGCCTGAAACTCCTGCAAGGCCCGCCGCAGGTCTGGAGAAACGGCAGACAATATCACTCCATCCTTAAGGATACCTGTAGGTTCAGAATTACCAGGGGAGTCAGGCTCAAAACTCCTAGAAAGGGCATCCGCCTTAACATTCTTAGAACCCGGCAGGTAGGACACCACAAAATTAAACCGAGAGAAAAACAACGACCAGCGCGCCTGTCTAGGATTCAGGCGTCTGGCGGACTCAAGATAAATTAGATTTTTGTGGTCAGTCAATACCACCACCTGATGTCTAGAACCCTCAAGCCAATGACGCCACTCCTCAAAAGCCCACTTCATGGCCAAAAGCTCCCGATTCCCAACATCATAATTCCGCTCGGCGGGCGAAAATTTACGCGAGAAAAAAGCACAAGGTCTCATCACGGAGCAATCGGAACTTCTCTGCGACAAAACCGCCCCAGCTCCGATTTCAGAAGCGTCGACCTCAACCTGAAAAGGAAGAGCAACATCAGGCTGACGCAACACAGGGGCGGAAGAAAAGCGGCGCTTAAGCTCCCGAAAGGCCTCCACAGCAGCAGGGGACCAATCAGCAACATCAGCACCCTTCTTAGTCAAATCAGTCAATGGTTTAACAACATCAGAAAAACCAGCAATAAATCGACGATAAAAGTTAGCAAAGCCCAAAAATTTCTGAAGACTCTTAAGAGAAGAGGGTTGCGTCCAATCACAAATAGCCTGAACCTTGACAGGATCCATCTCGATGGAAGAGGGGGAAAAAATATATCCCAAAAAGGAAATCTTTTGAACCCCAAAAACGCACTTAGAACCCTTCACACACAAGGAATTAGACCGCAAAACCTGAAAAACCCTCCTGACCTGCTGGACATGAGAGTCCCAGTCATCCGAAAAAATCAAAATATCATCCAGATACACAATCATAAATTTATCCAAATAATCACGGAAAATGTCATGCATAAAGGACTGAAAGACTGAAGGGGCATTTGAAAGACCAAAAGGCATCACCAAATACTCAAAGTGGCCCTCGGGCGTATTAAATGCGGTTTTCCACTCATCCCCCTGCTTAATTCGCACCAAATTATACGCCCCACGGAGATCAATCTTAGAGAACCACTTGGCCCCCTTTATGCGAGCAAACAAATCAGTCAGCAGTGGCAACGGATATTGATATTTAACCGTGATTTTATTCAAAAGCCGATAATCAATGCACGGCCTCAAAGAGCCATCTTTCTTAGCCACAAAGAAAAAACCGGCTCCTAAGGGAGATGACGAAGGACGAATATGTCCCTTTTCCAAGGACTCCTTTATATATTCTCGCATAGCAGCATGTTCAGGCACAGACAGATTAAATAAACGACCCTTAGGGTATTTACTACCCGGAATCAAATCTATGGCACAATCACACTCCCGGTGCGGAGGTAATGAACCAAGCTTAGGTTCTTCAAAAACGTCACGATATTCAGTCAAGAATTCAGGAATCTCAGAGGGAATAGATGATGAAATGTAAACCACAGGTACGTCCCCATGCGTCCCCTTACATCCCCAGCTTAACACAGACATAGCTTTCCATTCAAGGACTGGGTTATGAGATTGCAGCCATGGCAATCCAAGCACCAACACATCATGTAGGTTATACAGCACAAGAAAGCGAATAATCTCCTGGTGATCCGGATTAATCCGCATAGTTACTTGTGTCCAGTATTGTGGTTTATTGCTAGCCAATGGGGTGGAGTCAATCCCCTTCAGGGGTATAGGAGTTTCAAGAGGCTCCAGATCATACCCACAGCGTTTGGCAAAGGACCAATCCATAAGACTCAAAGCGGCGCCAGAGTCGACATAGGCATCCGCGGTAATAGATGATAAAGAACAAATCAGGGTCACAGATAGAATAAACTTAGACTGTAAAGTGCCAATTGAAACAGACTTATCCAGCTTCTTAGTACGCTTAGAGCATGCTGATATAACATGAGTTGAATCACCACAATAAAAGCACAACCCATTTTTTCGTCTAAAATTCTGCCGTTCACTTCTGGACAGAATTCTATCACATTGCATATTCTCTGGCGTCTTCTCAGTAGACACCGCCAAATGGTGCACAGGTTTGCGCTCCCGCAGACGCCTATCGATCTGGATAGCCATTGTCATGGACTCATTCAGACCCGCAGGCACAGGGAACCCCACCATAACATCCTTAATGGCATCAGAGAGACCCTCTCTGAAATTCGCCGCCAGGGCGCACTCATTCCACTGAGTAAGCACAGCCCATTTACGGAATTTCTGGCAGTATATTTCAGCTTCGTCTTGCCCCTGAGATAGGGACATCAAGGCCTTTTCCGCCTGAAGTTCTAACTGAGGTTCCTCATAAAGCAACCCCAAGGCCAGAAAAAACGCATCCACATTGAGCAACGCAGGATCCCCTGGAGCCAATGCAAAAGCCCAATCCTGAGGGTCGCCCCGGAGCAAGGAAATCACAATCCTGACCTGCTGAGCAGGATCTCCAGCAGAACGAGATTTCAGGGACAAAAACAACTTGCAATTATTTTTGAAATTTTGAAAGCAAGATCTATTCCCCGAGAAAAATTCAGGCAAAGGAATTCTAGGTTCAGATATAGGAACATGAACAACAAAATCTTGTAAATTTTGAACTTTCGTGGTGAGATTATTCAAACCTGCAGCTAAACTCTGAATATCCATTTTAAACAGGTGAACACAGAGCCATTCCAGGATTAGAAGGAGAGAGAGAGAGAAAGGCTGCAATATAGGCAGACTTGCAAGAGATTCAATTACAAGCACACTCAGAACTGAAGGAAAAAAAAAAAAAAAAAATCTTCAGCAGACTTCTCTTTTCTCTCCTTTCTCTGTCAATTAATTTAACCCTTTTCGGGCCGGTCAAACTGTTATGGTTCTCAATGGCAAGAGAACATAGCCCAGCAAACATAAGAACTAGCTCTTGGAAGGATGGAAACTAAACTGACCATGAACTAAACCTGCCGCACAACTAACAGTAGCCGGGTAGCGTAGCCTGCGTTTTATCCCTAGACGCCCAGCGCCGGCCGGAGGACTAACTAATCCTGGCAGAGGAAAATATAGTCCTGGCTCACCTCTAGAGAAATTTCCCCGAAAGGCAGACAGAGGCCCCCACAAATATTGGCGGTGATTTTAGATGAAATGACAAACGTAGTATGAAAATAGGTTTAGCAAAATTGAGGTCCGCTTACTAGATAGCAGGAAGACAGAAAGGGCACTTTCATGGTCAGCTGAAAACCCTATCAAAACACCATCCTGAAATTACTTTAAGACTCTAGTATTAACTCATAACATCAGAGTGGCAATTTCAGATCACAAGAGCTTTCCAGACACAGAAACGAAACTACAGCTGTGAACTGGAACAAAATGCAAAAACAAACAAGGACTAAAGTCCAACTTAGCTGGGAGTTGTCTAGCAGCAGGAACATGCACAGAAAGGCTTCTGATTACAATGTTGACCGGCATGGAAGTGACAGAGGAGCAAGGCTAAATAGCGACTCCCACATCCTGATGGAAACAGGTGAACAGAGAGGATGATGCACACCAGTTCAATTCCACCAGTGGCCACCGGGGGAGCCCAAAATCCAATTTCACAACAGAGAACTTGACGATCTTGTTGTCTGATTGGGACGTGATAATAAGCGTCCTTGAGGTCTAGGACGAACATGTAACACTGAGGATATAGAAGTTTCACCGCTGATTTTATGGTTTCCATTTTGAAAGATGGAATTATTATTTGTTGAGGCCTTTTAAATTTATTATTGTCCTCCAAGAATTGTCCGTTTTTTTTATGAGAAAAAGGGGGGAATAAAATCCTTCCATCCTTTCCTCTATTGGAACTTCTTCCAAGACGTGCTTGTCTAGGAGTGATGTTACTTCTCCTTCCAGACTGTCTTGTTTCTCTTGGGAGGACTGTACCGGGGTCTGCATGTATCTTCTTGGAGGCCAGTGGTGGAATTTTAGTTTTAGGCCTGATCCTATGATCTGTCGGATCCATACGCTGGAGGAGATCCTCTCCCAGGCTGGAAGGAAGTGAGAGAGCCTCCCTCCCACCTGAGAAGGACCGTCACTGGGAGGGTTTCTTGGTGTCCCTGGGGGACTTGCCAAAATAGAAGCCTTTTCCTCCCCTGGACCGCTTATCGAAGTTGCTCCTGTCTCTGTCTCTATACTGCTGCCTTCGGAATTTTTGGCCTCTCCGAAAGGAGTGCCTAAAGGGCTGAAATGGCTGTTTTGGAAAATTTTTCTTTTTATCACCGGCTTTCTCCAACACCTCGTCTAATGCCGGTCCAAACAGGAAGTTTCCCTCACAAGGCAAAGAGCAAAGCTTCATCTTTGCCTGTGTATCTCCTGGCCAGCATTTAAGCCATACCGCCCGGCGTTCTGTGTTGGCTAAAGCTGCTGACTTTGCTGCCAGTCTAGCCAAGTCTGCTGATGCTTCAGCTAGAAACACTGCCGCTGCTCTCATGGTTGTATTGCCTCTAGGAGAGTTTCTCTGGGAACTTTTTGTTCTACCTGTTCCTCCAGGTTGTCTATCCAGATTTTAAGGGATCTGGCTACACAAGTGGCCGTGATAGCTGGCCTTAGTGCCCCTGCTGAGACTTCCCATGCTGTTTTCAGGGAACCGTCCACTTTTCTATCTAGAGGTACTTTTAGAGAACCTAGATCCTCGAATGGCAGGGAGGATTTCCTGGCAACTTTTGAAATTGCCACATCAATCTTCGGAACTCTATCCCAAGATGAGGATGCCTCCTCTTCAAAAGGATATCTCCTTTTTAGGGAGGTGGTTATCTGGGACCTTTTCTCCGGTTTTTGCCATTCCCTTTTAATTAGTTCTTGTAGCTGTTCATTAATAGGGAATGACCTCCGTTTTCTCTTTTGCAGACCACTGAACATAAGTTCTTGGGCTGTCTTCTTTGCCTTCTCATCTACCAGCCCCATGGTAGAGCGAACAGCTTTAATAAGCTTATCCGTAGCCTCCACTGGAAATGTGTCTTCCTCATCTGAGCTACTATCTGAGCAGCGAGCTGTATCTGAGTCCCCCTCTGACTCCGAGGAATCTCTTTGGGATGCTACTGAGGGGCTGGATCTGTCCCTAGATCTGGTATCTGTGTCGGCTGTCTGCAATGCTTTTACAGACCTACAGACCTCTGATTGGATCAGTGATCTTAGACTCTCTGTAAAGGACGGTGTTTCCTCCGCTACTGTCTTGTTAATGCAATCCTGACACAGATTTTTATTCCAGGATGGTTTTAACGCTTTTTTGCATAATGGACATTCCTTGTTTTTAGCCTTTGATTTACACTTCTTGGGGACCTCCTATACTCCACCCCCCAATGTATGTAAGAAAAGAGGGGAGAGACGGAGCTAAGAGAAGAGAAAAGAACAGACATTAGCGTGCTGGACTTTCTCGAAGTTCACTCACCACTCGGACGCTTTCAAAGTACAGGTACCGGATCCGGAGGTTGGCTGGTTCTTTCCGTGTCTCCCAAGGAGACTAGGGACCCCTCCTTGACATGGCGATCCGTCCGTACGCTGTCCGAGCGGCTTCTGCTGCTGCCATGGCGGATCTGGCTCTTCTCACTTGAGCGAGACCGCCTCTCCTGCACCTCTTGCTGTGGCATTAAATGTTCTGGTGAAAAGCTCTCCATCTTACACACTACCACGTAACAAGAGCAGTCACAATCAAACCTGGCCTGGTTTAGTGACACAGGGCAGCACTTCTGGTTCGTTTAAATAGACTCACTTCCCCCATTTTTTTTTTTTTTTTTTAATGGATCACCTGGTTGATCCTGCCTTTACTGGTCGCTTCAGTAATCAGGTGTATGTTGGCACCTGTCATGATTGATTACCTGGCTGATCGTGCCTGCACCACTTCCGGTGCTCATAGATGCAATTAATCACCTGCCTCTGCAGGCCGCCCAGCACAATGCTTGCGCAATGAAATCATACCTGAGCGCGCACCTGGCAACCACCTCCGGTGCGCGCTCTCTCCAGACCGCATACCTGAACGCGCACCCGGCAACCACATCCGGTGTGCGCTCTAATTCACTGATCACCTGGTTGATCCTGCCTCCGCTGGTCACCGCATCTAAGCGTGTACCTGGCCGCTACTTCCGGTGCGCGCTGATGCTTTCTGTCCCCCTTTGCACACACTAAGGTTCCGTGTGCTGACAGGTGCTGGGCGCATGTTTGCGCTTCCTTCTTCTGCCCGCGCGGTATACAGCACCGGCCAAAGAGGTTTTTGGTCCCCCACATGGAGAACCAGGAATGTGACTGCGGCGCCTGCTCCACAAGTACTCACCAGTGCCATGACCCCCGCAATACCGCCACCTCCATCCATTCCTCTGAAGGAAACACCACGCTGTCTGCAGGTACCCCACATATCATCCAAGCTGTGGGGGGAGGGGGGTTGGGGGTGACTGCACCATGTGCTCAACAGGGAGGGCATTAGTACCTCCAAGGAGTCTATCTTGCCCGGGCACCGATGTGCTTCACAGGCTGCATGGCCACTATGGGTCAACAGGGAGGGTACAAAGACTGTGACCTCCGAGGACTTAAAAATGACAGGTTCTGCAGCATCAGGGAGGATACACTGCCATGGCCTCCGAGGCCCTATCTTCACCCGGGAGTTCGCCTCATGGGTCGTGGCCATGCTTCGCTCAGGGGGGCATGGATATACATGGCCCCCGAGGCGACTACCGGTACCTGGTGACGGGTGCAGCAGACTAGCACCTGCCCAAATCCACCCGACCCAGGCCCAGGCATCCTCTTCTGTCTTCATCAGAAGTCTTCTATCTTGAGGGTTCCCCGTCAAGGACAGGAAACCAACTGATGTGAAGAGAGAAGCCGCCCCTTTTATCTTGAAGGTTTCCTGTCCTTGATGGGCGAATCCTGTCATGGTTCTCAATGGCAAGAGAACATAGTAAAGCATACAAAAAGGACTAGCTCTTGGAAGATGGGAACTAGAGCTGACTGTGAGCTAAACCTACCGCACAACTAACAGTGGCCGGGTAGCGTGCCTACGTTTTATCCCTAGACGCCCAGCGCCAGCCGGAGAACTGACTGACCCTAGCAGAGGAAAATACAGACCTGGCTTACCTCTAGAGAAATTTTCCCCAAAAGGCAGACAGTAGCCCCCACATATATTGTCGGTGATTTCAGAGGAAATTGACATACGAAGTATGAAGATAGGTTTAGCAAATTGAGGTCCGCTTACTAGATAGTAGGAAGACAGAAAAGGGAACTTCACAGTCAGCTGAAAACCCCTTTCAAAACACCATCCTGAAATTACTTTAAGACTCTAATATCAACTCATGACACCAGAGTGGCAATTTCAGCTCACAAGAGCTTCCAGCCTCAGAAATAATCAATCACAGAGTACTGGAACAAAAATGCAAAACAAACTTAGGACTACAAGTCCAACTTAGCTGATAGTAGTCTAGGAGCAGGAACATGCAACAGAAAGGCCTCTGGTAACATTGCTGGCCGGCATAGAAATGACTGAGGAGCAAGGTTAAATAGAAAACTCCCACATCCTGATGGAAACAGGTGAACAGAGGAGATGAAGCACAAGTGCAGTACCACCAGAAACCACCGGGGGAGCCCAGAAACCAAATTCACAACAGTACCCCCCCCTCAAGGAGGGGGCACCGAACCCTCACCAGAACCACCAGGGCGATCAGGATGAGCCCTATGAAAGGCACGGACCAAATCGGAGGCATGAACATCAGAGGCTGTCACCCAAGAGTTATCCTCCTGACCGTAGCCCTTCCACTTGACCAGATACTGAAGTCTCCGTCTGGAAACACGGGAGTCCAAGATCTTCTCGACAACGTACTCCAACTCACCCTCAACCAACACCGGAGCAGGAGGCTCAACGGAAGGCACAACCGGTACCTCATACCTGCGCAACAATGACCGATGGAAGACATTATGAATAGAAAAAGATGCAGGGAGGTCCAAACGAAAGGACACAGGGTTAAGAATCTCCAATATCTTGTACGGGCCGATGAACCGAGGCTTAAACTTAGGAGAAGAAACCTTCATAGGGACAAAACGAGAAGATAACCACACCAAGTCCCCAACACAAAGACGAGGACCAACACGACGACGGCGGTTGGCAAAATGCTGAGTCTTCTCCTGGGACAACTTCAAATTGTCCACCACATGCCCCCAAATCTGATGCAACCTCTCCACCACAGCATCCACTCCAGGACAATCCGAAGACTCCACCTGACCGGAAGAGAAACGAGGATGAAACCCCGAATTACAGAAGAAAGGAGAAACCAAGGTGGCAGAACTAGCCCGATTATTGAGGGCAAACTCCGCCAAGGGCAAAAAGGCAACCCAATCATCCTGATCCGCAGACACAAAACACCTCAAATAAGTCTCCAAGGTCTGATTAGTTCGCTCGGTCTGGCCATTAGTCTGAGGGTGGAAAGCAGACGAAAAAGACAAATCAATGCCCATCCTAGCACAGAACGCTCGCCAAAATCTAGACACGAATTGGGTTCCCCTGTCAGAAACGATATTCTCCGGAATACCATGCAAGCGCACCACATTTTGAAAAAACAGAGGAACCAGCTTGGATGAGGAAGGCAATTTAGGCAAGGGAACCAAATGGACCATCTTAGAGAAACGGTCACACACCACCCAGATGACAGACATCTTCTGAGAAACAGGGAGATCAGAAATAAAATCCATGGAGATGTGAGTCCAAGGCCTCTTCGGAATAGGCAAGGATAACAACAATCCACTAGCCCGAGAACAACAAGGCTTGGCCTGAGCACAAACATCACAAGACTGCACAAAACCTCGCACATCTCGCGACAGGGAAGGCCACCAGAAGGACCTAGCCACCAAATCCCTGGTACCAAAGATTCCAGGATGACCTGCTAACGCAGAAGAATGGACCTCCGAGATGACTCTACTGGTCCAATCATCAGGAACAAACAATCTACCAGGCGGGCAACGATCAGGTCTATCCGCCTGAAACTCCTGCAAGACCCGTCGCAAATCTGGGGAAACAGCAGATAATATCACTCCATCCTTAAGGATACCTGTAGGTTCAGAATTACCAGGGGAATCAGGCTCAAAACTCCTAGAAAGGGCATCCGCCTTCACATTTTTAGAACCCGGTAGGTAAGAAACCACAAAATTAAACCGAGAGAAAAATAACGACCAGCGCGCCTGTCTAGGATTCAGGCGCCTGGCGGACTCAAGATAAATCAAATTCTTGTGGTCGGTCAATACCACCACCTGATGTCTAGCCCCCTCAAGCCAATGACGCCACTCCTCAAAAGCCCACTTCATAGCCAAGAGCTCCCGATTACCAATATCATAATTTCGCTCAGCGGGCGAAAACTTACGAGAAAAGAACGCACAAGGTCTCATCACGGAGCAGTCGGAACTTTTCTGCGACAAAACCGCCCCAGCTCCGATTTCTGAAGCGTCGACCTCAACCTGAAAAGGAAGAGTAACATCAGGCTGACGCAATACAGGGGCGGAAGAAAAGCGGCGCTTAAGCTCCCGAAAGGCCTCCACAGCAGCAGGGGACCACTCAGCAACATCAGCACCCTTCTTAGTCAAATCAGTCAACGGTTTAGCGACATCAGAAAAACCAGTTATAAATCGACGGTAAAAATTAGCAAAGCCCAAAAACTTCTGTAGGCTCTTAAGAGAAGAGGGTTGCGTCCAATCACAAATAGCCTGAACCTTGACAGGGTCCATCTCAATGGAAGAGGGGGAAAAAATGTACCCCAAAAACGAAATCTTTTGAACCCCAAAAACGCACTTAGAACCCTTTACACACAAGGAATTAGAGCGCAAAACCTGAAAAACCCTCCTGACCTGTTGGACATGAGAGTCCCAGTCATCCGAAAAAATCAAAATATCATCCAGATACACAATCAAAAATTTATCCAAATATTCACGGAAAATGTCATGCATAAAGGACTGAAAGACTGAAGGGGCATTTGAAAGACCAAAAGGCATTACTAAATACTCAAAATGGCCCTCAGGCGTATTAAATGCGGTTTTCCACTCATCCCCCTGCTTAATTCGCACTAAATTATACGCCCCACGAAGATCAATCTTAGAGAACCACTTGGCCCCCTTTATTCGAGCAAACAAATCAGTAAGCAGTGGCAAAGGATACTGATATTTAACCGTGATTTTATTGAAAAGCCGATAATCAATACACGGCCTCAAAGAGCCATCTTTTTTAGATACAAAGAAAAAACCGGCTCCTAAGGGAGATGACGAAGGACGAATATGTCCCTTTTCCAAGGACTCCTTAATATATTCCCGCATAGCAGCATGTTCAGGCACAGATAGATTAAATAAACGACCCTTTGGAAACTTACTGCCCGGAATCAGATCTATAGTACAATCGCACTCTCTGTGCGGAGGTAGTGAACCAATTTTAGGCTCCTCAAAAACGTCACGATAATCAGATAAAAATTCCGGAATCTCAGAGGGAATAGATGACGAAATGGAAACCAAAGGTACGTCCCCATGAGTCCCCTGACATCCCCAGCTTAACACAGACATTGCTTTCCAGTCGAGGACTGGGTTATGAGATTGCAGCCATGGCAATCCAAGCACCAACACATCATGTAGATTATACAACACAAGGAAGCGAATAATCTCCTGATGATCCGGATTAATACGCATATTTACTTGTGTCCAGTATTGTGGTTTATTACTAGCCAATGGCGTGGAGTCAATACCCTTCAGAGGTATAGGAACTTCCAGAGGCTCTAAATCAAACCCACAGCGTTTGGCAAAGGACCAATCCATAAGACTCAAAGCGGCGCCAGAGTCGACATAGGCGTCCGCGGTAATAGACGATAAAGAGCAAATCAGGGTCACAGATAGAATAAACTTAGACTGTAAAGTGCCAATTGAAACAGACTTATCAACCTTCTTAGTACGTTTAGAGCATGCTGATATAACATGAGTTGAATCACCACAATAGAAGCATAACCCATTTTTTCGCCTAAAATTCTGTCGTTCGCTTCTGGACAGAATTCTATCACATTGCATAATCTCTGGCGCCTTCTCAGTAGACACCGCCAAATGGTGCACAGGTTTGCGCTCCCGCAAACGCCGATCAATCTGAATAGCCATTGTCATGGACTCATTCAGACCTGTAGGCACAGGGAACCCCACCATAACATCCTTAATGGCATCAGAGAGACCCTCTCTGAAATTCGCCGCCAGGGCGCACTCATTCCACTGAGTAAGCACAGACCACTTACGAAATTTTTGGCAGTATATTTCAGCCTCATCTTGCCCTTGAGACAGGGCCATTAAGGCTTTTTCAGCCTGAATCTCTAAATGAGGTTCCTCATAAAGCAACCCCAAAGCCAGGAAAAACGCATCCACATTGAGCAACGCAGGATCCCCTGGTGCCAAAGCAAATGCCCAGTCCTGAGGGTCGCCCCGGAGCAAGGAAATTACAATCCTGACCTGCTGTGCAGGATCTCCAGCGGAGCGAGATCTCAGAGACAAAAATAATTTACAATTATGTTTGAAATTCTGGAAGCGAGATCTATCCCCGGAGAAAAATTCAGGTAAAGGAATTCTAGGTTCAGATATAGGAGCATGAATAACAAAATCCTGTAAACTTTGAACCTTCACAGCGAGATTATCCAATCCTGTAGCTAAACTCTGAGGATCCATATTAATCAGGTGAAATCAGAACCATTCAAGGATTAGAAGGAGAGAGAGACGAAGGCTGCAGTAAGCAGAGATGCAAGTGAATCAACTAATGAGCAAACTCCGGGAAAAAAAAAATAAAAAATTCTCTGCAGAGTTCTTTTCTCTCCTTTCTTCTGCCAATTATTTTAACCCATGGCCGGCCAAACTGTCATGGTTCTCAATGGCAAGAGAACATAGTAAAGCATACAAAAAGGACTAGCTCTTGGAAGATGGGAACTAGAGCTGACTGTGAGCTAAACCTACCGCACAACTAACAGTGGCCGGGTAGCGTGCCTACGTTTTATCCCTTGACGCCCAGCGCCAGCCGGAGAACTGACTGACCCTAGCAGAGGAAAATACAGACCTGGCTTACCTCTAGAGAAATTTTCCCCAAAAGGCAGACAGTAGCCCCCACATATATTGTCGGTGATTTCAGAGGAAATTGACATACGAAGTATGAAGATAGGTTTAGCAAATTGAGGTCCGCTTACTAGATAGTAGGAAGACAGAAAAGGGAACTTCACAGTCAGCTGAAAACCCCTTTCAAAACACCATCCTGAAATTACTTTAAGACTCTAATATCAACTCATGACGCCAGAGTGGCAATTTCAGCTCTCAAGAGCTTCCAGCCTCAGAAATAATCAATCACAGAGTACTGGAACAAAAATGCAAAACAAACTTAGGACTACAAGTCCAACTTAGCTGATAGTAGTCTAGGAGCAGGAACATGCAACAGAAAGGCCTCTGGTAACATTGCTGGCCGGCATAGAAATGACTGAGGAGCAAGGTTAAATAGAAAACTCCCACATCCTGATGGAAACAGGTGAACAGAGGAGATGAAGCACAAGTGCAGTACCACCAGAAACCACCAGGGGAGCCCAGAAACCAAATTCACAACAGAATCCCCTCTCTCGTGGTGCCGTCATGTATGATGGAAAAATCAATGATAGAGGTGGTGGAAAGGGCAATCATGGGGGTGGTGGGAGAGAAGGCAATGATGGAGGTGGTGGAAAAGGCAATAATGTAGGTGGTGGCGGAGAAGGCAATGATGGAGGTGATGGGGTGGAGGCGGAGAATAATGATGTAGGTTGTAGAAGGTGTAATGATGGAGGATGTGGAGAGGGCAATGATGGAGGTGATGGGGAGTGCAATGATTGAGATGGTGGAGAGGGCAATGATTGAGGTGGGGAGAAGGCAATGATGGGGGTGGTGTAGTAAGCAATGATGGAGGTGCGGAGAGGTCAATGATGGGATGCGGGGGGGACAATGAGGGATGTGGAGGATTGAGATGGGAGGAAGGGGGGCTTATAATGGACTTACAAACAGGGGAAGGTGGAGGACGTTAGATATGGATCTAAAATGAATTGGGTGGTGGAGGAGTATGCTAAGCCCATGATAGCATCCTCCCCATCTCACAATTCATTGTGATGCTATCAGGGACTTAAAAATTTATTGTCAAGTGGGAGAGGTGGCGATAAGGTGCATAGAACACTCTATAATGAACTGAAAGGTGGGAGAAGATGCTGTCAGGGACTTGTAATGAATTGGGAGGTGGCGGAGGAGGCTCAGTACCTGATAGCATCATAATGAATTTGGGGTGGGAGAAGGCGCTATGAAATACTTATACTGAATGGGGGGGACACAGGACAAAGACTAAGGCTATGTGTACACGTTCAGGATTTACAGGAGCAAATTCTGCTGCATATCCTAAAGTGTTGGCAGGAAGAAAGTTGCGTAAAATACATACATTTATTTTCCACATTTTTCCCATGCTTTTCCTATGCATTTCCTCCCATTAGTATGGGTGAAATATGCTGCAAGAATTGACATTATGCAGCCATCGGGACTCGAACATATTACCCAACAACACCCAAGATACTCGGATAACAACTGACTGTGCTTGGATAAGACGTTGTCCGAGCACATTCGCTTATCACTACTATATAAGCCAAAGGAGGTGACATCACTGTACCTAAGTTACAAACATGAACAGCATTTAAAAATGGAGGGTGAAAAAGAGGAGTATCATCCACCATGAAAGAGAAAAAACTATGATGAAGAAAATATTACCATTGTGCTCAAAAGTTTACATACCCCAGCAGAATTTTTGCTTTATTGTCCTTTTTTTCCAAAACTTTTTCTCCACTCATGGTTAGTGGTTGGGTGAAGCCATTTATTGTCAAACTACTGTGTTTTCTCTTTTTCAATCATAATGACAACCCAAAACATTCAAATGACCCTGATCAAAAGTTTACATACCCTGGTGATTTTGGCCAGATAACGTGCACAGAATTTGTCACAAATAGGTTTGAATGGCTACTAAAGGTAAAATCCTCACCTGTGACCTGCAACAAATGCCAGGAAAATTGTTCAGGATGCATAGAAATACCCACAAATAACATCAGCTGAAATACTGGAATCTCTGAAAACTAGCAGTGTGGCTGTTTCAGGATGCACAATAAGGAGGCACTTGAAGAAAAATGGGTAATCTGGATGTTTTGGGTTGTCATTATGATTTAACCCCTTTACCCCCAAGGGTGGTTTGCACGTTAATGACGGGCCAATTTTTACAATTCTGACAACTGTCCCTTTATAGGTTACCTGCTTAACCCAGCAGGAAGTACGGCGGCGTCTAAAAATCACTAAAATTGACAAATCTCCGGGCCCGGATGGGATACACCCCCGAGTACTGCAGGAATTAAGTACAGTCATTGATAGACCATTATTTTTAATCTTTAAAGAGTCCATAATAACAGGGTCTGTACCACAGGACTGGCGTATAGCAAATGTGGTGCCAATATTCAAAAAGGGGACAAAAACTGAACTCAGAAATTATAGGCCAGTAAGTTTAACCTCTACTGTGGGTAAAATCCTGGATGGCATTCTAAGGGATGCTATACTGGAGTATCTGAAGAGGAATAACCTCATGACCCAGTATCAGCACGGGTTTACTAGGGACCGTTCATGTCAGACTAATTTGATCAGCTTCTATGAAGAGGTAAGTTCCGGACTGGACCAAGGGAGCCCAGTGGATGTAGTGTATATGGACTTTTCAAAAGCTTTTGATACGGTGCCACACAAAAAGTTGTTACATAAAATGAGAATAATGGGGATAGGGGAAAATATGTGTAAGTGGATTGAGAGCTGGCTCAGGGATAGGAAACAAAGGGTGGTTATTAATGGAGCACATTCGGACTGGGTCGCGGTTAGCAGTGGGGTGCCACAGGGGTCAGTATTAGGCCCTCTTCTTTTTAACATATTTATTAATGACCTTGTAGGGGGCATTCAGAGTAGAATTTCAATATTTGCAGATGACACTAAACTCTGCAGGGTAATCAATACAGAGGAGGACAATTTTATATTACAGGATGATTTATGTAAACTAGAAGCTTGGGCTGATAAATTGCAAATGAGCTTTAATGAGGATAAATGTAAGGTCATGCACTTGGGTAGAAGTAATAAGATGTATAACTATGTGCTTAATTCTAAAACTCTGGGCAAAACCGTCAATGAAAAAGACCTGGGTGTATGGGTGGATGACAAACTCATATTCAGTGGCCAGTGTCAGGCAGCTGCTACAAAGGCAAATAAATAATGGGATGCATTAAAAGAGGAATAGATGCTCATGAGGAGAACATAATTTTAACTCTATACAAGTCACTAGTTCGACCACACTTAAGGCCCCGTCTCACATAGCGATTTACCAACGATCACGACCAGCGATACGACCTGGCCGTGATCGTTGGTAAGTCGTTGTGTGGTCGCTGGGGAGCTGTCACACAGACCGCTCTCTCCAGCGACCAACGATCAGGGGAACGACTTCGGCATCGTTGAAACTGTCTTCAACGATGCCGAAGTCCCCCTGCAGCACCCAGGTAACCAGGGTAAACATCGGGTTACTAAGCGTAGGGCCGCGCTTAGTAACCCGATGTTTACCCTGGTTACCAAAAAAAACAAACAGTACATACTCGCCTTTCGGTGTCCATCAGGTCCCTTGCCGTCTGCTTCCTGCTCTGACTGAGCCGCCGTACAGTGAGAGCAGAGCGCAGCGGTGACGTCACTGCTGTGCTGCGCTCTCACTGTACGGCGGCACTCAGTCAGAGCAGGAAGCAGACGGCAAGGGACCTGATGGACATCAGATGGTGAGTATGTAGTGTTTCTTTTTTTTTACATTTACGCTGGTAACCAGGGTAAACATCAGGTTACTAAGCGCGGCCCTGCGCTTAGTAACCCGATGTTTACCCTGGTTACCAGTGAAGACATCGCTGGATAGGTGTCACACACCGATTCAGCGATGTCAGCGGGACCTCAACGACCAAAAAAAGGTCCAGGCCATTCCGACACGACCAGCGATCTCACAGCAGGGGCCGGGTCGCTGGTACGTGTCACACATAGCGAGATCGCTACTGAGGTCACTGTTGCGTCACAAAACTAGTGACTCAGCAGCGATCTCGCTAGCGATCTCGCTATGTGAGACGGGGCCTTTAGAATACTGTGCACAGTTCTGGTCTCCGGTGTATAAGAAAGACGTAGCTGAACTGGAGCGGGTGCAGAGAAGAGCGACCAAGGTTATTAGAGGACTGGGGGGTCTGCAATACCAAGATAGGTTATTACACTTGGGGCTATTTAGTTTGGAAAAACGAAGGCTAAGGGGTTATCTTATGTTAATGTATAAATATATGAGGGGACAGTACAAAGACCTTTCTGATGATCTTTTTAATCATAGACCGGTGACAGGGACAAGGGGGCATCCTCTACGTCTGGAGGAAAAAAGGTTTAAGCATAATAACAGACGCGGATTCTTTACTGTAAGAGCAGTGAGACTATGGAACTCTCTTCCGTATGATGTTGTAATGAGTGAGTCATTACTTAAATTTAAGAGGGGACTGGATACCTTCCTGGAAAAGTATAATGTTACAGGGTATATATATTAGATTCTTTGATAGGGCGTTGATCCAGGGAACTAGTCTGATTGCCGTATGTGGGGTCGGGAAGGAATTTTTTTCCCCATGGTGGAGCTTACTCTTACCACATGGTTTTTTTTTGCCTTCCTCTGGATCAACATGTTAGGGCATGTTAGGCTATGGGTTGAACTAGATGGACTTAAAGTCTTCCTTCAACCTTAATAACTATGTTACTATGTTACTATGTTTATGAGGTTATAACTCTGGAACGCTTCAATGGATCCCGGTGATTCTGACAATGTTTTCTCGTGACATATTGTACTTCATGATATTAGTAAAATTTCTTTGATATTACCTGCGTTTATTTGTGAAAAAAATGGAAATTTGGCGAAAATTTTGAACATTTCGCAATTTTCCAACTTTGAATTTTTATGCAATCAAATCACAGAGATATGTCACACAAAATACTTAATAAGTAACATTTCCCACTTGTCTACTTTACATCAGCACAATTTTGGAACCAAAGTTTTTTTTTTGTTAGGGAGTTATAAGGGTTAAAAGCTGACCAGCAATTTCTCATTTTTACAACACCATTTTTTTTTAGGGACCACATCTCATTTGAAGTCATTTTGAGGGGTCTATATGATAGAAAATACCCAAGTGTGACACTATTCTAAAAATCGCACCCCTCAAGGTGCTCAAAACCACATTCAAGAAGTTTATTAACCCTTCAGGTGTTTCACAGGAATTTTTGGAATGTTTAAATAAAAATAAACATTTAACTTTTTTTCACAAAAAAATTACTTCAGCTCCAATTTGCTTTATTTTACCAAGGGTAACAGGAGAAAATGGACACCAAACATTGTTTTACAATTTGTCTTGAGTACGCCGATACCTAATATGTGGGGGTAAACCACTGTTTGGGAGCATGGCTGAGCTCGGAAGCGAAGGAGCGCCATTTGACTTTTCAATGCAAAATTGACTGGAATTGTTGCGTTTGGAGAGCCTAAACATTGAAACCCCCCACAAGTGACACCATTTTGGAAAGTAGACCCCCTAAGGAACTTATCTAGATGTGTGGTGAGCACTTTGACCCATTAAGTGATTCACAGAAGTTTATAATGCAGAGCCGTAAAAATAAAAAATCATATTTTTTCACAAAAATGATCTTTTCACCCCCAATTTTTTATTTTTCCAAGGGTAAGAGAAGAAATTGGACCCCAAAAGTTGTTGTACAATTTGTCCTAGGTACACTGATACTCCATATGTGGGTGTAAACCACTGTTTGGGCGCATGGGAGAGCTCGGAAGGGAAGGAGCGCCGTTTGACTTTTCAATGTAAAATTGTCTGGAATTGAGATGGGACGCCATGTTGCGTTTGGAGAGCCACTGATGTGCCTAAACATTGAAACCCCCCACAAGTGACACCATTTTGGAAAGTAGACCCCCTAAGGAATTCACCTAGATGTGTTGTGAGAGCTTTGAACCCCCAAGTGTTTTACTACAGTTTATAACCGCAGAGCCGTGAAAATAACAATTCTTTTTTTCCCACAAAAATTATTTTTTAGCCCCCAGTTTTGTATTTTTCCAAGGGTAACAGGAGAAATTGGACCCCAAAAGTTGTTGTGCAATTTGTCCTGAGTACGCTGATACCCCATATGTTGGGGTAAACCCCTGTTTGGGCGCACGGGAGAGGTCTGAAGGGAAGGAGTGCCATTTGGAATGCAGACTTAGATGGAATGCTCTGCAGGCGTCACATTGCGTTTGCAGAGCCCGTAATGTACCTAAACAGTAGAAACCCTCCACAAGTGACCCCATATTGGAAACTAGACCCCCCAAGGAACTTATCTAGATGTGTTGTGAAAACTTTGAACCCCCAAGTGTTTTACTACAGTTTATAACGCAGAGCCATGAAAATAAAAAATCTTTTTTTTTCCACAAAAATTATTTTTTAGCCCCTAGTTTTGTATTTTCCCAAGGGTAACAGGAGAAATTGGACCCAAAAGTTGTTGTCCAATGTGGCCTGAGTACGCTGATACCCCATATGTTGGGGTAAACCCCTGTTTGGGCGGAAGGGGAGGAACACGGTTTTACTTTTTCAAGGCAGAATTGGCTGGAATTGAGATCGGACGCCATGTCGCATTTGGAGAGCCCCTGATGTGCCTAAACAGTGGAAACCCCCAATTATAACTGAAACCCTAATCCAAACACACCCCTAAACCTAATCCCAATGGTAACCCAACCACACCCCTAACCCTGACACACCCCTAACCCTAATCCCAACCCTATTCCCAACCGTAAATGTAATCCAAACCCTAACCGTAACTTTAGCCCTAACCCTAAATTTAGCCCTAACCCTAGCCCCAACCCTAACCCTAACCCTTGCCCTAACCCTAATGTGAAAATGGAAATAAATACATTTTTTTAATTTTTTTATTTTTTCCCTAACTAAGGGGATGATGAAAGGGGGTTTGATTTACTATTTATAGCGGGTTTTCTAGCAGATTTTTATGATTGGCAGCCGTCACACACTAAAAGATGCTTTTTATTGAAAATATTTTTTGCGTTACCACATTTTGAGAACTATAATTTTTCCATATTTTGGTCCAGAGTCATGTGAGGTCTTGTTTTTTGTGGGACGAGTTGACGTTTTTATTGGTAACATTTTCGGGCACGTGACATTTTTTGATCGCTTTTTATTCCGATCTTTGTGAGGCAGAATGACCAAAAACCAGCTATTCATCGCGTTGCTCCGAGGATCTCAGGGAAGCATGCAGGGAGCCCCCTCCCTGCGCGATGCTTCCCTATACCGCCGGAACGCTGCGATCATGTTTGATCGCAGTGTGCCGGGGGTTAATGTGCCGGGGGCGGTCCGTGACCGCTCCTGGCACATAGTGCTGGATGTCAGCTGCGATAGTCAGCTGACACCCGGCCACGATCGGCCGCGCTCTCCCCCATCACGGGGGGAGCGCGGCCAATCGCTATGACGTACTATCCCGTCGGTGGGCATACGGGCCCACCCCACCTCGACTGGACAGTACATCTAATGTCAGAAAGGGGTTAAAAAGAGAAAACACAGTAGTTTGACAATAAATGGCTTCACCCATTCATATTATCTGAAAAAAAGGCCAAAAAAGCAAAAATTCTGCCGGGGTATGTAAACTTTTGAGCACAACTGTATATGAAGAACCTACTATTAAAGTTACTCAAGATGAAAAATGAATGAAAAAGGAAAATGCTAGAGACGTAGTCCAGTATCAGACACCTATGATCTGCAATATAACAAAAAAAACTATGATGTTATCAACATAAAAAAAATGCAGTTCTGCAAAGAAAAAACATGTACAATATAAATACAGTCAACGTGATTGTATAAATGAAATGTTAAAACAACTCTATGTACGATTTGTTGTCATTCATTTCAAATGTTCTTTTCTTTCTTTTTTTATGCTATTTCTCAAACTTTAGTCCAATAAAAATACAAACTGTGGAAAATAAATTTAATTTCCTTTCAGTTATTACAAAAATTACTTCTATTCTGGTTAAAGTTTTATTCTCCTAATAGTATGTGCAGATCTAAAAGATCTTACCTGGGGATCCCCAGGATACTGTAACTGGGGCTCTGGAACCTCAAGAGTAGGACTCTACAGCTCTTTCCTGTAAGGAGTGGATGTGTGCATGCACAGCCTCAGCACCATTAATTGTCTATAAGACTGCCCAGTACAGCGCTGGCTTTTTATAGAAGTCCTATAGACAATGAACAGAGTTGAGGTTTGTGCATTGACACCTGTACTCTATTCAGGACAGAGTTGCAAGTCCCATTTCTTGGTTTTCCACAGCCCAGTTCTCAGTATACATGAGGGTTGTAGATTTCTGGCCCAAAGCAATTATCCGACTGATACACTATTTCTTACCTTTTTGAAAATAACCCTTCAACAAAGTACTTTATCATGATTAAAGGGATTGTCCACTACTCAGACAATCCCTCCTCAATTGCTATATTGCCCCTTATAAAATAATATCAGCCTATTCACACCTCCGATGCAATGCCAACGCTGTTCCAGGGATGACGGCTCTTGGACTCCCGGGGCTTGCGTGACCTTGTTAAGCCATGTGAGCCCTGTAGCCAAACAGCAGCCTATTCACTCTCACTTGGACAAAACTGACACCTGGAAGAAGTGAGAAGTTGAACCATTGCTGTTCCTTTCTCTGAATGTCAGCTATGATCAAAGGAAGTGAGAGGGTATAAGCCACCGAATGACTGCACGGCTCACTTGGCACAACAACATTATGTAAGCCCTGGGAGACCTAGTGTCGTGATCACTGGAACAGTGCCAGCAATAGAGGTACATGTAGGCTGTTATAATTTTATAAGAGGGAATATAGCAATTGAGAAGGGGTTGTCCGAGTTTTGGACAACTCGTTTAAACATGAACTTTTGTTGGTAAAACAGCTATTTGAGTCATGATTGTTTTCTATCAGTAATGTGATTTATTTCTCTGTTAATTTGTGTTAATTTATGAATAATATACTTATTAATACATTTAGTGAATTAGACGAATTCAATAAAAGTCAAACAGCTGTTAGCAAAACAAAAAAAAAAGTAAACTTATCTAACCTGGTCCTGACATAACAGGTATTGGGAAATTAGATTAAAATTCACAAGTAGATTGTTGTCCTTCAGCTCTTGATTTAAGCAATATAGGCAATGTGTGTGGCAATGGCAGCTAATGAATCTAATGTATGAGTTCTTCTCACTGCTTAGTGACAATTTAATTACTGAAGTCTGTGTTCTTTGAGGGCAGCATCTGAAATGGGATTTCTAGCTGCATGTAAGCTACCACCATGTGTCTAGAAGTCTTTTAAGGTCACCATAAACGCAGACAGAGACAAAAAATGCAGACAGCAATTATGTACATTATCTTCATTATTTAATGCATTACTTTTACACGTCCTGCTTTAATTTACCATCTCTTTCATATTCTAAGGTTTATCGATGTTTATTCCAACTGTACAAGTCTATTCTTTATTGTAAGATTTTATTAGGAACCTAGCCATGCTATGTTCATCCTGCACGTACTCTGCACGTAACGCCATTATAAAAACTCTCTGCCCCTATTAGAAGCGGCTTATATTAGTATAGCTCATCAGTATAAATTTTTTGGGCAACCCCTTTAATGATCAAAGTATTTTAACCTGAGTAGGTTTAGGCAATCTGAAGTGCTCATTCATAGGTTAAGGACTGGGTCCTTTAACCCCTTCTTGTTCCATGATGTACTATTACATCATGGAACTCGTCAAGCACTTTGGAGATGGTTAAAGGCTGAGTCCACTCCATAATGGGCAGAGGCTAGTTATATTATATTATAAATCTATCTTCTGCTTCTAAGCTTGTCCACCAGTCTCTGCTGTTAACCTCTTAAACGCAGTTCTTAATCACTGACAGCAGCATTTAATCACCACAGTCCTTGCCACATCTCCCATCTTTCCCTACCACTCAATAACAGGAAGCTGATAGATTGCTAAGAGAGGTACAAATGGCACAATTGAAATGTGTGTGGCGCCCATCAGTATTGCAGTATATGGCCAGGGTCACACTTAACGAATGAAAAATCGATCCTAGTCTCTCAGCCGAGAGTTGCATGAGTGTTCTCCATATGGTCATCCGTGTGTAATCCGTTTGCAATACGATGATGCAATTTCCTTGCACCTATGTATCCATATGGCATCCATATGTCATGCGTATGGCTTGAACTTTCTCGCTGACTTGCAAAATGGCCCCTCAACAAGTTCCACCCTCCCATCTTTGCATTAGAGTCCATGCTGGTGTTTTGGTATTGCTGCATTGTGTCAAACATGTCAGACAGTCTTACTTTCAACACAACTGAGCGGGTTATTTTCCACTGGGTTTTGGCCCAACGTTTTGGGGAGCCCTACCCAGTGATTGTGAAACCGAGGAGGTGGAGATGAATGTGGATACATCCGCTTCTGAGGCGACGGCTGACTAAAGGGCATCTCCACCGTCTGTATGCTTCACTATGCAGATATCCGGACAAGTTCTACCAGTATTGTCAGATGAGCGTGGCTACATTTGACATTCTTCTGGAGACTGTGCGCCCTGGGATCACCTTCAAGGACACCAAGATGCCCAAGTGTATTTCCGCAGAGGAGCACCTTTTACTTACATTGCAGTATGTATTCATCCTCTATGTTACTGGTTTTGTTTTATTTTCTAAGTACACTGTTCCCTTCCTCTTGTTTGAATAGTTTTTTCCCTTTTTTCAAGTTAAATGGCTTAATTACATTTTGCCTTTGACATTCCCTGTTTGTAATTTACATATGTTCCCTAGGCATTGAATAGTCTTGTCATTTGTTGAGCCTCGGCTTAGTTTGCAACATCCAGAACTTTTATGATCTCCTAACTGTTAAGATGATGCATGGATATGGCCTTTTCTAGTTTTTTTTCTTTAAGATTTCTATCCACTGGGCTCTCCTATGTGGCACTTCATCTTGAGTTTTTAATTGGGAAATCCATCATCTCAGGCATTGTCCGTTCCACGTGCTCAGAAATATGGTCCCAACTGCATCAATCGTTAATGCATGAGCCCAAAAAAGAAGACTGGCCGCGGATAGCCCGTGGCTTTAAGGAAACGTGTCAGTTTCCAAACTGCATTGTATCCCTGGATGGGAAGCACATCCGTGTTCGCAAGCCGCAAAACTCAGGGTCCCAATATTTCAATTACAAATAATTTTTTTCTGTAGTTCTATTGGCCCTGGTCGACAGCACATAGAGGTTTATAATTGTAGATATTGGGGCCTATGAAAGAATTGGAGACTGCAGCTTTCAGAGTCTACTATGGAAGCGGTGCCTTATGTGATGGTTGCTGATGAGGCCATTCAATTGAACCGCAACATCATGAGGCCCTATCCACGTAGAGCCCTGGACCACCGGTGCAGAATATTTAATTTTTGGCTATCCCACGCACAACGATTGGTGGAGTGTGTGCTTGGCATTCTCTGTGCCAAATGGTGGGTCCTGCAGTCACCCATTTAACTTAGTGAAGGAAATGTGAATGTGGTTATTAAAACATGTGTGATACTTCACAACTTCACCAGAATCCATGACTGTACAGCAAATGATGGTGATGATGGTGCGGATGGAAATAATGGCATGGCTATTAGACATGTACATCATCTACATCGTCAGCCCTCTGGACTTAAAGTACGGGATGTGTTTACAAATTATTTTGTTTCACCAGAGGGATATACTCCATGGCTAGACAATACTGTGTCTATGTTATGATTTTTTTTTAAATAAACTTATGTTAATGTTTGAAGTGTGTGATGTTTTGGACCAATAATGTTCTAATTGTGAAATTAAACACATCATCTATATATTTGTTAAAACAGAAACCACGCCCATTGAATTAACTTTTTTTTTTTACTCTAAACAGGTTTGTTTCACACAAAAAAACATATTGAAAGCATTTGGCGTATTTGGCCACTACTACAGGGCCAACAACAACTAAAAAAAAACAGTTTAGTCATGATGAGACTTTGTTTTACAAATTATGGCATGTAGGTCGAGGTGATGGTGGGAAGACAGCCTTGAGAGGTGGCTGAGGCTGGATTACAGAACAAGAAAGGGCCCTGTTGTGGAACATGGTACTGGGCACTTGGGTAAGGATTTATATAATCATGTGGGTTGACGTGGGACATTTGTGTATACCCCCAGAATGGCCATGTCAAGCATACCCATGTTGTCAACACTCTCCTACAGTAGGTATGTTCAAGTGGCCATATTGGACAGGTGCAGCTGGATTAGGAAAATTGACATGTCGTGGGCGGTGTTGGTATGGGGCTTGATGTGACTGTGGTGATGGTATCTGTGTGGGAGGTGGTTCTGTGACTGCTATTGGCTGCTCATCCTGGATTCCAGGCATTTGTAGGTGGTTGTCTGCCATCTTTCTAGGTACAAAAACACCGGAGTACGATTATTAGGTTCAGTGCATGCATCTATCAAAATTTGCATGGCACCTCTGGCCCACAGCTTCACCTCATGGGGAATTGTGCACATATAGCGTGCAACACTCTGTGCATATGCCTCCTCACCAACATCATTCACAGTCTACTTGGCGCCTGTTACCGGTGGTGGGAAGCTCCCTCCTGCGCCGACCACAGCGTGGGATGGCTGCAGCCTGGGGTGAAGTATCCAGGGGTAGTGTAGGACTACTACTATGTCCACGTTCCTCGTCTCTTGATTGGTCTCCTGTCCTGTAGAATGCTGTGCTGGTCGTGGTGGTTGGTTTGTTGATGATGCTGCAAAAGAAGGTCCAGCCACTTCTTCAGCTTCAACAACAGGGTCCAAGTTGACCTCGGAGTCAGATGCTGTTTCCCGTTCGGTAAGGTTAGAGTCAGTTCTGCTTTTTAGCACAAAGTTAAATAAGGGAAAAATATTAATATTGGACTATAAGGCCATGTGTAAAATGTGGGGGCGTGCGTGCACGTAGATCCATAATGGGAGCAAGGAAATTCAATCTGTGATAATAGATATATTTTTGTTTTTTAGTGCCCTCTGCACCACTTCTCACTTCTGGCCCGCTGCTGGTGCTCACTGCGGTACAAATCACTGCAGCTGTGCCACCGTCTAGTGACATCACACACTGCAAAGTAACACAATAAATGTTTAAATTTTGATCACAGTGTTTGCATTGTGAAATGACAGTTACAGTGTAATGTGGCATGCGACTCGCCAAGTGTAAAGGGTGAAACAGGCAGGATATTACAAACAACATCACATATGATTATGTTATCTTAATTTGCTGCTTCATTATTACTGAATTTTTTTGTTTTTTTGGATTGCCCTTACTAATATCCTGCTGCTCCTCACCTGGACTTTTCATAATTGGGGCACATCTGGCTGCATATTTGCCTCCAAGCTGCATCCTTTCTATTTCGGTCCGCATAATGTGCGTCACGTTGGTCCCATATTTCTGGCCTCTCCTGCACCAAAACTATCAACATCTCCACATTTATGTGTCTGGCCATGTTGTTGGTCTCCGTGGAAACTTTTTGAAGAGCTTCCTGATAATGGATGAGGCAATTTCATGTCACCTGGAAAATGCTTGCATATTTCTCGAAAGCTACACTGATGGTCCGTGTGTTGTTCGATTTTTTTTTTATCGTACCCATAGACTTGCATTGGCGAGACTAGGCTGATATGCGAGTACAATCGCAGCATGCTGCAATTTCTCTCGCACGCAGAATATGCCCGAGAAAAAAACGGTGATGTGAGCTGCCCCATGGTCCGAGTGCTATGCGATGTTTTCTCACATAGCACTCGTCCATATTCTACGCTAGTGTGACCCCAGCCTATAAGTTAAGTTATCAAGCAATAGCAGGTTTAAGGCCATAAAAGAAACAAAAATAAAAAAAGTAAGCAATAAAAGTATTTAAAAATATAAATAATATGAAAACTAGAATCAACCCTTCTGCCTGTCCCCCTTTAGAAGGGACGCTATTATGAGAACTTGACCTATTGATTATGTTTTATTAATTTTTTGCCAATTTTGTTTCTCATAATAGCCACTGGTAGGGTTGAGCGAAACGGATCGGTCATTTTCAAAAGTCGCCGACTTTTGGCAAAGTCGGGTTTCATGAAACCCGATCCGATCCCAGCGTGGGATCGGCCATGCGGTACACGATCTTCGCGCCAAAGTTGCGTTTCCTATGACGCTTAAAGCCCCATTTCTCAGCCAATGAAGGTGAACGCAGAGTGTGGGCAGCGTGATGACATAGGTCCTGGTCCCCACCATCTTAGAGAAGGGCATCGCAGTGATTGGCTTGCTTTCTGCGGCGTCACAGGGGCTATAAAGGGGCGTTCCCGCCGACCGCCATCTTACTGCTGCTGATCTGAGCATAGGGAGAGGATGCTGCCGCTTCGTCAGAAGCAGGGATAGCGTTAGGCAGGGTAAATTAACCCCAAAACCGCTTGTGCTGTAGCGATTTCCACTGTCCAACACCACCTTTTCTTTGCAGGGACAGTGGAGGCTAGATTTCTGTGCAACAGCTCTGTAGGTTATAAGGCTCCCTGATAGCTGCGTTGCTGTGTGTACGCCGCTGTGCAAAGCAACTGCTTTTTTCAAAGCACAAATCCTGTTGCTCCTTTCTTTCTGCACAGCTATCTTGTTTGTTTGTCCACACTTTTGACTTTTGTGGGCAGCAGTCCTTTTTATTGCTGCCTAACATTCTTTTCTGAGATTACTGTAGGGAGATAAGGGACTGTACTACAATTACTTTTTTTTTTTTTTTTTTTGTTATATCTCTTCAAGCCACTTTCTGCCACAGAAAATATACTCTAATACAGTGGCCCAGATTTATTCACTAGTCTCCCTGAAAAAATAAAAAAAGGGGCAGATTAAAATTGGCAAATCTGCATCAGTGCCAGTCCTGTCTGTGGCATCTGTCTTTCATTTTCTGCCACAGAAAACCTACTGTATAACAGTGGGCCTGATTTCTTCACAATTCTCACAGGAAAAATAAAACAAGTGGGAGATTAAGATTGGCAAATCTGCATCAGTGCCAGTCCTGTGTGTGGCATCTGTCTTTTTTTTTCTGCCACAGAAAACCTACTGTATAACAGTGGGCCTAATTTCTTCACAATTCTCCCAGGAAAAAAAAAAAAGTGGGAGATTAAGATTGGCAAATCTGCATCAGTGCCAGTCCTGTGTGTGGCATCTGCCTTTTTTTTCTGCCACAGAAAACCTACTGTATAACAGTGGGCCTGATTTCTTCACAATTCTCCCAGAAAAAAAAAAGTGGGAGATTAAGATTGGCAAATCTGCATCAGTGCCAGTCCTGTGTGTGGCATCTGTCTTTTTTTTCTGCCACAGAAAACCTACTGTATAACAGTGGGCCTGATTAAATCACTTGTCTCCCATATCCAAAAAAAAAATTTAAATAAAGGGAGAATAATCTTGCCAAATCTGTGCATCTGTGCCAGTGCTGTCTGTGGTATCTGTCAGTCATTTTGTGCCACAGGAACTATACCGTGATATAGTGGGCCTGATTAAATCCCTTGTCTCCCATATCAAAAAAAAGAGGGATATTTCTTTTGCCTGTGTGTGCACCTATGTCAGTCCTGTTAGTGCCATATCTGCCAGCCTCTTTCTGCCAATCAAACTGTGTAGTGTAATACAGTGGGCCTGATTTCTCCCTGCATTCTCCCACACATAAAGAGGGACATTTCTATTGCCAGTGTGTGCACCTGCTTCAGTCCTGTTAGTGCCATATCTGCCAGCCTCTTTCTGCCAATCAAACTGTGTAGTGTAATACAGTGGGCCTGATTTTTTCCTGCATTCACCCACACATAAAAAAGGGAAATTTTAATTCACAACAAGTTCACGTACACCTTCTACCTGGTTTTACAGGACCACATAACGGTTGTTAGTTTGGTTAAATTTTTCATAGAATGAGGAAGTCTGGTGGAAGAGGTCGTGGCCGTGGGCGGTCATTGCCAGCTGGTAATGATGGTAGTGGTGGTGGTCGTGGAGCATCAGGTGGTCGTGGGAAAAGCAATATAGCCCCTAAGTCTCGAGTTGTTGAGCCAGCGTCATCGTCTGGCTACACAAGGCCTCGAAGGCTCCCTTTTCTGGGGGTAGGAAAACCGCTTTTGAAGCCGGAGCAGCAGGAACAAGTATTGGCTTTCATTGCTGACTCTGCCTCTAGCTCTTTCGCCTCCTCCTCGGAAAGTGCCAAATGTCAGAGCAGTGCGTCGTCAGTGGATGCTCCCGGTCAGGAACAAGTCACTTCCTTGTGTCCTTCACCCAGAACAACAGTGAAGGATGCATCAGGTGACACAACCGGTTACTCCATGGAGCTCTTTACACATACCGTGCCTGGGTTAGAAAGGGAAATTGTTAACAGGCCATGCCCATTACAAGATGAATCGGACATGGAGTGCACAGATGCACAGCCAGATTATTATGCTGTTCCTTTGACTCAGATCAGAACATTGCCCTCGCAGTGTACTGATCCAGAATCTGACCCCGATGAGACTATGGAGCCCTGTCACGAACGCTATAGTACCGGCTTACACGGTGACCCAGAGGAAGGTGCACAGAACATAGAAGAGGAGGTCATAGATGACCCAGTTGTTGACCCCGATTGGCAGCCATTGGGGGAACAGGGTGCAGGCGGCAGTAGCTCTGAAGCGGAGGAGGAGGAGCCGCAGCAGGCATCAACATCGCAACAGGTTCCATCTGGCAGGCCCGTATCTGGCCAAAAACGTGTGGCAAAACCAAAACCAGTTATAGGACAGCGTGGCCATCCGGTTAAAGTAGCTCAGTGTGCAATGCCTGAAAAGGTATCCGATAGTAAGAAGAGTGCAGTCTGGAATTTTTGTAACCAAGATCCCAATGATCAGCGCAAAGTCATCTGTAAGAAATGCTCAAGGACCTTCAGCAGAGGTCAGAATGTTAAAAATCTAAATACAAGTTGCATGCATAGACATTTAACCACCATGCACTTGCAAGCCTGGACAAACTACCAAACGTCCCTTAACGTTGTAGCACCCTCTCACAATGAAGCTAGTCAGCAACGCGACATCCCTTCCCTCACTGTAAGCCCACCGTTTACCACACCACCTGCAGGTAATGTGGCGGTTTCGACGCAAGGCCAAAGCAGGCAGTCAGGGAATCACCAGGTTCGTGGTAGGAAAAACTGTATGTAGGGCAACAGCAAGAATACCATCACCAACCCTCTCTCAGTAACCCATGTCCACCGGCACCCCCACTAGTTCCACCGTATGCAGCTCTCCAGTCCAGCTCACCCTACATGAGACTGTCGTTAGGAAAAGGAAGTACTCATCCTCGTATCCGCGTACACAGGGTTTGAACGCCCACATTGCTAGACTAATCTCGTTAGAGATGATGCCCTACCGGTTAGTTGAAAGCGAAGCTTTCAAAGTCATGATGGACTACGCTGTACCATGCTACGAGCTACCAGTCGACACTTCTTTTCGAGAAAAGCCATCCCAGCCCTCCACCAGCATGTAAAAGACAGCATTGTCCATGCGCTCAGGCAATCTGTGAGTAGAAAGGTGCACCTGACAACAGATGCATGGACCAGTAGGCATGGCCAGGGGCATTACGTCTCCATCACGGCACACTGGGTTAATGTGGTGGATGCAGGGTCCACAGGGGACAGTAATATTGGGACAGTTCTGCCTAGCCCATGGTCTAGGAAACAGTTGGCTGTAGGCGTTCGTCCCCCCTCCTCCTCCTCGTCCTCCAGAAGAAGCGAGAGCTCGTCCACAGACCGCAGTCGCACGACCACTCCATCCGCAGCTGCCACTGTTGCACACGAGGTGTCCAATTATGGAACAGCTAGTGGCAAGCATCAGCAGGCTGTATTGGCAATGAAGTATTTAGGCGACAACAGACACACCGCGGAAGTTCTGTCTGAGTTCTTGCAGCAAGAAACTCAGTCATGGCTGGGCACTGTACATCTTGAGGCAGGCAAGGTAGTGAGTGATAACGGAAGAAACTTTATGGCTGCCATAGGCCTTTCACAACTGAAACACATTCCTTGCCTGGCTCACACCTTAAACCTGGTGGTGCAGTGCTTCCTGAAAAGTTATCCGGGGTTACCCGACCTGCTGCTGAAAGAGCACAGACTTTGCTCTCACATCCGCCGTTCGCCCATACACTCCAGCCGTATGCAGAACCATCAGCGGTCTTTGAACCTTCCCCAGCATCGCCTAATCATCGACGTTGCAACAAGGTGGAACTCCACACTGCACATGCTTCATAGACTGTGCGAACAGAGGCGTGCTGTTATGTATTTGTGGGAGGATACACATACACGGGCAGGCAGTTGGATGGCAGACATGGAGTTGTCAGCTGTGCAGTGGTCGAAGCTCCAAGACCTGTGTCAAGTCCTTCAGTGTTTTGAGGAATGCACACGGCTGGTTAGTGCAGACAACGCCGTAATAAGCATGAGCATCCCCCTAATGCGTCTGCTGATGCAAAGTTTGACGCACATAAAGGAGCAGGCGTCTGCAGCCGAGGACGAGGGAAGCCTTGATGACAGTCAGCCATTGTCTGCTCAGGGAAGTCTACAGGATGAGGTGGCGGGCGAAGAGGAGGATGAGGAGGATGATGGGGATGAGTATTTTTTGGATGAGGAAGCTTCTCAGGGGGCAATAGAAAGTGCTGGCGGTGCAAGGCCCGGTTCAGGGTTTTTGAGGGAGACAAGTGACGTTGATTTGCCCGAAAGTGCTCCTCAACCCAGCATATGCACTGACTTGACAACTGGAACATTGGCCCACATGGCGGATTATGCCTTGCGTATCCTCAAAAGGGACCCACGCATTATAAAAATGATGACCGATGACGATTACTGGTTGGCCTGCCTCCTTGATCCTTGCTATAAAGGCAAATTGCAAAATATCAT
Organism: Ranitomeya variabilis; assembly: GCF_051348905.1. Classification (NCBI taxonomy): domain Eukaryota; kingdom Metazoa; phylum Chordata; class Amphibia; order Anura; family Dendrobatidae; genus Ranitomeya; species Ranitomeya variabilis. The sequence goes on from NC_135233.1 coordinate 731,840,486, forward strand.
GCCACATGAGAACCTCGAACAAATATTGGCAACCAAACAAGCTACTCTTGTAGACCGTTTGATTCAGGCATTCCCAGCACACAGCGCCAGTGATGGTTCTCACACGAGCTGCAGGGGGCAACAGGGCAGAGGTGTTAGAGGTGCACAAATCAGAAGTGGCATAGGACAGAGGGGTTTTCTGACCAGGTTGTGGAGTGATTTCGCAATGACCGCTGACACGACAGGAACTGCAGCATCAATTCAAAGTGACAGGAGACAACATTTGTCCAGTATGGTTACTAACTATTTTTCCTCCATTACCGATGTTCTCCCTCAACCGTCATTCCCCTTTGATTACTGGGCAACCAAAACAGACACCTGGCCTGAATTGGCCGAATATGCATTGCAGGAGCTTGCTTGCCCAGCAGCTAGTGTGCTATCAGAAAGAGTATTCAGTGCTGCTGGTTCAATACTGACCGAAAAAAGGACTCGTCTGGCTACCCAAAATGTTGATGATCTCACCTTCATTAAAATGAACCACTCATGGATATCAAATTATTTTGCCCCACCTTTCCCGGCTGACATCTAGCTTTCCTGCAAAAAGGTCTTGCTTTGGGACTGGTGTTACTGACTGTTCCAATCTCTAAATATGCAGCTGCTGTTTGTCCAGCATACGACATGTTTACACCTCCCTAAATGGCCTAACTCCCCCCACGGGGCCGTGGGGTCGCCACTTGGCGCAAGCACCCGTCAGAGTGCCGTTTGAAGAGGTGGGTGTGCCCACTTTTGGTCGACGGCACTGGCACTGGGTCCCTCATAGTACAATGAAGTGTCTCTGGCGGTGGTTCCGCGCACCCAACGTCAGACACACCGTTGTAACATGAGGGGCCCTGGGCTTGTACCGCCAGCCAGGAGAGAGTTCCCCCCCCCCAGGTCAAACAGTGCTCTACCACTTGCAAAATTATCTCTCGCTGCTCCACCACTGTTTAGTCTATGCGCTGAAATCCTTCAATGGCTGGCACAGACAATAACAATTTGTTGACATGTATGATGCTAGTTAAAATAGTCAGGGGCCCTGTCCTACATTTACACAAGTAAATACTTTGCGCCAAATTACAATGACTGAAAGTCAGCATAGGAGCACACCCCTGTACCTAAGAATGCCACCCTTTTTTGGGGGGGGTTCTTGTTTTTTTTGGGGAGACATTAACATCTATTTAGTTTTTGGGAGTACTTACTGTGTCAGACACTCCTTCCAATTGTCCTCCGCTGACCACACCAATGCTGCCTGTGTACCCCTGCCACATAATGGAAGCTTCATATAGCCTATTTTATTATTTTAGGCCTAGGAAGTCTGTCTGCGGTCCCTCCTTCCAATTGTCCTCCTCTGACCACACCAATGCTGCCTGTGTACCCCTGCCACATAATGGAAGCTGCATATAGCCTATTTTATTTTTTTAGGCCTAGGAAGTCTGTCTGCGGTCCCTCCTTCCAATTGTCCTCCGCTGACCACACCAATGTTGCCTTTGTACCCCTGTAACCAATTTAAAACTGCATAGAGCCAACTTTTTTAGTTAACACATACTACCTTTGTCTGTCTGCGCCACTCAATCACGCTGTCCTCCACTGGAAAAGCTGAGCTTCAACCTTCAGGCTCTCATTAAGTAGTTGTTAATGTAACACTGCAGTTGCCCTACTACTTTGGTTGGGGCCTATTAACGGTGTCTGCCGCTCCTTGGTGTTCTCCTCCTCCTTGGTGTTCTCCTCCAGGTTTCCTTGTCTGAGCTTCAACCTTCAGGCTCTCATTAAGTAGTTGTTTATATAAGACAGCAGTTGCCCTACTACTTTGGTTGGGGCCTAGTAACGGTGTCTGCCGCTCCTTGGTGTTCTCCTCCTCCTTGGTGTTCTCCTCCAGGCTTCCTTGTCTGAGCTTCAACCTTCAGGCTCTCATTAAGTAGTTGTTTAGATAAGACAGCAGTTGCCCTACTACTTTGGTTGGGGCCTAGTAACGGTGTCTGCCGCTCCTTGGTGTTCTCCTCCTCCTTGGTGTTCTCCTCCAGGTTTCCTTGTCTGAGCTTCAACCTTCAGGCTCTCATTAAGTAGTGGTTTATATAAGACAGCAGTTGCCCTACTACTTTGGTTGGGGCCTAGTAACGGTGTCTGCCGCTCCTTGGTGTTCTCCTCCTCCTTGGTGTTCTCCAGGTTTCCTTGTCTGAGCTTCAACCTTCAGGCTCTCATTAAGTAGTTTTTAATGAAATACTGCAGTTGCCCTACTACTTTGGTTGGGGCCTAGTAACGGTGTCTGCCGCTCCTTGGTGTTCTCCTCATCCTTGGTGTTCTCCTCCAGGTTTCCTTGTCTGAGCTTCAACCTTCAGGCTCTCATTAAGTAATTTTTAATGAAATACTGCAGTTGCCCTACTACTTTGGTTGGGGCCTAGTAACGGTGTCTGCCGCTCCTTGGTGTTCTCCTCCTCCTTGGTGTTCTCCTCCAGATTTCCTTGTCTGAGCTTCAACCTTCAGGCTCTCATTAAGTAGTTGTTTAGATAAGACAGCAGTTGCCCTACTACTTTGGTTGGGGCCTAGTAACGGTGTCTGCCGCTCCTTGGTGTTCTCCTCCTCCTTGGTGTTCTCCTCCAGGTTTCCTTGTCTGAGCTTCAACCTTCAGGCTCTCATTAAGTAGTGGTTTATATAAGACAGCAGTTGCCCTACTACTTTGGTTGGGGCCTAGTAACAGTGTCTGCCGCTCCTTGGTGTTCTCCTCCTCCTTGGTGTTCTCCTCCAGGTTTCCTTGTCTGAGCTTCAACCTTCAGGCTCTCATTAAGTAGTTGTTCAGATAAGACAGCAGTTGCCCTACTACTTTGGTTGGGGCCTAGTAACGGTGTCTGCCGCTCCTTGGTGTTCTCCTCCTCCTTGGTGTTCTCCAGGTTTCCTTGTCTGAGCTTCAACCTTCAGGCTCTCATTAAGTAGTTTTTAATGAAATACTGCAGTTGCCCTACTACTTTGGTTGGGGCCTAGTAACGGTGTCTGCCGCTCCTTGGTGTTCTCTTCCAGGTTTCCTTGTGAGCTTCAGCCTTCAGTCTCTCATTAAGTAGTTTTTAATGAAATACTGCAGTTGCCCTACTACTTTGGTTGGGGCCTAGTAACGGTGTCTGCCGCTCCTTGGTGTTCTCCTCCTCCTTGGTGTTCTCCTCCAGGTTTCCTTGATTGAGCTTCAACCTTCAGGCTCTCATTAAGTGTCATGGTTCCCAATGGCAAGGGAACGTCAGAGAACTTAAACTACAGACTAGCTCCTGGGTGATGGAATCTCGAGCTGACCGTGAGCTAAACCTACCACACAACTAGCAGTGGCCGGGTGGCGTACCTACGTTTTATCCCTAGACGCCTAGCGCCAGCCGGAGGACTAACTAACAATAATAGAGGAAAAGACAGACCTGGCTTACCTCTAGGGAAATTCCCCCAAAAAGGAGACAGAAGCCCCCCACATATATTGACGGTGAGTTCAGAGGAAAAGACATACGCAGTATGAAGGTAGGTTCAGCAAAGCGAGGTCCGCTTACTAGATAGCAAGAAGATACAATAGGGAACTTCACGGTCAGCTGAAAACCCTATTAAAATACCATCCCGAAATTACTTTAAGACTCATGTGTCAACTCATGACACCGGAGTGGCAATTTTGGCCCACAAGAGCTTCCAGCTACAGAAAAATAACATTACTGTGAACTGGAACAAAAATGCAAAACAAACTTAGGACTAAGAGTCCAACTTAGCTGATAGTAGTCTAGAAGCAGGAACATGCAACAGAAAGGCTCTGGTTACATTGATGGCCGGCACTAGAATAACTGAGCAGCAAGGCTAAATAGGATACACCCATATCCTGATGGAAACAGGTGAACAGAGAAAGTGAAGCACACAAGTCCAGTACCACCAGTGACCACCGGGGGAGCCCAAAAACCAAATTCACAACAGTACCCCCCCCTCAAGGAGGGGGCACCGAACCCTCACAAGAACCACCAGGGCGATCAGGATGAGCCCTATGAAAGGCACGGACCAAATCAGAGGCATGAACATCAGAGGCTGTCACCCAAGAATTATCCTCCTGACCGTAGCCCTTCCACTTGACCAGATACTGAAGTTTCCGTCTGGAAACACGGGAGTCCAAGATCTTCTCCACAACGTACTCCAATTCACCCTCAACCAACACCGGAGCGGGAGGCTCAACGGAAGGCACAACCGGTACCTCATACCTGCGCAATAATGACCGATGGAAGACATTATGGATAGAAAAAGATGCTGGGAGGTCCAATCGAAAGGACACGGGGTTAAGAATCTCCAAAATCTTATACGGGCCGATGAACCGAGGCTTAAACTTAGGAGAAGAAACCCTCATAGGGACAAAACGAGAAGACAACCACACCAAGTCCCCAACACGAAGACGAGGACCAACACGACGACGGCGGTTAGCAAAATGCCGAGTCTTCTCCTGGGACAACTCCAAATTGTCCACCACCTGTCCCCAAATCCGATGCAACCTATCCACCACAGTATCCACTCCAGGACAATCCGAAGACTCCACCTGACCGGAAGAAAAACGAGGATGAAACCCCGAATTGCAAAAGAAAGGAGAAACCAAAGTGGCAGAACTAGCCCGATTATTGAGGGCAAACTCCGCCAACGGCAAAAAGGCAACCCAGTCATCCTGATCCGCAGACACAAAACACCTCAAATAAGTCTCCAAGGTCTGATTAGTTCGCTCAGTCTGGCCATTAGTCTGAGGATGGAACGCAGACGAAAAAGACAAATCAATGCCCATCCTAGCACAGAACGCCCGCCAAAATCTAGACACGAACTGGGCCCCCCTGTCAGAAACGATATTCTCCGGAATACCATGCAAGCGAACCACATTTTGAAAAAACAGAGGAACCAACTCGGATGAGGAAGGCAACTTAGGCAAGGGCACCAAATGGACCATCTTTGAAAAACGGTCACACACCACCCAGATGACAGACATTTTCTGAGAAACAGGGAGATCAGAAATAAAATCCATAGAGATGTGAGTCCAAGGCCTCTTCGGAATAGGCAAAGATAACAACAATCCGCTGGCCCGAGAACAACAAGGTTTGGCCCGAGCACAAACATCACAAGACTGCACAAAAACTCGTACATCTCGAGACAGGGAAGGCCACCAGAAGGACCTAGCCACCAAATCCCTGGTACCAAAGATCCCGGGATGACCTGCCAACACAGAGGAATGAACCTCCGAGATGACTCTACTGGTCCAATCATCAGGAACAAACAGTCTACCAGGCGGGCAACGATCAGGTCTATCCGCCTAAAACTCCTGCAAAGCCCGTCGCAGGTCTGGGGAAACAGCAGATAATATCACCCCATCCTTAAGGATACCTGTAGGTTCAGAATCACCAGGGGAATCAGGCTCAAAACTCCTAGAAAGGGCATCCGCCTTCACATTTTTAGAACCTGGTAAGTATGAGACCACAAAATTAAACCGAGAGAAAAACAACGACCAGCGCGCCTGTCTAGGATTCAGGCGCCTGGCAGACTCAAGATAAATCAAATTCTTGTGATCGGTCAATACCACCACCTGATGTCTAGCCCCCTCAAGCAAATGACGCCACTCCTCAAAAGCCCACTTCATAGCCAAAAGCTCCCGATTACCAATATCATAATTTCGCTCGGCGGGCGAAAATTTTCGAGAAAAGAACGCACAAGGTCTCATCACGGAGCAGTCGGAACTTTTCTGCGACAAGACCGCCCCAGCTCCGATCTCGGAAGCATCGACCTCAACCTGAAAAGGAAGAGTAACATCAGGCTGACGCAACACAGGGGCGGAAGAAAAGCGGCGCTTAAGCTCCCGAAAGGCCTCCACAGCAGCAGGGGACCAATCAGCAACATCAGCACCCTTTTTGGTCAAATCAGTCAAAGGTTTAGCAACATCAGAAAAACCAGTTATAAATCGACGATAAAAATTAGCAAAGCCCAAAAATTTCTGAAGGCTCTTAAGAGAAGAAGGTTGCGTCCAATCACAAATAGCCCGAACCTTGACAGGATCCATCTCAATGGAAGAGGGGGAAAAAATGTACCCCAAAAAAGAAATCTTTTGAACCCCAAAAATACACTTAGAACCCTTCACACACAAGGAATTAGCCCGCAAAACCTGAAAAACCCTCCTGACCTGTTGGACATGAGAATCCCAGTCATCCGAAAAAATCAAAATATCATCCAGATACACGATCATAAATTTATCCAAATATTCACGGAAAATGTCATGCATAAAGGACTGAAAGACTGAAGGGGCATTTGAAAGACCAAAAGGCATTACTAAATACTCAAAATGGCCCTCGGGTGTATTAAATGCGGTTTTCCACTCATCCCCCTGCTTAATTCGCACCAAATTATACGCCCCACGGAGATCAATCTTAGAGAACCACTTAGCCCCCTTTATTCGAGCAAACAAATCAGTCAGCAGTGGCAGAGGATACTGATATTTGACTGTAATTTTATTCAAGAGTCGATAATCAATACACGGCCTCAAAGAGCCATCTTTTTTAGATACAAAGAAAAAACCGGCTCCTAAGGGAGATGAAGAAGGACGAATATGTCCCTTTTCCAGGGACTCCTTAATATATTCTCGCATAGCAGCATGTTCAGGTACAGATAGATTAAATAAACGACCCTTTGGAAATTTACTGCCCGGAATCAGATCTATGGTACAATCGCAATCTCTGTGAGGAGGTAGTGAACCAAGCTTAGGCTCCTCAAAAACATCATGATAATCAGACAAAAATTCCGGAATCTCAGAGGGAATAGATGACGAAATGGAAACCAAAGGTACGTCCCCATGAGCCCCCTGACATCCCCAGCTTAACACAGACATAGCTTTCCAGTCAAGGACTGGGTTATGAGATTGTAACCATGGTAATCCGAGCACCAAAACGTCATGTAGATTGTACAACACAAGGAAGCGAATCATCTCCTGATGGTCTGGATTCATACGCATAGTCACTTGTGTCCAGTATTGTGGTTTATTACTAGCCAATGGTGTAGAGTCAATACCCTTCAGAGGTATAGGAACTTCCAGAGGCTCTAGATCAAACCCACAGCGCCTGGCAAAGGATCAATCCATTAGACTCAAAGCGGCGCCAGAGTCGACATAGGCATCCGCGGTAATTGACGATAATGAACAAATCAAGGTCACAGACAGAATAAACTTAGACTGTAAAGTGCAAATTGAAATAGACTTATCAACCTTTTTTGTACGTTTAGAGCATGCTGATATAACATGAGTTGAATCACCACAATAGAAGCACAACCCATTCTTTCGCCTAAAATTCTGCCGTTCGCTTCTGGACAGAATTCTATCACATTGCATATTTTCTGGAGCCTTCTCAGAAGACACCGCCAAATGGTGCACAGGTTTGCGCTCCCGCAAACGCCGATCAATCTGAATAGCCATTGTCATGGACTCATTCAGACCTGTAGGTGCAGGGAACCCCACCATAACATCTTTAATGGCATCAGAGAGACCCTCTCTGAAATTCGCCGCCAGGGCGCACTCATTCCACTGAGTAAGCACAGACCATTTACGAAATTTTTGGCAGTATATTTCAGCTTCATCTTGCCCTTGAGATAGGGCCATCAAGGCTTTTTCAGCCTGAATCTCTAAGTTAGGTTCCTCATAAAGCAACCCCAAAGCCAGAAAAAACGCATCCACATTGAGCAACGCAGGATCCCCGGGTGCCAATGCAAATGCCCAGTTTTGAGGGTCACCCCGCAGCAAGGAAATTACTATCTTAACCTGCTGTTCGGGATCTCCAGCGGAGCGAGATCTCAGGGAAAGAAATAATTTACAATTATTTTTGAAATTCAGGAAACGAGATCTATCCCCGGAGAAGAATTCTGGTATAGGAATTCTAGGTTCAGATATAGGAGCATGAATAACAAAATCCTGTAAATTTTGAACCTTCGTAGCAAGATTATTCAAACCTGTAGCCAAAATCTGAGGATCCATTTTAATCAGGTGAGATCAGAGCCATTCAAGGATTAGAAGGAGAGAGAGAGAGAGAAAGGCTGCAATTAGAGCAGAAATGCAACTGAGTCAACTAAAAAGCAAGCTCAGAAGGAAAAAAAAAAAAAAATCTGCAGACTTCTTTTTCTCTCCTTTCTTCTGCCAACGGTTTTAACCCTTGGCCGGCCATACTGTCATGGTTCCCAATGGCAAGGGAACGTCAGAGAACTTAAACTACAGACTAGCTCCTGGGTGATGGAATCTCGAGCTGACCGTGAGCTAAACCTACCACACAACTAGCAGTGGCCGGGTGGCGTACCTACGTTTTATCCCTAGACGCCTAGCGCCAGCCGGAGGACTAACTAACCCTAATAGAGGAAAAGACAGACCTGGCTTACCTCTAGGGAAATTCCCCCAAAAAGGAGACAGAAGCCCCCCACATATATTGACGGTGAGTTCAGAGGAAAAGACATACGCAGTATGAAGGTAGGTTCAGCAAAGCGAGGTCCGCTTACTAGATAGCAAGAAGATACAATAGGGAACTTCACGGTCAGCTGAAAACCCTATTAAAATACCATCCCGAAATTACTTTAAGACTCATGTGTCAACTCATGACACCGGAGTGGCAATTTCGGCCCACAAGAGCTTCCAGCTACAGAAAAATAACATTACTGTGAACTGGAACAAAAATGCAAAACAAACTTAGGACTAAGAGTCCAACTTAGCTGATAGTAGTCTAGAAGCAGGAACATGCAACAGAAAGGCTCTGGTTACATTGAAGCCGGCACTAGAATAACTGAGCAGCAAGGCTAAATAGGATACACCCATATCCTGATGGAAACAGGTGAACAGAGAAAGTGAAGCACACAAGTCCAGTACCACCAGTGACCACCGGGGGAGCCCAAAAACCAAATTCACAACAATTAAGTAGTTGTTTAGATAAGACAGCAGTTGCCCTACTACTTTGGTTGGGGCCTAGTAATGGTGTCTGCCGCTCCTTGGTGTTCTCCTCCAGGTTTCCTTGTCTGAGCTTCAACCTTCAGGCTCTCATTAAGTAGTTGTTTAGATAAGACAGCAGTTGCCCTACTACTTTGGTTGGGGCCTAGTAACAGTGTCTGCCGCTCCTTGGTGTTCTCCTCCTCCTTGGTGTTCTCCTCCTCCTTGGTGTTCTCCTCCAGGTTTCCTTGTCTGAGCTTCAACCTTCAGGCTCTCATTAAGTAGTTGTTTAGATAACACTGCATCAGGCCTACTAGTTTGGTTGGGGCCTTCTAACGGTGTCTGCCGCTCCTGGGTTTTCTCCTGTTTGTTTTTCTTGAGCTTCAACCTTCAGGCTCTGATTAGGTAGTTGTTAATGTAACACTGCAGTTGGCCTACTAGTTTGGTTGGGGCCTAGTAACGGTGTCTGCCGCTGCTTGGTGTTCTCCTCCACTGAACAAAGCAGTGCCGCCTGTTTCCTACTGTTACCAATTTAGAGCTGCATTTAGCCTAGTTACTTATTTGGCCCTACTCACTGTGTCAGCCTCTCATTACAGTTGTCCTCCACTGAACAAAGCAATGCCGCCTGGTTAGTCCTGTTACCAATTTTGAACTGCATTTAGCCCACTTTATTATTTGGGCCTAGATCTGTGTTTCCTCCTCATCCTGCCCATTGCCCAGCCACTGCTAGATGAGTCCGCTGCTACATTGACCCAGACCACTACATTCCCCTTGCACTCTACACAGCCAGAATCTGACCCTGCTGAAAGTGAGGTTCTGTCATGTCGGACGCTGTTCAGACCAGATCGTCCGACAGACAGTGGTAATTCCGCTTTTGACCACTATTTACTCATTGGCGTCTGCTAGATTTTGTCTAGCTGTTCCGGGGTTAATTTACCTGATCCTCGGATTGGAAGCTGGGCCATTTCCATGGCCTTTAAATAGTTCTCCTGATCATTGGGCGTCGCCGATTATAGCTTCTGTCTTGCGTTGTTATCTCGGTCTGGAGTGGAGAGCTGGTGGTTGGAGATTCGTTGCTGGTGGTGTATTTTCCTTTGACTTATTTACTCCTTCCTATATTTGTGTTTATTTTGCCCTGCACATTTATAGTGTATTCCTGAGTGTCTGCGGCGTGGTGTATATTTTCCTTTATCCTGGTCTGTGCTAACTGTGGGTATTTAAGTATTACCTCTTCACTGGGTGGTGAGTGGAGGTTTCAGCCTAGGGCTGAGCACAGGAGTTAGGGTGAGGTTCGAGGCCTGAACATGCACACCATCAGTGTAAACTTCAGGTAGAGGGTCAGTCAGGATTTCCCTAGTCTTAGGGAAATTGCAGGAGCCCGGGTTATTAGCTCTCGCTCACCTAGTCTCTCCCTGACAGGTTCCTCTTCCCGCTTACTATACCACCTTACACGGGGACAAAGAGGAAGGTGCAGGTGAAAGAGCAGGTTCCTTCATCAGGTGGGGGGGCATACTCGTTGGCGACGTCACTGGCACAGGGCCCCTCATAGTATGCAAAAGTGTCGCTGCCGGTGGGAGGCACCCCCGCCGTGCAAACACACCGCCATACTGTGAGGGGCCCTGTGCCAGTGCCAATGCGAACCAGTGGGCCCCCCCTGCTTTCTCAGGATCACAGCACTTGCAACGTTGAAATACTTACCTCTCCCTGCTCCACCGCCGTGATGTAGTCCACGTTTCCTGGGCCCACTAAAAACTTTAACCAGCCCTACCCCCCACAACTTTAGCCAAATGACCCCCAATTTCCAATGCCTAACTATTATTATAAAGTAAATTAATATTGACAAGCTTCAGTAACAAGAATGGATGTTTTTGCCATTAAAATGGGCACTGTAGGTGTTTTCCTGGCCTCCACTCACTGCCGACTATACTTCCCCATTGACTTGCATTGGGTTTCATGTTTCGGTCGATCCCCGACTTTTCGCGATAATCGGTCGACTTCACTCGACTCGACTTTTCACAAAGTCGGGTTTCGCAAAACCCGACTCGACCCCCAAAAATTAAAAGTCGCTCAACCCTAGCCACTGGGGCTTTTTTTCGATTCATACTCTTTTTCACCTCAGTTCCTTGTCAGCAGAGACAGTACAGTATTACAGTGACAGGTAACACCTCGATACGCAGCTGATAACACAGGATCCACCAATAACAGGTGATGTCACAGCTCCCCTGTGTCCCCTCTCTTCATAACGATCTTTGCACAGGTTTATTAGATGCTTCAGTACAAAGTTTAGAGTCACAGTCTTTCCATTGCATTGCATTCCATTGTATACAGTATGTAAATATGCTGAAATGACAGGAACCTATGCCAATTAATCAAAGCAATTACGTTCTGGCATAAAAGGCTTAGAAAAGAAGGAATATTTTTGAACAACATGAAGTTGAGCAAAGATTTTGAACCTTTTTGGTGTTTTCACTCCAGTTTAGGCCACCTCTGCAAAAATGGGTAGAGCTAAGGCTCAAATTAGTCCTAATGGCCAGTGTGATAATTGCAAGTTCCTTTTTTTTATTGTATTAAAAAATGTGATCTGGCAAAAAAAGGCATTTTTTTAAAATAATACTTTGTTTTAAATAAAGCAAGAATGAAAAATTACCTAGTAATGAAGGGGATGAGGATTTAGCCAGTTCTTAGCGATTCTCTAAACCTGTTGTTAGACTGACAGTCAGTTTGGAGAACCAGTACAATGCTGATTCCCTGCTTTCTGCACCCAATTGAAGCTTAGAGCAGCATTGGTAGAGGAGTGCTAATTAGCTCCCAGCCCCGATGTGCAGCGGTGTGAAGAGGTCACCCCGTCACACCACTAACATCACCAAAGGTACAGCAAAAACAGTGAGTAAAGTAACAGCTCCATGGACTGAACCCGAATACAAAACAGACTTTTACTGTAATCGTGGAGGGTGGGTTAAGTGTTAGGACTCAGTATGGTGAAGGCAGAGAAGGGAAAAGGTTTTTTAGGGGACATAGTACCGAGAGGGCAGTGTGAAGTGCAGATTATCAAGAGGGTGCAATGTAAGGACACAATATGGAGAGGGAGATGTATAAGAGGGGCACCTTATAGAGAAGAGGTGGTGTGAGGGCACAGTATAGACAATAAGCAGTGTGATATCACAGTATGGAGAGATAGCAGTTTGAGATGCACAGCATGGAAAGGGGTAGTGTGAGGGCACAAAGTGATGATGAGGTAGTATGAGGGCAAAATATAGAGAGAGGACAGAAGCGTGAGAGGGCACAGTATAGAAAGGGGAAAGAGTGAAAAACGTAAAGTGTGGATGCCATAGTTCATAATAAAGGAACGGTGTGAAGTTATAATAGTGGCATGCAAAAGTTTAATAAAAATTACTGCTATTGTTAATAGTTAAGCAAGTTGAAGATGAAATGATCTCTAAAAGGCATAAAGTTAAAGTTGACACATTTACTTTGTATTTTAGGCAAAATATATATATATATTTTTATGTTTTACATTTTAAAAATTACAAAAAGAAAAATGGGCCCATACAAAAGTTTGGGCACGGTGCATGGTTAGTACCCCTTTTTGAAAGTATTACAGCTTGTAAATGCTTTTTGTAGCCAGCCAAGAGTCAATTCTTGTTTCCATTCTTCCTTGGAAAATTCTTCAAGTTCGAGATTCATGGGTCATCTTACAATCACTGATATTTTGAGGTCTAGCCACAGATTTTCAATGATGTCCAGATTAGGGGACTATGAGGGCCATTAAAAACCCTTCAGCTTGCGCCTTTTGAGGAAGTCTATTGTGCATTTTGACGTGTTTACGATCATTATCCATTTGTAGAAGCCATCCTTTTTCAACTTCAGCTTTCTTACAGATGATATTATGTTTGCATCAAGAATTTGTTGAAATTTCATTGAATCCATTCTTCACTCCACTCTTGAAATGTTCCCCGTGCCATTTGCTGCAACAAAACCTCAAAGTGTGATTGATTCACCACCATGCTTAATGGTTGGTGAGATGTTCTTTTCCTGAAATTTTGTGCCCTTTTTTTCTCCACACATAGCTGAATTGTATCATGAAGGCGCATGAGAAGTTTTCTTCTGATGATGTAACGAAAAAAATTCTCAAAATTAGTGGGATCAGTTGATACAGGAATGATATATATTTTTGTACTGTGTAAGGCCTTTTTCACACTTCAGTCTTTTTGCTTCCGTCAGAATCCATCGTTTTGTGAAAAAAACGGATCCAGCAAATGTTGCTGCTGGATCCGTTTTTTTTCTCATAGACTTGCCTTCCGTTTCATCAGATCCTTCGCAAATTCTGTGTCTGCCGCCCGGAGACAAGGGACATAGTAAAGTTTTTTGTGTACGTTGAAAAATCGGACAGCGATGGATCCTGCGCTGTCTGTCATTGGCTATAATGTAACTTTTTTTGTCTGTCACGTCTGCCATTTTCTACTGCGCATGCGCTGCCGAAACTCTGCCCCTTCCTCCCCGGACTTCAGAATGGGCAGCGGATGCGTTGGAAAACTGCATCCGCTGCCCACGTCGTGCACAAATTTCACAACGTGCGTCGGTACGTCGGCCCGACGCATAGCGAAGGACCTGTAACGATACAAGTGTGAAAGTAGCCTAACTCTCTCTCTCAAATTTTGTTCCTTTAAATTCCGGCAGCAGCTGCTTTGACGGATCCGTCAAAAAAACTGATGTTGTGCAGTTTATAAAAAACTGATGCACTGGATCCGTCTTTTCAACACTTTGACGGATTGTGACTGATTCTAAGGCTACTTTCACACTAGCATCGGACGACGCACGACGAATTGCGTCGTTGCGACGTACCGACGCTAACAGTGAATGCGCCGCACAACGGGGGCAGCGGATGCTGTTTTTCAATGCATCCGCTGCCCCATTGTGAGGTGCGGGGAGGCGGGGGCGGAGTTCCGGCCGCGCATGCGCGGTTGGAAAAGACGGGAACGACGCACCAAAAAACGTTACAAGCAACATTTTTTGGTGGTGACGGTCCGACGCAACACGACGCAACTGTCGCACGATGGTTGCGACGTGTGGCAATGCATCGCTAATGCAAGTCAATGGAGAAAAAACGCATCCTGCAAGCACTTTTGCAGGATGCGTTTTATCTACAAAACGACGCATAGCAACGTGCAGTGCACGACGCTAGTGTGAAAGAAGCCTAAAAAACTGATGTGTGAAAGAGGCCTCAGCCAGTTGATAGAAAAATATTTCGAATTGAGAGTCTTCAGTGGTTGATACTTTTTAACCCCTTAATCCCATATGACGTACTATCCCGTCGAGGTGACTTGGGACTTAATTCCCAGTGATGGGATAGTACGTCATATGCGATCGGCTGTGCTTACGGGGGGAGCGCGGCCGGGTGTCAGCTGACTATCGCAGCTGACATCCGGCACTATGTGCCGGAAGCAGAGAGGGGCTCCCTGCGTGCTTCCCTGAGACCCTCGGTACAAGGCGATGTGCTCACCTTGTACCGAACATCTCCTCCCTACAGGCCCCGCACAGGGCTGCCACTAGGAATTTCAGGGCCCCATAGTGGCAAAATTTTCAGGGCCCCCTTAAGACTCCGCCCAGGCTCCACCCCAGCCCCGCCTCCACCCCTCGAACTGTCCACAGTCCCACCACTGTCTCTTGGCAAAACTCCACTTCTCACAAATCACACATTAACAGTTCCCATCACCAGATCAAACACATAGCCAGCAGCTTTTGTTTTGGCCACAAGGTTTTTTTTAATCTGAGACGACAACAAGGTAGACTCTTTTGGCCGGACCCTACTCTACTCTAACCTATTAAACATTTGTTAAAATATGCAATACAATTTAGGTGTATTTTTATTTATTTTTCAATTTTTCAAATGACCAATAATACCACATACAGGGGACAAATACCACAACACCATGACCAGACACCATATTATCACCACATAGTGACCTATAATACTATCTACAAGGAACAAATACCGCCACACCATGTGCAGACCACATATTACCACCACAGTGACTGAACAATATCACATACAAGGGACAAATACCACTGCAGCATGTCCAGACCACATATTAACATCACATGGTGACCAACTACATACAAGGAACAAATACCAACACAACATGAACAGACCACATATTACCACCACACAGTGACCGAATAATAGCCCATACAAGGAACAAATACCGCTACACCATGGCCGGACAACATATTACCACCACATTGTGACTGAATAGTACAATACTGATCATTAATTTAAAAAAATATATACTATCACCATAAGTGCCATTATACACAGGAGATCTGTACTTAGTATGCAGTGTGTATACAGGTAATACAGTGGTCACCGATGCCATTATACACAGGAGCTCTTTATATAGTGTCAGTGTACAGGTAATACAGGGATCACCAGTGACATTATACACAGGAGCTCTGTATATAGGGTACAGTGTACATGTAATACAGCGATCACTAGTGACATTATACACAGGAGCTCTGTATATAGTGTATAGTGTACAGATAATATAGTGATCACCAGTAACATTATACACAGGAGCTCTGTATACAGTATACAGTGTATGGTGTCAGTGTACAGGTAACATACTCACCGGTGACATCTCTAGCTAAAGTCCTTCATCTTTGCATTTCTTTTGAATCCAGCGCAGACCGTCATCGCTTCTTTCAGCCAGGACTCGTCTCTGCATAAAATAACACAGTTATCTAGAGCACCGCTTCCAGAGCACATTCCCCATTTTTTCCCTTTCTTCTACACTACACATCTGACTACAGAAGTTCACCCACCATTAATATATAATTGGTTATTATGCAACCCACCATTCCAAATATAAATTATAATCCGCCACTGTGCCCCCACTATCTGTATATAGCCACTTTCCCCATTTAATATATAAATTAATTAGCACCTGTACTCTTTCCCCCAATTTATTTCCAGTCACTTTATCCTCAACGATCCCACTATGTACCTCCCGCTCTAACCCTAACTGCGATTCATTATAGTTACATGCCCCTTCTGCCTCAATTCATTGTCATGTCTTCTCTCTCTCCCACCCTCTATTCATTATCAATTGCTCTTCCCCCACCCTCAAAATTCATTATTTGCTCTCCCCACCTTCAATACACCATTTGCTCTTCCCACCCCCACCTTCAATTCAATTGCTGTCCACGTCCCTCACACTCACTTCATGTGCAGTCCCCATCACCCCCACTTCATCATTTGCAGTCCACCTTACTTCATCATTTAGTCCCCTATCCCCCCGTCACTTCATCTGCAGTCCCCCTTACATAATCATTTGCAGCCCCCTATCATTTCATCATGTGCAGAACCCCCTCAAACACACTTCATCATCTGCAGTCCCTATCACTCCCACATCATTTCCTGTCCCCATCACCCCCACATCATCATTTGCAGTCCCCATCACCCCCACATCATCATTTGCAGTCCCCATCACCCCCACATCATCATTTGCAGTCCCCATCACCCCCACATCATCATTTGCAGTCCCCATCACCCCCACATCATCATTTGCAGTCCCCATCACCCCCACATCATCATTTGCAGTCCCCCCACATCATTTGCAGTCCCCATCACCCCCACATCATCATTTGCAGTCCCCCCACATCATTTGCAGTCCCCATCACCCCCACATCATCATTTGCAGTCCCCATCACCCCCACATCATTTGCAGTCCCCATCTGTTATGGTTCTCAATGGCAAGAGAACATAGCCCAGCATACATAGGAACTAGCTCTTGGAAGGATGGAAACTTAAACTGACCATGAACTAAACCTGCCGCACAACTAACAGTAGCCGGGTAGCGTAGCCTGCGTTTTATCCCTAGACGCCCAGCGCCGGCCGGAGGACTAACTAATCCTGGCAGAGGAAAATATAGTCCTGGCTCACCTCTAGAGAAATTTCCCCGAAAGGCAGACAGAGGCCCCCACATATATTGGCGGTGATTTAAGATGAAAATGACAAACGTAGTATGAAAATAGGTTTAGCAAAATCGAGGTCCGCTTACTAGATAGCAGGAAGACAGAAAGGGTACTTTCATGGTCAGCTGAAAACCCTATCAATACACCATCCTGAAATTACTTTAAGACTCTAGTATTAACTCATAACATCAGAGTGGCAATTTCAGATCACAAGAGCTTTCCAGACACAGAAACGAAACTGCAGCTGTGAACTGGAACAAAATGCAAAAAACAAACAAGGACAAAAGTCCGACTTAGCTGGAAGTTGTCTGGTAGCAGGAACATGCACAGAAAGGCTTCTGATTACAATGTTGACCGGCATGGAAGTGACAGAGGAGCAAGGTTAAATAGCGACTCCCACATCCTGATGGGAACAGGTGAACAGAGGGGATGATGCACACAAGCTCAATTCCACCAGTGGCCACCGGGGGAGCCCAAAATCCAATTTCACAACAGTACCCCCCCCTCAAGGAGGGGGCACCGAACCCTCACCAGAACCACCAGGGCGATCAGGATGAGCCCTATGAAAGGCACGGACCAGATCGGAGGCATGAACATCAGAGGCAGTCACCCAAGAATTATCCTCCTGACCGTATCCCTTCCATTTGACCAGATACTGGAGTTTCCGTCTGGAAACACGGGAGTCCAAGATTTTTTCCACAACGTACTCCAACTCGCCCTCAACCAACACCGGAGCAGGAGGCTCAACGGAAGGCACAACCGGTACCTCATACCTGCGCAACAATGACCGATGAAAAACATTATGAATAGAAAAAGATGCAGGGAGGTCCAAACGGAAGGACACAGGGTTAAGAATCTCCAATATCTTGTACGGGCCGATGAACCGAGGCTTAAACTTAGGAGAAGAAACCCTCATAGGGACAAAACGAGAAGACAACCACACCAAGTCCCCGACACAAAGCCGAGGACCAACCCGACGCCGGCGGTTGGCAAAAAGCTGAGTCTTCTCCTGGGACAACTTCAAATTGTCCACCACCTGCCCCCAAATCTGATGCAACCTCTCCACCACAGCATCCACTCCAGGACAATCCGAAGATTCCACCTGACCGGAGGAAAATCGAGGATGAAACCCCGAATTACAGAAAAAAGGAGACACCAAGGTGGCAGAGCTGGCCCGATTATTGAGGGCAAACTCCGCTAAAGGCAAAAAAGCAACCCAATCATCCTGATCTGCAGACACAAAACACCTCAAATATGTCTCCAAAGTCTGATTCGTCCGCTCGGTCTGGCCATTAGTCTGAGGATGGAAAGCAGACGAGAAAGACAAATCTATGCCCATCCTAGCACAGAATGCCCGCCAAAATCTAGACACGAATTGGGTTCCTCTGTCAGAAACGATATTCTCCGGAATACCATGCAAACGAACCACATTTTGAAAAAACAGAGGAACCAACTCGGAAGAAGAAGGCAACTTAGGCAGGGGAACCAAATGGACCATCTTAGAGAAACGGTCACACACCACCCAGATGACAGACATCTTCTGAGAAACAGGAAGATCCGAAATAAAATCCATCGAGATGTGCGTCCAAGGCCTCTTCGGGATAGGCAAGGGCAACAACAATCCACTAGCCCGAGAACAACAAGGCTTGGCCCGAGCACAAACGTCACAAGACTGCACAAAGCCTCGTACATCTCGTGACAGGGAAGGCCACCAGAAGGACCTTGCCACCAAATCCCTGGTACCAAAGATTCCAGGATGACCTGCCAACGCAGAAGAATGAACCTCAGAAATGACTTTACTGGTCCAATCATCAGGAACAAACAGTCTACCAGGTGGGCAACGATCAGGTCTATCTGCCTGAAAATCCTGCAAGGCCCGCCGCAGGTCTGGAGAAACGGCAGACAATATCACTCCATCCTTAAGGATACCTGTAGGTTCAGAATTACCAGGGGAGTCAGGCTCAAAACTCCTAGAAAGGGCATCCGCCTTAACATTCTTAGAACCCGGTAGGTATGACACCACAAAATTAAACCGAGAGAAAAACAACGACCAGCGCGCCTGTCTAGGATTCAGGCGTCTGGCGGACTCAAGATAAATTAAATTTTTGTGGTCGGTCAATACCACCACCTGATGTCTAGCCCCCTCAAGCCAATGACGCCACTCCTCAAAAGCCCACTTCATGGCCAAAAGCTCTCGATTCCCAATATCATAATTCCGCTCGGCGGGCGAAAATTTACGAGAAAAAAAAGCACAAGGTTTCATCACGGAGCAGTCGGAACTTCTTTGCGACAAAACCGCCCCAGCTCCGATTTCAGAAGCGTCAAACTCAACCTGAAAAGGAAGAGCAACATCAGGCTGACGCAACACAGGGGCGGAAGAAAAGCGGCGCTTAAGCTCCCGAAAGGCCTCCACAGCAGCAGGGGACCAATCAGCAACATCAGCACCCTTCTTAGTCAAATCAGTCAATGGTTTAACAACATCAGAAAAACCAGCAATAAATCGACGATAAAAGTTAGCAAAGCCCAAAAATTTCTGAAGACTCTTAAGAGAAGAGGGTTGCGTCCAATCACAAATAGCCCGAACCTTGACAGGATCCATCTCGATGGAAGAGGGGGAAAAAATGTATCCCAAGAAGGAAATCTTTTGAACCCCAAAAACGCACTTAGAACCCTTCACACACAAGGAATTAGACCGCAAAACCTGAAAAACCCTCCTGACCTGCTGGACATGAGAGTCCCAGTCATCCGAAAAAATCAGAATATCATCCAGATACACGATCATAAATTTATCCAAATAATCACGGAAAATGTCATGCATAAAGGACTGAAAGACTGAAGGGGCATTTGAAAGGCCAAAAGGCATCACCAAATACTCAAAGTGGCCCTCGGGCGTATTAAATGCGGTTTTCCACTCATCCCCCTGCTTAATTCGCACCAAATTATACGCCCCACGGAGATCTATCTTAGAGAACCACTTGGCCCCCTTTATGCGAGCAAACAAATCAGTCAGCAGTGGCAACGGATATTGATATTTAACCGTGATTTTATTCAAAAGCCGATAATCAATACACGGCCTCAAAGAGCCATCTTTCTTAGACACAAAGAAAAAACCGGCTCCTAAGGGAGATGACGAAGGACGAATATGTCCCTTTTCCAAGGACTCCTTTATATATTCTCGCATAGCAGCATGTTCAGGCACAGACAGATTAAATAAACGACCCTTAGGGTATTTACTACCCGGAATCAAATCTATGGCACAATCGCACTCCCGGTGCGGAGGTAATGAACCAAGCTTAGGTTCTTCAAAAACGTCACGATAGTCAGACAAGAATTCAGGAATCTCAGAGGGAATAGATGACGAAATGGAAACCAAAGGTACGTCCCCATGCATCCCCTTACATCCCCAGCTTAACACAGACATAGCGTTCCAGTCGAGGACTGGGTTATGAGATTGCAGCCATGGCAATCCAAGCACCAACACATCATGTAGATTATACAGCACAAGAAAGCGAATAATCTCCTGATGATCCGGATTAATTCGCATAGTTACTTGTGTCCAGTATTGTGGTTTATTACTAGCCAATGGGGTGGAGTCAATCCCCTTCAGAGGTATAGGAGTTTCAAGAGGCTCTAAATCATACCCACAGCGTTTGGCAAAGGACCAATCCATAAGACTCAAAGCGGCGCCAGAGTCGACATAGGCATCCGCGGTAATAGATGATAAAGAACAAATCAGGGTCACAGATAGAATAAACTTAGACTGAAAAGTGCCAATTGAAACTGACTTATCAAGCTTCTTAGTACGCTTAGAGCATGCTGATATAACATGAGTTGAATCACCACAATAAAAGCACAACCCATTTTTTCGTCTAAAATTCTGCCGTTCGCTTCTGGACAGAATTCTATCACATTGCATATTCTCTGGCGTCTTCTCAGTAGACACCGCCAAATGGTGCACAGGTTTGCGCTCCCGCAGACGTCTATCGATCTGGATAGCCATTGTCATGGACTCATTCAGACCCGCAGGCACAGGGAACCCCACCATAACATCCTTAACGGCATCAGAGAGACCCTCTCTGAAATTCGCCGCCAGGGCGCACTCATTCCACTGAGTAAGCACAGACCATTTACGGAATTTTTGGCAGTATATTTCAACTTCATCTTGCCCCTGAGATAGGGACATCAAGGCTTTTTCCGCCTGAAGCTCTAAATGAGGTTCCTCATAAAGCAACCCCAAGGCCAGAAAAAACGCATCCACATTGAGCAACGCAGGATCCCCTGGAGCCAATGCAAAAGCCCAATCTTGAGGGTCGCCCCGGAGCAAGGAAATCACAATCCTGACCTGCTGAGCAGGATCTCCAGCAGAGCGAGATTTCAGGGACAAAAACAACTTGCAATTATTTTTGAAATTTTGAAAGCAAGATCTATTCCCCGAGAAAAATTCAGGCAAAGGAATTCTAGGTTCAGATATAGGAACATGAACAACAAAATCTTGTAAATTTTGAACTTTCGTGGTGAGATTATTCAAACCTGCAGCTAAACTCTGAATATCCATTTTAAACAGGTGAACACAGAGCCATTCCAGGATTAGAAGGAGAGAGAGAGAGGAAGGCTGCAATATAGGCAGACTTGCAAGTGATTCAATTGAAAGCACACTCAGAACTGAAGGAAAAAAAAAAAAAAAAAAAAATTTTCAGCAGACTTCTTTTTTCTCTCCTTTCTCTGCCAATTAATTTAACCCTTTGTGGGCCGGTCAAACTGTTATGGTTCTCAATGGCAAGAGAACATAGCCCAGCATAGATAGGAACTAGCTCTTGGAAGGATGGAAACTTAAACTGACCATGAACTAAACCTGCCGCACAACTAACAGTAGCCGGGTAGCGTAGCCTGCGTTTTATCCCTAGACGCCCAGCGCCGGCCGGAGGACTAACTAATCCTGGCAGAGGAAAATATAGTCCTGGCTCACCTCTAGAGAAATTTCCCCGAAAGGCAGACAGAGGCCCCCACATATATTGGCGGTGATTTAAGATGAAAATGACAAACGTAGTATGAAAATAGGTTTAGCAAAATCGAGGTCCGCTTACTAGATAGCAGGAAGACAGAAAGGGTACTTTCATGGTCAGCTGAAAACCCTATCAATACACCATCCTGAAATTACTTTAAGACTCTAGTATTAACTCATAACATCAGAGTGGCAATTTCAGATCACAAGAGCTTTCCAGACACAGAAACGAAACTGCAGCTGTGAACTGGAACAAAATGCAAAAAACAAACAAGGACAAAAGTCCGACTTAGCTGGAAGTTGTCTGGTAGCAGGAACATGCACAGAAAGGCTTCTGATTACAATGTTGACCGGCATGGAAGTGACAGAGGAGCAAGGTTAAATAGCGACTCCCACATCCTGATGGGAACAGGTGAACAGAGGGGATGATGCACACAAGTTCAATTCCACCAGTGGCCACCGGGGGAGCCCAAAATCCAATTTCACAA
The DNA here is from genome assembly GCF_051348905.1 of Ranitomeya variabilis. Lineage (NCBI taxonomy): Eukaryota > Metazoa > Chordata > Amphibia > Anura > Dendrobatidae > Ranitomeya > Ranitomeya variabilis. Next base: position 731,862,885 of record NC_135233.1, read on the forward strand.
CACCCATCACCCCCACATCATTTGCAGTCCCCATCACCCCCACATCATTTGCAGTCCACATCATCCCCACATCATTTGCAGTCCCCATCACCCCCACATCATTTGCAGTCCCCCCACATCATTTGCAGTCCTCCACATCATTTGCAGTCCCCATCACCCCCACATCATTTGCAGTCCCCCGATATCATTTGCAGTCCCCATCACCCCCACATCATTTGCAGTCCCCATCACCCCCACATCATTTGCAGTCCCCATCACCTCCACATCATTTGCAGTCCCCATCACCCCCACATCATTTTCAGTCCCCCATCATTTGCAGTCCCCCCATATCATTTGCAGTCCCCATCACCCCCACATCATTTGCAGTCCCCATCACCCCCACATCATTTGCAGTCCCCCGATATCATTTGCAGTCCCCATCACCCCCACATCATTTGCAGTCCCCATCACCCCCACATCATTTGCAGTCCCCATCACCCCCACATCATTTGCAGTCCCCATCACCCCCACATCATCATTTGCAGTCCCCCCACATCATTTGCAGTCCCCATCACCCCCACATCATCATTTGCAGTCCCCCCACATCATTTGCAGTCCCCATCACCCCCACATCATCATTTGCAGTCCCCATCACCCCAACATCATTTGCAGTCCCCATCACCCCACATCATTTGCAGTCCCCATCACCCCCACATCATTTGCAGTCCCCATCACCCCCACATCATTTGCAGTCCCCATCACCCCCACATCATTTTCAGTCCCCCCACATCATTTGCAGTCCCCCCATATCATTTGCAGTCCCCCCACATCATTTGCAGTCCCCATCACCCCCACATCATTTGCAGTCCCCCGATATCATTTGCAGTCCCCATCACCCCCACATCATTTGCAGTCCCCATCACCCCCTCATCATTTGCAGTCCCCCCACATCATTTGCAGTCCCCATCACCCCATCATTTGCAGTCCCCCGATATCATTTGCAGTCCCCATCACCCCCACATCATTTGCAGTCCCCATCACCCCCACATCATTTGCAGTCCCCATCACCCCCACATCATTTGCAGTCCCCATCACCCCCACATCATCATTTGCAGTCCCCTATCCCCCCTTCACTTCATCTGCAGTCCCCCTTACTTCATCATTTGCAGCCCCCTATCATTTCATGTGCAGTACCCCCTCAAATACAATTCATCATTTGCAGCCCCCTATTATTTCATCATGTGCAGTACTCCCTAAAACATCATCTGCAGTCTCACTCCCCCCCACCTCACCTCACCTGTTTAAAAAAACAAAAATGTTTTTTATACTTACCTCAGTCGTTCCCGGGGCGTCTAGTGTTTTCAGTTGTGAAGCAGCAGCTAGAATGTATGGGCTGCTGAGAGGACCTGACAGGAGCCCCTACATTCTAGCACATTCACTACTGAGATTGCTAGAATGGATGGGCTGTAGTCAGGACCTGCAGGGAGCCCACACCTTCTAGCTACAGCCGAGCAGGAGCTGTGCAGCCGACTAGGTAAGACGGCCGTGCACAGCTTCAAAACGGCTCCCGGGCCCCGGCGCCGACATGTGCACCGCAGTGCACAGTATTTTAGTGCATGATGGGGCCCGATCAGTAGAAGCACAACAGTGGGGCCCTGGATCTGTGGGCCCCTCTGTGTACTGCTGCTGACCGGGCCCCATACAGCAGTAACGGCTGTAATGCCCTGATGGCGGCCCTGGCCCCGCATCCAAAATGGCCATGGGGCTACATCCGGGTCCTGCAGGGAGGTGGCATACCAGCGCCTGCTCAGAGCAAGCACTGGTAAGCCTGCAGCCCTGCATGTCAGATCGCTGATCTGACACAGTGCTCTGCAAAGTGTCAGATCAGCGATCTGACCCTATGACATGATGCTCACCCCGGGGCAATGTTATAAAGTAAAAAAAAAAAAAAAATTCCAAAATAAAGAAAAAAAAAATATTGTTCCCATAAATACATTTCTTTATCTAAATAATGAAAAAAAACAATAAAAGTACACATATTTAGTATTGCTGCGTCCGTAGTGATCCCACCTATAAAACTGTCTTGCTAGTTAACCCCTTCAGTAAACACGGTTAAAAAGAAGAAAAAAAAAACCGAGGCAAAAAACAACACTTTATCATACCGCCGAACAAAAAGTACAATAACACGCGATCAAACAGAGAAAAAAAAATAACCATTGTACCGTTGAAAACGTCATCTTGTACCGCAAAAAAACGAGCCACCATACCGCATCATCAGCGAAAAAATAAAAAAGTTATAGTCCTCAGAATAAAGCGATGCAAAAATAATTATTTTTTATATAAAATAGTTTTTAACGCATAAAAGCTCCAAAACATAAAAAAATGATATAAATGAGGTATCGCTGTAATCGTACTGACCCAAAGAATAAAACTGCTTTATCAATTTTACCAAACGTGGAACGGTATAAACGCCCCCCCAAAAAGAAATTCATAAATAGCTGTTTTTTGGTAATTCTGCCTCACAAAAATCGGAATAAAAAGCGATCAAAAAACGTCACATGCCCGAAAATGTTACCAATAAAAATGTCAACTCGTCCAGCAAAAAACAAGACCTCACATGACTGTGTGGACCAAAATATGGAAAAATTATAGCTCTCAAAATGTGGAGACACAAACACTATTTTTTGCAATAAAAAGCGTCTTTTAGTCTGTGACGGCTGTCAATCATAAAAATCCGCTAAAAAAAGCTATAAATAGTAAATCAAACCCCCCCTTCATCACCCCTTAGATAGGAAAAAATAATAAAATTTAAAAAATGTATTTATTTCCATTTTCCCATTAGGGTTGGGGCTAGGGTTAGGGTTTCAGTTAGACTTAAGGGTTTCCACTGTTTAGGCACATCAGGGGCTCTCAAAATGCGACATGGCGTCCGATCTCAATTCCAGCCAATTCTGCGTTGAAAAAGTAAAACAGTGCTCCTTCCCTTCCGAGCTCTCAAATGCGCCCAAACAGGGGTTTACCCTAATATATGGGTAATCAGCGTACTCAGGACAATTTGGACAACAACTTTTGGGGTCTAATTTCCCCTGTTACCCTTGGAAAAATAAAAATTTGGGGGCTAAAAAACCATTTTTGTGGGAAAAAAATGATTTTTTATTTTCACGGCTCTGCGTTATAAACTGTAGTGAAACACTTGGGGGTTCAAAGTTCTCACAACACATCTAGATAAGTTCCTTGGGGGGTCTAGTTTCCAATATAGGGTCACTTGTGGGGGGGGTCTATTGTTTAGTTACATCAGGGGCTCTGCAAATGCAACGTGACGCCTGCAGACCAATCCATCTAAGTCTGCATTCCAAATGGCGCTCCTTCCCTTCCGAGCTCTGCCATACGCCCAAACGGTGGTTTCCCCCTCACATATGGGGTATCATCGTACTCAGGACAAATTGGACAACAACTTTTGTGGTCCAATTTCTCCTGTTACCCTTGGGAAAATACAAAACTGGGGGCTAAAAAATAATTTTTGTGGAAAAAAAATGAGTTTTTATTTTCACGGCTCTGTGTTATAAACTTCTGTGAAGCACTTGGTGGGTCAAAGTTCTCACAACACATCTAGATAAGTTCCTTAGGGAGTCTACTTTTCAAAATGGTGTCACTTGCCATGCGCCCAAACAGTGGTTTACCCCCACATATGGGGTATCGGCGTACTCAGGACAAATTGTACAACAACTTTTGGAGTCCATTTTCTCCTGTTACCCTTGATAAAATAAAACTAATTGGAGCTGAATTAAATTTTGTGTGAAAAAAAGGTAAATGTTCATTTTTATTTAAACATTCCAAAAATTCCTGTGAAACACCTGAAGGGTTAATAAACTTCTTGAATGTGGTTTTGAGTACCTTGAGGGGTGCAGTTTTTAGAATGGTGTCACACTTGGGTATTTTCTATCATATAGAACCCTCAAAATGACTTCAAATGAGATGTGGTCCCTAAAAAAAAAAATGGTGTTGTAAAAATGAGAAATTGCTGGTCAACTTTTAACCCTTATAACTCCCTAACAAAAAAATATTTTGGTTCCAAAATTGTGCTGATGTAAAGTAGACATGTGGGAAATGTTACTTATTAAGTATTTTGTGTGACATATCTCTGTGATTTAAGGGCATAAAAATTTAAATTTGGAAAATTGTGAAATTTTCAAAATTTTCGCCAAATTTCCATTTTTCACTAATAAACTCAAGTTTTATCGAAGAAATTTTACCACTGTCATGAAGTACAATATGTCACAAGAAAACAATGTCAGAATCATCAGGATCCGTTGAAGCGTTCCAGAGTTATAACCTCATAAAGGGACAGTGGTCAGAACTGTAAAAATTGGCCCAGTCATTAATGTGCAAACCACCCTTGGGGCTTAAGGGGTTAATGGCTAACTGAAAAGATGGTAACAAATTGCAAGCTTTTGAGACTACACAGGTTTCTTCATCAGGCAAAGACAAATGCAAGATCTGTAGAATCACATACTTATGCACAACATAGCACAGAGAGAAAGAAAGCAATAAATAAGACAAGTGACGTGAAGCAGAATTATTATGTGAGAGGGATAGAGATTTGGGATCAGTTGAAGCATTCCAGAGTTATTACCACATAATGTAACACTGGTCAGAATTGTAAAATTTGGCATGGTCATGAAGGTGAAGGGGTTAAATTATCATTTGTCAAATTTCTGCCTCCCCTGCCTATTTAGCACAGCAAAAGCGGAGATGGACAGTGCAGCTGATAACCAGTTGCAGAGGTTACCTGGAGTGTTTTGGGCTCTGGGCTCCACACAAGGCAGTTCTCACAGTTCTCATTTTGGCCTGCACTTCGATGTCCCCCCAAGGCTGATGGGACACTAGAGACAGCTCGGCACATAGAGAGGACGATGCTGCGTGCAATATAAGTAACAAGATGTGTGCCAGGTAGCAGAGCTGCCCCCCTCCCCACTGCACATAGCTGAGGCCAGACATGGCTCCAGCCACATGTTCATCATGAGCTCCATCCCGCCCTCAGTGATACTGCACCAGCAGGTGCACGAAATGTTAAATGGGCCAGCAGACGGAAAAACTAGCTGGCGGACTTCCAAGCAGTAGCACACTGCTACTCACCGGGCAAATGCCCAAAAGGTAGATTAGCAGTCCGAGCCTCAGTGATATTTTTCTGAGATAGCATAGTCATTGCGGTGTGTTTTTGCATCTTTTACTGGCTACCAGCCAGCTAGCCCTTTAAGAAACATTCAGGAAAGATGATTCACAGGAAGGTGTCAGTCATTACCAGCACAATAAACTTCCCTTGCCCTTCGCCCGCATGCATTAAAATTGATTGCATTTTTGTTCTTAGTTGCACAAATTTTCAACCCCGAGCAACTCTGAATTTATCATAAACGTGTACAAATGAATTTAAAGACTGGCCAAATGTGAGTCAGCTGAAAAGCACATCCTGGAATTAGGCCTCGCACAATTGCCAGTAAATGTAACGATGCAGATCAAATATCATTATGAAGATGGGAAATGCACCATGAAATAAAGAAATAGTGTGATCATCACATGCAGTGCCCAGAACCCAGAAATTGGCAGGTGATGGTATAAAAATGTAAATTTTAGAATACCTTATGAGTCAATGGAAAGTGTAATAATACACTTTTAATTTGTAAAACTCACCCTACTTTTTGGTAACTTATGTCTACTGCAATTAAAATGAATCAAACAAAATGTTGTCTAATTTATAATTGTTTTAATTGCTCCATTAAATCATGTCCAGGAATTGTCTTCCTATATTTAGAAACCCCCCATATGGCCTGAACACTACCGAACAGAAAACTCTCCCTGAAAATAACATAACAGCTCATTTTGTGATACAATCCTCGGCTCTCATGATTGCCATCTGAGTCCTCCTATTAGACTCTACCAGGGCTACGTCTAATAGGAAGGCTATCAGCGTTATTCTGCCCAACAAATTACACCGCAATACAGAAGCACCCGCAGCTTATGAGTGATCAAGTTCATTAAAGTGCAAGTTTCCAAATTGTACTAAAATAAAAGAAGAAAAAAAAGTATTAAAAAAATTAGAATTGCCATGTTTGTATTGACACCAACTATAAACATATAACTATATTTAACCCCTTAACCCGCGGAGCTTTTTTCTGGTTTGCGCTTTCGTATTTTTCTCCCCTCCTTGCCAGTGTTGCGGATCTGCAACACAGGACTAAGGTAGAAGGGGGAAAACTGTCCCTGCACTATGACTAGGCTGAAACCCTACGATGGAGTGGATGACCCATTCCTTGCGAATAGACCCACCGACGATCCTAGGATAATCTCAAGCGAAGACCTATAGATAAGGGGAAGGGGTTCCCTAAAAGAACTAAGGACTGGGTACAAAAACGGGTAACCAACTAATAGAAACAGAGAAGGCTGCAGAAACCAATAGAAAACAGAAACTAAGGCTAGCAGAACCAGAGGTACCAGTACTGCACAAATAACACACACAGAAAACAAAGCAAAGCACCAAGCTAGATTAACACTGTTGTCCAGCAAGGACTGGGAGGCAGGTGCTGATTAATAAAGAGTGAAACAAACACCTGACCCAAGACAAACCCAGCACCAGAGGAAAAAGACCAGCAGCCAGAACTCCACAAGAAAATGGCGGATAGTAACAAACTAAACAGATTCTAACACCCAGAGCCATAACTTTTTTATTTTTCCATCAATATGGCCATGTGAGGAATTATTTTTGGGGGGATGAGTTGTACTTTTGAATGACATGATTGGTTTTACCATGTCGTGTACTAGAAAATGGGAAAAATATTCCGAGTGCTCTGAAATTGCAAAAAAAGTGCAATCCAATACTTGTTTTTTGTTTGGCTTTTTTGCTAGGTTCACTAAATTCTAAAACTGACCTGATATTATGATTCTCCAGGTCATTACGAGTTCATAGACACCAAACATAATTAGGCTAATTTTTATCAAAGTGGTGAAAAAAACGTCCAAACTTTGCTTAAAAAAAAATAAAAATTGTGCTATTTTCCGATATCCGTAGCGTCTCCATGTTTCGTGATCTCGGGTTGTTTGGGGGTTTATTTTTTGCGCGCTGAGCTGACGTTTTTAATCATACCATTTTGGTGCAGATACGTTCTTTTGATCGTCCTTTATTGCATTTTACTGCAATGTCGCAGCGACCAGAAAAAACTTAATTCTGGCGCTTTGACTTTTTTTTAACCGCTATGCCGTTTAGCGATCAGGTTAATCCTTTTTTTTATTGATAGATCGGGCGATTCTGAACGCGGCGATACCAAATATGTGAATGTTTGACTTTTTTTATTGTTTTATTTTGAATGGGGCGAAAGGGGGGTGATTTCAACTTTATTTTTTTTTTTCATATTTTTAAAAACTTTTTTTTTTAACTTTTGCCATGCTTCAATAGCCTCCATGAGAGGCTAGAAGCTGCCACATTTTGATCGGCTCAGCTACATAGAGGTGATGCTCAGATCGCCTCTATGTAGCTGAATTGCAGACTTGCTATGAGCGCAGACCACAGGGTGGTGCTCTCAGCAATCTGGCATCAACAACCATAGAGGTCTCAAGGAGACCTCTGGTTGTCATGCCGACGCACCGATGACCCCCCGATCACGTGCCCATCAGCACGCATTTCCAGCCGGATACGCTTGTTAAATGCCACTGTCAGAGTTTGACAGCAGCATGTAACTAGTTAACAGGTGCAGGTGGATTGCGAGTCCCCTAACGCCTATTGCGGGCACATGTCAGCTGGTAAGGGGTTAACCAGTATAATTAATGATAAAAAAAAACAATGCCAGAAAAAAAATAGTGAAGACTACAGCTGATCAGCCCCTCCTCTCATTATTTTGTGCTGACAACAGAGCTATTACGATTCTCCATAGTTGGACATAGTGGACATAGTGGAAAACCCTTTTCGTTAAAACACTGAATAAAGGCATAGCACAATTGGTAAATTTGCTTTCGTCTTTAAGACCTAGTATTCATACAAGAGGATAGGGGTTAAGAAAAGAAAACAAAAACTTTTTCCTAAAATAATCTGTTTATGAATTGTTTGGGAATAATTAAAAAGTTTAATATATTCAAGACAAATCTGTTTTTATCTTTATGCTGTCAGTAATTATAAAATCTACACGCAAATAAAATAAAATAACATAAAATAACACGTGGGAGCGATTTATTAATAATTACATAGTGTACTCAACATGCAAATCCAGTATAAAGAAAATATTGTCTTATATTAGAAATATGGATTTGATTTGGATTTTATGATGACGCTAAACCGTTTCGGTCATAGACTTCTAGGTGAAGACAGTTACAAAATGTAATTTATTCACAATAGATTCTTGGTTGCAGCCTAATTTACATTAGCTGATTTTAAATCTGTGATAGAGTGTTCGGCTGACATTGTTCTCAGCAGCGCAGGTCCTGTTTACACATGACTATATTCTGCACAGAATTATGATTTCTTGGCCAAGCAGAAAGATCATTTCACCCGACGAACAAGCTTGTTCTTCAGATGATAGGCAGCTTCTTTAGACTGCACAACTTTTGCGAACAAGCTTTCCTAAAAACACTCGTTCATGATAATCGTGCATTCTAAACGCACACAGTGACTGGGGCTACAAGATTACTTTGGCTACGAAGCCAAATATCACATTGTGCCAATGCTGCATCACATCAAAATAAAATGAATACGGTCTCTTTGTGACTAGCATATTGTTGAAACACAAGTTGCAAAAAGTCCAGTCCAGCAGTTTTGCATTTCTTGTAAGTTGTTGTGGCCGTCATAAAATAGTTATAAATTTGCAATAACCATATTTTTGTAAAATACTTTTTTCAATAAACATCACACACCAGAAAATGACGTAGTCATATATTGTACCATTGTAATTGTAGCAACCTGTATAATTCGGTGAATACACTACGTCATGCTGATCAGTAAATTACATCACTAAAAATGGTGCAATTGGTTCAATTTTCCTGAATTGAACTCATAATAAAAGTTAATATAAATGTAATGCTTAATATGTATATAGTAAAAGGGCTCCTAAAAAAACTGACAGCTCATCTCGCAAAAAAATAAAATGAAAAATAAATCTCACATACAAATGTTTATGTAATAAACTTATAGATTGTGAATGTGGGAATGTAGTCTATATATGCGTAATGTGTATACCTTGGTGCATGTGCCCGCACAGCTCCCGGCAGTTTAGTCCACTAACTGCTGTGATCGATAGTGTGGCAACACAGCATTTAATCTGAATTATCAACACGTATTATTTCAGTAGGCCTAGAGACGTGTTAAAGTTCATGTGAGAATGAATATTGACTCTTATTGTCATTGAATTAATGTTCAATGGCTGCCATTTGTTGACTGGCTTCTGATCAGCTATTGTATTTGCGCTAGTATTGCAGTCCTAGTATTGTTCTACTATCTTTGGGAAACAAAGGTACAATGTGTGTTCATATGCTGATGACCCATTGGTGCTCTGCAAATATGAAGGACAATCTATGCATGTTGCTTGAACACTCCAGCAGTGATGGATGGCCTCCTTCCACCTTCCCCCAAGCCTGTGGATGAATGCCTTAATGAGAAGTTGTGTCCTGTAAAAAGAAGGATCTGCCTGTGTTTTGAGAGACTCTACATTACAGTAGCCATGGTATCATGGCTCCAACTGAAGAAATACAGAACCCTCAAAGATGTTTAGAGAATCCAGGTTGGGACAATCAGGTCACCGGGCCTCGTACATCAACGGCCTGTCAGCTTCCTAAGCTTGTCATTACCTCCTCTCTGAGGAGGCAAGCCAAAAGCGGGGAGCCACTGATGAGGGTAGTCAGCCCTGGAAGCAGCTCTAATCCCGGCGAGTCAGCAGAAGGGTGAGACTGTTTTAATGCTAGTGTGTTGGTGGTTCAATAAATTATTGCCACACCGTTTTACCCTCACCATGTGTTGTCTGAGTAGTATTGTGAGGGTGATCCCTTAAAGTGAGATCTATGTGATTGCTTGTACCTGACCAAATATAAGCTGAGTGCACGCTTAGAGGCCAAAGCCTCCTTAGAGGCCACACTCCTCTTAGAGGCCACACTCCTCTCTCAGCCAAAGTTGGTGCACAACTGAACTTTATTTTTAGAACAAAGGAAGATACTACAAACGGGAAATGGGGGAGGTCGCACAACTTCTGAACAGCTAGTCACTTTGTAATTGGTTCATGTCCAACTTCATTTTCAATTATGCTGTCTTGGTGTATTCCAGTGTCTTCACTCCTGCATTCTAGATTTCTTCCAGGACAGTTCCAAGGACTTTAAGACAGTTTCAAAGACACAATCGCCATCTTGCTACACTATATCTGAACTGCCTTATATAAGGTTTAATAATTGATTTCATTAGCCATTCTCTCCTTCACAGTATTATGCTCATAGTAAAAAAAAAAGGGGGGCATTCAGTATGATGATCCCTGGTCCATGCGGTTTTGAGCCCACAGATGAGAGCACATACTTGCTCCCATATATTCACACTTGGTGGCAGAAGTGGGATACTACTCAGCCCGGCAGAACCGGGGGAGCTGCAGGGGACTGGTGTTCTCAGACACTGTCCAGAGCTTCACAACCAAGGATGTGCAGCGCCCCAGAGTCCTGGTCATTGCAGTACTGATGCTCCGCCGCTAAGGGGGGCTATGGTACGTCTGATGGCACTGAAGGAGTTCACCTGACCAGGTATCACAGACACCAATACACTTCACGGTCTGGCCTCCAGGGGGAGCTAAGGGTGCTATGTATTAGGCCACTCCTCACAATCTGGTAAAACTGGGGGTTAGATAGGAAGTTAGACAGAAGCTGACTGGGTTGGAACCAGGCAACATCCTGTGGCAGAGGGTGTTGCAGGGGAAGATTCAGGGGGGTCCCTGTCAGGGGTGGGATCCTGACAGAGGCCTAGAGAACAGGAAGAACGTTACGGGACCGCGCCTGCACTTCATTGCGGCGGTACACCAAGAAAGGACAAAAAGTGAGGTTTATTGTGCTGAGTGAGAAACGAGATCAACGCAACAAGGAGAAGCACCAGTAGGAGTCGTGCTGTAAGACGAGGCAACATCCTACTGAGGCGCAGAGCCGGTGGCCGGAAACGCCGAGGAAGTATTGAGCTCCAGGCCTTACTTCAAACCTACGGCAGGACAGTCAGTTCTAGGCGGGCTGTCTCACCCAAAATCACCTAAGCAGACACAGGGGGCAACATTTGGAGAGGGGCGACTCTAGGGTCCCGGAAGACCTCCGAGCCTACCCGTCATACGGGTGCGTCCTAGCCATATCATCTGGGGGGACGAAGAAGAACATCTTAATCGAGTTGTGAGGGAACTTCAGAAACAGACACAACAGTTGTGAGGACTATCCTGTAAGCACAGCAGGGAAGGACTACAACACACAAGCGCTAGAAGGTAGGCACAGATTTCCACCTGTAAAGGGAACTCTGGAGGTGCCATCGGACCGGCCGGACTCAGGTAGCCCGGTTAACCGTATTCTGGACTGAGGATCCTGAAGCCTTCAGTAAAGAGGTAAAGAGACTGCAACCTGGTGTCCTCATTATTCACTGCGACCTACACCGCACCACAACATCCTCACATTCTCAACTTTCACTGGACGCCCCTCAGCAGGGTCACGGACCGGGCCTAGCCACCGTGACAACCCCAGAACTGAGACACAGAGGCCCAGTACCGGGTGCCCCTCGGCCCTGCGGCAGTGGGGGCGCTCCAACTTGGCGTCACGAACAGGATCTACTTAAGCCTGAAGAATCAGGTCATGTGTGCCTTGGAATTGTGATTTGTTGTGCTTGGACTGTGACTTATTGCAAAGACTGTGCATTGCCACTTGCCACCAAAAGTCCCCGCCAAAAACCGCCGCCATTACAGCGCTGAGGAGAGCGCAGGAGGAGAAGAGGGGCGTGGAGTAGACGTGGACCAGCTGAAGAGCGCGAAAGACAATGGCCGCCTAGTCTAAACATTTTTGCATCCTGAGGACGTGTCCGTCAGCAGCCGAGGTCCGCCTTCTCATCCTCTTTGGAGGGTGGAGACCATGGAGACGGGGCCGCCCACGAAAGAGACCGCGGGAAGAAGACACTGGAGAGGAAGCAAAGATGGCGACGCCGGGAGAACCGCGTGGGGACGACCCGACCCAGCATGAGGATGCACCACCCAACACAGCCCCAGATGCGCCATCGTTGCAGGGACTGGCCCTTACGGAGCTACCGATGGGCAGACCCAACTGGCCGCCGTCTGAGGAGTGTGTGGCCGCAGCCAAGGCCCGGCAGATAACACGCCGCCGGGAGGCCGATGCCCGTGTGATCGCTCGGCTGGGCCAACCCACGGAAGTCCGCCTGTCTCCAGTGTCCCCCGCTTCCTTCATCCAGACCGCGGCGGAGTGTGAGCTGCAGGCACAGGGCCTGAGGATCCTGCCGGAGGCCGAACACCTGCAGCGCCTGATGACGGCGAGGCGGAACAGACCCCAACCCGCGACCCAGGTCGTCCTGACGGGCGTTGAGGAGGCCCCGCCGTCGCACTGGGGTGTGGTGGTGCTCTTTAACTCCCGGGAAGGACGGGGAGTTATACAAGAAATTGGAGAGCCACTGCAGGTCCGTGTGGACCGGGAAGAGGTGGAACCCTGCGGGGGAAGGTACGGTCGCGACCTGGAGCCCAGAGACGCAGTGACTTACACCCGGTGGAGGAGGGAGGTTGGCTGGATAGCTCGGGGCGTCCAGCGGTGCGTCGCACTCCAGGCCGCTGCCGGAACGTCAGAGGACGAGCCTCTTGCAGGGAAGGTGCCGGAACCTGCCCCTGCGGAACCCCAGGGAATCCAGGCCCACCGTGTAGCTACAGGTCATACTCACCCATGAGCGAGGAGGGTGTCCCGACGAGGGATCCTGTCATTGCTGAGGCTGGGACCGGTCCTTGTTACACCACCACGACCCGTTTGCCAGGTGAGGCCCGGTAGGAGGCCGCCTCCTGCCCATCCAGGAACTGAGTAAGCAAGAATGCTTCATCACTTGTAGATAGTTAACTGTCCATCTTTCTATGTGTCTTCTTGCTGCTACAACCCGACTAGGGTTAACTCTTAAAGGGATCCCTTAGTTTACCCGGGATCCCTACTTTTGCTTTTGTTTTTGTTTCTTGTTCATCATTGTTGAAAAGAACTGCTGGATCATGAACACTGCATGATTACAAACTTATTGTAAATAGTTCGCACCTTCTTAAAGGTGCCCTTTACTGGTTTTACAAAGAAAAGGATTCTTTGCGAAGAAACTGTTCTTGGAAACAGCACCGGAGTCCTTGCTGTATACAAACTTGCAGCTTGAGAAGTTGCACTACCTCCGAGAGACTTGGTCCCCTCTTAAAGGGGACGTTCACCAATAGCACTTAAAGTCGAATAATGCTTACATGTCGAAGTTATATGTAGTTAGCTAGTTAATTGTAAGAAATGTTTAATAATGTGTTAGAGAATGAGGACAGGAAGTGAACCCGTACGGGGTTAGACGGTGAGTCCTCCTAGGAGCCGTACAGAGATGGCTCAGCGATCCTAAACTGAGAGAAGGTTGATAAGTTCTATACTGTGTATAGTAGCAGAAAGGCAGTAGGCCCGGATGAGGAATGGGGCGGTCCTGCAACAGAGCGAGAGGCAGTAGGCCTGGTGCAGATAGACAGGCGGTCCTGCAGATGTAAAGGTGGAAAATGAAGAAAAGTTGATTAGCCTTATAGCATTTTATAAGAAGGTCTTTAGTGGATTCAGCTCATACGTCCTTAAAGGCAATGTTAAATTATTGCTCAGAAATTGCACTAAGTAGAATACCCGGTTGGGTAAGAGAAGTTATTTATAGTATGTTATTTAAAATATTTAACCATGTTTGTAACGTTCAAGTGTCCTCACCTCCCATAAAGGGAAGCTCTGTTCAAATTTACTTATTGTTGCATTTCAAAAATTGTATGTCTTTTTGATGACATGTATTGTTGTTTTCTTCCCAGTCCAGGAGTACTGGATTTAACCGGGGGGGAGTGCAGCGCCCCAGAGTCCTGGTCGTTGCAGTACTCATGCTCCGCCGCTAAGGGGGGCTATGGTACGTCTGATGGCACTGAAGGAGTTCACCTGAGCAGGTATCACAGACACCAATACACTTCACAGTCTGGCCTCCAGGGGGAGCTAAGGGTGCTATGTATTAGGCCACTCCTCACAATCTGGTAAAACTGGGGGTTAGATAGGAAGTTAGACAGAAGCTGACTGGGTTGGAACCAGGCAACATCCTGTGGCAGAGGGTGTTGCAGGGGAAGATTCAGGGGGGTCCCTGTCAGGGGTGGGATCCTGACAGAGGCCTAGCGAACAGGAAGAATGTTACGGGACCGCGCCTGCACTTCATTGCGGCGGTACCCCAAGAAAGGACAAGAAGCGAGGTTTATTGTGCTGAGTGAGAAACGATATCAACGCAACAAGGAGAAACACCAGTAGGAGTCGTGCTGTAACACGAGGCAACATATGTTGTGAACTCTGTTTTTGGGCTCCCTCTTGTGGTCACTGGTGGTATGGTGTGACTTTTGCTTTGGGCTCCCCCTGGTGGCTTTGCTTGTTATCCTGCTGGTCTCTGGCTATCAGCTGGTTCGTTATCCTCTGGGAGGTTCCTATATAGCTCTGTTTTACTTTCACTTGTTGCCGGCTGTCGATGTAATCAGTGCTACTCAGATTCCTTCTGACTACCTTGCTCCCAGTCCATCCAGGATAAGCTAAGTTTTGTTTGCTCATTTTTTGATCAGCAGTGTTTATCATGTTTTCTGTTCCAGCTTGCTAAAATGTAATTCCCTCGCTTGCTGGATGCTCTAGTGGGCTGAGTTTCTCCCCACACACCGTTAGTTGGTGTGTGGGTTCTTGAAATCTCAGGATGGATATTTTGTAAGGGTTTTTTATTGATCGCATAGACCCCTGCTCTATTTTCTGCTTTCTAGTACTAGTGGGCCTCTTTTGCTGAATCTGATTTCATCCCTGTGTATGTGCCTTCTTCTTACTTCACTGTTAATATTTGTTGGGGGCTTCTATATCTTTGGGGATTATTTCTCTGGAGGCAAGCGAGGTCTTTCTTTCTCTTTAGGGGTAGCTAGTTCCTCAGGCTGGCTCGAGACGTCTAAGAATTTTTTAGGCACGTTCACCGGCTACCTCTAGTTGTTTTGGATAGGTTCAGATTTGCGATCAGTCCAGTTACCATCTCCCTAGAGCTCGTCCTTAGTTTAATCACTTGCTGATCTATTTGTGATCCTCCGCCACTAGGGATCATAACAGTACAGCCGGCCACAAAAGTGTTAATTGCATGGCAGAAGCAGGAGAAAAGAAGCCTTGAGAAATTTTTTTTTTTTTTTTGTTGCCCTGTGTCTAGCTTCTGTGGCTAGCTTCTCTCCTCCTCTTAATCTTGGTGTGGCTCTGAGTTCAGCTGCTGACATGGATGTCCAGAGCTTGGCTTCCAGTCTGGATCATCTTGCTGCTAGGGTTCAAAGTATTCAGGATTTTGTTGTTCACAGTCCTATGTCAGAGCCTAGAATACCTATTCCGGAGTTGTTTTCTGGAGATAGATCTAGGTTCCTGAATTTTAGGAACAATTGTAAGTTGTTTCTTTCTTTGAAACCTCGTTCCTCTGGTGATGCCGTTCAGCAAGTTAAGATTATCATTTCCTTTTTGCGTGGTGACCCCCAAGATTGGGCCTTCGCATTGGCGCCAGGGGATCCTGCATTGCTTAGTGTAGATGCGTTTTTTCTAGCCCTTGGATTGCTCTATGAGGAACCTAATCATGAGAACCAGGCTGAAAAAACGTTATTGGCCCTCTCGCAGGGGCAAGATGAAGCAGAGGTGTACTGCCAGAAATTTCGGAAATGGTCGGTGCTTACTCAGTGGAATGAGTGTGCCCTGGCTGCAAATTTCAGAGAAGGTCTTTCTGAAGCCATTAAGAATGTCATGGTGGGGTTCCCTACGCCTGCAGGTCTGAATGAGTCAATGACTCTGGCCATTCAGATTGATCGGCGTTTGCGGGAGCGCAAACCTGTGCACCATTTGGCGGTGTCTTCTGAACAGACACCTGAATCTATGCAATGTGACAGAATTCTGACCAGAAGTGAACGGCAAAATTATAGACGGCAAAATGGGTTGTGCTTTTACTGTGGTGACTCAGCTCATGTTATCTCAGCATGCTCTAAGCGCAAAAAAAAGGTTGATAAATCTGTCACCATTGGTACTTTACAGCCTAAGTTCATTTTGTCTGTTACCCTGATTTGTTCCCTGTCATCTTACCCGGTTAATGCTTTTGTAGATTCAGGTGCCGCCCTGAGTCTGATGGATTGGTCATTTGCCAGGCGCTGTGGTTTTGATTTGGAGCCTTTAAAATTCCCTATTCCACTAAGGGGAATTGATTCTACACCATTGGCTACGAATAGACCTCAGTACTGGACACAAGTGACCATGTGCATGACTCCTGTTCATCGGGAGGTGATTCGCTTTCTTGTACTGCATAATTTGCATGATGTCGTCGTGTTGGGTCTACCATGGTTGCAGACTCATAATCCAGTCCTGGATTGGAAAGCTATGTCGGTGTCAAGTTGGGGTTGTCAAGGAATTCATGGTGACGCTCCTGTGGTGTGAATTGCTTCGTCCACTCCTTCTGAAGTCCCTAAGTTTTTGTCAGACTACCAGGATGTATTTGAGGAGCCCAAACTCAATTCTCTACCTCCTCATAGGGACTGTGATTGTGCTATAAATTTGATTCCTGGTAGTAAGTTTCCTAAGGGATGACTTTTCAATTTATCCGTGCCGGAGCATGCTGCCATGCGGAGTTATATAAAGGAGTCTTTAGAGAAGGGACATATTCGCCCGTCCTCATCCCCTCTTGGTGCAGGGTTCTTTTTTGTGGCTAAAAAGGATGGTTCCCTGAGACCCTGTATTGATTATCGCCTCGCCTTTTGAATAAAATCACGGTCAAATTTCAGTATCCTTTGCCATTGTTAACTGATTTGTTTGCTCGCATTAGGGGGTCTAGTTGGTTCACCAAGATAGATCTTTGTGGTGCGTATAACCTTGTGCGTATAAAACAGGGTGATGAATGGAAAACTGCATTTAATACGCCTGAAGGCCATTTTGAGTACTTGGTGATGCCTTTTGGACTTTCTAATGCTCCTTCAGTCTTTCAGTCCTTTATGCATGACATCTTCCGTGAATATCTGGATAAGTTTATGATTGTGTATCTGGATGATATTCTGATTTTTTCGGATGATTGGGAGTCTCATGTTAAGCAGGTCAGGATGGTCTTTCAGGTCCTACGTGACAATGCTTTATTTGTGAAGGGCTCAAAATGTCTTTTTGGAGTCCAGAAGATTTCTTTTTTGGGTTTCATTTTTTCTCCTTCTACTATTGAGATGGACCCAGTCAAGGTTCAGGCTATTCATGACTGGACGCAGCCTACATCTGTTAAGAGTCTTCAGAAGTTCTTGGGTTTTGCTAATTTTTACCGTCGCTTCATAGCTAATTTTTCTGGCGTTGTTAAGCCTTTGACGGATTTGACCAAGAAGGGTTCTGATGTGACTAATTGGTCTTCTGTGGCTGTGGAGGCCTTTCGGGAGCTGAAGCGTCGGTTTTCTTCAGCTCCGGTCTTATGTCAGCCAGATGTCTCACTTCCCTTCCAGGTGGAGGTTGATGCTTCCGAGATTGGAGCGGGGGCTGTTTTGTCGCGGAGAAGCCCCGATGGCTCTGTGATGAAGCCATGTGCTTTCTTTTCAAGAAAGTTTTCGCCTGCCGAGCGGAATTATGATGTCGGTAATCGGGAGCTGTTGGCTATGAAGTGGGCATTTGAGGAGTGGCGACATTGGCTCAAGGGAGCTAAACATCGTGTGGTGGTCTTGACTGACCACAAGAATTTGATTTATCTCGAGTCGGCCAAGCGGCTGAATCCCAGTCAGGCTCGTTGGTCGTTGTTTTTCTCTCGTTTTGATTTCATGGTCTCGTACCTGCCGGGTTCGAAGAATGTGAAAGCTGATGCTCTTTCTAGGAGTTTTGTGCCTGACTCTCCTGGAGATTCAGAGCCGGCTGGAATTCTTAGAGAAGGGGTGATTTTGTCTGCCATCTCCCCAGATTTGCGACGTGTGCTGCAAGAGTTTCAGGCGGATAGACCTGACCGCTGTCCACCGGAGAGACTGTTTGTCCCGGATAGATGGACCAACAGAGTCATCTCCGAGGTTCATTCTTCGGTGTTGGCGGGCCATCCTGGAATATTTGGTACCAGAGACTTGGTGGCCAAGTCTTTTTGGTGGCCTTCCTTGTCGCGGGATGTGCATTCCTTTGTGCAGTCTTGTGGAATTTGTGCTCGGGCGAAGCCTTGCTGTTCTCGTGCCAGTGGTTTGCTGTTACCTTTGCCTGTCCCGAAGAGGCCTTGGACGCACATTTCCATGGATTTTATTTCAGATCTCCCTGTCTCTCAGAGAATGTCTGTCATCTGGGTGGTGTGTGATCGTTTTTCTAAGATGGTCCATTTGGTGCCCTTGCCTAAGTTGCCTTCCTCCTCCGAGTTGGTTCCACTGTTTTTTCAAAATGTGGTTCGTTTGCACGGGATTCCTGAGAACATTGTTTCTGACAGAGGATCCCAGTTTGTGTCTAGATTTTGGCGGACCTTTTGTGCTAAGTTGGGCATTGAATTGTCTTTTTCGTCGGCCTTCCATCCTCAGACGAATGGCCAAACCGAACGAACTAATCAGACCTTGGAGACTTATTTAAGATGTTTTGTTTCTGCTGACCAGGACGACTGGGTTACTTTTTTACCGTTGGCCGAGTTTGCCCTTAATAATCGGGCTAGTTCTGCTACTTTGGTTTCTCCTTTTTTTTGTAAGTCGGGGTTTCATCCTCGTTTTTCCTCGGGTCAGGTGGAGCCTTCTGACTGTCCTGGAGTGGATGTTGTGGTGGATAGGTTGCATCAGATTTGGAATCATGTGGTGGACAATTTGAAGTTGTCACAAGAGAAGGCTCAGCTCTTTGCCAACCGCCGTCGCTGTGTGGGTCCCCGACTTCGCGTTGGGGACTTGGTGTGGTTGTCTTCTCGCTTCGTTCCTATGAAGGTCTCCTCTCCTAAGTTCAAGCCTCGGTTTATCGGTCCTTATAAGATTCTGGAAGTCCTTGGCCCTGTGTCATTCCGTCTGGACCTCCCGGCATCATTTGCTATTCATAATGTGTTCCATCGCTCGTTGTTGCGGAGGTATGTGGTACCTGTGGTTCCTCCGGTTGAGCCTCCTGCCCCGGTGCTGGTTGAGGGAGAATTGGAATACGTGGTGGAGAAGATCTTGGATTCTTGTGTTTCTAGACGGAGGCTCCAGTATTTGGTCAAGTGGAAGGGCTATGGTCAGGAGGATAATTCTTGGGTTGTCGCCTCTGATGTTCATGCGGCCGATTTGGTTCGTGCCTTCCATGTGGCTCATCCTGATGGCCCTGGGGGTTTTCATGAGGGTTCGGTGACCCCTCCTTAAGGGGGGGTACTGTTGTGAACTCTGTTTTCGGGCTCCCTCTTGTGGTCACTGGTGGTATGGTGTGACTTTTGCTTTGGGCTCCCCCTGGTGGCTTTGTTTGTTATCCTGCTGGTCTCTGGCTATCAGCTGCTTCGTTATCCTCTGGGAGGTTCCTATATAGCTCTGTTTTACTTTCACTTGTTGCCGGCTGTCGATGTAATCAGTGCTACTCAGATTCCTTCTGACTACCTTGCTCCCAGTCCATCCAGGATAAGCTAAGTTTTGTTTGCTCATTTTTTGATCAGCAGTGTTTATCATGTTTTCTGTTCCAGCTTGCTAAAATGTAATTCCCTCGCTTGCTGGTTGCTCTAGTGGGCTGAGTTTCTCCCCACACACCGTTAGTTGGTGTGTGGGTTCTTGAAATCTCAGGATGGATATTTTGTAAGGGTTTTTTATTGATCGCATAGACCCCTGCTCTATTTTCTGCTTTCTAGTACTAGTGGGCCTCTTTTGCTGAATCTGATTTCATCCCTATGTATGTGCCTTCTTCTTACTTCACCGTTAATATTTGTTGGGGGCTTCTATATCTTTGGGGATTATTTCTCTGGAGTCAAGCGAGGTCTTTCTTTCTCTTTAGGGGTAGCTAGTTCCTCAGGCTGGCTCGAGACTTCTAAGAATTTTTTAGGCACGTTCACCGGCTACCTCTAGTTGTTTTGGATAGGTTCAGATTTGCGATCAGTCCAGTTACCATCTCCCTAGAGCTCGTCCTTAGTTTAATCACTTGCTGATCTATTTGTGATCCTCCGCCACTAGGGATCATAACAAACATCCTACTGAGGCGCGTAGCCGGTGGCCGGAAACGCAGAGGAAGTATTGAGCTCCAGGCCTTACTTCAAACCTACGGCAGGACAGTCAGTTCTAGGCGGGCTGTCTCACCCAAAATCACCTAAGCAGACACAGGGGGCAACATTTGGAGAGGGGCGACTCTAGGGTCCCGGAAGACCTCCGAGCCTACCCGTCATACGGGTGCGTCCTAGCCATATCATCTGGGGGGACGAAGAAGAACATCATAATCGAGTTGTGAGGGAACTTCGGAAACAGACACCACAGTTGTGAGGACTATCCCGTAAGCACAGCAGGGAAGGACTACAACACACAAGCGCTAGAAGGTAGGCACAGATTTCCACCTGTAAAGGGAACTCTGCAGATGCCATCGGACCGGCCGGACTCAGGTAGCCCGGTTAACCGTATTCTGGACTGAGGATCCTGAAGCCTTCAGTAAAGAGGTAAAGAGACTGCAACCTGGTGTCCTCATTATTCACCGCGACCTACACCGCACCACAACATCCTCACATTCTCAACTTTCACTGGACGCCCCTCAGCAGGGTCACGGACCGGGCCTAGCCACCGTGACAACCCCAGAACTGAGACACAGGGGCCCGGTACCGGGTGCCCCTCGGCCCTGCGGCAGTGGGGGCGCTCCAGATGCATACTGACAGACCCAGCGGACTGTAGGTAAGGCATACACAGCAGGTTTCAGACACCACCATGTCCAACCCCACCAACTCGACCTTGGGAAGAGGACCAGAGTAGATGTATAGCCACAACAAGAAATAACAACTACAGGATTTGTGCCAGCTTCGACGGACTAAATACCGGACCAACAACAGTTTAATTTGATCAAGGAATTGGTCCTTTGGGATGCCCAGAATGTCATGGAGGATGATGAAAACTTAGCTGAAGTGGACCCAGAGGAATTAAGCTGCTTGCCAAATCCAGGATACAGTCGTAGTCTGGAATCAATTACCCAGTCACCAGCAGCACGAATCCAAGAATTATTGATTGCATTTGGACCCGGAGCCTCAAGTGCAGAGAAGGCATGTGTTATTGAGTCAGTTTTGGGTGTTCCAGTGCCCCTACCACCAATGCTGGACCCTACCTTCATAATGCCCACCATCAAGGAAATCATCTTCTTAATAGAGATGTGCCAGTGTTAGTGTTGAGCGATACCGTCCGATACTTGAAAGTATCGGTATCGGAAAGTATCGGCCGATACCGGCAAAGTATCGGATCCAATCCGATACCGATACCCGATACCAATACAAGTCAATGGGACTCAAGTATCGGACGGTATTCCTGATGGTTCCCAGGGTCTGAAGGAGAGGAAACTCTCCTTCAGGCCCTGGGATCCATATAAATGTGTAAAAGAAAGAATTAAAATAAAAAATATCGCTATACTCACCTGTCCGACGCAGCCTGGACCTCAGCGAGGGAACCGGCAGCGTTGTTTGTTTAAAATTCGCGCTTTTACTTGGTTACGTGAAGTCCCGGCTTGTGATTGGTCAGGGCGGCCATGTTGCCGGGACGTGGACCAATCACAGCAAGCCGTGACGAAATTACGTCACGGCTTGCTGTGATTGGTCCGCGTCCCGGCAACATGGCCGCCATTAACCAATCACAAGCCGTGACGTCACGGGAGGCTGGACACGCGCGCTTTTTAAAAAGCGCGCGTGTCCAGCCTCCAGTGACGTCCCGGCTTATGATTGGTCACGGCGCCATGTTGCCGGGACGCGGACCAATCACAGCAAGCCGTGACGAAATTACGTCACGGCTTGCTGTGATTGGTCCGCGTCCCGGCAACATGGCCGCCATTAACCAATCACAAGCCGTGACGTCACGGGAGGCTGGACACGCGCGCTTTTTAAAATGGGCGCGTGTCCAGCCTCCCGTGACGTCCCGGCTTGTGATTGGTTGCGCCGCGGTCAACCAATCACAAGCCGGGAGGCTGGACACGCGCGCATTTTAAAATTTTAAAATGCGCGCGTGTCCAGCCTCCCGGCTTGTGATTGGTTGATCGCGACGCAACCAATCACAAGCCGGGACGTCACGGGAGGCTGGACACGCGCCTATTTTAAAATGCGCGCGTGTCCAGCCTCCCGTGACGTCACGGCTTGTGATTGGTTGCGTCTCCCATGTGACTGCGACGCAACCAATCACAAAGCCGGGACGTAATTTTAAAATCCTGAAGGACCTGAAATTACGTCACGGCTTGCTGTGATTGGTTGCGTCGCCCATGTGACTGCGACGCAACCAATCACAACGCCGGAACGTAATTTTAAAATCCTGAAGGACCTGAAATTACGTCACGGCTTGCTGTGATTGGTTGCGTCCCGGTCACATGGGCGGCACGCAACCAATCACAAGCCGGGACTCACGTAAAGGAAAGAAAAGCGCGAATTTTAAACAAAGAACGCTGCCGCTTCCCTCGGTAAGGTGCAGGCTGCGTCGGAGAGGTGAGTATAGCAATATTTTTTATTTTAATTCTCTCTTTTACACATTTTTACATTAATGTTGTTTCGATACCGATACCCGATATCACAAAAATATCGGATCTCGGTATCGGAATTCCGATACAGCAAGTATCGGCCGATACCCGATACTTGCAGTATCGGAATGCTCAACACTAGCCAGTGTTTAATCTAACACAGGGGTTGATGAACATCTTCAAAGCTTTGAGACCCTGATGATGCACCAGGTACCCACAGCTGATTGGGCCAAATACCTGTGGACTAGTTTGACTAGTGGGGAACAGGATGCTGTTCGGTCCCTTGGGCCTCAGGATTGTCTGGACTATTGGACTATTAAGGACACTCTGTTGTTTCTTTTTACCATCACCCCTGAAAGATAGCGCACCAAGTTTCAGACACTGTCTCCAAAGGGGTCTCCTATGTAGAATTTGGCAGACAACTACGACGACACTGCAACAGCTGATTCAATGGTTTGGCTGCCCACTCCACTGATGCCCTCCGGGACCTGATTGTGCCCAAGCAACGTATGGAGAAAATGGCTCCAGAAATATGAGAGTGGGTAGCCGAACGAAAGACCAAAACCCCAGAATAAGCAGCTCGATTGGCTGACGAATTTATAGCCAATCGACCCCACTGGAGACCCGGTATACCTGTCAATCCCAGGAGACCCCTTATTCAAGGATTCAAGTGGCCACCAGCCATTTAAGCAGGACTATCCCACTACTGAGCAGAAACCCCACCAGGACAAAGGTTGACAAACAGGACCCATGATTTGGCCAACCTACTGTGCTGTTACATGTGCGGGCACCTTGGTCACATGGCCAAAGATTGTCTACAGGGTGAAGACCCTATGCCTGAAGCCCATCTGCCATCCCATCCAGTCAATGTCTGCCAAGATGAGCCATCGGGGTCTGAGAGGCACTACCCTTGGGATACAACAGCAAAGGACAAAGTGATATATCCTGTTCACATTATATGGCAAATTGACCACCCTACCCCAGCCAACCTCCATAGCCACCTTCAGTGAGTCAAGGTCAGTGATATCAAGGACCCATGAGATTCAAGTTACGACACTGCATAAAATCCCAATAAAATACCTTTACATTTGAGTGGTGTAGCGTGAAAACATGTACAAAAGTTCATGGGGTATGAATATGTTTTTCAAGGCATTGTACATTCCTTTTAAACCTGCTAAGTCAGGATTAAAATGCTTGGCTTCGAAAAAGTTAAAGTAAGGCTGCTTTCACACATCAGTTTTTTGCCGTCTGGCACAATCCGGCAAATTTTGAAAAAACGGATCCGGCAAAAGTTGCCACCAATTTTTTCTCATAGACTTATATTAGCGCCGGATTGCGACGGATGGCCTCACGTTTCATCCGGTTTTTGCCGGATCCATCGAAAATCCATTTTCCAGAGGCCAGAGAGAACGGACATAGGAACGTTTTTTCTGTCCTTCGAAAAAGCAGACAGCGA
Source organism: Ranitomeya variabilis (assembly GCF_051348905.1). Lineage (NCBI taxonomy): Eukaryota > Metazoa > Chordata > Amphibia > Anura > Dendrobatidae > Ranitomeya > Ranitomeya variabilis. The sequence continues at coordinate 731,887,180 of NC_135233.1, forward strand.
CGTATCCGGTGAAAAACAGGTGAAACGTGAGGTCAAATGATGGAATCCGGCGACATATTCGGTTTTTTTAAACAAATCATGCATTCTCTCTCTCTCTCTCCTCCCCAGAATCCAAAATAGCCGGCAGATCCACAAACTCGGATCCGGCGAAAAAACGGATCCGTTGCATCAGTTTTTCCCAATTTCCGACGGATCCGTTTTTTTCAAAATTCTCCGGATTTTGCCTGATGACAAAAAACTGATGTGTGAAAGCAGCCTAACACATGAAAAAATTAGAAGATATAAATGTATCTGTCGTTTAAAGAATTTTAGACATTTCATTTCAGAAAAATGTCATATTGTTATTGTCTGAGGATTATGTAAACAAGTATTATACTCATGGAATTCTAATTTTCCTGCACAGATCATAAAATACAATTTATTCAGCACAATTACCGTGTATACTCATGTATAAGATGACCCGAGTATAAGCCGGGGCACCTAATTTTGCCTTGAAAAACTAGGAAAACTTATTGACTGGAGTATAAGCCGGGTATGCATTGTCCCCTAATCCCTATTCAGGTATGCATGGTTCCTCATCCCCATCCTTGTCTGCATGGCTTCTTATTCCCGTTCAATGTATGCATGGCTCCTTATCCCCATCCTTGTATGCATGGCTCCTTATTCCCATCCTTGTATGCATGGCTCCTTATTCCCATCCTTGTATGCATGGCTCCTTATTCCCATCATTGTCTGCATGGCTCCTTATCCCCATCCTTGTCTGCATGGCTCCTTATCCCCATCCTTGTCTGCATGGCACCTTATTACTTTCCTTGTCTGCATGGTTCCTTATTCCCATCCTTGTCTGCATGGCTCTTTATTCCCATCCTTGTATGCGTGGGTCCTCATCGCTATCCTTAAAAGTATGGCCCCCATGAGAAAAACATTATTAAAAAAATCCTACTTACCTTCCCTGAGCGCCCTCGCAGCATCTCGTTCCGGCTTCCAGCAGCTCCTGCGGCCGGGCGATCACGTGTCCCCGCTCATTAAGATAATAAATATTCACCTCTCTCCAGCCTATGGAAGTGGAGAGAGATGAATATTCATTACCTTAATGAGCAGGCACCCGTTCGAGTCCGACAGCTGCTGGAAGCCGGCGACTTCGGCTGTAACTGTGCGCGCACTAAAAGAGACATGGTTATTCATTGCCAGTGCAGTGAACATTCATTTCTTTTTAGCAGCCGGCACAGGCTTTAACCGAAGCTGCCAGCTCCTGCCTCCTGTGACCTGCTGCTCCACCGCTCCCCCTCCCCGCCATAAACTGGCACAATGACTCGTGTATAGCAAAAATGAAAAACAAGTCAGCTCACAAGTCCATGCTACTCCTCATCTGATCCTGCACAGAAGGAAGGAAGCAGAGCAACTGGTTAGAAATACAACTGGCTCAGCCATGAATAAGACATCTTGTAGAAACGCATAGGCTATAGTTGCTGTAGCATCATATGCTGCTATGTGTTGATGTTCACAATATATTCCTTATGGTACATCTATGGAAAAAATGTTTAATCATGGTTAAATAAACATTATTTTTTATATGAGTATCTACATCCTGCTGGATCTTCTCCACGTGTGTAATGACTCATGTATAATCTGAGGGGGACATTTTGAGCACAAAAAAAATGTCCTGAAAAACTCAGCTTATACACGAGTATATACGGTAGTTTAGGAATTGTTTTACTATGACCCAGTGTTAGGCTTTATTCACACGTTAGGATTTTTTATCAGCATTTCAGCGGTATTTGTATGCCTAAACCAGTAGTGTCTCCAAAACACAAAACAGATGTCAATCTTTCAATTATAGGTTTTCTCTGTAAGCTCCAGTCCTGGTTTTGGCATACAAACACTGATGCAAAATACTGACCAAATACTGATGTGTGAATGAGGCCTTAAAAAGGATTGTGATTTGTTTTTCAAATTGTTTTACAGACAAGAGTCCCTCTGTGTATAACAAGGATTCATTAATATGGGTCCTATCAAGATGAACCGCATTAACCACTGAATTGCTACACAAGAGATTTTCCGTAACAACAAATCATCAGATGTTCAAAGATTTTTTTGTCAGTTACAGCTAAAAACAAGTTCTGTGCCCTCTTTATATACTTTATCAGTTATTGTTCCGGGCAGAAGGGAAAAATGAATGCCAACGTGACAGACTAAGGATATGTGCACACGTTGAATATTTGCTTGCAGACATTTCTTCAAGGTTTCTGCATCTCTTGGCAGCAAAAACATTGAGTCAAAAACATGCGTATTTGCATGTGTTTTTGTACAGCAATGAATGCTTTTTTGAGCAAAATAAAGATATTTAAAAAAAATGTTTTGTGATGTAATCTCCTGGTTCAACACCTTCTGTTTCATTCTGATGCAGTGGCATCAGGGTAATGGGATAAGGGGTTGGTGTCAACAGCTGTCGCTGACAGCAAGCCCCAGGTTTAGTAATGAAGAATTGTCAGCCAGACACCATCATTACTAAACCAGTAAGTAAAAAATTAAATAAACACACACATTGTTGCCAACCTATGTAGAAGCATTAACAGTATGAACTTACATAGACCGTAACCAAACTGCAACTATTAGAAATCAGCATACGACGCGATTAATGGTTTACAAAAAGTTTTTTACAAAAATTGCGTGGGCTCACGCGTAATTTTCTTAACCAGCAGAGGGAAAGCCGACAGCTGAGGGCTGATGTTAATATTCTGGGAAGGAGACAATAGCTATAAAGGTTCCTAGGATATTAATATCAGCTCAAAGATGTTTACTTAGCCTTTACTGGCTAGTTTACAGGGAGACCCCAGAAAAAAATTGCCGAAGGGTCCTCATATAAAATCTAACCAGCAAAAGATAGGTAGACAGCTGTGGGCTGATATTAATAGCCTAGAAAAGCCATGGATATTGGCCCCTCCCAGGCTAAAAACATCAATTTTCAGCCTCCCCAAAAATGGTGCATCCATTCTGGAAGTAAGGCTACTTTCACACTTGCGGTTTTAGCAATCCTTCGCAATCCGTCGTTTTGGGAAAAACGGATCCTGCAAATGTGCCCGCAGGATGCGTTTTTTCCCATAGACTTGTATTAGCGATGGATGGCCACACGTCGCGTCCGTCGTGCAATGGATCTGTCATGTTTTGGCCGACCGTCGGCACGAAAAAACGTTCAAGTGAACGTTTTTTGTCTGTCGCGCCTGCCATTTTCTATCTCGCATGCGCGGTTGAATCTCCACCCCCTCATCCCTGGACTTTAGACTGGGCAGCGGATGAATTTGAAAACTGCATCCGCTGCCCATGTCGTGCATAAATTTCACGTGGGTCGTTACGTCGGCCCGACCCATAGCGACGGACCCGTACCGACGCTAGTGTGAAAGTAGCCTTAGCCTTCCTCCTCCCACTTGCCCTGGTGCAGTGGCAAGTGGGGTAATAGTTGGGGGTTGATGTCAGGTGACATCAAGTTCAGAGGTTAGTAATGGAGAGGCATCTATAAGACACCCCCATTACTAACTCCATAGTGATAATATAAAAAAACAGACCTACAATAAAGTCCTTTATCTGAAATAGTGACTCAGATTCCTTTATTGAATCTAAAGTAAACCATACTCACATCATAGCCCAGAGAAGTTAATCCATAATATCCTGATGACTTTGAGAGCAGCCACTAATGTGACTGCTCTCAGGGACAGCCGGCTACACAATGACACAGGAGGTAATCACTTCTGCAGTGAATAGTGCGGGGCTGCAGTGAGAAAGTTCATCAGCTGATGAGCCCCGGTGATCTCACTTATGGCACTACTACTGCAGTTCTCATACAGCGATGGTGCCATGAGATCACCAAAGCTCATCAGATGATGAACTCGTGTGACATCTCTCACAGCGGCTCAGAGCTATTCCCTGCGGGAGCAATGACGCTCCTGTCAGTGTGTAGCCGGCGGCCGGTAAGAGAAGTCACATCTCCCAATGTGACTGTTCTACATGTGAGATCGCCATGGGACACTCTGGATTACGTGGACTATGTCAGACAGGAGAGTATATGGCTGTTTATTATTTTTGATTGCTAACAGGAGACATGGGCATCGGAGATTGGGTGTTTAAGGTGAATATGTTTTTTATTTAAAATTTTTTATAGGAGACAAGGGCTTCAAGGCTTTGGTGCTAGGTGAGTATAATGTGCTTTTTATTTGAATATGTATTTCATTGTTTTAAATGTTTTAGTTTTTTTAATTTATATTTTAAGTTTGAACACAGACACTGGCTGATGAAAGACTACCTCTCCCTACAGCGGTGCCTGCTATCACTTCTATCAATGACAGCAGATGTAGCATCATGGGACAGGTTACAGTATCTCTGAGGTGTCAAGCTGACATCTGACTGCGTGACCCCGCAGCACTCTGACAGATGGTAATGATCTTACTGCTGGAAAATGCCAGCTGATTTTACCACGCTCAAGAGTTCATGCCGGCAGGGAGCGCAGCTTCGGTGACGTCACCGCTAGTCACTGAATCTCTTCTCCCAGCATTTAATTAATTCCCCAGTAGTTTACAGCTGGGAGCGGTTGCATTAGCAGTGAGGTGCCATCTTGCCAGAGAAAAAAAATTGCCTCCTCCAAGATGGCGACTCCACTAAGATGTTAAAAGAAAAAGTCTTAATTTGGCACCGGCCACGCCTACACAGTAGCATTTATCGGCGATCCAATAAATGCTATTGCGCAGGCACCTGTGGCTCCATCTTAGAGGTGGCAATTTTAAATGCACATTACAGACGCGATGGTGCTGCAGCACAGGTGCTGCTGTCGGCGCTTGCCTGCAGAAGGTGATTTTTTTTTTAAAAAAAAAATATAATATTCATTATGTAAAATAGGGGGCAGATCACTGAGGGATAAGTGACCTGGCAGAAGCCATACACATGAATATGTAAGCAGAGCACCACATGAAGATCCCCCACAGGCCGCCTCGGGGCACGAGCATATCATTAACTCAAAACTGAAAATAAAGATTAAAAAACAACCACAAGAAAGATTTCATCAACCAAGGTATCATTTTAATCAAAATAACGGTGCCAACTTGACAGTGTCTGTAGGTTACTGAGCACAATCCTGCTGACCTAAAGCCTAAGACTGACATGGAAATTGACGTAGAAATATTCTTTGACAGCCTACTTAAGGCATCTGTCAAATCAAATAAGGTCAAGGGCTACTAAAAAAGGTATAATTGCAGATCTTATGAATATGGTTCTACCACTACTACTACAAATTTCTAGTCAGACAACTCTTGGAATATTATGAATACTTTTGGCCACCAACGTCCAAAAAAAATTCAGAGTTGAGCTTGATTCTGTATAAAGTCTAGCAATGAAAGATACAAATGAAATGGAAGCAGAGAAAAGAAAGCTACTATAGTAACAGAGGATTTTCATCAGTTTTAGCATGTTAACCATTACCAATTAAAAGAGTAACAACCAAGGTAGATTAATAAAAAACTGAAGAAATCATAAAATACTGAAAGTGTCACAATACAATGAATGTAAGGGAAAAATAACCTTACAATCCACCATTAAAGTGTTTGTCTTGTACTGATCTGATATTGATGACCTAACCCGATGAGAGGACATCAATATAAAGTACCTAAAAACCTCTTTGAATCAAGTGAAGTTTTCTAGCTAGTATTTATAAGGGGCACCTATTTACAATTAAATACCAGACACGTCCCACTAACAATTTATCACCCTGAAAGGCAGTTAATTAACAATGAATTATTTTACCAGATGCATTACAGAAAATATATTATTTCTTCAGTAGGCATGAAATTTTACAGTGTGCTAAGTTAGCAGTGTTAGTCATAAGAGGATTCTGTGTCCACAGGAAACAGTTGTTATAGGCAGATTTAAAAGTTCCTTTTTCTTGGTTCTCATTCAGAAGTTAGATAAAGTTTTGCTTAGGCTTATTTTTACTAATATTTTAGCTAAATGTAGAAGCAGATAAATGAATAGTATAAAAACGATGTTTTGCTTTCTGAGGCCTCAGTCAAGCGTCAGTGTTTTTCAAATACGCCAAGAAATGGTACCAGTGTTTTGGATCCGTGAGTAAAGTGGCATCGTTCGGTAGCCGTGGGCAAGGTACTCGTGTCTTACAACCAGGAACACTACTGGGAAAAGGAGGTCCTGGCTAGGTGTGTGTGCTTGTGTTGGCTGGACAATATACCTTTGCAGACTGCATGGTGCCATTGTACCGGGCAGGCCAAGACCAGGTGTTCCAAAGATGAGTGAAAGAGACCAAATTTTGAACAATAAACTTCCTTTTACAGAATATTAATCACAAATGATTTTCTTGCATTAAGCAGACATTGGCACTGTTACAGTTAATGACAGTTCTTGCACTTCAGACTCTTGCATCTCATGACAATCCAGCTAACAATGATGGAAGACTTTATCTTCCCCTGTGAAGGCCGCACGGGATGTGGTGTAACGCTACTGCCGCTCACAGATAATCTCAGTTCCCAAATAACTAATGAGGACCCCGCTATTTGAGGTATGTTGGTACGGCTTCTCACTTGAACTTCGAAAGTACGCTGCTCTTGATAGGAGAATTTATGTCCCATAGTTTCCTTTCAATAAAGACAATTGAGCTCCCTTTCACTGTAGACAACTGTTCTCTAGAGTTCTGCTAATACAATTTCTTCTTCTTTAATCCACTTTAAGTGGTTCTTCTACTTTGCCCTGGGCAAAATTCAGTACTGATTAAGTGGCTTTGCTGGCCTGGGCTCCAATCTGTCAAATGTCTCATTATGTTTCTTTGGTCCTTAAGACATATTATCTGATGTGTACAGGTCCTTTCTCTTCGCACCCAACACACTTGAAGCATGTCAGTCTGCCAACTGTCAGACCTTAGGTCTTACACTGCTGAAAGCTGGGCCCTATCTAACTCACTACCAGGAAGATGTCTCCTGTATCCCCACATAATCCCTCCTATTCTGGGCTAGTGCCATCTTTTAACTGCTAGGTTTACTCAACTTAATGGGCAAAATCACATTTAAAACGGTCAATGCACCAACATCGTATTTTCAAAGAGAGATGTGAGCAGCACCTCCACTTCCTTACAGATGGGTCATCAGAGTTTGGCCAACGTTTTTCATGCATGGATAAATAAATTAATTACAAAGCTCCTCCTATCTTTTGAAATGCTAAACACGAATAGCACCCGATTGGTCCATGGATGCCATCCGTGTGCTGTTCATGTTTTTCACCGACCTATAGACTTGGATTGGCACATGGTCCGTGAAAAAACACAGACATGTGTACAGCATCATAGACTCTAATGTGTACATTTTGTATGTGTAAAATGACACGGATAGAACACGTACGTGCAAAATGGACATTTGAATGTGTACAAAACTCAATTAGATGAACAAGTCCTGTTTCTTTTTGCATAGATGTACTGTAATGAATGATCAGGTGATTTTTTGTTTTTGCACTTTATCTTTTTTTTTTCTTTTTCAAAATAGCAGTATAAAGGCTTGTTTTTTTCAATACAAGTGGTAGTTTGACATGATACTGTTTATTTTATCATATAATGCACTGAAAAACGTGAGCAAATCCAAGTGGGGTGAATTGTGAACAAAATGCAATTCCACCACTGTATTTTGAGTTTTGATTTTACTGCATCACCATATTATCATGCACTATTACGTGATAACTAGAGTTGAGCGACTTACTTTTTTCAGATCGAGTCGGGTTTCACGAAACCCGACTTTGTCAAAAGTCGGGTCGGGTGAAATCGGCAGATTATTGCGAAAAGTCGGGGGCCGACTGAAACACGAAACCCAATGCAAGTCAATGGGGAATGAAAGTCGGCAGTGAGTGGAGGACAGGAAAATACCTACAGTGCCCATTTTAATGCCAAAAACATCAATTCTTATTACTGAAGCTTGTCAATCTTAATTTACTTTATAATAATAGTTAGGCATTGAAAACTGGGGGTCATTTGGCTAAAGTTGTGGGGGGGTAGGGCTGGCTCAAGATTTTCGTGGGCCCAGGAAACGCGGAACACGTCACGGCGGTGGAGCAGGGAGAGGTAAGAATTTCAACTTTGCAAGTGCTGTGATCCTGAGCAAGCAGGGGGGGCCCACTCGTTCGTAGGAAGGTGCAGATGAAAGTGCAGGTTCCTTCATCAGGTGGGGGGGCATACTCGCAGGCGACGTCACTGGCACAGGGCCTCTCTTAGTACGGCGGTGTGTTTGACGGCTGGTGGCGCCTCCCACTGGCAGAGACACTTTTGCGTACTATGAGGGGCCCTGTGCCAGTGACGTCGCCAACGAGTATGCCCCCCCACCTGATGATGGAACCTGCACTTTCATCTGCACCTTCCTCTTTGTCCGCGTGTAAGGTGGTATAGTATGCAGGAAGGGGAACCTGACTTTCAGCAGGGTCAGATTCTGGCTGTGTAGAGTGCAAGGGGAATGTAGTGGTCTGGGTCAATGTACCAGCAGACTCATCTAGCAGTGGCTGGGCAATGGGCAGGATGAGGAGGAAACAGTTAGTAGGCTCAAATAATAGAGTAGGCTAAATGCAGTTCAAATGTGGTAACAGGACAAAACAGGCGGCATTGCTTTGTTCAGTGGAGGAAAACTAATGAGTGGCAGACACAGTTAGTAGGCCCAAATAATAAAGTGGGCGAAATGCAGTTCAAATGTGGTAACAGGACTAAACAGGCGGCATTGCTTTGTTCAGTGGAGGAAAACTGTAATGAGTGGCAGACACAGTTAGTAGGCCCAAATAATAAAGTGGGCTAAATGCAGTTCAAATGTGGTAACAGGACTAAACAGGCAGCATTGCTTTATTCAGTGGAGGAAAACTGTAATGAGTGGCAGACACAGTTAGTACGCCCAAATAATAAAGTGGGCTAAATGTCTGCCACAAAATTGTTCATAAATAAACAGGTGGCATAGCTAGGTACAGGGGAGGGCTCCTCTGCTGAGTAGCAGACAGTGGTAGTAGGTGCAAAGTATTAACTGGTCTAAATGGAGGCCAGGGCCCCTGTATATTTTAACTATCATCATTTCAACAAATTTGTATTGGCAGTGCCATTGAAGGATTTAACAGCACAGACAACACAGTGGTGGAGCAGGGAGAGGTAAGTATTGCAAGTGGTAGAGCACGGTTTGAGCTGAGGGGGAACACTCTCTCGTGGGCGGCGGTACTGGCACAGGGCCCCTCATATTACGACGGTGTGTCTGACGTTGGTTGTGCACCACCACCATCAGAGACAATTCATTGTACTATGAGGGACCCTGTGCCAGTGCTGTCGCCCAAGAGTGGGCCCACCCACCAGTCCAGGCAAACGGTACTTGCACAAGTGCTTGCGCCAGGTGGTGACCACGGCCCTGTGGGGGGAGTCAGCCCATTTAGGGATGTATAAAAATGGCCTATGGCTGACATTCAGCAGCTGCAAATGGAGGAATTGGAGAAGTCAGTAAGAGGAGGCCAAAAGCAAGACATTTTTCATGCAAGCTACGTGTCAGCAGGGGAAGGTGGGGCAAAATAATTTGAAATCCATGATTGGTTCATTTTAATGAAGGTTAGATCATTAACATTTCGGGTAGCCAGACGTGTCCTTTTTTCAGTCAGTATTGAACCAGCAGCACTGAAGACTTGCATATTCTGCCAATTCAGGCCAGGTGTCTCTTTAGATGCCAAGTAATCAAAGGGGAATGACCTGTGAGAGAGAACATCGAAAAGGAAAGGAAAAGTAGTTCGTAACCATACTGGACAAATGCTGTCTCCTGTCACTTTGAATCGATGCAGCAGTACCTGTCATGTCAGCGGTCATTGCAAAATCACTCCACAACCTGGTCATAAAACCCCTCTGTCCAACGCCACTTCGGATTTGTGCACCTCTAACACCTCTGCCATGTTGCCCCCTACAGCTCGTGTGAGAACCATCACTGCCGCTGTGTGCTGGGAATGCCTGAACCAAACAGTCTACAAGAGTTGCTTGTTTGGTAGACAATATTTGCTCAAGGTTCTCATGTGGCATGATATTTGGAAATTTTCCTTTATATTGTGGATCCAGGAGGCAGGCCAACCAGTAATCGTCATTGGTCATCATTTTGATAATGCGGGGGTCCCTTTTTAGGATACGCAAGGAATACTCAGCCATGTGGGCCAGTGTTCCAGGTGTCAATTCACTGCTTGTGCTGGGTTGAGGAGCACTTTCTGGCAAATCAACATCACTTGTCTCCCACAAAAACCCTGTACCTGACCTTGCAACGCCACCAGTTTCTATTGCTCCCTGAGAAGCATCCTCCTCCCATAAATATTCATCCCCATCATCCTCCTTCTCCTCCTCTTCGTCCACCACCTCGTCCAGGAGAGTTCCCTGAGCAGACAATGGCTGACTGTCATCAAGGCTTCCCTCCTCCTCGGCTGCAGATGCCTGCTCTTTAATGTGCGTCAAACTTTGCATCAGCAGACGCATTAGTGGGATGCTCATGCTTATGATTGCGTCGTCTGCACTTACCAGCTGTGTGCATTCCTCAAAACAATGAAGGACTTGACAGAGGTTTTGTAGCTTCGACCACTGCACACCAGACAACTCCATGTCTGCCATCCAAGTGCCTGCCCGTGTATGTGTATCCTCCCACAAATTAATTACAGCAAGCCTCCGTTCACACAGCCTCTGAACCATGTGCAGTGTGGAGTTCCACCTTGTTGCAACGTCGATTATTAGGCGGTGCTGGGGAAGATTCAGCGATCGCTGATGGTTCTGCATACGGCTGGAGTGTACGGGCGACCGGCGGATGTGCAAGCAAAGTCTTCGCACCTTCAGGAGCAGGGCTGGTAACTCCGGATAATTTTTGAGGAAGCACTGCACCACCAGGTTCAAGGTGTGAGCCATGCAAGGTATGTGTTTCAGTTCTGAAAGGGCTATGGCAGCCACACTGTCCTAAAACTGTTTTTGCTTTTGACAAACGTTTTTGGCCTATTACGGGCCTACCAGATGACAGCTGTTGCGATGTAGATGGCTGCTGTAGATCATCCTCCTCTGCTTCTGAGCTACTGGCAGCGGCACCCTCTTCCCCCAATGGCTGCCAATCTGGGTCAACAACTGTGTCATCTATCACCTCCTCTTTAATGTCATGTGCACCTTCCTCTGTGTCACCGTGTAAGGTGCTATAGCGTTCGGGACGGGCACCATAGTCTCATCAGGGTCAGATTCTGGCTCAGTACACTGCGAGGGCAATGTAGTGATCTGAGTCAATGGAACAGCATAATAATCTAGCTGTGGCTGTGCATCAGTGCACTCCATGTCCGATTCATCTTGTAATGGGCAGTTAATTTCCCTTTCTAACCCAGGCACGGTATGTGCAAAGAGCTCCATGGAGTAACCTGTAGTGTCGCCTGATGCATCCTTCACTTTTGGTTTGGGTGAAGGACACAAAGAAACGTCTTGTTCCTGACCGGGAGCATCCACTGACGACTCGCTGCTTTTATATTTGGAACTTTCTGAAGAAGAGGCGAAAGAGCTAGAGGCTGAGTCAGCAAGAAAAGCCAAAACTTTTTCCTGCTGCTCCGGCTTTAAAAGCTGTTTTCCTACTCCCAGATAAGGGAGCCTTCGAGGTCTTGTGTAGCCAGACGATGACGCTGGCTCAACACCTCCAGCCTTAGGTGCTATTATGCTTTTGCCACTACCACCAGATGCACCACCACCACCATCAGTACCAGCTGGCAACCACCACCCACGGGCTCTTCCACCAGACTTCCTTATTTTTGGGAAAATCTAACCAAAATAACAACCGTTATATGGTACTGTAAAACAAGGTAGAAGGTGTATATAAACTTGTTGAGAATTTAAATCTCCCTTTTTTTTTGTGGGAGACTGAACCAAAACTCAGGCCCTGTGCATAAAACAACACAATGTAAGTGGCAGAAAGTGGCTGGCTGATATACGACAAACTAAGGCTACGTTCACATTAGCGTTGTGCGGCGCAGCGTTGGGCGCAGCTGCGGCGACGCATGCGTCATGCGCCCCTATATTTAACATGGGGGGCGCATGGACATGCGTTGTCTTGCGTTTTGTGACGCATGCGTCATTTTGGCGCAACTGTCAGGGCGCAGAGGACGCTGCGTGATGCCGTTTTTTTCTGCGCCAAAAATCATGCAAAAAATGAACGCATGCGCCACAAAACGCTGCATTGTGCGTTGCGTCGCCAACGCTGCGCCGCACAACGCAAATGTGAACGTAGCCTAACAGGACTGAAGTATATCCACTTTGTGAGAATTTGAATCTCACTTTTTTTTTGGAGACTGAACAAAAACTCAGGCCCAGTGTATAAAACAACGCAATGTAAGTAGCAGAAAGTGGCTGGAAGATATACGACAAACTAACAGGACTGAAGTATATCCACTTTGTGAGAATTTGAATCTCACTTTTTTTTTTTTGGAGACTGAACCAAAACTCAGGCCCAGTGTATAAAACAACGCAATGTAAGTGGCAGAAAGTGGCTGGCTGATATACGACAAACTATCAGGACTGAAGTATATCGACTTTGTGAGAACTTGAATCTCACTTTTTTTTTTGGGAGACTGAACCAAAACTCAAGTAACAAACAGAATTTGGTCAAGCCGCACCCAATACTAACAGTCTCCACGGACATCAGGGCGCACGTCCACACCAGGGGGTCCAGCCCGGTAGAAGAAGTCCACGCTAAATATTGAAAGAGGACAGCGCCACATCAGGAAGTGATAGACAGCAATATACTTTATTCTGCCTCCTGCGGCAACGTTTCGGTCCGAGGTGCTTGAAAAAGGTCCTCGGACCGAAACGTTGCCGCAGGAGGCAGAATAAAGTATATTGCTGTCTATCACTTCCTGATGTGGCGCTGTCCTCTTTCAATATTTATCGTGAACCAAAACTCAGGCCCAGTGTATAAAACAATGCAATGTAAGTGGCAGAAAGTGGCTGGCTGATATACGACAAACTAACAGGACTGAAGTATATCCACTTTGTGAAAATTTGAATCTCCCTTTTTTTTGGGGGAGGCTGAACCAAAACTCAGGCCCAGTGTATAAAACAACACAATGTAAGGGGCAGTAAGTGTGGCTGGAAGATATATGAAAAAATACAAGGACTGTAGTACAATTTCAATCTCCCTACAATGATCTCAGGACAAGTATGGCAGCAATAAAAAGGACTGCTGCACACAAAAGTGTGGACAAATAAGATAACTGTGCAGAAAGGAGCAACAGGATTTTTGCTTTTAAAAAAGCAGTTGGTTTGCACAGCAGCGTGCAAACAGCGATGCAGCTATCAGGGAGCCTTATAAGGCAGCCTAATAAACTACAGAGCTGATGCACAAAGATATAGCCTCCACTGTCCCTGCAAAAAAAAGGTGGTGTTGAACAATGAAAATCGCTACAGCACAAGCAGTTTGGGGGTTAATCTTCCCTCCCTAACTATATCCCTTCTGATGAAGCTGCAGCAACCTCTCCCTATGCTAAGATCGGCAGAAGTAAGATGGCGGTCGGCGTGCACGCCTCTTTATAGCCCCTGTGACGCCGCAGAAAGCAAGCCAATCACTGTCATGCCCTTCTCTAAGATGGTGGGGACCGAGACCTATGTCATCACGCTACCCACACTCTGCGTCCTCCTTCATTGGCTGAAAAATGGAGATGAAAGCGTCATATGAAACATGACTTTTGCGCGCAGATCGGCGACCTAATGGCCGATCCCACACTAGGATCGGGTTTCATGAAACCCTACTTTGCAGAAAGTCAGCGATTTTTGAATTTGTCCGACCAGTTTCGCTCAACCCTAGTGATAACCACTAAACTACGTCTACGTCCAGGGGTAGAAAATATCAATCTATAGCTGTCCTAAACCACTATGCGTAATCCCAAATTTTATTTTATCACTATTTTTTTAAAACATCCCTCATATTAAAACATTTGACTTACAAAATATAAAATGTTTAGTGTGTGTGTGTGTTTGTGTATGTAGGGGAAATATTTTACCATTTCTGCCAAACGGGGTCAGACCCTGGCAGAAAGGGGCACATCCATTAGGCACACATGTAGTGACTTGCAAAAGTGTTCACCCCCTAGGTTTTTGGCCTATTTTGTTACATTACAATCTGTGTTTAAATATTTTTGCAATCCAACTTGTGTGTGATGCATCAGCACTAAAAGTAAGTTGGTGAAGTAAAGTGATAAAAATATAGGCATAAATTAAATTTATAGAATCAAATAGCTAAAAATTATTGCAAGATGTGGAAAGCTCATAGAGACTTATCCAAAGCGAATTGCAGCTGTAATTGCCGTAAAAAGAGGCTCTACAAAGTACTGACTTTACGGGGATGAATAGTTATGCTCACTGACGTTTTCAGTTATTTTGTCCTATTTGTTTGCTTCACAATAAAATAAAACCATATGTTCACAATTGTAGACGTGTTCTTTACATGAACTGATGCAAACCCGTAAAAAAAAAAGTGAAATTCCAGGTTGTGAGGTTGCAAAACACAAAATGCCTAGGGGCTACGCAAGCCACTGTATATAAACAAAGACACACGTAAAATACACATATGCATAAATATTACACACATATTACACAGGCATATACATAATTTATAGACACGTACACACAAGTATACATAAAATATGCATTTACACCAGCATATACACAGTACTCATTTATGGCTATGAGAATTTTTTTTGTTTTCTCCTTCCCACATTCATACTAAGAGCAGACATAACTTTTTATTTTTATATAAATATCTGTATTTGAGATTTAAAGGAAATAAGGCCAGGTGATTGGTGCTCCCATCACCATAGAAATATTTATTTTATTAGGGTTACAAAAGACACACAATGCGCTTCCTCTGCATGACACCCGATGAAGGCTAGATGCAGCTGAAACGCGTTATATGTTTTTTTACTTGTAATAAAAAGAATGTATATGGTGAGCTTTACTAGTTCCCACTTTTCTATTCACAGGAGTGCCCATCATCCGGCCTTATTTTCTTTGATTACTATCTGCTGGAACTCTTCTCGGAGGAGACTCTTGCAGCATACCACTGTAGTTTATGGGAATTCTGTATCATTAGGCAGTAAGCAAAAAACTCATGATCTATAGTGGAGAGCCTTGTGCATGCATCACCTTTTCATCATTTGGATCTATTCACACAGTTTTTTTTATGAGTATTTAGAACTTTACAGCAAATCAACATAAATAACTCTGGGACTAAGCTTCCTATTAGTTATGCAACTGTTACATCACATAAGCTAGTGCAGCCAATCAGGAGGAACTATCAAAGCCACTATAAAAGATGAGGGCAGGGAAAGCAATGACCAATTTAAGGTTTTACTTCTTAGAGAAAGGAGGTCGGAGGTCAGAGCTCACAGCTCATTTCTGCAGATATAGATAGAAAGACCTAAGTCAGAATTTGGTGTGCTATTGCATTGCTATAGAACATAGAAAATGGCTTGTATGTCTAAAAAAACGTATGCTTCCTGGCTTGTGAGGCAAATAAATATAGAATCGAAATCTAGAAAGGTATTAAATTTGGCACCATGATTCAATTATGTGCAAACAAGGTTCTCCTGAACCCCTTACTCTGGCATATATTTATGAAAATGCACACGACACATGTCATCTTATTTTGCACTTAAAATCCTTTACTGCAATAGATTTTTCATTACATAAACCTCTTAATACATTCAAACAGGTAAGACATTTTCACTGCAATTTTAAGAGTGAAATTAATTACTTCAATGGGAATCACTCAGCGGGTTTCTGCTATGTAATCTGAGAGAAGCATAATGTAGGGGCAGAGACCCTGATTTTGCTGTTTCTCTAAAATTCGTGTTTCATCAGCAAAAGATTATCACTAGAAGATGAGGTGTATTGTGCCTTCTAGTCCAACCACATACACCCCCGCACCCACTGATTTGCAGCTTTCTGTCAGTATACAGCTGTCAATCAGTGGTGTGGGTGGCCTGTAAAGGCCTTAAAAGTAATCTGTCACCAGAAAAAAAAAAAATAACCAGCAGATATAGGGTTAATCTGCGTTATTAACCTGCCTGGTGCTCGTGTTTAGCCGTATGCTGCAAGGAGAAAATGAACTTTATTCCATCTGGCAGCATTCCAGTTTCACTGACGCTGATAGAAGGTGAAGATGGCGGTAGGTAAGGATAAAACTAGGATCACGGACCTTAAATTTGAAACACCACTCCATCACTGCAATAATAAAAAAAACACTGAAGTGGTGCTTTAAGTGTCAGAAATTTATTTTTGTACAGTAGGGATAATTTACGTTTTTTATTTAGTTGCATAATTCTGCATATTAACCCCTTTACCCCCAAGGGTGGTTTGCACGTTAATGACCGGGCCAATTTTTACAATTCTGACCACTGTCCCTTTATGAGGTTATAACTCTGGAACGCTTCAACGGATCTTGGCGATTCTGACACTATTTTCTCGTGACATATTGTACTTCATGATAGTGGTAAAATTTCTTCAATATAACTTGCGTTTATTTGTGAAAAAAACGGAAATTTGGTGAAAATTTAGAAAATTTCCAACTTTGAATTTTTATGCCCTTAAATCACAGAGATATGTCGCACAAAATACTTAATAGGTAACATTTCCCACATGTCTACTTTACATCAGCACAATTTAGGAACCAACATTTTTTTTGTTAGGGAGTTATAAGGGTTAAAAGTTGACCAGCAATTTCTCATTTTACACCACCATTTTTTTTTAGGGACCACATCTTATTTGAAGTCATTTTGAGGGGTCTATATGATAGAAAATACCCAAGTGTGACACCATTCTAAAAACTGCACCCCTCAAGGTGCTCAAAACCACATTCAAGAAATTTATTAACCCTTCAGGTGTTTCACATGAATTTTTGGAATGTTTAAATAAAAATTAACATTTAAATTTTTTTTACACAAAATTTATTTGAGCTCCAATTTGTTTTATTTTACCAAGGGTAACAGGAGAAAATAGACCCCAAAAGTTGTTGTACAATTTGTGCTGAGTACGCTGATACCCCATATGTGGGGGTAAACCACTGTTTGGGCGCACCGCAGAGCTCGGAAGGGAAGGAGCGCCATTTGATTTTTCAATGCAAAATTGACTGGAATTGAGATGGAACGCCATGTTGCGTTTGGAGAGCCCCTGATGTGCCTAAACATTGAAACCCCCCACAAGTGACACCATTTTGGAAAGTAGACCCCCTAAGGAACTTATCTAGATGTGTGGTGAGCACTTTGACCCACGAAGTACTTCACAGAAGTTTATAATGCAGAGCCGTAAAAATAAAAAATCATATTTTTTCACAAAAATTATATTTTCGCCCTCAATTTTTTATTTTCCCAAGGGTAAGAGAAGAAATTAGACACCAATAGTTGTTGTGCAATTTGTCCTGAGTACGCCGATACCCCATATGTGGGGGTAAACCACTGTTTGGGCGCATAGCAGAGCTTGGAAGGGAAGGAGCGCCATTTGACTTTTCAATGCAAAATTGACTGGAATTAAGATGGAACGCCATGTTGCGTTTGGAGAGCCCCTGATGTGCCTAAACATTGAAACCCCCACAAGTGACACCATTTTGGAAAGTAGACCCCTTAAGGAACTTATCTAGATGTGTGGTGAGTACTTTGACCCAACAAGTGCTTCACAGAAGTTTATAATGCAGAGCCGTAAAAATAAAAATTCATTTTTTCACAAAAATTATCTTTTCGCCCCAAATTTTTTATTTTCCCAAGGGTAAGAGAAGAAATTAGACCACAAAAGTTGTTGTGCAGTTTGTCCTGAGTACGCCGATACCCCATATGTGGGTGTAAACGACTGTTTGGGCGCATGGCAGAGCTCGGAAGAGAAGGAGCGCCATTTGACTTTTCAATGCAAAATTGACTGGAATTAAGATGGGACGCCATGTCGCGTTTGGAGAGCCCCTGATGTGCCTAAACATTAAACCCCCCCCACAAGTGACACCATTTTGGAAAGTAGACCCCCTAAGTAACTTATCTAGATGTGTTTTGAGAGCTTTGATCCCCAAGTGTTTCACTACAGTTTATAACGCAGAGCCGTCAAAATAAAAATTCTTTTTTTTTCACAAAAATGATTTTTTAGCCCCCAGTTTTGTATTTTCACAAGGGTAATAGGAGAAATTGGACCCCAAACGTTGTTGTCCAATTTGTCCTGAGTATGCTGATACCCCATATGTGGGAGGGAACCACTGTTTGGGCGCATGGCAGAGCTCGGAAGGGAAGGAGCGCCATTTGGAATGCAGACTTAGATGGATTGGTCTGCAGTCATCACGAGGAATTTGCAGAGCCCCTGATGTACCCAAACAGTAGAAACAGTAGAAATCCCCCACAAGTGACCCCATATTGGAAACTAGACCTCCCAAGGAACTTATCTAGATGTGTTGTGAGAACTTTTAACCCCCAAGTGTTTCACTACAGTTTACAACGCAGAGCCGTGAAAATAAAAAATCCTTTTTTTCCCACAAGAATGATTTTTAGCCCCCCAAATTTATATTTTCCCAAGGGTAACAAGAGAACTTGGACCCCAAAAGTTGTTGTCCAATTTGTCCCGAGTACGCTGATGCCCCATATGTTGGGGTAAACCCCTGTTTGGGCGCACGGGAAAGCTCGGAAGGGAAGGAGCACTGTTTTACTTTTTCAATGCAGAATTGGCTGGAATTGAGATCGGACGCCATGTCGCTTTTGGAGAGCCCCTGATGTGCCTAAACAGTGGAAACTCCCCAATTCTAACTGAAACCCTAATCCAAACACACCCCTAACCCTAATCCCAATGGTAACCCTAACCACACCCCTAACCCTGACACACCCCTAAATCTAATCCCAACCGTAAATGTAATCCAAACCCTAACCCTAACTTTAGCTCCAACACTAACCCTAACTTTAGCTCCAACAGTAGCCCCAACCCTAACCCTAGCCCTTGCCCTATCCCTAACCCTAGCCCTAACCCTAATGGGAAAATGGAAATAAATACATTTTTAAAATTTTATTATTTTTCCCTAACTAAGGGGGTGATGAAGGGGGGTTTGATTTACTTTTATAGCATTTTTATAGCAGATTTTTATGATTGGCAGCCCTCACACACTAAAAGACGCTTTTTATAGCAAAAAAGTTTTTGCGTCTCCACATTTTGAGACCTATAATTTTTCCATATTTTGGTCCACAGAGTCATGTGAGGTCTTGTTTTTTGCAGGACGAATTGACGTTTTTATTGGTAACATTTTCGGACAAGTGACAATTTTTGATCGCTTTTTATTCCGATTTCTGTGAGGCAGAATGACAAAAAAAACAGCTATTCATGAATTTCTTTTGGGGGAGGCGTTTATACCGCTCCACGTTTGGTAAAATTGATAAAGCAGTTTTATTCTTCGGGTCAGTACGATTACAGCGGTACCTCATTTATATCATTTTTTTATGTTTTGGCGCTTTTATACGATAAAAACTATTTTATAGAATAAATAATTATTTTGGCATCGCTTTATTCTGAGGACTATAACTTTTTTATTTTTTCTTTGATGACGCTGTATGGCTGCTCGTTTTTTGCGGGACAAGATGACGTTTTCAGCGGTACCATGGTCATTTATATCCGTCTTTTTGATCGCGTGTTATTCCACTTTTTGTTCGGCGGTATGATAATAAAGCATTGTTTTTTGCCTTGTTTTTTTTTTTTCCTACGGTGTTCACTGAAGGGGTTAACTAGTGATATAGTTTTATAGGTGGGGTCGTTACGGACACGGCGATACTAAATATGTGTACTTTTATTGTTTTTTTTTTATTTAGATAAAGAAATGTATTTATGGGAATAATATATTTTTTTTTCTTTATTTAGGAATTTTTTTAAATTTTTTTTTACACGTGGAAATTTTTTTTTAAACTTTTTTACTTTGTCCCAGGGGGGACATCACAGATCGCTGATCTGACAGTTTGCACAGCACTCTGTCAGATCACCGATCTGACTTACAGCACTGCAGGCTTACCAAGTGCCTGACCTGAGCAGGCACTTGGTAAGCCACCTCCCTCCCTGCAGGACCCAGATGCTGCAGCCATCTTGGATCCGGGCACCTGCAGCGAGGAGGAGGTAAGAGACCCTCGCAGCAACGCGATCACATCGTGATGCTTCCCTGTACCGCCGGCACACCGCAATCATGTTTGATCGCGGTGTGCCGGGGGTTAATGTGCCGGGGGCGGTCCGTGACCGCTCCTGGCATATAGTGCCGGATGTCAGCTGCAATAGTCAGCTGACACCCAGGCCGCGATCGGCCGCGCTCCCCCCGTGAGCGCCGCCGATCGCGCTGGACGTACTATCCCGTCGGTGGTCATACGGGCCCACCCCACCTCGACGGGATAGTACGTCCAATGTCAGAAAGGGGTTAATGTTTGAAAAAAGGAATATAAACCAGCTCACCCGTGATGCATAAACCAAACCTCGGGAGCACGGACCCGCTGTGTCCAGGCGTATAAAGTCCAAAAAAGAAAAGAATGTCCAGCTTCACCGAGTCCGTAAAAAAGAGTTTTCTTTATTCACAAACTTTAAACATGGAGGATACAGACTTCAGCACGAACCATATGGGTAAGAATCTCAACGCGTTTCTGGAGACTAAGCTACCTTAATCATGGCATGAATATTAATGTTTGCCCAATAATGTATAGATTATGTAGATTCATTACAAACAGAGTGATCTATTTCAAGTGTTTATTTCTGTTAACGGTGATGATTATAGCTTACAGCCAATGAAAACCCAAAAGTCATTATCTCAGTAAATTTGAATAATTAACAAAAAACACCTGCAAAGCGTTTAAAAAGGTCCCTTAGTCTGTTTCAGTAGGCTCCATAATCATGGGGAAGACAGCTAATTTGACAGATGTCCAGAAGGCTGTCACTGACGCACTCCACAAGGAAAGTAAATTTTGCATTACATTTGGAAATCAAGGTCCCAGAGTCTGGAGGAAGAGTGGAGAAGTTACAATCAGTGATGGTTTGGGGAGCCATGTCATCTGCTGGTGTAGGCCCACTGTGTTTTATCAAGATCAAAGTCAGAGCAGCCATCTACCAGGAAATTTTAGAGCACTTCATGCTTCCCTCTGCCGACAAGCTTTTTGGAGATGGAAATTTGATTCTCCAGCAGGACTTGGCACCTGTCCATACTGCCAAAAGTACCGATATCTGGTTTAAAAACAACAGTTGTATCACTGTGCTTGGTTGGCCAGCAAACTCACCTGACCTGAACCTCATAAAGAATCTATGAGGTACTGTCAAGAAGAAGATGAGAGACAGCAGACTCAGCAATGCAGACGAGTTGAAGGCTGCTATCAAAGCATCCTGGGGTTCCATTACACCTCAGCAGTGCCACAGGCTGATCGCCTCCATGCCACGCCGCATTGATGCAGTAATTGATGTAAAAGGAGCTCAACAAAGTATTGAGTGCATTTACTGAACATACATTTCAGTAGGCCAACACTTCGGATTTTAAAATCATTTTTCAAGCTGGTGTTATAAAGTATTCTAATTTACTGATATAATGACTTTTGGGTTTTCATTAGCTGTAAGCCATAATCATCAATGTTAACAGAAATAAACACTTGAAATAGATCACTCTGTAATGACTCTATATGAGTTTCACTTTTTGTATTGAAGAACTGAAATAAATTAACGTTTTGATGATATTCAAATTTTGTGAGAAGCACCTGT
The DNA here is from genome assembly GCF_051348905.1 of Ranitomeya variabilis. NCBI lineage: Eukaryota > Metazoa > Chordata > Amphibia > Anura > Dendrobatidae > Ranitomeya > Ranitomeya variabilis. The sequence continues at coordinate 731,908,940 of NC_135233.1, forward strand.
ATATATTCTCCCAAGAAAAACAAAATCTCACTTTTACTTTCTTAAATATTAAGGTTAATTAACCTTTTGGATTGACAGATGGAATAGTAGTTTGTCAGTAATAAAATTCATCATCAAAAATACAAATTGCCTAATAATTGTGCACACTATTTATGGGGTTCAGTTGTAACATTATCATTTTTGGAGCGTTACATGCACATAACCTAGTGTGATGGTGGGAAATGTTATGTGGGTATCCTTTTGTGTATATTTATACTTTACTAATTATCATGGTGTTCTCTTGTAGTATGAGTTATTTGCCAATTGATGAATGGCTGTTATTTGCCATCTGATATCAGCCCCCACATTCCTGTACTGTTATCTCTCCACAGGGTCAGTGAATAAACCTGTTTGCTAATATGCTAATGGCATATTGAACTAGCTTGTTGAAACAATGACCCCCTGTAGTGCCTTAATCCACCAGGCACCTTTGTCAGGCTTGGGAGGCCTGAAAACCACCCCAACCTGTCTGACTACTTCTGGACATAAGGAGAGGACAGGAGCTGGGGGGAATTCAGTCTTGTGTGTAATGAGAGAAGGGGAAGCACATGGACCATTTTTTATCCTCTGTCTGCTGGATTGTTGGACTTTTATCCTGTTACTGAACTGCATTCGTGTTCTGGACTATTCTATCCTTTGTGTGGTGGATTATATGGGCCTTTCGTGTTTTGCCTAAATAAAGGTTCTGGAATTGTTCACTATTCTCTTGCTCTGTTGATTGAGTGATACCAGAGTAGGACCCTGTGACACCCAGCTTTTCTGTTTGATCCCATATTTTTATAGTTAGTTAAGTGCAATTAATCTTTTTGCAAGCTTTATACTTGTGTTCAAAATGTATAGTAAATTGAAAAATGACACATGCAGCGGACATTGTTCTGTGGGATAAAAAACCCATACCATATCTAAAAATATGGAAGCCTGTAGCAACAGCAGCAGCTGCACCATCGGCAGTGCTGGCACAAGACGTCCTGGCAGTTGTAGTTATCATGGGTTCGCCACAATAGAGAGGAGCCAGAAGACTGCAGCGTTGCTTAGTGTTCATTAGTCGCTTCAGTATCTGGTAAACTGGAAGGGATACAGTCCTGAAGAGAGGATGTGGGTACCAACATCTAATGTCCATGCGGCCAGGTGGATCTGTTCTTTTCATGTGGCACACCCTGATAAACCCGGCCCTGAGTTTCTGGAAGTACTTCGTAGAAGGGGGCGGTACTATCATGGGTTTATTGTGAGAGAGGAGCCAGAAGGCCACAGCATCTGATCTATCTTACTCCTGCACTGTTTAGAAGCACTTCACCTTCATATTAAACAGTGCAAATTTTTTTTAGCAGTGCAGGGGTTAATATGCTCTGCTGAGAGCTCCTGGAGTGTTAAGGCTCTCAACTGTTCACTGTTAGCCGCTCCAATTTCATATATAAACTGGGTCCAGGCTAGCAATCATTGTCGGAGCACCTTATACTGCATGTCTGGAGGTTGTTGGTTATTATTGGAAAATATGTTTGGTGGATTTATCTGTGACTCTTGCTAGGTTTTGAGTGTGTGATAATTCCTTTCTTCTCCTACTTTGGTTTAACCCTATCCTCCACTCCCCAATGCGTTCTTCTGTTATGTGTGAGTATATTTGTATGATTGGTATTTTTCATTACCCCTGTTCGAATTACCTTGTTAGTCTGTTTTTGTACTACGGTACACTACTACTTCTCTCTTCCTTGGGTGGGGGAAGGGTACAGACTGAGGGTGGATTCAGGAGCTAAGGTAAGGTATGTGGCCCCAGCATCTTCACCATCAGAAGTAATCCAAGGAACAGGTCGAGGTTGGGTGCTCCTAGTGTTAGGGAAAGGGAAGGATCCCCTGGTACCAGGACAGCCGACAACAGAGTCGTGACAGTAGTGTAGAAAACGCAGGAACGTGAGATGTTGTCAAGGACAGGAGGCAGATCAAGAGATAACAGGTTTATTAACAACATGTATACTCCGCGCAGGGAGTGGAAGGACTCGGGAGCTGTGTAAGGGAGAAGGGCAGAACTGGGAGCTAGGACGGGATAGGGCAGGAACGAACAATAGTTTGATAGGAAGAAACAAAGGCAATAAAACTTATCAGTCTCTAGTCTTCTTGATTGCAGAGTCTCGGTTCTCCAATGGTGGCACCGCCAACAGCGGCACGTGAAGTCTCAGAGATGTCTGTAAAGGATGGGGTTCCAGTCCATAGAAAGGGTGACCGGTCTTTGCAGGGTGAGGAGTGCTCCTGCACTCACGAACACCAAACGCTGTGCTCAGTCCAGTACGAAGTACCGCCAGAACAAGGCCTCGCTCTGCGGTGTATACAGGTACCTGGCTAAGAGGCTCTGGCCTAGTCACCTGCTTCTCACTGCGCTGCGCACAGGTTAGTCCCTAGTTTCAACTGAGAGTCACCTCCTGGCATGGAGGTTAGCGGGAAACTGGCAGTCTGTCATCCACTTACAACAGACCGGTACACAAGGGATCTGTCAAGTCGGTCTGCGCTCAAGGGATGCTCTGCTTTCTCAGCTGACACTGCACCCGACTGTCTGCTTAGCTTTCCCGCCTGACCCTTTTCCTGCACGCAGCGCCTTTTAACACAGCCCCGCCTGCTGCAGTCACATGCAAGAGTCTGCCCTTGTTTGAAAGTCTTCGCCTCTGTAACATTGGTGACAGTCCCGGTAGTTCCGGAACCGACGTGGGAAAGGTATACCCGATCTTGTTCTTCCTCTTACAGTAATACCGACCATAGGTCAGATTTGACCTTCTTTGACTTTACAAGCATATTAATCGTGAGGGCGGGGAGGGAGTAATGGAATATATGGAACATTACTCGTCTCAATCAGAGCAGGATAATGTTGCCTTTGGTCAATGCCATCATCATCCTCATCTAGTGCTTGCTACCCTCTTTCTCCTTTTCCTCAATTGCATCTTCAGCCCTTTGTATGCCTAAGTAAAGTACGTTCAGTCGTCCCTTGTGTGGAAACTGAACTGAAATTCTGAGCAACATGCATTCTACAAGATAAAGCGAGAATAAATTCATAAAGCTACAATATAAAGACTATAGTCATTACAACATAATGCACAAATTTTTGCACAAATATGTTAATTTCTTCTAAAAACATTTTGAAAATATGCCAAGGAGAGCAAGACATTTACGACTGCAAGCATGTCTTAAGTGAGTGCAAGATAAATGAGTTGATCCATACACAATGAAATAAAAAACATATGTATGCAAGGCAATCAAAGTAGTTAGTTTAATTATAAATAACACATCTCTTTTCAATCGTAATTTAGCCTTCTGTACGCTTTACATTGTAGAGGTCTTTTCTCAAGATGCCCATGCTATGACAGATGTAGCCTTTCAATTCGTTATATGCCAATTATCTATGGTGCATGTTGTGTGTACAATTACTCAATACCTAAAGAATAAAGGCATATCACCTTAGTTACATGCATTGAATCCTGAATAATTAACTCTAGTTAATTTTTTTCCGATATTTAGTAAGAATACTTCTCTTTTATTTATGATAAAATTAAAGGGCGTGTGCAAATGATAAGTAACTAACCCCCAAATATCTGGTAAGTACAGTTGTGGCCAAAAGTATTGACACCCCTGCAATTCTTTCAGATAATACTAAAAACACAAAAGAGAATGAAGTAAAAAGCAAAACATTGATCATTTCACACAAAACTCCAAAAATGGGCCAGACAAAAGTATTGGCACCCTCAGCCTAATACTTGGTTGCACAACCTTTAGCCAAAATAACTGCGACCAACCGCTTCCAATAACCATCTATGAGTTTCTTACAATGCTCTGCTGGAATTTTAGACCATTCTTCTTTGGCAAACTGCTCCAGGTCCCTGATATTTGAAGGATGCCTTCTCCAAACTGCCATTTTTAGATCTCTCCACAGGTGTTCTATGGGATTCAGGTCTGGACTCATTGCTGGCCACCTTAGAAGTCTCCAGTGCTTTCTCTCAAACCATTCTCTAGTGCTTTTTGAAGTGTGTTTTGGGTCATTATCCTGCTGGAAGACCCATGACCTCTGAGGGAGACCCAGCTTTTTCACACTGGGCCCTACATTATGCTGCAAAATTTGTTGGTAGTCTTCAGACTTCATAATGCCATGCACACTGTCAATCAGTACAGTGCCAGAGGCAGCAAAGCAACCCTAAAACATCAGGGAACCTCCACCATGTTTGACTGTAGGGACCGTGCTCTTTTCTTTGAATGCCTTTTTTTTTCTCCTGTAAACTCTATGTTGATGCCTTTGCCCAAAAAGCTCTACTTTTGACTCATCTGACCAGAGAACATTCTTCCAAAACGTTTTAGGCTTTTTCCGGTAAGTTTTGGCAAACTCCAGCCTGGCTTTTTTATGTCTCTGGGTAAGAAGTGGGGTCTTTGTGGGTCTCCTACCATACAGTCCATTTTCATTCAGACGCCGACGGATAGTACGGGTTGACACTCTTGTACCCTCGGACTGCAGGGATGCTTGAACTTGTTTGGATGTTAGTCGAGGTTCTTTATCCAACATCCACAAAATCTTGCGTTGAAATCTCTTGTCAATTTTTCTTTAACGTCCACATCTAGGGAGGTTAGCCACAGTGCCATGGGCTTTAAACTTCTTGATGACACTGCGCACGGTAGACACATGAACATTCATGTCTTTGGAGATGGACTTGTAGCCTTGAGATTGCTCATGCTTCCTCACAATTTGGTTTCTCAAGTCCTCAGACAGTTCTTTGGTTTTCTTTCTTTTCTCCATGCTCAATGTGGTACACACAAGGACACAGGACAGAGGTTGAGTCAACTTTAATCCATGTCAACTGGCTGCAAGTGTGATTTAGTTATTGCCAACACCTGTTAGGTGCCACAGGTTAGTTACAGTGCTGTTATATACACAAATTAGAGAAGCATCACATGATTTTTCGAACAGTGCCAATACTTTTGTCCACCCCCTTTTTTATGTTTGGTGTGGAAGTATATCCAATTTGGCTTTAGGACAATTCTTTTTGTGTTTTTTCATTTAAGACAAATTAAATGAAGATAATAATACCAAAGAATTTGTGTTTGCAATCTTTTTCAGGAAGAAACTGAGTATTATCTGACAGAATTGCAGGGGTGTCAATTCTTTTGGCCACAACTCTATGTGCTTGATATAGGAGGTTGAGTGTCTTCAAAGTTGCAAATCTTTAACAGCTATATTTTATTATGGTCTGGATGATTTGAAAAAATATGGGTCTAATTAAAGGAAATGTAGCTTAAAGGGTTTGTATGTAGTTTTGAAATTATCTCCTTATCCATAGAATCCTGAGTAGAGTGGAGGCTGACACTGTTCGGCTATCTCTGGCAGTCCCACGTAGATTAAATGGAGCATTGGAAATTGCTGGTGTCCGAGCAAAAAATTATCCCTTCCTTTGGATAGGAAATTACTTTAAAACTTAGCACAAACTATGAAAAGTTTTGTTTACGCAATCAAAACCCCATTTTTTCAAATACATGTCTCACACTCCAGATTGTTTTGCATGTCACACAATCCCCCTCTGTCTCCTCCAGCAGCCCACCCCCTCTCACTATTCTTTATGCTGGTCACTTAAGAGCCTTGTCTGAGCACAAATAATATTAAAACATGAAGAGAAATGAATAAACTTCATTATTTACTTGCTGTTTAAAGTAAGTTGTGTTGCAGAGCTGTAAAATGTAGTTATGTGACCTCCAACTTCGCAGGACTCAGCCAGCAGATCTCAGCAGCTATGAACAATGATGTCATGGGAGGCATGGCCACTAGTCCTCAGCAAGATTTACAAGGATGAAGGTGGAGCAGTACCAAAACAGGCAGTGCAGACTCCATAAAAAAAGAATAGTAACATTATAAATCAGAGACTTTGGCCAGAAGGGATGGTGCTCGGTCTTCCCTCTAAATTACATTCATATGAATGAATAGACTATATAATGAGTTGCACTGAGAATATTGAACCTATTTGGTTTCCTGAAGGTTTAACCCCAAGCCAACCTCAGGGATTGGGGAGGGTTGTCCAATAGGGGAACAAGTGGAAGGATGTAGGGATATAATTAGCACACTCTGGATAAGATACAGTTAAATGGTTTGGGAATAGCTGATATACTGGGAGGGCTTATAGCAAGCAAAAAGGGGAAGCACTTCCTAGGTAGTAATCTCAGACAGTGTTAGTGCATGGTTCAAGTTCGCGTACATGCTGCGATGGACCAAAACAGTACCGAGCTTCCAAAGAGTAGGAGGGTGCACTGGGAGACTAGCGCAGATCCCTGGAAAGGCTGGGGCCTATAGCCCAGAATAGCTTGCGGAGTAGGCATTCTCTCCTAAGAGGAAGTGGCCAGTCGGGAAAAAGCGAGAGAGAACAGTGACGAATCTGTGAACCATCAAACACACCAACCTTTATTTTTTCAAATGACTGGCTAGGAAATGTCAAAAAAAGGTAACTGTAAAAGTTTCCTTCAGCTGGCAAAGTTTTAAGAATTGCTTCATGAGACCTACAGTGGGTAAGGAAAGTATTCAGACCCCTTTAAATTTTTCACTCTGTTTCTTAACTGAAAAAAACAGAAATGTAAACATTTTTGCAAATGTATTAAAAAAGAAAAACTGAAATATCATATTGTCATAAGCAGGGCCAGATTGGCCATCTGGCAAATGCCAGAAGGGCCTGTCTGGTCATGGGCTTCCTTGTCTGCTACCTTGTTAATAGAATTGGTGTTCTCAAGATACCCATACTGTTAAAAGTTGTGATGGATCACAAAGTTGCTGACTCCGTCACTTACCCCAGCAGGCCATAGGTATCATTAGAAATATTGGTCTTGTAGTAAATATTTCCATCATCCAGGGTAATATTAGTGATATATCCCATCTGGTTCTTGGTGGAGGGGGACATCATGGGCCTGTGTGATTTCAAATGCCAGGGCTGAATTTCAGCCCCAGTACATACATGGTCATAAGTATTCAGAGCCTTTGCTCAGTATTGAGTAGAAGCACACTTTTGAGCTAGCACAGCCATGAGTTATGTTGGGAATGATGCAACAAGTTTTTCACACCTGGATTTGGAGATGCTCTGCCATTCTTCCTTGCAGATCCTCTCCAGTTCCGTCAGGTTGGATGGTGAACATTGGTGGACAGCCATTTTCAGGTCTCTCCAGAGATGCTCAATTGGGTTTAGGTCAGGGCTCTGGCTGGGCCAGTCAAGAATGGTCACAGAGTTGTTCTGAAGCCACTCCTTTGTTATTTTAGCTGTGTGCTTAGGGTCATTGTCTTGTTGGAAGGTGAACCTTCGTCCAAGTCTGAGGTCCAGAGCACTCTGGAAGAGGATTTTATCCAGGATACCTCTGTACTTGGCCGCATGCATGTTTCCTTCAATGGAAACCAGTTGTCCTGTCCCTGCAGCTGAAAAACACCCCCATAACATGATGCTGCCACCACGTTTCACTGTTGGGATTGTATTGGGCAGGTGAAGAGCAGTGCCTGGTTTTCTCCACACATACCACTTAGACCTTTTTGGTGATAATTCTATCTTTGTCTCATCAGACCAGGGAATCTTATTTCTCAGTCTGGGAGTCCTTCATGTGTTTTTTAGCAAACTCTATGCGGGCTTTCATATGTCTTGCACTGAGGTGAGGCTTCCGTCGGGCCACTCTGCTATAAAGGCCTGACTGATGGAAGGCTGCAGTGATAGTTGACTTTGTGAAACTTTCTTCCATCTCCCTACTGCATCTCTGGAGATCAGCCACAGTGATCTTGGGGTTCTTCTTCTTCACCTCTCTCACCAAGGTTCTTCTCCCACGATTGCTCAGTTTGGCTGGAAGTCCAGGTCTAAGAAGTCTTCTCGTGGTCCCAAACTTCTTTCATTTAAGGATTATGAAGGCCACTGTGCTTTTAGGAACCTTTAGTATTGCAAAAATTATTTTATAACCGTGGCCAGATCTGTGTCTTACCACAATTCTGTCTCTGAGCTCCTTGTCCAGTTCCTTTGACCTCATAATTCTCATTTGGTCTGACATGCACTGTGAGCTGTGAGGTCTTATATAGACAGGTGTGTGCCATTTTAAATCAAGTCCTATCAGTGCAATTAAGCACAGCTGGACTCCAATGGAGGAGCAGAACCATCTCAAGGAGGATCATAAAGAAATGGACAGCACGTGACTTAAAAATGAGTGTCTGAGCAAAGGGTCTGAATACTTATGACCATGTGATATTTCAGTTTTTCTTTTTTAATAAATATGTAAAAATTTCTACATTTGTTTTTTTTTTAAGTCAAGATGTGGAGCATAGTGTATATTAATGAGAAAAAAAATGAACTTTTTTGAATTTACCAAATGGCTGCAATGAAATAAAGAGTAAAATATTTAAAGTGGTCTGAATACTTTCCATACCCACTGTATGTAGTTATTTGAACATACACCAATACCAGAATGTTTGTACAGTTATTATGTATGTAAATCAAAGTAAAGTGCTAGTGCATAGTCACATCCTGTAATTTTAAATACACATAATTACCAGAGCACTTGCAGAGATATGTCCTCCTATATATACATTCCCTGACAGAAGTTGCTTATCCATGTTATGTAAATAAAAGCTTAGAACCTGACGTTAAATTCATCCATTGGTTGTATAAATTATTCTTTTGAAAGCTGAAACCCTCCGAAATGTGGTTTAGGTTAAGAAAATAAATTGGCATCAATGCAGAAATAGTGATCAGTTAATGGACACAAAATGGTCAGATTTTGGCAAGACAAAAGTTTTGTCGCCAACAGAAATTAATGTGATATTCAAACAAATAATTAACTTAAAATACAAATATATGTTGCATAACATTGGTGAAGGAAGTTGTGGTGCTATTAAAGACATATTTAATATTTTGTGTGACTTCCATGAGCTTGAAGGACTGCATCCATGCGGTTCAACAATGATTCATACAATTTATTAATGAAGTCATCAGGAATAGCAAAGAATGCAGTCTTACATGCCTCCCAGAGTTCATCTAGATTCTTTGGTTTTGTCTTCCAAGCTTCCTCTTTCACCCTACCCCAAACATGCTCAATGATGTTCATGTCTGGTGACTGGGCTGGCCAGTCCTTGAGCACCTTGATCATTTTCACCTGGAGGAACTTTGTTGTAGAGATGGATGTATGAGATGGAGCACCATCCTGCTGCAGAATTTGACCCCTTTTATGAATTGGAATATAAAAGGTAGCTAATACTTCTTGATATTTTAGGCTATTGATATTGCCTTCCACCTTGCAAATGTTTCACCCCCCCATACTGAATGTAACCCCAGACCATTATCATTCCACCACTAAATTTAACTGTTTTCTGGGTGTATTTTGGATCCATACGGGCTCCAGTAGGTCTCTTGCAGTATTTGCAGCAGCTGTGGTGTAATTCTACTGAAGATTCATCAGAGAAATCCACCTTCTGCCACTTTTCCAGCGTCCATTTGTTTAGCAGGCTGTGGAACTTTGCAAATGCCACACGGTTTTTTTATTTGCCTTTTATTTAGTGCTGGCTTCTGGGCACTGATTCGACCATGGAGGCCATTTCGAGACAGAATCCTACAAACTGTTCTAGTTGACACAGGGACTTGAGGTGACCAGGCCTGTTGGAGCTCTGCTGCAGTGGAAGAGGGGCTTGCTTTGGATCTTCTAACCAACAAACGTTCCTCCTGAGCAGTTGTCTTGCGGGGTCTGCTGGACCTGGGCTTGTCAAACACATCTCCAGTCTCTTCAAATCTTTTTTTAATTCTTTGTACTTGACGCTGAGACACATTAAAGGTGCCAGCCACCTCTGCAGTGGATCTGGTCTTCAGCCTCTTGATAATCCAGGCTTTGGTCGCAGGGTGGATTTTTGGCATGTTGTCAGAGCTCAAGCTGCAGTTCAAGTGAAGGTCTGGGGTGCTGGGTTTCTTTTTATACACACACTAATTAACCGATCATTTACTGAGCGCAGGTGAGGATGTAAACTAACATTGGGTGCATTATATGACCAGGAGATAAAACTTTTGTCTTGCCAAAATCTGACCATTCTGTATCCATTATCTGATCAATATTTCTGCATTGATGCCAATTTATTTTCTTAACCTAAACCACATTTCGGAGGGTTTCAGCTTTCAAAAGAATTTATACAACCAATGGATGAATTTAACGTCAGGTTATAAGCTTTTATTTACATAACATAACATAACATCAAAAAGTTAATTTAAGTTCTTCAATACAAAAATTAGAATAAATTAGAATAATTAACAAAAAACACCTGCAAAGGCTTCCTAAGCATTTAGAAAGGTCCCTTAATTTGTTTCAGTAGGCTCCACAATCATGGGGAAGACTGCTGACTTGACATATGTGCAGTCATTGACACACTCCAATAGGAGGGTAAGTCACAAAAGGTCATTGCTAAAGAAGCTGGCTGTTCACAGAGTGCTGGATCCAAGCATATTAATGGAAAGTTTAGTGGAAGGAAAAAGTGTGGTAGATAAAGGTGCACAAGAAACCGGGATAACTGCAGCCTTGAAAGGATTGTTAAGAAAAGGCCATTCAAAAATTTAGGGGAGATTCACAGGGAATGGACTGCTGCTGGATTCATTGCTTCAAGAGCCACCACACACAGATGTATCCAGGACATGGGCTACAAGTGTTACATTCCTTGTGTCAAGCCACTTATGAGCAATAGACAACACCAGAAGCGTCTTACTTGGGCCACGGGGAAAAAGAACTGGCGCTCAGTGATCCAAGGTGTTGTTTTCAGATAAAAGTAAATTTTGTATTTAATTTGGAAATCAAGGTCCCAGAGTCTGGAGGAAGAGTGGTGAGGCACACAATCCAAACTGCTTGAGGTCTAGTGTGAAGTTTCCACAATCAGTGATGGTTTGGGGAGCCATATCATCTGCTGGTGTAGGTCCACTGTGTTTTATCAAGACCAAAGACAGCGCAGCCATCTACCAGGAAAGCACTGCATGCTTCCCTCTGCCGACAAGCTTTATGATGGAAATTTCATTCTCCAGCAGGACTTGGCACCTGTCCACACTGCCAAAAGTATCAATGCCTGGTTTAAAAACAACAGAATTCACTGTGCTTGATTGGCCAGCAAACTCGACTGACCTTCACCCCATAGAGAATCTATAGGGTATTGTCAAGAGGATGATGAGAAACACCAGACCCAACAATGCAGATGAGCTGCCGGCTGCTATCAAAGCAACCTGGGCTTCCATAACACCTCAGCAGTGCCACAGTCTGATCGCTTCATGCCACACCGCATTGATGCAGTAATTGATGCAAAAGGAGGACCGACCAAGTATTGAGTGCATTTACTGAACATACATTTCAGTAGGCCAAGATTTCGAATTTTAAAATAATTTTTCAAGCTGGTGTTATAAAGTATTCTAATTTACTGAGATACTGACTTTTGGGTTTTCATTGGCTGTAAGCCATAATCATAAACATTAACAGAAATAAACGCTTGCAATAGATCACTCTGTAATGTAATGTGCATGGCTGAATCTATCAAATAACATCATTATGGTGAAAGTACATATTTACACATGTATATGCAGACATCAAACTTATTCAATACTAATCAAGTATATTTATTGATAGTGAAAACAATTTGCTATTTAGAAAGGTGATCAGGATCATGTGGGTATAAATGTACAAAACTAAATAGAAGTAACACTTTATTACTTACAAATACAGACTCTTTCTCCTGAGTAACATCCACCATGACATGTTTTGGCGATTGCCTTTGTCATTGTGTGCTGAGGGGGGTTTAAATAAGTATGCAGTCATACAAAGTTATCATTATCATTTTGGACTGGACAACCCCTTTAACCCCTCTTACTTTGTTTTTTTCAGATGATCTCTCTGTATCATTACATTATAACAATGACAAACAACACTTCTATATACAATAGTTTGTATTTATGCATTGTGTTTTTAATGGACAAAGCCTACTGTAAGAACAAAAGAAAAGGCATATTGCCATGAAGCTTGATCCCTCTTTTGGCTGATATACTCATACTGAGTCATCATACCAACATTCTCATTAGATAGTTGTCCAGTCTTGTTGACATTGTCCTAATGTATAAGGGCATATTTGCAAGTTATTAATCTTCTATTCTACCTTATCCTTATGATTTCAAAAGAGAAAACACAGTAGTTTGACAATAAATGGCTTCACCCAACCACTAACCATGAGTGGAGAAAAAGTTTTGGTGTCACCATTCATATTCTCTGAAAAAAGGCCAAGAAAGCAAAAATTCTGCTGGGGTATGTAAACTTTTGAGCACAACAGTATGTATGCACAAAAAAGCAGAGACATTACATAATAAATGGAATTTTTTTTTAAAAAAAGCAGAGCTCAGGGAATAAATCATTCAATAGCTTAGATAAGTGATGTGAAGGTGTTATTGTCCCAATATCCATGCAAGATCAAAAAGCTGATGCCCTCACTGTCTCTGGTGTAGACTCCTCAGATTTTGTGGTAAGCCTGAGAAATCAACTCCAGAAACAGTGAGGCCATCAGTTTCAGACAATATGCTAATGACGCTTGGCTCAAACTCGAGCGTGAGCTGAGTTGACAGTGCACTGTGCTCCAATCCTCTCTCTTGGGAAAATTGCAGCACAGTTGCGGAGGAGACAGAGAATATAATTTCTCCATCTACTCCATTGTCGGTATCTGCAGTAATGGCACTGCACTCATAGACTTGAATGGGTGAGTGCAATCCGATTCTTGGATGCAATCGTGCTGTTATTGTTTTCTCATGCCGAATTGGCATGAGAAAATAATCTAAGATTTGAGCTGTCCCATAGTATAAGACTGGTCCATGTTATATGCTCGTCTGAGCTGGCCTGTCACGGGGTCCTTCTCCAGTACCACACAATAAACAGAGCCAGCGAAGAGTGAACAATCCCAAGCCCTTTATTTAGGCAACAATACGAAATGTCCATATACGATCAACCACACAAAGGATAAAATAGTCCAGAACACGAATGCAGTTCAGTAACAGGATAAAAATCCAACAATCCAACAGACAGAGGATAGCATAGTCCATATACTGTTCTTTCTCTCTGAAATGCTGTGAACACATCACCATTCCACACAAGACTGATCTGTGTCTCACCTCCCTGATATTTACAAGTCCCCCTACTGATTCACAGGTCAGGAGGTGGAAGGTCTCACGGGCTCATTGTTTTAACAAGCTAGGTCAACATGCCATTAGCATACAGTACTGTGGGGGCTGATATCAGATGGCAGCAACAGCCATTCATCATTTAGCAAACAACTCATCCTACAAGAGAACCCCATGAAAATAAGCAAAATAGAAATATACACAAAAATGATACCCACATAGCATATCACACCATCACAGGGCCCAACAGTCAATATCATTTAACTTCTCATTGGAGCCGTAAATTTTATACATGATAAAAGGGCTTGTGTTTTGATGACAAAGATTTATGTCTGTAGGACATCTTTCACTTAACCATATAGTGTAATAAAAAATGTAGAAAAATATTCTATGTGGAGTGAAATAGTGGAAAAAATATGTACAGTATTGATAACTTGGCACCATGATTTTGCAAGTCAGTATGATTACAGTAGATCCACACTTACATTTTTTTTTTATTCTACTGATTTGAAAAAAAACCAAAACCCTCAAACCTTACCATGAAAATTTAGTTTGTGTCACCATTTTCTGAGATTTGTAACTTTGTTACCTTTCGGTTGATGGAAGTGTATTAGGATCTCTTTTTTGTGTGGCATCTAGTGGTTTTAGTGGCACCCGCGTCACGTACATAACACTACTTTATTTCATTTTATTACATTTTTCAGGGGTAGTGCAATGACCAAAAATTGAAATTGAAATGTGAAAATTTTTTTTTTACTGCATTTACAGTATGTGATAATTTAATATTTTGATTAATCAAATCAGATTTATTATATGCGAACCTAAATCCAAAAAAGTTTTGATGCTGAGTAAAATGTAATTGATTTAATTTCTTATAGTCATATTTTGTTCACAACAGAACATAGAACACAGATCAGAAGGTGAAAGACATTTTCTACATTTCATTTGAAAACAATAATAATATAATTAATTTAGAAATTGATGACACTAAAAGATCTGAAAAATAGTTAGGACAGGGATAACAAAATACTAGAAAAGTAAGGCTGCTTTCATACATCAAGCTTTTGCCGTCAGGCTCAATCCGGCGATTTAAAAAAAAAACCGGATCCGGCGAATGATGCTGCCGGATCCGTTTTTTTATGATAGACTTGTAATAGTGCCGGATGGCCTCATGTTTTGTCCGGCGAAAACGGTTTGTCCGGTGTCTGGAAAAAAACCGTACAAAGTTAAGTTTTTTGTCTGCGGCGAAAAACCGGACAGCGCCGTATCCAGCGCCTTCTGGCTTTTACTAGAATGGAAGCCCATGGGCACCGGATCCGTCAAATGACGGATTCCAGCGCCGCATTCCATTTTTTTTAACTGAGGATGCTCCAATTGACCAGCCCCCAATTAGGAAAGGTGTATATAAAGCCTGTTAATAGGGCTTCACTCATCCATTTACCAGCCAGCAAGACACAGACCTGCCACCAGAGCTGAACCTGCCACCAGAGATGAACCTGCCGCCAGAGCTGAACCCTGCCCAAGGCCAGCCAAACACAGCCTGCCAGCAGCCAGCCAGTCACAGCCTGCCAGCATCCAGCTGTAGCTACAGCCTGCCAGCAGCCAGCCGTAGCCAGCAATGCCTTCTTCTGGGAGCCCTTCCCTGCATCGTCAGCGCTGTGAGGTAAATATTTTTTTTTTCTTTTTGGTGATGTTCACTGTAATATATTAATATATAATTTTTGAATAACAGGAAGCTGCAGCATCAGAGGTGCTTTCAGAAGGAGATGGACGGGGTGGAGAAATACTCAAAGCTGGCTCGCAATTGGTAAGTTTCTTACATGAATTGCAGAACCACATCATCACAGACTTCACAGTACACACAACACAAAAACAGATCATTACAGACATCACAGTACACACAGCACAAAAACAGATCATTACAGACATCACAGTACACACAACACATAAGCCTACATCCAAGCACATAATGTTTTTTTTTTTTTTTTTTTAGTCTTCTGATTCTGCGGCTCAATCTAGAGGTCCTCAAAGCGTTTCTCAGGGTCGTTGGTGTGAGCATCAGGGCAGTCTTAATCGAATAAGTACCTTTTTTTTTCTATTTTCCACTTTATGTTGTTGTTTTGAGTCTAATGTCTTTGTTTTTTTGTCTTTTTTAACAGGCTTCACAGCGTGCTCCTGACTCGGCCGGTGAGGAGGCCGGGCTAGACATCGACCTCCTTATTCATCTAATCCGAGAGCGGGAGCTCTGTGGAATATGGGGGACCACCGCCACGCAGATCTTGGTGTTACAAGTCGGCTCTGGGAGGAAGTATGCCAACAACTTGTGGACCACTGGGAGGACCTTGATGTTCGGGCCCAGAATCAAGCGCGTACGTATTCACAGTACAGTTATGTTGCCTGATGTAATGTGTTGTATACTAACCAATTTGTGCTTCCCCTTTACAGGCGAAAGAATTGTCAAGAGGTGGCAGCCAATCAGGGATCGCTTCAAGAAGGAGTTCAACAAAGAGATGCAGGCCCTGAGTGGATCAGGAGGACACAGGAGCAAATACAAATATGCTAGAGCCCTGTCGTTCCTCCGGTCGACGATGGTGAGCAGAAGGTAAATATTACCCACCCCATTTAATAAAAAATGTTTACATGTCTAACACTTTTTTTGGGTTTCAGCCAGGGCCAAGCATATCAATATATTACCTTTTTTTTTTCTTTTTTCCACAGCACCATCTGCAGCACTCGGGAGCCTGCAGAGTTGAACCCTTCTGAAGCGATCCCTCAGGAGTCCATCACCGCGGGACACTTCGACAGACCCGACCCATCTACACCTTCCCAGCCTTCCCTCACATCTGGTCCCTCTGTCCCATCCACCAACACTAAAGCATCATGGCAGACTTTGTTACATGAAGCTGCTGGTGAGGATATAGCTTTTCCTTTACCCCACCCCTCTGACACTGCTGCCACCTCTAGAACACCTGTGGGTTCTGGGCGGCAGCGCCAGAGGGGTCAGAAAAAAAGCTATGCGCCCGAGTTCTTGCATCTGAATGCAGCCTTCCAGAACTGTCTGAAACTGTTGTCTGAGCAAATGACTGTAGGATTTAATTTGCACAACGACAGTATTCTTGAGTTGCACACACGTCTGGATAGGATGCATTAAGATGCAAGTAAATAGACAAATCACTCCTTTTTCCAGGCAGTACTTGAGCGCACAGACAAGCTATCTCCTGACCAGCAGATGCATGTAATGCAAGCCTGCCAGTTTGCTCTTGCGCATATTACCTCCTAAGCCCCTCCACCCACCCCGGTAGTTCCTCCCGCACAGGCCCCCCCTCCAGCCACTGTCCCTCCTCCCCCACCTATACAATACCAGCATCATGCCCCGTACCAGCTTCATGCCCCGTACCAGCATCCTGCCCAGTACCAGTTCCCAACCACATCATCTGCGCCTCCATTCCCTGCCCAACCTCTACTCCCTACCCACTACCACTAGTCTCCATCCACACCCATTATGCCCCAAACACAACCCTCTTCTCCACCCACAACCTCTTCTGCTTCCCAATCCATCCACTCCACCCCTCAAACCTTCCAAATTCCCAACACTACTCCCAGTTTTATGTCCACACATTCTTTCTTTCTCCACCCCTTCACCTTCTGTTTTTCCTCCTGATCCGTCACCACCACAATCCTCTCTCCACACTCCCACTGTTGAAGTGTTCCAATCTAACAGCCCCTCCAGTATCATCTCCACCCCACACTATGTAAATTTATAAAAATTTTGTAAAACATTTGTAAACAAAACAATTTTTTAGTTTAAAAATTTTGTGTTTCATTTATTAAATTATAATGTTAAATACTTTGGTTAAAACAAGGAACAATACTTTGGGTAAAACAGGTACAATACTTTGGGTAAAACCCAACCAGGTACAATATTTTGGGTAAAACCCAACCAGGTATGATACTTTGGGTACAACAGGTACAATACTTTGGGTAAAACCAAACCAGGTACAATACTTTGGGTAAAACCCAACCAGGTATCATACTTTGGGTACAACAGGTACAATACTTTTGGTAAAACAGGTACAATACTTTGGTTAAAACCAAACCAGGTACAATACTTTGGGTAAAACCCAACCAGGTACGATACTTTGGGTACAACAGGTACAATACTTTTGGTAATACAGGTACAATACTTTGGTTAAAACCAAACCAGGTACGATACTTTGGGTACAACATGGAAAAAAGTTTGGGTAAAACCCAACCAGGTCCAATACTTTGGGTAACAAGGGTCAAGACTAATTTTTCAAACTATCTCATCCTGCCATTAAATCCATAGAAAAAAGGGGAGTTTGAATCCAAAATATAAAAATAGAATCTATTTTATTTATGACAAGTACGAATTCATAACATCATACATCAAATATTCAATAATTTATAACATGTTCAGCAAGGCAACAACCGGTACCAGACCTGTGTGACCTACCACATACTGCTCAGTGTATATATAGTAGAATGCTTTATGCTTATCGCAAAATGTCAGGGGGAACAGAAACCACCTAGGACCTAGTAAACACAAATGTCTTATGTCTCATATTCCTTAATAAAGAGTATCTCATTTAATGAATTCACCCATAGTTATTGAAAGGCCCCAGGAATGCTTCCTTACCCATGTGGCAGATGTGGGATGGTCACACAGTACAGCCCCAATGTGCGTTTCGCGTCGGAATCGGATGCTGCCCTTCCTGTGGTTGTTCCTTCCCGGGGAAAGGCCTGGCTATTCACTGCTTGCGTTGAGAAACACGTGATGGTGTCTCCGCAGCTACTCTACATGCATTTGCATATTGGGGCAGTGTTCTGGATCACTGCGTTGAGAAACACGTGATGGTGTGTCCGCGGTGTTGGATGTTTTGGTCTCCACGAGGTCAATCATCTGTACCTTCATAGCCTTTTTACTAGGCACTGCTCCTAATAGCCAGTTTCCTACTCCACACTGATGAGGGGCAAAAACCCCGAAACAGCTGTCTGTGGATGGATACCATGCTTGGCATAGGTGGTTTTCCTTTATTGGATGTTTTCCTTTATCAGATGCTGCCCTTCCCGTGGTTGTTCCTTCCCGGGGAAAGGCCTGGCTATTCACTGCTTGTGTTGGGAAACACGTGATGGTGTCTCCGCAGCTACTCTACATGCATTTGCATATTGGGGCAGTGTTCTGGATCACTGCGTTGAGAAACACGTGATGGTGTCTCCGCGGTGTTGGATGTTTTGGTCTCCACGAGGTCAATCATCTGTACCTTCATAGCCTTTTTACTAGGCACTGCTCCTAATAGCCAGTTTCCTACTCCACACTGATGAGGGGCAAAAACCCCAAAACAGCTGTCTGTGGATGGATACCATGCTTGGCATAGGTGGTTTTCCTTTATTGGATGTTTTCCTTTATCAGATGCTGCCCTTCCCGTGGTTGTTCCTTCCCTGGGAAAGGCCTGGCTATTCACTGCTTGTGTTGGGAAACACGTGATGGTGTCTCCGCAGCTACTCTACATGCATTTGCATATTGGGGCAGTGTTCTGGATCACTGCGTTGAGAAACACGTGATGGTGTCTCCGTGGTGTTGGATGTTTTGGTCTCCACGAGGTCAATCATCTGTACCTTCATAGCCTTTTTACTAGGCACTGCTCCTAATAGCCAGTTTCCTACTCCACACTGATGAGGGGCAAAAACCCCGAAACAGCTGTCTGTGGATGGATACCATGCTTGGCATAGGTGGTTTTCCTTTATTGGATGTTTTCCTTTATCGGATGCTGCCCTTCCCATGGTTGTTCCTTCCCGGGGAAAGGCCTGGCTATTCACTGCTTGTGTTGGGAAACACGTGATGGTGTCTCCGCAGCTACTCTACATGCATTTGCATATTGGGGCAGTGTTCTGGATCACTGCGTTGAGAAACACGTGATGGTGTCTCCGTGGTGTTGGATGTTTTGGTCTCCACGAGGTCAATCATCTGAACCTTCATAGCCTTTTTACTAGGCACTGCTCCTAATAGCCAGTTTCCTACTCCACACTGATGAGGGGCAAAAACCCCGAAACAGCTGTCTGTGGATGGATACCATGCTTGGCATAGGTGGTTTTCCTTTATTGGATGTTTTCCTTTATCGGATGCTGCCCTTCCCGTGGTTGTTTCTTCCCGGGGAAAGGCCTGGCTATTCACTGCTTGCGTTGAGAAACACGTGCTGGTGTGTCCGCAGCTACTCTACATGAGTCTTCAGGTTCATAGTGGTCAACAGAACTCGCCATTTGGCTGTTAGAATCCCAAAAGAGCACTCCACCATTCTTCGTGCTCGTGTTAGGTGGTAATTAAAAACTCTCTTAGATGGCGTCAATCAACTACTTGAGTATGGCTTCAGCAGGTGTTTCGAGAGTTGGAATGCTTCATCTCCAACACATACAAATGGCATTGGTGGCCCCGAGGTTTCAGGCAGTGGTCTTGGTAGTGGAAATTGGAAGGTGTTTCCATAGAGATGACGCCCCATTGCAGACACTTTAAAAACTTGAGAATCATTGGAGCGGTCACAGGCCCCAATATCGACCGCTGTAAATTTGTATTCTGTGTCTGAGATGGCTGTGAGCACAATGGAGAAATATTTTTTGTAGTTAAAATATTCAGATCCAGATGCAGCAGGTTTGACGATGCGGATATGTTTCCCGTCCCCTGCACCCAAGCAATTGGGAAACTGACAAATTTGTTGGAATTTTTCTGCTACTTCCAGCCAACTCTTCGCCATGTAAAGAGTCCCACAATGCACGACAGGAATGCTTTACAATTCCCGATATGGTGGAAATTCCAAGTCTAAACTGAAAATGTAGTGATGAAAGGGATTCTCCAGTTGCAAGGAATCTGTGAAAAAAAGCAAGGCAAAAATTAGTACAAAATACCAGCAATAACATTACAGTTATGAGTCAGCTTTAACAGTAGGAGATACAATAAAAATAATTATTAAAAAATACCAGCAACAACATTACAGTTATAAGTGTGCTTTAACAGTAGGAGATACAATAAAAATGGCTTACCTAAGAGTCACCATCAGACGCTCCACCGGTGAAACTGAGAAGTGGCAATATGTATCACGTCTTGCAATGAGGTGTCCAATTCGTTCCACCAACAAGTCGAAGATCTCCGCTTTCATCCGCACGTAGCTGAAAAACTTCTTGGGGTTTCCTCGTAACTCCATGTATAAAGTAGAATAAACCCCACGCGTCATTCTCTGTGCTGTGATTGGGTGGATCCAAAAATGCCATCGGCGCAGACACATGATGCGCTTTCTCTCTCACTCCTTCTCCAGAACAAATGCTTTCAAACAATTCGCCTCAAAAGTAAAATCCACAGAAATCTTCAGAATGTTTGCCATCACGCATTACATCTTCGCCACTTGCTCTACAACCTGTCAAAGATGGGCTTGTAGGAACACTGCATATATAGGTTCTCAGTAGCCAATCACGTTTGGGAGCCCCATGGGCGTTTTTTAAAACCAGATCCGTCGTAAAACGGATAAAAAAACGGACGAAACGGGTGAAAAACTGATGCGATGGATCCGTCGCATCAGTTTTTCACTATTTACGCCGGATCCGTTTATCCGCCAGATTAATCCTGACAGCAAAAACCTGATGTGTGAAAGCAGCCTTAGTTGAAAATTGACCTGCAGATGTTTTTCATTTGTACCATCAAGTCACACGACTGTATAAAAATAAAATGTTAGAAGGCAGAGTCTCTTAGGAGCAAAAATGTTCAGAGGTTGATCAATCTGAACAATTTCAGAAAAATGCTCCTGAATGTAAAATTGCAAAGACTGACTATCCCACTATCTATAGTACATGTATGTATGTGTATATATATATATATATATATATATATATATATATATATATATATATATATATATATATATATATATATATATATATATATATATATATATATATATATATATATACACACACACACACATACATACATATATAGAATGAAAAGAGATGGAACAGCATCTGATATTACCTCAAGTGTCATGCAAAGCTTTCCCAACCAGTAGTCAAATAGTTTCCAATAATAAGAATAAGAAAACGAAAACAGAACAATGCCCTATGTGCTGAGGATCGTATCGATGTTTACATATCACCAAAGGACAAGCTAAGTAGTCCTATATGACATATCTGTTTACGCCTGATGAACCTCATGTTTAGAGGGGAAACGAGTCAAGTTTCTTTTTCTTGATCCAAGAAGTATCATTTCTCCTTGTGGAGTGATATGTTAAGCATGTCGAGGTGAAGAGACTTAACGCCGCAATGCTCCTCTGGGAAATATCCAAATTGCCTCTTCAGAGAGGAAGAGGACTAGAACTCTAGTGCCACCTATTGGAAGTAGCAATCCTAACAGTTAATGTCGACCCTTTAACGAGCCTTGTCACATGACTTAGTATAAAAGCCAAACCAGAATCTCAATTTGGGGCAGTACCCCAAAACACAGTGTCTGCAAATTGAGATTCTGGTTTGGCTTTTATCCTAAGTCATATGACAAGGATTGTGAAAGGGTCGATATTGACTGTTAGGATCGCTACTTCCAATAGGTGGCACTAGAGTTTTAGTCCTCTTCCTCTCTGAGACCAAGCTAGGCTCAAGTGATCAACAAGAGGACCAAAATTAACTCAATTGAAAAAAGCTGGTTCCTAAATATATTTAAAATGTAACTTTTAATTAAATACTATTAAAAAAGTGTAAACATATAGTGCTAACAAAAGTGCAGAGTGCATACGTACTAACATAGAGACACATATAAAAACGTATGAGGATATTGCCGCACAAAAACAGACACTGTTACAAACGTAGTCATATACTAGTGTCTTTAAACAGAAACAGGCTAGAGACTATGAATCCGTATGTCTCTAGATCTCACGTCTCTATACCACAACTGTATTCAAAAGGAAGGGGCACCTCAGCGGGCTATATCTATATTTATTTATCAGCCCCTGAGTGACTGCTGTTGCAGTAACAGGTTATCCCTACCCGGCGGTATATCTCCCTTTGTATTATTCAAAACACTGCAGTGACCATAATTGTCTTCTAATCACCCTCTATAAATCAATACCATATTTAGGGCAAGACATGCAGTACATCACGTGCAAATGCAATATCATGATACTTATCAGTCTTCTGCTGATCTGCTAGTCATCCTTTAGGAGATCTGGCGCAGTACTGTGTATCAATAGCCCATCGTGTCAGTCATTCCATTTTCGACCTCACAAACTTCTCTGGGCCCATTATCTTGTACAGTGTTTCCCAACGCGTTTCATATGGAGTAATCATCAGGGGACTGTGTCACCAATACAGATATTGCGTGAGCATAATCGTTATGCTCACGCAATATCTGTATTGGTGACACAGTCCCCTGATGATTACTCCATATGAAACGCGTTGGGAAACACTGTACAAGATAATGGGCCCAGAGAAGTTTGTGAGGTCGAAAATGGAATGACTGACACGATGGGCTATTGATACACAGTACTGCGCCAGATCTCCTAAAGGATGACTAGCAGATCAGCAGAAGACTGATAAGTATCATGATATTGCATTTGCACGTGATGTACTGCATGTCTTGCCCTAAATATGGTATTGATTTATAGAGGGTGATTAGAAGACAATTATGGTCACTGCAGTGTTTTGAATAATACAAAGGGAGATATACCGCCGGGTAGGGATAACCTGTTACTGCAACAGCAGTCACTCAGGGGCTGATAAATAAATATAGATATAGCCCGCTGAGGTGCCCCTTCCTTTTGAATACAGTTGTGGTATAGAGACGTGAGATGTATAGCACTCATGCTCTGTTCACATTGCTTAACAGTACAGATCCATTCAGTCCCACCATCCAACACAAGAGACGCTCTCACAAATCACTTAACCATCTGATCACTCTTTCTATCCTCCTTCTCCTAGTTGCTGGAGACATCTCTCCGAACCCCGGCCCCCCATGTTATAGCCAGTCAAACCTCCCAACTGCTACACCAAGAAACCCCTCTAACCTTATTAATATTCCCTGCATGCCTTCTGTCTCTTTGAATTGTGCCCTTTGGAATTCTCGCTCTGTGTGTAATAAACTCTCCTTCATTCATGACTTCTTCCTTTCTAACTCTCTTAATCTCCTGGCTCTTACTGAAACCTGGATCCAGCAGTCAGACACCACCGCTGCTGCTGCTCTCTCATTTGGTGGACTACACTTTTCTCATACCCCAAGATCAGACAACAGAGCAGGTGGAGGCGTTGGTCTGCTCCTTTCACCCAAATGTACCTTCCAAGTTATCCCCCAAGTACCCTCACTTGTATTCCCTTCCTTTGAGGTCCATGCTGTCAGACTCTACGTCCCCTTCTCCATGCGAGTGGCGGTGGTGTATCGTCCTCCCGGCCCCTCTCACCAGTTCCTGGATCATTTTGCCACCTGGCTTCCACACTTTCTCTCTTATGACACCCCCACCCTCATCATGGGTGATTTCAATATCCCAATTGCTTCTCCCCTCTCCCCATCTGCTTCTCACCTTTTATCTCTAACCTCCTCTTTCGGCCTCTCGCAGCATACTAACTCTCCAACACATGATGATGGAAACTCCCTTGATTTGGTCTTCTCCCGGCTTTGCTCACTGGATGATTTCACAAACTCCCCTCTCCCGCTCTCTGACCACAACCTTCTTTCATTCTCTATCAAGAACTGCCATCCCGCTCAGGTCACCCCCACTTTCCACACTTATAGAAACATACAGGCCATTAACACCCAGAAACTTATGAAGAACTTGCAGTCTTCATTGGCCCCAATCTCATCCATCTCTTGTCCTAATTCTGCTCTGAAGCATTACAATGAAACCCTGCAAAGTGCCCTGGATGAAGCTGCACCTCCTATACATAGAACAACTCGGCACAGACGGCGACAACCGTGGCACACGCTGCAAACACGTTTCCTGCAGCGGTGCTCCAGGTGCGCCGAATGTCTGTGGAGAAAATCTAATCTGCCCGAAGATTTCATCCATTATAAGTTCATGTTAAAAACATACAACTCTGCCCTTCACCTCTCCAAACAAACCTATTTCAACACCCTCATCACCTCGCTGTCCAATAACCCTAAACGTCTCTTTGACACTTTCCGGTCCCTACTCAACCCAAGAGAGCAGGCCCCAACCACAGATCTCCGCGCTGACGATCTGGCCAATTACTTCAAAGAAAAAATTGACCACATTCGACAGGAAATCATTTCCCAATCTCTTCATACCAAGCACTGTCCTCCCTCCCCCACTGCATCTAGTTCACTCTCTGACTTTGAACCAGTTACAGAAGAAGAAGTAAGCAGGCTCCTTGCATCTTCTCGCCCGACCACTTGCACCAGCGACCCCATTCCGTCGCATCTCCTCCAGTCCCTTTCCCCGGCTGTCACCTCTCACCTAACAAAAATATTCAACCTTTCCCTCACTTCCGGTATTTTTCCCTCCTCATTTAAGCATGCCATCATACATCCACTACTTAAAAAGCCCTCCCTCGATCAAAATTGTGCCGCTAATTATAGACCTGTCTCTAATCTTCCCTTCATCTCTAAACTCTTGGAACGCCTGGTCCACTCCCGTCTTACCCGCTATCTCTCAGATAATTCTCTTCTCGACCCTCTTCAATCTGGTTTCCGCTCTTTACACTCTACTGAAACTGCCCTCACTAAAGTCTCTAATGACCTACTAACAGCTAAATCTAATGGTCACTATTCCATGCTAATTCTCTTGGATCTCTCCGCAGCATTCGACACTGTGGATCATCAGCTCCTCCTCACTATGCTCCGCTCCATCGGCCTCAAGGACACCGTTCTCTCTTGGTTCTCCTCCTATCTCTCTGGCCGATCCTTCACTGTTTGTTTTGCTGGTTCCTCCTCCTCTCACCTTCCCCTTACTGTTGGGGTTCCTCAAGGATCAGTCCTAGGCCCCCTCCTCTTCTCTTTGTATACTGCCCCTATTGGACAAACAATCAGTAGATTTGGTTTCCAGTACCATCTCTATGCTGACGACACCCAATTATATACCTCTTCTCCTGTTATCACGCCGACCTTTTTAGAAAACACCAGTGATTGTCTTACCGCTGTCTCTAACATCATGTCCTCCCTCTATCTGAAACTGAACCTGTCAAAAACTGAACTCCTCGTGTTCTCTCCCTCTACAAACCTACCTTTGCCCGACATTGCCATCTCTGTGTGCGGTTCCACCATTACTCCAAAGCAACATGCCCGCTGCCTTGGAGTCATCCTTGATTCCGAGCTTTCATTCACCCCCCACATCCGATCACTGGCTCGCTCTTCTTATCTGCATCTCAAAAACATTTCCAGAATTCGCCCTTTTCTTACTTTCGACTCTGCAAAAACTCTTACTGTCTCACTTATTCATTCTCGTCTGGACTATTGTAACTCTCTACTAATTGGCCTACCTTTTACCAGACTCTCCCCGCTCCAATCTGTCCTGAATGCTGCTGCCAGGATCATATTCCTCGCCAACCGTTACACCGATGCCTCTACCTTGTGCCAGTCATTACACTGGCTACCCATCCAATCCAGAATCCAGTACAAAACTACTACCCTCATCCACAAAGCACTCCATGGCTCAGCACCACCCTACATCTCCTCTCTGGTCTCAGTCTACCAACCTACCCGTGCCCTCCGCTCTGCTAATGACCTCAGGTTAGCATCCTCAATAATCAGAACCTCCCACTCCCGTCTCCAAGACTTTACACGTGCGGCGCCGATTCTTTGGAATGCACTACCTAGGTTAATACAATTAATCCCCAATCCCCACAGTTTTAAGCGTGCCCTAAAAACTCATTTGTTCAGATTGGCCTACCGCCTCAACGCATTAACCTAATTATCCCTGTGTGGCCTATTAATAAAAAAACAACAACATAATCACGTTCCTCCATCATGTTCTCATACACTTTATGCAGTTAATAGCCTCTGTGTCTGTACTGTTACATACTTAGGCAGTTAACTGGTTCATGCAGCTTTACATGAACACCCGAGCCTTACACTATGGCTGGTCCAAATAACTAAAGCAATTGTTACCATCCACCTCTCGTGTCTCCCCTTTTCCTCATAGATTGTAAGCTTGCGAGCAGGGCCCTCATTCCTACTGGTATCTGTTTTGAACTGTGATTTCTGTTATGCTGTAATGTCTATTGTCTGTATAAGTCCCCTCTATAAGTTGTAAAGCGCTGCGGAATATGTTGGCGCTATATAAATAAAATTATTATTATTATTATTATCTAGAGACATACGGATTCATAGTCTCTAGCCTGTTTCTGTTTAAAGACACTAGTATATGACTACGTTTGTAACAGTGTCTGTTTTTGTGCGGCAATATCCTCATACGTTTTTATATGTGTCTCTATGTTAGTACGTATGCACTCTGCACTTTTGTTAGCACTATATGTTTACACTTTTTTAATAGTATTTAATTAAAAGTTACATTTTAAATATATCTCTTCCTCTCTGAAGAGACAATTTGCATTTTTCTTTTTTGGACATACTTGCTGGCTGATGAGTTTCTTTTATGGATATACCTATTGGCTGTTCAACAAATCATTCTAAACAAGGGTTATTTTTTTATGTCTATATTCTCCTTTTTGGACTAATGAATTTATGTTTATAATGGCTCTAATTAGGGGATAAGGATCTGAGAAACATTGCATAGATCCACCTGGGGGGTTCTCTCTGATGTATCATGAGCTGTGTATGAATGGACACGTGGGGGACATGTGTAGTATTATTTTTTCGGAAACTCCAGCGACATTGCATCTATTTTACACATTGAAGCACTATAGCACCTTACATATTATAAAAGTCCTTTGACAATTGACTGACTAGGGACATATTGGTGACCGCCATTGAGGAGCGGGGGCACCAGTTTCGTCAACTTCACTATTAGGGTGCCAACCTCCACTGACAGGCAGGATCAAAGCAGGGATAGCCTACCTGTTTGCAAGAGACAAGACTCTATCTATACTATTGGATACACCATACATATGCAACTGATTTTCCTACCCCATCCCATAGGGTTGTATCTGGGTGGAAGAGAGTCGATGGTGAGCGGGGCGCCATTTGCCCAGGTGTAGGGTGCCAACCTCCGCTGGTAGGTAGGGTGCATATAGTGCAGTGTAGGGCCAGGCACCTCCTTGGCCATTTCTATTGAATGTATTTTACATTTGGTGATGGTTTTGGTTGTTTGCACAGTTAAGACTTTTGAGAAATGCTTGTACAACATGTCCTGGCTTCAACTTTAACCATTTAACCCCCGGAGGTATTTTTTGCTTTTTTGTGTTTTTGCTTCCCTTCTTCCCAGAGCCATAACTTTTTTATTTTTTTGGTCAAAATGACCATGTGAGGGCTTGCTTTTTTGAGGGACAAGTTGTACTTTTGAATAACACCATTGGTTTTACCATATCGTGTACTGGAAAATGGGACAAAAATTCCAAGTGCGGTGAAATTGCAAAAAAGTGCAATTCCACAATTGTTTTTTGTTTTGCTTTTTAACTAGGTTCACTAAATGCTAAATCTGAACTGGCCATTATGATGCTCCAGGTCAATACGAGTTAATAGACACCAAATAGGTTCTTTTTTATCTAATTGGTGAAAAAAGTTCCAAAGTTTGTTTAAAAAAAAAAGCGCCATTTAACCATACTCGTAGCGTCTCCGGGGGTTAAATATGTGTTTTGTATCAAGAGAAAACTATTGTTATTAATTTCATTGGCCGTTTAACAACTTCTTCATAGGGTTTTCTTAGCATTTGGAAGTACCCCCTGGACATGCTTGGTCATCTTTTTGCTTATCTGGTCAATAGAATAGGTACAGTAGGCGAATTCTTCCAATTATCGGTAATACAGTAAAGGAAACCATTTAAGCTGTGTCTACACTATGCATTTACGATGCTGTGATCATTATCTAGTACATGTGTTGTTTGACATCGGCGGTCGTTAGGATTTTTTCCCTTGCTTCCGTGTCTAGACAGTATTTTCTAAGCACTATAAGCACCTTTTGATACTGGTTGAGCCTATCTTTGTATGGTTATGGGCTTTGGTCCCTAGTTTTGTGGTAGTATCTCTGTATGTGTTTTTCCCTCATTTTTTATATTTTTATATATGTGTTTTGTATAAAGAACAATTGTTATTCCTTTCATTGGGCGTTTCCTCTTCATAAGGTTTACTCTATTGACCAGTGTAAAAATTTGAAATATTTCAACATTGTTTCTGTGTATGTCAAAAACCAAATTTAAATTGATAACTGTTCTTTTGCTTGATTTATTCCTAAAGATATATACTAAAGAGAAGGAGAGACACATTTTAATTATATCACATGACATCCAAAGTAGTGGCATCAGGGGAAACATAAGAAATGTGTTACAAGGGCATATATTTATTTTGTTTTTCTTGATGTCCTAGTCACTTAATTATTCAAGTGATACATGTTGTGCTATGGAACATAATCTCTTGTTCCATACTGAAGCCTTTAATTGTACAGCAGCTGTTCATATTCCACTCCAAATCATCCTGAAGTATACTGCATTGAAAACTAGTCAAATTGCCAGGTCAAACTGTTGGCAAGCAATTTTGTTTGTTTTTTTTTGTTTTTTTTTACCAACATTTCAGAGCATTTCTTAGTGTATTTTAAACTTTCTCTACATGGAAATAACTTGCAAGCATAGTACATTCATATTTGTGGTCATAACATGCCATGTTGACACATATACATTTCAGAAAGTCAATCTCTGTACTGATTGTTTAGATTCTGAACCTTCTGTAGTGATGGTTGTTTGCATACAGTCAGTCACTCACTTATAACAATGATATTTTGATCTGGCTGTAAAACAACAAAGTGTTTCATAACTGTCTTATGTTCACAATATGTTCTTTTCTCCTGATTACCATGAAGCAATAATAAAACGTGACAATATAACCCATGACTTAAGCTGGATTGGCATTCATGCTGTGATTTCTAGTTTTGTCCAATACAGCATTGGAACAGAAAACCAAAAATGAGGATCCCCAGATTTGTAAAATAACAAACACTAACAGAACCCAACAGACCCTCTTATAAGTCAGTGTAGTCTGTTGGTTTCTATTATGATGTCTGTCATTTTAATAGAAATGCTGCATGCTATGCTCTTCTTCTTACTAGATGCGAACTCTGCTTCAGGAAAATGGCCGCCGCGATCTCCATCTGCGCACGCGCGGCATCCCGTGGCCATTTTCCTGAAGCCCCAGGCAGCAGAGCGCTCGATCTGCGCACGCGCGGCCACAGGAAGATGGCCGCCCCCACCGATCACCAGAGGAATAGCGCAGATCGTGCTATTTTCCCTCCCCTGTGCAGTGGATTATGGACTTGGGCATGCGCACACCACTACGCCACCAACGGAAAACTAAGCAAGATCTGGGGGAAGACACCACGCCCATCTGACCAGACCAGCCTGATTGACAAGCGAAAACGACTACTTTGGTAACGTATTTCGGCAGCATAGGTGGGGAATCGGGGTCCACAAAATACACTGTTGTAATGCACAGCTCAGGCCCTATTTAACAGTATTTTTATCTCATACGGAAAAAACGAGGTGACAGGTTCCCTTTAATGACCGGGCCAATTTTTACAATTCTGACCACTGTCCCTTTATGAGGTTATAACTCTGGAACGCTTCAACGGATCCCGGTGATTCTGACATTATTTTCTCGTGACATATTGTACTTCATGATAGTGATAAAATTTCTTTGATATTACCTGCGTTTATTTGTGAAAAAAACGGAAATTTGGCGAAAATTTTGAAAATTTTGCAATTTTCCAACTTTGAATTTTTATACAATTAAATCACAGAGATATGTCACACAAAATACTTAAGTAACATTTCCCACATGTCTACTTTACATCAGCACAATTTTGGAACCAAAATTTTGTTTTGTTAGGGAATTATAAGGGTTAAAAGTTGACCAGCAATTTCTCATTTTTACAACACCATTTTTTTTTAGGAACCACATCTCATTTGAACTAATTTTGAGGGGTCTATATGATAGAAAATACCCAAGTGTGACACCATTCTAAAAACTGCACCCCTCAAGGTGCTCAAAACCACATTCAAGAAGTTTATTAACCCTTCAGGTGTTTCACAGGAATTTTTGGAATATTTAAATAAAAATGAACATTTAACTTTTTTACACAACAAATTTACTTCAGCTCCAATTTGTTTTATTTTACCAAGGGTAACAGGAGAAAATGGACCCCAAAAGTTGTTGTACAATTTGTCCTGAGTACGCCAATACCCCATATGTGGGGGTAAACCACTGTTTGGGCGCATGGCAGAGCTCGGAAGCGAAGGAGCGCCATTTGACTTTTCAATGCAAAATTGACTGGAATTCAGATGGGACGCCATGTTGCGTTTGGAGAGCCCCTGATGTGCCTAAACATTGAAACCCCCCACAAGTGACACCATTTTGGAAAGTAGACCCCCCTAAGGAACTTATCTAGATGTGTGGTGAGCACTTTGACCCACCAAGTGCTTCACAGAAGTTTATAATGCAGAGCCGTAAAAATAAAAAATAATTTTTTCACAAAAATGATTTTTTCGCCCCCAAGTTTTTATTTTCCCAAGGGTAAGAGAAGAAATTGGACCCCAAAAGTTGTTGTCCAATTTGTCCTGAGTACTCTGATACCTCATATGTTGGGGTAAACCCCTGTTTGTGCGCACGGGAGAGCTCGGAAGGGAAGGAGCACTGTTTTACTTTTTCAACGCAGAATTGGCTGGAATTGAGATCGGACACAATGTCACGTTTGGAGAGCCCCTGATGTGCCTAAACAGTGGAAACCCCCCAATTATAACTGAAACCCTAATCCAAACACACCCCTAACCCTAATCACACCCCTAACCCTGACACACCCCTAATCCTAATCCCAACCGTAAATGTAATCCAAACCCTAACTTTAGCCCCAACCCTAACCCTAACTGTAGCCCTAACCCTAGCCCCAACCCTAACCCTAACTGTAGCCCTAACCCTAGCCCCAACCCTAGCCCTAACCCTAGCCCTAACCCTAGCCCTAACCCTAATGGGAAAATGGAAATAAATACATTTTTTTAATTTTGTTATTTTTCGTAACTAAGGGGGTGATGAAGGGGGATTTGATTTACTATTTATAGCGCGTTTTCTAGCGGATTTTTGATTGGCAGCCGTCACACACTAAAAGACGCTTTTTATTGCAAAAAAATGTTTTTTGTGTTACCACATTTTGAGTGCTATAATTTTTCCACATTTTGGTCCACAGAGTCATGTGAGGTCTTGTTTTTTGCGGGACGAGTTGACGTTTTTATTGGTAACATTTTCGGGCACATGACATTTTTTGATCGCTTTTTATTCTGATTTTTGTGAGGCAGAATGACCAAAAAACAGCTATTCATGAATTTCTTTTTGGGGGGGAGTTTATACCGTTCCGCGTTTGGTAAAATGGATCAAGCAGTTTTATTCTTCGGATCAGTACGATTACAGCGATACCTCATTTATATCATTTTTTTTATGTTTTGGTGCTTTTATAGGATAAAAACTTTTATAGAAAAAATAATTATTTTTGCATCGCTTTATACTGAGGACTATAACTTTTTTATTTTTTCGCTGATGATGCTGTATGGCGGCTCGTTATTTGCGGGACAAGATGACGTTTTCAGCGGTACCATGGTTATTTATGTCTGTCTTTTTGATCGCATGTTATTCCACTTTTTGTTCGGCGGTATGATAAAGCGTTTTTTGCCTTTTTTTTTTTCTTTTTTACGGTGTTCACTGAAGGGGTTAACTAGTGGGACAGTTTTATAGGTCGGGTCGTTACGGATGCGGCGATACTAAATATGTGTACTTTTATTGTTTTTTTTATTTAGCTAAAGGAATGTATTTATTGGAACAATATATTTTTTTTATTATTATTAATTTTTTTAAAAAATTTTTTTCACACATGTAAAAAAATTTTTTTCTACATTTTTACTTTGCCCCAGGGGGGGGCATCACAGTAAAGTGACAGATCGCCGATCTGACACTTTGCTGTGCACTGTGTCAGATCGGCGATCTGACGTGCACAGCTCCAGGCTTCCCGGCGCTTGCTCTGAGCAGGCGCTGTGAAGCCACCTCCCTGCAGGACCTGGATGCAGCCCCACGGCCATTTTGGATCCGGGGCTTGCAGGGAGGAGATGCTCGGTACAAGGTGAGCAAATCGCCTTGTACTGATCGTCTCAGGGAAGCCCGCAGGGAGCCCCCTCCCTGTGCGATGCTTCCCTGTACCGCCGGAACACTGTGATCATGTTTGATCGCAGTGTGCCGGGGGTTAATGTGCCAGGGGCGGTCTGTGACCACTCCTGACACATGGTGCTGGATGTCAGCTGCGATAGTCAGCTGACACCCGGCCGCGATCGTCCGTGCTCCCCCCGTGAGTGTGGCCGATCGCACTGGACGTACTATTCTGTCCTTGGGAAGTAGGGCCCACCCCACATGGACGGAATAGTACGTCCAATGACAGAAAGGGGATAATGGTATGGTACATATTTCTATTCAGGGCCGCAGTTCGGGGGTGAGGTTATTAGCTTCAGTGATATAAACCTGGAAGTTTTGCTCCAGCATCTTATGTACTGAGAGTGGTTAATCAGCCATGACAGGCCCAGGTCTATTATAAACAGCTGAAGAGTTGGGAAGAACAGCTGAAGAGTTGGGCGGAACAGCTGAAGAGCTGGGCGGAAGAGCTGAAGAGTTGGATGGAACAGCTGAAGAGTTGGGCGGAACAGCTGAAGAGTTGGGTGGAACAGCTGAAGAGCTGGACGGGACAACTGTTTACCATATCTCCATCCTAGGGAGGGATCCAGGAGGTAAAAAGTGAAGCCTTTTCCCTTATCTTATATATCACTGTCCCCTATTACAAAGCATGCTGTGACGGGTGTGTCAAAGGCTGTAGACGCACAGCATCTGGCTACAGAATGTCTCTGCGGTTGGCTTTGCAGACGCCTTCCTAGTCCTTCTGACCCAGTGGCAACCTTCCCCCAGCTCTAAATGACACACCTGGACTGGGTGCTTACAGACTTCCTGTCTGCTTCTGTGAATCCCAGATATCTCCTTTTTCCCCTGTTGAGATTTGGAGCTATAGCAGTCGGCTATCTTCCTCTTTGGTGCTGCTGGAGGATGTCTGTATTACCTCTCTGAGTCTACTCAAGTTAAGTGTTCCCCTTGCTTGTCTATCCCAGCTGTCTTTAGTTGTAATGTGGCTTGACTAGTGATTACCCCGTCTTCTACTAAGCAGGACTTATTGCCTCAGGCAGGGATTACGTTCCTGCTCAGCGATAGGTGCCTGCTAGACGATAGGTTCAGAACCTATATAGGGATTTTTAAGGCAGACAGGGAGACTTGAGATCTATCTAGGGTTTCCCACTCCCCCTTCCCTATGTGTTGCACTTAGTCTTTCCCACACTGTGCCACTCTCTTGCTATGTACATCATTGTACCGTTATTACATAGTGTCCTCCATTTTTATGGATAGCGCTGTCCATAAGGGAAAAATAATTGCCACACTCCTCTGCCAAATGTGCATCAAAGCACCTTTGTGTTCATCATGTGACCTATTGGCTTTCGACAACCTGGCGCAGGATATTATGGTCAAACCTCTGCCACCTTGGTCTCATCTGTCCAATGGACATTGTTCTAGAAGTCTTGTGGTTTGTTTAGATGCAACTTTGCAAACTTTAGCCGTGTTGCCATGTTCTTTTAGAAAAAAGATTTCTCCTGGCAAACAAGCAATACATGTTGAGTCTTTTCCTAATTTTACTGTCATGAAATTGAACATTTAACTTGCTGAAGCCATAATAGTTTGAGCTGCCATTCTTCTTTCTTCTCTCTAAGTATGGCACGGTTTAACCTTGGGGATGAATTAGTTAATATATCCATACCTAGGAAGATTGTCAACGGTCTTGAATACTTTTCACAAGTGAATAATCTTTCTTAATGAAGAATGATAGACTCCAAATTGTTTGGAAATGGCCTTATAACTAGTGATGAGCGAATATACTCGTTACTCGAGATTTCTATAGCACGCTTGGGTGACCTCCGAGTATTTTTTAGTGCTCGGAGATTTAGTTTTTCTTCCTGCAGCTGAATGATTTACATCTGATAGCCAGCATAAGTACATGTGGGGGTTGCCTGGCTGCTAGGGAATCCCCACATGTACTTATGCTGGTTAACAGATGTAAATCATCACTACTTATAACTCTTCCCAGAATGTTGGGCAGCAACATTTGCTTCTCTAAAACAAATGTCGATGTCTTTACTTTTTGGTATTGTGTTAACACATGTCCAAATGTTCCAGACCAGTGAACTTACAAAACCTATGCTTATAAGGAGGTGGTCATATCTGCTGTTGGACAATGAATCAAGGGTATCAGCATCTGGTTGCTACTTACCTTCTTACTACCTATGTAACTAGTAATCTTATGATTTGTCATGTACTGTTGTTCATGAGGTTGTATTTACCTAATTTGAACCCCTTTCTGCCAGCTGACGGAATAATAACAAGAAACACGACAGAGTAGAACATAGCTGTGACAGATACTAATATAATTGCCGAAAGGCTAACCAAGTGACAGAGCTATGAACAAACCCTAGAGGAAAGGGAGAGGGGACTATAACACTGGACAAGTCGCTAATTGAACAACCAGGAGGATATGGGTCACCGGGGACCCACAGAAGAAAACAACCAATAAGTCCAAGTCATATATTAAAAATACAAACCTTTATTACATCATAAGTAACATGATACATCAATGTATACTATAAATATAAAGAACAAATGAGGTGTAGTGCTGCAAAGTGCCTAGGCACCACATACGTTTAAAAACATGTTAAGGGCGCATGGAACCAAGGACAAACCCACCCATATAGGTTAATGCATGTGTCAACCATGAAAAAAAAAAAAAAGAATGTATATTGCATATAAATAGGTAAGTACCCATAATGGAACCTAACACAAAGTACAACCAATACCAACAGTGTCAAAGAAACATCCAGTCTCAAGTACCTGTTCCGGGCACAGAAATGGAAAAATGTAGCGGTTTTTTTTATTTTTTTATACCTTTTAGTAAGAAGCTGGGTGGGATGCACATAGGATCCGTGCGCCCTCCCCGACGCACGTTTCGGTTTTTACACCTTCCTCAGGGGGCATGATAGCGAGGACTAAGTGCGATGTTATATATTCGTATAACCGGAAGTGACCGGGACTGACCCGGAAGTGACTAGCGGTAACCATAGCGACCACTCTGCGCTTACCCCAAATGGCCAAAAAGGAGATCGTATAGTGGTGATGTAACGATATCGGGCACACACCGCAGAGCGCCGACCGCCGGACAGTCACAGGGCCCTGTGAAGTCCAGCGGCGGACGCACAAACGGTGCCAGCCCAAACCGGAATAAAGAGTAAAAAGTAAAGCTGCGCATGCGCAGAATATCCACAAAACCACAATCGCCATTATACAAGGGGGAAAAAATTGCCCAAACCATGGTAAGTGTCACTCCAAAGACATACAGCAAAATTATACAGAAAAGCGATACTACTAGGACAGATGGGTGATAATGGATATAATATTATACACAAAAATACAAATATATATCAATGTCCATTTGTACATTGTTCCATGGCTGGATCGTATGTAAGACGAAAAGGGGAGGATCATAAAGATTAACCATCACTATTAATCGATGTAGATCAAGTTCCAAGAGGTTCCAACAGACGTCACCAAGATGTATTACCACTAACAGTGGTTGATGGACTGTGTAATAGCAAAGAGCTGCGTGTTAAGGGTATAGACATTATAGACCCGGGGATCCGTGGGGGTAACATTTCCCAACGTTTGGCCCAGTTAGAGTCTCGTTGGATATGGACCCTAGACACAGTTCATCCACGGGGTCTCAACGAGACGCTTAACTTCTCATCCTTCTTGTGATCACCGCCCTCTATTTACATCCTTGCGGTGCACCACTGCGGTTCTATCTACCTATTTTTTATTATGTTTTTAATTTTGTTTTTATTTGTGTTACTAATAGTTTATTTTTTGGGGTTTCAGGCTAAGTCGTGTTGTTATTGCTTTTGGTGTCTCTTTCAAGTTCTATGGACAGTGATGTGGGTGCAAATTATTGTTCCGTCGGCTGACTGCTTCTATTGGGGAGTTGGATGAGACATTAATTCCTTCAACTATTGAAATCGGTGATATATCCTGGTGACGTCCGTTGGGACTTTTTTGGAGACTGACGAATATCGGTGAACACTGGAAACTGACTATTAGGCTCCTTCTTATTACGCCTCACTTACGATCCAGCCATGGAATAATACGCAAATGGACATCTATTGGAAATTTCTATCCCTTTGGACAATAAAATATTCCGTTGGCTGATAGCTTCCCTTTGGGAGCTGGATGAGGCATTAAGTCCATCAACCACTGTTAGTGGTAATACATCTTGGTGACGTCTGTTGGAACCTCTTGGAACTTGATCTACATCGATTAATAGTGATGGTTAATCTTTATGATCCTCCCCTTTTCGTCTTACGTACGATCCAGCCATGGAACAATGTACAAATGGACATTGATATATATTTGTATTTTTGTGTATAATATTATATCCATTATCACCCATCTGTCCTAGTAGTATCGCTTTTCTGTATAATTTTGCTGTATGTCTTTGGAGTGACACTTACCATGGTTTGGGCAATTTTTTCCCCCTTGTATAATGGCGGTTGTGGTTTTGTGGATATTCTGCGCATGCGCAGCTTTACTTTTTACTCTTTATTCCGGTTTGGGCTGGCACCGTTTGTGCGTCCGCCGCTGGACTTCACAGGGCCCTGTGATTGTCCGGCGGTCGGCGCTCTGCGGTGTGTGCCCGATATCGTTACATCACCACTATACGATCTCCTTTTTGGCCATTTGGGGTAAGCGCAGAGTGGTCGCTATGGTTACCGCTAGTCACTTCCGGGTCAGTCCCGGTCACTTCCGGTTATACGAATATATAACATCGCACTTAGTCCTCGCTATCATGCCCCCTGAGGAAGGTGTAAAAACCGAAACGTGCGTCGGGGAGGGCGCACAGATCCTATGTGCATCCCACCCAGCTTCTTACTAAAAGGTATACGAAAAAAAAAAAACCGCTACATTTTTCCATTTCTGTGCCCGGAACAGGTACTTGAGACTGGATGTTTCTTTGACACTGTTGGTATTGGTTGTACTTTGTGTTAGGTTCCATTATGGGTACTTACCTATTATATATATGCAATATACATTCTTTTTTTTTTTTTTTTTTTTTCATGGTTGGCACATGCATTAACCTATATGGGTGGGTTTGTCCTTGGTTCCATGCGCCCTTAACATGTTTTTAAACGTATGTGGTGCCTAGGCACTTTGCAGCACTACACCTCATTTGTTCTTTATATTTATAGTATACATTGATGTATCATGTTACTTATGATGTAATAAAGGTTTGTATTTTTAATATATGACTTGGACTTATTGGTCGTTTTCTTCTGTGGGTCCCCGGTGACCCATATCCTCCCAGCTGACGGAATAGTACGTCAGCTGGCAGTATCCCCCGCTTTGAGGTGGGCTCCGACATGTGCCCGCAATGGGCGCGAGCGGAATCGCGATCCGCCAGCGCCCATTAACTAGTTAAACACCGCTGTCAAACTCTGACAGCGGTATTTAACAAGAGCTGCCGGCCGCCCGGCAGGAAGTACGCTCACCGCTAACCCCCGTCACGTGATTGGGGGTCATCGGTGCGTTGCCATCACAACCAGAGGTCTCCTGAAGACCTCGATGGTTGTTGATGACGGATTGCTATGAATGCCACCCTGTTGTCGGCGCTCATAGCTATGCTGTAATTCAGCTACATAGAGATGATCTGTGCATCCCCTCTATATAGCAGAGGCGATTGAGTAGTGGATGCTTCTAGCCTCCCATGGAGGCTATTGAAGCATGCCAAAATTTAAAAAAAAAAAAAAATTGTTTAAAAATATAAAAAAATATAAAAGTTCAAATCACCCCCCTTTCGCCCTAATCAAAATAAAACAATAAAAAAATAAAATCAAACCTACACATATTTAGTATCGCCGATTTCGGAATCGCCCGATCTATCAATAAAAAAAGGATTAACCTGATCGCTAAATGGCGTAGCGATAAAAAAATTGCAATAACGGGCGATCAAAAGAATGTATCTGCACAAAAGTGGTATCATTAAAAACGTCAGCTCCGCACGCATAAAATAAGCTCTCACCCGACCCCAGATCACGAAAAATGGAGAGGCTACTGGTATCTGAAAATTGCACAATTTTTTTTTTTTTTTAGCAAACTTTTGAATTTTTTTTACCACTTAGATAACAGAGAACCTAGAAATGTTTGGTGTCTATGAACTCGTAATGAGCTGGAGGATTAACCTGATCGCTAAACGGCATAGCGCAAAAAAAAAAGTCAAAGCGTCAGAATTAAGTTTTTCTTTGGTCTCTGCGACATTGCATTAAAATGAAATAATGGACGATCAAAAGAATGTATCTGCACCAAAATGGTATCGTTAAAAACATCAGCTCGGCATGCAAAAAATAAGCCCTCACACAACCCGAGATCACGAAAAATAGAGATGCTACGGGTATCGGAAAATGGCGCAATTTTTTTTTAAGCAAAGTTTGGAATTTTTTTTCACCATTTAGATAAAAATGAACCTAATCATGTTTGGTGTCTGTGAACTCGTAATGACCTGGAGAATCATAATGGCAGGTCAGTTTTAGCATTTAGTGAACCTAGCAAAAAAGCCAAACAAAAAACAAGTGTGGGGTTGCACTTTTTATGGAATTTCATCGCAATTGGAATTTTTTCCCCTTTTCTCTTACACGGCATGGTAAAACCAATGTTAATGTTCAAAAGTACAACTTGTCCAGCAAAAAATAAGCCCTTAAAATGGCCATATGGATGGAAAAGTAAAAAAGTTATGGCTCTGGAAAAAGAGGAGCGAAAAACAAAAACAAAAACAAAAAAAGCTCCGGGGGTTAAGACCCAATAATATTTTTTATATAATGATACATAAAACTAATTCTACTGTACTTAGTTTGATTCATGATGGTATGTTCCCACAACTATAAATAAAAAGCCACGGCAAGTTCCCAACTCGGAGAGCAACAAATTTGAATATTTGATGCAGATTTACTGTAGATTGTACCCTCTGTATTGCATTGTTCAATATATGCTGCATATTTTCTTTGCGATATGTGGATGAGAATTTTGATAGGCAAAAAAGCAATTGTGTCTATGCACCTTTGTAATCGTACCTTTAGGCAGGGTTCATTCATGTGTATTTAATGGTTTATGTGTGGTTAGCAACGCCAAGGCCGAACGCAGGTCTCCTGACCAGAAAGCATGGCTTTATATACATTCATGGCTGAAAGTGTTGGCACCCTTGATGTTGTTTCAAACAAATTAAGTGTTTCTCCCACAAAATTATTTCAATCACATGTTCTGTTATACAAATGTTTAGTTCCTTTGTGTGTATTGGGACAACACAAAAAAAAAAATGAAAAAAAGGGAAATTGAACATAACTGTCACATAAAACCGCAAAAATGGGCCAGACACTTTCGGCCTCGACTATATATCTATGATACCTCTGAGTTCAGGTCAGAAGACCTATGGTCAGTCCAGCGATTGCAGTTCATATTTTGACAGTGAAATAGAACCATCTAAACCTGTCCTAAAAGTAATCATGGAAGAAAAGAATTAACACATCATTAAATTATTAAGAATTTTCCATATATGAGCATAAATGAGGACCTGTATGCTCTCCTGACATATCTGATTAAGTAAATACTTATATTTCCAATTTAAAAATAATAAAGACATATTTTTAGAACTCTTCACTATGCTGTTCCTCCTAGAAATGCATGAATGAACTGATAACTTATTGCACTTGTCCCTATACAATCTGACACTCTAATAATTACTGTAAGGGAACAGGCAAATAACAAAAACGAATGGTACCACTGAGATTTTAATTTATTCATACATCTCCAGGTGGAATAGCAGGGGCACAGCATAATCCAAAATTCAATGAGAAGATGCTTTAGACTTGAAATCATGGAGAATGCAAATACTTAGTAAAACAGATGTCACAGAATGGATGGTAGCATAATATTATGGCAGAACAATATGGATGGTCGCATAATATTAGCACTATGACTGGCACGGTTGTGTAGAATGACACAATGGCAAAATGAGGCATAAAGTTAAATATGAGCCAAACATCCGTGTTGATGATGTACTGCATATCACTATGTGCAAGTACTGTATATATTACATATTCAGGAAGATGCAATCAATGACAAAAATAGACAACTTCTCTATATATTCAACAGAACAATATGCATTTATTTCTTCAGAAATAACAAATATTCACTTCTGACCAGATTTGGCAGATTAATATACTGTAATCATTAGGGCATTCATCCCCTGGCCTCTCCTTGAATACTGGTGTGTATGTATATACATATGACAGCATATTAGACTGTTAGATCAGATTTACATATAGCGATTCCTTATGTATTCTCTATATGTGAACATGTCATCTTTCCCGAGGGGCTGCATGATGCCTCGTCCTGCTTGGATATGAGCATGAAAGATATCCACTGACTTCCTGTCGACCTTGGGTGGCGTCACTTCATGTATGTTATCCTGGGAGAAAGAAGAGATGCAGCTCCTGCAAAAACACAACGGAGTACACGGGTTCAGGATGACAAAGCACACTAACATTTCTAGATACTTCTTTCTACAAGGCTTTACATGATAGGTTACTCCAACTCTACGACCAGCATGGATAATTAAATATGTAATGAAATATGATAGTTGTCTGTGTTAATTAAATGGCATTCCTGTTGAATGCTGTGGAGAAGTTTTCATAGAAGCCAGTAGCAACAAATGTTACATATAGCAAAGAATCCTCACCCCGTGGCTAACACCGTCCTGGATGAAGCGCTTAATAGTGTGAAACGGTCTTCGCCTTTTCCCTCTGTAG
Organism: Ranitomeya variabilis; assembly: GCF_051348905.1. Lineage (NCBI taxonomy): Eukaryota > Metazoa > Chordata > Amphibia > Anura > Dendrobatidae > Ranitomeya > Ranitomeya variabilis. The sequence goes on from NC_135233.1 coordinate 731,950,251, forward strand.
CTTCTGTCCGGTAATTAATAAAGGACGGTTTTAGCCATGAGGTGAGCGGCACAGATTATTCTCTGACAGCTGACTCAGTCAGTGGAAGAAGCATGTATACCCAACACCTATATACTTCAAATCTGCTTTAGTTAGGAGTGCCGACTCCTTTCTTTTACTTTAAAATTATACCATATTTTATATTACTTCTAATTGAAATTTTTGGCATAGGCAGTGTTAATATTTTAGGCAGGTAAACTGAACGATGGCCAAGAAACCCAAAATCAAGCACTCACTGAAACTGTCTAAAGATAAATAGAATTGAGTCATTTGCTTGAACTACAAGTGCATCAGTAATCTGCACTTCTGTCTAACTTAAAGGGCTGTTACCGTCTGGTACTTTTGCGGTATATCCATAATGAAGCATGTTCACAAGATCGATTGGAACCAAACATGCATAAAGGCTTTTACACCAGGAAACTGCCGTCGATGGCAGCAATATTTTGTACAATGCTCAAAAATGTTGTAACTTGGCATTTTCATTACATTTTCAAACAGCTCTGACAAAGTGAACAGAGCTGGAACGGGCTGACCCCGCTTGAAAAGTTCATGATGAGTGGCCACAAACCTTACTCTATCCACTGACAGAGAGACAGATTTGTGGCAAAGAGGACAAGGAGGCACACACCGATTCACACCTTGCCTGATTTACTAAAAATCATGCGCCTCTCAAAGGGAATCGGTCAGCAGGTTTTTTTCTATGTAATCTGAGGACAGCATGATGTTGGGGCTGAGATACAGATGTGTCACTTATTATGCTGTGTGCTGTTATTTCCATACACTGAATGTTTTATCACCAGGAGGTTATCACTGCCCAAACTAGCTCCCTTTTGCCAAGTGGTCCAACCATGCCCCCTCCTCTGATAAGCAGCTTACTGTGAATAGACAATGTACACAGAAAACTGTGGTGTGCGCGTGAGTAGCTTACTGAACTCTGCTATATGCTATATCTTAAAAATCTGGTTGTGTCACAACTGCTGCACCCAGTAAACTAAGTGATACATCACTGGAATTGGTGTCTCTCTTCCTACATCATGCTGCTCTCAGGTACCAAAAACCTTGTGACCATGTCCCTTTAATAAATTAGACCCTTGCACTCCACCCTGCTTACTCATCAAGATCGGCATGATAAACACTGGTCTCAGGGTTTTAGGGTTTATTCTGTGGTTATGCCATAAATATAGAAGATGAGAATAAACATTCTGCCAGTATCCTGCTATGTATTCAGTGAGCTCAGATTCTAAACCCGCATCATACATTCACAAGTGCCTTTCACTGTAGATAAATGGCAGATGGTACCAATGGGTTGCATAAAGTATTTTTATTATCAGAGATTATGTCAAGTTTATGTTAGGTTAAACATAGTTTTTTTAAATAAATAAAAAATGTTATGCGTCTCAACTGTTTTTCTCACAAAACATTCCATAAAATATTAATAAAAACAAAATACAGGGGCTGAATTATTAAAATGTACAAGATGTAAACCAGTATAAACTGAACAGGAAGATAATATGTATGGAAATGTGGCAGCTTTCCGATATTTCAGTATACTTTAGTATATTAATATCTGAACATTTCAATAGGTTGGATTTTCTGATAAATACCAGTACAAAAGTTTAATCAGCAACCCTCATTTATTCACTACAGCTCTGAAATCACAATCCAAGTCCATTTGGCTGAAAATAAGGAACTCCTCTTTAATATTCATATATAGTATTAATGGTACTGCTCTTTCTAAAATGTAATTTCCGTTGTAATGGCAGGAAGCTTTCATTTGCCGTAATATCAGGTGGCCTAATAGCAAAGCTAAGTGACTAAAAGTATAATTTCATACACTGGTGAAAGGAAATTACATAATCCTGTTCAAATTGTGCTTAACACAAAAGAGAATATTGTTTTGTTGTGTCCTTATTTTTATATACATGTTGTACTATATATACAAAATAAAAATGGAGCTTTAGCGCTTGCAGATAAAATATAATCTACCAAATAGAAGAGCAAACTTACACAATAGCTTTCTTCACAATCATTTCCTCCTAAAGTGATTTCAACCATTTTCTGCTCCTACCTTAGCGCAAGTGCATTGAAACACACACAAACCCAAAAAAGACCATATAAAAGGCACCAAATATCAACATAGGTCAGACAGTTGCAGTTTTACTTAGTCTTGAATTGAAGTCTATGGGAGGAAAATGCCACAACAGCAAATTCACTCTTTACCATCACAAAAAAATAAAATAACACACAATCCTAAAGAATGCTGTGTTCTTCAAAAACACAGGGGTTAGAAATGGCAACTCCCAGTCCACATTAAACCTATTTTGCAGACCCAATCACTAATACTGGAGAAAATCTAGTCTCAATCCCTGCCAGCTCAACCACTGCTTACCACACAAGCCATTGCCCTATATCTTGGTTCTCTACAGCCATAATCAACTTAACCAGGATTATTTTCATAATATGATTTACAAACTGGAAATGAAGCACCATCATAGGTTTGATGAAATTTGTACATCAATTAAGCAATGATCGGCAAATCCAACAACTGAAAAACAGAGATTAGGTTCTGCATCTTCGCCAACTTCATGAGCTGGGTATGGTGACTGACTCTGGTATTGAGTTCTCACAACTTTCTGGCAACTTCCCAGGTTTCATTACAGAAATCGTAGGTAATTTTACACTTTTTGGTCCTTAACAACTTAAAGGCAATGATTTATTTCCCACAAACGTATATAGGAATCTGTTCAGCTTCTTCACCTCAATAACATTGTCACGGGGAGACTAGGTGAGCAAGAGCTAATAACCCGGGCCCCTGCAGCTTCCCTCAGACTAGGGAAATCCTGACTGACCCTCTACCAGGAGTTTACACTGATGGTGTGCATGTCCAGGCCTCGAACCTCACCCTGACTCCTATTTTAACCCTAGGCTGATACCTCCGCCCTCCACCCAGTGAAGAGGTAATATTCCAATACCCACAGTTAGCACAGACAAGGATAAAGGAAAATATACACCACGCCGCAGTCACTCAAGAATACACTATAAATGTGCAGGGCAAAATTAATACAAATATAGGAAGGAGTAAATAAGACAGAGGAAAATACACCACCAGCAACGAATCTCCAACAACCAGCTCTCCACTCCAGACCAAGATAACAACGCACAAGACAGAAGCTATAATCGGCGGCGCCCAATGAACAGGAGAACTATTTAAAGGCCATGGGAATGGCCCAGCTTCCAATCCGAGGATTAGGTAAATTAACCCCGGAACAGCTAGATAAAATCTAGCAGACGCCAATGAGCAAATAGTGGTCAAAAGCGGAATTACCGCTGTCTGTCGGACGACCTGGTCTGAACAGCATCCGACATGACAGTACCCCGCCTTCTACGAGGGACCCCAGGGCCCTCAAGGCTTATAGGACCCGGCTTGTCTGGATGGCGACGATGAAAAAACCTGACAAGCCGATCCGCATGAATGTCCGAGGCTGGTACCAAGGACCTCTCCTCAGGCCCATAACCATGCCAGTGTACCAAGTACTGTAAAGTGCGACGCACTACCCGAGCGTCAACCACCTTGGAGACTTCAAACTCCAAATTACCATCCACCAAGACTGGAGGTGGCATAGGCGCGGCGTCCACGGAACCCACCACCTTCTTTAGAAGAGACCTGTGGAACACGTTGTGTATCTTATACACCGTAGGGAGCTCCAATCGGTACGCTACTGGGTTAATGACGGCGGTGACCCTAAATGGACCAATAAACCGTGGACCCAATTTAAGGGACGGTATTTTGAGTCTTATGTTTTTTGTGGATAACCACACCCAGTCATCCACACTCAGGTCCGGACCTGGCACACGCCTACTGTCAGCCACACGCTTGTACCTAGCACCCACACTCAACAGGCGCTGCTTAACTCTCCTCCAGACTGATGACAATTGTGTCCCCAACTGGTCCTCCTCCGGAACGCCGGAAGAGCCCCTCTGACTCAAGGTACAAAATTGAGGATGTAGCCCGTAAACACAAAAAAACGGAGACTCCCCAGACGACTCCTGCCGGTGATTATTGATGGCAAACTCAGCCAAAGGAAGAAAGGTAGACCACTCCTCCTGGTTATCAGAGACAAAGCAGCGTAAAGTACTGTTTCAAATTTTGGTTCATGCGCTCAGTCTGACCATTTGACTGAGGATGAAACGCCGAAGAATGAGATAACTTGATCCCCAGCCGTGAGCAAAATGCTCTCCAAAATTTTGCCACAAACTGAGACCCCCTATCAGACACGATGTCAGACGGAACCCCATGAAGTCTGACCACCTCCTGCACAAATACCTGAGCCAGAGTCTTAGCGTTAGGCAATGAAGGAAAAGACACAAAGTGTGACATTTTAGAAAACCGATCAACAATCACCAAGATGACCGTGTTTCCAGCTGATGAGGGCAAATCAGTGATGAAATCCATGGAGATTTCCGTCCAAGGCTTACTAGGTACCTCAAGAGGAAGTAGTGTGCCAACAGGACGGGAGCGGGGCGTCTTAGGCTACTTTCACACTAGCGTTAACTGCATTACGTCGCAAATCCGTTTTTTTGCCGAAAAAACGGATGCGTCAAAAAAGTGAAAAACGTATGCAACGCATACAGCATTTCGACGGATCCGTCGCAAATCCGCTAAACGTTTCCGTCGAAATACTGGATGCGTTGCATACGTTGCATCCGTTTTTAACATCCGTTGCATCCGTTTTTACGACGGATCCGTTTTTAAAATGGGAGGCTCCCAAATTTGATTGGCTACTGGAAAGTATGGAAAACTATATAGTTACTGTTTTTACAGCCCATCTTTGAGGGTTTTAGTTTTGTGGCAGCGATGGAAGGTGTTCTTGGGAGGATTGCTAGTTTGGTTACCGACGTTATCTTTGAGACGAATCGCCTGGATATCTTAGTGCGGGAGAAGGAGGCGGCAGCGGAAAAACGTAGGATGCTTCTGCAGCAACGGAGACGGAGGCGACTCTGGATATATCCGATTAATGAACTACGGATGACTCGGGGTGTTCAGTCCACTCTGTACCTGGAGTTGCGGCACAATCCACACAAATTTACGTGCGGATGAGGATGGAACATTTCGACTTTTTGCTTCAAAAACTGGAGGATGTCATCCGAAGGCAGGACATAAGGATGAGGCTTGCCATCACACCGGCGGAGCGGCTGATGGTGACCCTGCGGTAAGCCTCTTTTTTTTTTATTTCATTGCTGATATTGAATGTTATATTACATGCTGCAGACAATACTGCGCTGACATATTGCGCACTATTTTCTGCAGCATGTAATTTTTGTTTTGTTTGCGGCCATTCCACTGCTCATATTGAATGTCCTATAACAGACTGCAGAAAATACTGCGCTGAAATATTGCGTTGCATTTTCTGCAGTTTTTTTTTTTTTTTTTGGGTTTGTTGACATGCAACTGCTTTTTTTTCTGTGATTGCTGATATTGAATGTTATATTACATGCTGCAGACAATACTGCGCTGACATATTGCGCATATTTTCTGCAGCATGTAATTTTTGTTTTGTTTGCGGCCATTCCACTATTTTACACCGGTTTCAAGCAGGTTTTATTGTGTGTTCCGTCCTAAAAAAAATTTTCACAGTGCCATTTATTGAAACTTTTTGGTCTGTGCAATTTTTTCTAACATTTTTTTTTTTTTTTCAGCTTCCTAGCTACTGGTGAATCGATGACTTCGCTCCATTACCAATTCCGGCTGGGCATTTCCACTATTTCAGGAATAGTGAAGGAGACATGTCGGGCTATTTGGACCACTTTACAGCCAGAGTATATCCCCCAACCATCCATGGAAATCTGGTTGAGAAGTGCCGAACAGTTTCAGCAATTTTGCAATTTCCCAAATTGTGTGGGTGCAGTTGACGGGAAACATATAAGGATTGCGAAACCGGCAGGAACAGGATCGGAGTACTATAATTACAAGAAGTATTTCTCCATCGTTCTTATGGCTATTGCAGATGCCAACTGCAAGTTCCTTGCCGTGGACATAGGAGCGTATGGACGGTCCAACGATTCGCAAGTTTTTAAAAACTCTCCAATGGGTCGTTGCCTGTATGGAGAGACATACGATTTCCCATCAGCCAGACCACTGCCAGGAACAAGTGAACCAGCCATGGAATATGTTTGTGTAGGTGATGAAGCCTTTCAACTGTCGCCGCACCTACTGAAACCGTATAGTAGCCGGAACTTAACCCGTACCAAGCGGGTATTTAATTACCGGCTTACTAGGGCACGAAGAGTAGTAGAGTGTTCTTTCGGTATATTGACGGCGAAGTGGCGAGTTCTACTGACGGCAATCAAACTGAAAACCACAACTATAGACGAGGTTGTTAAAGCCTGTGTGGTGCTCCACAACTTTGTCCTTTCAAAGGAGCCCATTTCCTTGGATGACGAAGAGTTGGAGACAACCTTGTGGGACTACCGCAGCAGCTCGGTTCGCTCCACAGGTTCTGTTACAAGGATGAGGGACCAGTATGCTGATTATTTTGTGTCACCTGTCGGGCGGATCCCATGGCAAGACATAATTGTGTAACCTGTTTTACATGTGTTTGGTTTATGTAAAAAATGTGTTTCTACCCAAAAAAAAAAAGGCCCAAAAGCGTGGTTTTCTTGCTAGTAAAACCAATATGTTATACCTTTCACACGTCTGGTGTTTGTTTTTATTTTACCTTTTTTATTTATATTACCTTAATAAATCCACACACACACAAAGACTAGAATTTAAATCAGAGAAAATTTTATTTTAACTCTTTTTTTTTTTTAATAATTTTTTTTTTGCCAAAAAAATAGATATTTTTTATTTTCCAATTTTTTTTTTGAAAAATTTGCACATTTTTTTAAATAATATTTACATTAACATTTAAAAAACTACAAGTCTTCAAAGTGTGGGGTGGAGATACGAGGGGAGGAGGGGCAGGAAGGTTGGACCACGTCGATAGGTGGGGAAACCCTACTTGTTTGGGGTGCAGTGGAAGGGGGGGTAAAACCAGTAGGCTGACAAGAGGGGGGTGGTGTTGGGGTAGGGGGAATACTTACTGGGGAAGGTAAGCTGGGCAAGGAAGAAAACAGTGGGGAAGGAATTTGGTTTGGGGGCCGGGATAGGTATGGGGACTGGGTTGGGTGTTGGGACTGGGTTGGGTAGTGTGACTGGGTTGGGTAGTGGGACTGGGTTGGGTAGTGGGACTGGGTTGGGTAGTGGGACTGGGTTGGGTAGTGGGACTGGGTTGGGTAGTGGGACTGGGTTGGGTAGTGGGACTGGGTTGGGTAGTGGGACTGGGTTTGGTAATGGGGCTGGCGTGGGGTTTGTGGCTGGGTTTGGTAATGGTGCTGGTGTGGGGATTGGGGCTGGGTTTGGTAATGTGGCTGGTGTGGGGATTGGGGCTGGGTTTGGTAATGGGGCTGGTGTGGGTATTGGGGCTGGGTTTGGTAATGGGGGGTATGGTGTGGAAATGGGGCCTGGGGTGGGGCATGGTGTGGAAATGGGGCCTGGGGTGGGATTGTAGTGGATGTGTGGGTAGATTCGGGTTCATTAAGAGCCTTCATTAGAGCATTATGGCAGGTATTCACTACCCGCATCTGTTGCTGAAGAGAAAGCTTCTCCATTCTCCTGAGCATGGATTGAAAAAAAAGATTGGCCGGAGACTGACTTACATCTGAATGCAGCCTATCCAAGTGACTGCTGGTTTCATGGCTTGTTTCACTGATGCGTGATTGCACCATGTTGAAACCAGCAGTCACTTGCTATCCCAACATTTTGAAAGAGCTTTGGAAGGATGCATTCAGATGTAAGAACTCAGGAGCATAGCTCTTTTCCTGACCCCTCTGTCGCTGCCGCCACGAACCTAATGGTGGTCTCGAGGTGGCAGGATCAGAGGGGTGGGGTAAAGGAAACGCTATCTGTTCAGCATCAGATGCAAGCAATGAAGGCTGCAATAATGCTCCAATGCTTGGGGCAGATGAGGTGGAGGGGACAGAGGGGTCAGAGGAGGGGTCAGTGGTGTGGGGCCTACCGACGTGGCCCTCAGTGGCGGACTCAGGAGGGATCGCTCCAGAGGGTGCAGAGGAAGATGCAGGTCCCCGGTGGCTGGAGAAGGTGCTGTGAAAGAAAAAACAAAAGAAATTAATATATTGATATGAAAAAGCCCTGACTGAAACCAAACTAAGTTAGACAGGTTAACATGGTTATTAGTGGGCTGTAGAATACTTACACTCTGCTCAGCATGGTTCGCCTCAGGAAGGAGAGGGCCGGGCCATATTTATACCTGCTCCTCTTCCTTCCTGCTGAGCCACTCGGGGCCTGCATCTCCTCGTTAAATTCCCTCTTAAAGCGATCCCTCAGTGATCGCCACCGCTTCCTAACCTTTCCACCTGTGAAGACAAGAATGAAAAGAAAAAAAAAATTGGTAAATGCAATACATTACAGTCAGCTCAAAACATCACTGAAAAGTGAATACTTACATAGTTTGCTCTGCTGCTGTGGATGAAGGTCCTCCGACCTTGGAAAGATGTTACGACACACTTCGTCCCAGAGCCGACGGGTGACACCGGTATCGGCATGGCTGCGGTGAGCCATGTTCCACAGCGGCTCCCGCTCGCGAACCTCCTCGATGAGACTGTCAATCTCTATTTCCTCATCGAACTCCTCTGCGGGAGCACGCTGTGAAGCCTGTGCAAAAAAAGAAGAAGAAAAACAAACAAATTAGTACACTGAAACACTAAAGTACCAATAGAATTCCCCTCCAAAAAAAACAACTCACTGATGGCCAACCGCGGTGACGATTCCGCCGACTCTGGGAGCGTCTGGGAGGACCTTCATGATTTGCTGACTGGTCAGCAACAGCAGCAGCAGCAGGAGACTGAAATAAAGGAAACAAATTCTCTGTAATGTAGGCATGTTTTCGGTGTTTAGTTATGTATGAAAATCTGTTTTGTGTATGGTGCAGTGTGATGTGTGAAGCAACTGTTTCACCACTACTTACACTTGGTTCCTCCTCCACTTGCATCTCTCCACCCGTCTCGCCCCCTTCTGACAGCTCCTCATCTGATTCAGCTTCCTGTTTAAACATAATTTATGCATGTAGTGATCAACAAAAACGTAAATTAAAAAACAAAAAAGAGGACATTGTTGATGTACAAAGGCCGGTGGCTGTGGTCCTGGTGGGATAGCCGGTGGCTGTGGTCCTGGTGGCTCTGTAAGTTAAAAAGACACTTGCAATCTGCTCTACACATTGCAGTAGCAGATTTGGGGTCTTCAAAACTTACTTTTAAAGAATAGAAAATGTGGTCCTGGTGGATAGCCGGTGGCTGTGGTCCTGGTGGGATAGCCGGTGGCTGTGGTCCTGGTGGGATAGCCGGTGGCTGTGGTCCTGGTGGCTCTGTAAGTTAAAAAGACACTTGCAATCTGCTCTACACATTGCAGTAGCAGATTTGGGGTCTTCAAAACATACTTTTAAAGAATAGAAAATGTGGTCCTGGTGGATAGCCGGTGGCTGTGGTCCTGGTGGGATAGCCGGTGGCTGTGGTCCTGGTGGGATAGCCGATGGCTGTGGTCCTGGTGGGATAGCCGGTGGCTGTGGTCCTGGTGGCTCTGTAAGTTAAAAAGACACTTGCAATCTGCTCTACACATTGCAGTAGCAGATTTGGGGTCTTCAAAGCTTACTTTTAAAGAATAGAAAATGTGGTCCTGGTGGATAGCCGGTGGCTGTGGTCCTGGTGGGATAGCCGGTGGCTGTGGTCCTGGTGGGATAGCCGGTGGCTGTGGTCCTAGTGGGATAGCCGGTGGCTGTGGTCCTGTGTGATGGCCGGTGGCTGTGGTCCCTGGTGTACCTGTAAGTATAATGAATTTATATTTAGACCACCCCCTGAACTAGGTAATGTTTAACGATAACCACCCTGCTAAAATGATGTGATAAATGTTCATGAAGGTGAACACCCAAACCCAAAAACAGGTGCACCTAACCATTTCCATGTAAAAAAAAAAAAAAATAAATTGAAATGTGAACCGACCATGTAAAAATATTTTTAACACATTTTATTTTAAAAAATCACCTCCCCCAAAAAACCTTTAAAGTATAACCTTTATTAAAAAATGAGATGTCAACCAATTCTGTATTGCATGTGTAACCATTGGTACATACACGTTTTAAATTTACCTTTCTGAAATGATACTACGGACATTTTTTTTTAACAAACATTTTATTATTCTTTTTTTCCAATTTTTTTTTTTTTTTCTTCACGTCACAATTGGGAGCTGAAATGCTCTTTATTTTAAATACAAGTACGGTACATCAACTGCGAATGGTTTCAACAGAAAATCAACAGTTTTAAATAGAAAAAAAAAACAAAAAAAAAGAACACACTCACACATTCAAACCACAAAGACTAGACTTTGCAAAAATACTTCCGATCAAAAAAAAAAATAAAAATTTAAAAAAATAAATAAAATAAAAAAAGAAAAATACACACATTTAAACCACATGCTGCACAGACCACTATACTTAGTAAATACATCAGAAAAAGGCAATTAACCCATTAGGTATGGACAAATGCACATGCAATCAACAAGATGCGCACAAACATGCCTGATATGTGTCCACGTTCAGGATTGCATCAGGATTTGGTCAGGATTTTCCATCAGTATTTGTAATCCAAAACAAGGAGTGGAACAATTAGAGGAAAAGTATAATAGAAACATATGCACCACTTCTGCATTTATCACCCACACAAATACTGATGAAAAATCCTGACCAAATCCTGATGCAATCCTGAACGTGGACACATACCCTCCCACATGAACAGGCATAAGATTGGCAAAGGCATAATAAGGTGCAGGCACATGAAGACATACTTACAAAAGCACACAGCCATACAAAAATACACACACACACACAAGCACATAAGCTTTATGCAAATACACATATGTACAACAAAGGCAGAAAGGTGGACCCAATCAGAAGACGCATACGCACACACATACACACACACACACACACACACACACACACGTAAAAAAGGCTGACAATCCTCTGGCTGGAGCTGCATGTCTTCACAGTGGCTGGCATCAGGGTGGATCTGGACTCTAGCATGGCACTGGCTGGTGCAGGACGATGGCAGGCCTCTGGTTCTCTTCAGGTTTTAAGCTCTTGCTGTAGTCAGTACCTCATACACACACAAATGCACAGGCACACAGATGCACACAAAAATTGCAATACTCACACTGGCTCTATGGTGGCTGGAGTCTTGTGGCCGGCTTGCTGGAGTCTTGTGGCTGGCTCCTGTGGCTGGCTCCTGTGGCTGGCTGGGGTCTTGTGGCTGGCTAGGGTCTTGTGGCTGGCTAGGGTCTTCTGGCTGGCTGGCTCTTGCTGGCAGTCTTCTCGCTTGGTCTTCTTGCTGGCATATGTGGGGTTGAAGGCCCAGGCCAGGTTTATATAGATTTGGGGGTGTCTGGCCAATTGGCAACAAAATCCTTCTTCTGAGCATGCTCAGTGTAAAAAAAACGTATTGCAGCGCTGCATTGCGTCGTACGACGTGTCCCGACGCATCCGTCGCTCATAGGCTTCCATTGTAGCCAACGACGCATGCCGAAGGATGCGTCGCGACACGTTTTTTAGGCGGAGACAAAAAACGTTACAATCAACGTTTTTTGCCGACGACGTGTCACCAAATTTCGACGCATACGTCGTACGACGGACACGACGTATGCCAATCCGTCGCAATACGTCGCCAATACAAGTCTATGGGGAAAAAAACGCATCCTGCAAAAACTTTTGCTGGATGCGTTTTTTATGAAAAAAGACGATTTGCGACGTAATGCAGTTAACGCTAGTGTGAAAGTAGCCTTAGCCCTAGCGCACGTGGTACAAGCTGACACGTATGAGACCACGTCCTGTCGGATCTTGGGCCACCAAAACCGACGTGACACCAACTCCAAGGTACCTCTAACCCCTGGGTGGCCAGCCAGGACAGTATCATGATGCTCCGCTAAAACCTTTAGGCGGAGATGAAGCGGTACAAAAGATTTGTTGACAGGAAGCTCAGATGGTACCTCCTCCTGAGCCTCGGCAATCTCAGCCTCAACCTCGGTAGTGAGAGCTGAAACCACAACACCCTTTTGGAGGATGGGTACTGGATCCTCCTGAGGTTCTCCCCCCGGAAAACACCTGGACAGAGCATCCGCCTTAGTGTTTTTAGACCCCGGTCTGTAAGTGACCACAAAATTGAACCGCGTGATAAACAATGCCCAGCGAGCCTGCCTGGGGGACAGACGCTTGGCTGACTCCAAATACAGCAGATTCTTATGATCGGTAATAACAGTAACCTGATGTACAGACCCCTCCAAGAAGTGTCGCCATTCCTCAAAGGCCAACTTAATTGCCAACAACTCCCTGTTGCCGATATCGTAGTTACGTTCGGCGGACGACAGTTTCTTGGAGAAATAGGAGCACGGACGTAAACCACTCAAAGATGAGCCTTGAGATAGTACCGCCCCCACACCAACCTCAGACGCATCGACTTCCACAACAAAGGGTTTAGATACGTCTGGCTGCACAAGAATGGGGGCTGAAACAAAACTGTTCTTAAGAAATTTAAATGCGCGCACAGCAGCCTCAGGCCAAATGGAGAAATTGGTACCCTTTTTAGTCATGTCAGTTAGCGGTTTAGCAATGATGGAAAAATCCTTGATAAATTTCCTATAGTAGTTAGAAAACCCAAGGAACCGGTGAAGTGCTTTCAGGTTATCAGGACGTTCCCAATGCAGCACCGCTTGCACCTTAGCGGCGTCCATTTTAAACCCAGAAGCAGACACAATATAACCCAAGAAAGGCAACTCTTGAACAGAAAATACACATTTCTCAAGTTTAGCATACAGCTTATTCTCTCTGAGAAGCTGTAACACCTGCCTGACATGATCTAAATGAGCATCACGGTCGCAAGAATATATGAGAATGTCATCTAGATACACGATAACGAATTTCCCCAAAACATGCGAGAACACATCATTGATGAAATGTTGGAACACTGCAGGTGCGTTAGTCAACCCAAACGGCATCACCAAATTTTCAAAATGACCCTCAGGGGTATTAAAAGCCATCTTCCACTCATCACCTTGACGGACTCTTATGAGGTTGTACGCCCCCCTGAGGTCAAGCTTGGTAAACCACTTAGCACCTGCAACCTGGTTGAACAAATCTGGTATCAGAGGCATAGGGTATGGATCACGAACCGTAATCTGGTTCAACTCCCTGAAATCCAAACACGGGCGTAATCCGCCATCTTTCTTCTTCACAAAGAAGAACTCTGCTGCCACCGGCGAAGATGACGGCCTGATGTGCCCTTTGCTCAAGCTTTCAGCAATGTAATCTTTTAACGCTTGTCTCTCCAGACCGGAGATGTTAAACATCCTAGCTTTAGGCAATTTGGCCCCTGGTTTAAACCTGATAGAACAGTCATAAGGACGATGTGGCGGCAACTCTGAACAACCCTTCTCAGAGAACACATCCAAAAAATCCAGAAGTGACTCCGGAACGCTTGAAGTCACCGCAGCCACACATGTGGCCAGGCAATTCTCCAGGCAGAACTCGCTCCACCGAATTATGTCCTGAGTTTTCCAGTCAATTACCGGGTTGTGCATAGACAACCAAGGAAAACCCAAAACCACCTGAGCAGGAAGATTCCTGAGCACCTTACATGTAACCCGCTCGGAATGTAGAACTCCTATGTGGAGTTTCACCTCAGCCACAAATTCAGTTATCTCCCCCTGAGAGAGAGGAGCAGCATTGATGGTGACCACGCGGATAGGATGAGACAGTTTTTCAATCCTAAAACCTGCTGTGCGTGCAAACTCCTCATCAATGAGATTTGTGGCTGAACCACTATCCACAAAAACAGTAATTGGCAGCTCACTGCCAGCAATAAAAACCTTAGCAGGGAGCATGCATTGAGAAACCACCATGGAGGATATACATAAGCTCAGATTGGTCTCCTCCACACCCTCTGAGCTTAGAAGTTTTCCGCCATTGCGTTTTTCTTAGACAGCAGAGGACAGATGTTAATAAAATGACCAGTTTTACCACAGTAAAAACAGGCTCCCTGCTTCCTGAGCTCAGGGGCTTGACGCTTGACATGTGACACCCCTGCGACTTGCATAGGCTCCGTGGGCGCATCTGCAGCAACCTCACGTGAACCTAAGCCCTCTCCCATAGGCGGTGTTTTATGCTCCCCCTGACGCAAACGGCGATCTATGCGGGAAAACCAGACTCATGGCGGAATCTAGAGAAGCAGGAGTCTCGTACATCAGAAGGGCTTTTTTAACCCTTCCAGAAATTCCTTGTATAAACTGACTCCGCAATGCTGGATCATTCCATTGAGTATCGATCGCCCAGCGACGAAATTCAGAACAGTAATCCTCTGCAACTCGCTCCCCCTGGCGAATAGAGTGTATCTTAGATTCTGCTAGAGCCATTCTGTCAGGTTCATCGTAGATTTTCCCAAGAGAAGAAAAAAAACTCACCACAGAGTCAAATGCAACAGAATCAGACGGCAAAGAAAACGCCCATGCTTGGGGATCCCCGCTTAACAATGACAACAGCAGGCCCACACGCTGAGCCTCATTACCCGAGGAGATCGGGCGCATACGGAAATATAGTTTGCAAGCTTCACGAAAAGAAACAAATTTACTGCGTTCCCCAGTAAATCTTTCAGGCAAAGGAAATTTAGGCTCAGCAACTCCTCCTGTCGCTCCAGCCTGAACATTAGATACTGCTAGTCCCTGTTGCTGCACTGCCCCCCTCAACTCAGTGACCTGTAGGGACTGCGCCTCCAACTGGCGGGTTATGGAAGTCATGGGATCCATGACAAAACACAAAAAAAAGAAACCCCTTTCTTTTTGTTGTTGGGCCGATTATAATGTCAAGGAGAGACTAGGTGAGCAAGAGCTAATAACCCGGGCCCCTGCAGTTTCCCTCAGACTAGGGAAATCCTGACTGACCCTCTACCTGGAGTTTACACTGATGGTGTGCATGTCCAGGCCTCGAACCTCACCCTGACTCCTATTTTAACCCTAGGCTGATACCTCCACCCAGTGAAGAGGTAATATTCCAATACCCACAGTTAGCAGAGACAAGGATAAGGGAAAATATACACCACGCCGCAGTCACTCAGGAATACACTATAAATGTGCAGGGCAAAATAAATACAAATATAGGAAGGAGTAAATAAGACAGAGGAAAATACACCACCAGCAACGAATCTCCAACAACCAGCTCTCCACTCCAGACCGAGATAACAACGCACAAGACAGAAGCTATAATCGGCGACGCCCAATGAACAGGAGAACTATTTAAAGGCCATGGGAATGGCCCAGCTTCCAATCCGAGGATTACGTAAATTAACCCCAGAACAGCTAGATAAAATCTAGCAGACGCCAATGAGCAAATAGTGGTCAAAAGTGGAATTACCGCTGTCTGTAGGACGACCTGGTCTGAACAGCGTCCGACATGACAAACATACGGCTTGAACATTTTAATTGTAACAGATTTCCGTTAAAGGGTAATTCTCATGTTCATGGTCAGCAGGCAGGAACTATCTGTTGTGAAGGAGAGCCAATTCATCGAGCAGTTTCTGGTGAGTGATATTTTTCTGAAGAGAAAAACCCTTTAATGACACTCTACTGGTACAAATCTACAACTTCAACAACAATGTGGACCCATATATACAGACCCCCTTTTAATTTTGGATGCCTACAAATGTTACCCTTCTAGCGTTGAATTCAGTCAGCATCATAATTTAAGCGAACATGTGCCCCCAAAACACAGGGTTTTTTTTAACAATATATTGCTTTGGAATTTCTCCCAAGATCATCAACTAGACAGCTCTCAGGACTTTGAAACTTATCACTAAAACATCCGATGGTAAGTTTAAAGCAAACCTGTGAGCAGGATTTTGCCAGGTAAACTACAGACACTGTCATGTTGATGCCGTTATACTGATTAAAATGATGCCTCCTGTGAAAAAATTTGTCTTGTGGTTCTTGTGCAATTAGTGTTAGACGTTTTCAGTTAATGATATGCTCGTGCTCAGGGATGGGACTGTAGGCAGAGTCTTATCTTTCTGTTCTAAGCCAGAAAACCCAAGGAGGCCGCTCCTGAGCTAATATTAGATTAAAACTGCTAACACTGATTACACAAGAACCACAAGCCGGATTTCTTCACAGCAGGTATCATTTTAACCAGTGTAACAGTGCTAATCTGACAATGCCTGTAATTTACTTAGCAAAATCCTGCTGACGGGTTCAATTTAAAGTCCAAAATACACATTAGAGAGCTGTTTGATGAAAGATTGTTCACCCAACAGCTATTTATCCTGTTCTTGTGTCCTCTATGAGGGAGCCACTGCCAGAATATCTGATGACAGCTTATTTTCCTCCTGAACAAAAAGATCAGCCATTGAAATTTAACCGGCTTGATCCCTCTGTCCCCATACACATTAGATAGTTGTTCATTCTCTCCAAAAATGGCAGGTTAGACTGATTTATCTAAAGTTTATGAGGTCCTTAAGTTGTAAGGTAAAACCATTCAGGCTCAACATGTACAGTGGCATGTAAAAGTTTTGGCACCCTTTGCTTAAAATTACTGTTATTGTGAACAGTTAAGGAAGTTGAAGATAAAATTATCAAAAGGCCTAAGGTTAAAGATGACATATTTCCTTGGAATCTTAAGCACAAAAAAACTCTCTATTTAAATTGTTTCATTTTAAAAATTACAAAAAGGAAAATGGGCTGATACAAAAGTTTTGGCACCCTTGGAGATTTGTGTGTTTAGATAACGTTGACTAGGGTTATAGAGCTCAATTAGCCTCTTAGGGTTATTGCTTGTTCACTATCACCTCTAGGAAAGGCCAGGTGATGCAAATTTCCCAGCTTTGAAAAAATTTAGCCTCCTCTAACCTTGTGCCAAAAAACTTCTAAAAAAAACTTGGGGTGCGCATTGTTTGGATCTGGTGACGCCATTAAGGTACAGGAACTCCTATAAATCTCCCCCTCACTACTCCTTTGTTTTTATATATAGCTTTTTGTACACTCGGCACTTTGGTTTTTCTGCCACATGATTGCACATTGCACTTTTTTGTATGGCCATAATAATTGCTTATATCGTGGGTTATATATACATTTTTTAACCCCATAGTTTCTGGTGTTACACGCCTACATTATATTTTTATATCCTATAATTTATTTATTTATTTATTTATTTTTTTAAGCACCTGTGGCACACACTATTTTTTATTGGTTTTCAGTAGGAGTCCTGAGATTAACCCTTCCTTTTATGGTGTACCTCATACCCATTTAGGTTTTTATATATACTGGTGATTTTATGTATGTTACTCATTATATGCTTTTTATACCTTCCAAACATGTGCACATATAATATGTTGTTACCATTACAAATAAAGTAATATTTTGATAATACGTATATCACTAATTTCTTGGAATTAGGTCTACAGCTCTGGTGGTTGGTTTCTACTGTTCATGCGAGTGGTTCCCACTAACTTTATTTGTTTTCACTGGGATTCACTAAATAATTTTTAACACATATATATTAAATTGGTATAGAAATTAATTGCCCCTTTTAAGTGTTAACAAATTCTTTGCCAAAAAACTTCTAAGCAGCTGTTTAGCACTCTGGAAATGAAAATTGTGGAGGCCCACAAAGCAGGAGAAGGCTATAAAAAGATAGCAAAGCATTCTTAAGTGGCCCTTTCCTTAGTTTGAAATTTAAGAAATGGCAGTTAACAGGAACAGTGGAGGTCAAAATAACGACTGGAAGACCAAGCAAAATTTCAGTGACAGCTGCTCATAGGATTGATAGAGAGGCAAATCGGAACCGCCGCTTGGTTGCAAAAAAACCTGCAGAAATATTTAGCAGACTCTGAAATTGTGGTACTGTACATTGTTCTACCATTCAAAGCCACCTGCACAAATATGGTCTTCATGGAAGAGTCATCAGAAGAAAACCTTTCCTGTGTCCTCATCATAAAATTCAGTGTCAAAATTCACAATAAACTACCTCAAAAGGTGCAAGCTGAAGGTTTTACAATGTGACAGTGCCCTGATCTGAAAAACAATGAAAATCTGTCACAATGTAACAGTCCGCTAATTGGATCATTATTGAAAACATGCAGCTACACCTCAAAATAGCAGTGCATGCAAGACAACTCAGGAATCTCACAGAACTAGAAACATTTTCCAAGGAATAATGGATGAAAATCCCTCAAACAAGAATTGAAAGACTCATGGCTGGCTATAAAAAGCGCTTTTAAGCTGTGATACTGTCAAGGTGAAAATATATTTTCTTATATACCTTTTGTACTTTTATATATCTTATACTGTGAAACAATAAGTTTTTCCTATCTGCTAGCAAATGCAAATGTAATTGTATCTAAAGATGGCTGCCAGTGTTCATTCTTCACTTCAGTTTAGAATCTGAAGGGTTAAGTTTCATTTCTCCTGAAAAGATAACTCAGGAATGTGAAGAAAGAAGTAACCACCGGGAGACGTTCTGACGAATCGGAGAGACTGGACACTAGATGTATACTGCATAAACCCCGCCTATTGCATTCCTTTTTAGTACTGTGTATTGTAAAATAAACTCAGTTGCTGTGACGGTTACACACATGTGTGTGGATGCACGAGCATGCACTGAGATTGAACCAGCTACCTGTCTGACTCATTCTTACCCGGTACCACATGCTTATAGTTTAATTTGGAATGACTGGTGAATGAGGGTATATTGTTGTTAACGACCCCGACAATTTGGCGCGACCAACGTGGGGCGTGGCCAGCGACCCGAGACCCCCTGGACCCATGCCTGGATGTCTGTGGATGATACCCGTAGTGGCTGACCTCGAGGACTGATCACCCTCCGAACACGGTAAGTGGCGATCATATACACTGTATGTGTCACACTTGCTAGTGTCTCAGCCGTTATTGGTTTGTCTGTGGTCTCCTTGGGTCCGGGAGGTGACCGGTCGAGTGGTGAGATCGAACGTGATCCTGTGCCACGCTCTGAACCAGCAACTGAGAGACGTCGCATCCTGCGCATCCTCATGTACACCACACCTCCTCCACCGGTCATTGTACTCCGTTCAACCACCCTACCCGTGACTATTGTCTAGTAGTGAAGTGGAGTGATAAATTGGGCAAGTTGTAGATTGTGGGGCAGCTTAGAGAAAGGGATAGGAGACGCAGCCTCTGTGATATTGTACTAACCGGTAATTAAGACGTCCCAAGTGGGGGACCACCAGAATTTTGAGTACAAATAGGTAATTAAGACGCCCCGTATGGAGCCACCAGAAATAGGTAATTAAGACGTCCCGGAACGGGACCACCAGAAACAGGTAATTAAGACGCTCCGTACGGGACCACCAGAATTTTTGTGGAGGGCTCTCACTAGGAGACCGCCTCCCAACGGTTTGGAATATCGTGGTAGGATAGTCTGTTAATCACTGTTGTTCTAGTTTAGGGACAGGAAATATTGAGCGCGAGGCTCTTTTCCTTATACGTTGAGCGAGAGGCTCCGTGTTTTTAGAACAAAGTGTTGATATCGCTACCAGTGGTTTACTGCAGAAAACCATAGTATTCTGTAAGAGTCATGCTGCGTATCTTAAAGCAGAAGAAGTCCGTGCCCCACAAGTTAGATGAGGATGCTGTGGAAGTCAAGACAATAGTAGAGTCACGGGAGGGCAAGAGGCAGTCAAGAAGCTTATCTGCGAGTTGCGCAAGGCTTAAAGAACAAAGGATGAAAAGTGGTTGCTGGAGAGGGAGGGTCAGAGAATGCAGAGCCCGTGTTTGGTTATAAAATGCCTTTGAACTGTGATCTTACAGATTGTAAAATGGCCGCCGTGCCACTGATGATGAAAATGCAGTCCCAGCCATCGCCCTGTAATGGCGGCGGGATGAGCTTTCCAGAAGCGTAGGTGTGTCCTGTTTGTGTTGTGCAGAATCCAACCTGGGTGGAGACCTGCCGCGTGTGCGCATACGGGCCGTCCTTGGGGCTCCGCCCAGACCACGGAGGATCATAGGAAAGTTTTGTAGAAATTAAGTCTGAAAACTGCTGCAATTTGTGACTGTGTAGAAGATACAGAGCCTTGTATCAGTGCTGTGTAGTAGAGGGGAGGAGGGAGCGGACCGCTGTGAGATTTCTCCTCTTTCCTCATCTGTGCTACGAACTTAGAGAAAGGGGGGCAAAGAGCTGGGCTTTTGTATTCTCCCTTGTGCGCTGTGGAATGCAGTGATTTTTCTTATCTCCGTGTTACTAGATGGGAGGGGGTGAGTGAATCCCTGCGCAACCTGCTTGAAATTTCTCCCCTCGGTGCTGTGGGCTAGAGGGAAGGGGGGCCATGTATTGCATTCTAAGTTTTCTCTGTCCTTGGTTTAGTACACGCTGAGAGATTTATGTTTAAAGCAATAAGTACTGTATGAAATTGGAAGTGAAATAGACCTGTGCTTAGTCTTAGAGGAAAACTTGTAAGTAATTGAAAGATTGGTAAAAGATTTACCTGCTTATATATAGCAAATTGAAGATCAACAGGGGGGCTCCCTGTTGGATAATATGGTCCCTCCCTAGCTTCGTTATGTCAATTTTCAGATTAAGAGTTTGTTTTAATCGGTGTAAATGGCAGACCCCCCAGCCCGGAAAGGCCCCTACATCTCCTCTTCCCGTGAAACCTTCACACTTACAAGGCCAGACTTTCCAGGAATCTGAAGTTTGGTTCCCCTGTCATTCACGCTACTATATCACACCTCAGGAATCCCAGGTTCTTTTCTCAGTGGGGTATGGGGACATAATTACCCACCAGATAGGAGCTATAGTGAACCCAGCTAATTCTACCCTGTCACATAGAGGTGGTTTGGCCCAACAAATAGCGAAAAAGGGGGGCCAGCCATAGCCCAAGAGTGTCAGGCCTACCTTGCCACTTATGACCCCTTGCATCCAGGAGACGCTATGTCCATCCAAAGAGGGAATTTGCCCTGTGATATTGTGTTTCACACTGCAGGCCCCGTATATGATTACAAGACACCCGAGCACTGCCGTACAGTATTGCAGACTGCCTTGCAGACAGAGCTCACCTATGCAGGACATGCTACAGGTGTGCTGACTCAGCTTCATGGAGACAAACAGAGATCTGTTGTTTATTACAGCGGCCGCCTGGATACGGTGGCAAGAGGAAATCCCTTATGTGTTTGGGCTGTGTTGTATGTCCAGCTGTTGCTACACAAGTATTCAGAGATTGTTTTGGATTACCCACTGATGGTCCACACCCCACACGATGTATATAGTATCCTTAACCAGGTACAACCTAGCCACATGTCCATGGCTGGACAGCTGCGACTTTGGTGTGCTATTCTCATGCCTACTAATGTGACTTTGAAAAGGTGCACTGTCCTGAACCCCGCTACTTTTCTCCTAGTTCCTATGGATCCAAAGGGGGGAGGAGTAGGTGACATGAGCAAGGACACTCTTTTTCTTTTTAGAATGGATCCAGAGGAACAAGATTAGGTTTCCAAACCATATGATTGTCTAGAATTGATGTCTTAGGAAACGGCTGGTCTCTAGTGTGCCCATTCTAATGCTGATTTTGAGCTTTTTGTAGATGGATCCCGTCACCAAGATGACCGAGGATGCTACTGTACCAGATATGCTGTGGTCTCAGAACATGAGGTAATCAAGGCAGAGTCAATGCCAGCTCATATGTCTGCACAAGAAGCAGAGCTCAAGGTGCTTACAGAAGCGTGCAAACTAGCAGAAGGTAAGACTGTAAATATCTACACTGATTCTAGGTATGCTTTTGGCATTGCACACGGTTATGGGCCTATCTGGAGAGCCAGGGCTTTCCTGACAGCAAATAGCCACCCCTTTAAACAGGCTGAGGCAGTCCAGCAACTTATGAATGCACTACAGTTTCCCACCCAAGCAGGCATCATAAAGGTAAAGGCACATACCAAAGGCACTGATGGACGGACAAAGGGTAACGCACTGGCAGACCAGGCTGCCAAGAAAGCAGCAAGCACTCCTGTAGCCTCTCAAGTACATCACCTAGACACCCCAACATCTCCACTTGTGTTGAAAGACATCTTAGCCCGGTTACAAGAACAGGCAAGTAAGGAAGAGAAAAATAGGTGGCAAGAGATAGGGGCTTGCTCTGATACCGTCACTGGACTATGGGGGAGGGGTGAAAAGGTCTGCCTACCACAGGTACTGTACCCAATGATGGCACAGGTTCTGCACGGGAATGTGCACCACTCGAAGACGGCCATGTGTGACACCCTACAGAAACAATGGATTGCCCCCGGGGTTTTCCACCTGCGCAGAAAGGCAGGTACAGAGCTGCATGATATGTGCCACACATAATCAGAGTAGGACAGTGAAAACCCCATCCAAACACACTCCCCGGCCCTTTAACCAATTCCAGAGACTGCAGATTGATTATATTCAGTTACCCAGGGTAGGGACGTATGAGTATGTGTTGGTCTGCATTGATTTATTTTCAGGTTGGCCAGAAGCCTACCCAGTTGCCAAAGCTACGGCTAAGACAACGGCGAAGAAACTGATGGCTGAGATCATATGCAGGTATGGGGTTCCTGAAGTCATTGAAAGCGATCGGGGTTCCCATTTTACTGGAGAGATCATGTCAGAGGTAATGGCAGCACTGGGGGTAAGTCAAGCATTGCATACTCCATCCACAGAGTAGTGGAAGAGTGGAGAGACTAAATGGAACTCTTAAGCTTAAAATCCAGAAGGCAATGGCAGAGACTGGTAAACCATGGACAGAATGCCTTCCTCTGGCTTTGTTTTCAGTAAGATATACCCCAAACAGGAAGACAGGACTGTCACCGTATGAGATTCTGTTTGACAGGAGCCCCAGTCTTGAATGTTTCTTTCCACAACAGTTGCAGCTCAAGTACCAGGACTTGACTAGCTATGTGCAGGCCTTACATGGACACCTTGCCAAAGTGCATTTAACTGTCTTCAGTTCTCTTCCAGACCCAGACAAGGTTCCTGGACACCATCCTTTTGTGCCAGGAGACCTGGTGTATGTGAAAAAGTTTGTGCATAGAGATTGTCTCCAGCCAAGATTTGAAGGACCCCACACAGTGATCCTGGTCACCCCCACTGCAGTAAAACTTGAAGGAAAGAGCACCTGGATTCACGCCTCACATTGTAAAGAAGACCGAACCAGTGTTTAGTCACAGTAGTGACTGAAGGGAAATGTTGCTGTTGTTTTTGATCTTGAGGTTGGGGGCCATCCTCGCCCCTACCTCCTCGGCCCCTATTGTAAATAAGAATTCTGGCCCTACTATTCTCTGGGTAAACCTGACAGCCCCAGTGAATATCTGGCGATTTGATTTCTGTGATGTAGTCAAGTGCCTCGAGACTGGACGGGTGGTAGAGGGAATCACCCAGTTTTATATACGCGTGTTACCAGAAATGACAACAATAATTGCTATTATTGGTCAGATGCTGCCTGGAATACGGGGGATGATTGGGGATATAAACCTAGCGAAGCCATGTTCCCTAAGGATGGGACGGGTAGGAGTCTTCGTGAGAGAATGCATCTAACAGTCCTTCTGCAACCACTTAGGGGCTGTAAATGGGGTAGAAGCTGTCACCCCCTCCTCCTAAATCTTGAAAGCCCCCAATCTGCTGATCTGCAGACGTATGTACTGGGAAGGCATTTTCATTATGTATTTAATAGTGGATACCATGGGAATTTAGGCCATATACAGCTCCAGGATATTAGTTTCAGACCAACCAAGGCCCCTGTTACCAGTACAGTTAAAGCAGGCCCAGGTGAGCGTTCGCAAAATGTAGTTAATGAAGTGATACCCATTCCAGGTCTCAGTTGGCAAGAGGTTTTCTCCATAGAAACACAAACAGCCCCAAGGAAAAACCTATGGTTAGAATGGGTGAGATACAATGTAAGAGTCCAGAATATCTCTGTAGGATGTATTGCTTGTGCTGCTGCGAATACACACCTATACACACATACATTGCTTTTCCCTGATGACAACACCACTGCCTGTGTCATGAATCTGTTGAAAGGTCTGAAGTCCACTGACTGCCCAGATTATGTCCCACTAATTCATAAGGAACCCAGACTAAAGGTCCCAGGAGAAGTAACCGTATTAGCTGACAATTACACCTGCTATAATTCCCACGACACCACAGGTATACCAGTTGAAATCTCCGAGACAGGTTACTGCAAAGAGAACAGTCCTCTAGATACTGATTTGCTAATCAAACATACACAATATATATACGACATTTATTGTTTATGTGGAGATGGTAAGCTCCGTCCTAGGTTGCCTAATGCCTGGCTAGGCCAATGCACCCTTGTTAAACTAGCCATGCAGTTCAAGATTTTACCTTGGGATCCAAAGATACCTGATGAACCTACCAGAAAGAGGAGAAGTCTCGATCAGCTCCACATGAGTTATGAAGAAGATCCACTAGTATATATTGATGCCATTGGAGTGCCAAGGGGGGTGTCTGACCAGTTTAAAACCCAGAACCAGATTTATGCCGGCATTGCTTCTATAATCCCACAGGTGCAGATTAATAAAAATGTTGAATGGATCAATTATATATATTACAGAGAACAAAGATTCGTTAATCATAGCTGTGATGCCTTTCAGGATATAGTTGAGGACTTGGGCCCTAACGCTTGTATGACCCGTGCTGCAACCCGACCTAAGAGAATTACACTGAATCCTGTCCAGATAAGATCACATGTAGTGATATAAGAAGATGACACAGGATTGTGGTTGGCGGATAGTGGGGACATTAACTTTTAGGAGTAGGCTGACAGTAATCCTTTTGGGAAGGAGCTGTAGACCAGCATGTCATGTCACGCCCCCACCACCAGAGAACCAACCACATCAGGTAGGGTAAGACAGATACAGGAGTATTATCCCTGGAGGCCCTCTGACTAGCTAGCTACGCAAAACAATTGGCTGACCCTGAGAACCAACCTTTCTCATTCTACAGACAAATAATGATTATATGATGGACGTATAAGTGCACCTAGGCAGGCCTAGGTAGTTAGTGAGCACAAAAACAGGTGACGTGCTAGGACGCAAATTAAGATTTTCTACAGCTGTGACAAAGGAGAGAGTGTAGAGCTATACTTTGGACGGTTACAGCTGAAATAGGAAGACATGGAGTACAGTCCCATAAACCCACTTGATGTTAAAGTATTGGTAAATACATTCATTGACGGTACGAAATATAGACAGCCAGATCTGAATGGCGAAATGTAGATCCGAAAGACCTGAAGGTTTCTAAAGAAGTTGAACAAATTAGGACAATAAAACGACGTGTCATGTATGCTGGAGCAGACACATTTTTCTTCTCCAGTTGGTTAGGTGGGATCGAGGGATTCCTTCAATAAGTTTGTTTGGTACTGATTGCCCTCCTTATAGTTGGATCGATAATTCTCTATTGTGTTATTCCCTTGTATAAAAAGGTTATTGCCAAAGCAACTCCGACTGGCACCTTTCTCAATCAAGAAATAGATCCACCAGAGTACAATGGTACTGATCCAGGGGAGATCCCGAAGTATATTTCTCTCAAGAGAATAGACAAAACCCCCCATTCTCAGATGATGCCAAGAGATTTAGTTTAGGGACAGTGGGAGAACTCCATGTGAGGTTAGTGAAGGGTTCAGCTGCCTGGAGGCCTCTCGCTAGGGGAGAGCTTCTGAGGTGTCTGGATGAAGAAATCCACCTCCCCTTTTCCCATCACATGGAAAGTCTCAAAGGATCTTTCTGGAAGGGATAAACTTAGTGTTTAGGGGGGATTGTCAAGGTGAAAATATATTTTCTTATATACCTTTTGTACTTTTATATATCTTATACTGTGAAACAATAAGTTTTTCCTATCTGCTAGCAAATGTAATTGTATCTAAAGATGGCTGCCAGTGTTCATTCTTCACTTCAGTTTAGAATCTGAAGGGTTAAGTTTCATTTCTCCTGAAAAGATAACTCAGGAATGTGAAGAAAGAAGTAACCACCGGGAGACGTTCTGACAAATCGGAGAGAGAGAGACTGGACACTAGATGTATACTGCATAAACCCCGCCTATTGCATTCCTTTTTAGTACTGTGTATTGTAAAATAAACTCAGTTGCTGTGACGGTTACACACGTGTGTGGATGCACGAGCATGCACTGAGATTGAACCAGCTACCTGTCTGACTCATTCTTACCCGGTACCACATGCTTATAGTTTAATTTGGAATGACTGGTGAATGAGGGTATATTGTCGTTAACGACCCTGACAATACTTTCAAAAGGGGGTACTGACCATGCAGGGTGCCCAAACCTTTGAATCGGCCCATTTTCCTTTTTGTAATTTTTTTTTATGTAAAAGATGACAATTATTTTTTTTTTTGCTAAAAATACAAATTGTGTCACCTTTAACTTTAAAATAAAACCACAGCCCTAAATATAACATTGTTTAGGGAAAGGGGAGGATCCATGGCGGAATTTATTTTTAAAACAAATAAATTTTAATTAATTTTATTAAAATGATATAAAAATGCAAGCAGGCTGAACAAAAAGTGACAAGTACATATTAGTGGCATGATGAATATAAACTGTTTAGAGTCATCATCACAAGCAACAAAAATGTGTAATGAAGTGACCAAAAATATCATAGCCTTGGATTCTTCCCTTCAGGATCCAAACTTGGGTAAATCAATAGCTTTCACTTGTAAAGTGCATGGCCTTATAATAGAAAGCCTTGAAGATACTCATTGCATTGCACTGCTGAAGCAAAAGGAGTCTAAAGGAGTGCAAGGAAGAAAAAAGTCCAGCCCAAATAGGTTGATATACTCATTTTAATAAAATGAATTAACATTTATTTGTTTTAAAAATACTTTCCACAATGGATCCTCTTTTCCCTAAGCAATGTTATAGTTAGGGCTGTGGTGTTACTGTATTGCTATTTAGAGGAAATTCTTGCCTCAAAAAGTTATTTAAGACTGTGTCTCAAATCTTTAACTTTAAGCCTTTTAGATTTCGTTTCTTCTTAACAGGGATGATTGCATAGCTTTGTACACTGTGTTCCAAATTATTATGCAAATTGGATTTAAGTGTCTTAAAGATTTAATTGTTTTGTTTTTCAAATAAACTCGTGGATGGTACTGTGTCTCAGGGCTCAATGAATCACTGAAATCAATCTTAAACACATGTGATAATTAGTTTTCCAGGTGATTCTAATTAAAGGAAAACTACTCAAAAATGATGTTCCACATTATTATGCAGGTCACAGGTTTCAAGCAATATGGGAAATGAAAAGGATCTCTCTGCTGCGGAAAAGCGTAAATAGTGCAATGCCTTGGACAAGGTATGAAAAAATTAGATATTTCACGAAAACTTAAAGAGTGATCATCATACTCTGATGAGATTTGTGACTGAAACAGAGCACAGACAGAGTTCATGCAAATAAAGGCATAATGAGGAAGTTTTCTGGCAGACAAATGCATTGGATTAAGAGAGCAGCTGCCAAAATACCATTACAAAGCAGCAAACAGTTATTTGAAGCTGCTGGTGCGTCTGCAGTCCCTCGAACCTCAAGGTGTAGGATCTTTCAAAGGCTTGCTGTGGTGCATAAACCTACTATTCGGCCACCCCTAAACAGTGTTCACAAGCAGAAACGGTTGCAGTGGGCCCAGACATACATGAAGACTAATTTCCAAACAGTCTTGTTTACTGATGAGTGTCGAGCAACTCTGGACGGTCCATGTTATGATCTGGTGGCTTAGGAGCAGCATCAGACGTGCTCTGGAGGAGGTGGTACCTGTACTGACCGCAGACCCTGAACTTAACACCGCAACTAGCAGTAGCCGTGGGATGTACCTACCAGTCCTAGACACCTCGACACAGCCGGAGAACTAATTACCCCTATAGATAGAAACGGAAAACTATCTTGCCTCAGAGAAAATCCCCAAAAGATAGACAGCCCCCCACATATATTGACTGTGAGAGGAGAGGGAAAAAACATACGCAGACTGAAAACAGAATTTAGCAAAGGAGGCTAATCTAGCTAAATAGGCAGAATAGGACAGAGTACTATGCGGTCAGTATTAAAAATCACTAGAAAAATCCACCACAGATAATACAAAAATCTCCACACCTAACTAAAGGCATGGAGGGAAAATCTGCTTCTCCAGAGCTTCCAGCTTGACTAAATAAATCCACACTGACAAAGCTGGACAAGAAAAACATAGAAATGCACTGAACAATAAAGTCCACAGTATGTGGACTGCAAAAACCAAGCCAGGACTTATCTTTGATGATTTGAACAGATAAGCAGGAGAATCCAGGAAGAGATGTGAATCCACCCAGGAACAATGGACAACTGGCACTAACCAAAGGATCTGGCCAGACTAAATAGCCCAGTCAGAATTGGTAATAAGTGAAAGCACCTGATGACTGCTGAAATCCAAAGGAGCAGCAGTACCACTTATAACCACCGGAGGGAGCCCAAGAGCAGAACTCATAATATTACCACTTATAACCACTGGAGGGAGCCCAAGAGCAGAATTCACAACAGTACCCCCCCCCTTGAGGCGGGGTCACCGAACCCTCACCAGAGCCCCCAGGCCGATCAGGACGAGCCAAATGAAAAGCACGAACCAAATCAGCCGCATGAACATCGGAGGCAACAACCCAAGAATTATCCTCCTGGCCATAACCCTTCCACTTGACAAGATACTGAAGCCTCCGCCTCGAAAAACGAGAATCCAAAATTTTCTCAACCACATACTCCAACTCCCCATCAACCAACACCAGGGCAGGAGGATCAACAGAGGGAACAACGGGCACCACATATCTCCGCAATAAAGATCTATGGAAAACATTATGGATGGCAAAAGAGGCTGGAAGTGCCAAACGAAAAGACACAGGATTGATAATCTCAGAAATCTTATAAGGACCAATAAACCGAGGCTTGAACTTAGGGGAAGAAACCTTCATAGGAACATGACGGGAAAACAACCAGACCAAATCCCCAACCCGAAGCCGGGGACCAACACACCGACGACGGTTAGCAAAACGTTGAGCCTTCTCCTGAGACAACGTCAAATTGTCTACCACATGAGTCCAAATCTGCTGCAACCTGTCCACCACAGAATCCACACAAGGACAATCAGAAGGCTCAACCTGCCCTGAAGAAAAACGAGGATGGAAACCAAAATTACAAAAGAAGGGCGAAACCAAATTAGCCGAACTAGCCCGATTATTAAGGGCAAACTCGGCCAATGGCAAGAAAGCCACCCAATCATCCTGATCAGCAGACACAAAGCATCTCAAATAAGTTTCCAAAGTCTGATTAGTTCGCTCGGTTTGGCCATTTGTCTGAGGATGAAATGCGGAAGAAAAAGACAAATCAATGCCCATCCTAGCACAAAAGGACCGCCAAAACCTAGAAATAAACTGGGAACCTCTGTCAGACACAATATACTCAGGAATGCCATGTAAACGAACCACATGCTGAAAAAACAACGGGACCAAATCAGAAGAGGAAGGCAACTTAGGCAAGGGCACCAAATGAACCATCTTAGAAAACCGATCACAAACCACCCAGATAACAGACATCTTCTGGGAAACAGGGAGATCTGAAATAAAATCCATAGAAATATGCGTCCAAGGCCTCTCAGGGACCGGCAAAGGCAAAAGCAAGCCACTAGCGCGGGAACAGCAGGGCTTGGCCCGCGCACAAGTCCCACAGGACTGCACAAAAGAACGCACATCCCATGACAAAGAAGGCCACCAAAAGGACCTACCAACCAAATCTCTGGTACCAAAAATACCAGGATGACCAGCCAACACAGAACAATGAACCTCAGAAATCACCTTACTAGTCCATCTATCAGAAACAAACAGTTTCCCCGCTGGACAGCGATCAGGTTTATCAGCCTGAAATTCCTGAAGCACCCGTCGTAAATCAGGGGAGATGGCAGAAAGAATCACCCCTTCCTTGAGAATACCAACCGGCTCAAGGAGTCCAGGAGAATCAGCTCCTAAAGCTCCTAAAGAGGGCATCAGCCTTAACATTCTTAGAACCCGGAAGATACGAGACCACAAAATCAAAACGGGAGAAAAACAAGGACCATTGAGCCTGTCTAGGATTCAACCGCTTGGCAGACTCGAGGTAAATCAGATTCTTATGATCGGTCAAGACCACAACACGATGCTTGGCCCCCTCAAGCCAATGTCGCCACTCCTCAAATGCCCACTTCATAGTCAACAACTCCCGATTGCCGACATCATAATTGCGTTCCGCAGGCGAAAACTTTCGGGAAAAGAAGGCACACGGTTTAATCAAGGAACCATCAGAATTCCTCTGAGACAAAACGGCCCCTGCCCCAATCTCAGAAGCGTCAACCTCTACCTGAAAAGAAAGAGAAACATCCGACTGACGCAACACAGGGGCAGAAGTAAATCGGTGTTTAAGCTCCTGAAAGGCAGAAACAGCCGCAGAGGACCAATTCGTAACATCAGCGCCTTTCTTCATCAAATCGGTCAGGGGTTTAACCACACTGGAGAAGTTGGCAATGAAACGGCGATAAAAATTAGCAAAAAACAAAAATTTCTGAAGGCTCTTCACAGATGTGGGCTGAACCCAATCATGAATGGCCTGAACCTTAACCGGATCCATTTCAATAGACGAAGGAGAAAAAATGAAACCCAAAAAAGAAACCTTCTGAACTCCAAAGAGGCACTTAGACCCCTTCACAAATAAAGCATTATCACGAAGGATCTGAAATACCATTCTGACCTGTTTCACATGAGACTCCCAATCATCGGAAAAAATCAAAATATCATCCAAATATACAATCATGAATTTATCAAGAAAATTCCGAAATATATCATGCATGAAGGACTGAAACACAGATGGAGCATTAGAAAGCCCGAAAGGCATCACAAGGTATTCAAAATGGCCTTCGGGCGTATTAAACGCAGTTTTCCATTCGTGACCCTGTTTAATACGAACAAGATTATACGCCCCTCGAAGGTCAATCTTAGTAAACCAACTAGCCCCCTTAATCCTAGCAAACAAATCAGAAAGCAAAGGTAAAGGGTATTGAAATTTGACCGTGATCATATTCAAGAGGCGATAATCAATACAGGGTCTCAAGGAGCCATCCTTCTTGGCAACAAAAAAAGAATCCCGCTCCCAATGATGACGAAGATAGCCGAATATGCCCTTTCTCCAAGGACTCCTTAACATAACTCCGCATGGCGGTATGTTCTGGCACAGACAGGTTGAAAAGTCGGCCCTTAGGGAACTTACATCCTGGAATCAAGTCAATAGCACAATCACAGTCCCTATGCGGAGGAAGGGAACTGGACTTGGGCTCATCAAACACATACTGGAAATCTGACAAAAACTCAGGAATTTCAGAAGAGGGGGAAGAGGAAACTGACATCAAAGGAACGTCACTATGAACCCCCTGACAACCCCAACAAGTCACAGACATAGATTTCCAATCCAGCACTGGATTATGTACCTGTAACCATGGAAAACCCAGTACAATAACATCATGCAAATTATGCAACACCCGAAAACGACAATCTTCCTGATGTGCTGGCGTCATGCACATGGTTAGCTGTGTCCAAAACTGAGGTTTATTTTTAGCCAAAGGTGTAGCATCAATACCCCACAAAGGAATAGGGGTCTGCAAAGGCTGCAAGGGGAAACCACAACGCTTGGCGAATTCTAAGTCCATCAAGTTCAAAGCGGCGCCTGAATCCACAAACGCCATGACAGAAAATGACGACAATGAGCAGATCAAGGTCACAGATAAGAGAAATTTGGGCTGTACAGTACTGATGGTAACAGACCTAGCGACTCTCTTAGTACGCTTAGGACAATCAGAAATTACATGAGCAGAATCGCCGCAGTAAAAACAACCCATTCTGACGTCTGAATCCTTGCTGTTCAGCTCTAGTCAAAATCCTATCACACTGCATAGGCTCAGGACTCCGCTCAGAGGATAATGCCATCGTGTGCACATCTCTGCGCTCGCGCAAGCGCCGATCAATCTGAATGGCCAGAGACATAGAATCATTCAGACCAGCAGGCGTGGGGAACCCCACCATAACGTTCTTAACAGATTCAGAAAGACCCTTTCTGAAAATTGCCGCTAAAGCATCCTCATTCCATTTAGTGAGCACAGACCATTTTCTAAATTTCTGGCAGTATGATTCTGCCGCTTCCTTGCCCTGACACAGGGTCAACAATGTTTTTTCTGCATGATCCACTGAATTAGGTTCATCATACAATAACCCTAGTGCCTGAAAAAAGGTGTCTACATTAAGCAAGGCCGGATTCCCTGATTCAAGGGAAAATGCCCAGTCCTGAGGGTCACCACGCAGCAGAGAAATTACAATTTTAACATGCTGAACGGGGAGGAACGGGGTTTCAGAGCAAAAAACAGTTTGCAGTTATTTTTAAAGCTCAAAAACTTGGACCTGTCCCCAAAAAACAAATCCGGAGTTGGAATTTTAGGCTCTAGAACCGGAGTCTGGACAACATAATCAAAAATACCCTGTACTCTTGCAGCAAGTTGATCCACACGCGAAGCCAAAGCCTGAACATCCATGTCAGCGCCAAACTCCTGAACCACCCAGAGATTAAGAGGGAAGAGAAGACAAAGTAGACTGCAGAAAAAAAAATGGCTCAGCACTTTTCTTCCCTTCTTTGCATTTAACTCATTCTTGGCCAGTTGTACTGTTATGATCTGGTGGCTTAGGAGCAGCATCAGACGTGCTCTGGAGGAGGTGGTACCTGTACTGACCGCAGACCCTGAACTTAACACCGCAACTAGCAGTAGCCGTGGGATGTACCTACCAGTCCTAGACACCTCGACACAGCCGGAGAACTAATTACCCCTATAGATAGAAACGGAAAACTATCTTGCCTCAGAGAAAATCCCCAAAAGATAGACAGCCCCCCACATATATTGACTGTGAGAGGAGAGGGAAAAAACATACGCAGACTGAAAACAGAATTTAGCAAAGGAGGCTAATCTAGCTAAATAGGCAGAATAGGACAGAGTACTATGCGGTCAGTATTAAAAATCACTAGAAAAATCCACCACAGATAATACAAAAATCTCCACACCTAATTAAAGGCATGGAGGGAAAATCTGCTTCTCCAGAGCTTCCAGCTTGACTAAATAAATCCACACTGACAAAGCTGGACAAGAAAAACATAGAAATGCACTGAACAATAAATGTTGTGGATTCTGTTTGCGGGCTCCCTCTGGTGGTTACTGCTGGTACTGGGTGACTTTGGTGGGTTGCGGCCTTTGGTTTCCATCTGTCCATCAGAGGCTGGGTGTTTCCTATTTTACCTGGCCTCTCTGTCATTTCCCTTGCCGGCTATCAATGTGTTCAGATGTGCTCTGTTTGGTTCCTGCCTACCTGCTCCCAGATCTTTCAGGATAAGCTAAGTGCTGATTTTCAGTTGTTTGGTTTTTTGTCCAGCTTGCTTAGAATGTCTCTTTGTTAGCTGGTTGCTCTAGTGGACTGAGGTTCTCCCCATGTGCCATGAGTTGGCACATGGGTTCTTGTAATCTCAGGATGGTTTTTTTGATTAGGGTTTTTTGCTGACCGCTCAGTCCCCTTTTGTGTCATTCTGCTTTCTAGTTTTGCTAAAGCTATATACATCATCTCTATGTATGTGCCTTCCTCTCATTTCACCGTCAATACATGTGGGGGGCAACTATATCTTTGGGGTTAATTCCTCTGGAGGCAAGTGAGGTCTTTGTTTTCTCTGCAGTACTAGTTAGCTCTTAGGCTGGTGCGTGGCGTCTAGAACCAACGTAGGCACGCTCCCTGGCTATCTCTAGTTGCGTTTGTCAGGCGTAGGGCAGCGGTCAGCCCAGGTTCCATCACCCTAGAGCTCGTCCGATATTTATTATACTTTGCTTATCCCGTGCTATCCCTAGCCATTGGGGATTCATGACAGTATAGCCGGCCCACAAAGTGTTAATTGTTTGGGCTGAAGCAGGAGGAAAAGAAGTGTTCAAGGAAAATTTTTTTTTTTTTTCCTTCAGAGTTTTGCTGCCTAGCCCTTAATTGCTGTCTAGCTGCTTCTTACCTCCTCTTAACCCTTGAATGGCTCTGATCTTAGCTGTTTATCATGGATGTCCAGAGTTTGGCTTCCAGCCTGAGTAATCTCGCGGCAAAGGTTCAAAACATACAGGATTTCGTTGTTCACACTCCCATGTCTGAACCTAGAATTCCTATTCCAGAGTTTTTTTCTGGAGATAGATCTACCTTCCTGAATTTCAGGAACAATTGTAAATTGTTTCTCTCTTTGAAATCTCGCTCCTCTGGAGACCCTGCTCAACAGGTCAAGATTGTTATATCGTTCCTACGGGGCGACCCTCAGAATTGGGCATTTGCATTGGCACCAGGGGATCCTGCATTGCTCAGTGTGGATGCGTTTTTTCTGGCATTGGGATTGCTCTATGAGGAACCTAACCTAGAGATTCAGGCTGAAAAGGCTTTATTGGCCCTCTCTCAGGGGCATGATGAAGCGGAAATATATTGTCAGAAATTTCGGAAATGGTCGGTGCTTACTCAGTGGAATGAGTGCGCCCTGGCTGCAAACTTCAGAAATGGTCTTTCTGAGGCCATTAAGGATATTATGGTGGGGTTCCCTGCGCCTACAGGTCTGAATGAGTCTATGGCTATGGCCATTCAGATTGATCGGCGTTTACGGGAGCGCAAACCCGTGCACCAGTTGGCGGTGTCTTCTGAACAGGCACCTGAGACTATGCAATGTGATAGAATTCAGTCCAGAAGTGAACGGCAAAATTATAGGCGGAAAAATGGTTTGTGTTTTTATTGCGGTGATTCAGCTCATGTTATATCAGCATGCTCTAAACGCACAAAAAGGGTTGATAAATCTTTTGCCATTGATACTCTGCAGTCTAAGTTCATTTTGTCTGTGACTCTGATTTTTTCACTGTCTTCCATTTCCGTCGATGCCTATGTGGATTCAGGCGCTGCCCTGAGTCTTATGGATTGGTCATTTGCTAAACGCTGCGGTTTTAGTCTAGAGCCTCTGGAAGTTCCTATTCCTCTGAAAGGAATTGATTCTACACCATTGGCTATGAATAAACCGCAGTATTGGACACAAGTGACCATGCGCATGACTCCCGTTCATCAGGAGGTGATTCGCTTCCTTGTACTGTATAATTTACATGATGTACTAGTGCTTGGTCTGCCATGGTTACAAACTCATAATCCTGTCCTGGACTGGAAAACAATGTCTGTGCTAAGCTGGAGATGTCACGGGGTTCATGATGATGCACCTCCGATTTCTATAGCTTCATCTACTCCTTCGGAGATCCCTGCGTTTTTGTCGGATTATAGGGATGTTTTTGAGGAGCCTAAGCTCAATTCGCTCCCTCCCCATAGAGAGTGTGACTGTGCTATAGAATTGATTCCTGGCAGTAAGTTCCCTAAGGGTCGTTTATTTAATCTGTCACTGCCAGAGCATACTGCTATGCGGAATTATATTAAGGAGTCCTTGGAAAAGGGACATATTCGTCCATCTTCGTCCCCTCTGGGAGCAGGTTTTTTTTTCGTGGCAAAAAAAGATGGTTCCCTGAGGCCTTGTATAGATTATCGCCTTCTGAATAAGATTACAGTCAAATACCAGTATCCATTGCCATTATTTACTGATTTGTTTGCTCGCATTAAGGGGGCTAGGTGGTTCACTAAAATAGATCTTCGTGGTGCGTATAATCTGGTGCGGATAAAACAGGGTGATGAGTGGAAAACCGCATTTAATACGCCTGAGGGCCATTTTGAGTATTTGGTAATGCCTTTTGGACTCTCCAATGCTCCGTCAGTCTTTCAGTCCTTTATGCACAATATTTTCCGTGAATATCTGGATAAGTTTATGATTGTGTATTTGGATGATATTTTGGTGTTTTCTGATGACTGGGAGTCTCATGTTCTACAGGTCAGGAAGGTGTTTCAGGTTTTGCGGGCCAATTCTCTGTTTGTGAAGGGCTCAAAGTGTCTCTTCGGAGTCCAGAAGATTTCTTTTTTGGGGTACATTTTTTCTCCTTCTACTATTGAGATGGATCCCGTTAAGGTTCAGGCTATTTGTGACTGGACACAACCTACATCTGTTACGAGCCTTCAGAAGTTCTTGGGGTTTGCTAATTTTTATCGTCGGTTCATTGCTAATTTTTCCAGTATTGTTAAACCTTTGACTGATTTGACTAAAAAGGGTGCTGATGTTGCTGATTGGTCTCCTGCGGCCGTGGAGGCCTTTCGGGAACTTAAGCGCCGGTTTTCTTCTGCTCCTGTGTTGTGTCAACCAGATGTTTCACTTCCTTTCCAGGTGGAGGTTGATGCTTCCGAGATTGGAGCGGGGGCGGTTTTGTCACAGAGAAGTTCTAATGGCTCGGTGATGAAGCCATGTGCTTTCTTCTCTAGAAAATTCTCGCCCGCCGAGCGCAATTATGATGTGGGTAATCGGGAGCTTTTGGCCACGAAGTGGGCATTTGAGGAGTGGCGTCATTGGCTTGAGGGTGCTAAACATCGCGTGGTGGTCTTGACTGATCACAAGAATCTCATTTACCTTGAGTCTGCCAGGCGTTTGAATCCTAGACAGGCTCGTTGGTCGTTATTTTTTTCTCGTTTCAATTTCGTGGTTTCATACCTGCCAGGTTCAAAGAATGTGAAGGCAGATGCTCTTTCCAGGAGTTTTGTGCCTGACTCTCCCGGAGACACTGGGCCTGCTGGTATCCTTAGGGATGGAGTAATATTGTCCGCCGTATCCCCAGACTTGCGACGCGCATTGCAGGAGTTTCAGGTGGATAAACCGGATCGATGTCCACCAGAAAGACTGTTTGTTCCGGATGATTGGACCAGTAGAGTCATCTCCGAGGTCCATTCTTCTGTGTTGGCTGGTCATCCTGGAATATTTGGTACAAGAGACTTGGTGGCCAGGTCTTTTTGGTGGCCTTCCTTGTCTAGGGATGTGCGTACCTTTGTGCAGTCTTGTGAAGTGTGTGCTCGAGCTAAGCCTTGCTGTTCACGGGCTAGTGGGTTGTTGTTATCCTTGCCCATCCCGAAGAGGCCTTGGACGCACATTTCCATGGATTTTATTTCTGATCTCCCGGTTTCACAGAAAATGTCCGTTATCTGGGTTGTGTGTGACCGCTTTTCTAAGATGGTTCATTTGGTGCCCTTGCCTAAGTTGCCCTCCTCCTCTGAGTTGGTTCCTTTGTTTTTTCAGAACGTGGTTCGTTTGCATGGGATTCCGGAGAATATCGTTTCTGACAGGGGATCCCAGTTTGTGTCTAGATTTTGGCGGACGTTTTGTGCCAAGATGGGCATTGATTTGTCTTTCTCGTCTGCATTCCATCCTCAGACGAATGGCCAGATGGAGCAAACTAATCAGACCTTGGAAACTTATTTGAGGTGTTTTGTTTCTGCTGATCAGGATGACTGGGTTGCTTTTTTGCCACTGGCCGAATTTGCTCTTAATAATCGGGCTAGTTCGGCCACGTTGGTCTCTCCTTTTTTTTGTAATTCGGGGTTTCATCCTCGTTTTTCCTCTGGTCAGGTGGAGTCTTCGGATTGTCCTGGAGTGGACGTGGTGGTGGACAGGCTACATCACATTTGGAATCAGGTGGTGGACAATTTGAAGTTATCTCAGGAGAAGACTCAGCAGTTTGCTAATCGCCGTCGCCGCGTGGGTCCCCGACTTCTTGTTGGGGACTTGGTGTGGTTGTCTTCTCGTTTTGTCCCTATGAAGGTCTCTTCTCCTAAGTTCAAGCCTCGGTTCATCGGTCCTTATAGGATCTCGGAGATTCTTAACCCTGTATCTTTCTGTTTGGATCTCCCAGCATCGTTCGCTATTCATAATGTGTTCCATCGGT
Organism: Ranitomeya variabilis; assembly: GCF_051348905.1. NCBI lineage: Eukaryota > Metazoa > Chordata > Amphibia > Anura > Dendrobatidae > Ranitomeya > Ranitomeya variabilis. Next base: position 731,988,313 of record NC_135233.1, read on the forward strand.
CGTTGTTGCGGAGGTATGAGGTGCCTGTTGTTCCTTCGGTCGAGCCTCCTGCTCCGGTGCTGGTGGAGGGAGAATTGGAGTATGTTGTTGAAAAGATCTTGGATTCTCGTGTTTCCAGACGCAAACTCCAGTATTTGGTTAAGTGGAAGGGTTATGGTCAGGAGGACAATTCCTGGGTGGTCGCCTCCGATGTTCATGCGACTGATTTGGTCCGCGCCTTCCATAGAGCTCACCCTGATCGCCCTGGGGGTTCTCGTGAGGGTTCGGTGACCCCTCCTCAAGGGGGGGGTACTGTTGTGGATTCTGTTTGCGGGCTCCCTCTGGTGGTTACTGCTGGTACTGGGTGACTTTGGTGGGTTGCGGCCTTTGGTTTCCATCTGTCCATCAGAGGCTGGGTGTTTCCTATTTTACCTGGCCTCTCTGTCATTTCCCTTGCCGGCTATCAATGTGTTCAGATGTGCTCTGTTTGGTTCCTGCCTACCTGCTCCCAGATCTTTCAGGATAAGCTAAGTGCTGATTTTCAGTTGTTTGGTTTTTTGTCCAGCTTGCTTAGAATGTCTCTTTGTTAGCTGGTTACTCTAGTGGACTGAGGTTCTCCCCATGTGCCATGAGTTGGCACATGGGTTCTTGTAATCTCAGAATGGTTTTTTTGATTAGGGTTTTTTGCTGACCGCTCAGTCCCCTTTTGTGTCATTCTGCTTTCTAGTTTTCAGCGGGCCTCTATTTGCTAAAGCTATATACATCATCTCTATGTATGTGCCTTCCTCTCATTTCACCGTCAATACATGTGGGGGGCAACTATATCTTTGGGGTTAATTCCTCTGGAGGCAAGTGAGGTCTTTGTTTTCTCTGCAGTACTAGTTAGCTCTTAGGCTGGTGCGTGGCGTCTAGAACCAACGTAGGCACGCTCCCTGGCTATCTCTAGTTGCGTTTGTCAGGCGTAGGGCAGCGGTCAGCCCAGGTTCCATCACCCTAGAGCTCGTCCGATATTTATTATACTTTGCTTATCCTGTGCTATCCCTAGCCATTGGGGATTCATGACAAATAAAGTCCACAGTATGTGGACTGCAAAAACCAAGCCAGGACTTATCTTTGATGATTTGAACAGATAAGCAGGAGAATCCAGGAAGAGATGTGAATCCACCCAGGAACAATGGACAACTGGCACTAACCAAAGGATCTGGCCAGACTAAATAGCCCAGTCAGAATTGGTAATAAGTGAAAGCACCTGATGACTGCTGAAATCCAAAGGAGCAGCAGTACCACTTATAACTACCGGAGGGAGCCCAAGAGCAGAACTCATAACATTACCACTTATAACCACCGGAGGGAGCCCAAGAGCAGAATTCACAACAGGTCCAGATGGATGGAGTAGTGGATGGTTGGTGGATGGCCATCATGTCCCAACAAGGCTGCGACGTCAGCAAGGAGGTGGAGGAGTGATGTTTTGGGCTGGAATCATGGGGAACCACCTGGTAGGGCCCTTTAAGGTTCCTGAAGGTGTGAAAATGACCTCAGCAAAGTAAATAGAGTTTCTGACTGACAACTTTCTTCCATGGTCTAAAAAGCAGAAACGTGCCTTCAGGAACAAAATCATCTTCATGCATGACAATGAATACCTCTGAGTAATTGGCTGCTATGGGCATAAAAGGAGATAAACTCATGGTGTGGCCACCATCTTCCCCTGGAGTATCATCAAACAAAAGATCTATGAGGGTGGGAGGCAGTTCACATCAAAACAGCAGCTCTGGGAGGCTATTCTGACTTCATGCAAAGAAATACAAGCAGAAACTCTCCATAAACTCACAAGGTCAATGGATGCAAGAATTGTGAAGGTGATATCAATGAAGGGCTCCTATGTTAACATGTAACTTGGCCTGTTAGGATATTTTGGAGTTAATAGCTTTTTTGTTCAGTGAATGTGACCTCATAATGCTGCAAATTCCACAAATGAGCATTTTCAGTTCTTTAAAACATATCAAATGTTTAGAAATACTACTGTGCCTAATAATTTGGAACAGTGCATTTTGAGTTTTTATTCATTTTGGAGATTATACTGTTATCATTGGGAGGTTTCTTCAATAAAATTCGATGTATACTCTAACGGGTGATGACTTTTATTAGACTGACTGTCATTTGCACTGACCATTTAGGAAAATCAGAGAAAAATGTCATTTGCATAATAATTTGGAACATAGTGTATAAGAGCTTATCCGCATAGCTATAGCGCTTCCCGAATAGCTGCTTTGGTAACCTGAATCGCTCTGCTGATCAGCTGTTCTGCTCTGCAGCTGTATGTGTCACGGCTGTGTGACAGTCACAACACATGCATGGAGGGCCTGTTTGTTGGCTCTCCATGCATTTGTTTGTTGGCTCTCCATGCATTTGTTTGTCATCCCTATTGCTTAACTGTTTACAATAACAGTAATTTTGAGGCGGGGTGCCCAAACTTAAAAAAATGAAAAAATTGCAAATTTTACACAAAACCCCAAGAATGGGAGACACAAATTGGTTGGCACCTTCAAATTACTACAGTATTTGATTGCACACCCATTGGAATAAATAACGGGACCACTCTTCTGTTGGAAACTGCTTCAGGTCCCTCATATGTGAAAGATGCCTTTTCCCATTAGCAATTTTAATATCTTTACACCGGTGTTCAATGCGATTTAGATCTGGACACATAGCTTGCCACTTAAGAACTCTACAGTGCTTTGTTTCCATCCATTTTCAGTGCTTCTTGAAGTATGTTTGAGGTCATTGTCCGCCTGGAAGACCCATGACCTAGGAACGCAAACCCAGTTTTGACACTGGGTACTACATTGTAACCCAAAATCCTTTGATAATCTTTAGATTTCATGATGATACCTTGCACACACTTAAAGCACTCAGTGCCAAAGACATCAAAATAACTCCAAAACATCTTTGAGTCTCCATCATATTTGACTGTAGGTACTGTTTTTTTGTAGGCCTCATTCTGTTTATGGTAAACAGTGGAATGATGTGTGTTACCAAAAATCTCTGTCTCATGTGTCCACAAGACACTTTCCTGAAAGGTAAAAATAAATGAATATTACCTGGAACGAATGTATGTTGGTAGAGTGCTGCGGTGTGGTGCAGGGAGAAGGGGGTGCTGAGTGCCGCTTCCTGCACCAGAAGAGCGCCGTTTCGCTGATGCTTCTTCTCGCCCCATTAAGAAGCATCAGCGAAACGGCGCTCGTCGGGCACAGGAAGCGGCACGCGGAACCCCCTTTTCCCTGCACCACACCGCAGCACTCTACCAACATACATTCGTTCCAGGTAATATTCATTTATTTTTACCGGTTTTCTCTCTATTGTTGTGTGCATTGTCATAACTGAATTGTATCTGGCCACAATTGATTTCATCTGATTATTCGGACTTTTGGATTCCCCTTCACTGGGCGCTACTAAACCTTACATCTTTTTGTTGGTTCAAAAATCTAACTTGTCATTAGCAGGCTATAGTGATTCAATTTGGTTTCAGTGGGTGGTGCTCTAAAATCTTTTCACTCATATGGTGGTCTGCTGTGCCCCTCTTCCTGAAATTCCTCTGGAGGTTTCTTTCATCCCCCTGTCTTTTTAAATTTAATGTTAAAATTTTATCCTTGTTATTTAATAAAGAATTATTTTATTTCACACTATTTTACTTCTTCATTTCTTTCAGTCACTTTACACTGTCATGAAAATCTCATGAATTTTTGTGTTATCATTAAATGGATTGTCTAAGTTTGTGATGAGTCTGCAGTCATTCTACGTGACTGCAGACTTCTGAATTCTCACAGCGCACACTGCAAGCATCAGCATTCTCTGTTGATAGTGGGAGGTTACGAAACCGCAAGTATAACATGCGTGGCCTCACTCAACGAAAATTAACAGAGCTAGATCAAACACGTCTAGTTGGAATGTGGCCAGAAGTATACAAATTGCATACTTGTGCTCACATGACAATCCACTCTTGCCACTGGTAATGGAGAAAAATAAAAGTGTGTAGTGCAAGTTCTGTGAAAATTCAGAAGCCTGCAGTCACAGAGTGACTGCAGACTTTCATGTTAAACCTGGACAAACCGTATAATTATAAAATGATGCCCTGTAACCAGCCAATCCTAATAGCGTGTAATATACTCACTGTCGAGATTCAGCACTGTTGCAGGTTCCATTAGTCATCACATGGCCACTTCACTCAGGTTTTTCTCAGCTTCTCTCAGTTTTTCAGTGAACATTGAGAGAATTAGGAAGAACAGCTCGTCAGCACTTGACTTTAAGTGTGCAAATCGCATATGTTCATAGGATGGGGGAGGGGTGGCGACAAACTTAATTCTTGCCGTGGGTGTCAGAAAACCTAGATACAGCTCTGGATATATGCAAGTATATTTTTATACATATTCATCATTTGTATCCTGTGTCATTGGAGATGATATAAGGCAGATTACAGCTCTATTATGAATTTTTCTGGATAGTCTGATAGCCATTGGACTTTAAGTGTTTTTAATTGTTGCTGCCGCTTGTACTTCAATAAACTTGCTATATATAGATGATCCCTTTTAATTAGCATATTTATTTCCTTGTTTGTTTTTTTTTTATCATTTATGATATTCCTTAGGCTGATCTCTGTATAGGATGGTGCCCTCTCTGCTTTTTGCTTCTCATGGATACGTAAGCTACTGAAATCCCCTGCAAATGAGGTAAGGAACATAGCAAACCAGAAGAACTATACTAGATCTCTAATTGGAGGTATTTGCTGATATTATTATTACACCTTCTACATATTGGGATAGGATCTTAAAGATGAGAATACCCTTTAAACTTGCTTAAAAAATATAGACTGTGGCCCTTTTTCTCTGTCATTTTAGCCCATAAACTAAATAGAAACAAACCACCTACAAATCTTGAAAGGGAACTTATCAGGAAGTTTAGTGTAAGTAAACAAAATAAACTCTAGATAATAGAAAAACAACTTCATGTATATTTGCCCCAAAATAGTGCTCCAAAGAAGAGAAATCCTGGTTAGGTGATTTACCCAAGTAAGCCTTGAAGAGCATTGTGGGTGTGCCAATAAGTGGATAGTGTATCAACTCACCTCAGTATTCCCTTAATAGCTCTAACCAGCTCCTGTACATGACATGAGTACCCTGAGCAGTGCTAGGTAACCTGCTAAGATGGATATAACCCTTTAACCCCTTTCTGACCTCAGACGGGATACTACGTCCGGGGTCAGATCCCCCGCTTTGATGTGGGCTCCGGCGGTGAGCCCGCATCAAAGCCGGGACATGTCAGCTGTTTTGAACAGCTGACATGTGCCCGCAATAGTGGCGGGTGAAATCGCGATTCACCCGCCGCTATTAACTAGTTAAATGCCGCTGTCAAACGCTGACAGTGGCATTTAACCGGCGCATCCGGCCGGAAATGAGCGCATCGCCGACCCCTGTCACATGATCGGGGGTCAGCGATGCATCAGAATGGTAACCATAGAGGTCATTGAGTCCTCTATGGTTACTGATCCCGGCAGCTGTGAGCGCCAAGGCGCTCATAGCAAGCCTGTTATTAAGCTACATAGCAGCGATCTGATGATCGCTGCTATGAAGCAGAGCCGATCAGGTTGTGCCAGCTTCTAGCCTCTCATGGAGGCTATTGAAGCATGGCAAAAATAAAAAAAAAAGTAAAAAAAAATGTGAAAAAAATAAATATATAAAAGTTTAAATCACCCCCCTTTCGCCCCATTCAAAATAAATCAATAAAAAAAAAATCAAACCTACACATATTTGGTATCGCCGAGTTCAGAATCGCCCGATCTATCAATAAAAAAAAGGATTAACCTGATCGCTAAACGGCGTAGTGAGAAAAAAATGTGAAACACCAGAATTACGTTTTTTTGGTCGCCGCAACATTGCATTAAAATGCAATAACGGGCGATCAAAAGAAAGTATCTGCACCAAAATGGTATCACTAAAAACACCAGCTCAGCATGCAAAAAATAAGCCCTCAACCAACCCCAGATCATGAAAAATGGAGACACTACAGGTTTAAGAAAATGGAGCAATTTTTTTTTTAGCAAAGTTTGGAATTTTTTTTCACCACTTAGATAAAAGAGAACCTAGACATGTTTGGTGTCTATGAACTCATAATGACCGGGAGAATCATAATGGCAGGTCAGTTTTAGCATTAAGTGAACCTAGTAAAAAAGCCAAGCAAAAAACAAGTGTGGGATTGCACTTTTTTTGCAATTTCACCGCACTTGGAATTTTTTTCCTGTTTTCTAGTACACGACATGCTAAAACCAATGATGTCGTTCAAAAGTACAACTTGTCTTGCAAAAAATAAGCCCTCACATGGCCATATTGATGGAAAAATAAAAAAGTTATGGCTCTGGGTAGGAGGGGAGCGAAAAACGAACACGGAAAAACGAGAAATCCCAAGGTCATGAAGGGGTTAAAGAGAATCTGTAAGGGCATTTGCTGTGATGAAACAAAATACACAGCCATGTACATTCTAATGGCACATTACAAAGCCTGTGCATATGTAATACTGTATATACTCGGGCATAAGGCAAATTTTTCAGCACATTTTTGTGCTGCAAAAGCCCCCTTCGACTTATACTCAAGTGAGGGTCCCAAAAGGAGACAGGGGAGTGGCAGAACAGTGGGTCACAGGAGGCAGGAACTAAAGCCTATGCCCGCTGCTAAAAAGAAATGACTATTCACTGCGCTCGCAGTGAACATTAATTTCTTTTTAATAGTGGGCACAGTAGTCGCAGCCACCGGCTTCCTGCAGTGGCCAGGTGATCCCGTGTGCCCCCTACTTAAGGGAATGAATATTCACTGCCCTCCATGCCCATGGGAGTGGAGGGCAGTGAATATTTATTCCCTTTAGTAGCATGCACACCTGATCGCCCCACCGCTGCAGCTGCTGGATTTGGAACAAAACACTGCGAGGGAGCGCAGGGACTGTAAGTAGTATGGTTTATTTTTTTAAATGTTTTTCTGCTGGGGCAATGCATACCAGGGTAGGGAAGAGGAGCCATGCATACCATGATAGGGATGAGGAGCTGTGCATACCAAAATAGGGAGCCATGCATACCAGGATAGGAATGAGGAGCCATACAGACCAAGATAGGGATGAAGAGCCATGCATACAAGAATAAGGATGAGGCGCCATCCACACCAGGATAGGGTTGAGGAGCCATGAATACCAGGATAAGGGATGAGGAGTAGTGATGAGCGAGTATACTCATTGCTCGGATTTTCCCGAGCATGCTCGGATGGTCTCCGAGTTTTTCTAACTGCTTTGAGATTTAGGTTTTGTTGATACAGCTGCATGATTTGCAGCTACTAGCCAGCCTGAGTACATGTTGGGGTTGCCTGGTTGCTAGAGAATCCCCCATGTATTTAAGCTGTCCAGCAGTCGTAAATCATGCAGCTATGGCAACAAAAACTAAATCTCCAAGCACTCACAAATACTCGGGAGACCAGCCGAGCGTGCTCGGGAAAACCTGAGCAACGAGTATATTTGCTCATCCCTAATGAGTAGCCATCCATACCAGGATAGGGATGAAGAGCCATGCATACAAGAATAAGGATGAGGAGCCATGCAGACCAGGAAAAGGATGATGAGCCATACATACAAGCATAGAGATGAGGAGCCCTCAGAGTAGTTCAGAGTGCAGACCAGGAGAGGGATGAGGGGGCCATGCATACGAGGATAGGGATGAGAGGGCCGTGCATACAAAGGTGGGGATGAGGAGGCCATGCATACCAGAATGGGGATGAGGGGATAATGCATACCAGGCTTATACTCAAGTCAATACGTTTTCCCAGTTATATACAATACCTTGCCAAGATGGGAATAATCCTGTAATACACAGCTAAGCCACTATTAATGGGCCACTGTCACCCCCTCCAGCCGTTATAAACTAAAAGAGCCACCTTGTGCAGCAGTAATGCTGCAGTCTAACAAGGTGGCTCTTTTAGTTTTTGCTTCTGTTATTCCCTCAATAAAGCGTTATATCATTTTCCCCAAATACCCATCTTTGTACCTGGAGGCAGGTCTGAAGCCTCCTCTGTGAAGCGTCCAACTGCCGTCACTCATCTCTTCTGGGGCGATGGTCGCCGCCCCCTGCGCGCTGTTCTTCTTAAATCCGGCGCCTGCGCTGTGCGTGCCTGCCTGGGGCAGGCGCAGTGTTCATTGGCCGACATAGCTCAGATGCCGGGTGCCTGACTGCGCCTGTGCGGGCAGTGCGGCCACCCTGTTACTGAATCCCCGCCCCGCACTGTGTTATGCATTATGCACAGTGCGGGGCTGGTATTCCTGGGCAGATTCCTGCACAGACCGATGCTGGAAGGTGGGGAACCTGGGGGAGCATCTGACAAGCGCAGTGAGCATGCCCAGGAATCCCAGCCCCGCACTGTGCATAATGCATAACACAGTGCGGGGCGGGGATTCAGTAACAGGGTGGCCGCACTGCCCGCACAGGCGCAGTCAGGCACCCGGCATCTGAGCTATGACGGCCAATGAACACTGCGCCTGCCCCAGGCAGGCACGCACAGCGCAGGCGCCGGATTTAAGAAGAACAGCGCGCAGGGAGCGGCGACCATCGCCCCAGAAGAGATGAGTGACGGCAGTTGGGCGCTTCACAGAGGAGGCTTCAGACCTGCCTCCAGGTACAAAGACAGGTATTTAGGGAAAATTATAAACGCTTTATTGAGGGAATAACAGAAGCAAAAACTAAGAGAGCCACCTTGTTAGACTGCAGCATTACTGCTGCACAAGGTGGCTCTTTTAGTTTATAACGGCTGGAGGGGGTGACAGTGGCCCTTTAAATATGAAGTAATCATGAATTATAAGTGCACCACACACTATAGTAGCAAAGCCATATAATAATAATCTAGCTACTTACATAATAGATGCTAAGAATTTATTCATTTCAGATAAACCAATATGACTCATTTACATAACCTCAAAGCTCATATTTAACTTTGCAAAAATAAACAGCAAGCTGTCAAGGCCATATCAGACATCCTTTGTATCATGCTTCAATATTTCATTTCCTCGTTACCAGGTCATGATTGCTTGTCTGTTTCTAATTTGAAGTAGGTGGCCCTGAGGCAAATTAACCAGAGCACAGTCACTTTGTTTGCGAGGATTAAGGTCAGAAGGCTCAGGTGACCTGGCCCATTACATTCTTAGCAGAGTTAAATTATCAAAATTGTTAAGTCTGGGCATGAGAAATGTTGATCAAACACAAGAATTTAATTATATATTTTAATACATCTCATTTGGGTGTTGCAGGAGGTTAACAACGTTTTTGTGCATGTCTGAAAAAGACAAATACTGCCAGGACGGAAGCCAGACAGTGTACACAGTGATTCCGTTGGCTTCAAGTGAATGGCTCCATTGGGGTTACATAGTGATCATCAGAGAACACTGTATTCATGTGAATGTAGTCTTAAAGTTGAATGCAAAAGTTTGGGCACCCATTGGTCAAAATTACTGTTTTTGTAAACAGTAAGTGCAGCGCCCCAGAGTCCTGGTCGTTGCAGTACTGTCGCTCCGCCACTAAGGGGAGTGATGGTACGTCTGATGGCACTAAAGGAGTTCACCTGACCAGGTATCACAGTCACACATTACACTTCACACTCTGGCCACCAGGGGGAGCAAAGGGTTCTATGTATTAGGCCACTCCTCACACTCTGGTAAAACTGGGGGTTGGATAGGAAGTTAGAGAGAAGCTGACTGGGTTTTGCCCAGGTAACATCTAGTGAGAGAAGAGCGTTACTTGGAAAGATTCAGGGGGGTCCCTGTCAGGGGTGGGATCCTGACAGAGGCCTAGCACAAGGACAGATCGTTACGGAGCCGCGCCTGCACCTCATTGCGGCGGCATCTTACGAAAGGACACGAAGCAAAGGATATTGTGGAGAAGTGAGAAATGAGATCACAGCACAAAGGCAATAGAACCAGTAGGAGTCGTGCCCCGAGATCGGCAACATCCTACTGAGGCGCGTAGCCGGTGGCCGGAACGCCGAGGAAGTATTGGGCTCTACGCATTACTTCAAACCAACGGCAGGGCAGTTAATTTTAGGTTGGCTGCCTCACCTAAATCACCTAATGAAGACAACGGAGGCAATTGTGGGAGAGGTGCATCTCTAGGGTCCCTATAAAATAATATAAAATAACTCCAGGCCTACCCCGTCATACGGGTGCGTCCTATCCATATCATCTGGGGGCCGGAGAGAAAGAACAGAAACATACACGACAGTTGTGAGGACTATCCCGTGGTGCTCAGCAGGGAAGTACTACAACACCCAGGCGCTAGTAGGTAGGTTACTGATTTCCACCTGCAAAGGGAACTCTGGATGTGCCTTCGGACCGGCCGGTCTCAGCCAGCCCTGTTAACAGTGCTCTGGATTGCGGATGCCGAAGCCTTCAGTAAAGAGGTAAAGAGACTGCAACTCTGTGTCCTCGTTATTTACTGAGACCTACACCACCACCTACACCTTTTATTGGGCGCCCCTTAGCAGGACCAAGGACCGGGTCAGGCCACCGTGACATCCTCAGAACCGAGAGACCCGGATAAGAGTACCCCGCCGTCCTGCGTCTGGGGGCCGCTCCATAAGCAAGTTCAAAATGAAATGATCTTTAAAAGGCCTAAAGTTAAAGATGACACATTTACTTTGTATTTTAGGCACACATAAAATGTAAATTTTTTACACTTTAAAAATGGCAAAAAGGAAAATGGTCCAATGCAAATGTTTGGGCACCCTTGGAGATTTGTGTGCGCAGATAACTTTGACCAAATTTTCAGACCTTAATTAGCCTGTTAGACTTATGGCTTGTTCACTATCATCATTAGGAAAGGCCAGGTGATGAAAAATTTCCAGCTTTATAAAAACCCAGCCTCTTCTACCCTTGTGCCAAAAAAACTGCCTTCATGGGTTCTTCTAAGCAGCTGCCTAGCTCTTGGAAAATGGTGGAGGCACACAAGGCAGGAGAAGGCTATAAGAAGATAGCAAAGCGTTTTCAAGGTGTCCTTTCCTCAGTTTGAAATATAATTATGAAGTGGCTGCCACAATGGCCAGGCACATGGCTCACAGTGGTGGATAGATATATGTACAGTGGGTCCGGAAAGTATTCAGACCCCTTTAAATTTTTCACTCTGTTTCATTGCAGCCATTTGGTAAATTCAAAAAAGTTCATATTTTTTCTCATTAATGTACACTCTGCACCTCATCTTGACTGAAAAAAGAAAAACAGAAATGTAGACATTTTTGCAAATTTAATAAAAAAGAAAAACTGAAATATCACATGGTCGTAAGTATTAAGACACTTTGCTCAGACACTCATATATAAGTCACATGCTGTCCATTTCCTTGTGATCCTCCTTGAGATGGTTCTACTCCTTCATTGGAGGCCAGCTGTGTTTAATTAAACTGATAGGACTTGATTTGGAAAGGCACACACCTGTCTATATAATAACTCATAGCTCACAGTGAATGTCAGACCAAACGAGAGTCATGAGGTCAAATGAACTTGCTAAGGAGCTAAGAGACAGAATTGTGGTAAGGCACAGATCTGGCCAAGGTTACAACATAATTTCTGCAGTACTCAAGGTTCCTAAGAGCACACTGGCCTCCATTATCCTTAAATGGAAAAAGTTTGAGAACACCAGAAGTGTTCCTAGACCTGGCCGTCCAGCTAAACTGAGCAATCATGGGAGAAGAGCCTTGGTGAGAGGTAAAGAAGAACCCCATGATCACTGTGGCTGAGCTCCAGAGATGCACTAGGGTGATGGGATAAAGTTCCACAAAATCAACTATCACTGCAGCCCTCCACCAGTTGGGCATTTATGGCAGAGTGGCATGACGGAAGCCTCTTCTCAGTGCAAGACATATGAAAGCCCGCATAGAGTTTTGCTAAAAAACACATGAAGGACTCCCAGACTATGAGAAATAAGATTATCTGGTCTGATGAGACAAAGATAGACCTTTTTGGTGATAATTGTAAGTGGTTTGTGTGAAGAAAACCAGGCACTGCTTATCAACTGCCCAATACAATCCCAACAGTGAAACATGGTGGTGGCAGAATCATGCTATGGGGTGTTTTTCAGCTGCAGGGACAGGATGACTGATTGTCATTGAAAGAAACATGAATGCGGCCAAGTACAGAGATATCCTGGATGAAAACCTCTTCCAGAGTGCTCTGGACCTAAGGGTACCGTCTCACAAAACGATTTACCAACGATCACGACCAGCGATACGACCTGGCCGTGATCGTTGGTAAGTCGTTGTGTGGTTGCTGGGGAGCTGTCACACAGACAGCTCTCCAGCGACCAACGATGCCGAGGTCCCCGGGTAACCAGGGTAAACATCGGGTTACTAAGCGCAGGGCCGCGCTTAGTAACCCGATGTTTACCCTGGTTACCATCGTAAATGTAAGAAAAAACAAACCGTACATACTCACATTCCGGTGTCCGTCAGGTCCCTTGCCGTCTGCTTCCCGCACTGACTGACTGCCGGCCGTAAAGTGAAAGCACAGCACAGCGGTTACGTTACAAGCGAACACATCGTTGGATCGGTGTCACACACACCGATCCAACGATGACAGCGGTAGATCCAGCGACAAAAAGAAAGTTCCAAACGATCTGCTACGACGTACGATTCTCAGCGGGGTCCCTGATCGCCGCTGCGTGTCAGACACAGCGATATCGTATGGATATCGCTGGAACGTCACGGATCGTGCCGTCGTAGCGATCAAAGTGCCACTGTGAGACGGTACCCTTAGACTTGGCCGAAGGTTCACCTTCCAACAAGACAATGACCCTAAGCACACAGCTAAAATAACAAAGGAGTGGCTTCAGAACAACTCTGTGACAATTCTTGACTGACCCAGCCAGAGCCCTGACCTAAACCCAACTGAGCATCTCTGGAGAGACCTGAAAATGGCTGTCCACCAACATTCACCATCCAACCTGACGGAACTGGAGATGATCTGCAAGGAAGAATGGCAGAGGATCCCCAACTCCAGGTGTGAAAATTTGTTGAATCATTCCCAAGAAGACTCATGGCTGCACTAGCTCAAAAGGGTGCTTCTACTCAACATTGAGCAAAATAAATTTTTAATAAATTTGCAAAAAATACTACATTTCTGTTTTTTTTTTCAGTCAAGATGGGGTGCAAAGTGTACATTAATGAGAAAAAAATGAACTTTTTTGAATTTACTAAATGGCTGCAATGAAACTCAAACATTTTAAGGGGTCTGAATACTTTCCGTACCCACTGTATATTGGAATGGTAATTAAATACTTTTTCTATGCAGGGATGGCATTTCTTACTTAATGATTGCTGTGGCATTAAGGTCAGTGATTTAAATGAACAAACATCAGCAGCACTATGTGTAATTGTTTGCCATGTACAGCCATATCTATGATGTGTGTGCTCTAAGTGTTTACAGCAGATATATATTTGTTTGATATACAATTTTTATATCCCCCTTTCTCCACACCAGTAGTTATGCTTTTAGTAATAAAGCACAATTGATTCACTAGTTTTGGACTAGTTTATCATAATATTTCCCTTGTTTGTACATGAATAGCTAAACAGAGCACGACATGAAGACCCCCCCATAGACTGCCCTGGGGCACAAGCATATCATTAACTTAAAACTGAAAATAAAGAATAAACAACCACAAGATGGATTTCATCAACCCAGGTATCATTGTAATCAGTATAACGGCGCCAACCTGACACTGTGTGTAGGTTACTGCGCACAATCCTGCTGACAGATTCATTTTAAGAAAAACAAAATTAAGACATTGGAGTAGAGTGGATTGGCATTTCTAAGTATATTTTTACTGAAACACTGTAGCATTTCAAAGTAAAACATACAGGGCCGCAATAGTACAGCCAGAGGGACTCATGTTGCATGTGGTTCAGGACGAAAGAAAAAGATAACAGGTTCTGCACTGTGAAAAAGTGTTTTGTGATTTGCTAACATATGTGCATTGTGAATAATTTTTGAGCAATATTAATTCAGGAGTTAATCTTACTTTCAAAGGATAGCCTAGATAGCCAATTAAGGAAAATGTATTAATATGAAGACTGAGTATTAGTTAGTCTGGGGCAACTAACGCCCCATTGACTAGTCAAAGCCCTCATTAAAATAGCAAACGAGGACAATATGCTGTTTGTAGACCTCATTTGTACAGATAAATGTTATACAGGGCTGGTTAGGCAAAGAATGTACTCATACATGAGTGCTGCTGGATTGGAGGGCATGGGGAACCTGAGATTCCCTTTTACTATTGTGACAACCTCGATGCTGGAGGAAGACTGTGCTAAATTATCTATGGATATCTTATTTTAGTCGGCTGGATGATGGGTACTATAATTAAAATGATGAAAACTGCTCCATACACAGGAGCAAAAACTTTTCAGCTTCCATCTTAGAGGGAGATGCTGGCTTTTTTGGTGGTTAAAAAAGTGTTCTATTAATTTGCAGCATAATGATTCAAGATAACTGTATAACGTGCAGGAAGCAGACAAAACTCGCACTTTGACTGGAGAAGCTAATTTAACAGCTCATTCGCTGCTGACATACCGTAGATGGAGTGAGGAGATTCAGTGCCTTGCGAAAATATTCGGCTCCCTGGAACTTTTCAACCTTTTCCCACATATCATGCTTCAAACATAAAGATACCAAATGTACATTTTTGGTGAAGAAACAACAACAAGTGGAACACAATTGTGAAGTTCACTGAAATTTATTGGTTATTTAAAATTTTTGTGGAAATTCAAAAACTGAAAGGTGGGGCGTGTAATATTATTCGGCCCCTTTACTTTCAGTGCAGCAAACTCACTCCAGAAGTTCACTGTGGATCTCTGAATGATCCAATATTGTCCTAAATGCCTAATAATGATTAATATAATCCACCTGTGTGTAATCAAGTCTCCGTATAAATGCACCTGCTCTGTGATAGTTTTAGGGTTCTGTTTGAAGAACAGAGAGCATCATGAAGACCAAGGAACAACAACAGGCAGGTCCGTGATACTGTTGCGGAAAAGTTTAAAGCCGGATTTGGATACAAAATGATTTCCAAAACTTTAAACATCCCAAGGAGCACTGTGCAAGCGATCATATTGAAATGGAAGGAGTATCATACCACTGCAAATCTACCAAGGCCCGGCCGTCCCTCTAAACTTTCATCTCAAACAAGGAGAAGATTGATCAGAGATGCAACCAAGAGGCCCATGATCACTCTGGATGAACTGCAGAGATCTACAGCTGAGGTGGGACAGTCTGTCCATAGGACAACAATTAGTCGTACACTGCACAAATCTGGCCTTTATGGAAGAGTGGCAAGGAGAAAGCCATTTCTCAAAGATATCCATAAAAAGTGTGGATTACAGTTTGCAACAAGCCACCTGGGAGACACACCAAACATGTGGGAGAAGGTGATCTGGTCAGATGAAACCAAAATTGAACTTTTTGGCAACAATGTCAAACGATATGTTTGGCGTAAAGGCAACAATGTCAAATGATATGTTTGGCGTAAAGGCAACACAGCTCATAACCCTGAACACACCATCCCCACTGTCAAACATGGTGGTGGCAGCATCATGGTTTGGGCCTGCTTTTCTTCAGCAGGGACATGAAAGATGGATAAAATTGATGGGAAGATGGATGGAGTCAAATACAGGACCATTCTGGAAGAAAACCTGTTGGAGTCTGCAAAAGACCTGAGACTGGGACGGAGATTTGTCTTCCAACAAGACAATGATCCCAAACATAAAGCAAAATCTACAATGGAACGGTTCACAAATAAACGTATCCAGGTGTTAGAATGGCCAAGTCAAAGTCCAGATCTCAATCCAATCAAGAATCTGTGGAAAGAGCTGAAAACTGCTGTTCACAAACGATCTCCCTCAAACCTCACCGAGCTCGAGCTGTTTGCCAAGGAAGAATGGGCAAGAATTTCAGTCTCTGGATGTACAAAACCGACAGAGACATACCCCAAGCGACTTGCAGCTGTAATCGCAGCAAAAGGTGGCGCAACAAAGTATTAAGTTAAAGGGGACAAATAATATTGCACTCCCCACTTTTCAGTTTTGGAATTTCCACAAAAATGTAAAATAACCAATACATTTCGTTCAACTTCACTATTGTGTTCCACTTGTTGTTGATTCTTCACCAAAAATTAACATTTGGTATCTTTAGGTTTGAAGCATGATATGTGGGAAAAGGTTCAAAAGTTCCAGGGAGCCGAAGACTTTCGCAAGGCACTGTCTCTGAGCCGGTTCTGCAGAAGGGTGAAGCACTGTCTCTGTATGGCGGCGAAGTATTGTGATCTTTTTACACGTGGTCTTGTGATCCTGGAACGAGCCAAAGAAAACAAAATTAAAAAATATATAACCGATATACCTGTACGAGTAGCTATGCGATATATGTGGTAAGCTGTCCATGTGGTCTTGGTCTTCTCTATGTGGGGGAGACCACTATGGAGATTAAGGCTAAGATCAGCAAACATAAAAGCACAAGAAGGACTGGGTTGGTGGATCCTCTTGTACCAAAGCATTTCAGGGAGATGGGCCACTCAGTGAATCAACTATGTTTTAGGGTATATGCATACGTTGCGGATTAGGCTTAGGAATTTCTGGTGCGGATTCTGTCTCTCCTGGCAGAAAACGCACCTGCGGTTTTTTGTGCGGTTCCGCAGCATTTTTTTGTGCGTTTTTGCTGCGGTTTTCTTGCGGATTTGCTGCGGTTTTTACCCCTGCGGTTTTCTATAATGGAGTGGGTACAAAAACGCTGCAGATTCACAAAAAAGAAGTGACATGCTATTTCTTGAAAACCGCAGCGGATTTTCCGCAAAGTGTGCACAGCATTTTTTTTTTCATTGATTTACATTGTACTGTAAATCAATTGCGGATCTGCAGCGTTTCTGCACCTCAGAAAACGCTGCGGACACACAGCAAATCCGCAACGTGTGCACATACCCTTGGAGTTATTGATGATGTTCCTTCGATGAGACGGGGGGGGGGGGGGTGATCGGATTACTTTACTAAAAAAGAAGGAATTGAAGTGGATATTTGAGTTGGATACTTTAAGGCCTAAGGGTATGAACACTGAATATAATCAACAGGGTTGTTTACTTTGAATATTCTGCTGCAGCTCTGAGGTGTTCTGTGTGTCTTCATTCAGGGTTTTGTTTTTAATTCCTTTTTTTTTTTTTTAAAACCTCTCTGATGTTGTATTAGATTACTTACATGGTTTATGGGCGGAGCTTATGTTACCAGAAGGATTGGGCTCTCATCTATTGCTTATTTTTATTATGCCTATTCATTAGTTGATTATACATGCACGGAATTTAAGAGATATTATAGTGAATTAATGCTGCTGGCAGTCTCTTCAATTCTTTGCCTTTTTGATATTGTTTACAGGGCCTTGAAGAAATAATCATGTGGGACTATATTGTTCTGCTGTGTTTGATGTACTGGAGAGAGCACATTGGGATACCCCTGTGGACCCGCAGATACCCGCAACACATATGTGAGTCTATAATATTATGGAGGATAATTAATATTGGGTTAGTTTGGGGTCTCTATGTGGAGCTGGGGTCTCCCACTGTGCTCTGGCCATCTGCTGCGATATTGTATTTAAGAAAATGGTATCTCTACTGGAATGATGCCAAGTGTAATATTGTGATATATTTAGCAATATTATGGCAAGGTATTGGGGTTTATTTCATTAATTCGCTTATAGTGGCTTTTGATCACTTTATAGTAGGATGTGAAGGTTTATATGCATAAATGTTATTGTTATTTTTTGACATTATATTATAGCTATTGAGTATGCTATTAACCATTGTTCGCTCCTATATTGATGCATCTTTGTGTTGCGCTGGGCGCCTTATGTGTGCGGCGAGATATAGCACTTTACTTAACATGCATGCAGCTTTGTTTCTATGTTTCGGTGAAACCCAGGGATGACTTGTGTTGTTGAGATATGCGCAGTAATGATGGGGATGGAATACAATTGGATTGGTTGGATGATCGAAGCTATGGATGCCGTGATTTACGCAACGATGTTATGGAGAGAGCGCACACTTGATTGGATATGGATCCCTAACCATACTTACAGCTGCGACGAAGCACCGCTCATCATGTCATATGGGATAAGGACGCCGGAGCATGCGCAGTACGGGACTTACAGTGATTGGCCCTAGGCATTTGGAGGTGTGGCCTTGTGACACCGAAGAGCAAGCATCACCATAACAACAGAAATGCCACACTGTGATTGGTGGAGGGATTGTTTACATCAGGAATGGACGTTAGAGAGTTTTGGCATGTAATAGCATAGATTTTAGGTAGATGAGCGATCAGGGGATGCGTTTTGGGTCACCTAAAGGTACTTTTTCAGCCCATAACCATGTGAAGTATTTTTTAGATCTGGTATGTGTTTTTTCTTTTCATAATTGATTGTATATGTTTTTCTATGTATTGATTGGACGTTGTTAATGAGGGGGTGGTGTTTATACTATTTAAGTGGGATTAAGACAATTTTGTACTGTGCTTGATAAAGATCTTTGGGATCGAAACATCGCCACAGAAGGCAGAATAAAATGTGATTCATTTCACCAACGTGTGTGGCGCTGTCTTTTACAATTTTGGATACTATTCTGGTCCATCTTCCTACACCCTCCTTCCTCTGGGTGATTTGGTTCTAGTAACACTACCCTAGTGGTCCTGTTTCAGCTGTCTAAGTCATATATAGCACATGCACAGTGCAAACGTTAAAGGGAACCTGTCACCCCCAAAATCGCAGATGAGCTAAGCCCATCAGCATCAGGGGCTTATCTACAGCATTCTGTAATGCTGTAGAAAAGCCCCCGATGTATCCTGAAAGATGAGAAAAAGAGGTTAGATTATACTCACCCAGGGGCGGTCCCCCTGCGGTCCGGTCCAATGGGTGTCGCGGTCCAGTCCAGCGCCTCCCATCTTCTTACGATGACGTCTTCCTCTTGCCTTCACGCCGTGGCTCCGGCGCAGGCGTACTTTGTCTGCCCTGTTGAAGGCAGAGCAAAGTACTGCCGTGCGCAGGCGCCGGGAAAGGTCTGCGCACTGCAGTACTTTGCTCTGCCCTCCACAGGGCAGACAAAGTACGCCTGCGCCGGAGCCGCAGTGTGAAGACAAGAAGAGGACGTCATCATAAGAAGAGAGACCCCGGACCGTGGCACCCATCGGACCGGACCGCCCCCCCCAGATGAGTATAATCTATCCTCTTTTTCTCATCTTTCAGGTTACATCTGGGGCTTATCTACAGCATTACAGAAAGCTGTAGATAAACCCCCTGATGCCGGTGGGCTTAGCTCACCTTCAATTTTGGGGGTGACAGGTTCCCTTTAACAAAAAAAACAATCACAAACTTTTTTTTTTCTACTGGACACTATGGATGGCAGAAAATAATAGCCTTTTCTAACAGACTGTTCATAAATTTACGAACAGCTGGCAACAGTAACCAGATTTTGTCAATATAATTTATTGCATTGATCAAATGCTGGAAAACACTATTTCTTTATCACTTGGGACATTGTAAGGTATAATATTCA
The DNA here is from genome assembly GCF_051348905.1 of Ranitomeya variabilis. NCBI lineage: Eukaryota > Metazoa > Chordata > Amphibia > Anura > Dendrobatidae > Ranitomeya > Ranitomeya variabilis. Next base: position 732,007,928 of record NC_135233.1, read on the forward strand.
AAACCTATAACAGGAAGCTTGGTCAAATGTCTTGCCATAAACCTGTGTAGCCATTTATTTTTTGCTTTAGTCTATGAAGAAAGAAATGAGTCACCAAGTACTCAGATTGTCAACAGCAATTACGAAACCTTCATTTTAGTTTGTGAATATTACCTAGGAATAACTCTATTTTAATCTGGATTCAAAGAATGCTTAAAAAAGCAAATCATGATTGAGCGGCTGAAAAAGTGTTCTCCAGAATATTTACAGGAAATAATCTCCAATTTTTCCCACAAATTTCATAGTTGTTTGTGGAGATGTATATGTTTGTGGTTTAAAATTAAAGCCAGAAATATATAAACACTTTATTTTTTACAACACTTAAAAGGATTATCCGGGATTTGTATACGTTCTTAACCCCATATAAAAAGAGGCAGATAGTTGTCAATTACCTGACTGTTTTGCCCAACAACGATTTCTGCCGCCTCCTTAAGGTCACGGACGACAGTTCTCCTGATTTCACTGATGTCATGTCGGCAGAGCAGTGTCAAGAAGTACTGCTCTGTTGAGAAGAGGTGAAATGAAGCAGGAGAGGAATTGCCGGCAGAGATGGTCTCCGTTCAGAACAGGCAGGCAGTTTGCAGTAACTTGCCTATTCATAGCATGTGTACCTACCAGTCGGGGTATTGTTTTTTTAATATAATTTTTTTTTTAAATAAGATATAGCAGAGAATACAAGAATAAATTATACTTTTTAACAATATACAACAAGGATACTACAGCATTAACAGTTATCAAATAGTCATCAAAATCATATTCAGTTTACCAAAAGTAGAAAATGAGTAAATAATAACAAGTATTGTAAACCAATTAAAACAATCTTACCTTCCATAAAATGTTGTCCCTCTTGCGTTATGGAATCCCATAACTAGAGCAGTGTATATGTATACAGAGCTTCACAGAGAATTTACACCAATCTGACCAAATTAACCCCTTCACGACATGCGCTGTACTCTCTCTCCCTTTGATGCAGGCTCCAGCGCTGAGCTCACATCTTTTTTTTGAACAGCTGATATGTGCCCCTAACAGCCGCATTTAATGTGATTGCGCCAGAAGCACCTCACTAATCACGCCAATTGACATCCGTGTCACATGACAGCAGGTCGCCGATGGATTGGCATGACAACCCGGGATCTGCAACAGACCCCAGTGGTTGTCATTGCCGGGCTGCTATGAGCGCCACCTAGCGGTGAGCGCGATCGCAACATTCAGGAGGGAGGCAGACGGACGGGAGCTCCCTCTGCCCTCAGATCGGCGTCCCCAAGACATCATCATGGGGCCCGATCGTTGCCATGGTGACTCGGGGTCATCATGACAACCCCCGAGTCATCAAGCTACAGAAAGCTTCTAAAACCATGCTCACAGCATGGTGTCAGAAGCTTTCAGTATAGGTATAATACAGTGCAATGCTAGTGCATTGCACTGCAGTATACCTTCAATCAAAGTGAAAAAAGTGAAAGTCCCATAAAGGGACTAGGTAAAAAAGGAAAAAATATATATATATATAAAAATTACAAAATAATAATCCACTACTAAATACACATTTTTATGTAAAAAAAAAAAAAAGTTTAACAAACATAGTACACACTTGGTATCGCTGAGTCCAGGAACATTCGATCTACACCAGTTAACCTCTTCAGTTAACACCGTAAAAAAAAAAGTAGCAAACCATGCTTTACCATCATATCGCTTGAAAAAAGTGGAATAAAACGTGATCAAAAAGACAAATGTACATACAAAATAGTATCACTGAAAATGCCATCTTGTCCCTCAAAAAACAAGCCGCCACATAGCTCCATCAGCGGAAAAATAAAAAGTTATAGCGCTCAGAATAAAGCAATGAGAAAATAATTATTTTTTCTATAAAGGTTTTTATTGTGTAAAAGCTCCAAAACATAAAAAAATATGAATGTGGCATTGCTGTAATTGTACTGACCTTAAGAATATTAATTTTACCACACGCAGAACGGAGAAAAAACCACAACAACAAAAAAATTCCTGAATTGCTGGTTTTTGTTCATTCTGCCTCCACAAAAATCTGAATAGAAAGCAATAAAAAAATGTCATGTGCCCGAAAATGGAACAAATAAAAACGTCAAATCGTACCACAAAAAACAAGCCATCACATGACTCTGTGGGCCGAAATATGGAAAAATTATAGCTCTCAAAATATGGCAATGCAAAAACTTCTTCTTGCAAAAAAAAAAAAAAAGCGTCTTTTTGTGTGTGACAGAAACCAAACATAAATCAATGGATATAAAACTGGCATCCCTGTAATCGCACCAACCGAAACAATAAAGTTGCTTAATCACTTATACTGCACAAGGAACGACATAAAAAATAAAACCAATTCTTCACCTGCTGTGGATTTGTTCATTCTACCTCCCAAAGACCGCAATAAGGCTCGGCGAACATTTATCCTGCGCTTTACACTGACCGCTGATACCGGGGTTTCCGTGTAAATCTCTGAAATACGTGATTCAGACAGAACCGCTGGTAGAAGATTCCCTACAATGAGGCAGATGGAGGCACTGTGAATGCCAAAGGATCTGTGATCGGCGGTGTCCATCTTTTTAGGGGTGCATAAAAACACGGTCCACCATAGTTTTGTGCACTTCTGAAAAGAAGGACAGCGCTGAACAATGCCAAACGGAGTCCAGAGTAACTCTGTTGCCTCATTATTGTGAATGGATCCCTCGGGGGTTTCATCTCACATCAATCGGAGATTTAGATGGAAACCCCAAATGCTCAGCTTAAAGCGCTGGATAAATGTGATCGATAAATTTGATCCCAAACATTATGAAAAATGTTCCCCATAAAAGCTTCAACTCAATCCACAAAAAAAGTTCTCACTCGGGTCCGTCATCTGTTAAGAGAAATATAGGAGACGTCCACGTTACTTGTAGCACAAAGGCTCTGGAAAAGCAAAATCGCTCCTTGACCTCCAAAAATAAATTCCACTAATTCTGAGCTCCAACATCCAAATGCCCCCCTCCCTCCTGAGCCCCAGTGTTCATAAACCACCTTTAGCGTTCACATTTTGCAGGGGAATAATTTCCAAAATGGGGTCACTTGGGGGGGGGGGGGGGGAAATTCTGCTCTCTAGCTCTTAGGGGGCTCTGTATATGGAGTCCGCAAACTATTGTAGGAAAATCTGCGCTCCAGGAGGCAAATAGTGCTCCATCCCCACCGAGACTCTCTGTATGGCTAAGCAGTACTGTGTAGCCACATATGGTGTATTTCTACAGGGTGGGCCATGTACATGGATACACCTAAATAAAATGGGAATGGTTGGTGATTTCAACTTCCTGTTTGTGGCACATTAGTATATGGGAGGGGGAAAACTTTTCAAGATGGGTGGTGACCATGGCGGCCATTTTGAAATTGTCCATTTTGGATCCAACTTTATTTTTTCCAATGGGGAGAGGGTCATGTGACACATCAAACTTATTGAGAATTTCACAAGAAAAACAATGGTGTGCTTGGTTTAAACATAACTTTATTCTTTCATGAGTTATTTACAAGTTTCTCTGTTTACAGTCATTGACATGTCACAGAGGTTAACACGTGAGGAGCGGATAGAAATTGTGTTGATGTCTGATGAACACAGTATGCAGGTCATTGCAGCAGAATCACGATCCGCCCCCTGCTATTAACTAGTTAAATGCTGCTCTCAAACTCTGACAGCGGCATTTAACAAGCAGTTCCGACCATCGGGCCGGAAATGCGCACACCGGTGACCTGCGTCACGTGATCGCGTGGCACCGGTGTGTCGGCATGACAACCAGAGGTCTCCTTGACCTGTGGTCGGCGCTCATAGCAAGTCTGCAATTCAGCTACATAGAGGCCATCAGAGCATCGCCTCTATGTAGCAGAGCTGATCAAGTTGTGCCAGCTTCTAGCCTCCCATGGAAGCTATTGAAGCATGCCAAAAGTAAAAAAAAATGTTTTTAAAAATATGAAAAAAATAAAAAAATATATAAAAGTTCAAATTACCCTTTCACAATAAAATAAAAATAGAATCAAACAGACATACCGTATTTTTCCGATCATAAGACGCACTTTTTTTCCTCCAAATTTGGGAGGGAAGTGTGTGTGCGTCTTATGGTAGGGATGTAACGTGGGGAGGGGGCAGCGGCGAGTGGGATCACACTGCTATCCCACTTGCAGGAGGCAGAAAAATGTCCCTGCCTGAATCCAGCGCTGGGGAAACCACAACATCGATGATTAAAGTGCAGTGAATATTCATTAGCCGCTTCCCAGCCCACCTGTCAGCTGAGCAGTGAGGGGGAGCAGCAAATGAATAGTCCTTCACTTAACCCCTTTCTGACCTCGGACGGGATAGTACGTCCGAGGTCAGAACCCCCGCTTTAATGTGGGCTCCGGCGGTGAGCTCGCATCAAAGCCGGGACATGTCAGCTGTTTTGAACAGCTGACATGTGCCCGCAATAGTGGCGGGTGAAATCGCAATTCACCCGCAGCTATTATCTAGTTAAATGCCGCTGACAGCGGCATTTAACAGACGCTTCCGGCCGGGCGGCCGGAAATGAGCGCATCGCTGACCCCCGTCACATGATCAGGGGGCAGCGATGCTTCTGTATAGTAACCATAGAGGTCCTTGAGACCTCTATGGTTACTGATACAGGCCTGGTGTGAGCGCCACCCTGTGGTCGGCGCTCATAGCACACCTGCATTTCTGCTGCATAGCAGCGATCTGATGACCGCTGCTATGTAGCAGTGCCGATCGTGTTGTGCCAGCTTCTAGCCTCCTAAAGAGGCTACTGAAGCATGGCAAAAGTAAAAAAAAAAAAAAAAAAAGTAAAAAAAATGTGAAAAAAATAAAAAAAATATAAAAGTTTAAATCATCCCCCTTTCACCCATTCAAAATAAATCAATAAAAAAAATATGAAACCTACACATATTTGGTATCGCTGCATTCAGAATCGCCCAATCTATCAATAAAAAAAAGCATTAACCTGATCGCTAAACAGAGTAGCGAGAAAAAAATTCGAAACGCCAGAATTATGTTTTTTGGGTCGCCGCGACATTGCATTAAAATGCAATAACGGGCGATCAAAAAAAGTATTTGCACCAAAATGGTATCATTAAAAACGCCAGCTCGGTACGCAAAAAATAAGCCCTCAACCGACCCCAGATCATGAAAAATGGAGACGCTACGGGTATCGGAAAATGGCGCAAATTTTTTTTTTTTAGCAAAGTTTGGAATTTTTTTTCACCACTTAGATAAAAAATAACCTAGTTATGTTAGGTGTCTATGAACTCGTAATGACCTGGAGGATCATAATGGCAGGTGAGTTTTAGCATTTAGTGAACCTGGCAAAAAAGCCAAACAAAAAACAAGTGTGGGACTGCACTTTTTTTGCAATTTCACCTCACTTGGAATTTTTTTCCTGTTTTCTAGTACACGACATGCTAAGACCAATGATGTCGTTCAAAAGTACAACTTGTTTCGCAAAAAATAAGCCCTCACATGGCCATATTGACGGACAAATAAAAAAGTTATGGCTCTCGGAAGGAGGGGAGCGAAAAACGAACACGGAAAAATGGAAAATCCCAAGGTTGTGAAGGGGTTAAACAGCAGACACACATGGTATCCCCAGCGCTGGATTCCTGCAGCAGCTGGGGAGATCTGTGTCCAGTGGAGAAGGAGGTGGCAGGAGCAGGGGGCCAGAAGAGACAAGATCGCTGCATACCTGCCTGGCTGTGCTGGATGCTGAGGCATAAGGACCTGTGTGATGTTATGAAGTGGGCGGGCTGGAGAATCACATGGCAGGACACAGCCTTCCCTCTTCTGATGTCATCACAGGTCCTTCAGACTCCCCACTAGAATCTGCAGGCTTCACCTTATGACCTGTGCTGTGGAAAGGCAACAAGTGGGAGGACTCTGTGGTGTCATGGGATGCTCCAGCTCTTTACCTCACCACAGTGGCTGGCTGCCACAATTAAGAGGTTAGGTTAGTTTACAACACACAATAAAGCACTCTGCCACTCCTGTGGTAAACTATAACTTCCAGCATGCTATAGCATCTGCAGGACATGCTGGGAGTTATAGTTCTCCCATGGGTTCTTAAAGCAGCACTCCAGTGTTATTTTTCAGTGCTGGAGTGGTGCTTTAACCCCTTCATGACCGTGGGATTTTTCGTTTTTCCGTGTTCGTTTTTCACTCCCCTCCTTCCCAGAGCCATAACTTTTTTATTTTTCCGTCAATTTGGCCATGTGAGGGCTTATTTTTTGCGGGACGAGTTGTACTTTTGAACGACGTCATTGGTTTTACCATGTCGTGTACTAGAAAACGGGAAAAAAATTCCAAGTGTGGTGAAATTGCAAAAAAAGTGCAATCCCACACTTGTTTTTTGCTTGGCTTTTTTGCAAGGTTCACTAAATGATAAAACGGACCTACCATTATGATTCTCCAGGTCATTACGAGTTCATAGACACCTAACATGACTAGGTTATTTTTTACCTAAGTGGTGAAAAAGATTCCAAACTTTGCTAAAAAAATAAATAAAAAAAAAATTGCCCCATCTTCCGATACTCATAGCGTCTCCATTTTTCATGATCTGGGGTCGATGGAGAGCTTATTTTTTGCGCGCCGAGCTGGCGTTTTTAATGATTCCAATTCAGTGCAGATACGTTCTTTTGATCGCCCGTTATTGCATTTTAATGCAATGTCACGGCGACCAAAAAAACGTAATTCTGGCGTTTCGTTTTTTTTTCTCGTTACGCCGTTTAGCGATCAGGTTAATGCTTTTTTTTAATTGATAGATCGGGCGATTCTGAACGTGGCGATACCAAATATGTGTAGGTTTGATTTTTTTTTTTTATTGATTTATTTTGATTGGGGCGAAAGGGGGGTGATTTAAACTTTCATATTTTTTTTATTTTTTTCACATTTTTTTAACTTTTTTTTTTTTTACTTTTGCCATGCTTCAATAGCCTCCATGGGAGGCTAGAAGCAGGCACAGCACGATCGCCTCTGCTACATAGCAGCGATCTGCTGTTCGCTGCTATGTAGCAGAAATTCAGGTGTGCTGTGAGCGCCGACCACAGGGTGGCGCTCACAGCTACCGGCGATCAGTAACCATAGAGGTCTCAAGGACCTCTATGGTTACAATGGAGAAGCATCGATCATGTGACGGGGGTCGGCGATGCGCTCATATCCGGCCGCTCGGTCGGATGCGGAAGTTAAATGCCGCTGTCTGCGTTTAACTAGTTAATAGCGGCAGGTGAATCGCGATTTCACCCGCCGCTATTGCGGGCACATGTCAGCTGTTCAAAACAGCTGACATGTCCCGGCTTTGATGCGGGCTCACCGCGGAGCCCTGCATCAAAGCAGGGGAGCTGACATCGGACGTACTATACCGTCCGATGTCAGTAAGGGGTTAAATATAAGCCCTGTGCCCCATTCTTACTCTCACCCTCCAGTGTCTTCATATAGTACTTTACAGACACCACACTGGTCCCGCAGCACCATCTTCTACCTGCAGCTTCCAACATAATAACATACTATTATATATAATAACACCACATATAATAGTATGTTATTTATGTTATTAAATATTTTACCACATTTTTTTGCTTCAAATATTTTTTTCCCTATTTTCCACCTCTAAAACCTGGGTGCGTCTTATAGTCCGATGCGTCTTATAGTCTAGTGCGTCTTAGACTATGTGCACACGATGCGGATTTTGCTGCGGATCTGCAGCTGCGGGTACGCAGCAGTTTCCCATGAGTTTACAGTACAATGTTAACCTATGGGAAACCGAAAACCCTGTGCCCATGCTGCGGAAAAAAACTCGCGGAAACGCAGCGGTTTACATTCCGCGGCATGTCAATTCTTTGTGCGGAATCTGCAGCGGTTTTACACCTGCTCCATAATAGAAAACCGCAGGTGTAAAACTGCAGTGGAATCCGCACAAAAACCGCTGTAAATCCACTATAAATCCTTAGGAAAAACGCGGTGTTTTTGCCCTGCGGATTTATCAAATCCGCTGCGGAAAAATCCACAGAGGACCATTCTGCGTGTGCACATACCCGTCTTATAGTCCGAAAAATACAGTATTTGGCATCGCCGCGTTCAGAATTGCTCGATCTATCAAACGGCGTAGCGAGAAATAAATCGAAATGCCAGATTTACGTTTTTTGGTCGCCGTGACATTGCATTAAAATGCAATAACGGGTGAACAAAAGATCATATCTGCACAAAAATGGTTCTTTGTTTTTTTAGCAATCTTTGGAATTTTTTTCACCACATAGATAAAAAAGAACCTAGACATGTTTGGGGTCTATGAATTCGTAATGACAGGGAGAATCAAAATGGTAGGTCAGTTTTAGCATTTAGTGAACCTAGCAAAAAAGGCAAACAAAAAACAAGTGTGAGATTGCACATCATTACAAACACTTTCAGATCTTATCTCACAGAGCTGTCAGCACTCCCCATATCCCACACTGAATGAGATCTTGGAAGCATCTCAGTTGGCAATAAGAGAAACTAAATGCACTAAAGCTCTGGGTTCTGACAGGTTTTCAGAAACATTTTCAAAAATTTAGAAAAAACAGATTAACCAACATTTAGAAGTCGCTCTATATATTAAATATCTTGGGGGAGATCAAATACCTGAAATGAATAACATACATCTACTGAGTTACGTGGCCTCCAATTTACCCACACTCCTCGCTCTGGCAACAGACACGGCGGAGGAGTGGGTTTCCTGCTTTCTAAAAACTGCTCCTTCAACCCTATCCAACCCCCACCTTAACTTATCCTCCTTTCTTTCAAAGTTCACTCTGTCCGTATCTACTCTCCCTCTAATCTCCAAATGACTGTCATATACCGACCTCCAGGCCCAACCACTGCCTTCATTGACCAATTCTCCATCTGGCATCTTCACTTTCTCTCTGCTGACATCCCCACCATCATAATGGGTGACTTTAATATCCCTACTGACACCCGCCAGCCAGCAGCGTCCAAGTTCCTGACCCTTACGTCATCCTTTGGACTTACTCAGTGGTCTTCCACAGACACCCACACAGATGGACATACACTAGACTGCATCTTCACCCACCTCTGTTCCCTATCTAATCTCACAACCTCTCCCTTCCACCTATCTGATTACAATCTACTCACCTTCTCATCCTTGTCCTCCTCACCTGCCCCCCACGTCCAGCCACTACCACATCCTCGCAGAAACCTCGCACACCTAGACATTCACAGACTCACGGACTCTATCCTACCCATCTCCTCCATATCTTCACTCCATGACACGGACAGCGCCACCGCTTTCTATAACTCCACCCTCACATAATCCATAGACTCGGTCGCCCCTCTCATGCATGGCAAAGTGCGACAAATCAATAGGCAAACCTGGCACAACAATCTCACAAAAAAAACTTCGACAAGCATCCAGGGTCGCCGAGCGACTTTGAAAGAAAACACGCCTGCCAGACGACGTCACTGCTTTCAAACAAGCTACACTTGCCTTCAAATTAGCCCTCTCCTCTGCTAAACATACCTGTTTCACAAACCTTGTATCTTCATTATCCTACAGCCCCAAAAAACTGTTCAGCACATTTAACTCTCTCCTCTGCCCACCACTGCCACCTCCAACTCCCCTAATCTCTTCCGCGGACTTTGCCACCTACTTCAAAAACAAGATCGACCAAACAAGGCAAACCTTTACTGTTTCACCACCGCAACGACTCCATATACCAGACCTCTGCCCATCCCTAATAACCTCCCTCTCCAACATCACTGAAGGAAAGCTTATTCACCCCTCCTTTTCAAATCATACCTCACCACCTGTGCACTTGACCCCATACCTTCCCACCTGCTCCCCAATCTCACTAACATGCTCATTCCAGCCCTAACCCATCTCTTCAACCTATCGCTATCTTCTGGGACCTTCCCCTCTGCCTTCAAACATGCCACCATCACACCCATCCATCAAAAAAACTAACCTTGACACAACTGCTATGCCCAGCTATCGCCCCATATCACTGCTCCCGTTTGCTTCAAGACAGCTTGAGCAGCATGTCTATGCTCAACTTTCCTCCCACCTCTCATCTTACCTTCTCCTTGACAACCTCCAATCTGGCTTCCGCCCCCACCACTCCACCGAAACTGCCCTGACCAAAATTACTAATGACTTACTCACAGCCAAAGCTAACAGACAGTTCTCCATCCTCCTCCTTCTCGACCTGTCCTCTGCCTTCAACACAGTCAACCACTGCCTACTGCTAGATTCTTTCTTCCCTTGGCATCAAAGACCTTGCCCTGTCCTGTCTTGCCTCATACCTTTACGACCACACATTTAGCGTTTCCCACTCCCACACTACCTCCTCATCCTGCCCTCTCTCTCTCTGTTGGGGTCTCTCAAGGCTCGGTCCTGGGGCCCCTACTTTTTCCATCTATATCCTTGGCCTAGGACAACTCAAGGCCCCATGACATCCAGTACAACCTGTATGCGGATGACACTCAGATCTACTTCTCTGGCCCAGATGTCACCTCTCTCCTGTCCAGAATCCCGGAGTGTCTATCAGCCATATCCTCCTTCTTCACCTCTCGTTGTCAGGACTCTGAACATTTTTTATTACCTTTTGTGCATTACTGCCCTTTTCCAAGATGGCGTCTTTGGTCTCATGTGCACTGTGTCTCCTGCTATAAAACTCCACCCCAGCCTTCAGTCTGTGCTAGACTATTCTGCCTTGCATCCTGCTCCTGACCTCTGGTGACTCCCTGGCTATATACCTGCTCCTGTAAACCTGTGGGGTTATCCTGCTACTCAGCTCTGAGTTCCTGCTGCATACACCAGTTCCAGTAATCCTCCTTCATCTGCTGCTCGTGTTTACTTCCATCTGCATTTGCTGGACATGTAAGCTGTTGCTGCTCTGCAAGAACCTGAGACTATTACCCAGGCTTCCCTGGTTGAGCTAAGATATTATTTGAACTGCCTTATAAGCATATCTATCTGTGTTTTGGACTAAGCAAGGACTTATTCATGTCAAGTATCCTCAAGAATAATTGTGCTTCATAGACTTTCTGCGTGATTGCATTTTCCTCTGAAGTTACCTATAGACTGCTAAACTGCATTTAATATTTACTCCAAGTGTTGTGGACTTGAGTTTCTCTCTGCACCTGTTTGAATCACCGTGTGATAATATAAACTTTACCACTTATAAAACTGTCCTGTAGTTGTCTTGTTCCACGCAAAGAGTCTCCTGAGTTATCCCTATAATTATTACACTCGTTTCCTAAAACATCCGAAGCGCCTTTTGCAATGAAATGCTTCATCCAGGAGTGCATTTCACTGCGAAATGCACATTGGGTGTGGTGGGTTCCTGGACCCATTTCCCCAAGGTTATGCTGCTGTATTCATACATATGTGAATGTCTCAACATTGTGGGGTTTTGATGGTTAATATTTTTACAATATGTCTTAATGAATGGCACCTTTGCATGTGTAGAGACTGCTCTAGGTATTTTAGAGACATAGATGAGTGGTCTTAATTATTATTTGTGCCATACTTCTCAGACTATGCCTCTTTAAGAGTTTCCTCCTTTTTTCATTATATACTATCATCAATAAATACATATATATATATATATATATATTTTTTTTTTTGGGGATCAACCCCTGAGTTTTATTATATATACCATATATATATAATATATATATATATATATATATATATATATATATATATATATATATATATATATATATATATATATATATATATATATATATATATATATATTATTCAATAGCAGCACAACACATATGGGATTTTATTATACTATTTTCCAGGCATAAACAACTTTTACCTCATCTGTACTGTTCTGTTTCATATATATTTTATGTACGTGTATTCTTTTTAATAAACTTTGTATCAATAAAAATTATTTATTTTAGCCATAAAGAAAAGTTTTTGGTTTCTTTGGGGTTTGTTGTATAGGAAAATATGCAAAGGTATTTCAAATTACACATTATATTCCAAGGGAAAACTTCTATCTCCCAGGGAAAATAATTAAATAAAATGCCATATAAATATTACATTAGTAAATAAATAAATCATAAAAGCATTTGTTTATGTTTAAGCACTTGTTCAGTTGACCGATAGCGTTATTTATTTAAGAATGGAAATCTGTCTCCAGGTTTTTTCTACCCAATCTGAGAGCAGCATGATGTAGGGGCAGAGACCCTGGTTCCAGTGATGTATCACTAACTTAGCTGCTGGTGTATTTTTAATAAATGTACTCTTATCTGCTGCAGACCTATCAGTTCCCTTAATGCTGGGCTTACTATAATCTTGCCTACACCATTGACTGACAGCTGTGTACACTGTGCATAGGCAGAAAGCTGTCAATCAGTAGTGGGCGTCAAGGTTATACAGGGCTCATGAGTATGGAGGACTACATGGCAGCATGTTTTCTAGACCTTTAGTGATAATCTCTTCCTGCTAAAACAGTAATTTTATCAAAACTACAACAAGCAACTCAGTAAATTAAACATTGCTGAATCAGGGTCTCTACCTCTACATTATGCTGCTCTGAGTTTAGGTGGCAAAAATCACCTGGTGACAGATTCCGTTATACTGGATAGCAGTGTTTCTTTCAATTTACAATGAACTAAAAGATTAATCATGAAAATAACTTATAAGAACAGAATTTCAGTACAGCAAATGTCAATGTTCATATCAAATTCAATCCAAAAAAAGAAATCTTATTCTAACTGTGCAGTAGAGTCAAGCTCTCCAGTTAGCCTATTCATACAATAAAGTGTAACATTTAACAGCGTGTACATAGTCACATAAATACTGTACTAAAAGAGGTTGTGCTCTTTTTTCTTTATCAAAGACATATAATATAATGAAGAGCCCACATAGCAACAAGCAAAATGTAGTGCTCCTCAATTCTCTACAAGTAGCAACCGTTGCCATTTATATTCGCTCACTACCTCGAGCAAAGAGAAGGACAACATTACCAAACAACTATCATTGCGGGTTCGCTGTAGAGCGGGTTTCACCCTGCACATTAAGACTGGAGAATGAGTAGCTGTGCTAGTCCCCATCTACATTCTGGCAAAAGTATGGGGACACAGCTCATAAATTCGTTACAATTGACACAAGTATATAAAATCAAGCACCTAGCCATACCATTTAAGGGTCATTCTAAACAGCTCACTCAAATTTGAGCATGGTATTGTAATACTATGGCATTGTTGTAATAAGTCAGTTCATGAAATTTCCTGCATCCTTTACATTTCATGATCAACTAAATAGTATCATTGGTAAGTGGAATTGTTTAGGGACCAAAGCAACTCAGTCAAAAAGTGGCAGACCACATAAACTTACAGAGAGAAACTAGAAACTGGAACTAGATGCTAATTGCAAACTGGAACCAAAGCTCAGGCAAGGAGAGGAGTGAAGAGCTGCCTAATATATCCCCTGCTAGCAGAGGATTGGCCAGGGAAGCTAATCTCTGCAGAAAATTCCTGCAGAAACTGGCAGCGCCTCCTTATAGCCAAGTGAAGACAGCAGAAAATGCAGCCGTGCTGGGTGTGCTGTAAGAAGCAGGCTCAGCAAGATGGCCTGACATGAGGAGAAGCAGAGCGGTAACCACAGTGAGGAAGACGTGCGAGTTACCGGCTTGACAATGCTTAATTGTCAAAAATGAACAAAACCAATCTCTTGAGAGAAAAAAAAACATCCCTTGATGAAAGTTTCCATTCTCTCCTTAGCTGAGTTCAGGTAGTATTTGTTGAAATAATAGGAGTTATCCACTACTTGGATACTGATGACTTTGCTTAGTAGAAGTCATTAATATCAGATTGGTGGGGTCAATGCTCCCTCACAGATCAGCTGCTATAATGCTGGGAGACAGTCAGTGGGAAAAGATCCATGGAGTGAGGGAGTGAAAGAGACAACTCTGTACACTGTGTAGTCGATTCTGTTAAGATCTGTAGCTCAGATCTGGTTCAACTGATGTGGTGCTAATGACCTATCCTAAAAATAGTTCATCAGTATCAAAGTAATGGACCACCCTTTTACTTAAGGGAGGATGAAACTCTTAAACAATAGTGTGCATGCAGCCTCAACCTATACATACATATAGCTATATGGTGCAATCACTACGTAATATACAGTAGCTATTACCCATTGGACATTAATATTGGATTGAAGATGATCAAAGAAGAGCAATACCGTATATCAATATTTTAGGGTGTCTCCTTTAGCATTAATCAGACCTAGGCACAAAAAAGTAAAACAGAAGTGTATTGCACAATAGTGCATTTTAACATTGATCTTTTGTAAGTAATGACTTGTGCTGTTGGGTCTTTCATACACACAGCTATATAACGTAGCAATAACTACATTTTCTTAGAACTTTTCCATTTAGATCACTTTGCTGCTCAAAAACCTTCAAATGTCAAGTGGTCTGAGAGTTAAGGTACCTTCACACTAAACGACTTTGCAACGATAACGATAGCGATCCGTGATGTTGCAGCGTCCTGGATAGCGATATCGTTGTGTTTGACACGCAGCAGCGATCTGGATCCTGCTGTGATATCGCTGGTCGTTGCTGAAAGTTCAGAACTTTATTTGGTCGTCAGATCGGCGTGTATCGTCGTGTTTGACACCAAAAGCAACAATGCCAGCAATGTTTTACAATGGTAACCAGGGTAAATATCGGGTTACTAAGCGCAGGGCCGCGCTTAGTAACCCGATATTTACCCTGGTTACCATTGTAAAAGTAAAAAAAACAAACAGTACATACTCACCTTCTGCTGTCTGTCACACGTCCCCCGCCGTCCGCTTCCCGCACTGACTGTGAGTGCCGGCCGTAAAGTAAAAGCAGAGCACAGTGGTGACGTCACCGCTGTGCTGTGCCTTACGGCCGGCACTCACAGTCAGTGCAGGAAGCAGACGCCGGGGGACGTTACGGACACCGGAATGTAAGTATGTACTGTTTGGTTTTTTTTACATTTACACTGGTAACCAGGGTAAACATCGGGTTACTAAGCGCGGCCCTGCGGGGACTTCGGCATCGTTGGTCGCTGGAGAGCGGTCTGTGTGACAGCTCTCCAGCGACCACACAGCGACGCTGCAGCGATCGGCATCTTTGTCGATATCGCTGCAGCGTCGCTTAGTGTGAAGGTACCTTTAGAGCAACCTTTATTTTCTATGTTTCCAACATACTTCACTTTGGAGTTGTAAAAAAGTGCCTGGATCTCTCAAAATATTTTTGAAATGGGTAATGAAATAGAAAGGTTGAGAAGAATTAGGATGGCGGTCACTAATTAAATCCCATTATTTCAGTATTACAGATCAGTGCTGCTGGTTCTTATTCTTGTTTTATTTATTGATGTGTGCTCTGCAGTGTTATGTTCATTTAGGGGTTAAAGAGGCCATGTATAATTACTTTTCAGGTCCAGGCTTCGATATTACCTCCTCCTTCAGTGCTTAGTCACTCCTTTCCATACATAAATAGGCCAGTGCTATATCAACTTATTTTTGTTCTATTATGCACTACTACATACTCAATCCATACAAGTGACTCTGTGCAGAGCTCATATCAATAAATAAAACAAGAATAAGAACTAGCAGCATTGACCCGCAATTATGAAATAATCGGGTTTAATTAGTGACTGCCATCCTAACACACAAAAATGTATTTCAAACAAATTTGTGGATGGCACGGTCTCAGGGCTTTTTCGATCACTGAATTCAAATCTCAAAAACCTGTGATAATTGGTTTGCCAAGTGAGCACAATTAAAAAAAAAGCTACTTAAAAAGGGATATTCCACATTATCAAGCAAACCACAGGTTTCAAACAATATGCAAAATAAAAAGTTTCTCTTTGCTGCCGAAGAGCGTCAAATAGTGCAATGCCTTAGACAAGGTATGAAAATGTTAGATATTTCACAAAAACTAAAGCATCATCATTGTACTGTGGAGAGATTTGCTGCTGATACAGCTCACAGACGTATTTGTGCAGATAAAAGCATAATGAGGAAAATTTCTGTCAGATAAAGTCATTGGATTAGGAGAGAAGCAGCTAAAATACCAGCAGCCAACTGGTAATTTAAGCTGCTAGTGCCTCTGGAATGCCGTGAAACTCAAGGTATAGGAACCTCCAGAAGCTTGCAGTTGTGCATGTGAGGCACTTTACCAGTTAAAGGGAACCTGTCATCAGTTTTGTGAAATAGCAGCAAAAAATATTGCAAAAAGAAGAAAAAAATGTTCCAGCTTCTGGTAAAAACTTTCAAAGTAATCTTTATTCCCTCAAAAAAACTATTAAAAAATATGCTGGACAGGAACAAGAGCAAGCGACGTGTTTCGAACATGGTTGTTCTTTATCAAGCTTACTTAAAAATGACCAAATACCAGTCTTAAATACACAGGTGCAATTAAACAACACACATGAAAAATAATTGACTCATTAAAACTAACACATTGTGAAAAGAAGAGAAAAGGAAGGAAATGCAATAAATAAGTATTAAAATCCAAACAAAGTATGAAATATGGATGAAAACGTGAAAACAGAGAAATGACCAATAAATGAAATATATCTATCTATCTATATATATATATATATATATATATATATATATATATATATATATATATATATATATATATATATATATATATATATATATATATATATATATATACACACACTGCTCAAAAAAATAAAGGGAACACTAGGATCCCACATCCTAGATATCACTGAATGAAATATTCCAGTTGTAAATCTTTATTCATTACATAGTGGAATGTGTTGAGAACAATAAAACCTAAAAATTATCAATGTAAATCACAACTAATATCCCACGGAGGTCTGGAGTTGGAATGATGCTCAAAATCAAAGTGGAAAATGAAGTTACAATCTGATCCAACTTCAGTGGAAATGTCTCAAGACAAGGAAATGATGCTCAGTAGTGTGTGTAGCCTCCACGTGCCTGTATGACCTCCCTATAATGGGCATGCTCCTGATGAGGCGGTGGATGGTCTCCTGAGGGATCTCCTCCCAGACCTGGACTAAAGCATCCGCCAGCTCCTGAACAGTCTGTGGCGCAACGTGACGTTAGTGGTTGGTGCGAGACATGATGTCCCAGATGTGTTGAATCGGATTCAGGTCAGGGCAATGGGCGGGCCATAGCTTCAATGCCTTCATCTTGCAGGAACTGTTGACACACTCCAGCCACATGAGGTCTGGCATTGTCCTGCATTAGAAGGAACCCAGGGCCAACAGCACCAGCATATGGTCTCACAAGGGGTCTCATCTTGGTACCTAATGGCAGTCAGGCTACCTCTGGCGAGCACATGTAGGGCTGTGAGGCCCTCCATAGAAATGCCACCCCACACCATTACATTACTGTTTTGGATTTGCTCGCAGCTGGGCAAAGCATACTGTGCAGGTGCGAAACGCAATATTTCTGAACAGGCACGAAATGTGGATGATGCAAGAGGCGTCATCCACGAAGTAGGACAGCGAGCAACAGCCGATAAACTATATCTACTGCATTTCCCTGATCCATCCAGTCATTGATTCCATCATAGAAGGAAATTAGATTAGACTGGCATGACTTGTCTTAGGAGTCGGTCCATTTTATACTGACTCCACCAAAATGGACACCAACTCCATGAATCCGACAAAACTGCTTACAAGGGATTTTTTTGAAAAATGTCAGATGCACTAGCAAAACAAGCAGTAGCACTTAAAATGCATACTATTTTTCGGATTTTCCTATAATGAAAATTATGACAGGTCCTCTATAAAGTTTACAAAGCAAATTCTGAGAAAACTTTCTTCATCTAGTCATAAACCCTGTGTTTCTACCCGTCCTCTTTGAACTATAAATGTAATAAACTCAAACTTGTTATCCAGAAGCTGGTGTTATTTCCAAAGCACTTGCAGCTCAATTTAAAAGTTGTTAGTCAAGTGATTACACACTATCTTGTAGAAGTGGCTTCTTTCCATTGTGAGTTCAATGAATTATAATACAAGTTATCAACTCAAAAGTCTCATTGCATTATTTCTGTAAGAAACTAAATGTAAAATGGTGATTTAAAACATTAGACACAATAACCTCCAGCTGGCATTATGTTGCTCATCCATGTCACAAAATGACAGCCCAAGTGGCAGGGGCTGACTGGCACTTTTCAGCCTGGGGGGCAATCACAAGGCAGTGGCCCTCAAATTGTGGCGGCCCTCCTTTTCACTGCTTATCTCTGGCCATTGCATTAAAGCAGCAGAGATATCAGGCTTTATAAACAGGCTGGTATGTAGATATGGAAACAGTAAGGAGCTTGCTGCATAGCTATGGGAGCAGAACCAAGCTTACTCCAGAAATATGGGAGCAGAACCAAGCTTACTCCAAAGATATGGGAGCAGAACCGAGCTTACTCCAGAGATATGGGAGCAGAACCGAGCTTACTACAGAGATATGGGAGCAAAACCAAGTTTACTACAGATATAAGGGAGCAGAATCAAGCTTACTACAGAGATATGGGAGCAAAACAGAGCTTACTACAGAGATATGGATCAGAACGGAGAATACTCCAGATATATGGGAGCAAAACGGAGCTTAATACAGAGATATGGATCAGAACAGAGAATACTCCAGATATAAGGGAGCAAAATCAAGCTTACTGCAGAGATATGGGAGCAAAACAGAGCTTACTACAGAGATATGGATCAGAACGGAGAATACTCCAGAGATATGGGAGCAAAACCAAGCTTACTACAGAGATATGGATCAGAACGGAGAATACTCCAGAGATATGGGAGCAAAACTGAGCTTACTACAGAGATGTGGGAGCAGAACCCGATTAGTAAAAAGATAAGGGAGCAGAACCAAGCTTACTACAGAGAAAAGGGAGCAAAACCGAGCTTACTACAGAGATAAGGGAGCAGAACCGAGCTTACTACAGAGAAAAGGGAGCAGAACAGAGCTTACTACAGAGAAAAGGGAGCAGAACAGAGCTTACTACAGAGATAAGGGAGCAGAACTGAGCTTACACCAGAAATATGGGAGCAGAACAGAGCTTACCACAGAGATATAGGAGCAGAGCTTACTGCAGAGATATGGGAGCAGAATTGAGCTTACTATAGAGATATGGTATATATATATATATATATATATATATATATATATATATATATATATATATATATACACTCACCGGCCACTTTATTAGGTACACCTGTCCAACTTCTTGTTAACACTTAATTTCTAATCAGCCAATCACATGGCGGCAACTCAGTGCATTTAGGCATGTAGACATGGTCAAGACAATCTCCTGCAGTTCAAACCGAGCATCAGTATGGGGAAGAAAGGTGATTTGAGTGCCTTTGAACGTGGCATGGTTGTTGGTGCCAGAAGGGCTGGTCTGAGTATTTCAGAAACTGCTGATCTACTGGGATTTTCACGCACAACCATCTCTAGGGTTTACAGAGAATGGTCCGAAAAAGAAAAAAAATCCAGTGAGCGGCAGTTCTGTGGGCGGAAATGCCTTGTTGATGCCAGAGGTCAGAGGAGAATGGGCAGACTGGTTCGAGCTGATAGAAAGGCAACAGTGACTCAAATCGCCACCCGTTACAACCAAGGTAGGCCTAAGAGCATCTCTGAACGCACAGTGCGTCAAACTTTGAGGCAGATGGGCTACAGCAGCAGAAGACCACACCGGGTACCACTCCTTTCAGCTAAGAACAGGAAACTGAGGCTACAATTTGTACAAGCTCATCGAAATTGGACAGTAGAAGATTGGAAAAACGTTGCTTGGTCTGATGAGTCTCGATTTCTGCTGCGTCATTCGGATGGTAGGGTCAGAATTTGGCGTAAACAACATGAAAGCATGGATCCATCCTGCCTTGTATGGAGCATCTTTGGGATGTGCAGCCGACAAATCTGCAGCAACTGTGTGATGCCATCATGTCAATATGGACCAAAATCTCTGAGGAATGCTTCCAGCACCTTGTTGAATCTATGCCACGAAGAATTGAGGCAGTTCTGAAGGCAAAAGGGGGTCCAACCCGTTACTAGCATGGTGTACCTAATAAAGTGGCCGGTGAGTGTATATATACACTATATATAGTGCGACGGCCCCAGTTCCCACTATAAATATAGTGCGATGGCCCCAGCTGCCCATATATATAGTATGATGGCCCCATTTCTTCCCACATATCTATTATGATGGACCAGTTCTCCCCATATATATATATATATATATACAGTATGACAGTCCCAGTTATCCCCATATATATAGCATATACATTCACCACATTTTCCCTTTCTTCTACACTACACATCTGAATACAGAGGTGCACCCAAATCAATATATCATTGGTTATTATGCAACCCACCATTCCAAATAAAAATTGTAATACACCACTGTGCACCCACTAACTATAAATAGCCACTTTCCCCATCTAATATATAAAGCTGAATGTGTGTGTGTATGTCCGGGATTGGCATCTGCACCGTCGCAGCTACTGCCACAAAATTTTGCACAGTCACACGTCTGGACCCCGAGTGCGTCATAGGCTATGTTGTGAGGCCAAATTTTAACCCCGCGTGTTCCAATTCACCAAACAATTTTGCCCCTATCTACATAATGTGGAAAAAGTGAAAGGAAAAGTGTTGGAGGCAAATTGACAGCTGCCAGATGTGAACAAGGGGGACTTAAAGAGTGAGAGCGATGGCGCCAAAGAGTATATACCGTACAGTTGCTAAGGTGGGGCCCCGACATGGGATACTCACCACACACGGGGATATGAACACGTACACAAAATGCGCCACACACTATCACGTGCTTGAACACATGTACCACCCTCAGCACACATTTCACCACATAAAAGTCGAAACACAAAAGTCGCCACTCAAAACTCGCCACGCGCAAAACTCGCCACATGCAAAACTAGGCTCACGTGCAAAACTAACCACACGTGCAAAACTCACCTCTTGGAAAACTAGCCACACGTGCAAAACTCACCTCTTGGAAAACTAGCCACACGTGCAAAACTCACCTCTTGGAAAACTCGCCACACGCAAAACTTGCACAAGCGGAAAAATTGCCACATGCACAAAAGTTGCAACACATGCAAAAGATGCCTCACACAAAACTTGCACATACTCAAAACGCACCACACATAAAACTTGCCAAACGCAAAACTCGCCATGCGCAAAACTTGCTGCACACAACTTGCTACACTAACCTGTCACATGAGACTCGACACACAAAAAGTTGCTACATGCATGTCGCCACACAAAACACAACACACACAACTTGACACATGAAACTCGCCCTAAAACACACACAAGTCTGGCATTATGCTTCAAAAAGAAAAATCTGATTAATAAGCAGACAAACTACAAGAGCAACAAATGTACCATATAGGAAATACTGCAGCTGTCAGTCACATGACCTGTCTATTATGTGTGTGTGTGAGCGAATATATACTGCCAGGGGGGAGGGCTTCCTGTTGGCTGAGGATTTATCAGGCTGCCAATTTAGCTTACAAATACTGAGGTAAAAATACTGACCAAATAACGTGTGAACGCGGTCTAATACAGGAGGAGATGACACACAGATATATACTATATACAGGAGGAGATGACATACAGGCACATACTATATACAGGGGAGATGACATACAGGTATATATTATATACAGGAGATGACACATGTATTTAATATATACAGGAGGAGATGACATACAGGTATATACTATATAAAAGAGGAGATGACACATAGGTATATAGAGGAGGAGATGACATACAAGTATATACTATATACAGGAGATGACATACAGGTATATACTATATATAGGAGATGACATACAGGTATATACTACATATAGAAGAGTTGACATACAGGTATATACTATATACAGGAGGAGATAACACATAGGTATATACAATATACAGGAGGAGATGACATACAGCAGGTATATACTATTTACAGGGGAGATGACATTCAGGTATATACTATATACAGGGGAGATGACATACAGGTATATACTATACACAGGAGATGACATATAGGTGTATACTATATATAAGGGAGATGACAAACATGTATATACTGAGGGGAAAATGAGAGGTGTGAGGTGAAAATAAAAAGGTGTGAGTGCAAAATGAGAGGAGGGAAAATAGTGGAGTGTTTGGAAAATGACAGATGTGAGGTCGAAATGACAAGTGTTAGGGGGGAATGAGAGGAGTGAGGGGAAAATGAGAGGTGTGAGGGAGAAAATGAGAGATGTGAGGGGAAAATGAGAGGTGTCATGGAAAAATAAGAAAAGTAAGGTGCTACAACTAACCACAGATATTTACTATGCCCAGGCAATGCCAGGCTCTTCAGCTAGTTTAATATATAAATTAAATCGCGCCTGTACTTTTTCCCTCAATTCATTACCAGTCACTTCATCCTCAACACCCCCCACTATGTACCTCCCGCTCTATCCCTAACCCCGATTCATTATATTTACATGCCCCTCCCGCCCCAATTCATTGTCATGTCTTTCTCTCCCACCCTCTATTCATTATCAACTGCTCTAACCCACATTCAATACATTATTTACTTCCCCACCTTAAAAATGTATTATTTGTTCTCCCCCTAGATCATCATTTGCCCTCCTCAGCCCCACCTTCAATTCATCATTTGCTCTCCCTACCCCACCTTCAATTAAATTGCTGTGCCCATCACTCACACTGAATTCATCATTTGCAGTCCCCTGTCCTCTCCCCCACTTCATCATTTCTAGTCCCCACACTTTAATTTGAAGTCCCCTTACTTCATTCATTGCAGTCCCCTATCACCCCTCACTTCATCTGCAGTGCCTTCATCATTTGCAGCCCCCTTCCATTTCATCATGTGCAGTCCCCCCTTACCCCCACTTCATGTGCAAGCCCCCTTACCCCTCACTTCATCATGTGCAGCCCCACTCCCCCTTCATCATGTGCAGTCCCTTTTACCCCACACATCATGTGCAGCCCCACTCCATCATGTGCAGCCCCACTCCATCATGTGCAGCCCCACTCCATCATGTGCAGCCCCACTCCATCATGTGCAGCCCCACTCCATCATGTACAGCCCCACTCCATCATGTGCAGCCCCACTCCATCATGTATAGCTCCACACTCCCCCACTCCCCGGCAGTTCATCATGTGCAGCCCCACTCCCCACACTTCATCATGTGCAGCCCCACTTACCCCCCACTCCATCATGTGCAGTCTCCTTTATCCCCCAAACCAAACTCCATCATGTGCAGTCCCCCATACAACCCCCCACTTTATCACTTGCAGTTACCCTCACCCGTTGAATTCATTTTTATAAAGAAAACAAAAAAGTTTTCCATATTTACCTCACAGTCGCTCCCCAGCAGCGCCTCTCTGCTTCCAGACTCCGGTACTTGTTGGCACGTGCGCGATGATGTCATTGCGCACACCCGACACCTGACCCTGAAGGACTCTCTGTACATGGAGGGAGCAGAAGCTGCGCAGCTGTCTAGATGGCCAGGCACAGCTCCTGGCCCCGGCATGATAGGACTGATGCGGGCAGCTGTGTCTGCTGCCGGCCGGGTCACAGACTGTACAGCGGACACGGCAGAACACAATATGCTGTGCGGCTGGCCCTGTACAGCTGCTGGGAGAGCGGCCCGGGGGGCATTTGCCTCTCTGCCACATGGCCCAGCCCACCCCTGCCAAGTGGACTAGAAAGGAAGCCTTTTGTTTAGACCTCCCTGTCCTGATATTGGCTCATTTAAGTATGGTCCTGAGTGGCATACCAACCTGAGTGATGGGTCGTATGTCCTGATAAAACATATGGACAATGGTTGTATTTAGAGACAACCCTCTTTAAATTGAAAACTGTACTCACAACCCAGAAAATTCAGACCCCAAAAATGTATTACCAAGCTCTGTAAAAACCGGTCAGCATATATGGAATTATTTCATCAGGTATAAAAACAATTAATAATTGATTAACTTACAATGCTAATGGAGCGACATTTCCGCCTTTTTCATATGTACAATTAGGATAATTGGGTATCGTTATAATAATATACACTGTGTGCAGAATTATTAGGCAAGTTGTATTTTGATCACGATACTTTTTATACATGTTGTCCTACTCCAAGCTGTTCAGGCTTGAGAGCCAACTACCATTTAAGTAAATTAGGTGATGTGCATCTCTGTAATGAGGAGGGGTGTTGTCTAATGACATCAAAACCGTATATAAGGTGTGCTTAATTATTAGGCAACTTCCTTTCCTTTGGCAAAATGGGTCAGAAGAGAGAATTGACGGGCTCTAAAAAGTCCAAAATTGTGAGATGTCTTGCAGAGGGATGCAACAGTCTTGAAATTGCCAAACTTTTGAAGCATGATCACCAAACAATCAAGCGTTTCATGGCAAATAGCCAACAGGGTCGCAAGAAGAGTGTTGGGCAAAAAAGGCACAAAATAACTGCCCATGAATTGAGGAAAATCAAGCGTGAAGCTGCCAAGATGCCATTTGCCACCAGTTTTGCCATATTTTATAGCTGCAACGTTACTGGAGTAACAAAAAGCACAAAGTGTGCGATACTCAGGGACATGGCCAAGGTAAGGAAGGCTGAAAAACGACCACCTTTGAACAAGAAACATAAGATAAAAGGTCAAGACTAGGCCAAGAAATATCTTAAGACTGACTTTTCAAAGGTTTTATGGCCTGATGAAATGAGAGTCACTCTTGATGGGCCAGATGGATGGGTCACAGGCTGGATCAGTAAAGGGCAGAGAGCTAAACTCCGACGCCAGCAAGGTGGAGGTGGGGTACTGGTATGGGCTGGTATCATCAAAGATGAGCTTGTGGGACCTTTTCAGGTTGAGGATAGAGTGAAGCTCAACTCCCAGACATACTGCCAGTTTCTGGAAGACAACTTCTTCAAGCAGTGGTACAGGAAGAAGTCGGTATCATTCAAGAAAAACATGATTTTCATGCAGGACAATGCTCCATCACATGCCTCCAACTACTCCACAGCGTGGCTGGCCAGTAAAGGTCTCAAAGAAGAAAATATAATGACATGGCCCCCTTGTTCACCTGATCTGAACCCCAGAGAGAACCTATGGTCCCTCATAAAATGTGAGATCTACAGGGAGGGAAAACAGTACACCTCTTGGAACAGTGTCTAGGAGGCTGTGGTGGCTGCTGCACACAATGTTGATCGTAAACAGATCAAGCAACTGACAGAATCTATGGATGGAAGGCTGTTGAGTGTCATCATAAAGAAAGGAGGCTATATTGGTCACTAATTTTTTGGGGTTTTGTTTTTGCATGTCAGAAATGTTTATTTCTAAATTTTGTGCAGTTATATTGGTTTACCTGGTGAAAATAAACAATTGAGATGGGAATAATTTTTGGTTTTTATTAAGTTGCCTTATAATTCTGCACAGTAATAGTTACCTGCGCAAACAGATATCCTCCTAAGAGCCAAATCTAAAAAAAACCCACTCCAACTTCCAAAAATATTATGCTTTGATATTTATGAGTCTTTTGGGTTGATTGAGAACATATTCAACATGTACATAGGCTTACGTGTAAGAGTTTTGTCTGGATGGGAGCATATGTTGGAATAAAATCTTCACATAAAGCTCAGCATTGATAGTGTCACTTAAGATGAATATGCTGCCCATGACAGGCACTAACACAACACCATACCATCAGAGATGCAAGCTTTTGAACTTTCTCTGAATCTTTTTTTATTATGTACTGTAGATGGTGGTTACTAAAGTCTTTGCAATTTTACATTGAGGAACATTTTTTTTGCATTTTTCTACAATTTTTAGATGCAGTTGTTTACAGATTGATGAATCTCTGACCATATTTGCTTTAAGGAAACTTGGCCTCCCTAACATGTTGTTTTTAAAGTAATTATTGGGGCTTAGTTGAAAATTGACCCTTCAGCTGTTTTTTGTTAGAACCACTTACTTTTCCAGCCTTTTGTCAACCCTGTCACAACTTTTTTTGAGAGATGTTACTGCAGCTCATTTCTAAATGAGTTATTTCTTCCAAATTAAGATTGAAACAAGTCTAACTTTCAGTTAGTTGTATGTGCTCTATGTTCTGTAATGAATAAAATGTGGCTTTAAGAGATCTCACTCTTTTGGAATTGAGTTTATATACAACATAGAACAGTGGTGATCAACACAAGCAGAGACAGTAATAGTGCTGTATACATAAATTGTTGGTGCATTAAATATCAACTTTCTGCCAGTTATCAACAGAGGGACAGTCCTAAAAGTAGCAATATTTTATCGTTGTAATAGTGATTTGGAAACTGTTAAACACAAACCTTGGAATGTGGAACCTTTCATGGGTAGAAGGAAGAATGGATTCAATGACATTTCAACAAATTCTTGATGCAAACATAACACCATCTGTAAAAAAGCTGAAGTTGACAAAAGGATGGCTTCTACAAATGGATAACGATCCTAAACTTAGGTCAAAATCCACAATAGACTACCACAAAAGGTGCAAGCAGAAGGTTTTACAATGGCCCTCACAGTCCCCTGATCTGAACATCATTTAAAATCTGTTGCTTGACCTCAAAATAGCAGTGCACGCAAGATGAATCATGAATCTCACAGAACTGGAAGAATTTTCCCAGGAATAATGAATGAAAATTCCTCAAACAAGAATTGAAAGACTCTTGGCTGGCAATAAAAAGTGTTTACAAGCTGTGATACTTTCAAATGGAGGTGCTACTAGGTACTAAGCATGCAGTGTGGTCATTTTCCTTACTGTAATTTTTAAATGTAAAAGACGAATATATATTTATATTTGTTGTGTGGCTAAAATATAAAGGAAATGTGTCATCTTTAACTTTATGCCTTTTAGAGATCACATCATCTTCAACTTGCTTAACTTTACACAACAGTAATTTAGACCAGGGGTGCCCAAACTTTAACAGCCACTGTATATATACACATAACCTAACAACTGTGCCAATGAAAATGCAACTTGCATTGCCAAACAAGCCTACATATAGCCAAATCAAACATTATGGCTGTTGGAATGTGAAAAGTTAAAAAGAATGGCTTGGAGCTACATTTATTGTCTATGGCACTGTGGGACAAAGTGAAGTGTGGTATTTGGCTATTTCCAGCAGACCCAAAGATAATGAATGGAGAAGAGGTCGATCATGGGCACCTCTGCGTCATTCAAAATAAGGCTGTAAAGAATCTGATTCTCTTCATCCAGAGCCAATTTACGAGAAAGCTGGAAGATGGCAAGCAGTTGGTCCCCCAGTGATATGATATCCCTATCCTATGGATACTGGGAATAACACTAAGATCCCAAATAAAAGGGTTAATGTTATCCCTAATAATTCTAATCTTTAAATGGCAAGTCACCAAGTCACCTAGGTACCTTATAGATCCTTAGAATAGCAAGCAACAAATAAAGGTTACATGTTACTGGGTCACATAGGAAAAGTTGCCCAAGCTGTGTGCCCATCTTTTACATCACTTCATGCTCAGCAGCCGCTGCCTGAGACTGCACTGCACTGACTTCTTTCCCTGCCCACTCATAAATGCACTTTACAAATAAAACTGGCAATTTAGAGAACGCTTTGTTCTCCCTTCAATTGGTTTCATTTCAATTTCTAGTCCAACCACAAACGAAATCAACGAAAAGAATGTAATCATTTTCTGCATTATCCAAACGGTACATGTAGGAGAGCAAGCAGAACAGTAGGGCTGGGTGGTGGCGCTTTATTCTATAGCTATAGAGCACTGAATGTTTTAACATAAAGAAGTTTTTTTTTTACAAATTAATGTTTTAATGAGTTTTAAAGCGGTAAACGACAAACAATTGATATCCCCTTTGAGAAAGCCATCACGCGAAACGCGCGTCAGGGGTCACAGGGAGGACCACTGCGCTATCCGGACTTAGCATTGACTTTAACTCTATGTGCGCCTCAGAGATTGGGTGGTGTTTTACTAGCACACATGTGCTGATGATGTTACTTTGAACTTTACTTGTATTCAGTTTAAATATCCGCTCTGATGGGGCCTGTTTTTGTACACATATATATGCTCCCCCAGGTCGCATAATGGAGCAGTGTTCCTCCTTTTGAGTGTCAGTTGTTGTCCCTTCCTCTATTTATTGTAGTATGTTATATGTAATTACAATATATGTTTAATAAAAGTTGATTCTATTTTTGAACTACTGTGTTGGTGATATACATACTCTTTTCTCTTGTGTTGATATTGCTGCTTTGGAGTATTTCACCTGGCGACATGCCGATATGAAATATATGGGGAAGGTCTTTGTATTGATATACCCTTGGCCCCGATTAACATGAATTGCTGGATTATTTTTGTTCTTATAAACGACAAACAATATAGAATTTTACGTATCTAATTATCTTGACAACAGTGGAATTTTTTAATAAAAAATGTAAAATACTACTAAGTGACTAAAAACAGACATGTAGGAAGGAGATTAAAGGGGAAAGAAGGGGCAGGGTAAGGGACAAAGAAGAAAGAGAGGGAGAGATGGAAAGAACTCTAATTACAGTGGCATATAAAAGTTTGTGCACCCCTTGTCAAAATTACTGTTCTAGTGAGCAATTAATCAAGTTGAACATGAAATGATCTCTAAAAGGCCTAAAGTTAAAGATGGCACATTTCCTTTGTATTTTAGGCAAAAAATATATATTTTCATCTTTTACATTTTAAAAATTACAAAAAGGAAAATTGGTCAATGCAAAAGTTTGGGAACCCTGCATAGTTGGTACCTATTAACACCTCCTTGTAAATAATTTTTGTAGCCAGTCAAGAGTCTTTCAATTCTTGTTTGAGGGATTTTCATCCATTCTTCCTTGGAAAATTCATCCAGATCTTTGACATGTTTGGGTTGTATTCCATTCACAGCTATTTTGAGGTCTAGCCACAGATTTTCAAAAATCGCCATCGCATATAAAATTCTGGCCCTGTTCAATCATTATCACGCCCCCTGAAAGAAGGGAAAGCATCGAAACGTGCATAGGGTACCCGGTCACACACCTATGCTTGGGTAATTATCTTTTCAAATAACCTTATCTACCTCCATCTGCACCTGCACTTTATTTATCTGCTCGGTACATATATGGACTAGGAGCTGTATCTTATCCTTCGGCTTGCTGGTGCTATTTACTATTTATTGTCCTATATTAATATACTGGCACATCTAAGCTGATTTAGCCTTCTCATTGTCCTTTGTGCTGAATGTATTTTTGGAGGTTTTATTGTGATTCATTACACTCCAAGCATACTATTTGTGCTGTGTGCAGCTGCATTGTTTCAGCTGGTCAATTTATACTGTATATTTTTAGTAATTTTGCTATCTAATAAACTTTTGGATTTTATCTTTATTTATGGTCTTGTCTGCACAATTCTTTTATATATGATCCAGATGTTCAATAATGTTCAGATTAGATCAGAAAGTTCATACTCAGCGGTGCAGTAAGTGAGTTCACTGGAGTTCAGCTACAGTCATGGCCAAAAGTATTGACACCCCTGCAATTCTGTCAGATAATACTCAGTTTCTTCCTGAAAATGATTGCAAACACAAATTCTTTGGTATTATTATCTTCATTTAATTTGTCTTAAATGAAAAAACACAAAAAGAATTGTCCTAAAGCCAAATTGGATATAATTCCACACCAAACATAAAAAAGGGGGTGGACAAAAGTATTGGCACTGTTTGAAAAATCATGTGATGCTTCTCTAATTTGTGTAATTAACAGCACTTGTAACTTACCTGTGGCACCTAACAGGTGTTGGCAATAATTAAATCACACTTGCAGCCAGTTGACATGGATTAAAGTTGACTCAACCTCTGTCCTGTGTCCTTGTGTGTACCACATTGAGCATGGAGAAAAGAAAGAAGACCAAAGAACTGTCTGAGGACTTGAGAAACGAATTTGTGAGGAAGCATGAGCAATCTCAGGGTATGTGCACACGTCAACATTTCTTGCAGAAATTTCCTGAAGAAAAACGGAAATTTTTTTCGCTTTTTTTAGCATTTTGCAAGCGAAATTAGCTTGCAGAATGCTAAAGTTTTCCAAGCGATCTGTAGCATCGCTTGGAAAACTGACAGGTTGGTCACACTTGTCAAACATAGTGTTTGACAAGTGTGACCAACTTTTTACTATAGATGCTGCCTATGCAGCATCAATAGTAAAAGATAGAATGTTTAAAAATAATTAAAAAAAATGGTTATACTCACCTGCAGACAGCGGATCTCCTCAGCGGCGTCCGTTCCTATAGATGGTGCGCGTGTGCAGGACCTTCCATGACGTCGCGGTCACATGACCGGTCTCGCGACCAATCACAAGACCGCGACGTCATCGCAGGTCCTTCCCCGCACACCAGCTATAGGAACCGAAGCGGCAGCATGCACCGGAGAGGCGGGAAGACTCCGGGGGCCAACGAAGGTGAGTATATCACTATTTTTTTTTTTAATTCTTTTTTCTTTTACCAATTATATGGTGCCCAGTCCGTGGAGGAGAGTCTCCTCTCCTCCACCCTGGGTACCAACCGCACATAATCTGCTTACTTCCCGCATGGTGTGCACAGCCCCGTGCGGGAAGTAAGCAGATCAATGCACTTCTAGGTGTGCGGAATCCCCGCAATTCCGCATTTTTAATGAACATGTTGCTTTTTTTTCCGCGATGCGATTTTTTTCGCGGAAAAAAATGCAACATTTGCACAAAAAATGCGGAATACACTGTAAATAATAGGAGGCATATGTTAGCATTTTTTTCGCGTTTTTATCACATTTTTATAGCGAAAAAACGCGAAAAAAACGCGAAAAATACTGAACGTGTGCACATGGCCTCAAGGCTACAAGTCCATCTCCAAAGACCTGAATGTTCCTGTGTCTACCGTGCCCAGTGTCATCAAGAAGTTTAAAGCCCATGGCACTGTGGCT
The DNA here is from genome assembly GCF_051348905.1 of Ranitomeya variabilis. Lineage (NCBI taxonomy): Eukaryota > Metazoa > Chordata > Amphibia > Anura > Dendrobatidae > Ranitomeya > Ranitomeya variabilis. Next base: position 732,038,951 of record NC_135233.1, read on the forward strand.
AACCTCCCTAGATGTGGACGGAAAAGAAAAATTGACAAGAGATTTCAACGCAAGATTGTGCGGATGTTGGATAAAGAGCCTCGACTAACATCCAAACAAGTTCAAGCTGCCCTGCAGTCCGAGGGTACAACAGTGTCAACCCATACTATCCGTCGGCGTCTGAATGAAAAGGGACTGTATGGTAGGAGACCCAGGAAGACCCCACTTCTTACCCCGAGACATAAAAAAGCCAGGCTGGAGTTTGCCAAAACTTACCTGAAAAAGCCTAAAACGTTTTGGAAGAATGTTCTCTGGTCAGATGAGACAAAAGTTGAGCTTTTTGGGCAAAGGCATCAACAGAGTTTACAGGAGAAAAAAAGAGGCATTCAAAGAAAAGAACACGATCTCTACAGTCAAACATGGCGGAGGTTCCCTGATGTTTTGGGGTTGCTTTGCTGCCTCTGGCACGGTACTGCTTGACCGTGTGCATGGCATTATGAAGTCTGAAGACTACCAACAAGTTTTGCAGCATAATGTAGGGCCCAGTGTGAAAAAGCTGGGTCTCCCTCAGAGGTCATGGGTCTTCCAGCTGGACAATGACCCAAAACACACTTCAAAAAGCACTAGAAAATGGTTTGAGAGAAAGCACTGGAGACTTCTAAGGTGGCCAGCAATAAGTCCAGACCTGAATCCCATAGAACACCTGTGGAGAGATCTAAAAATGGCAGTTTGGAGAAGGCACCCTTCAAATATCAGGGACCTGGAGCAGTTTGCCAAAGAAGAATGGTCTAAAATTCCAGCAAAGCATTGTAAGAAACTCATTGATGGTTACCGGAAGCGGTTGGTTACAGTTATTTTGGCTAAAGGTTGTGCAACCAAGTATTAGGCTGAGGGTGCCAATACTTTTGTCTTGCTCATTTTTGGAGTTTTGTGTGAAATGATCAATGTTTTGTTTTTGCTTCATTCTCTTTTGTGTTTTTTCATTTAAGACAAATTAAATGAAGATAATAATACCAAAGAATTTGTGTTTGCAATCATTTTCAGGAAGAAACTGAGTATTATCTGACAGAATTGCAGGGGTGTGAATACTTTTGGCCATGACTGTATGAACTCCAGTGAACTTTCTCACTGTGGGAGCCCAGCACTGAAAGTGACAGGAGCGATTACGGCTGGCAGGGAGAGTGACCTCTCTCCAAATCATCCAAATTGTCATGGGACAGTATAGATCGACCACTTCAGACAGGTGAGGAATGTGGTTGTTTATCATCTTCCTTTTTTTTTTTTTTTTTTCAGGAGACGTGGGCATTGGTGGATTAGGCGTAAAGTGAGTATTTTTGATGTTTATTATTTTCATTTTTTAAGGTGACATGAGCTTCAATGGAATTAGTGTAAGGCAAGTATAACTGTTTGTTAAAAAAATTTGTAAAACAGGGCCCTGGTCCATGCAATCTTTCTAAAGACAGCTGGGCCAGCGGACAAGTGCATCCACTGACTACAAGGGGGATGAGTGGAAAACAGTATTTAATACGCTTGAGGGACACAATGAGAACCTGGTGATGACATTTGGGTTGACAAAAGCACCCGCCATCTATCAGCACTTTGTAAATGAAAGCTTTAGTCACCTGGTAGGCAAATTTGTGGTTATCTATCTGGATGACATATTAATTTATTCACCTGACCTTGAGTCACATCAGGTACATGATAGGCAGGTCTTGCATATACTCAGAAACAATAAATTATTTGTCAAACAGGAATAATGTTTGTTCTCGGTTGAGGAGATCCCTTTCCAAGGATATGTGTTGTTATCAACTGGTTTTTTCATGGATCCGGCGAAAGTCTGGGCGGTATTGGATTGGGATTGTCCTGAGGATTTGAAGGTGTTATAATGGTTTTTAAGTTTTGCCAACTACTACTGTAGGATCATCAAAAACTTTTCAGTAGTAGCTAAACCTCTGATGCATATGATTAGGAAGGGGACGTACTTTTCCAAGTGGTCCAGTCCGGCCAGGAAGGCATTCAATACTTTGAAGAGGTGTTTTTCATCTGCGCTGAAACTCATGTAGCCTGACGTCTCTCATCCTTTTATCGTCAAGGTTGATGCATCTGAGGTGGGAGTGTGGGCTGTGTTGTCGCATGGTACGTCTCCAGGTAAATGGCGTCCATGTCAAAATTTTTCGAAAAACCTGTCGGCTGCAGAGAAAAATTATGACATCGTTAACAGGGAACTCTTGGCAATCAATTGGGCTTTTGAAGAGTGGTGTAATTTTTTTTGAGGGAGCAGTTCATCCAGTTATGGTGATCAAGGATCATAAGAATCAGGTATATTTGGAATCGGCAAAACGTCTAACACCTCGACAGACAAGATGGGCATTGTTCTTTATCAGGTTTACTTTTTTGTCACATATAGGCCGGGGGAACAAAAACACGAAGGCAGATGACATATCATTGTTTTCCTTGGGGAGGAAATAATTGTGAACCGGTGCCTATTCTACAAAAAGGGGTGGTTATAGCATTTATATGCTCTGATCTTGAAAGAGAAGTTGTTGAAGCTCAGGGGGATGCCAATGTTGCCTGTCCATTAGGTAAACTATTTATTCCTGTTAATCTTCCTCTAAGAGTCCTTAGTGAACATTACAATTTGGTCTTGGCCAGACATCCTGATAATAAAGCCACCACTGATCTTGTAACTCGGCTTTTTTGGTGGCCAGGGGGTCATCAGGATGTCTGGGAGTATGTAGCCATCTTCCATGTCTGTGAGCATTCTAAGAGCTCCGATACTCGTCCATCAGGGGGCTCTCACACCATTGGTGTTTCCCAGTAGACCTTGGACTCACTTGTCGGTTGATTTTATCACGGATCTCCCCTTGTTGGCAGGGAATATTGTAATTTTGGTGGTCATAGGCAAAATCAGTAAGATGTCTCATTTTATTGCATTACAAGCTTTACTGAACGCCAAATCCTTGGCGCAAATTTTCATCAGGGAAATTGAAAAATTACATGGGATCCCGACCGATCTTGTTTCTGACCAGGAGGTACAGTTTGCTTCCAAGTTTTGGAGGGCATTTTGCACCCATCTGGGGATCCAACTGTCATTTTCTTCTGCATTTCACCCGCAGTCTAATGGGTAGACTGAAAGGGTTAACCAGAATCTGGAGACTTATCTTACGTGTTTGTGTCTGAAAATCAGGAGGATTGGGTTATATACTTACCATTAGCCGAATTCGCAGTAAATAATCGTTGTCATGAATCTAATGGCAAGTCCCCATTTTTTGGAGGCGTATGGTTTCATTCTCAGTTCAGCTCATTTAATCATTCTTCTGGATTACCTGAAGAGGAACGGTTTTCATCATCTATTACATCTGTCAGGCAGGGGGTTACTAATAATTTGAGGAAGATGGGATCCAAATATAAGAGAGTGGCTGGTCAGAGACGTTTGCTGGGTCCGGACCTGTGTGCTGGTGACTTGGTGTGGTTGTCCTCTAGAAACATTAAGCATTAAGTTGAAGGTTCCATCTTGGAAACTGGGTCCCAAGTTTATCGGGCCTTAAAAGATCGTAGCCATTGTCATTCCCATAGCATCCAGCCTTGCTTTGCCGCCTACTTTGAGAATCCATAATGTATTTCATCTATCTCTCCTCAAAATAAACATCGCATCTTCGGTACCATCACCACTACCACCATCTCCTGTCATTGCCGATGGAAACTAAGAATTTTAGATAGCGAAAATCATGGATTCTCGCTTGGTTCGTCAGTCGCTTCAGTATCTGGTACATTGGAGGGGGTACAGTCCTGAGGAAAAGATGAGGTACCAGCATCTAACGTCCATGCAGCCAGACTGATCTGGTCTTTTCATGTTGGACACCCTGATAAACCCGGTCTTGAGATTCCAGAGGTCCTTCGTAGAAGAGGGGGTTCTGTAATGGGGTTACCACAACAGGGAGGAGCCAGAAGACTGCAGAATCTGATTGCTCCTACTCCTGGGCTGAAAAGAAGCACTTCACCTTCTTTTTAAATTGTGTTAATTTCTTTTGGCAGAACAGGGGTTAATCGGCCATGTTGGGAGCTTTGGGAGTCTCAACTCTCAGCTGAGCTCGGTTAGCCACTCCTATCCCCTTTATAATCTGGGTCCTGATTGAAACACATAATCAGAGCTAGCTTATGCTGCATGGCTTGGAGGAGAGGTATTTGGTGGTTATATGAGGAGTTTGGAGGAGTTATCTGTGACTGTTGCGTGGTTTGTAAGTGTGATAATTCCCTTCCCTCCACTTACTTTGGTTTTTTCCCATCCTCCACTCCTTGGTGCATTCCTCTGCTATATGTGAGTGAATATTTGTATGCCTAGTATTTTCAGTTACCCTTGTTTGTGTTGCGTTAATCGTCGGGTTGGTGTACTGCGGTGCACGGCAGCTCCCCTCTTCCCTGGGTGGGGGAAGAGAACAGATGGAGGGCTGATTCAGGAGATAATGCAAGGGTGGTTATTCCCGGGGAATAGGGCAAGCTAGGGCGCCCCCTAGTATTAGGGACAGGGAAGGAGTCCCTGGTCCCGGATCACCCGACAGCTGTGATGTGACATTAAGTTAAGGAAAGACAGGGTGGTATGGAGCGCTATTTAATTTTTCACCATGGGGAAGCTAAAATCAGACATGCATGAGACATCTGCACACTGGAGTGGCCAGTCACAGAGGAACTATCTTCATCTGCTGCCTAGCATCGCATGTTGTGATGACTTAACTCCTCCCACAGTTTTTGCTCTCCTGCGTGACAAGTATGACTGACGGGAGGGATAAGCCAAATCACTCCGAAGATAAACCTTCAGCTTCATCTCCTGAACTATGAAACATTGCGAGGATGGGTTAGGTGCCTATGTGCGGACATCTTCCCTGAAGAGAGCAGACACTTTCCCAGCCTCCTCACATTTAAAATGCAGATCTGCTGAGGGTACAAGTTAGTTCCTATGGCATGACTGTGGTGTGGGGACCAACTTCTTTTACATGTTGGCACTATCTAAATTTACTGCACAGTAATAAATCTCCCCTAGTTACAGTGACATGATGTGGAGGAGAAACATTTGACTTTACACTGCAGACTGCTATGTAGCTTCAGAGTAGATACATAGATACACTGCATGGCAAAATCAGAAGGAATAACATGCATAATAAAGAATAAACAAATTTATGCAATTAAAGTTTTAATGCCAAAATAGGAAATTATCTCTTATCCAAAGAATAGGGGATAACTTGCTGATTACTGAGGGTCTGACTGTTGGAACCCCAGGCAATACCAAAAACAAAGCTCTGCAGCAACATCCCCTCCATTCATTTTTTATAGCGGGTGTGGGCAATTAATTTTCCCAAGGGGCCACAAGAGACCGTGACTATTGTGGAGAGCCAAACCAATAGGCTAAAATTAATTCTGTTCAATATTAATATTAACATATTAATTATAATTATTTTATATTAATAGTAATTGTATCATGTAATATTGAACAGAAATAAGTATGCCGTCATCCCCGTATATGCCATATGAGCCCCAACATATCCTCCCTGTATAATGCATGAGCCCACACACAGCCACTATATACAGTATGAAACCCCACATAGCCTCTTATATACAGTATGTGCCGCCACATTGCTTTCTATATACAGTATAAGCCCACACATATAAATGCCCACATTCCATACACATATGAGAAACCTAAATAAAATACAAACGCACCTCGTTCCCATTTCCCTTTACTCGGCTTAGGTCTCTGATGCACTCACTGTCTGCACAGCATACATGACGTAATGACATTATCACTTCTGCTGTCTCAGCAGCACACACTGATTGACAGAAGAAGCCTCCATCTTCCACCAATGTATTCCTTCTGTCTGCATCCTGATGGGCAAGGGTATGGGCATGGCATGGGCATTTGTTTTATATTATGTACATGTATATACTGCTCATGACTATAATGATAAATGTGAATTGCATGAAAATGGTGCTGCACGAAATCCGTCTGCAGGAATCAAAATCGAACATTAGTTGTCAGGTGCACCGCTTGTAAAAAAAATGTGGAAAAGGACTGCGTCCCCCTGCCCTGATGGACATTTCTACCAGCTTCTTCTGGGCGAGGGGGTGTTATTATAATTAAGCCTGCAACTGCAATAATACAGGTATATATTTATTCTCTGTATTCTCAATATCAGAATCTGTGTCCCTCATTTTCAGCACTTTTTTTTCTGATTTGTAACTGTTTTTAGTTTAATTATTTAATAAAAATGTAGTGTTATTGTAGTTTAGGTTTCACTCCTTTTTTACTGGGTTAATAGACCTGGTTAGTTTATGGTTATATTCTATCTTTATTAAAATGTTCATCCCCAGAGTGGGTTTATACCATAGATTTAAGGATTTTCTTTTATGAGAAATACCCCAGAAAGTTCCGATGGTCAGAGCTTTAATCGTACTCCTGTCTGAAAGTAAAAATTGAATGTGGGGAGTAGGCCTTCTACATGTTCCCTGAGCCAGCTGCCAGTTTAACAACCAGCTCAGAGAACGGCCGAATCTCATTCCCAGGGGACGGCAAAATGCTGACCCTGGGAGAAACTTCAGTCTAATTGCATGAGGTGACCTGAGAGCACCCTCCTGCTGGCTGAGGCCAAGGAAGGGGCAAATGCCCCACCTGCTATCCCCCCTCAAGTTTCATCCTTGCATCACCCTATTACGATGACAACGTCACTGAGCAACGGCAGTACGCATGCCCATGTACTTTTCTATGGCCACTCATAGTACACAGATGCTCTGCAAAGTGAGCTATCAATCAAAATGCAAAGGCTAGCTTAGAGCTGCCGCAAACTGTGTCCAGGGTGTTGGCTGTAGCAGTCCCATGCAAGCCACGATGAATGAAAGCCAGCGGCTCCAGGGAGGAGATAAGTTCATTTTCTCCTGGTAGCTGCACTTTAAGTAGAAGCGGACAGGCAGCATTGTAACACTATTTACCTTCAGATTAACCCTTTATCTGCAGATAAACAGGGTTTTATGAAGTCACAGGTTAAAGGTCCCGTCTCACATAGCGAGATCGCTAGCGAGATCGCTGCTGAGTCACAAGTTTTGTGACGCAACAGCGACCTCCATAGCGATCTCGCTATGTGTGACACATACCAGCGACCAGGCCCCTGCTGCGAGATCGCTGGTCGTGTCGGAATGGCCTGGACCTTTTTTTGGTCGTTGAGGCCCCGCTGACATCGCTGAATCGGTGTGTGTGACACCGATCCAGCGATGTCTTCACTGGTAACCAGGGTAAACATCGGGTTACTAAGCGCAGGGCCGCGCTTAGTAACCCGATGTTTACCCTGGTTACCAGCGTAAATGTAAAAAAAAACAAACAGTACATACTCGCCTTCTGATGTCCGTCAGGTCCCTTGCCGTCTGCTTCCTGCTCTCACTGACTGCCGGCCGTACAGTGAGAAGTGAGAGCACAGCAGTGACGTCACCGCTGCACTCTGCTCTCACTGTACGGCCGGATCTCAGTCAGAGCAGGAAGCAGACGGCAAGGGACCTGACGGACACCGAAAGGCGAGTATGTACGGTTTGTTTTTTTTTACATTTACGCTGGTAACCAGGGTAAACATCGGGTTACTAAGCGCGGCCCTGCGCTTAGTAACCCGATGTTTACCCTGGTTACCCGGGTGCTGCAGGGGGACTTCGGCATCGTTGAAGACAGTTTCAACGATGCCGAAGTCGTTCCCCTGATCGTTGGTCGCTGGAGAGAGCTGTCTGTGTGACAGCTCCCCAGCGACCACACAGCGACTTACAAACGATCACGGCCAGGTCATATCGCTGGTCGTGATCGTTGGTAAATCGTTTAGTGATACGGGGCCTTAAGGTACCTTCACACGAAACGACGCTGCAGCGATAGCGACAACGATGCCGATCGCTGCAGCGTCGCTGTTTGATCGCTGGAGAGCTGTCACACAGACCGCTCTCCAGCGACCAACGATGCCGAGGTCCCTGGGTAACCAGGGTAAACATCGGGTTGCTAAGCGCAGGGCCGCGCTTAGTAACCCGATGTTTACCCTGGTTACCAGCGTAAAATGTAAAAAAAACAAACAGCACATACTTACATTCGCGTCCCCCGGCGTCCGCTTCCTGCACTGACTGACTGACTGAGCGCCGGCAGTAGCAGGGCACAGCGGTGACGTCACCGCTGTGCTGTGCTTTCACTTACACTTTGCGGCGCTCAGTCAGTGTGGGAAGCAGACGGCGGGGGATGCGAATGTAAGTATGTACTGTTTGGTTTTTTACATTTTACACTGGTAACCAGGGTAAACATCGGGTTACTAAGCGCGGCCCTGCGCTTAGTAACCCGATGTTTACCCTGGTTACCAGTGTAAAATATCGCTGGTATTGTTGCTTTTGCTGTCAAACACAACGATACACGGCGATCGGACGACCAAATAAAGTTCTGAACTTTATTCAGCAACCAGCGACATCACAGCAGGATCCTGATCGCTGCTGCGTGTCAAACTAAACGATATCGCTAGCCAGGACGCTGCAACGTCACGGATCGCTAGCGATATCGTTACAAAGTCGTTTCGTGTGAAGGTACCTTTACCTTTAATGCAACAATGTTCTCAGCATATATTTGCTCAAAGTATAAAGAGTCAGTAAATAGTCCATAAAAATTATGTTGACTTTAAAGGTGGCAATTTCCGTAAAGAAAAAGAAATTGCGTAATAAGAACAAATAGTGTTATCCCAGTTCTGTATTCCCAACTGCTTTTGAGTTATATAACAGACAAGAATGTCTCTGACCAGAGCTCACCTCAAGCCAAATTGAAAACAGGAGATAGAGCAGGTTAAATAAACTTACTGTAGCAGTGACGTAACATGACAGCAGGACACGCCAAATTAATTGCCTCTATAGCACAGTGCACTTAATTCTCAACAGATAGAGCACTCATTAATGTTCACAGTAATATAATCAAAGAACGTAGGAATATAGAATATGATGGGCAAAACGTACAAATTGCAAACAAAATGATGCAACCCCTAACGCAAATACAGTTTGTTGCAAACTGCAGAAAGTTTGGAAATTTTGCTCATAAATCTATCAGACAAGAACAAATCAAACAGCTCTACTCCACTCTCATAACAAGTGGTTTCTCCAAATTCAAAGTAAATGCCATTTGTATTTGACTACTGCAATCTCAGAATTAGGGTGAATTCAGACATCCTTATATTAAAATCCAAGTACGTATCAGGCAGCAGGACCCCTGAACCAAACTCAATAGCCTCATTGACGTACAGTTCTGGTCCACATTCGGAGTGCGATATGAGAATGTCTAAATTCAGTCTTAATCAGCCAGATCAATAGACCTATTTATTTGATCACATGTTTGCAACTGAGCTGTTGTCTCAAGCATTGCTTCAAGTGTTTGAGATAAAAAAAAATCAAATACAGTACAGACCAAAAGTTTGGACACACCTTCTCATTTAAAGATTTTTCTGTATTTTCATGACTATGAAAATTGTACGTTCACACTGAAGGCATCAAAACTATGAATTAACACATGTGGAATTATTTTCAGTTGTTTCACACTTTTTTGTTAAGTATATGTGTCTTATATTCTAGGCTCTTCAAAGTAGCCACCTTTTGCTTTGATGACTGCTTTGCACACTCGTGGCATTCTCTTGATGAGCTTCAAGAGGTAGTCACCGGAAATGGTCTTCCAACAATCTTGAAGGAGTTCCCAGAGATGCTTAGCTCTTGTTGGCCCATTTGCCTTCACCCTGCGGTTCAGCTCACCCCAAACCATCTCGATTGGGTTCACGTCTGGTGACTGTGGAGGCCAGGTCATCTGGCGTAGCACCCCATCACTCTCCTTCTTGGTCAAATAGCCCTTACACAGCCTGGAGCTGTGTTTGGGGTCATTGTCCTGTTGAAAAATAAATGATGGTCCAACTAAACGCAAACCGGATGGAATAGCATGCCGCTGCAAGATGCTGTGGTAGCCATACTGGTTCAGTATGCCTTCAATTTTGAATAGTCTGCAAAATATGGTAAATTAACCCTTACAGATGCACACCACGTCACATGCTGAGCAGTGTGTAAATGACACTCGGACATATAACATTGGTGACTTACCTGTGCATAGGTCATCAATATCAGATCGATTGAAGTCCGACATTCAGCACCCTCAACAATAACTAATTTTACAGCTCAGGTTGCAGCAAAAATTAAACTTTCCATTGTGAAGTGGGTACTGGCAAGAAATAAAGAAATACAGATCATCTCCTAAATAATAGACTGTTGAAATATAACTATTGGTATCTACTATACAATTGTCTAAGGGTCACTTCCGTCTGTCTGTCTGTGTCATGGAATTCCTGCGTCGCTGATTAGTTGCGGCCCGAGGCACAGTCCGGCCGCGAATTGGCCCCTCCCTCCTCCCCTGCAGTCAGTGCCCCCTTCCTACTCCCCCCCCCCCAGTCAGCGCCCACATAGCGTTAACCAGACTGCCTTACACCACGGCATAACGTGGTGTAAGGCAATCCGTTAACGCTGCCATTAACCCTCTATGTGACCAACTTTTTACTATTGATGTGGGCTCACCGCCAGAGCCCACATCAATAGTAAAAAGTTGGTCACATAGAGGGTTAAAGTCGCGACATGTCAGCTGTTTTGTACAGCTGACATTTGCGTGCAAAAGTGGAGGGTGAAATCGCGATTCACCTGCCGCTATTAACCTGTTAAATGCCGCTGTCAAACGCTGACAGCGGCATTTAATGACCGCTTCCGGCCGCTCGGATGGAAATGAGCGCATTGCCGACCCCGTCACATGATTGGGGGTCGGCGATGCATCAGGATGGTAACCATAGAGGTCATTGAGACCTCTATGGTTACTGATGCAAGCCTGCTGTGAGCACCACCCTGTGGTCAGCGCTCATAGCAAGCCTGCAATTCAGCTACAAAGCAGCGATCTGATGATCGCTGCTATGTAGCTGAGCCGATCGAGTGGTGCCAGCTTCTAGCCTCCCATGGAGGCTATTGAAGCATGGCAAAAGTAAAAAAATATGAAAAAAATAAAAAAAATATAAAAGTTTAAATCACCCCCCTTTCGCCCCATCCAAAATAAAATAAAAAAAAATCAAACCTACACATATTTGGTATCGCCGCGTTCAGAATCGCCCGATCATTAAAAAAAAAAAACCATTAACCTGATCGCTAAACAGCGTAGTGAGAAAAAAAATTAGAAACGCCAGAATTACGTTTTTTTGGTCACCGCAACATTGCATTAAAATGCAATAATGGGCGATCAAAAGAACGTATCTGCACAAAAGTGGTGTCATTAAAAACGTCAGCTCGGCATGCAAAAAATAAGCCCTCACCCTCACTTTTTTTTTTAACAAAGTTTTGAATTTTTTGTCACCACTTAGATAAAAAATAACCTAGACATGTTAGGTGTCTATGAACTCGTAATTACCTGGAAAATCATAATATCAGGTCAGTTTTAGCATTTAGTGAAGCTAGCAAAAACGCCAAACAAAAAACAAGTGTGGGATTGCACTTTTTTTTTGCAATTTCACAGCACTTGGAATTATTTTCCCGTTTTCTAGTACAAGACATGGTAAAACCAATGGTGTCTTTCAAAAGTACAACTCGTCCCGCAAAAAATAAGCCCTCACATGACCATATTGACGGAAAAATAAAAAAGTTATGGCTCTTGAGAAGGAGGGGAGGGAAAAACGAAAACACAAAAACGAAAAAGGGCCACAGTGGGGAGTTAAGATATAATAAAAAGAATAGGGAAAAAATAAAGTATTACCAAATTACCAAAAAAGAAGAACAAAAAAATAATGTAACCACCCCCTCACCTTTTATCCAGGCAGAGATTATGAAGCTTAGACAAGATCTAAAATCAGAAATTACCCAAGAATATGAAAAGATCATTAAAAACTCCAAATTTAAGGTTTACTCATCTGTAAATAAACCGACTAAATACATGATGGCAAAATTAAAAAAGGAGAGAGTAAACAGAAGAATAGACAAAGTTACATCCCTTTCGGGGCAGACCAAGTTCCATCCAAGGGATATAGTAAATTCCTTTGGAGAATTTTTTAATAACCTCTACAACTTGAAAGATGACCCCTCGACTCCTACCGTCCATCTAGATTCCATTAACTCCTTTTTGGCAGACATTAATCTTCCATTGATAGACAAAGTAGACCTGGAATATATTAATAATCCATTCTCTGAGAAAGAAATTGTAGATACAATCAACAGGTTAAAGGTGCAAAAAGCACCAGGGTCAGTCGGGTTTTCTAATGAGTATTTCAAATCTTTTTTCAAAATTCTAGCGCCGCATCTAGCTTCTGTTTTCAACCTGGCATCTTCTAGAAGCGCTGTCCCTAAAGAGATGTTAAAAGCGGTAATTATTATGATCCCTAAAAGGGGGGGGGGGGGGGAGAACCAGAGAAGATACAGAACTACATGCCTATATCACTTATCTATAATGATATCAAAATTTACTTAAAAGTCCTTGCAGACCGCTTAACGAGCATCCTCCCTAACTTATTGTCGGATGACCAAATCGGCTTTACTAAGGGACGGCAGGCATCTGATGGGTCAAGAAGAATGGTGAACTTGATCAATATAACTAAAACTTCTAATCTTAACCCCTTAACGACCGCCGATACGCCTTTTAACGGCGGCAGTTAAGGGTACTTAAACCACAGCGCTGTGAATAGCGCCCACCAGAGTCGGATTTTCTCTGGGGTCTCGGTTGCCGGGGGTAGCCGAGACCCCAGAGAACATGATTCGGGGTTTTCTTTTTACCGACTTCCGGGTTGTGATCGCCGGTAATTAACCGTTTACCAGCGGTCGCAAAAAAACCCCAAAAAACGCGATTTCCCATTTAATTTCTCTGTCCTTCGATGTGATCACACATCAAAGGACAGAGAAATGGGGTCCCCGATCGCCCCCAATACTCACCTATCTCCCCCTTTGCTTCTCGTGGCTCCCGACTGGAAGATCTTTGGGGTCTCGGCTGCTGGGGGTAGCCGAGACCCCAAAGAACATGATCGGGGTCGGTTTTTACCGACCCCTATTTTGCGATCGCCGGTAATTAACTGTTTACTGGCGGCCGCAAAAAAAAAAGCGATGTGTAATTCTTTGTCCTCTGATGTGATCGCACATCAGAGGACAGAGAAATAGGGGGATTCAGGGACTCTGTTATACTTACCAGTGTCCCTGGGTTTGGGATTAGGGTTAAGATTAGGGTTAGGGGTGTATTGGGAATAGGGTTAGGTTTGAGGTTAGGATTGAGATTAGGATTAGGGGTTTGTTGGATTTAGGGTTTTGATTAGGGTTATAGTTAGGGTTGAGATTAGGGTTGTTTTGGGGTTAGGGTTGTGATTATCGTTAGAGTTGTGATTAGGATTATGGATCGGGTTGGGATTAGGGTTAGGGGTGTGTTGGGGTTAGGGTTGGAGTTAGAATTGGGGGGTTTCCACTGTTTAGGTACATCAGAGAGTCTGCAAACATGAAAGCCAATTTTGCGCTCAAAAAGTCAAATGGTGCTTCCTCCCTTCTAAGCTCTGCTGTGCGCCCAAACAGTGGTTTACCCCAACATATGGGGCATCAACGTATTTGGGATAAATTGGACAACAACTTTTGGGGTCCAATTTCTCCTGTTAGCCTTGTGAAAATAAAAACTTGGGGGCTAAAAAATCTTTTTTGTGGAAAAAAAAAATATTTTTTATTTTCACGACTCCGCATTATAAACTTCTGTGAAGCACTTGGGCATTCAAAGTTCTCACCACACATCTAGAAAAGTTCCTTGGGGGGTCTAGTTTCCAAAATGGTGTCACTTGTGGGGGTTTCTACTGTTTAGGTACATCAGGGGCTCTGCAAATGCAAAATAACGCCCGCAGACCATTCTATCAAAGTCTGCATTCCAAAACGGCGCTTCTTCCCTTCCGAGCTCTGCCGTGTGCCCAAACAGTGGTCCCCCCCACACATGGGGTACCAGCATACTCAGGACAAATTGGACAACTGTTGGGGTCCAATGTCTCTTGTTACCCTTGTGAAAATAAAAACATGGAGGCTAAAAAATATTTTTTGTGGAACATTTTTTTTATTTTATTTTCAAGAGTCTGCATTATAAACTTCTGTGAAGCACTTGGGCATTCAAAATTCTCACCACACATCTAGATACATTCCTTGGGGGGTCTAGTTTCCAAAATGGGGTCACCTGTGGGGGGTTTCTACTGTTTAGGTACATCAGGGGCTCTGCAAACGCAATGCAGACCATTCTATCAAAGTCTGCATTCCAAAACGGCGCTCCTTCCCTTCCGAGCTCTGCCATGCGCCCAAACAGTGGTCCCCCCACATATGGGGTATCAGCCTACTCAGCATAAATTTCACAATAAATTTTGGGGTCCAATTTCTCCTGTTACCCTTGTAAAAGTAAAAATTTGGTTGTGAAAAGATAATTTTTGTGGAAAAAATATGATTTTTTTTATTTTTCATGGCTCTACATTATAAACTTCTGCGAAGCAGTTGGGGGTTCATAGTGCTCACCACACATCTAGATACGTTCCTTGGGGGGTCTAGTTTCTAAAATGGGGTCACTTCTGGGGGGTTTCTACTGTTTAGGTACACCAGGAGCTCTGCAAATGCAACATGACACCAGCAGACCATCCCATCAACGTCTGCATTCCAAGCGGCGCACCTTCCCTTCCGAGCCCCGATGGGTGCCCAAACAGTGCCCCCCCCCCCACATATGGGGTATCAGCATACTCAGGACAAACTGGTCAACAGATTTTGGGGTCCAATGTCTCCTGTTACCCTTCAGAAAATAAAAAATTGCAGGCTAAAAAAATCATTTTTGAGGGGAAAAAAAGGATTTTTTATTTTCACGGCTCTACTTTATAAATTTCTGTGAAGCACTTGGGGGTTTAAAGTGCTCACCACACATCTAGATAATTCCCTTAAGGGGTCTAGTTTACAAAATGTTGTCACTTGTGGGGGGTTTCCACTGTTTAGGCACATCAGGGGCTCTCCAAACATGACATGGCATCCGATCTCAATTCCAGCCAATTCTACATTGAAAAAGTAAAACGGCACCTCTTCTCTTCTAAGCTCTGCGGTGAGCCCAAACAGTGGTTTACCCCAACATATGGGGTATCGACGTACTCAGGAGAAATTGCACAACAACTTTTGTGGCCTAATTTCTCCTGTTACCTTTGTGAAAATAAGAATTTGTGGGCGAAAATATCATTTTTGTGTAAACAAATGCGATTTTTTATTTTCACGGCTCTACGTTATGAACTTCTGTGAAGCACTTGGGGGTTCAAAGTGCTCACCACACATCTAGTTAAGTTCCTTAAGGGGTCTAGTTTCCAAAATGGTGTCACTTGTGGAGTGTTTCCACTGTTTAGGCACATCAGGGGCTCTCTAAACGTGACATGGCATCTGATCTCAATTCAAGCCAATTCTGCATTGAAAAAGTCAAACGGCGCTCCTTCTCTTCCAAGCTCTGCGGTGCGCCCAAACAGTGGTTTACCCCCACATATGGGGTATCGCTGTATTCAGGAGAAATTGCACAACAAAATTTATGGTTAAATTTCAGTTTTTACACTTGTGAAAATAAAAAAATAAAAAAAATGTTTCTGAAGTAAAATGTTTGCAAAAAAAAGTAAAATGTTCATTTTTTCCTTCCACATTGTTTCAGTTCCTGTGAAGCACATAAATGGTTAATAAACTTCTTGAATGTGGTTTTGAGCACCTTGAGAGGTGCAGTTTTTAGAATGTTGTCACACTTGGTTATTTTCTATCATATAGATCCCTCAAAATGACTTCAAATGTGATGTGGTCCCTAAAAAAAAATGGTGTTGTAAAAATGAGAAATTGCTTGTCAACTTTTAACCCTTACAACTCCCTAACTCCCTTTTTTGTGACATATCTCTCTGATTTAAGGGCATAAAAAATACAAAGTTTGAAAATTGCAAAATTTTAAAAATTTTCGCCATATTTTCATTTTTTTCCATAAATAATCGCAAGTGATATCGAAGAAATGTTACCACTAACATGAAGTACTATATGTCACGAAAAAACAATCTCTGAATCAGCGGGATCTGTTAAAGCGTTCCAGAGTTATAACCTCATAAAGTGACAGTGGTCGGAATGGTAAAAATTGGCTCGGTCACTAAGTACCAAATTGGCTCTGTCACTAAGGGGTTAAAGCGGCCTGTTTGGTGCTTGACGTCGAAAAAGCTTTCGACAGACTGAATTGGGCTTACCTAAAAGCGACGCTTTGCAAATTTGGCTTTGATCATAAATTTATGTCCTCGGTTTTAGCGCTAGAATCCTTGCAAACAACTTTCTGTCAGATCCATTCTGTATATCTAATGGAGCAAGACAGGGGTGCCCCTTTTCACCCTTGCTATTTGCGCTCGCCATAAAGCCTTTGGCCGAAAGGATTTGGACAAATAAAGAGATACAAGGAATGAATTTACCATCTCGTAACTTTAAGTTAGGAGTGTTCGCTGACGACATTTTCCTTACACTACGCAACCCCATTGGTTCAATCAATGCTTTTTCATCTGAATTAGAACTATTCTCTAAAGCATCATATTTAAAAATCAATTTTAAAAAAATCCAAATTTCTAACATTTAACATGAATGAAGAGGAAATTGAGGATTTTAACATGAATGAAGCGGAAATTGAGGATTTAAGGAAACATACTGAGTTCACTTGGGAGGGTGAAGGAATTACCTATTTGGGGATTGCTGTAACAAATTCAATCCAAACTACTGTTAAAGCTAATTTAACTAATATTCTTAAAACTGTCTCCAAGGACATATCATATTTCAAACAATCAGATCTCTCATTGTTTGGAAGAACAATGACTATTAAATCCTTCATCCCATTTAAAGTCCTCTATATTTTTACATCTCTCCCTGTAACCTTTCCCTATAAATTCATCCAAAAGTTACAAAAACTTTTGTACCTTTTTGTATGGAACGGTAGAAAGGCTAGGGTGTCATCAGATATACTCTATAAACACAAACGTAATGGAGGTGCAGGGTTGCCTTATGTATATGCTTACTATCTGGCCTCGTTGGTCAAACACAGCTGGCACTGGTTTAGCAATAACAAAACTCAGCCAGCTTGGTTCTGCCTTGAAGGGGATGTTAGCTTTAGGGTACGTGTCCACGTTCAGGAAACGCTGCGTTTTTGACACAGCGTTGAGCAGCATGCATAAAAAACGCAGCGTCCAGATGTTACAGCATAGTGGAGGGGATTTCATGAAATCCTGTCTCCACTATGCAGTAAAAGACGCATGCGGCACACCCGAGAAAACTCACACGCGGCGCGTCTTTTAAGAACGCAGCATGTCCTTACATTGCAGAAAAACTCAAGGGCAACACAGGTGACCTGCCAGTGACCTCAGGTGCAGATTTGGTCAGGATTTTACCTGTATAAGATCCTGACCAAATCCTGAAGCAATCCTGAACGTGGACACATACCCTTACTGATTCGGTTCAGGAATTCTTCTTCAGTTTCCTATTCCACAAATCAGCAAAAGAGCCATCACACCCTATCTTTCAAGTCATATTCTCTGCCTAGAAAACACTACTTAAGCCAAACAAAAATATAAACAAAACAGAACAGATTATGAAATTCCCCCTTCACCTACTCCCCGAATATTTAAGCTTCCTATGCCCGAAATTTGGAGTAAATCAGGAATAAAAAAAGTTGGGAACATTTATAATGGAACTAATTTTCTCACGTTCAGTGAAATCAAATCTAAATTCAATCTTCCTTCATCTGAGTTCATCGTCTTTATTATGCTAAGAGACACCATTCAAAAACTTTTATTAGGACAAACTTTGAATTTTGAAATATTCTTTTCACTACTGTGCAGCCCAAATAATAAAAATATATGGAGTTTAAGAAACTTGTACCAAAAATAATATTAACTCCAAAAATGTATATATGAAAATAATAAATAAATTAAATATCTCTATGGCTCTACATGAGTCCTTTTTCAAAATTATGACCAGATGGTACCTAACCCCTATTCGACTATCTCACATGAATCAAGAATATTCCTCCTTATGTTGCTGAAAATTTTGAAATTACACCGCAAAGGGTGCTATTATCCCTTGACTTGGAACAATACGACCCTTCGGTCAGATTTGTCATTACACGTCTTCTTAGTGGTCAAGAATGTAATAGCATATTGTTGGAAAAAATCTAATCCCCCCAATTTTTCAGACATGCTTGATCAGATGCATCTACATTGTAATTTGGAATGGAGATTTGCACTAAATAATAACAATGACTTCAAATACTTTAAAAATGGAAGATATGGATTAACAAATTCTGCAACATATAATTATCAGTTACATATCTTTATGGGGTTTATGGTTTAACAGTGTCATCAATATCTCTTTCCACGGAATTAAAATACCTGTACTTGGAAAATTTATAACAATATATTTTAATCAAAAGTTAGAATTGATTGTTAAAATTGTGAATTGTGAGTTCTCTAATTTTTAATAACCTTTCCTGTTTCATACCTAACCCTTTCCTCCCTCCCCTACTTTACCTTCCCACTCCCAGTTGTAATACAAAATTCAATAAAAACATTAAAAAAAAAAAACATTAAAAAAAAGTGTACAACATTTGGTAAAAAAACCCCAAACAAACCAATCTTATTAACAGAGCTGTAATTGTCGCCTCCACTAACATGCTATTGTACTGCAATCTTAAAATGCTTTGATTTTAACCCCTTCAGCCCGAAGCCTGTTTTCACCTTCCTGACCAGGTCAATTTTTACAATTCTGACCACTGTCATATTATGAGGTCATAACTCTGGAACGCTTCAAAAGTGACATGATTCTAAAAACTGCACCCCTCGAGGTACTCAAAACCACATTCATGAAGTTTATTAACCCTCAGATGCTTTATATGAATTTTTAAAATGTGGAAGGAAAAATTATACATTTACTTTTCTTTCACAAAAAAAATCCTATTTTTTTTTTTACTTTGGCAAGGGTAACAGAAGAAAATGGACCATACAATTTGCTTCGGAATTTCTCCTGAGCATGCCGATACCCCACATGTGTGAGAAATTTAATGATTGGGCACAAGGCAGGGCTCGGAAGGAAAGGAGCACCATTTGACTTTTTGAATGTAAAATTTGCTGGAATAATTAGCAGACGCCATGTCATGTTTGGAGAGCCCCTGATGTGCCTAAACTATGGAAACTCCCCAACAAGTGACGCCATTTTGGAAACTAGACCTCATAGGAAACTTATCTAGATGTATATTGAGCACCTTGAACCCACAGGTGCTTCACAGAAGTTAATAAAAATTCACTTTTTTCCCAAATAAATCTAATTAAGGTCCATATTTTGCATTTTTATAAGAGTAGTAGGACGAATTGCTACATACAATTTGTTGTGCAATTTCTCCTGAGTACACCGATACCCCATATGTGGGGGAATAGTACTGTTTGGGCGCATGGCAGAGCTCGGAAGGGAAGGAGCCAATTTGACTTTTTGAATGCAAAATTTGATGGAATAATTAGCGGATGCCGTGTCGCGTTTGGAGAGCCCCTGATGTGCCTAAACAGTGGAAACCCCCACAAATGACACGATTTTAGAGACTAGACCCATTTGGGACCTTATTTAGTTTTGCATTGAGCACCTTGAACCCCAAGTGCTTCACAGAAGTTTATAAAGTTAAACCGTGAAAATTAAAAAAAAATCAAATTTTTTTCCACAAAAATCTTTACTACCTACAAATTTTGTATTTTCACATGGGTAAAAGGAGAAAATGGGCTGCAAAGTTTGTTATGCAAATTTCTCCTGAGTTCATCATTACATTGCAGATTTTGCTGCACTTGTTTGATGGTGCCATGTTACATTGGCAGAGCCCCTGAGGTGCCTGAGTAGGAGAACCCCACATAAGTGACCCCATTTTACCAATTAACCTCTCAATGAATTCATCTAGGAGTGCAGTGATTATATTGACACCACAGGTGTGTCATAGACTTTATACCATTTGACAGTGAAGAAAAAATAATTTACATTTTTACCACCAAGATTTTGTGTTAACCCCAAGTTTTACATTTTCATACTGGGAAATGGGTAAAAATGGCACCAGAATTTGTCCCACAATTTCTGCTGAATGTAGAAATATCCATATGTGGCTATACAGTACTACTTTGCCATACGGAGAGACTTGGGAGGAACGGAGCGCAGATTTCCTAGACTAGAATGCGGATTCCATATAAAGAGCCCCTAAGTGTTAGAAAAGCAGAATACCCCCTAAAGTCACCCCAATATGGAAATTATAACCCTTTGGGAATTTATCTACAGATGTAGTGACAATTTTGATTCCATGGGTGTTTTCCAGAAACAGCCAGCAGTGGATGTTGCTGAGGGAAAATTGCAAAGTGCCGTCGTAGTGACCAGTACACTGTAGTGAACAGTACGTTGCAGTCACCAGTACATTATGCCCAGCCCATGCTTCTGGAGACGCACACCTGTAAATTAGGCGGGCTCTCATCACTACAGAAATGCCAAACATGTGGGCGCTAAATGTGATTTAGGCACACGGGCTCAGAAGGGAGAGGGGGCATTTGTATTTGGGAACGGAGAATTTGTTGAACTTCTTTTGGCAGGTGAGGAGCCATTAAGCTTTTCTAGAACCCTTGTGCTATCAGTAATGTGGAAGCCCCCTATACTTCCGTTAACAGATTACAGACCTGAGTGAGGGCTTGCTTTTATTGTGGATTGAGTTAAAGCTGTTATTGGGAACATTTTACATAACGTTTGGGATCACATTTATCCGGCGCTCTATGCTGAGCACTTACTTTGGGGTTTCCATCTAAATCTCTGAGTGACATGATTCAGATGAAACCCCCGAGGGATCCATTCACTATAATGAGGCAGCAAAGTTACTCTGGACTCTGCTCAGCGGTGTCCTTTTAAGAAGTGCACAAAACTGTGGCTGACGGCATTTTTATGCAATCCTAAAAAGACGGACACTGCCGGATCACAGGTCCTATGGCATCCACAGTGCCTCATTATAGGGAATTTCCCGCCTGTGTTCTGTTCGAATCACGTATTTCAGAGATTTACACGACAACCACAGTGTAAGCGCTCAACACAGAGCGCAGCATAAATATACGCCGAGCCTTACTGCGATCTTTGGGAGGCAGAATGAAAAAATCAACAGCAGGTGAAGAATTGGTTTTATTTATTTTTTATGTCTTTCGTCGTGCAGTATAAGGCAATGTGCACAAGATGCGGATTTAGTGCAGATCTGCAGCATTTTTTTCCACACAGAAATGCTGCAGATCCGCAAAGTGATTTACAGTACAATGTAAATCAATAGGAAAAAAAATGCTGTGCTAATGGTGTGGAAAATTCCGCATGGAAAATGCTGCGGATCAAAAGTAGCAGCATGCCACTTCTTTTGTGCGGATCTGCAGCGTTTTTGCACCCTTCTATTATAGAAATCCGCAGGGGTAAAAAACGCATGAAATCCGCAACAAAAACGCACAAAATCTGCATTAAAAATGCATCAAATCTGCACCTGCATTTTCTGCCAAGCAGTGCAGATTTTGTGCAGAAAATTCTGCATCCCAATCCGCAACGTGTGCACATAGCCTTAGAGATTAGGCGACTATTTTTCGGGTCGGTGCAATTACAGCGATACCAGATTTATATTGGGTTTTTATGTTTGGCTGCTGTCACACAGTAAAAGACGCTTTTTATTGTGAAAACTAGTTTTTGCATCACCATATTTTGAGAGTTATAATTCAGGGCTTGTATTTTGCGGGATTAGCTGACGTTTTTATTGGTACCATTTTCAGGCACATGATATTTTTCATGTCACATGTTCGCTTTCTATTCTGATTTTTGGGAGACAGCTAGCACCGATCGCGGGCGTTGCTTTGGGGTGTCAGATCACACACAGAGCTGACACCTGCACGTGATCACCGCAGTGCTCAGCTTGAGGCCGCACCGTACTTATACTACTGTTTGCGGGAACGCAGCTCCCGCAGAGCAGTATGTGTATGGCGCATGCTGGGAAGGGGTTAAAGAAAACTATGAAATATATTTAGTTTATACCATTAAATTACTCCAGTTAAATTTATTTTTTAACTCTTAACTCATGAGCAGCATGATGGCTAAGAGGCCTAATGGCATTGAGACAATCTCTGTACATTTTACAGAGAATGTTGGCACTATATAAACAAAATGAAGAAATACCTATACATGTGTCAATCAGAGAGATACCAGACCAAATAGTTAAACTAGGTGAAGCCTGTTTGACTTCTATATTTTTAATGTAAGGGTGCATACAGGAGAATAAAAGCAAAAAAAAAAAAATAGAAATCTTTGTTACCATGGCAGCTACCTTCCTTGGCGAGAACTGCTGCCGCTGTATGTTTGTTGTTCCTGACATGGACAAGTTAAAGACTTATTATGCAAATGCAAACTTAATCACTTCTTTTAACATTATTTTACCTTTCATGAAAAGATTTATATGCTTTTATGCTATAGAGCAGGGTAGATAACCTTTTTTCTGCAGTGGACCATTTGGATATTTATACCATCATTCGCGAGCTGCAAAAAATGATCAATTTTAACTTTATTCTGCTATATTCAGTCAAACAATTAATTAACTCACCCCTACAGTGATGGCTGAAGCCAGGGCTGGACTGGCCATCTGGCAATTCTGACAAATGCCAGAAGGGCCTGTCTGGTCATGGGCTGCCTTGTCTGCTACGTTATTAACAGAATCAGTGATCTCAAGACACCCACACTGCTAAGAATTGTAAAGGAACCATCAAGCCCGATCTATACATCTAAGAATTTATTGATTCGGTTTAGATCCTAATAAGGATTTGCGGTTTCATACTGAAGAGCACTGTATGTTGTGCTTTAGCCTACATCAGGTTAGGAGAGCACTGATGCCCATATCTCATTGATATCTTGAAGAAGGGCATCTTAATTATTATTATTTATTTATAAAGCACCATTAATTCCATGGTGCTGTACATGAGAAGGGGTACATACAGAGTTATAGATATCGTTTACAGTAAACACATTTACGATGACAGACTGGTACAGAGGGGAGAGGACCCTGCCCTTGCGGACTTAAATTCTACAGGATATTGGGGAAGAGACAGAAGGTCAGGGTGCAGCAGCTCTGGTGGTGGTGAGGCGGCAGCTCGGGTGGTGGTAAGGCAGCAGAATGGTTATTGCAGGCTGTAGGCTTTCCTGAAGAGATGGGTTTTTAGGTTCCGTCTGAAGGATCTGAGGACGATGGATAATCAGACATGCTGAGGCGTGGAATTCCAGAGGATGGGGCTATTCGGGATAAATCTTGGAGGCGGTTGTGTGAGTATCGAATAAGTGTGGAGGAGAGTAGGAGGTCTTGGGAGGATCAAAGATTACGTGAGGGAACATATTGGGAGATTAGTTAAGAAATATAGAGAGGGGACAGGTTGTGGATGGCTTTGTAGATCAGCGTTAGTAGTTTGAACAGGATTCGTTGGGGAATTGGGAGCCAGTGGAGGGATTTGAAGATGGGAGAAACAGGGGAGTAGCGAGGAGAGAGGTGGATTAGCCGGGTAGCAAAGTTGAGGACAGACTGGAGTGGTGCAATAGAGTTAGCGGGGAGGCCACAGAGGAGGGTGTTGCAGTAATCGAGGCGGGAGATGATGAGGTCATGCACAAGAGTTTTAGTAGATTGAGGGCTGAGGAAGGGACGGATTCTGGCAATATTTTTGAGGTGGAGGCAACAGGAGGTGGCAAGAGTTTGGACGTGCGGTTTGAAGGACAGGGCAGTCAAGAGTTACTCCGAGGCAGCGGATTTCAGGTGCGGGAGAGAGCGTGATGCCGTTTACCATAATAGATAGATCAGATAAGGGAGATACGCAAGATGGAGGAAAAATGATGAGTTCAGTTTTGTCTACATTGGGTTTTAGAAAACGAGAGGTGAAGAAGAAGAATATGGCTGATACACACTCCGGGATTCTGGACAGCAGGGAGGTGACATCTGGGGCCAGAGAGGTAGATCTGAGTGTCGTCTGCGTACAGGTGGTACTGGAAGCCATGGGACTTTATGAGTTGTCCTAGGCCAAGGGTATAGATGGAAAAAAGTAGGGGCCCCAGGACAGAGCCTTGAGGGACTCCAACAGAGAGAGGGCGGGATGAGGAGGTAGTGTGGGAGTGGGAAATGCCAAATGTGCGGACAGAAAGGTATGAGGCAATCCAGGACAGGGCAACGTCTTTGATGCCAAGGGAAGAAAGAATCTGTAGCAGTAGGCAGTGGTTGACTGTGTCGAAGGCAGAGGACAGGTCGAGGAGGAGGAGGATGGAGAACTGTCTGTTAGCTTTGGCTGTAAGTCATTAGTAATTTTGGTCAGGGCAGTTTCGGTGGAGTGGTGGGGGCGGAAGCCAGATTGGAGGTGGTCAAGGAGTGAGAAGAGAGGTGGGAGGAAAGTTGAGCATGGACATGCTACTCAAGGAGTTTTGAAGCAAACGGGAGCAGTGATATGGGGCGATAGCTGGGCATAGCAGTTGGGTCAAGGTTTGTTTTTTTGAGGATGGGTGTGATGGTGGCGTGTTTGAAGGCAGAGGGGAAGGCACCAGAAGATAGCGATAGGTTGAAGAGATGGGTTAGGGCAGGAATGAGCATGTTAGTGAGGTTGGGGAGCAGGTGGGAAGGCATGGGGTCAAGTGCACAGGTGGTGAGGTGTGATTTAGAAAGGTGAGTAAGCTCAACTTCAATGATGTTGGAGAGGGAGGTTATTAGGGAAGGGCAGAGGTCTGGTATATGGAGTGGCTGGGGTGCTGGAACAGTAAAGGTTTGCCTTGTTTGGTAGATCTTATTTTTTAAGTAGGTGGCAAAGTGCTCGGAAGAGATGAAGGAAACTGGAGGTGGCAATGGTGGACGGAGGAGAGAGTTAAAGGTGCTGAACAGTTTTTTTGGGTTGCAGGATAATGAAGATACAAGGTTTGTGAAATAGGTCTGTTGAGCAGAGGTGAGGGCTAATTTGAAGTCAAGTGTAGCTTGTTTGAAAGCAGTGAAGTTGTCTGGCAAGCATATTTTCTTCCAATGCCGCTCCGTGACCCTGGATGCTTGTTGAAGTTTTTTGGTGAGCTTGTTGTGCCAGGGTTGCCTATTGATTCGTCGCATTTTGTCATGCATGAGAGGGGCGACTGAGTCTATGGCTGATGTGAGGGTGGTGTTATAGAAAGCGGTGGTGTTGTTCGTGTCGTGGAGTGAAGATATGGAGGACAGTGGTAGAAGAGAGTCTGAGAGTCTGTGAATTTCTAGGTGTGCGAGGTTTTTGCGAGGATGTGCTAGTGGCTGGACATGGGGGGCGGGTGAGGAGGACAAGGATGAGAAAGTGAGTAGATGGTGGTCAGATAGGGGGAAAGGAGAGGTTGTGAGATTAGATAGGGAACAGAGGCGGGTGAAGATGAGGTCTAGTGTACGTCCGTCTGTGTGAGTGGCTGTGGAGGACCACTGAGTAAGTTCAAAGGATGAAGTAAGGGACAGGAGTTAGGAGGCTGCTGGCTGACGGGTGTCAGTAGGGATATTAAAGTCACCCATGATGATGGTGGGGATGTCAGCAGAGAGACAGTGGAGAATCCAAGTGGAGAATTGGTCAATGACGGTAGCGGCTGAGCCCGGTGGTCATAGTGGGGAACGGCTATGGGGACAAAATTTGCCCCAAGCTACGCCAATCTGTATGTTGGAAAGTGGGAGGAGTCGTTCATTTTTCAGGATGGGATGTTACGTAAAGGTTTGATCATGTGGCGTCGCTATATAGACGACGTCCTTTTTATTTGGGAAGGGTCCCATCAACTGCTGGAAGAATTTGTGGGGGGTTTAAATAGAAATACGTATGGCTTAGAATTTTCGGGTACATTTAGTAAAACGGAGGTTAATTTTTTGGATCTAAATATCTTTATTGAGAATAATGCCATATATACGAAATGTTATCATAAAGAGGCTGACTGTAACAGCTACATTCAGATGGACAGCTGTCACCTTCCTGCCTGGCTTCGTAACATTCCAAAAAGTCAGTTTATACGAATCAGGCGGAATTGTACGAAAGATGACGATTTTGATGTTGAATCCAATATTTTACAGAAACAGTTTTTAGAAAAAGGATATAATCTCCCCTCCCTTGAACAGGCAAGCCAGGAGGCCAAATCCATTCCAAGATCTAATTTGATTCACACAATTAGAGAAAATAAAGAAACGAGGTCTTTGGCACAAGAAATTGGGAGAATCCCATTGGTCACACAATATCACGCAGACCATGGGAGATTCTCAAAAATTATCAATAAATACTGGCCAGTTTTACAAAAAGATAAAGTGGTGGGAGAACTTTTATCCAAAAAACCTAGGTTTGTGTATCGAAAGGTGAAGAATATTGGAAATATTGTAGCACCTACCATGAAAATGGGGTTTAGTATAGGTAAAGCTATAAAGAAAAATAATACAAACCCCATTGGAGGCAATTTCACATATTGTGGAAGGTGCCCATGCTGTTTACGTTTAAGAAGCCCAAGGACACAACAAGATTCTTTTTGGAATATGGATAAAACTAGGGAGTTTCATCTTAAAGAAAAGATTTCGTGTCATACTACGGGTGTCATATACATAATAAGATGTCCTTGTGAAAAAATGTACGTGGGTCGTACAAAAAGACGACTCAGAGATAGAATTAAGGAGCACCTGGATAACATCCAGAAGGGATGTACAGGACACCCTCTTTCACGGCATTTTGCTGAAAAAACGTTCCATTGCAGGTTTTTCATTTTTTGGTATACAAACAGTACCCAAAAATCCAAGGGGAGGGGACTATATTAAAAGTATGTCCCGTATTGAGTCCAAATAAATTTTTACATTGGACACCCTAGCCCCCAAAGGACTCAATTATGAAATAGAACTGTACGCCCTCTGAAATATTTTTGGAGTTTCCCCATTTTTTCTATGAATATTCTTAATATTTTAACATTTTAATATTGTATATATATGTATATTTCAGCATTTTAGCATATTTTAATATAATTTATATATTTATATATAGGATTTAGTACTCAAAAATCACATTTTATGAATGCAGGGTATAATAAAAAAAATTTTTTTATATGGATGAGTATGTATTATGCTGGATAGATGCATGGGTATATACATGCATACATATATATATTTTTAATTTAGATTTATATTCTTACTAGCTGTACTACCCGGCTTCGCCCGGGTTAATGACTGCTGTTAGCAAAATAGAATGTGTTAACAAAAATTTATTCTGCACACAAAAACCACAAAACAAATAGATAGAAATGTAATTATTAAAAGGCAAAAACTAAGCAAATAGAAGCATTTCACAACATATATTAGCTTTGTTATACTGAGAATGTCTTTGTTGCCTATATTAACCAATCAGAGCTCAGGTTAATTAACTGTAGCAAAATAGAAGCTGAGCTGTGATTGGTTGCTATTGGCAGCCTGATAAATCCCCAGCCAACAGGAAGCCCTCCCCCCTGGCAGTATATATTAGCTCACACATACACATAATAGACAGGTCATGTGACTGACAGCTGCCGTATTTCCTATATGGTACATTTGTTGCTCTTGTAGTTTGCTTATTAATCAGATTTTTATTTTTGAAGGACAATACCAGACTTGTGTGTGTTTTAGGGCGAGTTTTATGTGTCAAGTTGTGTGTGTTGAGTTGCGTGTGGCGACATGCATGTAGCGACTTTTGTGAGATGAGTTTTGTGTGGCGACATGCGTGTAGCAACATTTTGTGTGTTGAGTTGCATGTGACAGGTTAGTGTAGCAAGTTGTGTGCAGCAAGATTTGTGCATGGCGAGTTTTGCGCGTGGCGAGTTTTATGTGTGGTGCATTTTGAGTATGTGCAAGTTTTGTGTGAGGCAACTTTTGCATGTGGTGCAACTTTTGTACATGTGGCAATTTTTCTGTGTGTGCAAGTTTTGCATGAGGTGAGTTTTCCATGAGGTGAGTTTTGCACGTGTGGCGAGTTTTGCGTGAGCCTAGTTTTGCATATGGCGAGTTTTGCATGTAGCGAGTTTTGAGTGGTGACTTTTGTGTTTCGACTTTTATGTGGCGAGGTTGGTGTGTGTGTGTGGTGAAATGTGTGCTGAGGGTGGTATATGTGTTCAAGCACGTGGTAGTGTGTGGCGCATTTTGTGTTTGTGTTCATATCCCCGTGTGTGGTGAGTATCCCATGTCGGGGCGCCACCTTAGCAACTGTACGGTATATACTCTTTGTCGCCATCGCTCTCATTCTTTAAGTCCTCATTGTTCACATCTGGCAGCTGTCAATTTTCCTCCAACACTTTTCCCTTCACTTTTTCCCCATTATGTAGATAGGAGCAAAATTGTTTGGTGAATTGGAACGCGCGGGGTTAAAATTTCACCTCACAACATAGCCTATGACGCTCTCGGGGTCCAGACGTGTGACTGTGCAAAATTTTGTGGCTGTAGCTGCGACGGTACAGATGCCAATCCCGGACATACACACATACAGTTAGGTCCATATATATTTGGACAGAGACAACCTTTTTCTAATTTTGGTTATAGACATTACCACAATGAATTTTAAACAAAACAATTCAGATGCAGTTGAAGTTCAAACTTTCAGCTTTCATTTGAGGGTATCCACATTAAAATTGGATGAAGGGTTTAGGAGCTTCCGCTCCTTAACATGTGCCACCCTGTTTTTAAAGGGACCAAAAGTAATTGGACAATTGACTCCAAGGCTATTTCATGGACAGTCGTGGGCAATCCCTTCATTATGTCATTCTGAATTAAGCAGATAAAAGGCCTGGAGTTGATTTGAGGTATGGTGCTTGCATTTGGAAGGTTTTGCTGTGAAGTAAACATGCGGTCAAAGGAGCTCTCCGTGCAGGTGAAACAAGCCATCCTTAAGCTGTGAAAACAGAAAAAAAACCCATCTGAAAAATTGCTACAATATTAGGAGTGGCAAAATCTACAGTTTGGTACATCCTGAGAAAGAAAGAAAGCACTGGTGAACTCATCAATGCAAAAAGACCTGGGTGCCCACGGAAGACAACAGCGGTGGATGATCGCAGAATAATCTCCATGGTGAAGAGAAACCTCTTCACAACAGCCAACCAAGTGAACAGCACTCTCCAGGAGTTCGGCGTATCAATATCCAAATCTACCATAAAGAGAAGACTGCATGAAAGTAGATACAGAGGGTTCACTGCACGGTGCAAGCCACTCATAAGCATCAAGAATAAAAAGGCTATACTGGACTTTGCTAAAAAACATCTAAAAAAGCCAGCACAGTTCTGGAAGAACATTCTTTGGACAGATGAAACCAAGATCAACCTCTACCAGAATGATGGAAAGAGAAAAGTATGGCGAAGGCGTGGTACAGCTCATGATCCAAAGCATACCACATCATCTGTAAAACACGGCGGAGGCAGTGTGATGGCTTGGGCATGCATGGCTGCCAGTGGCACTGGGTCACTAGTGTTTATTGATGATGTGACACAGGACAGAAGCAGCCGAATGAATTCTGAGGTATTCAGAGCCATACTGTGTGCTCAGATCCAGCCAAATGCAGCCAAACTGGTTGGTTGTCGTTTCATACTACAGATGGACAATGACCCAAAACATAAAGCCAAAGAAACCCAGGAGTTTATTAAAGCAAAGAAGTGGAATATTCCTGAATGGCCAAGTCAGTCACCTGATCTCAACCCAGTTGAGCATGCATTTCACTTGTTATAGACTAAACTTCAGACAGAAAGGCCCATAAACAAACAGCAACTGAAAACCACTGCAGTGAAGGCCTGGCAGAGCATCAAAAAGGAGGAAACACAGCGTCTGGTGATGTCCATGAGTTCAAGACTTCAGGCAGTCATTGCCAACAAAGGATTTTCAACCAAGTACTAGAAATGAACATTTTATTTACAATTATTTAATCTGTCCAATTACTTTTGGTCCCTTTAAAAACAGGGTGGCACATATTAAGGAGCTGAAACTCCTAAACCCTTCATCCAATTTTAATGTGGATACCCTCAAATGAAAGCTGAAAGTCTGAACTTCAACTGCATCTGAATCGTTTTGTTTAAAATTTATTGTGGTAATGTCTAGAACCAAAATTAGAATAATGTTGTCTCTGTCCAAATATATATGGACCTAACTGTACATACATACACACATTCAGCTTTATATATTAGATATACCTGTATGTAATCTCCTGTATATAGTATATACCTGTGTGTCATCTCACCTATATATAGTATATATCTGTGTGTCATCTCCTGTATATAGTATATACCTGTATGTCATCTCCTCCTATACATAGCATATACCTGTGTCATCTCCTCCTGTATATACTATATACCTGTAGGTAATCTGCTCCTGTATATAGTATATACCTGTGTGTCATCTCCTCCTGTATATAGTATATACCTGTATGTCATCTCCTCCTGTATGTAGTATGTACCTGTATGTCATCTCCTCCTCTATATAGTATATACCTGTGTGTCATCTCTCCTGTATATAGTATATATCTGTGTGTCATCTCCTCCTGTATATAGTATATACCTGTGTGTCATCTCCCCTGTAAATAGTATATACCTGTGTGTCATCTCCTGTATATAGTATATAGCTGTATGCCATCTCCTCCTGTATTAGCCCTCGTTCACACGTTATTTGGTCAGTATTTTTACCTCAGTATTTGTAAGCTAAAATGGCAGCCTG
Source organism: Ranitomeya variabilis (assembly GCF_051348905.1). Taxonomy (NCBI): domain Eukaryota; kingdom Metazoa; phylum Chordata; class Amphibia; order Anura; family Dendrobatidae; genus Ranitomeya; species Ranitomeya variabilis. Next base: position 732,069,729 of record NC_135233.1, read on the forward strand.
ATAAATCCCCAGCCAACAGTAAGCCCACCCCCTGGCAGTATATATTAGCTCACACATACACATAATAGACTGGTCATGTGACTGACAGCTGCCGGATTCCTATATGGTACATTTGTTGCTCTTGTAGTTTGTCTGCTTATTAATCAGATTTTTATTTTTGAAGGATACCAGACTTGTGTGTGTTTTAGGGCGAGTTTCGTGTGTCAAGTTGTGTGTGTTGAGTTGCGTGTGGCGACATGCATGTAGGGACTTTTGTGAGATGAGTTTTGTGTGGCGACATGCGTGTAGCAACTTTTTGTGTGTCGAGTTGCATGTGACAGGTTAGTGTAGCAAGTTGTGTGCAGCAAGTTTTGCGCATGGCGAGTTTTGCGCGTGGCGAGTTTTATGTGTGGTGCCTTTTGAGTATGTGCAAGTTTTGTGTGAGGCAACTTTTGCATGTGTTGCAACTTTTGTGCATGTGGCAATTTTTCTGCGTGTGGCAATTTTTCTGCGTGTGCAAGTTTTGCGTGTGGCGAGTTTTGCACGTGTGGCGAGTTTTGCATGTGGAGAGTTTTGCGCGTGGCGAGTTTTGAGCGGCGACTTTTGTGTTTCTACTTTTATGTGGCGAGGTTGGTGTATGTGTGGTGAAATGTGCACTGAGGGTGGTATATGTGTTCGAGCACGTGGTAGTGTGTGGCGCATTTTGTGTGTGTGTTCATATCCCCGTGGTGGTGTGATTATCCCATGTTGGGGCCCCACCTTAGCAACTGTACAGTATATACTCTTTGGTGCCATCGCTGTCATTCTTTAAGTCCCCCTTGTTCACATCTGGCAGCTGTTAATTTGCCTCCAACACTTTTCCTTTCATTTTTTCCCCATTATGTAGATAGGGGCAAAATTGTTTGGTGACTTGGAAAGCGCGGGGTTAAAATTTCACCTCACAATATAGCTTTGACGCTCTCAGGGTCCAGACGTGTGACTGTGCAAAATTTTGTGCCTGTAGCTGCGACGCCTCCAACACTTTTCCTTTCACTTTTTCCCCATTATGTAGATAGGGGCAAAATTGTTTGGTGAATTGGAAAGCGCGGGGTTAAAATTTCACCTCACAACATAGCCTATGACGCTCTCGGGGTCCAGACGTGTGACTGTGCAAAATTTTGTGGCTGTAGCTGCTACGGTTCAGATGCCAATCCCGGACATACATACATACATACATACATACACACACACACACATTCAGCTTTATATATTAGATTATATAAGGAATTTTCATTTTTAATTGTATGAAATAAATAAAGATTGCATTTTTATGGGATGGAGGGATTTTTACAAGGAGGAGGTTTTTTGCAGTTATTATTATTAGTAGGTTTACACATTCATTGTAGTTGTATTTTTTCAGTTTAATTGTTTTTGAGAGTGGCAGCCGGGCTGATTGCAATAAGTCAGATCAGGCCGAGCTGACTAGTGTAATGTATCGTTTGTCAGTAAAATTGCAGGGCAGAGGTGTGGATATAAGGGAACAGCGGCAGTGCAGGCGCCATACCTTGAGGAAGAGGGACGGTTCCCTCGAAACGCGTCGGGATTGGCCCTTGCATACGTCCGTCACACACGGTCAGGTGACGTCACCAACACACCACGCCCCCCGCTAACCTCGCCACGCTACAGCGGCGCTATCGGCCGAAGCTACCGCTGATACACAGCGGCGAGTGCTTGTTCGGGGACTGTAATTACGGGGAGGACGCTCCCTTTGCTGAAAACCACTGAACAGTGGAGAAGCTTTGCTGCACAAACGGACATTTTCCATCAAGCAGGACTACACTTCAACTCGTGAGTGCCTTCAGCGCGGCAACCTCTTTTATATATGTTTATTAGTTTTTGACAGTTATACACACCTCACTGGCTGGTTTGCCTGCTGCTGTTTCTTTTAGACACACGTGTTTAGTGCCCTGGTGATTTACAGTGTTTTTTGTATTTGTTTCTTTTAGGAATGTACACCTGATGAAGGCGGCAATCAGCCACCGAGACACGTTGTGTGTTCAGCATTGTAATAAAGGTTTGTACATTTCATAACCTTCTGTCCTTATCCATATGCCCAGCGCTCCGCCTGACCGCACATTATTTCCTTCATAGCTTTTTTACTTGACATGATGTAATTGAAAACACGGTCAGCTGCAATACCATACTATCACTTATGTAAGCAAAATTAACTTCATGATATAAGGATGGAAACTAAAGACACAAACAGCAAAAAATAGTACATACAGTTTCACGATTGTGTCCATGGTCCATTGATTGGCTTTTAGGTGTCTTTTCTCTTGCTTGTGTTGGCACAGTCCCAAATGTACAAACCTAATGCAAACAATGAAATGTAAATTATATTATAATTAGTGCATATAATTATATTATTTTAAAAATAATAATTGGTCCTTTTTTGAGACACGCGATGAGGGTTTAATAATTACTTTTTTTTTTTGCAACTGATGCTGTTTTTCATACTTGAAAAGTCATATAAAATAAAATATATTGAATTATCTCACAAACAGTAGTTGACACTTCCTGCAGCTCACTTGCCAATCTGCTGCTATTTTAGCACTCACTGGTCTTCCTTCCTGCAGATTATAACTTGCCCGACTCATGTATCTTCAGTCCAGCAGCAGGAGGAGGCAGCACTGGGTGTAGAACAGAGCTGGGCTGACAGAGGCTTTAGATCTTCAGTTTCAATTGCATATCAGTTAAATTGCCGATTTCTCAGTAATGGAGGAATGGACTGACTATGTAAAGGTATTGCTGGACTTGTCTTTGAAAGAGCTACATGTGCATTTAAATAATTTGCTCGGTGAAATCCTGCTGACGGATTCCCTTTCAAAAGACAAAATTGCTGCAGTACCCTAAACAAAGCCTGGAACTGGAGCAGTGGATGTTTTAAACCATTCACGCCACAGCACTTTTTTGTTTTAACATTTGTTTTTCGCTCCCTTTCTTCCCAGAGACATAACTTTTTTATTTTTCTGTAAATATGGCCATATGAGGGCTTGATTTTTGCAGGATGAGTTGTAATTTTGAACGACACCTTTGGTTTTAACATATCGTGTACTCGAAAACGGGAGAAAAACTCCAAGTGCAGGGAAATTGCAAAAAAAGTGCAATCCCACAACTGTGTTTTGGATTTTTTTTTACCATGTTGACCAAATGCTAAAACTGACCCGCCATTATGATTCTCCAGGTCATTACGAGTTTGCAAACAACAAATATGTATTGGTTGTTTTAATTATTTAAGTAAGGGGAAAAATCCAAAGTTTGTTAAAATAGAAAAAAATGTGTCACTTTCCAAGACACATAGTGTCTCCATTATTCGTGATCTGGGGCTGGGTGAAGGCTTATTTTTTGTTTGCCGAGCTGACAGCAATCATAGCAATCCGGCAATGACAACGACAGGGGTCTCCTGCAGACCTTGGGTTGTCATGGGTGGAATTAGTAACGCACTTCCTGCGCGATCACATTAAATGCCGCTGTCAGAGATTGACAGCGGCATTTAATGGGTTAACAGCAGCAGGTGGATTGCGATTCCACCCGCGGCTGATATGGGCACATGTCCGCTGTTCAAAACCCGTTGTAAAGAACGTCATGTATTCTCATGGCGCATGCGCTTTATGCATCTAGGAGAACCCGGCCGCGTGTGCGCAGAGGGGACAACTGACATAGGTGTCCCCTAAACAGCATCTATTTATGGCACGCAGGCGCAATACTATCGCGGCTCTCGTTTCCTAGACGACCGCTGCGATTTCACACTGGGAATGGATACATGCCAGTGTAACTTCCGGCGTATCAGTGTATGTGCCGAGGATGCATGTGGCTCCTATGGGGTAAGCTCCCACAGCTGTTGGGATTCATCAAATCTTTGTTTCTTGTATACATAGGTATGCGTACACAAGACAAGCATACTTCTTGCCCCTGATGAAGTCACATTTGTGACAACACGCGTTGGTCTGACAGGAGCCGGTCACTGCCTCTGCACCACCATCACCATACATTATGTTTGGTTCCATGGGTATAATTCGAGCTTTCAGCAGCTCATAGTGATACTTTTGTTATTTGTGTGACTGACCAAAAACACTTAGAGCATCTCTGTAGCCTTGGTAGCTAATGACAAATTGTTATATTGTCTATTTAGTAGGCTAGGACTCATGGAGTTGATGGTTACGGTTTTTATTATTTTTCTTTGTATTTGGTGCCAATCATGATGTCCTTTGTCTACTTGATGAATGAGATCTAACATACGGTAGTTCCCAAACCCACACTGAACCACAATATTACTTGTAATTATCACCTTTATGAACCCCCATGCAATACATCCGAGGTTTGATATTCTACAGTATTAGTTATATAAACTACTTACAGGTGTTTGTTGGTATACCGTAGCTCCTGCGCGTTAACAGGCATATAATATGCCATTTTTTAAAATGGTTTTCATTTTGATATGTGGTGTTAAGTGTACTAATAAAAATGTGTTATTTATGGTGATCCCTGCTTTGTATGTATGTCTCTCTGTTCTTGGTTTATAAATGAACATCATTTAGTACATATATATTTCTGTCTAATCTAGGTTTGACCCATCTTGTGGAATCAATAAAACACCAAACTAGTAACCCAAACTGTAACCCTACTTGTCAATGAATATGCAAGGAGTGTAATGGAAAGGAGCAAAATGCCATTAGGCTGTTCAAAATGCAAGGGCATGGTTCCATTTTCTGTTCAACCCACCTGCCTAATTTAGGAGCCAACAATTACATATATTTAAGAGCAAGGTTCACACAAACTAGTTAAATATAACATTCTGGGATATTCCTTCTTTTAAGTTTATTGAAAAAGTTTTTTTTTTCCCCAAGGGAACAGAATAAAGCTGCACTAACTGCAGTAACAAAAATAACCATTGAATAATAGCTACATTTCCTACACACAGCTTAATGTCCCGACTCCCCAGTAATCCCTCCCTATCTTACCTACTAATCATACTAGTCTCAGCAGTCCACAAAATAGTCACAGAAAGGACCCCTCCATGGTAGTCACTACAGTGCCTTTCCACAGTATTTCTACAGCCCCCTTCTGCACACAACAGTTACATAGAATGCATTAGTCCAAGGAATCCCCATACCCTACAGTAATCACAGCAGCATTCCACTTACAATTACCCTCTCTTCCAAGAGTCAGAGAAGCTGGCTTCTTAGGGTATGTGCACACGTTGCGGATTTGGCTGCGGATCCGCAGCAGATTTGGCCATGCGGTTTCGCAGCTGTTTTCCATGTGGTGTACAGTACCATGTAAACGTATGAAAAACCAAATCCGCTGTGGACGTGCTGTGGAAAATTCCGTGCAGAAACGCAGCGTTTTTAACCTATTCCATTATAGGAATCCGCAGGTGTAAAAACGCAGGCGAAATCTGCACAAAATCCGCAGAAAACCCGCAGGGAATCCGCAGGTCATTTTACCTATTCTGCAGAATCTACAAGGAAAAATCTGCAATGGAATCCGCAACGTGTGCACATACCCTCAGGGTATGATTATATAGGACTGCTGCTGATTTTCTGCTTGTAAGGAAGTAGATGAGATTTTACCAACTCTTGTCCTATCACTGCAAAAAAAAATCAGTAAATATTGGTGTGGAGACACGGGAGGGGGGTGACAGGCAAAACCACGTGGTCCAGAGATCGTCCCACCAAACGCTCGCTCTCCTTTTAACGTGGGTTTAACGCTACTCAAACGACACAGGGTGATGGTAAAACAGTGTGGCAATACTTTATTGAACCACGAAACAGGCTGATAACACATTGAACAGTCCCAGCTTAGTACCCAAGATGGTGAACATTACAGTCTCACCCTTCTCCTGACTCACCGGGATAATAGCAGATGTTACTTCAGATCTTCCAGGGCCGATTGCCCCACCTTTGGCACGCACACAGAAAGGCGGTACCAACAAGCGTAAGAAGATGACAATCCATTCAGGTACAAGGACCAGTTGACCGGAGGGTCACAAACTGGCTTCATCTTCCAGGGCCGACAACCCCACCTTTCGCAATTACACAGAGAGACTGTATCAACAAGCGTAGGAAGATGACAGTCCATTCAGGTACAAGAGCCAGTTGACCAGAGAGTCACAACCTGGCTTCATATTCCAATGCCGACTACCCCACTTGTGGCAAGCTCACAGAGAGAAGAGAATGTAACGACAAGCTTGGGAAAATGGCAGTCCATTCAGGTACAAGGCCAGTTGACCAGAGAGTCACAACCTGGCTTCTCCGAACATCTCCATGGAGCCAGGCGATGGGTCTCAATCGTGGCTGTCTCCAAACATAGCCATAGGTTCCAGGTGACTGGCAAGTCACAATCTGGTTTTCACAAACGTATCCATGGTTCGGCGATAGTCAATGGAGCAGATCTGTATTCTTCCAGCCAGGTCCAAGGTACCCTAAGGCTACTTTCACACTTGCGTCGTTTAGCCTCCGTCGCAATGCGTCATTTTGGAGAATAAACGCATCCTGCAAAGTTGCCCGCAGGATGCGTTTTTTCTCCATAAACTTGTATTACCGACGCATCGCGACGTATGGACACATGTTCCATAAGTCGTGCACTGGATGCGTCGGTATTTGGTGGACCGTCGTAGCGAAAAAACATTCAAGGGACCGTTTTTTCGTACGTCGGGTCCTGCATTTTGAACTGCGCAGGCGTGGCCGGAACTCCACCCCCTCTTCCCTGGGACTTCACAATGGGCAGCGGACGCGTTGAAACACTGCGTCCGCTGCCCACGTTGTCCGCTGCCCCGTACCGACGGAAGTGTGAAAGAAGCCTAAGCTGACATCTTGTAGAATAATAAATCTGTGTTCCTCATGATGGAGCCATGATATCTTGGTTGCTGTCCTGTCTCTGGTCCTTTGGATGTCTTGGCTGAAGATTAAAGGGAACCTGTCACCCCGGTTTTTCATTCGGAGATAAAAATACCGCTACATAGGGCATGAGCTGTGCTTTACAAAAGTGTTTTTTTTCTACCCTGATTCCCCACCTAAGCTGCCGAAATTACTTACCAAAGTCGCCGTTTTCGCTTGTCAATCATGCTGGTCTGGTCATAGGGGCGTGGTGACAAAGCTGTTTCTTCCCCCAGATCTTGCTTAGGTTTCCGTTGGTGGCGTAGTGGTTTGCGACTGCGCAGGTGACGAAAAACAGCGCGCTCTGCGCTATATCCCTGGTGATCGGTGGGGGGGCCATCTTCCTGTGGCCGCGCGTGCGCAGTTGGAGCGCTCTGCTGCCCGGGGCTTCAGGAAAATGGCCGCGGGCTGCCGCGCGTGCGCAGATGGAGATCGCGGCGGCCATTTTCCCGAAGCCGAGATGCGAACTCTGCTTCAGGAAAATGGCCGCAGCGATTGGGACCTGTAGAAGCGCAGCCACGCGAAACAGCTGTTGTCCTTTCCTTTGCACGTTTTTTCCCTTCCCGCTTGTCATCGTCTTTATGTCCAAATAAAAAGAAATATTGCACTGGACCCGTGAGTGCGCATCATCTTCTCACTTTGCCATCAGACATTTATCTTTTTACTGGATGCAGCACCCGAAGTGGTCAAAACAGGAGGCAATGGAGTAACAGCATGACTGCAACAATACTCACGCACGAGGGGTAAGCCAGCTTCAGCGGTGCTGATTTTCTTTTTTCTGTTTGCGGAAAAATGTTCACAGTACTCGCATACACAGACAGGAGAACAGTGACCACCTACCGCAGTCAGGGCACCTACAAGATATTCTCTCGACTATGTGATTGTGACCATTGAAGCAATAAAGAGAACATGCTGCCAATTTGGGTGAGAGCCGTGAACATTTTCTTGCACCAGATTATAGTGAAACATCTTTATACACAGCACCACCAGAAGCATATGTGCAGTTGTGTGGGACATTTAGTCCATCCAAGCCTGAGTAATGCCAATCAAAATTCTCTTGTGGTGAATCTCTACCTATAATATGTATTGTATCTAAAATTCACACAAAAACTACCTTAGAGAGAGAATACAGTAAATCTTTACCTTGTATAAATCTGAAGATCAGTCTCAGAAGGTGCATCTGATAAATTAATCCCATATGTATCTTTTGCTGACTGAGAACTTGTCTAAAAAACAAAAATAAAAGTCAGAGTTGCTTAGACTGACGAGTAAATATAAGTAACAACTGTCAATTAATAATCATTTTGCATCCACCTACGTGATGTGCAAAATAGTACAGGTACTGTGATAGCTGGGGAAATACTTCTGCATCATAATAGATTGACACCTTTATTGGATAGCCAGAGAAATTGTAATTGAGAGCTTTCACAGAGGGGTATCCGCTGCGTCCAAAGCGCTGCCAATACGCATCGTGGACACATACCCTTAGACACTCTGGAATATTATGCGGTCATAAAAAAAGTACTTAATGTGCAAAAGTAGTAGACCCCCTACAAGGGCTCACTTACAAGGTAAGTGAAAGAAGCTGAAAAGCAAATCCAAAGTAACCTTGAATACCTATGCTTGTCAATCAGAGAAGACTTGCATGTGGTTCTCTATGTACTCTGTTCTAGAAATAAATAAAGGACTAATATATTTTTTGAATATGTCAAAAAGTATGTTACGACTTGGCAGTATTTCTCAATATATACCTCAGAAGTAAGGCTCAAATACATGGAACTGTATGGGTCTCTGCACAGAAAAGTGCTATTCCAGACATGAAGGCTCAATTCATTATTGCCTTTGCACCTGTTTTTAGTCTAATTTTGTGTTTTATGCCTTTTTTTTTTTGATTTTCGCTTGCACCCAATTCATTTTTCTATTTTGTACCTTTTTTGAAGTCTATTTTATGTGTCGTCTATTTTTTTTTTTTTGCTTTCCAACTTGTGGGCTGAGTTTAGTGATTTCAGATGTTTCTACCTGGTTCATCAATTGCCACTTTGTAAAAAGTTGCAAAATTTGGAGTAACTCCACTCCAGTCCCCCTCTGGTGTACTTTTATGCATTTTTTTTCAAAAGTCTCATTTTTGAGTCAAAAACCTGTGGGTTTTTATTCAAAAAGTCGTAAAAATGGTTAAAGACAGGAAAGACGACCATTTTTTATTTTCTTTACTTTACACAAAAAACATCGCGTGCCATTTTGAGGAATTTAGCGCAATAAACATAAGTGAATACCTGAAGACAAAAGGTTACTTAACCTATGTAAAAAAACAATCTTTTAGAAAAAAATTGGCCAGTGGGGCTCTACACAGGAGCGAAGCTACCGCCGTTAAATTGGTTGCCGCTGCAACCGGCCCAGGGAGTGAAGGGTCAGCTGACGCCAGCAAATGCTTCAGCTGGATGTGCATGCTTGGACAACTCTGTGCACTGCAATACATGCTGCTGGCCAATAAGAGGCTAGCAACTGATGTCGGCATGCATGTGACCGTGGCTGCATGGAAGTGATATAATTCAATCCCGTCGCTTGCATGCTCAATCAGCTGCCGGCTTCAGAAGAGGACACATCGCGGCGGGGGAGTGAATGGGAGGTTTTTTTCTTTTCTTTTTTTTTTTTAAATCAGTGAGTACATGGTGGCATACTACTACATGGATGACTATGGGTTGTGCATTATACTACATGGATGACTATGGGGTGTGCATACTAGATGGATAACTATGGGCTGTGATTTATACTACATGGATGACTATGGTCTGTCCATTATACTATATGTAGAACTATGGAGTGCATTATAATATATGGAGAAATATGGGGTGATTATACCATATAAAGAACTATGAGGGTGCATTATGCTATATGGAGGACTATAGAGAGTGCATTATACTTCTGCTATGGGGCTCCTTGACTTCTATGCATGCCTTTGGTGAATATGATGATTAATTTTTTATATTCTGTGGTAGATCGGCTCACACAGCTGCTCATAGAGGTTGACACAGGAACAGTCTTTCTTTAAATTTTCCACTGGTTTATTTAGGTACATCATAAACCAGGGCAGGGTTTGCAACATAAAGAAAAAAATTCTAGCCTAACGGGAAACAAAACAAAAACAATTGGCACTGTCCATGTTGCTGCAGGGATCCGCCAGCTCAGGAAACAAACATAGGGGAAAAAAAAGTCCAACATTCCTTTATCATACACAGCTTTGGAGTTCATATTCCTAGGCACAACCAACACTGGAAGACTCAGGCTGACTATTTATCTCCTAAACCACACCTTGGGATCCAGATATGGTGAAAAGTCACCCACACACTCTACAGATGTTCACTAAACCTAGCCCTTAACATGGTTGATTAACATCTCTCGGCACTTAGTGTGCTGGAGCATTTTTCTAGGTTTATATCACTGGAGATAACCTCAGTGATACATATTTCCCCTCCAGTACTTTGCCAGTGATTTTGTAAGAATACATTAAAAACAGAGAAAAAACAGGGGACATATGACATTTCCGCCAGGGCCGTGGAATACTTGGAACCGGGTCGGACAGTTTGACTCCATGGCCCTGGCTGTGCCATAAAATGGGGAATATGTATATGGGATTTAATGTGACGCCACTTGTGTTCGGCAAAGGATGGCCGATGCTGCTAAAGGAGACCGCTGGAGCTGATGGTGACTAAGCTGGGATGGTTCTGCTCCCCACAGGTGGAGCGGGGCCCCAGGGCTACCGGTTCCGTTTATGTCAGGCTTCGTGTCCCTTGTGGTGCAGGACTCAGGGTGCAAGAGATCACTAAATGACACGAGGGCTGTAGTTTTCTTTTCCTTTACTTGATGGTTAATATTACAGACCGGGGTACTGGTAACAGATCGTAATGGAGAGCCGGGCAGTCTGGAAGCAATTTTTGGATACACCCGACCAGGTACTGTAGGTACGGAGGCCTTCCTTCTGCGCTGTCCTCCCTTTTTCCTTGCTTACCCACCTACTGCTAATTGTCTATCTCAGTTTTTAAAAACTAACCGTTGCCCGCATGGCAGGCAGCTCAAGCCTATCACAGGTGCAGCTCCATTGTGTTGGCTCCAGGCTCTGGTATGCTGCTATGCCGCCGGGTATTAGATCGGGCCAGGAGACCTGCAGTCCCCTTCCCTCCGTATTTAGCTGCCAGGACTTCAGTACCCATGCAACCACGGACTCCGGTATCCGGTTCCTGGCGCTCAGCTCTGGGGCGAGTTTAATCACAGCTCCACTCCCCAGGTTCTGCTCTACTTCTCTCTTACTGACACCTGGTAAGGGGACCCCTCCTTGCTTTCAGGCATGACATTACTCCCTGTGAGGGAGGCAATGCCACTGTGACAACCGGACTCCTGGGGTGACACACACATATATCAGGATAGGGGATATATAATATATATATACACTGTATGTGTATATATATATATATATATATATATATATATATATATTTACCAAAATGGGGCCTAGGATAAGGGACACATACCAGGATGGGGCCAGGATGAGGGACATAAATACCATAATGCAGGGCATATTTATAAATACCAGGATGAGGGACATATATATATATATATATATATATATATATATAATCAGGATACAGGGGCCCAATCCAAATCTTGCACAGGGGTCCATCAGTCTTTCGATACGCCCTGGCGAGATGGGGGGCCCATTCACGGTACGGTACACTGAGGCTCCGGGGGGGCCCCTGTAGGCTGGGGCAGCATTAGGGGCAGGCAGCTGCCTAGGGCCCCCACTCCACCAGGGGCCCTCAGCTAGCGGCACATCATGCAGCTGCTATGGGGGCCCTGTGAGGCAGGGGGGCCCGCCTGCCGCCAGCGCCGACTCCCCCGCTGCCGCATTGAAATATACCAGCGTCTGCTGGTACAGTTCAAAGCAATGATGGGGGAGAGAACGTCAGCTGTCGCTCCCTCTCCCATCATTCACCGCTCTGACACTGTGGGTGCGCGATGATGTCATCGTGCACTCACCCTTAGCAGTGCAGCCACTGAGACAGGAGCAGGGAGCAGCGCGGGCACGAGGAGAGGTGAAGAGTGTGGTTTTTTTTTTGTTTTTTTTTACTATAACAGTGAGTACTGGACTGTGGGGCCATTCTCGGGGGGAAGATGCGGGCTGTGCTATATACTACATGGTTGTGCTATATGCTACGTGGGCTGTGTTATATACTATGTGGCTGTGCTATATACTACATGGCTGTGATATATGCTACGTGGGCTGTGTTATATGCTACGTGGCTGTGCTATATACTACATGGGTTGTGTTATATGCTACATGGCTGTGCTATATACTATGTGGACTGTGTTATATACTATGTGGACTGTGTTATATACTATGTAGACTGTGTTATATACGTGGGCTGTGTTATATATGTGGGCTGTGTTATATACTACTTGGCTGTGCTATATACTACTATATACTACATGGCTGTGCTATATACTACGTGGCTGTGCTATATACTACGTGGGCTGTGTTATTTGCTACGTGGCTGTGCTATATACTACATGGCTGTGCTATATACTGCGTGGCTGTGTTATATGCTACCCATTTTGCACTTTTACAAATTTTCTACGTTAATACTTTCTAATGTTTACTTCAAAAAGTTTTCCATTAAAAAATTGTCATTCAATGTATGCAGTTTTTTCTTTGCAGCAAGTTCAGCTAACAATAAAATGCCTACTGGTAACTGAAGAAGAGGGTGTAGGTCACAAAAATTGGCATATAAGGGGTTGACTTATGTAAAGCCCCTCTGCTGTATGGTATTGTAGAATTTACAATAGCCATCACTCATGTAAGAAGTGAAATCTGGCATTGTACTATACCTATATTTCTCTGCTGTATCTGTGCATCATGAACCGTGGTATGTGTTAAAGGGGGGGGCCCACTGAGACTCTTTCGCTCGGGGCCCGCAAAAACCCTGGAGCCGGCCCTGCTCTACGCATACATTTCATTATATGTACCAGTAGCTTTCATCAGGCATAACAGATGTAGTTTCAGGTGTTGCTCACTATGTACTACTGAGTGATGACTGAAGAAGCACAGGCTCACCACTATGACTTAAAGTCTGAGGCTGCCGGGAGGAACAAAGTTAACTATCTACTGAGAGCAGGGTTCTTAGTACATGTGCAGGGCAGCTTCAGAATACTATTAACATGCCGATTAATCCCATATCTGCAGGTTCCTTTAAAATATAGCCCTTTTTCAGTCCATTAAAATCTTATTTTTTATCTTTTAAACTAACTCCTCCCTGAAATGTAATGATGTAGCATGACACTATTTTATGCTGCTTGTGACTGAGGCAGCCTAAAAATGTTGACTGTTTCTGCTTAGCGATGAGAAAAAGCACTGCACTCCCCATTTATTTTTAAATCTCATATTTTTAATCATTTTTCCTTATACAGTCATATGAAAAAGTTTGGGAACCCCTATTAATCTTAAGCTTAATCTTTTATAAAAATTGTTTTTTTTGCAACAGCTATTTCAGTTTCATATATCTAATAACTGTTGGACACAGTAATGTTTCTGCCTTGAAATGAGGTTTATTGTAACAGTATAGTTGACAGATGCACAGTGACACCATCTGCAGCAAGTTGATGCTGCAGATCTCTGGAGGTGGCATGAGGATTGTCCTTGACTGTTCTCACCATTCTTCTTCTCTGCCTTTCTGATGTTTTTCTTGGCCTGCCACTTCTGGCCTTAACAAGAACTGTACCTGTGTTCTTCCATTTCCTTACTATGTTCCTCACAGTGGAAATTGACAGGTTAAATCTCTGAGACCGCTTTTTGTATCCTTCCCCTGAACAACTATGTTGAATAATCTTTGTTTTCAGATCATTTGACAGTTGTTTTGAGGAGCCCATGATTCCACTCTTTGGAGGAGATTCAAACAGGAGAACAACTTGCAAGTGGCCACTAAGTAGCTTTTCTCATGATTGCATACACCTGGCTATGAAGTTCAAAGCTCAATGAGGTTACAAAACCAAAACAAGTGCTTTAGTAAGTCAGTAAAAAGTAGGTAGGAGTATTTAAAACAAGAAAATGATAAGGGTGCCCATACTTATGCACCTGTCAACTTTTGTTTGAATGCAGATTGCAAATTTTCTGTTAGTACAATAAACCTCATTTCAAGGCAGAAACATTACTGTGTCCAACAGTTATTAGATATATGAAACTGAAATAGCTGTTGCAAAAAAAAACAATTTTTATAAAAGATTAAGCTTAAGATTAATAGGGGTGCCCAAACTTTTTCATATGACTGTAGCTTAAAAAAATATACCATACTTATCTTGAGACTGAAATTAAGGTAAACCTATTATTTAAAGCATTCAAGAACTGTTCTTGTTATATAGCACCAAAACTGTCAAGCAGTGAAAGACTGTAATGAAAAATATCTTGCTAAAAATATAATCCTCTGTTGAGATCACTATAAGAAATACCATTTGTTTGAGACTACTACTAATATATTCAACTTGTTGAAACTGCTGTGTTTTTTGTATAGAAATACAATATCAAGTCTATTTTGAGAACTACACAAAATTATAAAACAGCAGGACATTTTTAGCCCACTGAACAGTTGCAGGCTTCCCACAAATTAGCTTGCATTGTAGGCCAAATAAATGTATTATTAACCATAATATAAAATTAGACATGTTAGCAGAGCTCTGATTTTTCTCCTAAGTTTTGATTCTAAAGACTAAGGCATTGTCACGCTTACTTGTGATCAAAACATTAGTGATCAGAAATTTCCAGTGATGACTTTTGTACTGCCCAAAAAAAAGACTTTAAAAAACACTCAAGAGAACAAAAAGATTAAAGAGAATCTGTTACCAAGTTTTTGGTATTTAATCTAAGAGCAGCATAATATAGAGCAAAAGAGCCTGATTCCTACTACGAATCACTTATTAGGCTGTGTGCTGTAGTTTCCATATAATCAGCAGGAAATTAACACTACAGGACTATATATAGCAAGGTGGGATAAAGGAAACTAAGAAAATTGGTTTTATCAGCAATACTAGTTTGTGATGTTTTAGTGAAACAGTTCTGGTCCTTATTTTTTAGGAGGAGTGGAAGGTACAGTAGGTTGTTAGTGGGACCTGTTGCTTCATCTCTGTGGTATTGGTTTTGGCTAAGTCCTCAATAAGCTTCAGGTGAAGCTTTCAGGCTCATTAATGGACCAGATGACATCTGGATGTAGTGCAGATAGGGTCAGAGACTATGAAGCTACGTATGGCTGGTGTTTTGAACCCACTGAAAGCTGTATCAGAGACTTGTGTATAGATGAGAAAACGTGATGATGTTTAGTTACAGATCGGAAGGTGTTAGTTGCCCCCCACCAATGGTTACCTTCTGTGATTAGGGGCTATATTGGTATGCAAGGTTAAACCTGTGTGTTTGGGCACTATTATATGCTCTGTAATACTACCTTAGTTTGGTATTGCTTTTTGTGAGGCACTAAATACTATTATATTACTAATATTATTATTATTATTAGTGATGAGTGAGTATACTCATTGCTCGGGATTTCCAGAGCACGCTCGGGTGGTCTCAGAGTATAGGTAACTGCTCGGAGATTTCGTTTTTGTTGACACAGCTGAATGATTTACTGCTGCTAGACTGCCTGAGTACATGTGGGGGTTGCCTGGTTGCTAGGGAATTCCCACATGTAATCAAGCTGACTAATACTCACAAATCATGCAGCTGAGGCAAGGAAAACTAAATCTCCGAGCAGTTACAAATACTCGGAGATCACCCGAGCAATGAGTACACTCACTCATCACTAATTATTATTATATACTAGTATATGACTATATACTACATGGCTGCCGTCACACTAGCAGTATTTGGTCAGTATTTTACATCAGTATTTGTAAGCCAAAACCAGGAGTGGAACAATTAGGGGAAAAGTATAATAGAAACATATGCACCACTGCTGCATTTATCACCCACTCCTGGTTTTGGCTTACACATACTGATGTAAAATACTGACCAAATACTGCTAGTGTGACGGCAGCCTTAGTCTTTATATCTATAAATAAGTACCTAGTCTTGCCATTCTATTATTCAGAGTGCCATCTGGAATAACAATATGCCTCTATCTAACCTGTATCCACACTGTGATTTTTAATGGTCATTAAGGGTTTTTTTTATGGGTTTTCTGTCTGTTTGTTTGCATCAAAAAAGACAATTTAATGTGAGACAATTTTGGAATATCCACTAAGGCTACTTTCACACTTGCGTCGTGACGCAATTCGTCGTTTTGGAGAAAAAACGCATCCTGCAAAGTTTCCCGCAGGATGCGTTTTTTCTCCATAGACTTGCATTAGCGACGCATTGCGACGTATGGCCACACGTCGCATCCGTCGTGCAACGGATGCGTCGTGTTTTGGTGGCCGCGACGCACAAAAAAACGTTCAATGTAACTTTTTTTGAGCGTCGTGTCCGCCATTTTCGACCGCACATGCGCGGACGAAACTCCGCCCCTCCTCCCCGGACTGCAGAATGGGCAGCGGATGCGTTGTAAAACTGTATCCGCTGCCCACGTCTTGCAGTTATTTCACAGCGTCCGTCGGTACGTCGGCCCGATGCATTGCGAAGGGTCCATACCGACGGAAGTGTGAAAGTAGCCTTATTGTTCTACTTGGTGGTAATGGTCAGGATATGACTTATTTGTGGTTCCCCTAAAATTTACTAGTATCTTGATATATATTCAAATGGGACTATATATCCTATTTTCAGTACTATTACCAAAATAACAGTAGCAGCTCAGTAAGAGATATATCGCTAGAATCAGGGTTTCTGGCCTTACAATTGGAAGAGATGCTCACAGTTTAGCTGCCCTATTGCATACCTGAAATATTAAAGAGGTTGTCCATAACTCAGACAAATGCTTCCCAACCACTATATTTCCCCTACCATATGTAAAATAACCACAGCTATTTTAGCAAATGGTCTTCCAGAGCTCAATTGACACGGTTATGTCACTCAAGCCTTGCAACTAATCAGCTATCACTTTATTTTCAAAACTGACATTAGACGGAAGTCAGAAAGCAGCAGCAGTTCTCACTTCTCCCAGGTATCAGTTTGGTTCAAAGGAAAGGAGAACAAAGCGGCTTCTGATTGGCTAGAGGGTTCATTTGACATATCAATGTCATGTGAGCTCCGGGAGACCAGGCAACAACATATTTGGAATGCGTCAACGCCATTGGTGAGTGTACGCAGGGCCGGCCTTTGCCCTGTGCGACCTGTGCGGCCGCACAGGGCGCCAAGCAGTGGCGTAGGAAGGGGGGCGCAATGCGGGGGGCGGCACAATGCGGGGGGCGGGTCGCCGGCGGCGCAGAATTTACCTGTTCGCATGTCGGCTTCAGAAAAATGGCCGCCGCGATCTCCATCTGCGCATGCGCGGCATCCCGCGGCCATTTTCCTGAAGCCCCAGGCAGCAGAGCACTCCACCTGCGCACGCGCGGCCTCAGGAAGATGGCCGCCCCCACCGATAACCAGACAGAGCAGGATCGCGGTCAGGTAAGCAGAACTTGTTTTGTTTTTTTTTTTATTGAGAGCGGCGATCGGGGGGGGGGCCCAGGGCAGAAAGCTGGACACAGGGGGGCAGAAAGCTGGACACTGGGGGGCAGAAAGCTGGACACAGGGGGGCAGAAAGCTGGACACTGGGGGGCAGAAAGCTGGACACAGGGGGGCAGAAAGCTGGACACAGGGGGGCAGAAAGCTGGACACAGGGGGGCAGAAAGCTGGACACAGGGGGGCAGAACGCTGGACACTGGGGCAGAACGCTGGACACTGGGGGGCAGAAAGCTGGACACTGGGGGGCAGAAAGCTGGACACAGGGGGGCAGAAAGCTGGACACTGGGGGGCAGAAAGCTGGACACTGGGGGGCAGAAAGCTGGACACTGGGGGGCAGAAAGCTGGACACTGGGGGGCAGAAAGCTGGACACAGGGGGGCAGAAAGCTGGACACAGGGGGGCAGAAAGCTGGACACAGGGGGGCAGAAAGCTGGACACTGGGGGGCAGAAAGCTGGACACAGGGGGGCAGAAAGGACATTGGGGCAGAACGCTGCACACGAGGGCAGAACGCTGGACACTGGGGCAGAACGCTGGACACTGGGGCAGAACGCTGGACACTGGGGCAGAACGCTGGACACTGGGGCAGAACGCTGGACACTGGGGCAGAACGCTGGACACTGGGGCAGAACGCTGGACACTGGGGCAGAACGCTGGACACTGGGGCAGAACGCTGGACACTGGGGCAGAACGCTGGACACTGGGGCAGAACGCTGGACACTGGGGCAGAACGCTGGACACAGGGGCAGAACGCTGGACACAGGGGCAGAACGCTGGACACTGGGGCAGAACGCTGGACACTGGGGCAGAACGCTGGACACTGGGGCAGAAAGCTGGACACTGGGGCAGAAAGCTGGACACTGGGGCAGAACGCTGGACACTGGGGCAGAAAGCTGGACACGGGGGGCAGAACGCTGGACACTGGGGCAGAAAGCTGGACACTGGGGCAGAACGCTGCACACGAGGGCAGAACGCTGGACACAGGGGGGGGGCAGAAAGCTGGACACAGGGGGGCAGAAAGGACATTGGGGCAGAACGCTGCACACGAGGGCAGAACGCTGGACACTGGGGCAGAATGCTGGACACTGGGGCAGAACGCTGGACACGGGGGCAGAACGCTGGACACTGGGGCAGAACGCTGGACACTGGTGCAGAACGCTGGACACTGGTGCAGAATGCTGGACACTGGTGCAGAATGCTGGACACTGGTGCAGAATGCTGGACACGGGCAGAATGCTTGACACAGGGGCAGAATGGAGACACGGGGCAGGATGACAGACATGGCGTCATGACTGGAGACACTGGAGGCAGGATTGGAGACAGATGGGGCAGGATGGATACGATGGAGACAGATGGGGCAGGATGGGAAGATCATATGGGGCAGGATAGATACTCATTAGGGCAGGATGGGAGAATATATGGCTGACGCCAGGAATGAGACACACGGGGGCCAGGATGGCGAATATTATTACCATAGGGGCTAATTAAGGGATATTATTACTGCAGTGATGTATTTATTTTATTTTTTGAGTATACTGTTTTAAATGGAGGGGCGGTCCTATTACTGTGTAGAGTGACACTATGTCGCCTTCTTCATGTGGTGTAATGTAGAAGTTGGGAAAATTAAGTAATGTGTTCTGCAAGTGGAACTCGAGATAACTGTGTTATTTCCTGCAGAGACGAGTCCTGGCTGGATGAAGTGATGGCGGTCTGTGCGGGATTAAAGATGAAGGACTTCACCTAGAGATGTCACTGGTGAGTCAGTGTGTTACCTATACACTGACACTATACACTGTATACTATATACTGAGGTCCTGTGTATGTCACCGGTGATCACTGTATTACCTATACACAGACGCTGCATACTAAGTACAGATCTCCTGTGTATAATGGCACTTATGGTGATAGTATTGTGGTTTTTTTTATTATTGATCAGTATTGTAGTATTCAGTCACTATGTGGTGGTAATATGTGGTCTGGTCATGATGTTGTGGTATTCGTTCCTTGTATTTGATATTATTCGATCACTGTGGTGGTAATATGTCATCTGGTCATGGTGTGGCGGTGTTTGGCCTTGCAGGCCGCCGCTCTGCACTCTGATTGGCTGTCAGCCCATATGGCTTTGGACCAAGCGTCATTTTTTCCTTTTGGTCCGCTTTAAAGCACTTTATAATTCCCGTTATTGCAATATTAGTGTTTCTTCAAGTGTTTTGCAGGGAAACACAAGTTTTCTAAGTAAACGTGTTGTTGTGAATATTAAAGAGTTATTGTTTTCTTTCAAAGTTTGGAGGGGGGGGGGGCGCCGTCCTGCAGTCTCGCACAGGGCGCCTTTTGGGCTAAGTCCGGCCCTGAGTGTACGCTGTTATTATTTTACATGTAGGAAATGGTAGAGATTGCAAAGAGGTTATGCCACTAGTGGACTACTCCTTTACAGTGGGTACGGAAAGTATTCAGACTCCTTTACATTTTTCACTCTTTGTTTCATTGCAGCCATTTGGTAAATTCAAAAAAGTTATTTTTTTTTTCTCATTAATGTACACTCTGCACCACATCTTGACTGAAAAAAACAGATATGTAGAAATGTTTGCATATTTATTAAAAAAGAAAACTGAAATATCACATGGTCATAAGTATTCAGACCCTTTGCTCAGGCACTCATATTTAAGTCACATGCTGTCCATTTCCTTGTGATCCTCCTTGAGATGGTTCTACTCCTTCATTGGAGTCCAGCTGTGTTTAATTAAACTGATAGGACTTGATTTAGAAAGGCACACACCTGTCTATATAATAACTCATAACTCATAGCTCACAGTGCATGTCAGACCAAATGAGAATCATGAGATCAAAGGAACTGGCCAAGGAAATCAGAGACAGCATTGTGGCAAGGCACAGATCTGGCCAAGGTTACAAAAGAATTTCTGCAGTACTCATGGTTCCTAAAAGCACAGTGGCCTCCATAATCCTTAAATGGAAGAAGTTTGGGACCACCAGAAGTCTTCCTAGACCTGGCCGTCCAGCCAAACTGAGCAATCATGGGAGAAGAGCCTTGGTGAGAGGTAAAGAAGAACCCCAAGATCAGTGTCGCTGAGCTCCAGAAATGCAGTAGGGAGATGGGAGAAAGTTCCACAAAGTCAACTATCACTGCAGCCCTCCACCAGTCGGGCCTTTATCACAGAGTGGCCCGACGGACCCTCTGCTCACTGCAAGACATATGAAAGCCAGCACAGAGTTTGCTAAAAACACATGAAGGACTCCCAGACTATGAGAAATAAGATTCTAAGGGCTGATGAGACAAAGATAGACCTATTTGCTGATAACTGTAAGCAGTATGTGTGGAGAAAACCAGGCAATACTCATCACCTTGCCCAATCCAATCCCAACAGTGAAACATGGTGGTGGCAGCATCATGCTATGGGGTGTTTTTCAGCTGCAGGGACAGGATGACTGGTTGCCATTGTAGGAAACATGAATGCGGCCAAGTACAGAGATATCCTGGATGAATACCTCATCCAGAGTGCTCTGGACCTCACACTAGGCCGAAGGTTTACCCTCCAGCAAGACAATGACACACAAGCCCACAGCTAAAATAACAAATGAGTGGCTTCAGAACATCTCTGTGACCAGTCTTGACTGGACCAGCCATAGCCCTGACCTAAACCCAATTGAGCATCTCTGGAAAGACCTGAAAATGGCTGTCCACCAACGTTCACCATCCAACCTGACGGAACTGGAGGGGATCTGCAAGGAAGAATGGCAGAGGATCCCCAAATCCAGGTGTGAAAAACTTGTTGCATCATTCCCAAGAAGACTCATGGCTGTACTAGCTCAAAAGTGTGCTTCTACTCAATACTGGTAAAGGGTCTGAATACTTCAGTTTTTCTTTTTTAATAAATTTGCAAAAATTTCTACATTTGTTTTTTTTCAGTCAAGATGGGGTGCAGAGTGTACATTAATGAAAAAAATGAACTTTTTTGAATTTACCAAATGGCTGCAATGAAACAAAGAGTGAAAAATGTAAAGGGGTCTGAATACTTTCCATACCCACTGTACTTCTTAAAAAGGTTTGAAAAAAGATAGATACACATATGTACAACACTACAGGACAGAGAAACCTAAAACAAATTTTAACCTATTTATTACTTAATAAGTTCGTGCTCTAATGCATTTTTGTGATTAGAAGGGATACCTCTAGAAATCAGGAGCCTTGCACAAAAAAGGGTTAACATTTAAAAACATCCATACCACCACAACTTTACCTAATAAACAATGTTTTTATAACGTGTCATATCCAAATGATGAAAAACAACAATGCTTCACAATGATAGTGCATTATTAAAGGGAAGGAGCCTTGATTTTAATTTTCGTATTAATGATTATTGATTATATAATCAATTATTTTTAATACAAAATTAAATTAACTACTTTAATAGCTTTTTATTTATTAACTTTTACTCTTGCCACTGGGGCTGCCATTTTCATCGGTGGGGGCGTAAGTGTCTGGTCACGACACTTACACACCTCACTTATGGCAGCCATGGGCATAAGAGACTGCAGTCGCTTCTCCTGCCTCTTACCTGTGACCTGGGCATGTCCCCTGGGCTGTCCATGTCACATCTGTGGGAGGAGATCAGGCCATTTTGTTGAAGCCTGTTGTTTGTTGTGGGCTTTATTTTCCCCTGTCATGGCACACACTGCTCAGTGCGTGCGATGACAGGAGGTGACGTTGAGAAGATGCCAGCAAGCGATGATAGCAGCCTGTAACTAGTATTACAGTACAGGCTGCGATCACTGCTTACTGCCGACCCGTTCAGAGCAGAGCAGGGAGATCGTCACACTGCTGTGCCCTGAACAGGATGCAGCAATTCGTGGGAGAGGAGGGAAGGTAAGTACAACTTTTTTTTTCCCTATGCATAGTATAGATAGAGGGCCATGTATGCCAGGCTGGCTGGGGGGCATATATGCCACGTTGGCTGAGGAGGAGGGAGGCCATGTATGCCAGTTTGGCTGGGGAGGAGGGAGGCCATGTATCCCAGGCTGGCAGTGGGGGGAGCCATGTATGTAGGGCTGGCTGAGGGGGAAAGCCATGTAGTCCAGGCTGGCTGGAAGGGGCATGTGTGCCAAGCTAGAGGGGTCATTATACTTTATTTTTCTTATAGATTTTACTGTGTGTGAGCGTGCATGTGTATTTTCCTGTGTGTGAGCGTGCATGTATATTTTCCTTTGTGTGAGCATGCATGTATGTGAGTGTGCATGTGTGTTTTCCTGTGTGAGCATGCATGTGTATTTTCCAGTGTGTGAGCCTGTATGTGTGTGAGAGTATATGTGTATTTTCCTGTGTATGAGTGTATGTATGTATGAGTGTGCATGTGTGAGCATGCGTGTGAGCACGCATCTGTATTTTCCTGTGTGTGAGCATGCATGAGTGTGAGCGTATGTGTATTTTCCTGTGTGTTAGCGTGCGTGTGTTAGCGTGTGTGGGAGCGTGCATGTATACAAGAGTGCATGTTTGTGAGAGTGCATGTGAGTGTGTGTGAGCATGCATGTTTATTTTCCTGTGTGTGAGCCT
This sequence comes from Ranitomeya variabilis, assembly GCF_051348905.1. NCBI lineage: Eukaryota > Metazoa > Chordata > Amphibia > Anura > Dendrobatidae > Ranitomeya > Ranitomeya variabilis. Next base: position 732,092,821 of record NC_135233.1, read on the forward strand.
GCATGTGTGTGAGAGTATATGTGTATTTTCCTGTGTATTAGTTTACGTATGTATGAGCATGCATGTGTGCACGCATCTGTAATTTCCTGTGTGTGAAAATGCATGGTTGTGAGCGTATGTGTATTTTCCTATGTGTGAGCATGCGTGTGTGTTAGCGTGCGTGTGTGAGTGTGCATGTGCATGAGAGTGGATGTTTGTGAGAGTGCATGTGAGTGTGTGTGAGCATGCATGTGTATTTTCATGTGTGTGAGCGTGCATGTGTATTTTCCTGTGTGAGTGTGCAGGTGAGCGTGCATGTGTGTGGGTGTGCATGTGTTTTCCTTTGTGAGTGTGCATGTGTGTGAGTGTGCATGTGTATTTTCCTGTGTGTGAACGTGCATGTGTGAGCGTGCATGTGTGTGAGAGTATGTTGTATTTTCCTGTGTGTGAGCATGCGTGTGTGTGCGCGTGCGTGTATGAGTATGCATGTGTAATTTCCTGTGTTAGAGAGCATGTGTGCGAGTGTGCATGTGTATTTTCATGTGTGCGACCGTGCATGTGTGTGGGCGTGCATGTGTGTGTATTTTCCTGTGTGAACATGCATGTGTGTGGGTGTGAATGTGTGAGCGTGCATGTGTATGGGGCAGCACGGTGGCTCAGTGGTTAGCACTGCAGCCTTGCAGCGCTGGAGTCCTCGGTTCAAATCCCACCAAGAACAACATCTTAAAGGAGTTTGTATGTTCTCCCCGTGTTTGCGTGGGTTTCCACCGGTTTCCTCCCACACTAAAAGACATACTGATAGGGAATTTAGATTGTGAGCCCCATTGGGGACAGTGATGATAATGTAAAGCGCTGCGGAATATGTTGGCGCTATATAAATATAAAGATTATTATTATTTTCCTGTGTGTGCGCATGCACGTGTATTTTCATGTGTGAGCGTGTGTGTGTTAACGTGCTTGTGTATGAGCGTGCACTATCTCCTGTGTGTGGGCGCGCATGTGTGTGAGCGTATATGTGTATTTTCCTGTGTGTGAGCATGCGTGTGTGTGAGCGTGCATGTGTATTTTCCTGTGTGCGAGTGTGCATGTGTATTTTCCTATGTGAGCGTGCATGTGTATTTTCATGTGTGAGAGCGTGCTTGTGTGTGGGTCTGCATGTGTGTGGGCATGCCTGAGTATTTTCGTGTGTGAACATGCATGAGTGTGGGAGTAAATATATGTGAGCGTGCATGTGTGTGAGCATGCATGTGTATTTTCCTGTGTGAGAGCGTGTATGTGTATTTTCCTGTGTGAGAGCGTGCATGTGTATTTTCCTGTGTGAGCGTGTGTGAAAGCATGCTTTGCTTGTGTGTGATCATGTGTATGTATTTTCCTGTGTGTGGGCATGCATGTGTGTGAGCGTGCATGTGTGTGAGCATGCATGTGTGAGCGTACATGTGTATTTTCCTGTGTGAGTGTGCATGTGTATTTTCCTATGTGAGCGTGCATGTGTATTTTCATGTGAGAGCGTGCATGTGTGTGGGCGTGCATGTGTGGGAGTGTGCATTAGTATTTTTCTGTGTGAACATGCATGTGTGTGGGCGTAAATGTATCTGGGCGTGCAAGTGTGTGAGCGTGCATGTGTATTTTCCTGTGTGTGAGTGTGCATGTGTATTTTCCTGTGTGTGAGTGTGAGCGTGCATGTGTATTTTCCTGCGTGTGAGCGTGCATGTGTATTTTCCTGTGTGTGGGAGTGCATGTGTATTTTCCTGTGTGTGAGCGTGCATGTTTATTCCCCAGTTTATGATACAGCGAGCAGCACCATTAACAGAATCCTTGCTGCCTGCCATCCTCGGTGACTGTTTACTTGTCAGTATAACTTTGCAGTCACCAACAAAATGGCTGCTCACTGGGTTCCTGAATATCATCGTCTCTTATCCCTCAGCAAACACCCAGGAGGGGAGGAGAAAAGATATCACACACGTCAGCAGACTCTGCCCATAATTACTGCAGTGCAGTAATGTGAGCTAGTTGTACACTAGGTTTTTGTGTCAAATTTCAGCAGCTGCTCCCCCTAGTGTTTAAAAGTTGAAACACCAAACATTTTTAAATCCTTTTTCATATTTTACTAAATTATAAACAATTTATATTTTTTAACAAAATGTAAACATTAATTCTTTACATTTTTTCAATTGTTGAATACAAATTTTTTTGAGGGCACCTTCCTTTAATATACTTCACTGGAGGTCAATGTTTTTTGCATACAACATTTTTAGGCAACTATTCTCTACTGTACAATTTATTGAATGCATAAAATAAGGACACTGGCCTCATTGCTAAAGTTAGCTTGTTCCATCATAATTTCCAAGTTACCTCTGCTGTTTTGGAGTTGTCACCGACATCTGTAATTTTTACAGGTGTAGATCGCTGAGACACAGCTCCTTCATCCTCTTTATCTGTTCCAGAGTCATCATCAGAACTGCTAGACACGGCCTCCTCACTTGGTGGTGGAGGTGCACTAGCTGCAGTTTTCCGCTGTAATACCGCCTCTTCCCGGTTTGTGTTGCTACTGCAAAATAAGAAGCAAATGGAGCGGAATTGTCTGGGGCTCATTTGTCAAAATTTTAAATGCAATGTATCGTTTACTAAAAAGTTATGTCTTTTATTTAGTATGGGTGCGAGTAAATTTTACAAATAAGATATTAGGGAATTACTGTTTGCATAACTCCATAATGTACAATCGTGGCCAAAAATTTCGAGACTCAAACATTTTGTTTTTCACATTGTTTGCTGCTTCAGTGTTTTTAGACTTTTTACTCACTTGTTTCTATGGTTACTGAAGTACAATTACAAGCATGTTCTAAAATTATAAAATTTTTATTGATGTATACATAAAATTTATGCAAAGCCTCAATATTTTCCAACCTACATAGAATAGAGAGGTCTGTAATTTTTATCGTAGGTACACTTAAACTGTGAGAGACATAATCTTAAAAAAAACAATCACATTGTATGATTTTTACATAATTTGTATTTTATTGCATGAAATATGTATTTGATACAATATAAAAACAGAACTTAATAATTGCTACAGAATTGTTTGCAATTACAACAGAGGTCAGATGTTTCCTGTAGTTCTTGACCAAGTTTGCACACACTGCAGAAGAGAGTTTGGCCCACCCACCATACAGATCTCCTCCAAATTTTGGGGCTGCCGTTGGGCAAGATTGAGTTTCAGCTCCCTTCAAAGATTTTCTATTGGGTTCAGGTCTGGAGACTGGCTAGGCCACTACAGAACCTTGAAATGCTTCTTACAGAGCCACTCCATAGTTGCCCTGGCTGTGTGTTTTGGGTCACTGTCATGCTTGAAGACCCAGCAATCGCCCATCGTCAATGCTCTTACAGAGTGAAGGAAGTTGGCCACAATTTTTCGATACACGATCTCATCCATCCTCCCTTCAATACAGTGCTATTGTCCTGTCCACTTTGCATAAAAGCAACCCAAATCTATGATGACTCCACACCATGCTTCGTGGCTGGGACAGTGTTCTTGGGGTTGTACTCATCCTTCTTATTCCTCCAAACACAACGAGTGGAGTTGATGCCAAAAATTTCTAACCAAATGACCTTCCATGTCTCCTGTGCATCATCCAGATTGTTATTGGTGAACTTCAAACAGACTTGGACATGAGCTGGCGTGAGCAGGGGGACATTGTATGCCCTGCAGGATTTTAATCCATAACGGCGTAGTGTGTTACTGAAAGCTATGTTTGAGACTGTGGTCCCAGGTCTCTTGAGGTCATTGACCAGGTCCTTCTTTGTAGTTCTGGATTGATTCCTGATCACTTTACCTTTCTGACGTCAATGCGAGCGCCGTGGGAAAATTTCCAACAGCGCTTTCACTGATGTCAGAAAAGTGAAGTGAGTTCATTGGCTGTGAACTCGCAGGACATGTCTGACGGCACCGCGAGCAGGAGAACTTTCTCACACTCGCAGTGCCCTCAGACAGGGAATAGTAGTTCACAGAGAGACACCGAGCACACGGTGCTCAGTGCCTTTGCTGGATGACAGGCTGTATGGTCGCATCATGCAACCTGCCATCTAGATGTAGCAGAGCTGGACCTGTCGTGGGAAAAATAGATTAGCAGCATCTCTGCGGAAAGGTGAGGAATATTGTTGTTTGTTTTAACTCTTTTGCAGATGACGAGGGCATCAGGGGAATGGGCGAGGTCGTAAGTATGGTTTAATTAAGATATATTAAAGGAGTCTATGTCATTCTTACAATTAAAGGACTTTTTTCTGGGTGTCTGTGTTTTCATACAATGTGACTATTGGGTTTGTAAAGGGGCAGTCGTATTGACGCCTCTCCATTACTAACTTCAGGGCTTGATGTCACCGGACAATACAAAGGTGACATCAACCCCCCAGCTATCACCCCACTTGCCAATGCTACAGGGCAAGTGCGAAGAGCAACGATAAGTGCCAGAATTGGCGCATCTTAGAGATGCGCCTTTTCTGGAGCTGCTGAGAGCTGATGTTCTTAGCCTGGGGGGGGGGGCAGTATCCATGACACCTTCCTAGGCTATTAAAATCAGCCGGCAGCTGCATAGCCTTTGCTGGTTATTAATTATAGGGGGACCCCATGTCATTTTCTGGGGGTCTCCCATTTCATTAGCCAGTAAAGGCTGATTTTAAAGCTGTGAGCTGATATTAATAGTCTGGGAAGCTCCATGGGTATTACCCCCTTCCCAGGCTATAAAAACCTCGGCCCCCAGCTGTCGGCTTTCCCTCTGCTGGTTACAAAAAATGCATGGGAGCCCACACCATTTAAAAAAAAAAAAATCTTTTATTAATTAAATACATGTACAGTAAGCTGTACATGTGTGGATTGTAGAGTCCTTCTCATGCTACCATGAGTGTGAAAGCACAACCAACATTCAAAAGTGACCAAACCATCAGCCAGAAAGCATTGGTACTAAGATGTGGTCTATGGTTCCCACCTGCAGAACCACTCCTTTATTGAGTGTGTCTTGATAATTGCCAATAATTTCCATATGTTGTCTATTCCATTTGCACAACAGCATGTGGAATTGATTGTCAAACAGTGCTGCTTCCTAAGTGGACAGTTTGATTTCACAGAATATTGATTTACTTGTTAAATTCTGTTTAAGTGTTCCCTTTACTTTTTGAGCAGTGTATATACATACATACCTACATATAGGGTTTGTCATTTATATGGATACACCTAAATAAAATGGGAATGGTTTGTGATTTTAACTTCCTGTTTGTGACATATTAGTAAATTGTGTTCAAACTGCTGCTCATGTAGGAATGCACTGACCTGTGTGAGGCTGTGGCCTCTGATACAGCTAGGGGCGCTGTTTGTTCTCCTCAGAATGTGCATGCAGACGGATGAAGTCCATAGGTGTGCATGAGAGTCACGGATTTCCGGTCCGGGTTTTCCATGTGGCTGAAGGCCACAGGTTGGTGTGCGCTTAAAAACCCTGCAGTAAGGGGTATGGGTGTGTCAGGGGTTAGGCCAGGTGTGCGAGGTGCACGTCAGTGTCAGTCTGGTCTGTGCTGGTCTGCAGAGTGCATGGAGGCCAGCAGAGCCAGCACACATGGCAGCTGAATAGCCTGGCACCCGCAGCGTACACAGAGATGCAAGTCGTCCATGGTACTGGTCTCGGATGTGCACAGTCCTGTGCCCGGAGGTGGATGTCCTGTGCTCGAAAGATGACTAGCATGTGCAACGATTGCAAACATCCGGAGGATATCCTGAACTGTGCACGACTGTGTGAGTAAAGAGTCTGTAAAGAGACTGATACAGCGATGCAGGACACCCACGAGAACTAGTCAGAGGAGGGTTGGCGTGTGTAGTGTCTGCAACATATGAGGCTGTGTGTATGGAGACATATAGAGACTGTGAGATGGCGTGCAGTCACCCAGGGAAACTGGACAAGGGAAGTCTGGCCTGTTTAGGGACCGCAAATCTAAAGCCATGTGATATGTATTGCTTTGAACCAGGTGTAAACTGGTCACTGATCATTTCCACTGAAGTTATATGCATTTATGTGAACTGGACTTTAATGCTGTGAAGAAACACATTAAAAGAGACTTTTGTATTTGAATTTGTGGGTCACTGCCTCTCCACTGCGTACGATGCTACTGCAACTTTACATATGGTGGAGAATGCGGGCAGTGTGAACTGAGGCATACCCCAAAGCGTGCTGCATAGCATTGTGCAAAGTCGGCTGGAATTTTTTTTTTTCTTCTCAAGACAGCTTGCTGTGGCTAAGCGGGGCCATGAAGATTGAAAGCTTCTGGCGGTAACTCGTGGGGTTACGAAGATTTGCTGTGGATCGGCGGGTCCACAAAGTCTGCACAGCAGGAGCTGCAGTTCTGGCAGCAGCAGCTAGAGGCGCTGCAGTTGCAGCAGAGAATGTGTTTATGTACTGTTTTGGGCGTAGAACCTGAAAGTATTGAGATACTTGCCATAGGGGTCGCCAAATTAGGGTCAGAGTGTAATTCCGATACTTCCCCCTAGAGGTATTGGCAGGAGAAACTGAAAACGTTGTTTTGGGCGGGGATGTCACAAGGTCATACGGATGCCTTATTATCTCGCGCCCATACGGGGTAACAAGTGTTCAACCCCACAGGTATGAACAGGGGGGGAGGATATGTGAGGCTGTGGCCTCTGATACAGCTAGGGGGCGCTGTTTGTTCTCCTCAGAATGTGCATGCAGACGGATGAAGTCCATAGGTGTGCATGAGTGTCACAGATTTCCGGTCTGGGTTTTCCATGTGGCTGAAGGCCACAGGTTGGTGTGTGCTTAAAAACCCTGCAGTAAGGGGTATGGGTGTGTCAGGTGTCTGGTCAGGGGTCAGGTGTCAGGCCAGGTGTGCGAGGTGCACGTCAGTGTCAGCCTGGTGTGTGCTGGTATGCAGAGTGCATGGAGGCCAGCAGAGCCAGCACCCAGGGCAGCTGAATAGCCTGGCACCCGCAGCGTACACAGAGATGCAAGTCGTCCATGGTACTGGTCTCGGATGTGGACAGTCCTGTGCCTGGAGGTGGATGTCCTGTGCCCGAAAGATGACTAGCATGTGTAACGATTGCAAACAGGTGGATATGGTGCCCGGCTGCTATCCGGAGGATATCCTGAACTGTGTACGACTGTGTGAGTAAAGAGTCTGTAAAGAGACTGTAATACAGCGATGCAGGACACCCACGAGAACTAGTCAGAGGAGGGCTGGCGTGAGTAGTGTCTGCAACATATGAGGCTGTGTGTATGGAGACGTATAGAGACTGTGAGATGGCGTGCGGTCACCCAGGGAAACTGGACAAGGGAAGTCTGGCCTGTTTAGGGACCGCAAATCTAAAGCCATGTGATATCTATTGCTTTGAACCAGGTGTAAACTGGTCACTGATAATTTCCACTGAAGTTATATGCATTTATGTGAACTGGACTTTAATGCTGTGAAGAAACACATTAAAAGAGACTTTTGTGTTTGAATTTGTGGGTCACTGCCTCTTCACTGCGTACGATGCTACTGCAGCTTTACACCTGACACCCAAGATGGTGCACCAGCACATTATGGGTGTCAGGTCCGAGCATTCCTACATGAACAGTTTCCTGGAAAGTGGATTGGTCATCGTGGGCCAGTTGAATGGCCACCAAGGTCTCCCGATCTGACCCCCTTAGACTTTTATCTTTGGGGTCATCTGAAGGCAATTGTCTATGCTGTGAAGATACGAGATGTGCAGCATCTGAAACAACGGATACTGGAAGCCTGTGCTAGCACTTTTTCTGCGGTGTTGCTATCAGTGTGTCAAGAGTGGGATAAGATGGTTGCATTGACAATCAAACAAAATGGAAAGCATTTTGAGCACACTTTATAAGTGGTCATAAACTTGTAAATAACTCATGAAAAAATAAAGTTATGTTAAAACCAAGCACACCATTATTTTCCTTGTGAAATTCTCAATAAGTTTGATGTGTCCCATGACCCTCTTTCCATTGAAAAAATAAAGTTGGGTCCAAAACGGCCGACTTCAAAATGGCTGCCATGGTAACACCCATCTTGAAAAGTTTTCCCCCTCCCTCCCATATACTAATATGCCACAAGCAGGAAGTTGATATCGCCAACCATTCCTATTTTATTTAGGTGAATCAATATAATGGCCCACCCAGTATGTGTATGCATATATACATATATATATATACATATATATATATATATATATATATATATATATATATATATATATATATATATATATACACACACACACACACACTTCTCAGAGAAATAAAGGGAGCACTTAAACAGCAGAATATGTTCACTTAGGAAGCAACACTGTTTGACAATCAATTTCACATGCTGTTGTGCAAATGGAATATAGACAACAGATGGAATTTTTTTGCAATTATCAGGACACACTTAATAAAGGAGTGGTTCTGCAGGTGGGGACCACAAACCACATCTCAGTACCAATGCTTTCTGGCTGATGTTTTGGTCACTTTTGAATGTTGGAGGTGCTTTCACACTCTTGGTAGCATGAGATGGAATCTACAACTCACTCAAGCGGCTCAGGTAGTGCAGTTTATTCAGGATGGCACAACAATGTGAGCTGTGGCAAGTAGGTTTGCTGTGTCTGTCAGCGTAGTGTCCAAAGGCTGGAGGAGCTACCAAGAGATAGACCAGTACACCAAGAGACGTGGAGGGGGCCGTAGGAGAGCAACAACCCAGCAGCAGGAACGCTACCTCAGCCTGTGTGCAAGGAGGAACAGGAGGAGCACTGCCAGAGCCCTGCAAAATGACCTCCAGCAGGCCACAAATGTGCATGTGTCTGCACAAATGGTTAGAAACAGACTCCATGAAGATGGTCTGAGTGACAGACGTCGACAGATGGGGGTTGTGCTCAAAGTCCAACACCTTGCAGGATGCTTGGCCAAAGAACACAAGGCTTGGCAAATTCACCACTCTGCTCTTCACAGATGAAAACAGGATCACACTGAGAACGTGACAGACGTGAGTGTCTGCAGACGCCTTGGAGAATGATCTACTGCCGGCAACATCCTTCAGCATGACCAGTTTGGCAGTGGGTCAGTAATGGTGTGGGGTGGCATTTCTTTGGAGGGCTGCACAGCCCTCCATGTGCTCAGCAGAAGTAGACTGACTGCCATTAGGTACCGAGAGGAGATCCTCAGACCCCTTGTGAGACCATATGCTGGTGCGGTTGGCCCTGGGTTCCTCCTAATGCAGGACAATGCCAGACCTCACGTGGCTGGAGTGTGTCAGCAGTTCCTGCAAGATGAAGGCATTGAAGCTATGGACTGGCCCGCCCATTCCCCAGACCTTAATCCAATTGAACACATCTGGGACATCATGTCTCACACCATCCACCAACGTCATGTTGCACCACAGACTGTCCAGGAGTTGGCGGATGCTTTAGTCCAGGCCAGGGAGGAGTTCCCTCAGGAGACCATCCGCCGCCTCATCAGGAGCATGCCCAGGCATTGTAGGGAGGTCATACAGGCAAGTGGAGGCCACACACACTACTGGGCATCATTTCCTTGTCTTGAGGCATTTCTTCTGAAGTTGGATCAGCCTTTAAATACTTCTCCCCTAAAACTGATGGAACCATTGAATGGAAGTGCTTGTCTCTTATTAATCTAGTATAGCATATATTCCCTGATTCATCAAAGTGTTTTTGCCAGGATTCTGGTGTAAAAAAAAAAATTAAAATGTCCCATTTAAAAAAAAAAAAACCTCAAAGTTGCACAATTGTATTTATTTTTTTACTTTTAGCAGTTTTAACCAATTTTTATGCGACTGGGCACACCTGGGTCAGCAAAACCAACTAATTCATGATAATATATGCCACTAAACTGTAAAAAATTATACTAGAAGTATTGTACAGTCCCTGAGTAGCAGACGATATGGGAGTTGGAAGCCATCCCCCCAAAAAAAATTCCATAATAATGGCATATACATTGTAGCATCTATTCTTTGAGATCCATGTAGTAACAGTGGCAATTTGCTGGACTACAGAGTAGAGGACAAGATGGGAGTTGGAAGCCATCCCAGAAAAAAAAAATCCCAGAAGTCTGTATAATGGCATACACACTGCAGCGTCTATTCTTTGTCAGGAATATACTGTTACAATTATCACTTGGAATAAAAGATCCTTGAACTACAATCGGTTTGGAGAAAATGAGAGGAGTCTAAGAACTCTCCCTAATACCTAAGGACCAGAATTTTTCAGTCGGATTCTCATGTCAGTTGAACCTAAAGCAATCACTGACTGGCAGCTGCACGCTGCCAAGACTGTCCAGAGCAGAGACAGTGGCAAAGTCAGGGGAAAAAGCCAAGGATTGTCATCAGATTGTAACAAAAAAAAAAAACCCAAATCAAAACGAAACAAGACAAGACAGATTTAGGGGTCAAGACCAAGAGAGTGTACTACAAGTAGCAGCCGCCTACACAAACTGGCGTAGCCAGAATACATAGGAAGATCGGGTCAGATACAGAGACAACATCGGGGCAAACCAAAAGCAAACTAACTCAGAAGGATGCCACAGTATATACAGTCTAATAAATTCGTGTTCAGTGAGGTCTTTCGTTTTAAAGCAACCAAATGCAGACGACAGGATTGTTGCTATGGAGACTGAATGCGGGTGAGTACAAGGAGCAGGGGAAGAGGAAAGAAAAGACACGTGAGATGATGCACACGTGTACTGCAAATATAAAAATAAGCATATAGCACACAATTCAGTTAAGTGTCTGGCTATTTACCACTTTACAAGAGAAATGCAGCAATTGATTGCTTGCCGATGAGAGGTTTAACATTTATTCAGAGGTTCTTTAACCTTCATAGGAATTGCTAATAAAGGTCGTATCCAATCCAAGAAGAGCTGGCATATGTTATTACACATGCTATTATACCTGGATTTTCACTGCCTCTCACTTCCTACACAAAAAACAGTGGCCTTGCTTATACAGTCATGGTCTAAAGTGTTGGCACCCTTGAAATTGTTCCAGATAATGAAGTACTTCTCTCAGACATTAATGCAATTACACACTTTTTTATACAGATGTTTATTTCATTTGTGTATATTGGAACAACACAAAACAGAGGGAAAAAGCAAATTGGACAAAATTTTACATAAAATCCCCAAAATGGATCAGACAAAATTGTTGGCACCTTTCCAAAATTGTGGATAAACAACTTTGTTTCAAGCATGCGATGCTCTTTCAACCTCCTAGGCAGTTCCTGGTACTGCAGCTTCTGAAGGTATGCAGACATGGATATGAACTCGGATTCTGTTCAAACTAATAGGATCAGGATCCTCAGGCAGAAAAATTACTGACACGGTGTCACGGGGAGACTAGGTGAGCGAGAGCTATTAACCCGGGCCCCTGCAATTTCCCTCAGACTAGGGAAATCCTGACTGACCCTCTACCTGGAGTTTACACTGATGGTGTGCATGTCCAGGCCTCGACCCTCGCCCTGTCTCCTGTTTCAACCCTAGGCTGAAACCAACCGCCCACCACCCAGTGAAGAGGTAATACACCAATACCCACAGTTAGCACAGACAAGGATAAAGGAAAATATACACCACGCCGCAGTCACACAGGAATTCACTATAAATGTGCAGGGCAAAATAAATACAAATATAGGAAGGAGTAAATAAGACTAAGGAAAATACACCACCAGCAACGAATCTCCAACAACCAGCTCTCCACTCCGGACCGAGATAACGCACAAGACAGAAGCTATAATCGGCGACGCCCAATGATCAGGAGAACTATTTAAAGGCAATGGGCATGGCCCAGCTTCCAATCCGAGGAACAGGTAAATTAACCCCGAAACAGCTAGACAAAATCCAGCCAACGCCAATGAGCAAATAGTGGTCAAAAGCGGAATTACCGCTGTCTGTCGAACGACCTGGTCCGAACAGCGTCCGACATGACACACGGAGAGACAGTACTGATTCAAATACCACCAAAGCAGTTTCAGAATTCAAGTGCTGCAGATGCGGCTTTAGTGTTCGGAGACTGGTTTTAGCAGACTGGAGACATGGAATACATGTACAGGCACTGATCTTACTAGGACTAGGGACTTCAGGTTCAGGACTGGCTGCATTAGATCCAGGTACTTCAGATTCACGACTGGCTGCACTAGAACCTGGAACTTCAGATTCAGTAAGGGATGGCGCTAGGGGCAGGCAGACAAGGCAGCTACCTAGGGCCCATGCTCCACCAGGGCCCCCAGGCAGTGGCATGCCGCTAATAGCGGCACACCACACAGCTGCTATCAAACACCTCATCGCGGACTCCAACGAATTCTGTTCAGGGCCACAACTTCTCCTGCACATAAGAAGAAAAGCGACAGCTCTCACATCTTCACAACTAGGATGCTTCTCTCCATCAAGCCACCCTCAACATAGGATGAAGTGGGAGTAGTGGAAGTGTGCATGTGTAGGCCATTCACTACTTCCATCTATCCCCCACCCCCTGAAGATGGCTGGACCATCATTGTAAATACACACCTCTACCTTTTATCTTTCCCACCTCATTGTAGATTGTAAGCTCTCACGAGCAGGGTCGGCTTATTTTGCTTTAATTATTGCATTGTTAACGTTGTTAGTTATGACTGTTGTGTTTGATAATGTTAAACCTGTAAAGTGCGGCAGAATATGTTGGCGCTATATAAAGATTATTATTACTACTATTATTAATACCAGGAACTGAGCATTGGGAAGTCTCTCTCAATTCGTTGAGATCAGCTACCACACCAGAGGATTCAATTGTTATCAGGAGTTCCTCTGCCGGGTTGATGGATTGCAGAGACTTAGAAGATGTCACCGCCTTGATGCTCCCTTCACCAGACCACCTAGAAACTGCAGATTCCTTCTCTGGGTCAATCTTCAGGTTGGTCTCCAAGACGGCATGTCTACACGGCGGTGAAGTTCTTGGAGGCAGATCATTAGTACGATGGTCGGGACTGTGTGCGGACATTGCCTCCGCTTCCCTTATTGCGGAGACGCCAGCACACAGAGAGGCAGAGACTAGCTGACCTGGTGGAGAAGATGGTGACACTGGTGACTCACTTGGACATATGGGTATCAGACACTGCTTGTGACTCCACTGTCCCCAACGAAGCACCACATGTGGTCTCCAGACTAGAACGGACACTTGAGTTCTCAACACTGAATCACCTATGGAAAAACCAGACAGCACATGGAAGGCGATCTTCCCAGATTGCAATGCTTCCATCGGGAGCTCTAGTAGTTTAGGAATGACTTGACTGTCTTTTGTTAGGGTTCGTCCTTCACCTAACACCCTCATCGGCTTCTGGAGCGTTCGGACAGGAATCTGACAGATTCTCCATGGCTTGCAGCAAGACCTCTACTGTCGGACTGAAGCCTCCACTTGCCACGGATACAGTCACAGCCATCTGTGCAGAGGGAATACTCCCAACAAGACAGCCTTTCCTACTGGCCCAAGGCTTTGGAGTTCATTATATTTCTCAGGATAAAGACTGTCAGGATGTTCCACACAGCCGCAGTGATACTGCAATCCCTTATCACGACTGCTCAGCCAGCCAGACACTGACAACCTTCACGAGTTATGCACGGGTAGCTGTGGTATAGAGAATGTTCAGCACAGCCTGTGGGTGGAGGTGCACAGTTATAGGTTCTCAAGCCTTAGTATATAGAAGATAGATAACTAGCACACTCCAAAAACTTGTGATGCAAAAGGGGGGGGTTTATTTACATACAGTAGTCACAAGTAATCACAAACGTTTCGGTCTATACTTGACCTTCATCAGTGTGCTAAATGTAATGGTACACTTGATAAGACCCCGGTGGTAGTCACTATGATTTGCATCCAACTGGAACGAACTGGAAAATATGGAAAATATATGCCAGTGTGGGCAACAAAATAAATCAACTTGTGGGAAGAAATGTGAACGTTACGCGGTATCCACCGCAAGTAAGGTCACCTTACTTGCGGCAGATACCGCGTAACGTTCACATTTCCTCCCACAAGTTGATTTATTTTGTTACCCACACTGGCATATATTTTCCATATTTTCCAGTTCGTTCCAAGTTGGATGCAAATCATAGTGACTACCACCGGGGTCTTATCAAGTGTACCATTACATTTAGCACACTGATGAAGGTCAAGTATAGACCAAAACGTTTGTGACTACTGTATGTAAATAAACCCCCCCCTTTTGCATCACAAGTTTTTGGAGTGTGCTAGTTATCTATCTTCTATGCACGGGTAGCTGACTCAAAAGGCTAGGGAACCGATTGCTATTGGAAGGACAAGGACAGATGTGACTGTTTCCTCCAACGCGTCACTACTCTGGGCTGCTCCTAGAAGCTGGGAAGAGAATATGTAGTAGAAGATTCCAGATTCGCCTCATGTAAGACCTTTAAGAAGACCACCAGGAAGGCCTGCAGGTCCATGGTGATAGGAGCCCCTTTTTCCAATAGGGGGTAAAGCCATGCTAGGGCATGTCCTGCTAGGTGGGACATCAGGAATCCCACCTTGGCCTGATCAGAGAAAAACTGCTCACTGAATACTTCATAGTGCTGCATGCACTGCCCCAAGAACCCACAACACTTTTTCGGATATCCATAGTATCTAGGAGGATCAGACAAGGCAAATTCCATTGCAGAGGCATACGTTTCGGGTTGAATAACCACAGCCGTAGGAACTGCAACTTGGGCTGGCACAACTGATGTCAGGGCTTCCAATCAGGCATTTAATGTCTGCACATGGAACAAAATGTTTTCCTGGCTTTCTCACTGGTAGCTCAGCTGCTGACAGCTCAGAGCACAGTGAGAACAGGGGCTCATCATGGCATATGGACAAGTAAACTGTTACACACGTAGGTGATGCACATGGTTTGTGGACCACTATGCCACGTGGCCGGGTATGCCTAATTGGGGCATAGCTAAGCGGCTACCAGGAGTTCACTGGAGCTCCTAATGGTGGCGTCAAGCTTGGCCGCAGGTAGCCGCCAGGTACAACTTCTAAGCATTTCCTGGTACTGTAGCTGCTGTCACCAGAGATCAGTTATGCAGACATAATATGGACTTGAACATCGCTCAGACTAATAGGTTCTAGTTGCTCTGCAGAAAGGATACAGACATGGACTTGGGCTCCATTCAGACCAATAGGTTCAGGATCCTCAAGCAGAACGGTTAGGGACATGGAAAGTCAGGAATGATTCAGGTACCGACAGAGCATCTCCAGGATACAGGTGCCACTGATGCAGCTTTAGGATACAGGTGCCACTGATGTGGCTTCAGTGCAGGTTAATCCTGAGTACATATGACAGACGTGACAGAGTCTGGAGACGCCGTGGAAAACGTTCTGCTTCCTGCAACATCCTCCAGCATGACTGGTTTGGCAGTAGGTCAGTAAAGTGTGAGGAGAAGTGATGAGCGAGAACCGTATTATTCGTAATCACTATACTCGTAACGAGTACCGTACTTTGTAAAAATTGCGTATTAGTTCCAATGATTGGCCCAGATGAACTGAAAACACGCTCTGACATCACACTAGCAGCCGGGCAGGCCAGCACCTCCAAGGCGTATAAGGAGACGTCAGGCCAAGTGTTCAGCTTGGACACCCAATAATTAAAGGGAACTGAAGCATCAGAAAGGATGCATGTATGGTCACTTAAGTAACCCTTGACCATGTTCTGCAACTTCTCCCTCCTTTGAATTGTTACAGGCAGAGATCGTTCTTGCTGCTGTGCTGGTTTATTGAAAATTGCCCAATTTGTGCACATTTTCCCACCTCTGTTGGATCTGATGTTCGTGTCTCTCCCCATTATCCCTTGGTGTTGAAAACAGCTGCTACCTCTGCCACCAGCATTGTCTGATCTACAGGGTGGGCCATTTATATGGATACACCTAAATAAAATGGGAATGGTTGGTGATACTTATGACCATGTGATATTTCGGTTTTTCTGTTTTAATTTGCAAAAATGTCTACATTTCTGGGGGTTTTTTTCAGTCAAGATGGGGTGCAGAGTGTACATTAATGTGAAAAAAATGACCTTTTTTGAATTTACCAAATCGCTGAAATGAAACAAAGAGTGAAAAATTTAAAGGGGTCTGAATACTTTCAACCGCTGTGTGGAATTGTTTTTCTGAAAGTCCTTCAGAGACAAACATTGTAGTCTGTAGCATCTGCCATACCAAGTTGAGCAGAGGCCAGGTTAAAGGCAACCTGAGCACCACCAGTATGCAAAATCACATGGCAGCCAAGCACCCCAGTAGGTGGGCGGAACCCCATGGTACCAAATCTGTTTCTGTGGGTCAAACCACTGCCATGTCGCCTGAGCTATGTCCTTCAGAAAATACTGTTCGGGAAGGAGGCGATCATACCTCCTGCCCACAAGCTGTGGTTGCTCACACACAAGGAACATCAAGAAACTGTTCATGTAGGAATGCTCAGACACTCATATTTAAGTCACATGCTGTCCATTTCCTTGTGAGCCTACTTGAGATGGTTCTACTCCTTCATTGGACTCCAGCTGTGTTTAATTAAACTGAAAGGACTTGATTTAGAAAGGCACACACCTGTCTATATAAGACCTCACAGCTCACAGTGCATGTCAGACCAAATGAGAATCATGAGGTCAAAGGAACTGGCCTAGGAGCTCAGAGACAGAATTGTGGCAAGGCACAGATCTGGCCAAGGTTACAAAAGAATTTCTGCAATACTCAAGGTTCCTAAGAGCACAGTGGCCTCCATAATCCTTAAATGGAAGAAGTTTGGGACCACCAGAAGTCTTCCTAGACCTGGCCATCCAGCCAAACTGAGCACTCGTGGGAAAAGAGGTTATGAAGAACCCCAAGATCACTGTGGCTGAGCTCCAGAGATGCAGTAGGGAGATGTGAGAAAGTCCCACAAAGTCAACTATCACTGCAGTGCTCCACCAGTCGGGCCTTTATGGTAGAGTGATCCAACGGCGGAAGCCTCTCCTCATATGAAAGCCTCTTCTCAGACATATGAAAGCCCGCATAGAGTTTGCTAAAAAAAAAAAAAAACACCTGAAGGACTCCTAGACTATGAGAAATAAGATTCTCTGGTCTGATGAGACAAAGATAGACCTTTTTGGTGATTATTCTAAGCGGTATGTGTGGAGAATACCAAGCACTGCTCATCACCTGACCAATACAATCCCAACAATGAAACATGGTGGTGGCAGCATCACGCTATGGGGGTGTTTTCCAGTTGCAGGGACAGGACAAAGGAGTGGCTTCAGAACAACTCTGTGACCATTCCTGACTAGCCCAGCCAGAGCCCTGGCCTAAACCTAACTGAGCATCTCTGGATAGACCTGAAAATGGCTGTCCACCAACCAAATCCAGGTGTGGAAAACTTGTTGCATCATTCCCAAGAAGACTCATGGCTGTACTAGCTCAAAGGGGTTCTTCTACTCAATACTGAGCAAAGGGTCTGAATACTTCTGACCATGTGATATTTCAATTTTTCTTTAATACATTTGCCAAAATTTCTACATTTCTGTTTTTTTTCAGTCAAGATGAGGTTCAGAGTGTACATTAGTGAGAAAAAAATGAACTTTTGAATTTACCAAATGGCTGCAATGAAACAGAGTGAAAATTTTAAAGGAGTCTGAATACTTTCCGTACCCACTGTAGTAATAAGTCAGCCAGTACAATCTAATTCTAAAGAAAATAAAGCAAACTGAAGTATTGATCTTTATTTTTCACTTGTTTTTGACCAACCATGTTGACATACAGTTAAATAGTGCAACTGGTATTCAAATAATACGCTTAGAGTAGCTAAATTAACAGACTTTAATATGTCAGGTCATATTGATCCGAACAGTACAAGTGTATAGTCAATATAAATAGAACAGCAGGTTTAAACCACTCGAGTGTTGCTTTAGCAATATATTTTGTGTCATTGTCTTGTTGGAAAGTGAACATCCGTCCAAGTCTCAAATCACTGACAGACAAACAAGTTTTGCTCAAGAATATCCCTGTATTTCACATGAAACATCTTCCCCTGCACTCAGACGATTTTCCCTGTCCCTGCTGCCGTAAAACATCCCCACATCAGCTGCTGCCACCACGATATTTCAATGTGTGGATGGTGCTCTTGGGGTGATGAGTTGTGTGGGTTTGGCGCCAAACATAGCGTTTACCTTGGTGGCCAAAAGTTCAATTTTGGTCTCCGCTGACCACAGCACCTTCCGCCACACATTTGGGGAGTGTCCCACATGTCTTTTGGCAAACTCAAAACAAAACTTACAATTACTAGGCATAAGTAAAGGCTTTTTCTGCCCACTCTTCAATAAAGGTCACCTCCATGGAGTGTGATGCTTATTGTGACTGTATGGACAGTTACTACAGTCTCTACTTGGGAACTCTGCAGCTCCTTCGGGGTTACTTTAGTCTCTGTGCTGCCTCTCTGATTAACCCCTTCATGACCTTGGCCTTTTTTGATTTTGCGTTTTCGTATTTTGCTCCCCTCCTCCCCAGAGTCATAACGTTTTTATTTTTCCGTCAATATGGCCATGTGGGGGCTTATTTTTTGCAGGACAAGTTGTACTTTTGAACGATACCATTGGTTTTACCATGTCATGTACCAGAAACCGGGAAAAAGATTCCAAGTGCGGTGAAATTGCAAAAAAGTGCAATCCCATACTTGTTATTTGTTTGGCTTTTTTTTTCGGGTCACTAAATGCTAAAACTGACCAGCCATTTTGATTCTCCAGGTCATTATGAGTTCAGGGACACCAAACATGTCTAGGTTATGGTTTATTTAAGTGGTAAAAAAAATTCCAAACTTTGCTAAAAATTGCGCAATTTTCCGATACCCGTAGCGTCTCCATTTTTCTTGATCTGAGGTCAGGTGAGGGCTTATTTCTTGCGTGCCGAGCTGACATTTTTAACGATATTTTGGTGCAGATAAATTCTTTTGATTGCCCGTTATTACATTTTAATGCAATGTCATGGAAACAAAAAAAACGTAATTCTGGCGTCTCAAATTTTTTTCTCGCTACGCTGATTAGCAATCAGGTTAATCCTTTTTTTTATTGATAGATCGGGCGATTCTGAACGGGGCAATACCAAATATGTGTAGGTTTGATTATTTTTATTGTTTTATTTTGAATGGGGCGAAAGGGGGGTGATTTAAACTTTAATATTTTTTAATTTTTTTAATTTTTTTAAAAATTTGTTTTTTACTTTTGCTATGCTTCAATAGCCTCCATGGGAGGCTAGAAGCTGGCACAACTCGATCGGCTCTGGTACATAGGAGCGATCGTCAGATCGCCTCTATGTAGTAGATTTACTGCATTGCTATGAGCGCCGACCACAGGGTGGCGCTCATAGCAATCTAGCATCAACAACCATAGAGGTCTCAAGGAGATCTCAGGTTTTCATGCCGACACATCGCTGACCCCGGATCATATGATGGTGGTTGGCGATGCGCTCATTTCCGGCCCGATGGCCGTAAGCGGTAGTTAAATGCTGCTATCAGCGTTTGACAGTGACATTTAACTAGTTAATAGCGGCAGGTGAATCGCTATTTCACCCGCCGCTATTGCGGACACATGTCAGCTGTTGAAAACAGCTGACATGTCCCGGCTTTGATGCGGGCTCACCCCCGAAGCCCGCATCAAAGCAGTGGATCCGACCTCCGCCGTACTAGTACGGCGGAGGTCGTGAAGGGGTTAATGCTATCATTTCCTGGGCTGAGCGTTTTAATGGGAGACACGCTCTTGATAGGTTTGTTGTGGTACCATGTTCTTTCCATTGATGATAATGGATTTGATGGTGCTACAAGGGATCATCAGAGATTCAGATATTTTATTATTTTTTTTTTTTTTTTATAACCCAACCCTGACTTGTACTTCTCGACAACTTTGTCCCTGACTTGTTTGGAAATCTCTTTGGTTTTCATGGTGTTATTTGGTTATTGGTGACTCTTGCTTAATGGTGTTGAAGTCTCTGTGGCCTTTCAGAAATTAGGTGCACAGTATATACTGACAGACTATGTGACACTTGGATTACACACAGGGGGACTTCCTTTCACTAAGCATGTGATTTATGAAGATAATTGCTTGCACCAGAAATTTTGAGGCATTTTATCAGAAAAGCGGTGAATACATATGCGCATGACAATTTTTAATTATTTGATCCCATAATTGTAATTTACGCCTATTTTTTTCTCACTTCGCTTCGCCAACTTAGACTATTTAGTGCTGATGTATCACACAGAAATCAGGTTACAAAAATATTTAAACACGGGTTGTAATACAACAAAATATGGTTGGTAAAAAGCCAAGGGGGGTTTATATTTTGGCAAGCCATTGTAGATGAAACTTGCTGCTTACAACCCAGACTCCGCTTCTGAGGCTAATCTGTCTACTACATTTCTGTATGGCAAAGAGAAAGAAGCAACTAAAGGGAAAATCCAATAAGAATAATCATAATCTGCTGATAAGTCCTATTTACATGTAATCTTGGACAACCACTGATTTCCAGAATTAATGGGCTCAATATTTCTTAAACTCCTTTGCCATTCCCTCAGAGATTTCTGTTACTGAAAAACCCGATTTTGTATCAGTAAGAATAGTCTTTCTTACTTATATTATTGGTGTTGTACATCAAAACAACATGATACACAAGAAGCCATTTATTTAACCCCTTCACGACCAGCAGATACTCCTTTTAATGACAGCAGTTAAGTGTACTTAAATCACAGCGCCGCTTTTTAAAGGCGCTTAGGTTTAAAGGTATAGCGCCCCCCCAGTGTCAGAATCTCTCTGGGGTTTCGGCTGCAGGGGGTAGCTGAGACCCAAAAGAATATGATTCGGGTCGGTTTTTACTGACCTCGGTGTTGCAATCACCGTTATTAACGGTATAACGGCAACCACAAAAAAAAGTCTGATTTTTCATTTAATTTCTCTCTCCTCTGATGTGATCGCACATCAGAGAAGAGAGAAATAGGGTCCCACAATCACCACCCCGTTACCTGTGGTGTCCCTGCTTGTCCCAGTGAAGTCCCCCGGCTGCTGGCATCTTCTTCCGGGAGAAAATGGTGGGCGCATGTGCAGTGCACCAGCCGAGATCTTTCGGCCAGCACCAATAGGAGATTTTTCCTATTTGTTCATTTTGAACACTGTGAAAGACTTATCACAGTGATCAAAATAAAATAAAAATTGAAAATAAACGGGGGATTAATTTTCAATTTATCACTCCCTTAGTTAGGGAAAATAATAATAATAATGAAATAAAAAAAAATTATTTCCATCTTTCCATTAGGGTTAGAGTTGAGCTAAAGTTACTTGGGCTAAAGTTAGGGTTCGGGCTAGTGTTATGGCTAGGGCTAGGGTTAGGATTTGGTTTAGGGCTAGGAGTGTGTTAGGGTTAGGTTTGTGGTTAGGGTTGGGATTAGGGATGTGTTGGGGTTAGGTTTGTGGTTAGGGTTATGGTTAGGGTTGGCATTAGGGTTAGGGGTGCATTAGGGCTAGGGGTGATTTGGGGTTAGGGTTGGAGTTAGAATCAATATAAAAAAAGAATTAACCCGATTGCTAAACGGCGTAACGAAAATAAAAGTTGCAATAATATTCACCCTCCTTGGCTGTTCACCTACTTTGTTAAATTACAACCCTTGTTTACATATTTTTGTAATCGAATGTGCACCAGCACTAAATAGTCTTAGTTGGTGAAGTAAAGTGAGAAAAATATAGGCAAAAATTCAATTTATGGGAAAAAATAAATAAATATTGTCATGTGCATATGTATTTTAAGTAAAAATTGTACCGCTTAAAACAACTTCTTGCCCAGCAAAAAAAAGCTGTCATACAGCAGCTCTATCATCAGAAAAATAAAAAAAGTTATAGCTCTTAGAATAAAGAGATGCAAAAATAATAATTTTTTCTACAAAATGGTTCTTATTGTGTAAAAGCACCAAAACATAAAAAAAATATAAATTGGGTATCGCTGTAATCGTACTGACCCGAAGAATAAAGCTGCCTTACCAATTTTACCACACGCATAATGGTATAAAAAACAAAAACAAACAGCAATTCCTGAATTGCTGGTTTTTCTTCATTCTGTCTCCCGAAAATAAGAATAGAAAGCGATTAAAAAAAATTCATTTCCCCGAAAATAGTACCAATAAAAATGTCAGCTCGTCACGTGAAAAAACAAGCCATAACATGACTCTGCGGGCCCAAATATGGAAAAATTATAGCTTTCAAAATATGGTGATGCAAAAACTAAATTTCGCAACAAAAAGTGCTTTTAGTGTGTGACAGCAGCCAAACCTAAAAACCAGATTTAAATCTGGTACCGCTGTAATCGCACTGACCCGAAGAATAAAGTCACCTAATCCCTTATACCACATGAGGAATCGCATAAAAATAGAATTAGACTTACTGGTAATTTGGTTTCTAGGAACCTTCCACAACAGCATAGGTTGCCTCCACACCCTAATGGGGGACAGGAAGCACAAGAGGTTAAAAGCCCCTCCCACCTCCTATTTTCCAGTGACTTATAACGAACACCATAGCACTGGTTACCCTTAAGCTCCTCGGAATACTCCAAGGAACACAGGGAGGGAATTAGTGCTGTCGTGGAAGGTTCCTAGAAACCGAATTACCAGTAAGTCTAATTCTATTTTCTCTAGTCACCTTCCACGACAGCATAGGGAGAATACCAACTAATACAGCACTAGGGGGGACTACAGCCTGGAGTACTTTCTGGCCAAAGACTAGATACCTATTGGACAATAAGTCCAATCTGTAGTGTTTTGTGAAGGTATGCAGTGAAGACCGTGTTGCAGCTCTGCAGATCTGCTCTGTGGAAGCGCCTGCTCTTTCTGCCCAGGAGACCGATGTGGATCTTGTAGAGTTTGCCCTGACAACAGTCGGGGGTGTCATGTCCTGGGCCAGGTACATTTTGGATAAGGCTTTTTTGATCCAACTTGAGATGGTGCTTTTTGACACCTTCCCTTTATTCCGACCTGATGGATGTACAAACAGGTTCTGGTCAATTCTCCAAGGACTGATTTGTTCTAGGTAGAATAGGATGGTACATCGAACATCAAGGGTATGGAATTCTTCCTCTTTTGGATTGCCTGGATACTGGCAGAAGGAGGGAAGGACGATCTCTTGAAACCGGTGAAAAACGGACACAACCTTAGGGAAGAAGGATGGATCAAGATGAAGGACTATAGAGTCATCTCTCATTATTAAATAAGGCTCTCTTACTGACAGAGCCTGTAATTCTCCTACACAACTTGCTGATGGCGACAAGAAAGGCAGCTTTATATGCCAGAAATTGAGGAGTGCAGGAAGACAGAGGTTCAAACAGAGATCGTGTAAGCCCCTTGAGGACTATATTTAAGTCCCAAGGAGGAATAACAGCCTGCCTTCTGGGATGCGATCTAGGGGCTGAAGATATGAATCTCTTAATTCAACGGTGGTTGGCCAAATCCTGATCGAACAGAGCTTAAGGCAGAAACCTGAACTTTCAGAGTACTAGGTTTAAGGCCAAGGTCTAGCCCTTTTTGTAAGAAGTCCAACACTTGTGGAATATTTGGATGGAATGGATCAGGTAGATTCGGGAGACAGAAGGATGAAATCTTCTTCCATACCTTATTATATTTAGCATTTGTAACTGGCTTCCTAGATCTCTGTAGGGTAGCAATTACCGTTCCTGAAAGCCCTCTAGTTCTCAGTACCTGGACCTCAGTAACCATGCGGCAAGAATCAATTTCTGAGGTTCTGAAGAAGGGGTCCTTAAACGAGAAGGTCGGGCTCCTCCAGTAGGTGAACCGGGCCATTTTTATGCAGCTCTACAATGAGATTGAACCAACTTCTCTTCGGCCACACTGGAGCCACCAGGATGGTTGGGACCCGATCCTCCCAGACCTTCCGAAGTCTTTGCCATCATCGGGATTAGCAAAAAGGCGTAGGCCAACCGAAAGCTCCATTTCTAAGCAAATGCATCCACTGCCCTGGCGCTGTCCCTGGGATTCAGGGAGAAAAAGCCTCAACCTGGGTGTTTTGACCTGAAGCAAGTAAGTTGGTTTCGGGTAGGCCCCACCTGTTTACCAATATCCTGAAGACCCTCCTGTCCAGGCTCCATTCCCCTGGTTGTATGTCCTGAAGGCTCAGGAAATCCACCTGACAATTGGAGGATACCTATAGATGAACCGCTGTCAGGGACAGAAGGTGTTTCTTGGCCCAGCAAAATATTCAACCTGAAATGCCCTTTAAGCTGTTGAACCTTGAGCTCAACTGATGTTTGAGGTGGGTTACCGTAGTCATGTTGTCCGAATAAATTCTGACATGATATCCGGACACTAGGTTGCTTGCGGCCAAGAGAGCCTCATCCACTGCTTTCAGTTCCTTGAAGTTGGAGGATTTGCTGCTTGTTCTCTGATCCCAGAGACCCTGAAAAGGAGCACGAGACACTATGGCGCTCCAGCCTCGTTTGCTGGCATCGGATGTCACATTAACTAGGGGGGAGTGTAACCAATTTACCCCTCTGCAAAGGTTTCTGGGGATCAACCACCATGCTAGAGAGGCTCTTACATGTCCTGGAGTGTGTACTCTCTTGTTCAGAGAACTGGGACTCCCATTCCACATTTTGAGGATGTGCGCTTGGAGAACTCTGGAGTGGGCCTGTGCAGAAAACACAGACTGAATGCAGGCTGTCATGGAGCCTAGTACTGACATGGCTTCCCGAAGATTAGGGGATCTTTGTTTTCTGAAATCTGTGACCTTGGTCATTATAGTCAGGCAATGGTCTTCAGGAAGAAACGACATCTGCTTTCCAGAATCTAACAGAACCGCCAGAAACTTCCTTATTTTGAGGGGTGAAGCTGGGATTTTTTCAGATTGGGCAGCCACCCCAGTGATCGCAGGATGTCGAGAATTTTTGACACGTGGTTCCTGAGAATCTGAGCAGAGGAACCTACAACTAGAAAATTGTCCAGATAAGGAACTATGCAGACTCCTTGCTTCCGAATATAAGAAACTGCCTCTGCCATTATTTTAGAAAAAAACAAATGGATACCAAAGGGGAGCACGTTGAACTGAAAGTGCTTCACCTGCTGATTTTGCTGTACCGCAAACCTCAGGTAATTCCTGTGTTGTGGATGGACTGGAATATGGAAGTAAGCATTCTTGAGATCTATGGTCGCCATGAAGAAGTGTGGGCCTATCAGGGGAATGGCTGAATTTATCGATTCCATCTTGAATCTGCAATAAAGGATGTGCTGATTGAGATATTTTAGGTTTATAATTATGCACGCCTCCCCTGAAGGTTTCTTTACTAAGAAAAGATGGGAATAGTGGCCTGTTCCCCATTGTTCTGGAGGTACTGAGCAGATAGCTCAACTCTGAGGGGGTGGAAAGGCGTTTTTCTGGAAGTTCCCATTCCTGAGCTATCAGGTCCAGAATGTTCTTAGGAACTGGAAAGCACCTATGTTTTCCTGCTCTCAAGCCCCCAAACATTTCATCCTGAATAGACTGCGGGACTGACTCCTCCTCCAACCCCATAGTAGCACGCACAGCGCTCACCAACTCTTCTACATATTCTGAAGAAAAAAAGTATTTCCTAGCCTCCGAAACTCTGGAGAACAAAGATTCTTCCCATTTTTCAGAGGATGAAGGATAAGAGTGCTCGGAGTCAGAGTCCACTGTCTCAATCTTCCATTTTTTAGAGGCAGATGGCCCTGGAAGGAATGGTGGTGGTGGAGGAGGGGTAAAGGCGGCTAAGGAGGACTGCACCTACTGCTTGACCAGTGTACGGATCTCCTCGATGAGAGAGGGCTGTTCCGCACTGACTACTTTGTCTGTGCATGCCTGACAGAGCTTCTTTTCCCATAACAAAAGAAGCTTCTCATTGCAGATAGCACATTTTAGAGTCTTTTTGGCAGGAGTACTATGGGCAGACTTGTCTCCCTACAAAAATAGGGAGAGTAGTGTAAGTAGAGGGACCTTAAACTAACAAATCCCCAGCCTAGGACCCACCCCATAGCTGACATACAGGACCAGGGGCAGCGCAGGGTTCTGCAGACGCAGAGCAGGAAGCCCCATCCATACTGAGTATCAGTCTTACCTGGAAGGTGTCTTCGGGCAGATTTAAATAGTTGTAAACCCTGCCCCCAGGGCATTTGGCATTTCCCCTTCCTTCCCCCGGGTTCAGGAGCAGGCTTCGGTGAACCTTCACGTGCTCAGCACGCTGTTCAGCAGTCCGGAGACCCGAAAGTGCAAGCTTTCCACCGTGGAACGCAAGGCCCGGAAGTGAAGCGACTCTCATAATTACGTCACTTCCGTGACGCCAAACAGCGTGCAAAGGGGGAAGAAAGACTGGAGAGCTTCGGGAGGCCTCCGGTCGGGGATCACCGGCCTGCTTTACCCCCATGTGGGGGCGCAGGTGGGATGGGAAGGACCCGAGGCCGGTTGGCGACAGGAGCAGAACGGAGGAGGAAGTCAAACCCACGACCACCACTGCCTGGTTTGCAATTCTAAGGTACGCTGCAGTCACCGACCCCTACAGCATATGATAACCTCTCCATGCCACATGGTGGACAGGAAAGACACTGGAGAGTAGGAGGTGGGAGGGGCTTTTAACCTCTTGTGCTTCCTGTCCCCCATTAGAGTGTGGAGACAAACTCCTATGATGTCGTGGAAGGAGACTAGAGAAAAATAAATCAATGCAATTCTTCACATGCTGTTGATTTTTTCATTCTGCCTCCCAAAGATTGCAGTAAAGCTTGGCGTATAATTATCTTGCGCTCTGAGCCGAGCGCTTACAGCAGGGGTTTCTGTGTGAATCTCTGAAATACATGAATCAGAAAGAATCCCCAGTGGAAAATTCAGGTGGAGGCACTGTGGGCGCCACAGGACCTGTGATCCGGTGGTGTCTGTCTTTTTAAGATTGCATAAAAGTGCCGTTGGCCACAGTTTTGTGCACTACTGAAAAGAAGGACACCGCTGAACAGAGGCCAAAATGAAAATGTATAACTTGTGGCTAACACACAATCATAGTGGTAAAAATGTAAATTAATTTATCTTCACTGCTTAATGGTATAAAAGTCTGTGACACACCTGTGGTGTCCATACAGTATAATCACTGCACTGCTGTGTTGGCACCTCAAGAGCTCTGCCAATGCAACATTGCACCCTCAAACAAATGCAGCAAAATCTGCACTGTAATATGGCGTTTCTTATCTTCTGAGCTTTGCACTGTGCCTCTAAGTAGTTTTCCACAACATATGGGCTATTGGTGAACTCAGGAGAAATTGTCTATTTTCTCCTGTTACCCTTGTGAAAATACAAAATTTGGAGCAAAAGATTTTTGCAGGAAATATGTAATTTTCCTGTTTTCACAGCTTAACGTTATACACTTCTGTGAAGCACCTGTGGGTTCAAGGTGATCAATACACATCTAGATAAGTTCCCTAAGGGGTTTAGTTTCTATAATGGTGTCACTTGTGGGGGGTTTCCACTGTTTACGCACATAAGGCTCTTCAAACGCGACATGTCATTCACTAATTATTCCAGTAAATTTTACATTCAAAAAGTCAAATGAGGGCAAAGGGGTTAAACAAGAGGCACCACTAGTCAAGCAACACCATGAAGACCAATGAAATGTCCAAACAAGTCAAGGACAAAGTTTTTGATAAGTACAAGCCATGGTTTGGTTTTAGAAATATATCTCAATATCTGATGATCCCCTGAAACATCATCAATTCCATTATCATCAAATGGAAAGACTATGGTACCACAACAAACCAGCTAAGACACAGAGGCCCACCAAAATTCTCAGCCCAGGCAGGGAAGGAGTTAATCAGAGAAACAGCACAGAGGCCAAAAGTAACCCTGAAGGAGCTGTAAAGTTCTCAAGCAGAGACTGATATCTGTCCTTACGATCACAATAAGCTTACAGTACATAGCGGCGGCCTTTATGGAAGAATGGGTAGAAAGAGTCATTACTTACACAAAAATTGTACGGCTCATTTTGAGTTTGCCAAAAGACATGTGGGAGACTCCCCACCAAAATTAATTTTTTTTGGCAACCAAGGTAAACGCTATGTCTGGCGCCAAACCAACATAGCTCATCACCTCAAGAACACCATTCCCACAGTGAAACATGGGGGTGGCTGCATAATGCTGTGGGGTTAGTTTTCAGCACCAGGGAAAGGGCAAATGGTCCAAGTCAAGGGGAATATCAATGGTGCTAAACACAGGGATATTCCTGAGCAAAAACCTGTTTCAGTCTGTCAGTGATTTGAGACTGGGATGGAGGTCCACCTTCCAAGAAGACAATGACCTAATGCATACTGCAAAAGCAACACTTCAGTGGTTTAAGGGAAAATGTGTAAATATTTTGGAGTGGCCTAGTCAAAGCCCAGACCTTAATCCAACTGAGAATATGTGGTCAGACTTGAAGACTGCTGTTCACCAGAGGAAATAAATTAACTTGAAGGTGCTGGAGCAGTTTTGCCTTGAGGAATGAGCAAAAATCATAGTGGAAAGATAAGGAAAGTTTATAGAGGCTTTATAAAAGCAACTTGCAGCAGTAATTTCTGCAAAAGGAGGCACTACAAAGTACTGACTTTAGGGGGATGAATAGTTATGCACGCCAAAGTTTTCAGTTAATTTGTCCTATTTGTTGTTTGCTTCACAATAAAATGAAAAACAAATGTTCACAGTTGTTGGCACGTTCTATACATAAACTGATGAAAAGCTTTAAAACAAACCTGTGAAATTCCAGGTTGTGAGGTAGCAAAGCACAAAAAGAATACTTTCGCAAGTTATAGATAGCTTAGCAGGGTTGATCCTACTGAAAGAATACATTTCATAAAAATGACATGTTAGAAGAATAAAACAGTAAACTATGGATAATTGTGCACATGTGCCTAAGATCAGATAATTATTTCAATAGTAATTGCCAATACAAGAACATAGATTAGGGAAGAAAATGTGGGTCAATCCCTATCCCCAATATACCGTACTATTTTTTCAAGCCATAAAATAAATGCATTGCATGTATGATCCACTTCTCTGAATAAGCCAGCTTCAATGCGCCTGAGTGTTTTACGAGCATTGTACAATTTCAACCGGAACTTGCTGTACTGAAAAATAAGATGTCCTCAAGTTCCCTTTACACCAACCAACTCTTGGCTTTATATTGTAAAATGCAGGCAGGAATGGCACTATCGCTGGTATTAATATATTTGTGCTGCACTATTAATGCTTATAATGATTTCAAGTGTCTTAGGAAACCATTTAGCTGCAGGCTGAACATGTCCTAATTTGCTAAAGTTTCTAAAAACTCCTTCTATTAACTAATTTGTCAAATCAGCGGCTGAGCACTGTCTTTACTCCTTTCCAGCTATTTGGACAGTGACATTCTCTTTTCGCAATATGCTACCCATGGTCAATCACTGATCTAGAAAACTATTTTCTAATAGTTAAATTAATCTTTCATAGGTTATTTAAAAAGAAAAATACCAGCTGACCTGAAATGACTGGAAAGTAAATGTGATAATGTAATGTGATTATAAAGAGCTTAGTCAAGCAATGTAATGCATTTTTTCCATTTTTATGGTTTACAAGTAAAAGGCTACAGCTAAACAGAATGTACCTAAATGCAGTCTAGACTGCCAGATACCAATGGTACAGAATTTGCAATCATTCTGGGAAAAAATTGCAGCAGATTCGGACATTGTGTATTCATTATTATTAAACGTATTTCATTTACCTGAATTGCAAAGGGGTTTTCTGGGATTTTACAAAAAAGTTTCATAAGAATATGAACTAGTATAAAATACAAAAATAAATATTACGGTACATTTCAGTTAAGACCTATCTGGTACCGACATGCTAGTGGTCCCTGGCATTTTTGCAATGATGACGTCCTATTAGTCACATGATTGCTGCGCCTATTAATGGCTGTACATGCAGAGGTGAGCTTTCCATGCACAGCAGTTAACTTCTGAGGCTAGTGAATGGCTGCAGCAGTCATGTGAATGATGGATGAGAGGTCTTCTCTGCGATACTGGTGGAGATCTCTGGAGAAGCTATGGAACAAATAGAACACCTCAGCTAAGTTGTATAAAGTAAAGACATGACTGTAATGGAGATGTAATACTGATTAACTGATACCTTTTGTGAAGAAATCTGCTTTTTGGTTCTTCGTTACTCATCATTAGACATTTTTTGCTAATTAGATTTGGATGCACAGGGGCCGGACTGTATAGTGGGACATCTCCCTGTCTGTGATTGCGTGGCCCCATCGCCTGCCTCCAGTCTGTGAATGAAATAGCTCCTCTGTTTAACCCCTTTCTGGCACTGGACGTACTATTCAGTCCATGTGACCTGGACTTAATTCCCATGGATGGAATAGAACATCATGGGTGATCAGTCCTGTGTCAGCTGATTTTCACAGCTGACAACCGGCACTAAGTGCCAGGAGCGGTCATAGACCGCTCCCAGCACTTAAACCCTGGAACACTGCGATCAAACATGATCGCAGCGATCCGGAGCCGGCAGAGGGGCTGACAACCGTTCTGCCATTGGATCGGAGACTCCGCAGCATGATGCGGGGTCCCGATCGCTGCCATGGAGATCCATTGTCGTCATGACGACATCCAGATCTCCAGACCTGAGAGACTCCCTGTCATGTGCAGTGATGACCAGGAAGTCTCTCAGGTCAGTGTAATAGAAACTGCAGCGCTGACAGCTTCTATAATGTGTACAAAACTGTAAAGCGCTGCCAAATATGTTAGCGCTATATAAAAAGAAAGATTATTATTAAAAAAGAGTATACTATAGCATGCAGATCTGCATGGTATAGAAGCGATCAGCCTGCGCAAAATGAGTGTTCCATAGTGGGCCAAAATTTTTTCTTTTATAATTGTAAAAATATTAAAAAAATAAAATAAAAAAAATCAATACTTATTCCGTCAATAAATAAATATTTGAATTAAAAAAATCTAAACAATAAAAGTACACATATTTCAGATTGCCCCGTCCTTAACGACCCGACCTATAAATCAGTCCCACTAGTTAACCCCTTTAGTGAACACCATTTAAAAAAAAAAAAACCAAGGCAAAGATACAATGCTTTATCATCATACCACTGAACAAAAAGTAGAATAACACACGATCAAAAAGATGGATATAAATAAACGTGATACCGCTGAAAATGTAATCTTGTCCCGCAAAAAACAAGCTGCCATATAGCTCCATCACCTGTAAAATAAAACCGTTATGGCTCTCAGAATGAAGCGATGCAAAAATAATTTTTTTAGTTTACATTGTAAAAAAGCGTCAAAACATAAAACATTATATAAATGAGGTATCGTTGCCATCGTACTAACCCGAAAAATAAAACTGCTTTATGAATTTTATCACAAGTGGAACAGAAAAGAAATTCATGAATTGCTGGTTTTTGTTCATTCTGCCTCACAAAAATCGGAATAAAAAACGATCAAAAAATGTCATGTGCCCGAAAATGGTACCAATAAAAACATCAACTCGTCCCGCAAAAAACATGACCTCATATGACTCTGTGGGCCAGAATATGAAAAAATTTTAGCTCTCAAAATGTGGTGATGCAAAAACTAGGGTTGGGGCTAAAGCTAGGGTTGGGGCTAAAGTTAGGGTTGGGGCTAAAGTTAGGATTATGGTTACGGTTGGGATTAGGGTTAGGGGTGTGTTAGGATTGTGGTTAAGGTTGAGATTAAGGTAAGGGGTGTGTTGGGGTTAGAGTTGGAGTTAGAATTGGGGGGTTTCCACTGTTTAGGCACATCAGGGGCTCTCCAAACGCGACATGGTGTCTGATCTCAATTCCAGCCAATTCTGCGTTGAAAAAGTCAAACAGTGCTCTTTCCCTTCCGAGCTCTGCCATGCGCCCAAACAGGGGTTTACCCCCACATATGGGGTATCAGCATACTCAGGACAAATTGGAACACTTTTGGGGTCCAATTTCTCCTGTTACCCTTGGGAAAATAAAAAAAATTGGATCTGAAGTAAATTTTTTGTGAAAAAAAAATTTTCATTTTATTTTTAAACATTCCAAAAAGAAGCATCGGAAGGGTTAACAAACTTTTTGAATGTGGTTTTGCGCACCTTGAGGTGTGCAGCTTTTAGAATGGTGTCACTTTTGGGTATTTTCTATCAAAGTGACTTCAAATGTGATGCAGTCTCTAAAAAAAAATGGTGTTGTAAAAATGAAAAATCGCTGGTCAACTTTTAACCCTTATAACTCTTTAACAAAATTGTGCTGATGTAAAGTAGACATGTGGGAAATGTTACTTATTAAGTATTTCATGTGACATATCTGTGTGATTTAAGGGCATGAAAATTCAAAGTTGGGAAATTGCAAAATTTTCAACATTTTTGACAAATTTTTTTTTTTTTCCACAATTAAACGCAAGTCATATCAAATAAATTTTACCACTATCATGAAGTATAATATGTCAGGAGAAAATGTCAGAATCATAATCACCGGGATCCTTTGAAGCTTTCCAGAGTTATAACCTCATAACGGGACAGTGGTCAGACTTGTAAACATAGGCCAGGTCATTAACCCCTTTACCCCCAAGGGTGGTTTGCACGTTAATGACCAGGCCAATTTTTACAATTCTGACCACTGTCCCGTTATGAGGTTATAACTCTGGAACGCTTCAATGGATCCCGGTGATTCTGACATTGATTTCTTGAGACATATTGTACTTCATAATAGTGGTAAAAAAATTTTGATATTACTTGCGTTTATTTGAGAAAAAAATGGAAATTTGGCCAAAATTTTGAAAATGTCCCAATTTTCCAACTTTGAATTTTTATGTAATTAAATCACAGAGATATGTCACACAAAATAATATGTAACATTTCCCACATGTCTACTTTACATCAGCACAATTTTGGAACCAAATTTTTTTTTTTTACGGAGTTATAAGGGTTAAAAGTTGACCAGAAATTTCTCATTTTTACAACACCATTTTATTTAGGGACCACATCTCATTTGAAGTCATTTTGAGGGGTCTATATGATAAAAAATAACCAAGTGTGACACCATTCTAAAAACTGCACCCCTCAAGGTGCTCAAAACCACATTCAAGCAGTTTATTAACCCTTCAGGTGTTTCACAGGAATTTTTGGAATGTTTAAATAAAAATGAACATTTAACTTTTTTTCCACAAAAAATTAACTTTAGATCCAATTTTTTTCATTTTACCAATGGTAACAGGAGAAATTGAATCCCAAAAGTTGTTGGGCAATTTGTCCTGAGCACGCTGATACCCCATATGTACAGGTAAACTACTGTTTGGGCGCAAGGCACAGCTCAGAAGGGAAGGAGCGCCATTTGACTTTTCAATGCAAAATTGGCTGGAATTGAGATTGGACACCATGTCGCGTTTGTAGAGCCCCTGTTGTGCCTATAGAGTGGAAACCCCCATAAGTGACATCATTTTGGACACTAGACCCCCTAAGGAACTCATCTAGATGTATGGTGAGCACTTTGAACCCCCAAGTGCTTCACAGAAGTTTATAAGGTAGAGCAGTGAAAATAAAAAATCATATTTCTTCCACAAAAAATAATCTTTTCGCACCCAATTTGTTATTTTCCCAAGGGTAACAGGAGAAATCGGACCACAAAAGTTGTTGGGCAATTTGTCCTGAGTACGCTTATACCCCATATGTGGGGGAAAACCACTGTTTGAGCGCAGGGTAGAGCTCGGAAGGGAAGGGGTTCCATTTTACTTTTCAATGCAAAATTAGCTGTAGTTGAGATCGGACACCATGTCACGTTTGGAGAGCCCCTCATGTGCGTTTGTAAGGAGGAAGACTGTTATGGACTGGTAATTTAGGAGCGACATGCGACTAGCTCTGAGCAGGTGGTAACTATACAGACCGCAGTTCCTGATCTTAACACAACACTAGAAGTAGCCGTTGGATGTTCCTGTCACTCCCTGGACACCTCGTCACAACCGGAGAACTATCTACCCCTAAAGGTAGAAACAGGAAAGCTATCTTGCCTCAGAGAACATCCCCAAAGGAAAGGATAGCCCCCCACAAATATTGACTGTGAGAGGAGAAGGAAATGACATACGTAGTATGAAACAAGATTTAGCAAAGGAGGCCACTTCTAGCTATATACATAGTAAGGGAAGAACACTGTGCGGTCAGTAATAAAAACTAGAAAAAGTCCACCGCAGAGATATGCAAAAATCTCCACACCTGACTAAAGGTGTGGAGGGCAAAATCTGCAGCCCAGAGCTTCCAGCTTAGCGAAATAGATCCATACTGATAAGCTGGACAAATGAGCAAAACATAGAATGTGCTGAACAATAAAGTCCACAACAAATGGACTGCAAAAGGACAAGCAAGGACTTATCTTTGCTGAACTGGACAGAGTATCAGGGAAATCCAAAAGAGCAGTGGCTCCAAGCAGGAACAATTGACAACTGGCATTAATTGAGGGCTAGGGCCAGACTAAAATAGCCGAGCCAGAAAGACGATCAGTGGAAGCAGCTGCTAAAGCTAAATCCAAGAAGCAGCTATACCACTCAAAACCACAGGAGGGAGCCCAAGAGCAGAATTCACAAAAGTGCTACTTACAACCACCGGAGGGAGCCCAAGAGCGGAATTCACAACAGTACCCCCCCCTTGAGGAGGGGTCACCGAACCCTCACCAGAGCCCCCAGGCCGATCAGGACGAGCCAAGTGAAAAGCACGAACCAAATCGGCAGCATGGACATCGGAGGCAACCACCCAAAAATTATCCTCCTGGCCATAACCCTTCCACTTAACAAGATACTGAAGCCTCCGCCTCGAAAAACGAGAATCCAAACTTTTCTCAACCACATATTCCAACTCCCCCTCAACCAACACCGGGGCAGGAGGATCAACAGAGGGAACAACGGGCACCACATATCTCCGCAACAAAGATCTATGGAAAACATTGTGGATGGCAAAAGAGGCTGGAAGGGCCAAACGAAAAGGATTGATAATCTCAGAGTTCTTATAAGGACCAATAAACCGAGGCTTGAACTTAGGGGAAGAAACCTTCATAGGAAAATGACGAGAAGATAACCAGACTAAATCCCCCACACGAAGCCGAGGACCAACACACCGACGGCGGTTAGCAAAACGCTGAGCCTTTTCCTGAGACAACGTCAAATTGTCTACCACATGAGTCCAAATCTGCTGTAACCTGTCCATCACAGAATCTACACCAGGACAATCAGAAGGCTCAACCTGCCCTGAAGAAAAACGAGGATGGAAACCAAAATTACAAAAAAAAAGGCGAAACCAAAGTAGCCGAACTGGCCCGATTATTAAGGGCAAACTCGGCCAACGGCAAGAAAGCCACCCAATCATCCTGATCAGCAGACACAAAGCATCTCAAATAGGTTTCCAAGGTTTGATTAGTTCGCTCAGTTTGGCCATTTGTCTGAGGATGGAACGCCGAAGAAAAAGACGAATTAATGCCCATCCTAGCACAAAAGGCCCGCCAAAACCTGGAAACAAACTGGGAACCTCTGTCAGACACAATATTTTCCGGAATGCCATGCAAACGAACCACATGCTGAAAAAACAATGGAACCAAATCAGAGGAGGAAGGCAATTTAGGCAAATGTACCAAATGGACCATTTTAGAGAACCGGTCACAAACCACCCAGATAACAGACATCCTCTGGGACACAGGAAGATCCGAAATAAAATCCATGGAAATATGCGTCCAGGGCCTCTCAGGGACAGGCAAAGGCAAAAGCAACCCACTAGCGCGGGAACAGCAAGGCTTAGCCCGGGCACAAGTCCCACAGGACTGCACAAAAGAACGCACATCCCGCGACAAGGAAGGCCACCAAAAGGACCTAGCCACCAAATCTCTGGTACCAAAAATCCCAGGATGACCGGCCAACACCGAACAATGGACCTCAGAAATTACCTTACTTGTCCATCTATCAGGAACAAACAGCTTCCCCACAGGACAGCGGTCAGGTTTATCAGCCTGAAATTCCTGAAGCACCCGCCGTAAATCAGGGGAGATGGCAGAAAGAATCACCCCTTCCCTAAGAATGCAAACCGGCTCAAGAACTCCAGGAGAATCAGGCAAAAAACTCGTAGAGAGGGCATCCGCTTTAACATTCTTAGATCCCGGAAGATATGAAACCACAAAATCGAAATGGGAGAAAAACAGGGACCATTGAGCCTGTCTAGGGTTCAGCCGCTTGGCCGACTCGAGGTAAATCAGATTCTTATGATCGGTCAAGACCACAATATGGTGCTTGGCCCACTCAAGCCAATGTCGCCACTCCTCAAATGCCCACTTCATAGCCAACCACTCCCGATTGCCGACATCATAATTGCGTTCCGCAGGCGAAAACGTTCGGGAAAAGAAGGCACATGGTTTTATCAAGGAACCATCAGAATTCCTCTGTGACAAAACGGCCCCTGCCCCAATCTCAGAAGCGTCAACCTCAACCTGAAAAGGAAGAGACACATCCGGCTGACGCAAGACAGGGGCAGAAGTAAATCGGCGCTTAAGCTCCTGAAAGGCCTCAACAGCCTCAGAGGACCAATTTGTCACATCAGCGCCTTTCTTCGTCAAATCAGTCAGGGAATTAACCACACTGGAGAAGTTGGCAATGAAACGGCGATAAAAATTAGCAAAGCCCAAAAATTTCTGAAGGCTCTTCACAGATGTGGGTTGAATCCAGTCACGAATGGCTTGGACCTTAACAGGATCCATTTCTATAGACGAAGGAGAAAAAATAAACCCCAAAAAAGAGACCTTCTGAACTCCAAATAGGCACTTAGACCCCTTCACAAATAGAGCATTATCACGAAGGATCTGGAATACCATCCTGACCTGCTTCACATGAGACTCCCAATCATTGGAAAAAATCAAAATATCATCCAAATGCACAATCAAGAATTTATCAAGATAATTGCAGAAAATGTCATGCATGAAGGACTGAAATACAGAAGGAGCATTAGAAAGCCCGAAAGGCATCACCAGGTATTCAAAATGGCCTTCGGGCGTATTAAATGCAGTTTTCCATTCGTCACCCTGTTTAATACGAACAAGATTATATGCCCCTCGAAGGTCAATCTTGGTAAACCAACTAGCCCCCTTAATCTGAGCAAACAAATCAGAGAGCAAAGGTAAAGGGTATTGGAATTTGACCGTGATCTTATTAAGAAGGCGATAATCAATACAGGGTCTCAAGGAGCCATCCTTCTTGGCAACAAAAAAGAATCCCGCTCCCAATGGTGACGAAGACGGCCGAATATGCCCCTTCTCCAAGGACTCCTTAACATAGCTCCGCATAGCGGTATGTTCTGGCACAGACAGGTTGAAAAGTCGGCCCTTAGGGAACTTAGAGCCTGGAATCAAGTCAATAGCACAATCACAGTCCCTATGTGGAGGAAGGGAACTGGACTTGGGCTAATCAAATACATCCTGGAAATCTGAAAAAAATTCAGGAACATCAGAAGAGGGGGAAGAGGAAATTGACATTAAAGGAACGTCACTATGTACCCCTTGACAACCCCAACTAGTCACAGACATCGATTTCCAATCCAACACTGGATTGTGTACTTGTAACCATGGAAAACCCAGTACAACAACATCATGTAAATTATGCAACACCAGAAAACGACAATCTTCCTGATGTGCTGGAGCCATGCACATAGTCAACTGAGTCCAATACTGAGGTTTATTCTTGGCCAACGGTGTAGCATCAATACCCCTCAAAGGAATAGGGCTCTGCAAAGGCTGCAAAGAAAAACCACAGCCAGTCCATTAAGTTCAGGGCAGCGCCTGAATCCACAAATGCCATGACAGAGAAAGATGACAATGAGCAAATCAGGGTCACAGACAGGAGAAACTTAGGCTGTATAGTACTAATGGTAACAGATCTAGCGACCCTCTTAATACGCTTAGGGCAATCAGAGATAGTATGAGCTGAATCACCACAGTAAAAACACAGCCCATTCTGACGTCTGTATCCCCTCTGTTCCACTCTAGTCAGAATCCTATCACATTGCATAGGCTCGGGACTCCGCTCAGAGGATGCTGCCATATGGTGCACCACTTTGCGCTCACGCAGGCGCCGATCGATCTGAATGGCTAGAGACATAGATTCGCTCAGACCAACAGGCGTGGGGAACCCCACCATAACATCTTTAAGGGCTTCAGAAAGACCCTTTCTGAAAATTGCTGCCAGAGCTTCCTCATTCCATTTAGTGAGCACAGACCATTTTCTAAATTTCTGGCAGTATAATTCTGCCACTTCCTGACACTGGCACAGAGCCAACAAGGTTTTTTCCGCATGATCCACAGAGTTAGGTTCGTCATACAATAATCCGAGCGATTGAAAAAATGCATCTACATTAAGCAATGCCGGATCCCCTGACTCAAGGGAGAATGCCCAGTCCTGAGGGTCACCACGCATCAGAGAAATAACTATTTTAACTTGCTGAGTGGGGTCACCAGAGGAATTGGGTTTCAGAGCAAAAAACAATTTGCAGTTATTTTTAAAGTTCAAAAACTTAGATCTATCCCCGTAAAACAAATCTGGATTAGGAATTCTAGGCTCTAAGGCTGGAGTCTGAACAACATAATCTTGGATACTCTGAACTCTTGCAGCAAGCTGATCCACACGAGAAAACAGACCCTGAACATCCATGTCCGCGCCCAAATCCACCCAGAGATTAAGAGGAAGGAAAAAGACAAAACAGACTAAAGAAAAAAAAAATGGCTCAGAACTCTTTTTCTTTTCCTACTTTTGAGATGCATTCAACTCATTTTTGGCCAGTTGTACTGTTATGGACTGGTAATTTAGGAGCGACATGCGACTAGCTCTGAGCAGGTGGTAACCAGGGGCTGACTGGCCCAGGTGGCAAAGAGGCAAATGCCCCCCGGGCCGCTCCCCCAGCTGCTGTTCAGGGCCGGCTGTCTGGTGGTGGCTACAGCCACACAGCAAATTGTGCGCAGCCATGTCTGCTGTACTGTGACGCGGCCGGCAGCAGACACAGCCGCATCACAGTCAGCGCACACGTCTGCGCTGGGGCCAGGAGCTATGCTTGGCTGTCACCTTGACGGCTGCGCAGCTACTGCTCCCTTCATGTTCTCTATACTTCCAGGTTAGGTGTTGGGCATGCGCGATGGCATCCTCACGCACGCGCTGACATGACCCGGATGCTAGAAGCAGAGAGGCACTGCAGGGGAGCGACTGGTGAGGTAAGTATGAAGAACTTTTTTGTTTTCTTTATAAAATAAATTTTATGGTGGGTAACTGCAAGTGATGAAGTGGGGGGTGTAAGGAGACTGCACATGATGGAATTTGGGGGTTAAAGGAGACTGCACATGATGGAGTGAGGGGGTAAGTGGGGCTGCACATGATGAAGGTTGAGTGGGGCTATACATGATGGAGTTGGGCTGCACAAGATAGTTTAGTGGATAAAGGAGACTGCACATGATGAAGTGGGGAGAGTGGGGCTGTATGATGGAATGGGGCTGCACAAGATGATGTGGGGGTAAGGGGGATTGTGCATGATGAAGGGGGAGTGAGGCTGCACATGAAGTGGGGGGTAAGGGGGACTGCACATGATGAAGTGGGGGTAAGGGGGACTGCACATGATGAAGTGGGGGTTAAAGGGGACTGCACCTGATGAAGTGGGGGGTAAGGTGATCTGCACATGAAGTGGGGGGTAATGGGGACTGCACATGATGAAGTGGGGGGTAAGTGAGGCTGCACATGATGAAGGTTGAGTGGGGCTGTACATGAAGGAGTGGGGCTGCACATGATAGTTTAGTGGATAAAGGAGACTGCACATGATGAAGTGGGGAGAGTGGGGCTGTATGATGGAATGGGGCTGCACATGATGATGTGGGGGTAAGGGGGAATGTGCATAATGAAGGGGGAGTGGGGCTGCACATGAAGTGGGGGGTAAGGGGGCCTGCACATGATGAAGTGGGGGGTAAGGTGAT
The DNA here is from genome assembly GCF_051348905.1 of Ranitomeya variabilis. NCBI lineage: Eukaryota > Metazoa > Chordata > Amphibia > Anura > Dendrobatidae > Ranitomeya > Ranitomeya variabilis. The sequence continues at coordinate 732,132,828 of NC_135233.1, forward strand.
CTGCACATGAAGTGGGGGTAATGGGGACTGCACATGATAAAGTGGAGTGTAAGATGGACTGCACATGAAGTGGGGGGTAAGGGTGACTGCACATGATGAAGTGGGGGGTAAGGGGACTGCACATGATGAAGTGGGAGAACGGGACTGCAGGACTGCACATGATGAAGTGTGTCTGATGTGGGACTGCTCATGATGAAATGGAAGGGGGATAGGGGGCTGCAAATGATGAAGGGGCACTGCAGATGAAGTGAGGGGGTGATAGGGGACCGCAATGAATGAAGTAAGGGGACTTCAAATTAAAGTGGGGGGACTGCAAAATGATAAATTCAGTGTGAGGGACAGGGGACAGCAATTTAATTGAAGGTGGGGTGGGGAGAGCAAATGATCAATTGAAGAGGGGGTGGGGAGAGCAAATGATGATCTAGGGGAAGAACAAATAATTAATTTTAAGGGTGGGGGAGTAAATGATGTATTGAATGTGGGGTAGAGCAGTTGATAATGAATAGAGGGTGAGAGAGAAATACATGACAATGAATTGGGGCGGGAGGGGCATGTAACTATAATGAATCGGAGTTAGGGTTAGAGTGGTAGGTACATAGTGGGGGGCGTTGAGGATGAAGTGACTGGTAATGAATTGGGGGAAAGAGTAGAGGTGCTAATTAATTTATATATTAAATGGGGAAAGTGGCTATTTATAGTTAGTGGGTGCACAGTGGTGGGTTATAATTTATATTTGGAATGGTCGGTTAATAATAATAATGATAATTTTATTTCTATAGTGCCAACACTTTACATTTTAGAGGGGACTTGTACAGACAATGGACATTAGGCATAACAATAAACACATAGATCAACAGATACCAAAAGGAATGAGGGCCCTGCTCGCAAGCTTACAATCTATGAGGTTGCATAATAACCAATTATATATTGTTTGTGGGTGCACCTCTGTATTCAGATGCCTAGTGTACACCATGTTCCAAATTATTATGCAAATTGGATTTAAGTGTCATAAAGATTTAATTGTTTTGGGTTTCAAATAAACTCGTGGATAGTATTGTGTCTCAGGGCTCAATGGATCACTAAAATCAATCTTAAACACGTGATCATTAGTTTTCCAGGTGATTCTAATTAAAGGAAAACTACTTAAAAATGATGTTCCACATTATTATGCAGACCACAGGTTTCAAGCAATATGGGAAATAAAAAGGATCTCTCTGCTGCTGAAAAGCATTAAATAGTGCAATGCCTTGGTCAAGGTATGAAAACATTAGATATTTCACGAAAACTTAAGAGTGATCATCATACTGTGAAGAGATTTGTGACTGAAACAGAGCACAGACAGAGTTCATGCAGATAAAGGCATAATGAGGAAGGTTTCTGCCAGACAAATTCATTGGATAATGAGAGCAGCTGCCAAAATACCATTACAAAGCAGCAAACAGTTATTTGAAGCTGCTGGTGCCTCTGGAGTCCCTCGAACCTCAAAGTGTAGGATCCTTCAAAGGCTTGCTGTGGTGCATAAACCTACTATTCGGCCACCCCTAAACAGTGTTCACAAGCAGAAATGGTTGTATTGGGCCCAGTCACACATGAAGACTGATTTCCAAACAGTCTTGTTTACTGATGAGTGTCGAGCAACCCTAGGTGGTCCAGATGGATAGAGTAGTGGATGGTTGGTGGATGGCCACCATGTCCCAACAAGGCTGCAACGTCAGCAAGGAGATGGAGGAGTCATGTTTTGGGCCAAAATCATGGGGAAACAGCTTGTAGGGCCCTTTAAGGTTCCTGAAGGTGTGAAAATGACCTCGGCAAAGTATATAGAGTTTCTGACTGACAACTTTCTTCCATTGTATAAAAATCATGAATTGTGCCTTCAGGAGCAAAATCATCTTCATGCATGTCAATGCACCATCTCATGCTGCAAAGAATCCCTCTGAGTCATTGGCTGCTATGGGCATAAAAGGAGATAAACTCATGGTGTTGCCACCATCTTCCCCTGACCTCAACCCTATACAGAACCTTTGGAGTATCATCAAGCAAAAGATCTATGAGGGTGGGAGGCAGATCACATCAAAACAGCAGCTCTGGGAGGCTATTCTGACTTCATGCAAAGAAATACAAGCAGAAACTCTCCAAATACTCACAAGTTCAATGGAGGCGAGAATTGTGAAGGTGATAACAAAGAAGGGTTCCTATGGTAACATGTGACTTGGCCTGTTAAGATGTTTTGGGGTTAAATAGCTTTTTTGTTCAGTGAATGTGACCTCCTAATGCTGCAAATTCCACAAATGAGCATTTTCAGTTCTTTAAAACAAATCAAATGTTTAGAAATTCTACTGTGCCTAATAATTTGGAACAGTGCATTTTGAGTTTTTATTTATTTTGGAGATTATACTGTTATCATTGGGAGGTTTCTTCCATAAAATTCGATGTATAATCTAACTAGTGATGACTTTTATTAGACTGACTGTCATTTGCACCGACCATTTAGGAAAATCCGAGAAAAATATAATTTGCATAATAATTTGGAACATGGTGTAGAAGAAAGGGAAAAAGTGGGGAATATTGTCTCGAGGCCGTGCTCTAGGTAACTGTGTTATTTTATGCAGAGACGAGTCCTGGCTGGAAGAAGTGACGGCAGTCTGTGCTGGATGAAAATGAAAAGCAAAGATGAAGGACTTCAGCTAGAGACGTCACTAGTGAGTCAGTGTATTACCTGTACACTGACACTATACACTGTATACTATATACAAAGCTCCTGTACTACCATAACCAAAGCCTGGATTATCAAGAGGCTGAAGACCAGATCCACTGCAGAGGTGGTGGGCACCTTTAATGTGTCTCAGCGTCAAGTACAAAGAATTAAAAAAAAGATTTGAAGAGACTGGAGAGGTGTTTGACTAGCCCAGGTCCGGCAGACCCCGCAAGACAACTGCTCAGGAGGAACGTTTGTTGGTTAGAAAATCCAAAGCAAGCCCCTCTTCCACAGCTGCAGAGCTCCAACAGGTCTGGTCACCTCAAGTCCCTGTGTCAACTGGAACAGTTTGTAGGATTCTGTCTCAAAATGGCCTCCATGGTCGAATCAGTGCCCAGAAGCCAGCACTAAACAAAAGGCAAATAAAAAACCGTGTGGCATCTGCAAACTCCCACAGCCTGCTAAATAGATGGACACTGGAAAAGTGGCAGAAGGTGGATTTCTCTTCAGTAGAATTACACCACAGCTGCCACAAACACTGCAGGAGACCTACTGGAGCCCGTATGGATCCAAAATACACCCAGAAGACAGTTACATTTGGTGGTGGAAAGATCATGGTCTGGGGTTACATTCAGTATGGGGGTGTGCGAAACATTGGCAAGGTGGAGGGCAATATCAATAGCCTAAAATATCAAGAAGTATTAGCTACCTCTTATATTCCAAATCATAAAAGAGGTCATTCTGCGGCAGGATGGTGCTCCATCTCATACATCCATCTCTACAACAAAGTTCCTCCAGGCAAAAAAGATCAAGGTGCTCAAGGACTGGCCAGCCCAGTCACCAGACATGAACATCATTGAGCATGTTTGGGGTAGGATGAAAGAGGAAGCTTGGAAGACAAAACCAAAGAATCTAGAGGAGCACCACAACTTCATTCACCAATGTTATGCAACATATATTTGGATTTTAAGTTAATTATTTGTCTGTGGGCAACAAAAATTTTGTCTTGCCAAAATCTGACCATTCTGTGTCCATTAACTGATCAATATTTCTGCTTTAATAACAATTTATTTTCTTAACCTAAACCACATTTTGGAGGGTTTCAGCTTTCAAAAGAATAACTTATACAACCAATGGATGAATTTAACGTCAGGTTATAAGCTTTTATTTACATAACATGAATAAGCGACATAACTTGTGTCAGGGAGTGTATGGTGGCATCATTGGTCTTTGTATAGAGTGTAGCTTCATGTAGAGGTAATGGTGATATTATAATATTATGTATTCTCTGTGTAGTGGTGATAGTACTAGGCACTGTGTAGCTGTATTGTTGTGTGTATGTTTGTAAGTAAGCTCCGTTATGGCACCATATCTAAGCAGTAAGCTTGGTTCTGGTACTCTATCAATGTAGTAATCTAGATTATGGTACTGTATGTATGTCATAATCTCAGTTCTGCTCCAGTTTCTATGTAGCAGACTTGGCTCCATGTAGTAGATGTATTAAGCTCGGTTCTGCTCCCTTATCTCTGTAGTAAGCTCGGTTCTGCTCCCATATCTCTGCAGTAAGCTCGGTTCTGCTCCTATATCTCTGTAGTAAGCTTGGTTCTGCTCCCTTATCTCTCTAGTATGCTCGGTTTTGCTCCCTTATCTCTGTAGTATGCTAGGTTCTGCTCCCATATCTCTGTAGTAAGCTCGATTCTGTTCCCATATCTCTGCAGTAAGCTCGGTTCTGCTCCCATTTCTCTGCACTAAGCTCGGTTCTGCTCCCATATCTCTGTAGTAAGCTTGGTTCTGCTCCCATATCTTTGCAGTAAGCTCGGTTCTGCTCCCATATCTCTGTAGTAAGCTTGGTTCTGTTCCCCTGTCTCTGTAGTAAGCTTGGTTCTGCTCCCTTATCTCTGTAGTAAGCTCGTTTCTGCTGCCATATCTCTGTAGTAAGCCCTGTTCTGCTCCCATATCTCTGCAGTAAGCTCGGTTCTGCTCCCATATCCTTGCAGTAAGCTCGGTTCTGCTCCCATATATCTGTAGTAAGCTGGGTTCTGCTCCCATATCTTTGCAGTAAGCTCGGTTCGGCTCCCATATCTCTGAATCTAGTAAGTTCGGTTCTGCTCCCATATCTCTATAGTAAGCTCTGTTCTGCTCACATATCTCTGTAGTAAGCTCCATTCTGTTCCCATATCTCTGGAGTAAGCTCCGTTCTGTTCCCATATCTCTGGAGTAAGCTCGATTCTGCTCCTATATCTATGCAGCAAGCTCCGTTCAGTTCCCATATCTGTGTACCAGCCTGTTTTTAAAGTCTGTTATCTCTGCTACTTTAATGCAGTGGCCAGATATAAGCAGGGAAAAGGAGGGCCACCGCAACTCGAGGGCCACTGCCTTGTGATTGCCCCCCAGACTGAAAATTGCCAGCCAGCCCCTGGTGGTAACTATACAGACCGCAGTTCCTGATCTTAACACAACACTAGAAGTAGCCGTGGGATGTTCCTGTCACTCCCTGGACACCTCGTCACAGCCGGAGAACTAGCTACCCCTAAAGGTAGAAACAGGAACGCTATCTTGCCTCAGAGAAAATCCCCAAAGGATAGGATAGCCCCCCACAAATATTGACTGTGAGAGGAGAAGGAAATGACATACGTAGTATGAAACAAGATTTAGCAAAGGAGGCCACTTCTAGCTATATACATAGTAAGGAAAGAACACTGTGTGGTCAGTAATAAAAACTAGAAAAAGTCCACCGCAGAGATATGCAAAAATCTCCACACCTGACTAAAGGTGTGGAGGGCAAAATCTGCAGCCCAGAGCTTCCAGCTTAGCGAAATAGATCCATACTGATAAGCTGGACAAATGAGCAAAACATAGAATGTGCTGAACAATAAAGTCCACAACAAATGGACTGCAAAAGGACAAGCAAGGACTTATCTTTGCTGAACTGGACAGAGTGTCAGGGAAATCCAAAAGAGCAGTGGCTCCAAGCAGGAACAATTGACAACTGGCATTGATTGAGGGCTAGGGCCAGACTAAAATAGCCGAGCCAGAAAGACGATCAGTGGAAGCAGCTGCTAAAGCTAAATCCAAGAAGCAGCTATACCACTCAAAACCACAGGAGGGAGCCCAAGAGCAGAATTCACAAAAGTGCTTCTTACAACCACCGGAGGGAGCCCAAGAGCGGAATTCACAACAGAAGACCATGCTGCGGGTAACTGTACCGAGCCGGGTCTGGAACTGTTGAGTCTGTCTCCCATGTTGCCTGGGGAAAGGAATGAGGGACCGAACCAACCTCATGGCCCGGGTAGGAAGGGCACTATGGAAAAAAAAGTGCGTGCAGCGACAGGAAGTTTAGCAGGAACAGACAGCGTGCAGCAGGGTGATGAATGTACTCCATCTGGTGAGCATCGGTGCTGTTGTAGTAGTTTTTTATTTTCCCAAGGGTAAGAGAAGAAATTGGACCCCAAAAGTTGTTGACCAATTTGTCCGGAGTACGCTGATACCCCATATGTGGGGGAGAACCAACATTTGAGCGCATGGCAGAGCTCGGAAGGGAAGGAGTGTCATTTGGAATGCAGACTTAGATGGATTGGTCTGCAGGCATCACGTTGCGTTTGCAGAGCCCCTAATGTACCTAAACAGTAGAAACCCCCCACAAGTGACCCCATATTGGAAACTAGACCCCCCAAGGAACTTATCTAGATGTGTTGTGAGAACTTTGAACCCCCAAGTGTTTCACTACAGTTTATAACGCAGAGCCGTGAAAATAAAAAATCTTTTTTTTCCACGAAAATTATTTTTTAGCCCCCAGTTTTGTATTTTCCCAAGGGTAACAGGAGAAATTGGACCCTAAAAGTTGTTGTCCAATGTGTTCTGAGTATGCTGATACCCCATATGTTGGGGTAAACCCATTTGGGCGCACGGGAGAGCTTGGAAGGGAAAGAGCACTGTTTTTCTTTTTCAACGCAGAATTGGCTGGAAATGAGATCGGACGCCATGTTGCGTTTGGAGAGCCCTGATGTGCCTAAACTGTGGAAACTCCCCAATTATAACTGAAACCCTAATCCAAACACATCCCTAACTCTAATCCCAACGGTAACCCTAACCACACCCCTAACACTGACACACCCCTAACCCTAATCCCAACCCTATTCCCAACTGTAAATGTAATCCAAACCCTAACCCTAACTTTAGCCCCAACCCTAACCCTGACTTTAGCCCCAACCCTAACTTTAGCCCCAACCCTAACTGTAGCCTTAACCCTAGCTCCAACCCTAACCCTTGCCCTAACCCTAACATTAGCCCTAACCCTAACGGGAAAATGGAAATAAATACATTTTTTTATTTTTCGCTAACTAAAAGGGTGATGAAGGGGGGTTTGATTTACTTTTATAGCGGGTTTTTTAGCGGATTTTTATGATTGGCAGCCATCACACACTGAAAGATGCTTTTTATTGCAAAAAATATTTTTTGCGTTACCACATTTTGAGAGCTATAATTTTTCCATATTTTGGTTCACAGAGTCATGTGAGGTCTTGTTTTTTGCGGGACGAGTTGACTTTTTATTGGTAATTTTTTGATCGCTTTTTATTCTGATTTTTGTGAGGCAGAATGACCAAAAACCAGCTATTCATGAATTTCTTTTGAGGGAGGCGTTTATACCGTTCTGCATTTGGTAGAATGGATAAAGCAGTTTTATTCTTCGGGTCAGTACGATTACAGCGATACCTCATTTATATCATTTTTTTATGTTTTGGCACTTTTATACGATAAAAACTATTTTATAGAAAAAATAATTATTTTGCATCGCTTTATTCTGAGGACTATAACTTTTTTATTTTTTCTTTGATGACGCTGTATGGCAGCTCGTTTTTTGCGGGACAAGATGACGTTTTCAGCGGTACCATGGTTATTTATATCCGTCTTTTTGATCGCATGTTATTCCACTTTTTGTTTGGCGGTATGATAATAAAGCGTTGTTTTTTGCCTCTTTCTTTTTACGGTGTCCACTGAAGGGGTTGACTAGTGGGACAGTTTTATAGGTCGGGTCGTTACGGATGCAGCGATACTAAATATGTGTACTTTTATTGTTTGTTTTTTTATTTAGATAAAGAAATGTATTTATAGGAACAATATATATATATATATATATATATATATATATATATATATATATATATATATATATATATATATATACTGTATATATAATATATATTTTTTTTTGGGGGGGGGGAATTTTTTAAAAAAAAATTTTTAACACATGTGAGTTTTTTTTTTTACACTATAACAATGCCCCGGGGGGGGGGACATCATGTTATAGTGTAAGATCGCTGATCTGACACTTTGCTGTGCACTGTGTCAGATTGGCGATCTGACATGCACAGCTCCTGGCTTCCCGGCGCCTGCTCTGAGCAGGCGCTGTGAAGCCACCTCCCTGCAGGACCCGGATGCCACGGCCATTTTGGATCCGGGCCTGCTGCAGCGAGGAGGAGGTAAGAGACCCTCAGAACAACACAATTACATCGCGTTGCTCCGAGGGTCTCAGGGAAGCACGCAGGGAGCCCCCTCCCTGCGCGATGCTTCCCTGTACCGCCGGAACACTGCGATCATGTTTGATCGCAGTGTGCCGGGGGTTAATGTGCCGGGGGCGGTCCGTGACCGTTCCTGGCACATAGTGCCGGATGTCAGCTGCGATAGTCAACTGACACCCGGCCACGATCGGCCGCGCTTCCCCAGTGAGCACGGCCGATCGCATCTGACGTACTATCCCGTCGGTGGTCATACGGGCCCACCCCACCTCGACGGGATAGTACGTCTAATGTCAGAAAGGGGTTAACATGCAAACCAGCCTTGGGGGTAAAGGGGTTAAAATTTCAGCAGTGACCTGTCATTCACAGACCGGCAGACGGAGAGGCCGGGGAATCACAGACAGAGAGAAGATGACCCAATATACAGTCCAGCCTTTGTGAACTGAAATCTAATTGGCAAAAAACTTCAAAGGATGATTATAGAAGACCACCAAAGGTACCAATTTAATCAGGATTACAGCGCCATTACAGCCATGACTTTACAATACAAAATCGTGCTGACAGGTTTTCTTTAAGTAATAGTAATTTCTTTATTTAAAACCGCACCTTCTCCTGGGCAACTTTAACACCTTAATCCCTGGGCCATTTTCCGTTTTTGCGTTTTCGTTTTTTGCTCCCCTTCATCCCAGAACCATAACTTTTTTTTTAACTTTTCAGTCAATATCGCCATGTGAAGGCTTGTTTTGCTCGGGACAAGTTGTACTTTTGAACAACACCATTGCAAAAAAAAGTGCAATTCCACAGTCTTGTTTTTTTTAACCATATTCACTAAATGTTAAAACTGACCTGCCAGTATGATTCTCCAGGTCATTACGAGTTCATAGACACCAAACATGTCAAGGTTCCTTTTTGTTTACGGTAAGTGATGAAAAAAAAAATCCAAACTTTGGTAAAAAAAAAATAAAGTTGCCATTTTCTGAGACCTGTAGCGTCTCCATTTTTCATGATTTGGTGCTGGCTGAGGGGATATTTTTTGTGTACCAAGCTGGCCTTTTTATTTATACCATTTTGGTGCAAGTACAATCTTTTGATGGCCCGTAATTGCATTTTGTTGCAATGTAGCGGCAACAAAAAAAAAAATAATTCTAGCGTTTTGGCTCTTTTTCTCGTTACGAGCAGGTTCATTTTTTTTATATTGATAGATCGGTTGATTTTGAACACGGCAATACCAAATATGTGTATGTTTAATTTTTTTTATTATATTTTGAATGGGGCGAAAGGTGGGTGATTTGAACATTGTATATATTTTTTTTTTCATATTTTTAAAAACATTTTTTTAAACTTTTTGCATCCTTTAACAGTCTACATGAGAGACTAGAAGCTGAAATAGTTTGATCACCTCTGCCACACACAGACAATGATCAGATCGCCTGTAAGTAGCAGAAATGCTGACTTGCTATGAGTCTCTCTGCTGGAGACCTCTGGTTGTCATGCCAACCCATCGGTGACCCACGATCTGTCTCTGATAAATAAAATAAAGATAAAGAGTCATGAATCACACTTAGGGTATGTGCACACGTTGAGTATTTGTTCGCAGAAATTTCTGCCAGGTTTCTGCATCTTTTGGCAGCAAAACGCGTTTTTGCATGCATTTTGTACAGTAATGTATGTTTTTTTTAGCTAATTAAAGATATTTAGTGGCAGCGGCATCAGGGAAATGTCAGCAGTTGTCAGTGACATCAAGCCCTAGGTTTAGTAATGAATAGGTGACACCCTCATTACTAAACCAGTAAGTAAAGAGTTAAATAACACACATTGTCACCAGGCTATGTAGCTTTAACAGCATGAGCCTACATAGGCTTTAACCAAACAGCAATTGCCAGAAATCAGAGTGCACAGTGATACCTGTTTATTTTTATTAAAAAAAAAAATGCGTGGGCTCCAGCCTAATTTTCATAACCAGCAGTGGGAAAGCCGACAGTTGAGGGCTGATGTTAATATTTAGGGAAGGAGCCAATTGCGATAAAAATTCCCAGGCTATTAATATCAGCTCATGGCTATTTGCTTAGCATTTACTGGCTAGTTTACAGGGGGACCCCAGAAAAAAATTGATGCAGGGTTCCCCTATAAAATCTAACGAGCAAAGGCTAGGCAGAGAGCTGCGAGTTAATATTAATAGCCTAGGAAGGGGCAGTGAATCTTGGCCCTCCCCCAGACAAAAACCAAAAGCTCTCAGCCGCCCCAGAAATGGCACATCAATAAGAGCCTCACTCTTCCCATTTGCCCAGGTGCGTTGGCAAGTGAGCTGATAGTATTGGGTTCATGTCAGTCTTGTATTGGCAGCTGGCATGAAGCCCAGATTAATAATGGCTAGGTATCTATAAGACGCCCCCATTACTAACCTCATAGTAAATGTTTCTAAATAAAATACACCAAGAAAAAAGTGCTTTATTTGAAAAAATGACACCCTCCTTTATTAAATGTAAATTTACCATATTCAATGAACACCTAATTCCTGATGCCCATGTCTCCTACAAACAATCAAAATTAATAATAAACCATATACTCTCCTGTCTAGTCGTAGTCCATGTAATCCAGAGTGTCCAATGACAATCTCCCTTGTAGAAAAGTCACATTGGGAGATGTGACTGCTCTAACCGGTGGCCGACTACACACTGAAAGGAGCAACATTGCTTCCGCACTGTACAGTGCTGAGCGCTGTGAAAGAGGTCACACGAGTACATCAGCTGATGACCTCCAGTGATCTCACTTAGGGCCTCTTTTCACTTGCGTGAAATACGGCCGAGTCTCGCAGGTTAAAACCTGGCTCGGCCGCCGGCACTCCAGAGAGGAGCGTGCAGCTCCATGTATTGCTGTGCGGCCGCACGCTCCGCTCTGGAGTGCTGGCGGCAGAGCCGGGTTTTAACCTGCGAGACTCGGCCGTATTTCACGCAAGTGAAAAGGAGCCCTTACAGCACCAAAGCTGAGTGAGCAATATACTGCGGGAGCAATGACGCTCCTGTCAGTGTGTAGCCGGCAGCCGGTCCAATGTGACTGTTCTATAAGTGAGACAGCTGTGGGACACTCTGGATTACGTAGACTACAGCAGACAGGAGACTATATGGTTTATTATTTTAGATTGTTTACAGGGGACATGGGCATCGGGGATTATGCATTAGGTGAGTATAATGTGTTTTTTTTATTTTAATATGTATTTCATTTTTATTTTTTTTGTTTTTTTAAGTTTGAGAACAGGCGCCAGCTGACGAGAGACTACTTTCATCAGCGGCACCGGCTATCACTCTTATCAGTAGCAGAAGAAATAGCCTGATGGGAGTAGTAATCTCTCATCAGCCGATACCTGCTGAGCTGCGGTAAGCTTTTTACCTCGGGTCACAGTCACAGCTGCAGGATCATGCTGACATCTGACAGCGTGACCCAAAATTGCTCTGACCAACGGTAACGTAATGATACCGCCGATCAGAGCAGCCGGTGTTTCTCGTGCTGTCACACACAGTGGAAAACATCATAGGAAGTTCGTGAAAACACCAGCAAATCCGCAAACATTTTTATATGTTTTTTTGCTGCGGATTTGACTGACTCAATTTAAGTCAATGATTGAAAAACACTAAAAATCTGTACAAAGAATTGACATGCTGCAGAAAAAAATGCACTGAAAATACTCAAAGGAAAATTACTGATCATGTGCACAGCACTTCAGGATTTTCATTGACTTAGCTGGCATAAGAGTTTTTGGCCCAATTCTGTTTAGAAAAAAACGCACCGTGTGCACACACGCCTTTTAGAGCTTGTCCCACAAAAAAATGTAATCTCTCCTATCCATAAGATAATGTGTGATCACTTAGGGTACTGACTCACAGTGGCACTTTGGTCGCTACGACGGCACGATCCGTGACGTTCCAGTGATATACTTACGATCTCGCTTTGTCTGACACACTACTGCGATCAGGGACCCCGCTGAGAATCGTACGTCGTAGCAGATCGTTTGAAACTTTCTTTCGTCGTCAAGTGTCCCGCTGTGGTGGCATGATCGCATTGTGTAACAAAGGTGTGCACGATATTGTATACGATGTGCGCACAATAACCAACGGCTTCTACATCGCAAATACGTCATGAAATTATCGCTCCAGCGCCGTGCATTGCGAAGTGTGACCGCAGTCTACGACGCTGGAGCGACGCTGGAGCGTCACGGATCATGCCATCGTAGCGACTAAAGTGCCACTGTGAGACGGTACCTTTAGGCTCAAACTGCTGGCAGCCCCACTGATTAAAAAACAAACGGGTTCCAAAGCCCTGGGTAAATGAAGTGCTAGTGAGCATGTACACTGCATCATTCATTATCTACTCACTTCTGGCATGAAACTGGTGACAGGCTGCCGTTATTTGTTACCCTATGAACGTGTAATGGTCAACTATAAAAAGAAGCTGTGCAGTAGTATGTCACTGTACAGACTTTTCTTTTAAATGATGCATATTTGATGCTACATGAATATTAGAAAATTACATTAAAATATCTTCAGTGAATGCTGTACTTTAAAAGCAAAACTTTTATTTAGACTGAAATTTCAGGCACATTTTCATCATTCAGAATGTAAAACCTACTAATATAAATTCACATATCAGGATCAATAATTATTTTACTTTGATCACCCAAACGCAAGATGCTAAGGAGCTCTGTACACTGTATGTCTATAAGACTACAGGCAACAAAAACCTACAAATTACTTGAAAGAAGTGAAGCAACTACAAAAACTCTCTCCTCCGAAAATCAACTTATATCCTTGTCTGAATCTGCTCTGACAACCTCTGCCTATGTTACTGGGTGGTGCTTCAATTACAAGGTGGATGGTGCTGCACAGGTACAGTTCAGTCAAGCATACGGATAGGGATTGCATTTGTGGTGCCACCGGCCAGGTAGTGTGCATGTTTCTGTAGTGCAATTAATCAGTATGTGTAATTAGCTCCCTGCTGTGCCTTTCAGGGCCACATCCCTTTTTCAACTCCCAACAGTTTGAGGGGTTGCCAGGTGAAAGTATTTACTGACCCTGGTCTGGTTACCTAATACCTTAATTCTCCATCTAGCTTTACTTGATCCCTGTTGCTGGCCACAGAGAGTCTTAACACTATGCTTGTCTGACAATTCTGCCTTTGTCTCCACTCTTCTGATTCCAAAATTTGCTGCCTCTTTCCTGACTTTCACTTTGTCCGGTGTCTGCCCTCCCTGGTTTTGACCTTGCTTGTCAACCCTCGGTTGCCAGCTGACGCCACCAATTGATAACCACTCTGTAATTGTAACCTAAAAATGTAACCTAGGAAGGACTCTGTTTTAAGTCCAGATACTGGTACGGGGTTAAAAGGTTGAAGCCCAATTTTGCACTGCTAAGCAGAGTGGCATGAGAAAAGTCTTTCCATGGAAGTGCTATTAATGATTTATTATTTTAAAGGCTTTATTTTGTAACACAATAAAAATATTAACAGAAATTATGAGAATCATACAAATGGTGTAATAAGTATGGTCAATGTTCATTGCAGACATGCCAATAAGTAGGTGGAAGAGTATTAAAACAATTCAAGACCTGAGTATAGTAAGATTTCAATAAGATACTTCTGTCCCAATCATATCGATCCCATGCCGTTCCTCCCCACTGCTTTGATATGTCCTTCAGCAACACTTTATGCAGGACCATGATAGAATTAAATATGCAGCTCTTCTGGTAAACCAATTGAGCAGTATCTGCTAGTGATATCCACCTTCCCCATACCGCATCAAATTTATAAACCGCATCAAATTTATAAACACATCTATTATTTTTATAGAGGACTTTATGTGTCAGCCCTATTAAGAGCTTCCAGGGGGTCATGTATAGTTTACTCTAACAATATAAAAGGCCCCCAAATAATAGATCGCCTCCGGTTTGGTCCAGATGGATTAGATCCTTGCAGAACGAAACCAGCAACATGAAGAAGGGGAAGACAGAGCTTAATAAACCTGAGGGCGACTGTGAGTATCTTGTGGGCTAAGTAACGTCACATCTGTTTTTCAAAATTGTATTAGTGACTTATTCAGAGCTGTAAGTGATCAAAATGTAGTCTATCCCAATGACATCTTGGTTTATTCACCAGATCATGAGTCACACATACGGCATGTACGTACTGTACTTCAAAGATCGAGAGACACTTATTTATTTGCTAAGCTTGAGAACTATGTTTTTCCTGGTTGATGAGGTTAACTTCCTGGGATATATCTTTGTCTGCTAAAGATTTCTGAATGAATCATTTAAAGGTCCAAGCTATTAAGGATTGTCTGCATTACCAGTGACTAAGAAATTCACAACCCTGCACTCTGTGCCAAGTTACCATTCTCTTCTCCTCGCAGTTGGCAATCTTCTAAGTATCGTAAATTACAGGCTACTCCAAGTTAGAAACTACATCCTGCTAATCAGTATACTTTGTTATAAAAAAAAAGTGCTCAGAAGAAACTAAATTCAAAATATATAAACTTGTTTTTATTATAAAAAACAAAGATTGTTCGAAGTCTTCTTAGTATCGAAGAAAATCACCGATCCTACTAGCTTAAATTCTAAGTAGCCAAGTCAATTTTCTAAGGAATAATCAAGAAAACTATAATTACATAAAGGAAAAATAACCATGACCTTAACTTCCATGTGAACGCTAAAAACTAATTAAGAATATGCAAACAAGGATTCAGGAAATAGTGCTTACTGTAATAAATATTCACTATGTTGATCTGTAGAATCAAACTGCCTTGCAACTGACAAAGCAAGCCAAAGAAGCTTGGATTAAAGCAAAGCAACGTAAAATGATGAGTCGTGTGAAATATACTAAGCCTTGATGTAGGACATCTACTGCTGCACAATGTAATCACTTTCTTGGAAATACAATAGTATGCTTTGATGAAAGTATAATACATAAAAAATAAAAAAATAGCCAAGAGACAGATAAAAAAAAAAATAAAAAAAAAATCACAATTTCTAACCTACCCAATATTTAACATCTTAAAAAATGATGATAGTCCAACAAATCAGGGTCACAGCTTGAGTCTATAAATGTACTGTTGTGAGCTAGCAATTACATTTAAATGTTACTAAAAGTTAGAACAACTTCACACAGTAGTAAAACGTGGACCGTTCTCTCATCAGAAGACCCGCCTCAAGTGTCAGGCTTCTCAACCTGAGCCAACTAGTTTATCAGAGCATGAAACAAAAACACCTAAACCTTGTTATCGCATAAACCGGTGACTATACAGTTATATGAAAAAGTTTGGCCACCCCTATTAATCTTAAGCTTAATGTTTTATAAAAAAAATTTTTTTTTGCAACAGCTATTTCAGTTTCATATATCTAATAACTGTTGGACACAGTAATGTTTCTGCCTTGAAATGAGTTTATTGTACAGAAAATGTGCAATCTGCATTCAAACAAAATTTGACAGGTGCATAATTATGGGCACCCTTATTTTCTTGTTTTAAATACTCCAACCTACTTTTTACTGACTTACTAAAGCACTTTTTTTGGTTTTGTAACCTCATTGAGCTTTGAACTTCATAGCCAGGTGTATGCAATCATGAGAAAAGCTACTTAAAGTGGCCACTTGCAAGTTGTTCTCCTGTTTGAATCTCCTCTGAAGAGTGGCATCATGGGCTCCTCAAAACAACTGTAAAATGATCTGAAAACAAAGATTATTCAACATAGTTGTTTAGGGGAAGGATACAAAAAGCTGTCTAAGAGATTTAACCTGTCAATTTCCACTGTGAGGAACATAGTAAGGAAATGGAAGAACACAGGTACAGTTCTTGTTAAGGCCAGAAGTGGCAGGCCAAGAAAAACATCAGAAAGGCAGAGAAGAAGAATGGTGAGAACAGTCAAGGACAATCCTCAGGCCACCTCCAGAGAGCTGCAGCATCAACTTGCTGCAGATGGTGTCACTGTGCATCGGTCAACTATACAACGCACTTTGCACAAGGAGAAGCTGTATGGGAGATGCGAAAGAAGCCGTTTCTGCAAGCACGCCACAAACAGAGTCAGCTGAGGTATGCAAAAGCACATTTGGAGAAGCCAATTTCCTTTTGGAAGAAGGTCCTGTGGACTGATGAAACCAAGATTGAGTTGTTTGGTCATACGAAAAGGCGTTACGCATGGCGGCAAAAAAACACAGCATTCCAAGAAAAACACTTGCTACCCACAGTAAAATTTGGTGGAGGCTCCATCATGCTTTGGGGCTGTGTGGCCAATGCCGGCACCGGGAATCTTGTTAAAGATGAGGGACGCATGGATTCCTCTCAGTATCAGCAGATTCTTGACAATAATGTTCATGAATCAGTGACAAAGTTGAAGTTACGCAGGGGATGAATCTTTCAGCAAGACAATGGTCCAAAACACCGCTCCAAATCTACTCAGGCATTCATGCAGAGGAACAATTACACTGTTCTCGAATGGCCATCCCAGTCCCCAGACCTGAATATCATTGAACATCTGTGGGATAATTTGAAGAGGGCTATCCATGCTCGGCGACCATCAAACTTAACTGAACTGGAATTGTTTTGTAAAGAGGAATGGTCAAAATACCTTCATCCAGGATCCAGGAACTCATTAAAAGCTACAGGAAGCGATTAGATGCTGTTATTTTTGCAAAAAAAACATCTACTAAATATTAATGTCACTTTTCTGGTGAGGTGCCCATACTTGTGCACCTGTCAAATTTTGTTTGAATGCAGATTGCACATTTTCTGTTAGTACAATAAACCTCATTTCAAGGCAGAAACATTACTGTGTCCAACAGTTATTAGATATATGAAACTGAAATAGCTGTTGCAAAAAAACAATTTTTATAAAACATTAAGCTTAAGATTAATAGGGGTGCCCAAACTTTTTCATATAACTGTACATTGGGTACGGAAAGTATTCATACCCCTTTACATTTTTCACTCTTTGTTTCATTGCAGCCATTTGGTAAATTCAAAAAAGTTAATCTTTTTCTCATTAATGTACACTTTGCACCCCATCTTGACTGACAAAAAAACAAATGTAGAAATTTTTGCAAATTTATTAGAAAAGAAAAACTGAAATATCACATGGTCATAAGTATTCAGACCCTTTGCTCAGTATTAAGTAGAAGCACCATTTTGAGCTAGTACAGCCATGAGTCTTCTTGGGAATGATGCAACAAGTTTTTCACACCACCATTGCAGCTAGGCGCGGGGGCACAGCTATACATGCAGACAACATCAGACGCTTAAAAACCTCTGGGCGACTACCCATTAATAACACATGAACAGTGTTGCAATATTAGCCATTTCAGGGCACTGCAGGAAAATCTATCCCTTACTCTGCACTCTACCCTTGACTTTGGAATAAGCAATAAAGTGATTAAGGCTCTGGTAGAGCCGAAACGTCTGTTTATATCGCTTCTACTTTATATTCTTGTTTTGCTCTCAATTTATTCTATGTAATAAATATTTGAAATTTATTAGCATTGTATCACCATGACTGTGCGGTGAAGTTATAGTTATTGTTACTGGGACTATTTGGTCCATTACACCAGCACCTCACTATCTTGCCCGAGTGCACGCTAACCTTACCTCTATCATATGTCTTGCACTGAGGAGAGGCTTTCATCAGGCCACTCTTCCATAAAGGCACAACTGGTGGAGAGCTGCAGTGATAGTTGACTTTGTGGAACTTTCTCCCTACTGCATCTATGGAACTCAGCCACAGTGATCTTGGGGTTCTTCTTTACCTCTCTCACCAAGGCTCTTCTCCCATGATTGCTCAGTTTGGCTGGACGGACAGGTCTAAGAAGAATTCTGGTGGTCCTAAACTTCTTCCATTTAAGGATTATGGAGGCCACTGTGCTCTATGGAACCTTGAGTGCGGAAGAAATTCTGTTATAACCTTGGCCAGATCTGTGCCTTGCCACAATTCTGTCTCCGAGATCCTTGGCCAGTTCCTTTGACCTCATGATTCTCATTTGGTCTGACATGCATTGTGAGCTGTGAGATCTTATATAGACAGGTGTGTGTGGCGCCCTTGAAGGTCCAGTCGCCACAGAGGTACTGCATCTCAGCCAGAAGTATGGTATCCCAACTCTCTGGTAAGGAGGGAACATTGTACAGAACTTAAACACTCGCACCCCACAAATACCAGTTTAGAAAGGGGCTTCTAAGTGTACCCAGTCTGGATAGGAAAGGGTGCTGGGGGTTGGGGAGTGGGTGGAGAAGGTAGGAAAGAGGGGGGAGCTAGATACACAGAGGAAGATAGTTAGTGAGTAGGCAGACAGAGTCTGCGGGGAGCAGGAGAACAGAGCAGACGTGGAGCTGGACACTGGAGCTGGTAAGAGCTCATCCCAGCAAGAAAGTGAAAGGGAGGAAAGAAGCTCCCAGGAAGGGGTTCCAGGAGCACGGGAAGTGCGGAAGACACCCGTGGGACCCATATCCAGGCTGACCTTCGTCAGTGGAGGAATAAGGCCGCAGTAGGGGAACTGGCCCCTGAAGTAGTGGGAAAACTTCAGGCTCCAGCTAGCAATCCGGAGGCTGCTGTGACTGTAGGTGCAGCAGCCACATTTGTACCTACTTGCCGAAAAGGTGGACACAGAGGGTCCAGGGGATAGAGAGTACGTCACCCGACAAGATCCGCATTCACCGGCTTGGGACACTGGGCGGCAAGCACAGGGCAGGAGAGGAGATAGCCAGAGCATAAAGATGGCCAGGAGAGGCATATATAAAAGAGGGTTCTGGACAAGTGCCCATTTTGCCGGAGAGTTACCTGGACTTCACACCTGGAGGACACAGCACCACGGCTGGGGAGCCTGAACTGTGAGTAAAACCGTGAGAACTGCAATAAGCTGTGTCCTTCCATTTCTTTCCAGCATCATCTACTCTGCTCCTTTTCTTGTCCCTAGTAACATTGCCACCCACACCACTAACTGGCCTGGGGATCAAGCTCTACCTGTGGAGAGCTACAACATCTCAGCTGCATTATCATCTGCCCCCAGAGGACTGTACAGCAGCATTGGCTAACACCTTTATCGCCGAACACCACAGGTGCAATCACAAACATTTTCCTCCATAGACTATTACCCACTGCACTTCATCCCCTTTAATTGGACGCCCAGGGACACGGACCAGGTCAGTTGCTGCTGTGACCACCCCTTTAAGTACCGCTGGACCCGGCCCGAGTCCTTGTGAGTCGCCCACCAAGGCCTAGGCGTACTCTGTACCGGGCCCGGTACTTAAAGGGGATGTCACGGTGGCGGCGACCCAGTCCATGGCCCTGAGTGCCCAAGTAAAAGGGGGACAGTTTTGAAAGGAAGTTGTAAAGTAAAAAAGTTTGTGATGCCACCTGTGGTACTCGGTCAGGGGTGACCGACGCTGCTTAAATGGGTCCTCTGGAGGTGATGGTACGGCAGCAAGATGGTATCGCTTCCCACAGGTGAAGCTGGGTCCCCAGGGCTCTGGATGTGCTGGGCAGGGATCGTGTATGCCGCAAATAAATGGAGGACACAGGGTTGCAGTCTTTACTTGGTTTACTGATGTTGGACAGCCTCAGTTCAGGGTACCTGCAACAGGTGTTGATGGGGTTCAGGCAGCTTGAAGACAAAAGGAAATCCCTTTGCCAGGTCAGTTTGGGAGCCTTCCACTTTGCGCTGATTACTAGTCCCTTTCTGCCTGTAGTCCTCAGTTACTCTGTCCTGGGACAGTCCCTGCATGGTAGGCAACTTGAGCCGTTCCTTTGGGGTCTCTGTACACGGTGACTCCGGGCTCTAATTGTTGCTGTACCTCAGGTATTATGTGGGTAAGTCACTTCCAGCTTCCTGCCCCCCCCCCCGGTTCTGCTGTGGGACTTGTAGTGCCACACAGCCTCGGGCTCCCAATGCCCGGTTTCAGCGCCCAGCTTAGAGGGGCCCAATCACAGCCCTCCTCTAGCTCTTAAGTTTTCCTGTGCTCCTTCACTGTCTCTTGTCTGCACCAGACTAACTAACTCCTCCTCCAGACCAGAATGTACATAGGGAAGTTCCCCTAAAACCGGGTTCAGAGCTCCCCCTTCTGGCCTGGAGTCAGAATGTGTTGCATGTAGGTGCTTTACCTGATAAAGGAAATCCTCCTTGCCTCCAAGCATGATATCACCCTCCCCAAAAAGGAAGGGAACATCACTTTAACAACCGGTTACCTGGGGAGTTACACATGTGCCTTTCCAAATCAAGTCCTATCTGTTTAATTAAACACAGCTGGACTCCAAAGAAGGAGTAGAACCATCGTAAGGAGGATCACAAGGAAATGGACAGCATGTGACTTAAATATGATTGTCTGAGCAAAGGGTCTGAAAACTTATGACCATGTGATATTTCAGTTTTTCTTTTTTATTAAATTTGCAAAAAATTCTACATTCCTGTTTTTTTTCAGTCTAGATGAGGTGCAGAGGATACAATGTGAAAATTTTTTTTTTTTAATTTACCAAATGGCTGCAATGAAACAAAGAGTGAGAAATTTAAAGGAGTCTGAATACTTTCCGTACCCACTGTATGTGCTACAGAGGAGCACTGGATTTTATAAGAGACATTTGATAATGGTGTTATGGTTAAAAAAAATCATGGACAAACTATCTAAATGATATCTGAATCCATTGGTAGAAAGATTGCCTCATTTGCCAGGGTCATGACAGATGTCCTCAGTAAAAATGATGGTATCTCACTGGATCCTGACACTACTAATGTCAAGTCATTGTAGACTTCATAGGACACAATGACAGATTGGAGGCTCTTAGCTTCTACATGACAGTGAGCAACTGAAATTTAACCCCTTAATGACGGAGCTTTTTTTCAGTTTGCATTTTCGTTTTTTGCTCCCCTTCTTCCCAGAGCCATAACTTTTTTATTTTTCCATCAATATGGCCATGTGAGGGCTAATTTTTTGCGGGACGAGTTGTACTTTTGAACGACACCATTGGTTTTACCATGTCGTGCACTAGAAAATGGGAAAAAAAATTCAAGTGCGGTGAAATTGCAAAAAAAGTGCAATCCAACACTTGTTTTTTGTTTGGCTTTTTTGCTAGGTTCACTAAATGCTAAAACTGACCTGCCATTATGATTCTCAAGGTCATTATGAGTTCATAGACACCAAACATGTCTAGGTTCTTTTTTATGTACGTGGTGAAAAAAAATTCCAAACTTTGCTAAAAAAAAAAATTGTGCAATTTTCCGTTACCCATAGCGTCTCCATTTTTCGTGATCTGGGGTTGGATGAGGCCTTGTTTTTTGCACGCCGAGCTGGCGTTTTTAATGATACCATTTTGGTGCAGATACGTTCTTTTGATCACCCGTTATTGCATTTTAATGCAATGTTGCGGCGACCAAAAAAAGTAATTCTGGCGTTTTTACTTTTTTTTCGCTACGCAGTTTAGCAACCAGGTTAATCTTTTGGTTTTATTGATAGATCGGGCGATTCTGAACTCGGCTATACCAAATATGTGTAGGTTTAATTTTTTTTTATTGTTTTATTTTGAATGGGGTGAAAGGGGGTGATTTAAACTTTTATATTTTTTAAAAAATTTTCATATTTATAAAAACATTTTTTTTTTTGGCACACTTCAATAGCCTTCATGGGAGGCTAGAAGCTGCCACAACTCAATCGCCTCTGGTACATAGAGGTGATGCTCAAATCATCTCTATGTAGCAGAATTGCAGCATTGCTATGAGCGCCGACCCTTCTGAGCCGTGCCGTGTGCCCAAACAGTAATTTTCCAGCACATATTGGGAATCGGTGTACACAGGAGAAAATATACAACAAATTGGAAGGTCCATT
The DNA here is from genome assembly GCF_051348905.1 of Ranitomeya variabilis. Lineage (NCBI taxonomy): Eukaryota > Metazoa > Chordata > Amphibia > Anura > Dendrobatidae > Ranitomeya > Ranitomeya variabilis. Next base: position 732,154,876 of record NC_135233.1, read on the forward strand.
TTCTCCTGTTACCTTTGTGAAAATGAAAAATTTAGAGCAAAACCTACAATTTGCAGGAAAAATGTATTTTTTCATTTTCACAGTTCAACATTATAAATTCTGCTTAGCACCTGGAGGTTCAGGGTGCTCACCACACCTCTTGGTATGTTCCTTGAGTGATGTAGTTTGCAAAATGTGGTCACTTGTGGAGTTTTTTTTTTTAAAACTGTTTAGGATTATCAGGGGCTCGGCAAAAAAGTCAAATGGTGCTCCTTCCCTTCGGAGCCCAGCCATGTGCCTAAACAACAGTTTTCCACCACATGTGGGTTATCTGTGTACTCAGGAGAAATTCATGTTACCCTTGTGAAAATGCAAAATTTGGGGCTACATCAACATTTTGTGGGGAAAAAGTAAAATTTTAATTTTTCCTTCCACATTTCTCTAATTCATGTGAAGCCCCTAAAGGGTTAATAAAGTTATTAAATGTGGTTTTGAATACATTGGTGTGCTGTTTTTAAAATAGTGTCACACTTGGGTATTTTCTGTCATACGCGGTTCTGAAAGTCACTTCAAATGTGATGTCATCCCTAAAAAACTGGTTTTGTAAATATTGTTGGAAAACTGAGAAATTTCTGATCAACTTTTAATCTTTTTAACTTCCTAGAATTAACACAGCTCAAAAGTATGCAGCAAACCCGTATAATAAAGATGGCGGTAACACGTGTAAAATATTGATTAGACAACCAATCACAACCTACCAATTCATGGGGGGAGGGTGACTGCTTAGCATTAAAATTGCACATAAAAAAGGCTTATATAGGGTTCTGGTCACACATTTAGTGTAGGGATTCGCAAGTATGAGGATCCTTGATGCAGCCAATATGTCATATATTATATATATATTTTGAACATTATTTATATTTAGGTGTCATGCACAGTGTGGGAAGACTAAGTGCAACACGAAGGAATGAGGGGAAGGAAACCCAAATGCTAGGGAATAGGGGGTGGAGACCCTAGGCAGATCTAACAGTACCCTGCTTCCCCCACTGTCCCCTATATTGGTTCCATGCCAATCACCGAGCAGGAAACCTAAGCCCTGTATATCCCTAGAGCTAGGCCCTGAATAGGGAAGAGGGGGAATGAGCACTGGTCAGTCCCCACTGTACACTAAAGACAAGAAGGGAGACAAACAAGGGGGGAGAAACTTAACTTGAGCAGACTCCAACGTCCTCCAAGAGTACCAGAGAGGAAGTAAGCCAACTGCTTTAGCTCCAAACTTTCAGTAGAGAAAATGTTAATATCACCGGCAGCTCCCTGAAGCAGACAGAGTCTATAAACACCCAGGTCCAGGTGTGTCAATTAGAGCTGGAGGGAGGTTGCCACTGGGTCCAAAAGTCAAAAGGATTAAGAAGGCGTCTGCAATGCCTACACAGAGACCTTCTGCAGCCAGATGCAGAGTGACTGTTTGTTGCATCTGACAAACCCGTGACATCAGGGTACAGCAAAGACCATCAGTGTTGGCCTTGTAAACTAGGATGTCTGTCCTCATGAGGTGCACTTATATAGTACTGGGCAACCCACCTAACCTAAGGCCGGTGTCACACTTGCAAGTCCATGCGAGAAACATGCACGAGTCTCTCGCATCAATTCCTGGCACTGCCGCCAGCACTCGGGACCAGAGTGTGTGGCTGAAAGTATTTCTATGCTGCTGAATGCTCCTGTCCGAAACGCCGGCGGCAGTGCCAGGAATTGATGCAGAAGACTCGCGCAAGTTTCTCGCATTGCACTCGCAAGTGTGACACCGACCTAACAGTATGGGCATCACTAATAGGCTGTAAGCCAGACACTGTGCACTACCTGTGTATGACCAGCCTACAAGCCTATACAAGCCTTTTTTGTGAGCAATTTTATGTAATCAACTTCTCCATAAATTGGTAGGTTGTCTAATCAGAATTTTGCACCTGTGTTTCCATCATCTTTATTATATGTATTTCCTGCATTAGTGCTGTGAACTGGGCAGGTAAATACTGTTGCCCCTTTTTCCTGTGTAACTTCTTGAATTTTGGGGGGATTTTAATTCCTCTGTGTGGCTTTGCTGTAAACCTTCTAACTTACTAATAAAAATAATATGTTTTAAAAAAATGATGCTGATGTAAAAAAAAATGTGATCAATATTATTTACTAGCTGAAGAGCCCGGCGTTGCCTGGGCATAGTAAATATCTGTGGTTAGTTATAGCACCTCACTTCTCTTATTTTCCCATCACGCCTCTCATTTTCCCCCTCACTTCTCTCATTTTCTCCCTTACACCTCTCATTTTCCCCCTCACTCCTCTCATTACCCCCTAACACTTGTCATTTCGACCTCACATCTGTGTGTGTCATCTCCTCCTGTATATAGTATATTCCTGTATGTCATCTCCTCCTGTATATAGTATATACCGGTGTGTCATCTCCCCTGTATATAGTATATATGTGTGTGTAATCTCCCCTGTATATAGTATATACCTGTATGTCATCTCCTCCTATATATAGTATATACCTGTGTGTCATCTCCCCTGTATATAGTATATATGTGTGTCATCTCCTCCTGTATATAGTATATACGTGTGTCATCTCCTCCTGTATATAGTATATACCTGTGTGTCATCTCCCCTGTATATAGTATATATGTGTGTCATATACTCCTGTATATAGTATATACCTGTATGTCATCTCCTCCTGTATATAGTATATACCTGTGTGTCATCTCCCCTGTATATAGTATATATGTGTGTGTCATATCCTCCTGTATATAGTATATACCTGTGTGTCATCTCCCCTGTATATAGTATATACAGGTCCTTCTCAAAAAATTAGCATATAGTGTTAAATTTCATTATTTACCATAATGTAATGATTACAATTAAACTTTCATATACTATAGATTCATTATCCACCAACTGAAATTTGTCAGGTCTTTTATTGTTTTAATACTGATGATTTTGGCATACAACTCCTGATAACCCAAAAAACCTGTCTCAATAAATTAGCATATTTCACCCGACCAATCAAATAAAAGTGTTTTTTAATACCAAACAAAAAAACCATCAAATAATAATGTTCAGTTATGCACTCAATACTTGGTCGGGAACCCTTTGGCAGAAATGACTGCTTCAATGCGGCGTGGCATGGAGGCAATCAGCCTGTGACACTGCTGAGATGTTATGGAGGCCCAGGATGCTTCAATAGCGGCCTTAAGCTCATCCAGAGTGTTGGGTCTTGCGTCTCTCAACTTTCTCTTCACAATATCCCACAGATTCTCTATGGGGTTCAGGTCAGGAGAGTTGGCGGGCCAATTGAGCACAGTAATACCATGGTCAGTAAACCATTTACCAGTGGTTTTGGCACTGTGAGCAGGTGCCAGGTCGTGCTGAAAAATGAAATCTTCATCTCCATAAAGCATTTCAGCCGATGGAAGCATGAAGTGCTCCAAAATCTCCTGATAGCTAGCTGCATTGACCCTGCCCTTGATGAAACACAGTGGACCAACACCAGCAGCTGACATGGCACCCCACACCATCACTGACTGTGGGTACTTGACACTGGACTTTAGGCATTTTGGCATTTCCTTCTCCCTAGTCTTCCTCCAGACTCTGGCACCTTGATTTCCGAATGACATGCAAAATTTGCTTTCATCAGAAAAAAGTACTTGGGACCACTTAGCAACAGTCCAGTGCTGCTTCTCTGTAGCCCAGGTCAGGCGCTTCTGCCGCTGTTTATGGTTCAAAAATGGCTTTACCTGGGGAATGCGGCACCTGTAGCCCATTTCCTGCACACGCCTTTCCACACCAGACTCAGTCCACTGCTTCCTCAGGTTCCCCAAGGTCTGGAATCGGTCCTTCTCCACAATCTTCCTCAGGGTCCGGTCACCTCTTCTCGTTGTACAGCGTTTTCTGCCACATTGTTTCCTTCCAACAGACTTACCATTGAGGTGCCTTGATACAGCACTCTGGGAACAGCCTATTTGTTGAGAAATTTCTTTTTGGGTCTTACCCTCTTGCTTGAGGGTGTCAATGATGGCCTTCTTGACATCTGTCAGGTCGCTAGTCTTACCCATGATGGGGGTTTTGAGTAATGAACCAGGCAGGGAGTTTTTAAAAGCCTCAGGTATCTTTTGCATGTTGAAAGCAGAGAAAGGAAAAAGAAACCGCACCGCTGGTGTGCACTTACCCCGCAGGGTGGCAGGTATCCTTGCTGTGAGACTCCTTGATTCTCATATAACGGCCTCTATAGGTGCGTCATCCAGAAGAAATCGATCAATGTGTGAAGAAGAGGAAAAAGTTGGTGCGCACTCTTGGGTCCGTTTAAAATCCTTGCTTTATTAGAACATCAATGAAAAGACGAACAGGCGGGAGACTACGTGCGGATTGAACAGGACTACAGCCGTTTCACGCAACACTGCGCTTCTACAGGTCCCCAAAGGGACCTGTAGAAGCGCAGTGTTGCGTGAAACGGCTGTAGTCCTGTTCAATCCGCACGTAGTCTCCCGCCTGTTCGTCTTTTCATTGATGTTCTAATAAAGCAAGGATTTTAAACGGACCCAAGAGTGCGCACCAACTTTATCTTTTGCATGTGTTTAGAGTTAATTAGTTGATTCAGAAGATTAGGGTAATAGGTCATTTAGAGAACCTTTTCTTGATATGCTAATTTATTGAGACAGGTTTTTTGGGTTATCAGGAGTTGTAGGCCAAAATCATCAGTATTAAAACAATAAAAGACCTGACAAATTTCAGTTGGTGGATAATGAATCTATAGTATATGAAAGTTTAATTGTAATCATTACATTATGGTAAATAATGAAATTTAACACTATATGCTAATTTTTTGAGAAGGACCTGTATTGTCATGATATGCACTTTTTCCCTGTCCTGTATTTTGTATAATATGTCATGATGTGGTGCGACTTCTCTTTGGTTGTACTTACTGTACACTTTGCAATGTCATGGGATGTATGTAACTTAACCTGTCTCCTTCCCCCAATACTTGCAGCCCTAAGCTATAATGTAATTAAGCTTTGTCAACACCACTAGTGAAGGAATAGCCATTCTTCCTCACAGCAGGTGGCTAGTCAAATGCACATACTGGATAGACTAAGCGGAGCCGACCAGTCTAGAATCTTCTGGTGGACCCAACCATTGAATAGAAGGTGTGACCCCTACCCCCTTCATGGGCTGATCTCAGGAGCTCAGACAATCCATTCTTATTTTTGAGATCAGATGTGAGTTGACCCTTGAAGGAGGAGTGGGGATTCTTAGCCGAGGCAAGACCCCACGTCCATCTGTGACTGCGGAAGCGAACGGGGCGAGACTTGAGCTGAGGACATATCTCGTCGTTTGTGGGAATTGTTTTGGTATCCCTTGGACTCGTGTGGACTATTGCTTTGTTAGCTGGCACAAGGATTATCGGGAGGTGCCCCCGAATCTGTTCCGTTGGACTCGTGTGGACTATTGCTTTGTTAGCTGGCACAAGGATTATCGGGAGGTGCCCCGAACCTGTTCCGTTGGACTAATTGTGGACTCTGTAGATCTACCTGCATGTGTTGTTCCAGTGTTCTTGATAATAAATCTGTTGAATCATCTCTTGGCCTGTTGTCCCTTCTTGCTCTGCCGTACACCCCGTCACATATATGTGTGTGTCATCTCCCCTGCATATAGTTTATATGTGTGTGTCATCTCCCCTGTATATAGTATATACCTGTGTGTCATCTCCTGTATATAGTATATACCTGTATGTCATCTCCCCTGTGTATAGTATATATGTGTGTCATCTCCCATGTATATAGTATATACCTGTGTGTCATCTCCTCCTGTATATAGTATATACCTGTATGTCATCTCCTCCTGTATATAGTATATACCTGTGTGTCATCTCCCCTGTATATAGTATATATGTGTGTGTCATCTCCTCCTGTATATAGTATATACCTGTGTGTCATCTCCCCTGTATATAGTATATACCTGTGTGTCATCTCCTCCTGTATATAGTATATACCTGTGTGTCATCTCCTCCTGTATATAGTATATACCTGTGTGTCATCTCCTCCTGTATATAGTATATACCTGTGTGTCATCTCCTCCTGTATATAGTATATACCTGTGTGTCATCTCCCCAGTATATAGTATATATGTGTGTGTCATCTCCTCCTGTTTATAGTATATACCTGTGTGTCATCTCTCCTGTATATAGTATATATCTGTGTGTCATCTCCCCTGTATATAGTATATACCTGTGTGTCATCTCCTCCTGTATATAGTATATATCTGTATGTCATCTCCTCCTGTATTAGACCGCGTTCACACGTTATCTGGTCAGTATTTTTACCTCAGTATTTGTAAGCTAAATTGGCAGCCTGATAAATCCCCAGCCAACAGGAAGCCCTCCCCCCTGGCAGTATATATTAGCTCACACATACACATAATAGACAGGTCATGTGACTGACAGCTGCCGTATTTCCTATATGGTACATTTGTTGCTCTTGAAGTTTGCTTATTAATCAGATTTTTATTTTTGAAGGATAATACCAGACTTGTGTGTTTTAGGGCGAGTTTCATGTGTCAAGTTGTGTGTTGAGTTGCGTGTGGCGACATGCATGTAGCGACTTTTGTGAGATGAGTTTTGTGTGGCGACATGCGTGTAGCAACTTTTTGTGTGTCGAGTTGCATGTGACAGGTTAGTGTAGCAAGTTGTGTGCAGCAAGTTTTGCGCATGGCGAGTTTTGCGCGTGGCGAGTTTTATGTGTGGTGCGTTTTGAGTATGTGCAAGTTTTGTGTGAGGCAACTTTTGCATGTGTTGCAACATTTGGGAACGTGGCAATTTTTTCGCGTGTGCAAGTTTTGCGTGTGGCGAGTTTTTCATGAGGTGAGTTTTGCACGTGTGGCGAGTTTTGCGTGAGCCTAGTTTTGCATGTGGTGAGTTTTGCGCGTGGCGAGTTTTGAGCTGCGACTTGTGTTTCGACTTTTATGTGGCGAGGTTGGTGTATGTGTGGTGAAATGTCTGCTGAGGGTGATATATGTGTTCAAGCACGTGGTAGTGTGTGGCGCGTTTTGTGTGTGTTCATATCCCCGTGTGTGGTGAGTATCCCATGTCGGGGCCCCTCTTAGCAACTGTACGGTATATACTCTTTGGTGCCATCGCTCTCACTCTTTAAGTCCCCCTTGTTCACATCTGGCAGCTGTCAATTCGCCTCCAACACTTTTCCTTTCACTTTTTCCCCATTATGTAAATAGGGGCAAAATTGTTTGGTGAATTGGAACGCGCGGGGTTAAAATTTTGCCTCACAACATAGTCTACTGTATGACGCTCTCGGGGTCCAGACGTGTGACTGTGCAAAATTTTGTGGCTGTAGCTGCGACGGTGCAGATGCCAATCCTGGACATACACACACACATTCAGCTTTATATATTAGATTAGCTATTTTGTGTAACATAACTATCTGATTTAAGGGCATGAGAATTAAAAGTTTGAAAATTTCAAAATATTCTAACTTTTCACTCAAAATTTCGATATTTTCACAAATAAAACCAAAAAATATTGGCCTAATTGTACAATGTACAATGTGTTGCGAAAAAACAAATATCACAATCACTGTGATACATTGAAGTAGTCAAGAGTTTATAACCTCTGAGGTAGATCGGCTCACTTGGTGGCACAGAGGTAGACACAGGAATGCTGTCTGTTTAAATCTTCCACTGGTTTATTAAAGGTACTGCATAAGGGCTGTCCCACACGTCCAGATAATTCCGGTACCGGAATAAATCGGTACCAGAGTTATCCGTGTCCGTGTGCCTGGGAACTCATGTAGGCCATACGTGCGGCACACGTGTGCCGCCCGTATGGCGAGTGGGTACCACACGGAGCGTGTGGTACCCACGCGTCTGGTCCCCTGCATCTGGTGCTGAAGCTGCGATTCATATGTTCCCTGCAGCAGCGTTTGCTGCAGAGAAAATATGAATAATAGTGTTTAAAATAAAGAACTATGTGTCCGCCGCCCCCCCACCCCCTGTGCGCCCCCCCGCTGTTCAGAAAATACTTACCCGCCTCCCTCGCTGCTTCCTGGTCTGGCCGCGGCTTCTAGTGTATGCGGTCACGTGGGGCCGATCATTTACAGTCATGAATATGTGGCTCCACCTCCCATAGGGGCGGAGCCGACTATTCATGATTGTAAATGATCGGCCCCACGTGATCGCATACAGTGGAAGCCGCGGCCAGACCAGAAAGGAGCAACAGCCAACGAGGGAGCGGGTGAGTATTTTCAGAACAGCGGGGGGGCGCACAGGGGGCGGGGGGCCTGCGGACACATAGATCTTTATTTTAAACACTATTATTCATATTTTCTCTGCAGCAAACACTGCTACAGGGAACATATGAATCGCAGCTTCAGCACCATGTGGGGGGGACAGCGCTTACTGTAGCGCTGTCTCCTGCACGCACACGGACCCCAGACGGAGAATGTCCGTGTGAGGTCCGTGTTTTACATGGACCCATTGACTCTATTGGGTCCGTGTAATCCGTGCGCTCCCACGAACACTGACATGTCTCCGTGTTTGGCACACGGAGACACGGTCCGCAAAAAATCAATGACATCTGCACAGATGCATTGATTTTTATGGGTCTACGTGTGTCAGTGTCTCCGGTACGTGAGGAAACTGTCACCTCACGTACCGGAGCCACTGACGTGTGAAACCGGCCTAAGCCAGTGAATCGTTGGCAAAATAAACACGGCCTTTCAGGCAAAATGGGAAAACAAAACATTACAAAATGGCACAGTCTGTGTTGTTGAGGTGATCCGCCCACTCAGGAAACAAATATAAAAAAGGTCAGCTTTACTTGTCACAAAAAACAGCTCTGGAGCTCTCATCTCCAGGCACACCCAACATTGAATGAGAAGGCTGTGTATCTACCTTCTGGACTCCACCCTGGGGTGGAGATATTGTGAACAGCCTCCCACACACTCTTCACTGTGTACTGTTGTGAATTCTGTTGTGGGTTCTGCTCTTGGGCTCCCTCCGGTGGGTATAAGTGGTAGTGCTGCTGTTTGTCCTTCACAGCAGTCATCAGGTGCTTCCACTTTGGACGGGGCTATTTAGTCTGGCTTCACCCTTTAGTGAGTGCCAGTTGTCCATTGTTTTTCTGGAGGATTCACATCTCTGCTTGGTTTCTCCTGCTGGATTGTCCAAATCATCAAAGATAAGTCCTGGCTTTGTTTTTGCAGTCCACATGCGGTGGACTTTATAGTTCAGTGAATTGCTATGTTTTTTCTTGTCCAGCTTTGTCTGTGTAAGGATTTATTCAGCCAAGCTGGAAGCTCTGGAGTCGCAGAGTTACCCTCCATGCCTTTAGTTAGGTGTGGAGATTTTTGTATTCTCTGTGGTGGATTTTTGTAGTATTTTAATACTGACTGCACAGTACTCTGTCCTGTCTTTTCTTTCTAGGTAGCGTGGCCTCCTTTGCTAAATTCTGTTTTCAGTCTGCGTTTGTAATTTCCCTCTCCTCTCACAGTCAATATTTGTGGGGGGCTGTCTTTCCTTTGGGGATTTTCTCTGAGGCAAGATAGTTTTCCTGTTTCTTTCTTTAGGGGTAATTAGTCCTCCGGCTGTGACGAGGTGTCGAGGGAGTGACAGGAACATCCCACGGCTACTTATAGTGTCAAGGTGAAAATGTATTTTCTTATATACCTTTTATACTTTTATATATCTTTATACTCTTTTTGTACTGCCATACTCTTATACTCTGAAACAATAAGTTTTCCCCTGCTAATGCAAATGTAATTGTATTTAAAAATGGCCACCAGTGTTCAGTTTCGTTTCACCCTTGTGTCCGAAGGGACAAGATTCATTTCTTTGGAAACGAAACTAAAGGAATGTGAAGAAGAGGAGGAATCCACCAGAACACGTTCGACGAATCAAAAGGACTGAGCACTAGACGTATACTGCTTAAACCCCACCTATTGCATTCCCTTTTTAGTATTGTGTATTGGAAAATAAAAGTTAGTTGCTGCTCGGCTCCTCACTGAGGTGAACGCAAGAGCATCAGCAAAGATTGAATCAGCTACGTGTCTGAATCATTTCTTTTTCCGGTACCAGAAGTTCTGCGCTCACATTACAATTTGGAATGACTGGTGAATGAGGATTAATTGTCGTTTTACGACCCCGACAATTTTGGCAGCCCAACGGGGGGCGTGGACAGCGATCCGAGACTCTCTGGACCCATGCCTGGATGTCTGTGGATGATACCCGTAGTGGCTGACCTCGAGGACTGATCACCCTCCTTACACGGTAAGTGGCGATCATATACAGTGGCGATCATATACACTGTATGTGTCACACTTGCTAGTGTCTCAGCCGTTATTGGTTTGTCTGTGGTCTCTTTTTGGGTCTGGAGAGTGACCGGTCGAGTGGTGAGATCGAATGTGATCCTGTGCCATGCTCTGAACCAGCAACTGAGAGACGTCGCATCCTGTGCGACCTCTGTACACCACACCTCCTCCATCGGTCATTGTACTCCATTCAACCATCCTACCCGTGACTATTGTCTAGTAGTGAAGTGGACTGAAAAATTGAGCCAGTTGTAGATTGTGGGGCAGCTTAGAGAAAGGGATAGGAGACGCAGCCTCTGTGATATTGTGCTGACAGGTAAATAAGGCGTTCCGTGAGGGGACCACCTGTCCAGGCAGGTAACTAAGGCGTTCCGTGAGGGGACCACCTGTCTAGTTAGGTAACCTAAGACGTTCCGTGAGGGGACCACCTATATTTTTGTGGAGGGGTCTCATTAGGAGGCTGCCTCCCAACGGTTGGAATATCGTGGCAGGATAGTCTGTAATCACTGTTGTTCTAGTTTAGGGACAGGAAATATTGAGCGTGAGGCTCTTTTCCTAGTACGTCGAACGTGAGGCTCAGTACTGTAGAACAAAGTGTTGAAGATCGCTGCTAGTGGTTTTACTGCAGGAAACCATAGTATTCTGTAAGAGTCATGTTGCGTCTTTTAAAGCAGAAGAAGTCAGTGCCCCACAAGTTAGATGAGGATGCTGTGGAAGTCAAGGCAATAGTACAGTCACGGGAGGGCAAGAAGGCAGTCAAGAATGTTGAGAGATTGTATAAGCATGTAGGATTGCCCTCGTCAGGGAGACTACAGACGGCTATGTGGAATAATCTCATAGAGAACAAACGAGGCATGTTGAAAGATAAAGGATTGTTAGAACAAGCACAAGCTCATCTGCGAGTTGTGCGAGGCTTGAAGAATGAAGGATGGAAAGAAGTCGATGGGGGGGGAGGTTCAGACAATGCGGAGCCCGTGTTTGGTTATAAAATGCCTTTGAACTGTGATCTTACAGATTGTAAAATGGCCGCCGTGCCACTGGTGATGAAAATGCAGTCCCAACCACCACCCTATAATGGCGATGGGCCAAACTCTCCAGAAGCGTGGGTGTGTCCTGCTTGTGGCGTGCAGAATCCAAACTGGGTGGAAACCTGCCGTGTGTGTGGGGCGGGTCGTCCTCGGGGTTCCGCCCAGATCATGGAAGGAAGTGGGGCATGCCACACTTCCTCCAGCGGCCATCTTGGTGCACCCGGAACTTCCCCCGGAGGTGGGGCGTGCCACGCTTCCACCGGCAGCCATCTTGGTGCACCTGGAATTCCTCCCCAGCCACTATGTCCGCTGGTAACACTTTCCGGCGAGTACTATCAGGGACCACCACTTCCTGAGAAACCTCCAGCACCGACTGATGCTGCCTCCACCTCCAATGTTCCCGTATCCACTTCAGTCTCGGGGTCTAGTCTCCCAGTGCAACCCACTGTGATATTTGTAAACACGCCAGGTCAGGGTCCCTTTACCCTCGAAGCTCTGACCGGCAGTGCAGCTTTCCAGTCCGTAATGCGTAAGAGACGCCAAGCTATCGGAGATGATGAAGAATCAGAAGACCTGGACAACCAGGCCGCTACAATTCCCCCTGCCCTGCCAATGCTATTAGGTCCATTCGAATCCCCCCGGCCTGGAAGGAGCCCACTACCTACCCCTCTCAGCAAATCCTCTAAGCTGCCCCATGACCCCGAAATCTGGTTCCCCTGTCATTCACGTTATTACATCACACCTCAGGGCTCCCAGGTTCTCTTCTCAGTGGGTTATGGGGACATACTTACCCACCAGGTGGGAGCCATAGTGAACCCAGCTAATTCTGCCCTGTCACATAGAGGTGGTTTGGCCCAACAGATAGCTAAAAAGGGGGGCCCATCCATAGCTCAAGAGTGTCAGGCCTACCTTGCCAATTATGGCCCCTTGCATCCAGGAGATGCTATGACTACCCTGTGAGGGAATTTGCCCTGTGATATAGTGCTACACACTGCAGGCCCTATATACGACAACAGGACACCCGAACACTGCCGTACAATGTTGCAAACTGCCCTGCAGACAGTGGTCATCCTTGCAGGACGGCTAGGGAGAGATACACTTCCTCGTAGAACTTTGGCTGTACCATTGATATCTTCAGGACTCTTTGGATACCCACTGGGCCCCTGTATGAAGGAACATGTTGAAGTCATCAAGAATTGCCTCCAATCAACCCCAAATCTAGACTTACAAGAAGTCAGAATCGTCTGTTACCACGAGTCTGGATTAGAGGGCATCATTCCCTTGGTAGCTGAATACATGGTGCCACTGATGCATACGGGTATAAAGCCACTGGATGGGATAACACCCACAGCACCCCCAACTGCCCCGGAGGGCGAGGTAGTGACACATGACGAAGAAGAAGAAGAACTGAAGCTGAAGTACAAACCCTTCACTCCGGTACAGATTGATGCTATTGTCAGCAAGTTATGTGACCCAGACAAATTTCCCATGCAGTATGTGAGGAGACTGGAGCAGATTAGGAGCATCTATGGGGCTACATGGTCAGATCTATCAGGTATTACATCTATCAGAGCCTCCGAATACTTTCTCCCCACTATCATGAAGGAATTGGACCCCACTAAAGCAGGACCTCTCAACAAGTTCAAGTCTGGAAAGGAGTTTATTGCTCAACTCACAAAGTGGGCCCAGGATCGTCTCTGTGACGAAGCAGGATCAATACAGGATATACGACAAGAATCTGGAGAAGCTGTGGAGAAATATGCTGCCAGACTAACTATGCAGTTTGAAGATTTGGGTTATTCAACTCATGTGAAGACGCAGGCAGCTTTGTTGGTCCGTGCTTTTATTGATGGTCTGGAAGATCCACTGAAGGATAAGGTCATGAAGCTTCGTCCCGAATTACCTGATGGTCCCCTAAAACAGGCCCTTACTGTTGTGAAGAGTTATCAGAAAATGCTTCAAAGGGAAGAAAAAGAAGCAGAAAAAGAAGCAGCAAAGGAAGCAGAGAAGGAAGCGCAGAAGGACAAAGGAAAGAAGAAACCAGCCATGTATATGGCAGAGGCCTCAGAAGTACCTGTTATGGTGTATCAGGCTCAGGATCGGTACAGACACCCATCTACAGGACCAAGAAGGTCCCAAAGCCGACACTACAGGGACAGACCAGATCGTGATGACCAAGGAAGACCTCTATGTTGGGAGTGTGGCAGTCTTAATCATATGAGAAGTGATTGTCCCCACAGGGGGCACCCTCAGAGACCTCTTCCTCTTCCACACTCATGAAGTTCAGGCCAACCGGTGCCCACTTTTCCCGCCACCTGTACTTCTTCATCTTGCGGTACAGTGACCCTGGAAGTGAACAGCCAACCTCTCAAGTTCTTAGTGGACACTGGGGCGGCCACCTCTGTTATCTCTTCATCTCGGCTGCCTCCTACAATTTCCCTGTCTTCAGATTTCCTCACGTGTATTGGAGTTGAAGGCCAACAAACCTCATCACCGCTCACTGTTCCTGTCTCAGCTGGCCCTTTCTCTGGTGTCTTTGCCAAATTTCTGGTGTCTGAAACCTGCCCTGTCAACCTTCTAGGAGCTGATCTCCTTCAAAGGCTTCATGCTACCATCACCTTCGGTGATCAAGGGATGGAACTGCAGTTACAGGACCCTGCCTCACAACAAGGCGCTGAAGATCGTTGTGTCCTTAAAGCTTTCCCTCTGATGATGATGACTCTGCAAACGACACCTTCCCCGGATTTGCCCAATTTACCTACCGCTCTGTGGTCAACTGGACCTGAAGATGTGGGTCTGCTCAAGGTGCCTCCAGTAAAAGTCCACCTCAAACCTGGGCATCCGTACCCCAGACTACCTCAGTATCCACTTAAGGCTGCCCAAGAGCAGAGCCTTGGAGTTCAGATTACCTCCCTCCTGCGTTCTGGAGTGCTAATCAGATGTGTTTCACCCTGCAACACGCCCCTGTTTCCGGTAAAGAAAAATACAGCTCCTGGAGACCCTCCAAAATACAGACTCGTACAGGACCTCAGAGCAGTCAATTAAGCCACCATCTTGGAAACTCCTGTGGTACCCAACCCCAACACCTTGCTTTCCCAAGTGCCTACTTCAGCAACACTCTTCACCGTTATTGACCTGGCTAATGCTTTCTTCAGTGTCCCGCTTCATGAAGACTCACAGTTCTTATTTGCCTTCACGTTTCAAGGATCTCAGCTGACCTGGACCAGGACACCTCAAGGTGCCCAGAACTCCCCTAACCAGTTCACTCATGCTATGAAGATGACCCTGGATCCGTGGGTGTTACAGAATCTTCATGTCACGCTTCTCCAGTATGTTGATGACCTACTCCTCTGTGGAACTGAAGAGAATCTGTTTGCCGCTTCTGAGTCCTTACTCCTCTTCCTCCACTCTGCTAACTGCAAAGTCTCAAAGGCCAAGGTCCAGTGGTGCAAAGAGAAAGTTGTCTTCCTCGGACACTGCATCTCTCAAGGCTCGAGACACCTCACCGAGGACAGAAAACATGCCATCGAGGACATCCCTTATCCGAAGACGTACTCTGCTATGCAGTCTTTCCTAGGACTCATTACCTACTGCAGACAGTGGATTCCAGATGCTTCAAGACTCATGCAACCCTTGTATGACTGTCTTAAAACTGGAGGACCAGATTGGGAACATGCTGAAAATCCGTATATCTATGCTCAGCAAAAGGACTGTTTTGAGGCTCTCAAGGAAGCTGTTGTCAGTGCCCCTGCTCTGGGTCTCCCTGACTACACTCAGCCGTTCCACCTCTTTGTTTCAGAGTCTGAAGGATATGCCTCTGGTGTGCTAGCACAGAAACATGTTGATCGTTTCCGTCCTCTGGCCTACTACTCAGCCAGACTAGACCCTGTTGCCAGAACTGCTCCATCCTGTCTCAAGGCTGTACATGCGGCCCATGTTCTTCTGGACAAGTCTGCTGACATAGCCCTTGGTCATGACTTGGTCATTCAAGCTGGACATGATCTCTCTGCCGTCCTTCAACAAACATCTCCTAAGCATCTGACGAGCCAAAGACATCTAAGGCTTCAGTGCTCTCTACTTCTGCCTTCCAACATCACTTTCCAGAAATGTACTACTATCAACCCAGCCACTTTGCTTCCACATTCTAGGGGGGAGTTACCTGAATGGTATAAGGACTTACCAGACTGGAGATCACCTGGTGACCCACATGACTGTGTAAAAGCACTGGAACAAGAAATTTCTGCACCACAGAATGTGGTAACTCAGGAACTTCTCAACCCTGATTTGCAATTATGGACTGATGGATCCCGATTTGCAGACTCTTATGGCAAGTTCCACACTGGATATGCTGTCATCACTGACACAGAAGTCCTTCTGGCTGAAGCTCTACCACCTCACCTGTCAGCTCAGGAAGCCGAACTTGTGGCCCTACAACAAGCATGTTATCTAGCAGAAGGGAAAACGGCCAATGTCTACACTGACTCAAGATATGGCTATGGAATCTGTCACGATTTTGGATTCCTGTGGAAGTCCCGAGGGTTCATTACGGCTACAGGAACCCCTGTTAAACATGCACTAAGGATTAAAGCCCTGATGAAGGCACTGGAGCTCCCCGCACAGATTGCGGTGATCAAGGTCAAAGCTCATGGGAAAGTCAACTCGAAGGAAACTAGAGGAAACCATTTAGCGGATCAAGCTGCCAAAGCTGCTGCCATAAAGAATGTCTCAGCAAAGTGGGAAGAAGAAGAAACAGCACCAGAAAAACCCTGTTGGGAAGACACTGCTACACCCGTGATGCCTGTGCTTACCAGAGCACAAACAAAGGAACAAGCAACCAAGGAAGCTACCCAAGCCGAAGAAGAACGAGACTTTGAGAAGTCTGAAGCCCGAAGAAAGAAGAAGAAGTTGATAGAAGACATGGAAATGGAATACCCTGCCACCGGATCTGGCTGGAAGCCAGCTCGACCACCTGAAGAAAGATTGTGGGAAGAACAAAAGTTGACCTCTAGAGAAGAAAAGAAACAGTGGGAAGCTGCAGGAGCCATTCATGGGAATCGTAGTTCTGCTGGACAATATCAATTTTCTAGACTCTATAAGGTGGATGGGAGACCCTGTCTACCCAAAAGAATGTATCCAGCCGTTGCAGCATGGGCTCATGGATCAACTCATCGAGGAAAGAACCAAGCACTAGCCTGTATCAAGAAGCTCTACTGGGCCCCAGGAATCTCTACCACTGTCACCGCTTACTCAAGAGCCTGCCCAGTCTGTGCCATCTGTAACCCAACAGCCACCGCCAAGGTTCCACTTCAGCATCTTGCCAAACCAGATTACCCTTGGCAGAGAATCCAGGTTGATCATATTCAAATGCCCAAGTCAGGAAAGTATGAGTACGTCCTAGTGGCTGTGGATATGTTCTCAGGATGGCCTGAAGCCTACCCAGTGACCAATATGACTGCCAAAACTACAGCTAAGAAGCTCATCACTGAAATTTCGTGCAGATTTGGAATACCCGAAGTCGTTGAATCAGATCAAGGCCCAGCCTTCACTGCCAATGTCTACGAGGAATTGTGGCACATGTTAGGGACAGATTTGGGTCTGCACACCCCTTATCACCCCTCCAGTTCAGCCAAAGTTGAGAGAATGAACTCCACAATTAAGACACAGTTGCTTAAAATGAGCCAGGACCACCCACTCCCATGGCCAGATTTGCTCCCTGTGGTCTTATACCATATCAGACACACCCCACAGGGAAAACACGGCCTGACTCCCTTTGAGATTCTTTTCGGTGCTCCACCTAAAATAGGGGATATTAGGCCTCAAGAGTTGTCTGAGACAAATGATAAAGTTGTACAATTTGTGATTGCATTGTCTAAGGAACTGTCTAACACCCACTCTACAGTTTCTGCTTCTCTTCCAGAATCCACAGGTGACGTGGTCCATGACTTTGTGCCAGGAGACCTGGTGTATGTGAAAAAGTTTGTGCGCAGAGATTGTCTCCAGCCAAGATTTGAAGGACCCCACACGGTGATCCTGGTCACCCCCACTGCAGTAAAACTTGAAGGAAAGAGCACCTGGATTCACGCTTCACACTGCAAAAGAGACCGAACCAGTGTTTAGTCACAGAAGTGACTGAAGGGAAATGTTGCTGTTTTTGACCTTGGGACTGGGGGCCATCCTCGCCCCTACCTCTTCGGCCCCTATTGTAAATAAGAATTCTGGCCCCACTATTCTCTGGGTAAATCTGACAGTCCCGGTGAATATCTGGCGATTTGATTTCTGTGATGCAGTCAAGTGCCTTGAGACTGAACGGATAGTAGGGGGAACTATCCAGTTTTATATGTGTGTTACCAGACAATACAACAATAATTGTCATTATTTGACAGATGCTGCCTGGAGTACAGGGAAAGATTGGGGATATAAACCTAGTGAAGCCATGTTCCCTAAGGATGGGACGGGTAGGAGTCTTCGTGAGAGAATGCATCTAACAGCCCTTCTGCAACCACTTAGGGGCTGTAAATGGGGTAGAAGTTGTCACCCCCTCCTCCTGAATCTGGAGAACGCCCAATCTGCTGATCTGCAGATGTTCGTATTGGGAAGGAATTATAATTATGTATTTAGTGCTGGACCCCATGCGTATTTAGGCCATATACAGCTCCAGGATATTAGCTCTAGACCAACCAAGGCCCCTGTTACCAGTACACCTAAAACAGGCCCAGGTGAGCGTTTGCAAAATATAGTTAATGAAGTAATCCCCATTCCAGGTCTCAGTTGGCAAGAGGTTTTCTCCATAGAAACACAAACAGCCCCAAGGAAAAACCTATGGTTAGAATGGGTGAGATACAATGTAAGAGTCCAGAACATCTCTGTAGGATGTATTGCTTGTGCTGCTGCGAATACACATCTATACACACATGCATTACTTTTTCCTGATGACAACATCACTGCCTGTGTTATGAATCTGTTGAAAGGTTTGAAGCCCACTGATTGCCCAGACTATGTCCCACTAATTCATGAGAAACCCAAACTAAAGGTCCCAGGAGAAGTAACCGTATTAGCTGACAATTACACCTGCTACAATTCCTATAACACTACAGGTACACCAGTAGGGATCTTCGAGACAGGTTTCTGCAGGGAGAACAGTTCTTTAGATACTGATTTGCTAATCAAACATACACATTATATGTACGACATTTATTGGTTATGTGGGGATGGTAAGCTCCGTCCTAGGTTGCCTAATGCCTGGATAGGCCAATGCACCCTTGTTAAACTAGCCATGCAGTTCAAAATTTTACCTTGGGATCCAAAGATACCTGATGAACCTACCAGAAAGAGGAGAAGTCTCGATCAGCTCCATATGAGTTATGAAGAAGATCCACTAGTATATATTGATGCCATTGGAGTGCCAAGGGGGGTGCCTGACCAATTTAAAGCCCAGAACCAGATCTATGCTGGCTTTGCTTCTATAATCCCACAGGTGCAGATTAATAAAAATGTTGAATGGATCAATTACATATATTACAGTGAACAAAGGTTTGTCAATTTTAGCCAAGATGCCTACCAGGGTATAGTTGAAGAATTGGGCCCTAACACTAGAATGACTCTTCAAAACCGACTAGCCCTTGATATGATTTTAGCTGAGAAAGGAGGAGTTTGTGGGATGGTGGGAGAGGAGTGTTGTACCTATATCCCTCAGAACACAGGAGTGAATGGAAAAACCATGATAGCCCTTAAAAAGATAACTGGGTTAGCAGCAGAATTGAAAACTAATGCCGGAGTAGACACATCCTTCTTTTCCAGTTGGTTGGGTGGGCTCAAGGGATTCTTTCAACAGGCCTGTCTGGTACTGATTGCCCTCCTTGTAATTGGATCGATAATTCTCTGTTGTGTTATTCCCTTGTACAAAAAGGTCATTGCCAAAGCAACTCCGACTGGCACCTTCCTCAATCAAGAAGTAGATCCACCAGAGTACAATGGTACTGATCCAGGGGAGATCCCGAAGTACATTCCTCTTAAGAGAGTAGACAAAACCCCCCATTCTCAGATGATGCTAAGAGATTTAGTTTAGGGACAGTGGGAGAACTCCATGTGAGGTTAGTGAAGGGTTCAGCTGCCTGGAGGCCTCTCACTAGGGGAGAGTTTCTGAGGTGTCTGGATGAAGAAATCCATCTCCCCTTTTCCCATCACATGGACAGTCTCGAAGGATCCTTCTTTAAGGGAAAAACTTAGTGTTTAGGGGGGATTGTCAAGGTGAAAATGTATTTTCTTATATACCTTTTATACTTTTATATATCTTTATACTCTTTTTGTACTGCCATACTCTTATACTGTGAAACAATAAGTTTTCCCCTGCTAATGCAAATGTAATTGTATTTAAAAATGGCCACCAGTGTTCAGTTTCGTTTCACCCTTGTGACGGAAGGGACAAGATTCATTTCTTTGGAAACGAAACTAAAGGAATGTGAAGAAGAGGAGGAATCCACCAGAACACGTTCGGCGAATCAAAAGGACTGAGCACTAGACGTATACTGCTTAAACCCCACCTATTGCATTCCCTTTTTAGTATTGTGTATTGGAAAATAAAAGTTAGTTGCTGCTCGGCTCCTCACTGAGGTGAACGCAAGAGCATCAGCAAAGATTGAATCAGCTACGTGTCTGAATCATTTCTTTTTCCGGTACCAGAAGTTCTGCGCTCACATTACAATTTGGAATGACTGGTGAATGAGGATTAATTGTCGTTTTACGACCCCGACAATAGTAGCGGTGTTAAGTTCAGGGTCTGCGGTCAGTATAGAGGCCACCTACTCCAGAGCTCGTCCATGCTGCTCCTGGGCCACCAGATCATAACAGTTTACTAAGTCTAGCCGTTAACATGGCCGATTAAGCCCTCTCAGCACTTAGTGCAATAGGTGCATGGGGGGCGCTATTAGGGACTTATAATGAAGTGGGGTGTGTGGGAGGATGCTATCAGGCACTGTAATGAATGAATTGGTGGAACTTACATTATGTCCCCCCCCCCCCAATTCATTATAAGTCCCCATCCTATATTCTTTATAAGTCTCAGATGGAATCCTCCCCCACCACCCAATTCATCATAAGTATTTCTACAGTATCCTCTTCCATTCCCAATTGATAAGTCTCTTATAGCATCCTCTCCCATCCCCCGATTCAATATAATTTCCTGATAACGTCTTCCTCCACCCTTGAATTCATTATAAGCTCTAATAGTGTCCTGCCCCACCCCTCAATTTATTATAATGCAAAAAAAGGACATAGAATGAATTGGGGAAGGGTCATAGTGACAATTTATATTTATTGGTTGGAGGAAATTATAGTTAATGAGGGGCACAGAGTTGGCTTATCAAATTATATTTTGAATGGTGCATGGCTAACTGTATATTAATGGTGTGTTACATATTTGTATTTAGGGATGTATTGTGGATTTTGTATTCAGGAGGCAAATGTATTTTTACGAGAAGTTCCAGGTTCTCAATGGGTGCGTTGGATCCTCTAAGCTCAAGGTCCAGATGGCACATGGGCCAAGAGTGTTGGTGCAGCAGGTTGGTGAGTAGAGGGACTGGAAACTGTAGGTAGAGGACATCAGGGAACCACAGACAAGCAGGTGGAGTGCAGGAAACCACAGGCAGGTGGAGGATGTCAGGAGACCGCCAGCAAGCAGCTGGAGTGCAGGAAATCCCAGGCAGATGGAGGACATTAGGAAACCACAGGCAAGCAGGTGGAGAGCAGGAAACTGCAGTCAGGCAGAGGATACCGCATGTAGATAGCAGATAACACTCCGGAGTAACAGGAAAATTTGTAACCAAGGAAGTTGTACAGAGCCAGGAAGATAATCTAAAAACTGCAGGCAGGTATTTATTCTTTACACAGTATGAATTTAGAAAGATGATGGGAGTAATACAACTTTCCTTAAGCTACATTTACACATTTGGCTGAAATGTCCACAAGCTGACTGATTTCTTTTTTTATTTTACAGCACATAGACCCCTTGAGTTTCACAGAACCATTTACCCATCTGTGAAAATCACAGATCAAAGACAGAGCATATCCTTTTTGGCTCCGATTTTGAGAATAGGAAACACTAAATGGGTCTGTATGAAAAAAATAAATAAATCGGACAGCACACGGATACTCCACATGGACATGTGCAGTGGCGTAACTACAAAGTTATGGGCCCCGGTGCGAACTTCCAAATGGGGCCCCCCCCCCTACCTCCGTGACGCCCCCCCACCCCCTTCCCCTAGATACGCCTCGGACTGTTGCAGGAATCTCCTGCACTGCAACATGGTGTTGGGTGCCAGCACAGCCCGCACAGTGGTATATCCAGCACAGCCCGCACAGTGGTATATCCAGCACAGCCCGCACAGTGGTATATCCAGCACAGCCCGCACAGTGGTATATACAGCACAGCCCGCACAGTGGTATATACAGCACAGCCCGCACAGTGGTATGTACAGCACAGCCCGCACAGTGGTATATACAGCACAGCCCGCACAGTGGTATATACAGCACAGCCCGCACAGGGGTAAATACAGCACAGCCCGCACAGGGGTAAATACAGCACAGCCCGCACAGGGGTATATACAGCACAGCCCGCACAGGGGTATATACAGCACAGCCCGCACAGGGGTATATACAGCACAGCCCGCACAGTGGTATATACAGCACAGCCCGCACAGGGGTAAATACAGCACAGCCCGCACAGGGGTATATACAGCAGAGCCCGCACAGGGGTATATACAGCAGAGCCCGCACAGGGGTATATACAGCACAGCCCGCACAGGGGTATATACAGCAAAGCCCGCACAGGGGTATATACAGCACAGCCCGCACAGGGGTATATACAGCACAGCCCGCACAGGGGTATATACAGCACAGCCCGCACAGGGGTATATACAGCAGAGCCCGCACAGGGATATATACAGCACAGCCCGCACAGGGGTATATACAGCACAGCCCACACAGGGGTATATACAGCAGAGCCCGCACAGGGATATATACAGCACAGCCCGCACAGGGGTATATAGAGCACAGCCCGCACAGGGGTATATAGAGCACAGCCCGCACAGGGGTATATACAGCAGAGCCCACACAGGGGTATATACAGCAGAGCCCGCACAGGGGTATATACAGCACAGCCCGCACAGGGGTATATGCAGCACAGCCAGCACAGGGGTATATACAGCACAGCCCGCACAGGGGTATATGCAGCACAGCCAGCACAGGGGTATATAGAGCACAGCCAGCACAGGGATATATACAGCACAGCGATATATACAGCAGAGCCCGCACAGGGGTATATACAGCACAGCCCGCACAGGGGTATATACAGCACAGCCCGCACAGTGGTATATACAGCACAGCCCGCACAGGGGTAAATACAGCACAGCCCGCACAGGGGTATATACAGCAGAGCCCACACAGGGGTATATACAGCAGAGCCCGCACAGGGGTATATACAGCACAGCCCGCACAGGGGTATATGCAGCACAGCCAGCACAGGGGTATATAGAGCACAGCCAGCACAGGGGTATATAGAGCACAGCCAGCACAGGGGTATATAGAGCACAGCCAGCACAGGGGTATATAGAGCACAGCCAGCACAGGGGTATATAGAGCACAGCCCGCATCTCATCCCCCCCGATAATGGCCCCACAGTCCGGTGAAAAAGAAAAAAAAAAACTCTCCTCACCTTTCCTTTTGCCCGCGCTGCTCCTGGTGGCTGCAGTCTGCCCAGGACACTGCAGGTGCGCGATGATATGACATCATCGCGCACCCGCAGTGTACTGTCAGAGGCAGAGCGGGGAATGATGGGAGAGGGAGCGTCAGGTGACGCTCTCCTCCATCATTGCATTGAACTATACCGGTGTCATAGACGCCGGTATAGTTAAATGCGGCGGCGGCGGCGGCGGGGGAGGAACAGTGCAGCGGCCCACTACTGGCATCGGCTCTTCTGGCATTTGCCAGAAGTGCCCGATGTCCAGCCCGGCCCTGCCCTGACCTGCCGGCCCGGGGCCCCTGACCTGCGGGGCCCGGTCGCAATGGCGACCGCTGCGACCGCGGTCGTTACGCCCCTGGACATGTGAATGTAGACTTATTATGTACAGCACCATCCCTTAGTATAGTGTGCTCACTTATTACAGTATGTTTTGTGCCGTCCCTTATTATATAGCATACTTTTGTTTAGTATTGCGCCGTTTTTAATTACAGTTTCTGCTTATTATGTATTCACTGTCCTAATTTTAATAATAATAATAATAATAATTGCATAACTTTTATTTCTATAGTACCAACTTTTTCTGAAGCACTTTACAGTAGCATCCCCACTTGTTATGTACAGCACCATCCCTTATTACATAGAATCCTCTCCAGCTATGCATGGCATCATCTCTCATTGTATAGCGTTCTTTCTCGTTATGTATAGTACCATCCCATATATACTATCATTTCTTGTTATATATACATATCACGGTCTGTTAAATAGCGTATTCTTTTGTTTTCTTGTTATAAATAGCGCCCCCTATTCATTAAACAGACATGCTATACATAATGAGAGAAAACTATGTAATAAACATACACACACAGTATATATATCTGTAGCTTTGTCACAATACAAGGAGACACTTTGTGCACAGGTTCCAAAAGCTGCCAGTGTCCGCCCTGGATCTGGGGCTATGATACCTAGATAAATACTCAGTTGATAAAAAGAGCACACAAATCTCTAATAATATGAATGGTAAAAGGGCCCTATGGTTAATAAGTTATATCAACATATATATATGCTTAAAAGCAAAGAACACTGTGGTAGAGAGACATAATGGAGTGTGGGTAAAAGGAAAGGTAGAGGTTTTCTTAAGGTCAGTGGCCCACAGTATGGTGTTGTGTGGGTGGTGTTTCTCTCTTGAGTTAATCATCAATATGGTAATGATACAGTCCTGGTTTATCTGAGTATCACATTTGAAAACAAGCTGTGTAATGTCAGATGTCTGTCATTTTATGCACAGAATATTGGTTTGCTTTAATTAAAACTGTGAACAAAATTCTGAATCCAAACTGAACGAAGGGGATACTAATATAAAAAAAACACTGCACAATGTCTTAGCTGAGGTATAGTATGAGTAGCAAAGATAATAAGGAAACAATTTAGATAATTATTTTAAAGATATATAATTATCTAAAAGATGGCCCTGCCTGAAGGGTAAGTGCCTTTGATCGCTTATTTATAGTTTACATTATACCACTTGTACATTTTTGCCTATCATTAAACATTTTATTCATATCCAACCTAATTCCACAGTTGTAAAGGTCAGTGATTCATAGGGTCACCCATTGCCTAGAGAACAGCTTCATGTCCCCAACATACTTCTCAGACAAGAACTTTTGATTCTAGATTGAAGTAGACAAACAGCCTGGTTTACATTTGGGGTATGTTCACACTGGGCGTTTTTGTTGCTTCTTTTATGCTAATTTTCAGCTGCTTTTTAAAGGACTAGCAAAACCTATGAGATTTCAGAAATCTCACACACATAGTTTTTTTTATCATCAGGATTTTGTGCTTTGCAGCATTTTTTGGACATAGGGCATGTCACTTCTTTCAGCGTTTTTGCAGCGTTTTTCACCCATTGACTTGAATGGATGGTGAAAAAACGGTGTAAATGCGCAGGTTGACTTTTCTTGCAGCGTATATACGCTGAATGGGGGGCCCGACAATACAGTGTTTGACATGTGGCCACATGCATGACAGCGCAGCAAACACCGCTTCTGATCAGCGGTGAAACCATCCCTGCCGGTCAGAGAGCCGCAGTTCCCACGCTGTCAAAAGACAATGGGAGCGCTCAGCTGTGATCGGAGGTATAGAGTTTACCTCTGGTCACTGGTGTCAGCTGAATTTCACTGCGGTGAACTCGCCTCTGCACCGTGCGACTTTCTCACGGTGCTACCGGAGATCTCACCGAGGTCACCGAAGTTCAGACCGGCTGGGAACACAGCCTCAGTGACGTTACTGCTAGTCACTGATGCTGTGCTCGCAGCAGCTCATTCACCAGTGGTTCTCAGCCTGGACGGTCGCATCTTGACACCATCCAGGTTTAAAAATAATTATTCCCCGGAAATGGCTTACAATGTGGGTGTAGTGACACAGGGATAGTGTCACTGGGGTTTAGGCCAGGGGCGCCAGCTTGGAACGTGAGCCGATACACACGGAGCAAAAAGACTGAGGTGTGTAGAGTGCACAGAACTAGAGCCAGGCTGGTTACGTGATCACATGGGGTGAAGCTTAGCCAGTCACGTGAACACAGGGGGCGGAGCTACCCTGTGGGTGGATGGGGAGCCGACCGTGATGCAGAGAAAGGTGAGCAAACCGAATAACTAAGTCAAAACAAAGCCAAGGGTCAGAAGCCAGACACATACGAGGTAACCAAGGGCAAGACAGATGAGTGAACAGGGACAAGCCAAGGGGTCAGAATACCAGGAGGGACAAAGCAGTACTGAGCAGGAAGGCAGAGACAGTAGTAAAGGGACAAACCGGGTTATACACAGCGAAACTCATACACGCAGAGGAACAGCGATTACAAACGAGTAACCTGGGTCAGCAATCTCTAGCCAAGTAAACAGTAGTAACACCGACACTGGATCCAGGAACTACCAGCATTAAATAGCCACCCCAGAACCAAAAAGGGGCGGACAAACTTAACCCTGACCTGACCAGGATGGAGCAGAACCGCCCCGTCCTGAGCCATGACAGTGGGAAAGAACGACGGAGAGGAGAGGAATGTTGTTGTTTTATTATTTTTGGCTTATTACAGGAGATTGAGGGCTTCAGTGGAATTAGGCGAGGTCGTGAGTATGATTTAATTGAGATTATAGGAGTCTGTGTGATTTTTTCAATTAAAGGACTTTATTCTTGGTGTCTGTGTTTTCTTACAATGTGACTTATAGGGTTAGTAATGGGGGCGTCTTATTGATGCCTCTCCATTACTAAACTCGGGGCTTGATGTCACCTTTGTATTGTCCGGTGACATCAACCCCCCCCCCCCAACTATTACCCCACTTGCCAACGCTAAAGGGCAAGTGGGAAGAGAGAGGCTAAATGCCAGAATTGGCGCATGTTAGAGATGCGCCTTTTCTGGGGCGGCTGAGAGCTGATGTTTTTAGCCTGGGGGGGCAGTATCTATGGCCCCTTCCTGGGGTAATAACCCCTTAACCCCGGAGCTTTTTTCAGTTTTGCGGTTTAGTTTTTCGCTCCCCTTCTTCCCAAAGCCAAAACCTTTTTTTTATTTTTCCACTTGTTATTTGCGGGACAAGTTGTTCTTTTGAATGACACCATTGGTTATACCATGTCGTGTACTAGAAAACGGGAAAAAAATTCCAAGTGCAGCGAAATAGAAAAAAAGTGCAATCCCACACTTGTTTTTTGTGTGGCTTTTTTTTTACTAGGTTCGCTAAATGGTGAAACTGACCTGCCAGTACGATTCTCCACATCATTACTACTTCAAAGACACCAAACATGTCTAGGTTCTTTTTTTTATCTAACTCGTGAAATTTTTTTCCAAACTGTTTTTAAAAAAAAGCGCCATTTTCTGATACCCGTAACATCTTCATTTCTCTGATCTCGGGTTGGGCGAAAGCTTATTTTTTGCGTGACGAGCGGACGTTTCTAATGATAAAATTTTGGTGCAAATACGATCTTTTGATCGACCGCTACTGCATTTTAATGCAATGTCGCAGGAACAAAAAAAACCAAAAAACTTAATTTTGGCATTTTGACTTTTTCACGCTACACCATTTAGAGATCAGGTTAATCCTTTTTTTATTGATAGATTGGGCAATTCTGAACTTGGCGTTACCAAATATGTGCATGTTTGATTTTTATTGTTTTATTTTGAATGGGGCAAAAGGGGGATGATTTGAACTTTCATATTTTTTTTCACTTCTTTATATTTTTAAATTTTTAGGTTTTTTTGGCATGCTTTAATAGTCACCATGGGAGACTAAAAGCTGTCACAACCCGACCGGCTCTGCTACATAGAGACGATGATTAGATCGCCTCTATATAGCAGATTTACTCACTTGCAATGAGTGCTGACCACTGTGTGGCGCTCACAGCAAGCCGACACGGACAACCACAGAGGTCCCGAGAAGACCTCTGGTTGTCATGCCAACACATTGGTGACACACGATCATGTAACGGGGGTCACCGGTGTGCATATTTCTGGCGTGATTGCTGGAAGCGCTTGTTAAATGTCTCTGTCAGCGTTTGACAGCGGCATTTAAGGGGTTAATAGCCGTGGGTGGATTGTGATTCCACCCGCGGCTATTTCGGTCACATGTCAGCTGTGACTAACTCCCTCACATGTCTCTGTTCATCGGTGTACTACTACGCCTGATGTCAACAAGGGGTTAATAAATTTAAAAACAGTCACATCCAAACATAGAATAAGTGTGAACAGGTGCTGAACCTAGAGTCACCAACTCGTATACAGTCAAACAAACAAGGCAGCACACTGTAGCGCCAAAACATGCAAACATGAAACTTGAAAATTGAACTGCATTACTGCATTAGAAATATGAAAAAATGAGAGCGTTTAGCGCATAAATTGGCCAATTCATTTGTACCTGGTAGCCACATTAAGGCATCTCTCATATACCAGGACCTAGACATTCCTTTTCTCACTGAGAATAAATGTCTTCATCTGAATGGGAACCTACTGTGAATCCCCTTCTTAGACTATAATTTATCTCTCTCTCTGTGGAGGGGTAATGGTCCTGCTGCGATTAAAACACCTGTGGCTAAAAAGCGGAGTGCTCAGTCAGAAGGCTAATGAATACAAATTTCAAAAAACTGACCGTCACATCCAAACATAGACTAAGTGTGAACAGGTGCTGAACCTAAAGTCTCTAGAGTGGCACCTGCAAACCATAACAGTAAAATCTGGCGCTGCTTGCCTTCTGAGCTCTGTCATGTGCCCAAACAGTGTTTTACCCCCACATATGGGGTATCAGCATACTCAGGACAAATTGCACAACAACTTTTGGGGTCCAATTTCTCCTGTTACCCTTGGGAAAATAAAAAATTTGGGACAAAATATTTTTGTGAAAAAAATATGATTTTTTTATTTTTACGACTCTAGGTTATAAACTTCTGTGAAGCATTTGGGGGGTTCAAAGTGCACACCACACATCTAGATAAGTTCCTTAGGGGGTCTAGTTTAAGCACATCAGGGCTCTCCAAATGTGTAATGGCGTCTGATCTTAATTCCAGCCAATTTTGCTTTGAAAAAGTCAAACGGCGCTCCTTCCCTTCCAAGCTCTGCTATGCGCTCAAACAGTGGATTACCCACACATATGCGGTATCGGCGTACTCAGGACAAATTGTACAACAACTTTTGGGGTCCAATTTCTTCTGTTACACTTGGGAAAATAAAAAATTGAGGGCAAAATATAATTTTATAATTCCTGTGAAGCACCTGAAGGGTTAGTAAACGTCTTGAATGTGCTTTTGAGCCTCTTGATGGGTGCAGTTTTTAGAATGGTGTCACTTTTGGGTATTTTCTATCTTATAGACCTCTCAAAATAACTTCAAATGTGATGTGGTCCCTAAAAAAATGATGTTGTAAAAAGTATAAACCGCTGTTTAAATTTTAACCCTTATAACTTCATAACAAAAAAATTTTATATCCAAAATTGTGCTGATGTAAAGTAGACATGTGGGAAATGTTACATATTAAGTATTTTTTGTGACATATCTCTGTGATTTAAGTCACAAAAATTCAAAGTTGGAAAATTGCAAAATTTTCAAAATTTTTGCCAAATTTCCTTTTTTTTTTCACAAGTAAATGCACCCTCGGGGGTTAAAAATAACCTACAAAAATAAAATACTAAAAAATTAATGTAAATGTAGTTATCAAGAATGCCACTACAAGGCTCATCACAACAATGAATAAATAAAGCAATAACACGACTACTAAGAGTAATATAATTAAAGAATTACGTTCAAATAATGTTTCTTCTTCTTCTAAGAACCTGGTTCTTCACATGCTATGTCCATTTATTTAATATATCTTTTTCCCTTGGATTTCTATAAACAGCATTAACATCTCTGCAGTTAAAATAATGAGTGATTCTGCAGCAATGATTTCTAAAAATGTCCTTCAAATGTCGTGCATTTAGCAAACCGCTTTAATTTAAAGCGCCTGTTTCAGCACAGAAAGACTGTTCAAACCAAGTACAGGCGCTCAGTGCATCATGGCGTGACTATTCATTTAAGTGCATGCTCCCATCTGCCCGTTTTCCTCCATCTCTACACCCTCTTCTTTGATTGACAGTTCTGCCTTCATAGAGTCAGAGAAGGGTGGTCATAGATGGAAAACAAGTACGGTAAGTGAGAAGGTGCACTTAAATGACTGACCACCCCATGAAGCACCGAGAGCCCAAAGTAATTCGGTGCTTACAGAGTCCCTTTAAGACACAGATCAGACACACCCTGCAATAAGTCTATAATAAAGGCATAAACATTGATTTAATTCAGTCCTATTGTAGCAGTGCAATTAACACTGTAGTCACAATACATTTTGAATGGATGCCTATTATTAAAGTGAATCTATCACCATATTACACAATACAACTGTATACTTAGATCTCTAAAACCTGTTGAGACCGGTGTATTCATGTTGAAAATACATATTTGAAATATTTTTAGAATACTTAAAGTAAGATAAGAATATTAGAAGTCCAGCTATAGAATGAAATAGCTCAAGAGCCCAAGTGTATTGAATCTCCACTCTCAGCCTGACTGATAGTTAGTTGCAACTTGTACTGAGCAGTGTAAGGTTTCAGCAAAAGGGACGCTGAGGAATTTGCAATCAGGTTAGGCTAATTTCACATTTGTGGTCGGGAGGGCTGCGGATGGCAGCGTATTTCCACCCTTCCTCCTCCGTGAAGCTCCGCCTACTTCTGTAGGCGTCCTGCGTTTCCCTGAGTACCCAAAGCTAAAGATAGGTAAACAGGGCAACACAGGACGCATACAGAAGTAGGCGGAGCTTCAAGGAGGAAGAAGGCAGGAAGTACGCTGCCATCAGCAGCCCTCCCGACCGCAAATGTGAAACCAGCCTTAGTTGGGTAGAGATCAAATTGAACTTTCATTAAACGATTATATTACTATTAAGACATTGATTTTCAAAGTAAATACAGCACCCTTACAAGGCTTAAGCCCCGGGGACGCTAATGAAGGAAGGGGAGGCGGCGCCCGGCGCACACAGGCCCAGAGTGAGGGCTGTGGTGCGTCTGTGTTAGGGGGAAAGACCTGCCCCAGATGATTTCAAGGTATGAGGGACAAATGTGATAAACAATTCTTTCAGCAGTGGCAGGAACAAGAACTTAAAAGAGCCACCTTGTCAGAATGCAGCATTAGTGCTGCACAAGGCGGCTCTTTTAGTTACAAACGCCTGGGGGGGGGGGGGTGACAGGTTCCCTTTAACCCTAACCGCTACACCGGACTACAATTACCTGGTCTGTTTATCAGACCCACGGCACTGCTAACCTTCCCTGTGCTAAGACACGTGGTTCCCTAAACAAGCAGCATATAGTTTCTGATGAAGGTCTATACCCAGACTGAAAACGTTTAATTGATCACTGTATGCAAAATAAATTGGAACCTTTTTTATCATTTATACATTTTGAGTGCCGAGTTTTTTTACTTATATTGATATTGGGATGGATACCCTGCTTGAACACCTATTCCAATGACTTTATGAGTGCCGTATACAATCCATTAAAGGCTCGATTAGTTCACCCTGCTATGACAGTTGGTCATCATCATCATTTTCACAGTTCTCCTTCCTCATCCTCCTCCGTGTGCAGTGTTTGGTACTACTTCTGCTAAGACAACTGGAGCCAGCTGTTCTACTAGTGGTGCTGCAGCTAGCGACTACTGCATTTTTTAGTTATGGTATGTTTTTTTTTTCTCTTACACTACCACGTCCGTTGCCAGTGCGACTGTATAAAATGCATGGAAAAATTATTAACAAAATTCTTACAAGCATGAAAAATATGGGATAAACAGAAATGCTAAATAGGGAGCCTTTTACGGCCCAAAAGCCTAATGAAACAACCGCATGCCCATAGTATTGGTGTGGCATGTACATGTCTCCAATTGTCAAAATTAAATAGGTATGTCGAAACAGACTTTCAAAATTAAATGTTTTGATTCAATGTAATTTCTTTTTAGATATTTTGCTAAGCAAATTAAATTTCCCTGGTCAAAAAGAATGATGTAACAACAAATGCCAGTTGGGTACATTGCTTTCAAATGTGACAACAGCCCACAATATAGTATTTGGGTGTAAGGTTGCCAAACAAGAAACATGAGACAGTACAATGCAGTATTACCGTGGAGTGTACAGTTACTAAATTGGACTAGTAAAACAGGTATACAAAAAGTAAAATATGTACTTTAAAAAAAAAAAAAAAAAAAAACAACTTTTTTTCCAAAAAGGTTGCAACAAGAAATGCCATGTAGGTACACATCCCAACCTGCAACAGCATATTGTCTTTGTGCGGCATGTACAGGTTTAATGTTGGACTATTAAAACAAGTTTGC
Source organism: Ranitomeya variabilis (assembly GCF_051348905.1). Classification (NCBI taxonomy): domain Eukaryota; kingdom Metazoa; phylum Chordata; class Amphibia; order Anura; family Dendrobatidae; genus Ranitomeya; species Ranitomeya variabilis. The sequence goes on from NC_135233.1 coordinate 732,186,849, forward strand.
AAAAAACAAACTTTAAAACACAAAAGTGTTGTGAAGCAGTCAGTTGCATTTAAATTTTCAGAATCTTGGAAAAATGTTTTGTCTTTTAAAAGGTGCTATTTGTGCAGTATCTCCCAGATTAAGTCCTTCTCAGTTACACGGACTCTGGAGGTCCTGCACCTCCAAATCACTTCAATCTATATATTATTCTTCACACACTGAAACTATCACTCCTATTTTTTTATGCTCTTCAATGTAGTAGTACACCTCACTCCGTTTTAGCTCTCACGCATTCACTATGTTTGACCGCGTACACAAAAAAAATGGTACAAGTGTCAGTGTTTTGGATCGGAGTTTAATCAGTAATCAGCACTTTGTCAGTGAGTCAGTTTTCTATTATCAGTGTTTCATCAGTATCTTTCACGTATGGATACATTTTAAAGCTTCTTTTAGCATTTGCAATGTTAGTCCATCTGTGATTGTGTCCGTGATTTTCAGCAATGATGCTGGTAAAAAACAGGACATATCTCCACGAAATTTGCATACAAACACGGTCCACAAAAATGGACATACTCCAAACTCCTAGCCATAGGCTGCAAAACCCTAAAATGGCAGCTGCTTTCTAAGCCTTATCTTTTATCGTGGCTGTGATAGTCATCCTTTATAGGCTGCGCTAGTCTTTGTGATGTAATAGCTGCAAAGCAGTATGGAAAATCCCACGCGGCCATGCCTGACGTCATGTAAGTCGCTCTCTAAGGCCGGCGTCACACTCAGCGTAAGACAATAAGCACTAGCTTGTACCTGTAAACCCCGGGTGCTGAAAGGAAAGCTGGGTGATCTGTACTTACATTGAGTCGCGGTGAGGCGCCCTCTGCTGGATGTTCTCATGAACTGCAGCCTTGGAAAAGTTTCCACGCTCGAGTTCATGTGAGTACATCCTGCAGAGGGCGCCTCACCGCGACTCAATGTAAGTACAGATCACCCAGCTTTCCTTTCAGCACCCGGGGTTTACAGGTACGAGCGAGTGCTTTAGCACAGCTCCTGCCTGTAAATTGATTTAACCCCTTGAGATGGATTTACTTCGTTGGACGTGACAGTTCATCAGAAGATATGTATATTGTTGGTTTATTATTTTGCCAAGCGAGGGTCTTAGGCGGATTGAGAGAGCAATAAAATATTAAAACAACCTTTGTGTTTATTTCATTAAAATAATTTTTAATAATGTGTGTGTTTTTTAACCCTTTCATACAATTGGATTAGTAATGGATAGGTGACATAATTGGCGCCTCTCCATTATTAATCTGGCTTAATGTCACCTTACAATAGCAAGGTGGCATTAACCCTTCATTACCCCACATCCTACCGCTACACGGGAGTGTGAAGAGAGTGGCCAAGTGCCAGAATAGGCGCATCTTCCAGATATGCCTTTTCTGGGGTGGCTGGGGGCAGATGTTTGTAGCCAGGGGGGGGCCAATAACCATGGACCCTCTCCTGGCCATTAATATCTGCCCTCAGTCACTGGCTTTACCACTCTGGCGGAGAAAATTGCGCGGGAGCCCACGCCAATTTTTTCCGCCATTTAACCCTTTATTTTAGCAGCTACAGCGCCCAAATTTTGCACATACACACTACTAACATTAGTAGTGTGGAATATGCAAAAAAAAAGGGGATATGAGATGGTTTACTGTATGTAAACCATGTCTCATATCATGTCGGGTTTGTGAAGGAGAAATGAAAAGCCGGCAATTGAATTACCGGCTTTACACTAACACCGCTGCGTATTTCTCACAAGTCACACTGCTGGTCCGTGTGTAATCCGTATTTTTCTCGCCCCCATAGACTTTCATTGGCGTTTTTTTGCTCAATACGGTGACAAACGCAGCATGCTGCGATTTTCTACGGCCGTACAAGACCGTATATTACGGATGCGTAATATACGGCAGATATGAGCTGGGCCATAGAGATTCATTGGGCCGTGTGTAATGCGAATTTTACGGACGTATTTTATGCGCTCTTACGTCCGTAAAACTCGCTAGTGTGACGGCGGCCTAACTGCAGCATTCTTCAGCAATGTGAGAAATGGCACCAGGTTTGTTTTGTTTTTTTAACGGTCCATGCAAATTGAATTGAAAATGGTTTGAATTTGTCTAGACTTCCAAATTTACTGCAATTTGACTACCGTATATACTCGAGTATAAGCCGAGATTTTCAGCCCAAATTTTTGGGCTGAAAGTGCCCCTCTCGGCTTATACTCGAGTCACGGTCGGCGGGTGAGGGGGAGAGGGCGCTGAGGCATACTTACCTGCTTCCGGGGCTCCTGGCGCTCCCCCTGCCCATCCCACGGTCTCCGGGTGCCGCAGCTCTTCCTCTGTCAGCGGTCATGTGGGACCGCTTATTAGAGAAATGAATAGGCGGCTCCGCCCCTATGGGAGTGGATCCCATAGGGGCGGAGCCGCCTAGTCATTTCTCTAATCAGCGGTTACGGTGACCGCTGACAGAGGAAGAGGCTGTCCGGGGGAAGGAGCGGGACGCCGGGAGCAGGTAAGTATGTCATATTTACCTGTCCGCGTTCCACACGCCGGGCGCCGCTCTGTCTTCCCGGCGTCTCTCTCTCCGCACTGACTGTGCAGGTCAGAGGGCGCGATGACGCATATAGTGTGCGCGCCGCCCTCTGCCTGATCAGTCAGTGCGGAGAGACGCCGGGACGCTGAGGAGCTGCAAGCAAGAGAGGTGAGTATGTGTTTTATTATTTTTATTGCAGCAGCAGCAGCAATGGCACCGCTTTCTATGGTACATCTATGGGGCAATAATGAACGGTGCAGAGCACTATATGGCACAGCTATGGGGCAATTCTGAACGGTGCAGAGCACTATATGGCACAGCTATGGGGGCAATAATGAACGGTGCAGAGCACTATATGGCACAGCTATGGGGGCAATAATGAACGGTGCAGAGCACTATATGGCACAGCTATGGGGCAATAATGAACGGTGCACAGCTTTCTATGGTACATCTATGGGGCAATAATGAACGGTGCAGAGCACTATATGGCACAGCTATGGGGCAATAATGAACGGTGCAGAGCACTATATGGCACAGCTATGGGGCAATAATGAACGGTGCAGAGCACTATATGGCATAGCTATGGGGCAATTCTGAACGGTGCAGAGCACTATATGGCACAGCTATGGGGGCAATAATGAACGGTGCAGAGCACTATATGGCACAGCTATGGGGGCAATAATGAACGGTGCAGAGCACTATATGGCACAGCTATGGGGCAATAATGAACGGTGCACAGCTTTCTATGGTACATCTATGGGGCAATAATGAACGGTTTAAAAAATCACAGTTCACGTATGGTGGGTCAAGATTACACTTTATCTTGTATTTGTATATTTATAGAAATTATAGTGAAAGATATATTCTTAGATAGACCACCAGGGTGCGCTGTGTGACAAATACTGTGGAATCCACAGTGAAGGACCGAACTAAAACTAAAGCAATACAGCAAGGACCAAATACCAAAAAATAAAAATCAAAGCATAGGATTATTAAAATATGCCTTTATTTTATGAAAGTGGCAATGGTTACAATAAAAAAAGGGTTTTTTTATAAAAATATTATATAACAAATTAAACAAACTTGCGCGGTACCAGGTATAATTATCGTTCCTTAATTTTCCCCTATTACTATATAAGGATATATTAAAACGTGCTGTACAAAAATAGATCTCCCTTGTTTAAGAAGAGCATAAAACTCATATTCATTGTGAAAGATAAGAAATAAAGTAAAATATAAAAAATATTAAAAATATAAAAAATATAGAAAAATCCTCATAATCACAAATATATAATTATAAAGTGTGCAAATATACCACAATATAAATAAAGTGACCAAGTGCTTCAGTGTGAAATTTTAATTATTTCCATCCACCAACAAAAAAACCTAGAGGGTGTGCAGGAACCTATCACTAGGTTCATAGGTGCCAGCATATGCTGGAATCACGTGCATAGAAAAAGACTTTTTTTGTACGGCCACTATATGATTATATATACCTTAGGGGTCCAGAACCTGTACCTGCGCCTCGCCCGACGCGCGTTTCGGAGTTAATTATCCTTCGTCAGGGGGACTCTCCTGACGAAGGATAATTAACTCCGAAACGCGCGTCGGGCGAGGCGCAGGTACAGGTTCTGGACCCCTAAGGTATATATAATCATATAGTGGCCGTACAAAAAAAGTCTTTTTCTATGCACGTGATTCCAGCATATGCTGGCACCTATGAACCTAGTGATAGGTTCCTGCACACCCTCTAGGTTTTTTTGTTGGTGGATGGAAATAATTAAAATTTCACACTGAAGCACTTGGTCACTTTATTTATATTGTGGTATATTTGCACACTTTATAATTATATATTTGTGATTATGAGGATTTTTCTATATTTTTTATATTTTTAATATTTTTTATATTTTACTTTATTTCTTATCTTTCACAATGAATATGAGTTTTATGCTCTTCTTAAACAAGGGAGATCTATTTTTGTACAGCACGTTTTAATATATCCTTATATAGTAATAGGGGAAAATTAAGGAACGATAATTATACCTGGTGCCGCGCAAGTTTGTTTAATTTGTTATATAATATTTTTATAAAAAAACCCTTTTTTTATTGTAACCATTGCCACTTTCATAAAATAAAGGCATATTTTAATAATCCTATGCTTTGATTTTTATTTTTTGGTATTTGGTCCTTGCTGTATTGCTTTAGTTTTAATAATGAACGGTGCAGAGCACTATATGGCACAGCTATGGGGCAATAATGAACGGTGCAGAGCACTATATGGCACAGCTATGGGACAATTATGAATGGTGCAGAGCACTATATGGCACAGCTATGGGGCAATAATGAACGGTGCAGAGCACTATATGGCACAGCTTTCTATGGTACAGCTGTGGGGCAATAATGAATGGTGCAGAGCACTATATGGCACAGCTATGGGGCCATAATGAATGGTATGGAGCGTCTATTTTTATTTTTGAAATTCACCGGTAGCTGCTGCATTTTCCACCCTAGGCTTATACTCGAGTCAATAAGTTTTCCCAGTTTTTTGTGGCAAAATTAGGGGGGTCGGCTTATACTCGGGTCGGCTTATACTCGAGTATATACGGTAATTCTAATCATTAGAATTACTATGATTTTATTCTGTAAGCCATTTCTACACTAATGTTATATCAGTTCCATATACAGGAATAAAATATAAACTATTGGAATATATTATAAACTACAACATTTTTATTTATTATGATCATAATAAAGGGTCTTATTTCAAAGCATCTTTTTAGATGTCTTTTCTTATTGAGGTAGGTCATCTAAAAGGCAAATTTTGTGCATAATAAAGACATTTGAAGTTATTTTTCAAAGCTTACAGCATAAAAGAAACAGATAAAAAAAGAAACAAACAGCTTATAAATCTACAATAACATCTCTCATCGTGAACAAATTGAAAAGATAAGAAAACTAATGACTGGCTCAGACGTGTCACTAGAATATCTGCCTTGCTGAAGATCAAATCCCTAGCTGATTCTGTAGATGAGAACATGAGGCCCAAAATATGTAGAAAGTGAGCCAGAAAAAAAACATCAACACAATGTCTCTAACAAACACTACAAAGAAAGCCAGAATGCAGATCATACACTTTCTAGAACTAGTCATTTCTAAATAAATGCAGTAGCTTTATGGTTCCTTAAGTTGACTGATATGCAAAAGTATTATATCCTGTGTTTAAGGCTGTGTGCACACGTTGCGTTTTTTTCGCTATAAAAATGCAATAAAAACGCATAAAAGACGCATACATATGCGTCCTATCATTTAGAATGCATTCTGCAATTTTTGTGCATATGATGCATTTTTTTCCGTGAAAAAAACGAAATGCGGTAAACAACACAGCATGTTCATTAATTTTGCGTTTTTTTTCGTGTTTTCCCCACTATATAATGCATAGGGAAAGCTCCGGAAAAAAAAGCGCAAAAAACGCGGTAAAAACGAGAAAAAAAACGAGAAAAAAACGCATGCGGTTTTCTTGCACAAAATATCCGGTTTTCTTCAGGAATTTTCTGCAAGAAATTCTTACGTGTGCACATACCCTAACTCTTTCATGCCAGGGCCAGTTTTTACCTTCCTGGCCAGGGCAAATTATTCAAATCGAACCAGTGTCACTTTATGTGGTACCGTATATACTCGTGTATAAGCTGAGATTTTCAGCACATTTTTTGGGGCTAAAAACGTCCCCCTTGGCTTACAAACGAGTCATTGTCCAGAAAGCCTGCGGGGGAGGGGGAACAGCGGAGCAGCAGCAGTAGCTGGTGGCTGAGGCACAGTGACAACTGCACCCGCCAGCTAACAGAAGACATCATACTCACCCTCCTCACGCCATCGCTGCATCTCAGTCCCGGCACCGTCAACTCTTCCTGTGCTCAGCAGTCAGGTGGTACCGCTCAAGGTAATGAATATGCACGCGTCACCACTCCCATAGGCGTGGAGCGAATATTCATTACCATTCAGAGCTGAGCCGCGCGGGACCGCCGGGGGGAGCCGAGCCATGCGGGACCGCCGGGAGGGAGCCGAGCCATGCGGGATTGGGGGAGCCATGCGGGATCGGGGGAGCCATGCATACAACAGGGGGAGCCACACATAGCAGGACAGGACCGGGGAGCCACACATAGCAGGACAGGATGGAGGAGCCACACATAGCAGGACAAGACGTAGGAGCCACACATAGCAGGACAGGAGGGAGGAGCCACATAGCAGGACAGGACCGGGGAGCCACACATAGCAGGACAAGACACAGGAGCCACACATAGCAGGACAGGACACAGGAGCCACACATAGCAGGACAAGACACAGGAGCCACACATAGCAGGACAGGACGGAGGAGCCACACATAGCAGGACAGGACGGAGGAGCCACACATAGCAGGAAAGGACGGGGGAGCCACATATAGCAGGACACGGATAAGGGGACAATGCATACCTGGCTTATACTCGAGTCAATAAGCTTAACAAGTTTTCCGCAAAATTAGGTGAATCAGCTTATACTCAAGTATATACGGAATGCTTCCACATATCTCAGTAATTAGGAGACAATTTTTTTGTGACAAATTGTACTTTATGTATGTAGTAAATTTAGGTTGATATGATTTGCGTTTATTTATGAAAAAATCTAAAATTCTGAAAAATGAGCAATTTTAGAATTTTTAAATTTTATGCCCTTAAAACAGATGGTCATACCATACAAAATAGTTAATAAATAATATTTACCACATGTCTACTTTACATCAGCATTATTTTTTAAAATACATTTTGGATATGGATGTTAAAAGGGTTAAAAGTTTAGCAGTAGTGTCTATTTTTTTCCATAAAGTTACAAAATCTATATTTTTAGGGGCTTATATGCCAAAAAACCCACAAACAAGACATTTTCAAACCTGACCCCCTCAAAGTATTTATAACCGCATTCAAAAAGTTTTTTTTGCGCAAATAATTTTTGCTCAAATTTTGCTCAAATACCTATCTTTGTACCTGGAGGCAGGTCTGAAGCCTCCTCTTTGAAGCGCCCAACTGCCGTCAGTCATCTCTTCTGGGGCGATTGTCGCCGTCCCCTCAGCGCTGTTTTCGTCCGAAATCCGGCGCCTGCGCTCTGCTCTCCTGCCTGGAGCAGGCGCATAAAGCATTAATGCATAATGCATAACACAGTGCGGGGCGGGGATTCAGTAACAGGGTGGCCGCACTGCCCGCACAGGCGCAGACCGGAACCCGGCATCAGAGCTAGGACGGCCAATGCTCTATGCGCCTGCTTCAGACCTGCCTCCAGGTACAAAGATAGGTATTTGAGCAAAATTATAAATACCTTTATTGTGGGAATATCAGCAACAAATCTAAAAGAGTCACCTTGTTAGACTGCAGCATTACTGCTGCACAAGGAGGCTCTTTTAGTTTATAACGGCTGGAGGGGGTGACAGTGTCCCTTTAACCCTTTAAGCGCTTCACAAGATTTAATGCAAACTAGAAGAAAAAATTAAAAAGCACATTAAATTAAAAAAAAACATGTACCAGTCACAAACAACTCACAGCAGGAGAGCCTCTGAGGTACCAAAACAGTAGAAACCACCACAAGTGACCCCATTTTGGAAACTACAACCCTTGAGGAATTCATCAAGTGCTATAGTAATAATTTTAAATCCACAGGTGATTCACAAAATTGTATGACATTGGGCTGTGAAAGTGAAAAATGATTATTTTTTCCACTAAAATGTTTGATCCCCAAGTTTTTAATATTCAAAAGAGCTATTAGGAGAAAATGGACCATATTATATGTTGCACAACTTCTAACGAGTAAGATGATACCTCGTATTCAGACAGAAACTACTTTTCCATCACAGTGGAATTCTCAGAAGGGAAGGAGCACCATATTGGAGTGCAGATTTTGCAGGAATAATTTGTGGGTCCAATATCACATTGGCAAAGTTCTCAAAGTGCCAGGACAGCAGAACCTCATTGACTTGATCTAGATGTTCAGAGAGCATATTGATACCACAGATGTTTCACAGAAATTAAAGGGAACCTGTCAGCAGGATTGTGCACAGTAACCTACACACAGTGTCAGGTCGGTGCCGTTATACTGATTACAATGATACCTTGGTTGATGAAATCTGTCTTGTGATTGTTGTGTAATGGGGACATGGCTTCAGACAGGTCACTGATCACTCAGTGACCAGCCTCCTAGTTTACATAATGAATACATGTACATACTTAACCCCTTAAGCCCCGAGGGTGGTTTGCACGTTAATGACCAGGCCAATTTTTACAATTCTGACCACTGTCCCTTTATGAGGTTATAACTCTGGAACGCTTCAACGGATCTTGGCGATTCTGACATTGTTTTCTCGTGACATATTGTACTTCATGTTAGTGGTAAAATTTCTTCGATATAACTTGCGTTTATTTGTGAAAAAAACGAATATTTGGCGAAAATTTTGAAAATTTCGCAATTTTCCAACTTTGAATTTTTATGCCCTTAAATCACAGACATATGTCACACAAAATACTTAATAAATAACATTTCCCACATGTCTACTTTACATCAGCACAATTTTGGAACCAAAATTTTTTTTGTGACGGAGTTATAAGGGTTAAAAGTTGACCAGCAATTTCTCATTTTTACAACACCATTTTTTTTTAGGGACCACATCTCATTTGAAGTCATTTTGACGGGTCTATATGATAGAAAATACCCAAGTGTGACACCATTCTAAAAACTGCACCCCTCAAGGTACTCAAAACCACTTTCAAGAAGTTTATTAACCCTTCAGGTGTTTCACAGGAATTTTTGGAATGTTTAAATAAAAATGAACATTTAACTTTTTTTCACACAAAATTTATTTCAGCTCCAATTTGTTTTATTTTACCAAGGGTAACAGGAGAAAATAGACCCCAAAAGTTGTTGTACAATTTGTCCTGAGTACGCTGATACCCCATATGTGGGGGTAAACCACAGTTTGGGCGCATGGCAGAGCTTGGAAGCAAAGGAGCGCCATTTGACTTTTCAATGCAAAATTGACTGGAATTGAGATGGGACGCCATGTTGCATTTGGAGAGCCCCTGATGTGCCTAAACATTGAAACCCCTAACAAGTGACACCATTTTGGAAAGTAGACCCCCTAAGGAACTTATCTAGATGTGTGGTGAGCACTTTGACCCAACAAGTGCTTTACAGAAGTTTATAATGCAAAGCCGTAAAAATAAAAAATCATATTTTTTCACAAAAATGATCTTTTCACCCCCAATTTTTTATTTTCCCAAGGGTGAGAGAAGAAATTGGACCCCAAAAATTGTTGTGCAATTTGTCCTGAGTACGCTGATACCCCATATGTGGGTGTAAACCATTGTTTGGGCGCAGGGCAGAGCTCGGAAGGGAAGGAGCGCCATTTGACTTTTCAATGCAAAATTGACTGGAATTGAGATGGGACGCCATGTTGCATTTAGAGAGCCCTTGATGTGCCTAAACATTGAAACCCCTAACAAGTGACACCATTTTGGAAAGTAGACCCCCTAAGGAACTTATCTAGATGTGTGGTGAGCATTTTGACCCAACAAGTGCTTTACAGAAGTTTATAATGCAGAGCCGTAAAAATAAAAAATCATATTTTTTCACAAAAATGATCTTTTCACCCCCAATTTTTTATTTTCCCAAGGGTAAGAGAAGAAATTGGACCCCAAAAATTGTTGTGCAATTTGTCCTGAGTACACTGATACCCCATATGTGGGTGTAAACCATTGTTTGGGCGCAGGGCAGAGCTCAGAAGGGAAGGAGCGCCATTTGACTTTTCAATGCAAAATTGACTGGAATTGAGATGGGACGCCATGTTGCGTTTGGAGAGCCCCTAATGTGCCTAAACATTGAAACCCCCCACGAGTGACACCATTTTGGAAAGTAGACCCCTTAAGGAACTTATCTAGATGTGTGTTGAGCACTTTGACCCAACAAGTGCTTCACAGAAGTTTATAATGCAGAGCCGTAAAAATAAAAAATCATATTTTTTCACAAAAATGATCTTTTCACCCCCATTTTTTTATTTCCCCAAGGGTAAGAGAAGAAATTAGACCACAAAAGTTGTTGTGCAATTTGTCCTGAGTACGACGATACCCCATATGTGGGGGTAAACCACTGTTTGGGCGCATAGCAGAGCTCGGAAGGGAAGGAGCGCTATTTTACTTTTCAATGCAAAATTGACTGGAATTAAGATGGGATGCCATGTTGCGTTTGGAGAGCCCCTGATGTGCCTAAACATTAAACCCCCCCACAAGTGACACCATTTTGGAAAGTAGACCCCCTAAGGAACTTATCTAGATGTGTTTTGAGAGCTTTGAACCCCCAAGTGTTTCACTACAGTTTATAACGCAGAGCCGTGAAAATAAAAATATTTTTTTTTTCACAAAAATGATTTTTTAGCCCCCAAGTTTTGTATTTTCACAAGGGTATCAGGATAAATTGGACCATAAAAGTTGTTGTCCAATTTGTCCTGAGTACGCTGATACCCCCTATGTGGGGGGGAACCACTGTTTGGGCGCATGACAGAGCTCGGAAGTGAAGGAGCGCCATTTGGAATGCAGACTTAAATGGATTGGTCTGCAGGCGTCACGTTGCATTTGCAGAGCCCCTGATGTACCCAAACAGTACAAACCCCCCACAAGTGACCCCATATTGGAAACTAGACCCCCCAAGGAACTTATCTAGATGTGTTGTGAGAACTTTGAACCCCCAAGTGTTTCACTACAGTTTATAACGCAGAGCCGTGAAAATATTATTTTTTTTTTTTTTTTCACAAAAATGAAATTTAGCCCCCAGTTTTGTATTTTCACAAGGGTATCAGGATAAATTGGACCCTAAAAGTTGTTGTCCAATTTGTCCTGAGTACGCTGATACCCCCTATGTGGGGGGGAACCACTGTTTGGGCGCATGACAGAGCTCGGAAGGGAAGGAGCGCCATTTGGAATGCAGACTTAAATGGATTGGTCTGCAGGCGTCACGTTGCATTTGCAGAGCCCCTGATGTACCCAAACAGTACAAACCCCCCACAAGTGACCCCATATTGGAAACTAGACCCCCCAAGGAACTTATCTAGATGTGTTGTGAGAACTTTGAACCCCCAAGTGTTTCACTACAGTTTATAACGCAGAGCCGTGAAAATATTATTTTTTTTTTTTTTTCACAAAAATGAAATTTAGCCCCCAGTTTTGTATTTTCACAAGGGTATCAGGATAAATTGGACCCTAAAAGTTGTTGTCCAATTTGTCCTGAGTACGCTGATACCCCCTATGTGGGGGGGAACCACTGTTTGGGCGCATGACAGAGCTCGGAACGGAAGGAGCGCCATTTGGAATGCAGACTTAAATGGATTGGTCTGCAGGCGTCACGTTGCATTTGCAGAGCCCCTGATGTACCCAAACAGTACAAACCCCCCACAAGTGACCCCATATTGGAAACTAGACCTCCCAAGGAACTTATCTAGATGTGTTGTGAGAACTTTGAACCCCCAAGTGTTTCACTACAGTTTACAACGCAGAGCCGTGAAAATAAAACATATTTTTTTTCCCACAAAAATGATTTTTAGCCCCCCAAATTTTTATTTTCCCAAGGATAACAAGAGAACTTGGACCCCAGAAGTTGTTGTTCAATTTGTCCCTAGTACGCTGATACCCCATATGTTGGGGTAAACCCCTTTTTGGACGCACGGGAGAGCTCGGAAGGGAAGGAGCACTGTTTTACTTTTTCAACGCAGAATTGGCTGGAATTGAGATTGGACGCCATGTCGCGTTTGGAGAGCCCCTGATGTGCCTGAACAGTGGAAGCTCCCCAATTCTACCTGAAACCCTACCCCTAACCTCACCCCTAACCGTTTACTGAACATTTTCTGACAGTCATAAGTGCCACGTATATAAGTGCCACGTATTTAAGAGCCACGTATTTAAGTGCCACGTATTTCAGTGCCACGTATTTCAGTGCCACGTATTTCAGTGCCACGATATTTCAGTGCCACGTATTTCAGTGCCACGTATTTCAGGCACTGAAAAATACGTGGCACGTAAATACTTCAGTGCCACGATATTTCAGTGCCACGATATTTCAGTGCCACGAATTTCAGTGCCACGAATTTCAGTGCCACGTATTTCAGGCACTGAAAAATACGTGGCACGTAAATACGTGGCACTGAAATACGTGGCACTGAAATACGTGGCACGTAAATACGTGGCACTGAAATACGTGGCACTGAAATACGTGGCACTGAAATACGTGGCACTGAAATACGTGGCACTGAAATACGTGGCACTGAAATACGTGGCACTGAAATACGTGGCACTGAAATACGTGGCACTTAAATACGTGGCACTTAAATACGTGGCACTTATATACGTGGCCACTGAAATATCGTGGCACTTATATACGTATATACGTATATAAACGTATATTTCAGTGCCACGTATTTCAGTGCCACGTATTTCAGGTTAGGGGTAGGGTTAGGGGTAGGGTTAGGGTTTTTTGTTTTTTTCTTGTTTTGTTGTGTTTTTCTATAAAAACGCATGCGTTTTACCGCGTTTACATGCATTTTTTCACACATGCGGTTTTTTTAAAAAACGCATGCAGATAAAAACGCAAGTGTGAAACCAGACTAAAAGACGCTTTTTATAGCAAAAAAGTTTTTGCGTCTCCACATTTTGAGACCTATAATTTTTCCACATTTTGGTCCACAGAGTCATGTGAGGTCTTGTTTTTTGCGGGACGAGTTGACGTTTTTATTGGTAACATTTTCGGACACGTGACAGTTTTTGATCGCTTTTTATTCCGATTTTTGTGAGGCAGAAAGACCAAAAACCAGCTATTCATGAATTTCTTTTGGGGGAGGCGTTTATACCGTTCCGCGTTTGGTAAAATTGATAAAGCAGTTTTATTCTTCGGGTCAGTACGATTACAGCGATACCTCATTTATATCATTTTTTTATGTTTTGACGCTTTTATACGATAAAAACTATTTTATAGAAAAAATAATTATTTTGGCATCGCTTTATTCTGAGGACTATAACTTTTTAATTTTTTTGCTGATGATGCTGTATGGCGGCTCGTTTTTTGCGGGACAATATGACGTTTTCAGTGGTACCATGGTTATTTATATCCGTCTTTTTGATCGCGTGTTATTCCACTTTTTGTTCGGCGGTATGGTAATAAAGCGTTGTTTTTTGCCTCGTTTTTTTTTTTTTTTTCTTACGGTGTTTACTGAAGGGGTTAACTAGTGGGCCAGTTTTATAGGTTGGGTCGTTACGGACGCGGCGATACTAAATATGTGTACTTTTATTGTTTTTGTTTGTTTTTTTTAGATAAAGAAATGTATTTATGGGAATAATATTTTTTTTTTTATTATTATTTATTTAGGAATTTTTTTTTTTTTTTTTTTTTACACATGTGGAAATTTTTTTTTTTACTTTTTTACTTTGTCCCAGGGGGGGACATCACAGATCGCAGATCTGATAGTGTGCACAGCACTCTATCAGATCCGCGATCATACTTTCATCGGAGCAGGCTGCAGCTTTCATCTGCAGCCTGCTCCGACCCGGAAGTGCTCCCTGCAGGACCCGGATACAGCCCCTCGGCCATTTTGGATCCGGGGCCTGCAGGGAGAAGACGTTCGGTACGAGGTGAGTACATCACCTTGTACCGATCGTCTCAGGGAAGCCCGCAGGGAGCCCTCTCCCTGCGCGATGCTTCCCTGTACCGCCGGTACACCGCGATCATGTTTGATCGCGGTGTGCCGGGGGTTAATGTGCCGGGGGCGGTCCGTGACCGCTCCTGGCACATAGTGCCGGATGTCAGCTGCGATATGCAGCCGACACCCGGCCGCGATCGTCCGCGCTCCCCCCGTGAGCGCGGCCGATCGCGTATGACGTACTATCCCGTCACCGGGAATTAAGGCCCACCCCACCTCGACGGGATAGTACGTCATACGGGCTTAAGGGGTTAAGAAAAAAAAAAAACTTCTGCAGGCAGGCGCCAGATTAATCACATGTTTAATGTTCCGTTAATAAATGTGTTTCATATTCATGAGTATAAAAAAATCCATTTTAAAATGGTGCCCGCCGGGCATGCGCAGTAACTACTATCGGTGTATATAGAGGTGATTCAATAGTTGCTACTGCACTGCTACTGCCGTCAGCGCCTTCTTGCTAGACAAGAAAAAAAAAATGTCCTCCTCCAAGATGTGCGCCTGCACAATAACAGCCATTGGCGATTGCTATGGATGGATTTTTTTAAACTACCAGGATAACCTCAAGCACATTTATTATTAACACAGGAAACATGCGATTATGCTGCAGCGCAGGTGCCACATCTGATGCATGCCTGCAGATGGGTTTTTCTTCTTTTTTTTTTCATTCAGTATGTACATACATTCATTATGTAAACTAGGGGGCAGGTCAGTGAGGGATCAGTGACCTGTCAGCAGTCTGCATTATGAATAGCTAATCAGAGCACCACATGAAGACCCCCACAACCTGCCCTGAAGCGCAAGAATCTCATTAACTCAAAACTGAAAATAAAGATTAACCCCTTTCTGACATCTGTCATAATAATACATCCCTGTGCCTATCTGACCAGGGACATATTATTACTGCATGTCGATCGCCCGCGCGCACTGCTGCATCCCCATGCTGTACAAGCGATCAGCCTTTAAAAAAATGATAGTACCATATTGGGACAAAGTAAAAAAGTTAAAAAAAAAGTAAAAAAAATGTTTTAAAAAATTGTACAAATATTTTTAAAAGTATGAAACAATTAAAAAATCATAAGAAATTGTATCTATAAATAAATATTTGTATGAAAAAAAATATAAACAATAAAAGTAAATATATTTGGTATCCCGCAAAAAACAAGCCATCACATGACTATGGGTCAAAATATGGAAAAATTATAGCTCTCAAATTGTGGTGATGGAAAAACTATTTTTTGTAATAAAAAGCGTCTTTTAGTGTGTGACAGCAGCCAAACATAAAAGCCGGATATAAATCTGGTATCGCTGTAACCACACAGACCCGGAGAATAAAGTCGCCTAGTCACTTATAACACATGAGGAATGGCGTAAAAAATAAACAAAACAAATTCTTCACCTGCTGTTGATTTTTTCATTCTGCCTCAAAAGATCGCAGTAAGGCTCGGCGCACATTTATCCTGCGCTCTACGCTGAGCGCTTGCACCAGGGTTTCCGTGTAAATCTCTGAAATACGTGATTCAGATGGAACCTCTGGCAGAATATTCCCTATAATGAGGCAGATGGAGGCATGGTGGACGCCATTTGACCTGTGATCCGACAGTGTCCGTCTTTTTAGAACTGAATAAAGTGTCGTCGTCGACAGTTTTGTGCACTTCTGAAAAGAACAACACCGCTGAACAGAGGCCAGACGGAGTCCAGAGTAACTCTACTGCCTCATTATAGTGAATGGATCCCTTGGGGGTTTCATCTGAATCACGTCACTCAGAGGCATAACGTACTGGTGACTGCAATGTACTGGTCACTACAGCCTACTGGTCACTACAATGGCAGTTTGCAGTTTTCACTCGGCAACATCCACTACTGCTTGCTTCTGGAAACCACCCATGGAGTCAAAATCGTCCCTACAACTGTAGATTAATTCCCCAAGGGGTATAGTTTCCAAAATGGGGTCACTTGTGGAGGGATTCTGCTCTTCTGGCACTTAGGGGCTCTGTATATGGAGTCTGCAAACTGTTCAATGAACATCTGTGCTGCAGGAGGCAAATAGCGCTCCGTTCCTCCCAAGTCTCTCCGTATGGCTATTACTGTGCAGCCACATATGGGATATTGGCAGGTTCAGTAGAAGTTGTGGGCCAAATTTAGGTGCCATTTTTACCCACTTCCATTGCGAAAATGTAAAATCTGGGGCTAAAACAAAATTTTGTTGGTAAAAATGTACGGTAGTTATTTTTTCTTCACTGCCCAATGGTATAAAATTATGTCACACACTCGTGGTGTCAATATGATCACTGCACCCCTAGATGAATTCATGGAGAGGAGTAGTTCGTAAAATGGGGTCACTTATGGGGAGTTCTGTTGTTCTGGCACCCCTAGAGCTCTCCCAGTGGGTCATGGCACCTGCAAACCATAACAGTAAAATCTTCAACTCCTTGCCTTCTCAGCTTTGCACTGTGCCTGAAAAATATTTCCCAACTACATGTAGGGTATTGGTGCACTCAAGAAAAATTGGACCTCAGTTTGTTGTAAAAAAAATCCTATTAGCCCTTAGAAAAATTAAAACCTTGGGGCTAAAACAACATTATAGTTGTAAAAATGTAATTTATTCTTTCTTCACCACTGAGTGGTATAAAATTATGTGAGGTACATGTGGTGTCAATATGATCACTGCACCACTAGATGAATTCAATGGGGAGTGTAATTTGTAAAATGAGTTCACATATAGGGTGTTTCTGTTGTTCTGGCACCTCAGGGGCTCTGCCAATGTGATAAGGCACCCTCAAACCATTCCAGCAAAATCTGGACTCCAATATGGCGCCTCCTCCCTTCTGAGCTTTGCACTGTGCCTCAAAAGTAGTATTCCCCCACATATGGAGTATCAGCGTACTCAGGAGAAATTTCACTACAATTGTGTGGTGCAATTTTTCCTGTTACCCCTATGAAAATGCTAAATTTGGGGCCATAATAACATTTTTGTGGGGGAAAATGTGATTTTTTTTATTTTCATGGCTCAACATTATCAACTTCTTTGAAGCACCTGGGGGTTCAAGGTGCTCAACACACATCTAAATACATTCCCTGAGGGGTCTAATTTCCAAAATGGGGTAACTTGTGGGGGGTTTCCACTGTTTAGGCATATGAGGGGCTCTCCAAACGGGACATGGCGTCCGCTAATTGTTCCAACAAATTTTGCATTCAAACAGTCAAATGGCGCTCCTTCCCTTCCGAGCTCAGCTGTGCACCCAAACAGTGGTTTTTCTCCCTTATGTGGAGTATCGGCATGCTCAGGAGAAATTGCACAACAAATTTTGGGGTCCATTTTTTCCTATTACCCTTGTGAAAATAAAAAAAAATTGGTTCCAAAGTAAATTCTTTGTGAAAAAAGTAAAATGTTAATTTTTTCCTTCCACATTGCTTTAGTTCTCGTGAAGCACCTGAAGGGTTAATAAACTTCTTGAATGTGGTTTTGCACACCTTGAGGGGTGCAGTTTTTAGAATGGTGTCACTTGTGAGCATTTTCTGTTATATTGCCCCCCCAAACTCCCTTCAAATGTGAGGTGGTCCTAATGAGAAATTGCTGGTCAACTTTTAACCCTTATAACGTCCTAAGAAGAAAAAAATATGCTTCTAAAATTGTGCTGATGTAAAGTAGACATGTGGGAAATGTTATTTATTAACGATTTTGTGTGGCACCATTCTCTGATTTAAGGGTAAAAAATTAAAAGTTTGAAAATTGCTAATCTTTCAAAATTTTTGCCAAATTTCCAGTTTTTTTCATAAATAAACGCAAGTCATATCGAAGAAATTTTACCATTAACATGAAGTACAACATGTCATGAAAAAAAAATCTCAGAATTAGTGGGATGCGTTGAAGCGTTCCAGAGCTATAACCTCCTCCTCAGCGCTGTTTTGAAAATAGCCGGCGCCTGCGCTCTTTTCCCCTGCCTGGTGCAGGCGCAGTGAGCGCTGCCTGTCTTTCCTCATATGCAGTCCAGCTGACTGCGCCTGCGCGGCCGCCCTGCCTGTGATTCCCAGCCCCGTAGTGACTTATGATTTATTCACATTTAACATATCATGCTAAAGCTCATAAGAACTTTTGCATTTAGCCCATCATATTAGTGAACAAAACAGACAATTGGCCATTTGTGGTTTTTCTTCATAGAAGGGTTGTCCAAAACCAACATACTGATGACCTATACATAAGAAAAGTAATCAATATAAGATCGAAGAGGGTCTAACACCTGGCACCCCAACTATCAGCTGGCATCACCTTCAGTGGGGAGTCAGATGGAATATGTGGCGAGAAGAACAGCACAGCTTTGTCCACTGGCCTCTGCTGGGTACTGCAGATCAGCTGCAAATGTAGAGAATAGGAGCTAATCTGCAGTACCTGGCAATGTGCAATTAAACAGAGTAGGGGACATGTCGATCCAAACAATGTTTACATCGGGACACAAACAGAAGTGACCGTTGGGTGTGTCAGGTATCAGGCCCAGACCAATCTGATACTGATGACCTAGTCTTAGAAAAGGTCATCAATATAAAAATAATGAACAGACTCTTTTTTTAAACACATGAAAGGTTATTTTTAAGTCGTATATGTACGCAATAGTATGATCGTCAGTCTTACCCTGAAACGGATTTTCCAGTTTCATCTGGTTTTCGCACTGTAAATGGGCTTGGATCAATGCCAACATTTTTTGGCATGAAGTCTCTGAAAAGTAAAGGGATACATATCAATACATATTGAATGGTTAAAGATTTCATCAGTATCTTTTAATGGTTATATTACAACCTAAAGTCAATGTAACTTACCTTGCAGAATTTGTCATAGACAGACAAAAAGTGTCATCAAAACTGCTCAGTTCATAAGGTCGAAAGAACTCTGTGTATATATTGACCTCCTCGTTGTTCCTGTTATGCTTCTTTATTGTCATCTTCTTCAAGTTTTCACAACTCATCACTGTTAACAAAAGCATTTGGTTGGTAACAAGGTCATGTTACAGTATCAGCAATCAAATCCAAAATCCTTTAGAATACGGGCTTTATTTATGGTCTCTGTACTGTGTGTATGGAGAAATACTAACAACGTGCTGATATTACCACAGCCCTTTTCACATTTATATCTGAAAAATGTCCAGTAACAATATAATTCATAGCCATGTCCAGATATAATGTTCATAGACATTTCATAGGTGAGCCTTTAACTAATAATACCCAAATTTCTCAAACGCCACTAATCTAATTTGCAAAGAGTGAAAACTATTGGATTCTTTCCATTATGTACCGCATATACTCGAGTATAAGCCGACCCGAGTATGAGCCGAGACCCCTAATTTTGCCACAAAAAACTGGGAAAACTTAATGACTTGAGTATAAGCCTAGGGTGGAAAATGCAGCATCTACCGGTAAATGTCAAAAATAAAAATAGATACCAATATAAGTAAAATTAATTGAGACATCAGTAGGTTAAGTGTTTTTGAATATCCATATTGAATCAGGAGCCCCATATAATCCTCCATAAAGTTCATGATGGGCCCCATAAGATGCTCCATATACAAATATGCCCCATATAATGCTCCATACAGTTTATGATGGGCCCCATAAGATGCTCCATATTAAAATATGCCCCGTATAATGCTGAACAAATGT
Source organism: Ranitomeya variabilis (assembly GCF_051348905.1). Taxonomy (NCBI): domain Eukaryota; kingdom Metazoa; phylum Chordata; class Amphibia; order Anura; family Dendrobatidae; genus Ranitomeya; species Ranitomeya variabilis. The sequence goes on from NC_135233.1 coordinate 732,206,791, forward strand.
TGACTATGATCCCATAAGATGCTGCATAGAGACATTTGCCCCATACAATGCTGCACTAATGCTGATTATGGCCCCATGAGATGCTCCATAGACACATTTGCCCCGTATAATGCTGCACAAATGCTGATTATGGCCCGATGAGATGCTCCACAGAGATATTTGCCCCCATATAATGCTGCACATGGCCCCATAAGATGCTCCATAGAAATATTTGCCCCATATAACGCTGTACAAACGTTGAATATGGCCCCATAAGAAGCTCCATAGAGATATTTGCCCCATACGCTGTTGCTGCGATAAAAAAATCACATACTCACCTCTTGTCGCTCAGGCCCCTGGCACTTGCTATATTCACCTGTTCCCCATTCCACCATTGGCGCCGCTCCGTCTTCCGCGTCCTCTGCACTGACTCTTCAGGCAGAGGGCGGCGCGCACACTTATCGCGTCATCGCGCCCTCTGACCTGAGCGTCACTGCAGAGGAAGCGGAAGATGGAGCGGCACCGACGGTGGAACATGGGACAGGTGAATATACCCCCGTTATACTCACCTGCTGCTGGCGCGGTCCCTGCAGGTCCCTGCTTCTCTGGGCGCTGACAGCTTCTTCCTGTATTGAGTGGTCACATGGTACCGCTCATTACAGTAATGAATATGTGGCTCCACCCCTATGGGAGTGGAGTCAGGTCTATATTCATTACTGTAATGAGCGGTACCATGTGACCGCTCACTACAGGAAGAAGCTGTCAGTGCTCGGAGAACCAGGGACGTGCAGGGACCACGCCAGGAGCAGGTGAGTATTATTAGACAGCTGCCGCTCCCCCTTCCCTGCCGACCCCTGGGAATGACTCGAGTATAAGCCGAGAGGGGCAATTTCAGCCTAAAAAAATGGGCTGAAATTCTCGGCTTATACTCGAGTATATACAGTATTTAGTCTTCACTGAAAGGGACTTAAAGGGGTATTTCCATCTCCAAGATCCTATCCCAATATGTATTAGGTGTAATAATTGTAGAATAGTTTTTTGGATTCACTAGGTCTCTTTCCTCAAGTACAGGCATTGCAGGAACGTAGGCATCCATGGTTACGACCAATAGCAGTTAACTGTTACTTCATCAGTGGAAGTAACCTTGGCTACCTACGGTCCTGCAATGCCTGCACATGAAGAAAGAGACATAGTGAATCAGAAAAACTATACTACATTTCTATTTGGAGGTATTTGCTAACATTATTATTATTATTATTACACCTACTACTGTACATATTGAAATAGTATCTTGAATAGATACTTTCTTTAAGAAAAGCTGATCAATAAGTCAGTTACTCTGAATAAAGCAAGATAGCTGCAAAACACCAAGCTGATGCTACTTCCACATGTGGTGGCCAATTGTTAATTGTTAGACCTGCTCTGGTCAACTGGTACTGGCATTGTGAAGTAAAGCTAAAGTTCAGAAACATTAGACCATACAGAAGTGACAGAGCGTCTGAATGTTTGAGCTCGAGCTTAGTAAAGGTTGCCTAAACTCTGTAATATCATTCACTATTGACTTATATACTGCTTGTAGGAATGACACAGGCTCAGCTATGGATCAGGATATTTTTAAATTAGGTTTCTATGACCAAGAAGCAGAACACAAGACTAAGAGCACCATGCACAACATTAAGCTTTGGCATAATACATGCAGACACTAGATTCTTGAGCAAGTGAAGAAAGATCTTGAAGTGTCAAGCCAAATGTATAAAGGAACAGAGTGCAGTAAAGCAATAAAATAAATAATAATCATTCTGTCGATCCCCTGACACTCTTGCTCAACAGTACCTGAGTTTCTTGGAAGTCTCAGTTGTTCCTTAATGATGTAGATGGGCAGATGACTGCTGCAGCCAATCATTGGCCGTAGTGCTGATAATGTGCTCCTGGTGAAAGACTGCAGTGGTCATATGCCCAAATGGAAGAAATAGAAAATACAGATAACAGCTGTACATCTTAATCACCTATAGCCATACATAAAGTTTAGGCTGTACCTCACACTGCAGCTCAATCCCATAGAAGTGAAGGAGACTAAATTTTATTACCAGCAGTGAAGATGTCTACCCATGCATCTTCACTGCTGTACAAGATAGAGGAGATGCCTTCGGATCAGATAGGGTGCCAGAAATCAAATCTCAAAAGTGTAAAGTCAGTTTAAAGCCGCTGTGCAACAAAGGGTAAAAATTATAAAAACTTGATTCCAGCTCACCCAGTTGCTCTATGCTCATCCACCTGGGGCTCATCCACCAGCCTCGCCCCGGCCTCACATCAAGGAAAATAGAAAAAATTGGAGTCTGGCTCAACAGGACGGGATTTTCCTTTTCTTTTTATTTTTCAAAAGAAAATATGGTGCATACAAAAGAAAAATGTACATGGTGGACATGACCCAGTCGACACGTTTCGACCGCACTAGGCAGTCTTACTCATGAGTAAAAAATGCATTGAAACGTGTCGACTGGGTCATGTCCACCATGTACATTTTTCTTTTGTATGCACCATATTTTCTTTTGAAAAAGAAAAAGAAAAGGAAAATCCAGTCCTGTTGAGCCAGACTCCAATTTTTTCTATTTTCCTTGATGAAAAGAGAAAAATGGCGCACATCTTATGAAATGCATAACTCAAATGTGGGTTGGTTTTTTTCAACAATAAAAAGAACTTTATAAGGGGTAATTAGTGTAAAACAGTGATTTTCATGCTAATCTCTTTTTAAGAAGAGATGTTATGCATTATAATGTCCAAATGCAAGCAGTAAACCTTTCCAGAGAACATGCAAGCTTCTGTTGTGAAATGTAATGACAGACTAGATTAGGACAACTGGCAGGGGGTGTGTGATCCACCCAATATCAGCAACCAGAAACAACTTTAATACATGTGTAAAAAGCTCAAGAAAGTCTGATGTTGACAGTTTTACCTTAAGTTGGAAAACTAAAGGACAACAAGAAACATATTTTATAAGATGATATCTTACCTTCATCAAATGGTAATGGTAAGTGCTCTAAGACGCCCGATGTCCACCAGAATGTGTAACTGAAACAGAGTTACAAATCATGTCAATATGTAATGTTTAATGCTTCTTTCTACAGCTAGATTCTACTAATAAAGAGGTTTTCCATTTAACATTTTTATACCTACTGTTTAGGTTTGCCAAAGAGAAAAATAGTAAAATCTAGTTACTCACTCTCCGCCACTGTCCCATATCTTTGTTGACCACTGAGCTAAGTGACTAGTGCCGTTTACAACGGTTTTGCTGCTGGCCTAAATAATTGACTGCAGTTGTCATGTGTGTTAAACACGTGATGTCACCCCTGCATCCTGTTTACAAAAACCAGTGGTGGCGGTGGAAGAATAGCACTGGACATGTGGAGGGTGAGCTGGGTTCAGTATACTTGCTCTCAAAACAACAAAAAATGCAATTGAAACTACAGTGAGCCTGTGTATAAAATATGTCATAACACCAATGTGAACATAGACTAATTTCACCATTATCCTGGGAAATTCTCTCTCTTTTCACTATTGATGCTGCCTATGCAGCATAAATAGTAAAAAGATATAATGCTAAAAATAATAAAAAAATCGTGATATTCTTACCTTTAGGTGTCCCCCGCAGCCTTCCCGTGGCCCCCCGATGCTCGCGATGCTGCCGGCAGCTCCGGTTCCCAGTGATGCATAGCAAAATGACCAGATGATGTAGCGGTCTCGAGAGACCACTACGTCATCACAGGTCATTGTCTCGCTATGCATCACTGGGAACCGAGCATCACAAGCACCGGGAAGGCTGCAGGGGCTGCGCGGGACGCCGGAAGGTAAGAATATCACGATTTTTTTTATTTTTTGTATTATTTTTATCATGGGTTGTGTTGTGTATGCGTTTTCGCAGTGAAAAACCGCGGCAAAGATGCATATACAACGTGTGCACATAACCTTCGAGGATGCACTGGAACCGTCAAAAAACAGCTCCAGTGCATCCGTTTTTTACAATCAGCACAGGATCCGTCTTTTCAACATTTTGACGGATTGTGACTGATTGTAAAAAACGGAAGTGTGAAAGAGGCCTTAGTGTGATCCTCCTTTGTCTCACATTAGTCCCCAAATGATGATAAGTATTCTCGCAAGATTAACGTATGTGATATTTGGTGCCTTATGGCATTGGTTAAGATATCAGATTCATGGTATGTTAAAGACTAGGTTAAATTGGCCAGACCGTATTAATGAGCAATGAGAAATGTTGTTTGTTCTTTTGTTTTATGATGTAATGTTGTTATGTTGTATAATGTTCTATAAAACGAGTTTAAAAATTAAAGTAATGAACAGCAATATTAGCTTATGATTTTTGTTCTGATCCTCGTTGACAACTATTTTAACTCTCCTGATTTGGAATTTTTTTTCATGGTAAAAAAGGCAAAACTGCAATAAAATACAGTGGTATTTAAAAATGTTAAGCACCCTGGTCAAAGTTATTGTTATAGTGAACAGTTAAGCAAGTTGAAGATGAAATGATCTCTGAACAGCCTAAAGTTATAGATGACACATTTCCTTTGTATTTTAGGCCAAAAATATAGGTATATTGTCATTTTTTACATTTTCAAAAAATTGGAAAAAGAAAAACAGGTTGATGTAAAAGTTTGGGCACCCTGCATGGGTACTACCTAGTAGCAGGTCCCTTTTGAAAGTATCACAGCTAGTAAATGCTTTTTGTAGCCAGACAAGAGTCTTTCAGTTCTTGTTTAAGGGATTTTAATCCATTCTTTCTTAGAAAAATTCTTCCAGTTTTGTGAGATCCATGGATCGTCTTGTATGCACTGCTATTTTGAGGTCAAGCAACAGGTGTTCGACGATGTTCAGATTAGGGGTCTGTGAGGGGCATTGTTAAATCTTCATCTTGCGCTTTTTGAGGTACTCTTGTGTGCACTTTGATGTGTGTTTACAATCATTACCCTTTTGGAGTAGCCAATCTCTTTTCAACTTCAACTTTTTTACAGATGGTATTATGTTTGCACCAAGAATTTGTTGAAATTTAATTGAATCCATTCTTCCCTCTACTCGTGAAATGTTCCCCGTGTCATTGGCTGCAAACCAACCCCAAAGCATGATTGATCCACTAGCATGCTTAATGGTTGGAGAGATGCTCTTTTCCTGAAATTCTATGCCCTTTTTTCTCCACACATATTTTTGATCATTGTGGCCAAAGAGTTCTATTTTAATCTGATCGATCCACAGGACTTGTTTACAAAATGCACTAAGCTTGTTTAGATGTTCCTCTGCATACTTCTGAGGCTGAATTTTATGGTGAGCACACAGGAGAGGTTTTCTCTTCTGAAGACTCCTCCATGAAGGCCATATCTGTGCAGGTGTCTCGGAACAGTAGTGCAATGTACCTGAAATCGAGACTCTGCTAAATCTTTCAGAAGGTATTTTGCAGTCAAGCAGGGGTTCAAATTTGCCTCCCTAGCAATCTTACCAGTAACTCTCACTGCTATCTAAAGAACATATCCCATTGTAATGAATACATATTAATCAGGTTAGCAAAGTAAAATATCATTACCTATAATAACCCTAGAGAGAGAAACTTATTACAATATTTGTGTTTTAAACTGTCGGATGCAAAGTGTAATGATTCCAGACTATTTCGAACCAGTCAACTTGACTTCATATTTAATTGCTTCCTGCAGAGGAGGTTGAGAAGACCTTGATTCTAATACATATCCTCTGGAGAAATCCTATTCCATGAAACGTCTACTGTGTGTGTCAAGTAATAAATCATTGCCATTTAATGCAATTTCTATTGTTGCATGGATTAAACATAGCCAATCTGTTCTGTTCATGTTTGCAAACAGGATGTGTGTGATTAGTTAAAAATATATTTTGACAAATTATCTTAGCCTAATTTATTTATCTATCCTTTTCTCTTAAAACTGTTATAATAGAACAAAATAAATCCAATGCTCTCCAACATATTCTATTTAAGAGGTATGCTAGCAAATACATTCAATATTGTTGTCCCAAACATTTCCAAAAATGGTTTCAAAATGACTCGTGATCGAAATGACTGACTCGTGACTCTGACTCGTGACTACCGAGGTGCCGAATGTGCCAAAGTTGCTACCAAGTGGCAAAAGTGGCTACCGAGGTGCCGAATGTGCTAAAGTGGCTACCAAGTGGCCAAAGTGGCTACCAAGTGGCTAAAGTGGCTACCGAGGTGCCGAATGTGCCAAAGTGGCTACCAAGTGGCCAAAGTGGCTACCGAGGTGCCGAATGTGCCAAAGTGGCTACCAAGTGGCCAAAGTGGCTACCGAGGTGTCGAATGTGCTAAAGTGGCTCCCAAGTGGCCAAAGTGGCTACCGAGGTGTCGAATGTGCCAAAGTTGCTACCAAGTGGCCAAAGTGGCTACCAAGTGGCCAAAGTGGCTACCAAGTGGCCAAAGTGGCTACCGAGGTGCCGAATGTGCTAAAGTGGCTACCAAGTGGCCACAGTGGCTACCAAGTGGCTACCGAGGTGCCGAATGTGCCAAAGTGGCTACGAAGTGGCTACGAAGTGGCCGAAGTGGCTACCGAGGTGCTAAATGTGCTAAAGTGGCTACCAAGTGGCCAAAATGGCTACCAAGTGGCTACTAAGGTGCCGAATGTCCCAAAGTGGCTACCAAGTGGCCAAAGTGGCTACCGAGGTGCCGAATGTGCCAAAGTGGCTACCAAGTGGCCATAGTGGCTACTGAGGTGCCGAATGTGCTAAAGTGGCTACCAAGTGGCCACAGTGGCTACCAAGTGGCTACTGAGGTGCCGAATGTGCCAAAGTGGCTACCAAGTGGCCAAAGTGGCTACCGAGGTGTCGAATGTGCTAAAGTGGCTACCAAGTGGCCAAAGTGGCTACCGAGGTGCCGAATGTGCCAAAGTGGCTACGAAGTGGCCGAAGTGGCTACGAAGTGGCTACCAAGGTGCCAAATGTGCTAAAGTGGCTACCAAGTGGCCAAAATGGCTACCAAGTGGCTACTAAGGTGCCGAATGTCCCAAAGTGGCTACCAAGTGGCCAAAGTGGCTACCAAGTGGTCAAAGTGGCTACCGAGGTGCCGAATGTGCTAAAGTGGCTACCAAGTGGCCAAAGTGGCTACCAAGTGGCAAAAGTGGCTACCGAGGTGCTGAATATGCCAAAGTGGCTACCAAGTGGCCAAAGTGGCTACAGAGGTGCCGAATATGCCAATGTGGCTACCAAGTGGCCAAAGTGGCTACAGAGGTGCCGAATGTGCCAAAGTGGCTACCAAGTGGCCAAAGTGGCTACCGAGGTGCCGAAAGTGCCAAAGTGGCTACCAAGTGGCCAAAGTGGCTACTGAGGTGCCAAATGTGCTAAAGTGGCCACCAAGTGGCCAAAATGGCTACCAAGTGGCCAAAGTGGCTACCGAGGTGCCGAATGTGCCAAAGTGGCTACCAAGTGGCCAAAGTGGCTACCGAGGTGCTGAATGTGCCAAAGTGGCTACCAAGTGGCCACAGTGGCTACCAAGTGGCCAAAGTGGCTACAGAGGTGCCAAATGCGCCAAAGTGGCTACCAAGTGGCCAAAGTGGCTATTGAGGTGCCGAATGTGCCAAAGTGGCTACCAAGAAGCACCTGTGCTGTGGCTTCAATCCATGTCAGTTGGGGGTCATGGAAAGGTCGCCATTAATTCCTATGGGAAATTTTTTGATTAAAATGCGATTTTTAAAAGAAAACTACAAATCAGATTGACTCCAAAAATACATAGCACATCTGTGCCCACCGAGGGATTTGAAACGCCACCTGAACGGGGTCTCTGCATGACTGCAAAAATCAGTGATACAGCGGACACATAGACAACAATTTCTTACATACAGACTCTGCCTAGGACAGTCTGCCTGTTCTTCACAAGTGTTCGGACCCCGTTCATTTCATCATTGTGGGTCCCAGCATCCCCCTTGAAGCAAATGGTGGTGACATCACACAGGTCCTTTAGCCTGCACCCAATATTACATGATGTGACATCACTATATCACTCTCATTGGCTGCATGTACACCCCATCCCAGGATGTGCCATCGCTATACACAACATTCATATTCTAACTTTACTTTCTTACAGTCGACACCTGATACACTGCTGTAAACAAAAGATAAATCTAGTTAGGTTGGGCTCACAGTAGTTAGGCCAGATGCGATATACTAATTACACGGAGCTCAAATTCTGCTGCGACCGTGAGCCGAGCGTCAGTGCACAATACCATGATTCTCTCGCATGAGAATCGCAGGACACATGCAGAGAAGACGAAGAAAGTAATTTTTCCATCTTGGCAAATTGCCTGTCTCAGCGTATATTGGACTGCACTGGAATGACATCCGAGTGCAGTCCGATGTTTCACACGCACCCATAGACTTATTTGGGTGCGCGTGAGGCGAGTTTCGGTGTCAATTTCAGCATGCTGCTATTATTTTCTAACACTGAACAGGCATGAGGAAATAATCATTAATCTGCATTGCCCCCAGACCATAACATTGGGCAAAGTGCTATCTGATAAAACATCGGACACCACTTGGTCGTATAAGCTCGTGTGAACGAAGCCTTATTCTAATGATGTGTGGTATAACATTCCTTAAAGAGGATGCCAGGTTTATTTGGACATGTGTCACACTGGTAATTGTTTTCGCTCCTAACTCCATTTTTGCAACACACCCTGCATCTCTTTTGGGAATGGCTTTTTTTGGTTGAAGGCGGAACTTGAGAGATAAAATTCTGACCAGGGACAATTTAGCTGGCCCCACTAATATGAAATGTTTTATTATTTTTTTCTTGGAACTCAAGGTAGGATCCTTTGTTCCCTGTTTTACGGTATAACAGAAAAGCGTTATATAGGGCCATTTGAATTAACTGTACCCCAAATTTTTTGTACCATACACGCGAATTGTGAACAGCGCTCAAGATATGCAGAATCTGGTCCGTAAGGTCAACGCCACCAATACATTTATTGTAATCCTGTACACAAACAAAACTTTGGACAGGAGAACTTTCCCCACATACAGAAATCTGGCTTCTTCTGTCAGCGTGAACTGATGTTAAAATGAGGACATCCTTCTTGTCATGAAATTTGACAAGAAGGATGTCCTCATAACATAATGTGGTGGCGCACCATCTTGGGTGTCATGTACGAGCATTCCTACATGAACAGTTTCCTGGAAAGTGGATTGGTCGTCGTGGGCCAGTTGAATGGCCACCAAGGTCTCCCGATCTGACCCCCTTAGACTTTTAGCTTTGGGGTCATCTGAAGGCAATTGTCTATGCTGTGAAGATACGACATGTACAGCATCTGAAACAATGGATACCGGAAGCCTGTGCATTTTTTCTGCGGTGTTGCTATCAGTGTGTCAAGAGTGGGAGAAGAGGGTTCCATTGACAATCCAGCACTTTGGGCAGCACTTTGAACACATTTTGTTTGCACTTGGAATTTTTTTTCCGGTTTTCCATTACAAGATATGTTAAAACCCATGGTGTTGTTCAAAAGTACAACTCATCCTGCAAAATAACAAGCCCTCACATGGCAATTTTGATAAAAAAAATAATAAGTTATGGCTTTGGGAAGAAGGGGAACAAAAAATGAAAATGCAAAACCAAAAATACCTCTGATCGTTAAGGGGTATTTCCATCTCCAATATCCTATCATAATATCTAGTAGCTAAAATAATATTAGAAATGTAGTATAGTTCTTCTGATTTGATTTGGCCTTACCTCATATGCAGGGAATTGCAGGAGCTCTAACTAGGAGATTGACAGCTGAGCAGGAGATATAAATTCATTTAAATTAGCTAGGTGTTCCCTTACCATCTCTGTTTATAGATGGCATTGATTCTTTTATTCCTTCGACAGCACAGTGAAGATCAGTTGATATTTCTATTGCTTTCTTAGAGAACACATGCAAATTAGGAATTTAAAAGTTCAGCCTTCTCAACATCATGTTTGACCACTTCACCCTATTCATCCTCTAAAAAACCTATAGCATCTGTGACTTTTCTTTTGCTTTTGACATACCCCCCAAAAATCCATTTTTTTTGCTTTTGGCCTCCCTTGCAAGTATCACTTCATTACTGGATTCGCTCTTCTAACACTTGCCTTGCATTCTCTGCAGACAGCATTATATTTTTCTTTAGCTATGCCCCCTCTTTCCATTTGATATTCATTTATTTTTTCCTTTATAGCAAGTGATTAACCCCTTCACCCCGAAGCCTGTTTTCACCTAAGTGACAGGGCCAATTTTTACAATTCTGACCACTGTCACTTTATGAGGTCATAACTCTGAAACGCTTCAACGGATCCTGGTGATTCGGAGACTGTTTTCTCGTGACATATTGTACTTTATGATAGTGGTAAAACTTCTTCGATATGACTTGCATTTATTTGTGAAAAAAAACGGAAATTTGTCAAAAATTGTGAAAATTTTGCAATTTTCAAACTTTTAGGTTTTATGCCCTTAAAATAGAGAGTTATATCACATAATATAGTTAAAAACAACGTTTTCCACATGTCTGCTTTACATCAGCACAATTTTGGAAAAAATTTTTTGTTAGGGAGTTATAAGGGTTAAAAGTTGACTAGCGATTTCTCATTTTTACAACAAAATTTGCAAAACAATTTTTTTTAGGGACCACCTCACACTTGAAGTGACTTTGAGGGGTCTATATGACAGAAAATGCCCAAAACTCACACCATTCTAAAAACTGCACCCCTCAAGGTACTCAAAACCAAATTCAAAAAGTTTATTAACCCTTCAGGTGCTTCACAGGAATTTTTGGAATGTTTAAAAAAAATTGAACATTTAACTTTTTTCACAAATTTTTTATTTCAGATCCAATGTTTTATTTTACCAAGGGTAACAGGAGAAATTGGACCACAAAAGTCGTTGTACAATTTGTCCTGAGTACGCCAATACCCCATATGTTAGGGTAAACCATTGTTTGGGCACATGGCAGAGCTCGGAAGGGAAGGAGGGCCATTTGACTTTTCAATGCAAAATTTGCTGGAATTGAGATCGGACACCATGTCGCGTTTGGAGAGGCCCTGATGTGCCTAAACAGGGGAAACCCCCCACAAGTGACACCATTTTGGAAAGTAGACCCTCTAAGGAACTAATCTAGATGTGTGGTGAGCACTTTGAACCTCCAAGTGCTTCACAGAAGTTTATAATGTAGAGCCGTAAAAAAAACATCATTTTTTTTTCACAAAAATTGATCTTTTCGCCCCAAATTTTTTATTTTCCCAAGGGTAACAGGATAAATTGGACCCCAAAAGTTGTTGTGAAATTTGTCCTGAGTACGCTGATACTCCATATATGGGGAAAAACCACTGTTTGGGCACTTGGCAGAGCTCGGAAGGGAAGGAGGGCCATTTGACTTTTCAATGCAAAATTTGCTGGAATTGAGATCGGACACCATGTCGCATTTGGAGAGCCCCTGATGTGCCTAAACAGTGGAAACCCCCCACAACCCCCCCCATTTTGGAAAGAAGACCCCCTAAGGAACTTATCTAGATGTTTGGTGAGCACTTTTAACCCCCAATTGTTTCACTAAAGTTTAGAATGTAGCGCCGTGAAAATTAGAAAATCATTTTTTTTTCCACAAAATTATGTTTTAGCCTGCAATTTTTTTCTCCAAGGGTAACAGGAGAAATTGGACAACAAAAGTTGTTGTCCAATTTGTCCTGAGTACGCTGATACCCCATATATGGGGGGGAACCACTGTTTGGGCACACGGCAGAGCTCGGAAGGGAAGGAGCGCCGTTTGGAATGCAGACTTAGATGGATTGGTCTGCAGGCGTAATGTTGCATTTGCAGAGCCCCTAATGTACCTAAACAGTAGAAACCCCCCACAAGTGACAGCATATTGGAAACTAGACCCCCCCAGAGAACTTATCTAGATGTGTTGTGAGAACTTTGAACCAACAAGTGTTTCACTACAGTTTATAACGCAGAGCCATGAAAATAAAAAATATTTTTTTTTCCACGAAAATGATATTTTAGGCCCCAAATTTTTATTTTCCCAAGGGTAACAGGACAAATTGGACCCCAAAAGTTGTTGTCCAATTTGTCCTGAGAACGCTGATACCCCATATGTGGGGGGAACCACTGTTTGGGCGCACGGGAGAACTCGGAAGGGAAGGAGCACTGTTTTAGTTTTTCAATGCAGAATTGGCTGGAATTGAAATCGGATGCCATGTCGCGTTTGGGAGCCCCTGATGTGCCTAAACAGTGGAAACCCCCCAATTCTAACTGAAACCCTAACCCCAACCCTAGCCATAACCCCAACCCCAACCCTAACCCTAGCCCTAACCCTAATGCGAAAATGGAAATAAATACATTTTTTTAAATTTTATTATTTTTCCCTAACTAAGGGGGTGATGAAGGGGGGTTTGATTTACTTTTATAGCGTTTTTTGGGCGGATTTTTATGACTGGCAGCCGTCACACACTAAAAGACGCTTTTTATTGCAAAAAATAGTTTTTGCATCACAACATTTTGAGAGCTATAATTTATCCATATTTTGGACCACAGAGTCATGTGAGGTCTTGTTTTTTGCGGGACGAGTTGTTGTTTTTATTGGTACCACTTTCGGGCACATGACATTTTTTAATCGCTTTTTATTCCGATTTTTGGGAGGCGGAATGAACAAAGACCAGCAATTCCTGAAATTCTTTTAGAGGGGGGGTTTATACCGTTCCACGTGTAGTAAAATTGATAAAGCAGCTTTATTCTTCATGTCAGTACGATTATAGCGATACCTCATTTATATAATTTTTTTATGTTTTGGTGCGCTTTTACACAATAAAAACGATTTTAAATAAAAAATAATTGTTTTTGCATCGCTTTATTCTGAGAGCTATAACTTTTTTATTTTTCTGCTGATGACGCTGTATGGCGGCTTTTTTTTTGCGGGACAAGATGACGTTTTCAGCGGTACCATGTTTATTTATATCCGTCTTTTTGATCGCGTGTTATTCCACTTTTTGTTCGCCTGTATGATAATAAAGCGTTTTTTTGCCTTGTTTTTTATTTATTTATTTTTTTTGCGGTGTTCCCTGAAGGGGTTAACTAGTGGGATAGTTTTATAGAGCAGGTCGTTACGGACGCGGCGATACCAAATATGTGTACTTTTATTGTTTTTTTTAATTTACATAAATAAATGGATTTATATTTATTGGGAATTTTTTTTCCTTTATTTGGGGATTTTTTTTTTTTTACTTTCTACCATTGTCCCTGGGTGGGACATCACTATATTAGATCAGATCGCTGATCTGACACTGTGCATAGCACTGTGTCAGATCAGTGATCTGACAGGCAGTGCAGGAGGCTTTCCTGCGCCTGCTCTGAGCAGGCACCGGCTAGCCACCTCACTTCATGACCCGGAAGGAGTCCTGCGGCCATCTTGGATCCGGGGACTCCTTTCGGATCACTGGAGCAACGCGATCGCATCACGTTGCTTCGGTGGGAGAGCGCAGGGAGCCCCCGTCCCTGCGCGATCCCCCTCTATGCCGCTGTCACTACTGAAAGAGGCATCAGAGGGGGTTAAGTGCCCGCGATCGGCGCTAGCGCCGATCGTGGGCATTGCTGCGGGGGGTCAGCTGTCATATACAGCTGACACCCGCACCCGATCACCGCGGCGCTCAGCGCGAGACCGCGGTGATCGGTGCGCCGTACTAGTACGGCGCATGGCCCGAAGGGGTTAAGTTCTGTGTTCATCCATCCTTAAATGCTTCCATATCTTTATTCTTTTTGGGATTGTTACAGTTTGTGCAGTGAGAATTTCATTTAGGAATATCTCCCATCTTCTTGGATATTTCTGTCCATTAAAACATTCAGCCATTGGACTTTTCCTACCCTCTTTCTGAGTTTATTAAAATCGGCTTATCTGAAGTCCAACCTTAAAGTCGGAGGTCTTCCTCCTCTTGTAACCCAAAATTTGAGTATAACATGATTCCTGTCTCCTAAATTCCCAGTCACCTTTACTTGCTCAACCACTTACTCTCTGTTGATAAAAATTGCATTCAAAATGGCAGATACTCTTGTTCTCTCTACTTTTTGAAAGATAAAGTTGTCAGCAAGAGAAGATAAGAATTTTCTGGACCAATCACTTTGCCTGAGAGAGATTCCCAACAAGTATCTGGATAGTTAAAATCTCCCATGATCCCTATGTCATACTTTTTTGAGAATAAAGACATCTGATATAAAAAAGAGTTCATCCATATCTTAAGTCTGTCCAGGTGGCCTATAGTAAACACCTACAAAACTGTCCTTTCTGTTCTTCTCTCCATGTATTATTATCCAAACAGTTTCTACAGAGCTACCATTCTCTGAAGCTTGGATCTCTGTGGAGATATACGCTTTCCGAACATACAATACAACACCTCCTCCCTTCTTATTAAGCTTGTTTTTTTTTAATAAATAAGTTGTAGTCTTCAATGTTTGTATTCCAATAATGTGTATCATCCCACCAAGCTTCAGTGATGCCTAGGATATCATTTCTCTCTTCCTGTGTTAGCAGCTCCAATTCCCTTTGTTTGTTTCGCATGGTCTGTGCATTTGTATAGACGCATTTTAGTTTGTAGTCTGTTTCTCTTGATCCTCTATTATAATTTTATCATTTAGAATTTGTTGTCTTTGTTCTTTATTTCTACAAGTAATAGCAGGGTTCTCAACAGAATTTATTAGCTGCATACTTTTTCCTGGCAATATATTTCCCATCCCATATTGTTCTGGTTTAAAGCTCTCCTGAGCAGTGTAGCAATATGTGGCCTGTGGCCGGCGTTCATAGGAAATCTGCACTGACAAGCATGGGGGTCTTCTGCAGACACCCAAATGTCATGAAAACCCATCTACTCCCTGCGATCAGGCGATAGGTGCACCAATGGGTGTGTCTTGTAATGCGCTTTCGCTGGGCTCACGTTAAATGCTGCTGTCAGAGATTCTCTGTCAGGTGGATCACGATTCCTCCAGCGGCATTTAGAGTGCCGGAGCATGCATCAAATACACAGACACAATATATGATGTACCTATGAGTCATAGGTTGTGAAGGGGTTAAGCCATTATTTATTTTTTTTCCATTCTTAGATTTTTTTTTCTTCCTATGTATTAAATATTGTAATAATAAGGTTGTTTAATATTGGGTCACACTAGTCACTTAACATAGGTCACATCCGATATGCTGATAAGGTTCTTCTATTTGATTATTTATATGTGTTTTTCATATTTATTTTATTTTGTCCAAAAATGCAGGTCACATTCGGTTGCCACACTGGGTATTGGCATGTGGAGAGTGCTCAGAATTGATGCCCGTCACCACTTATTTCCTTCACTGTATCTTATGGAACCTTCAGTAGTTCAGAAATTGTTCTGTAACCAATTAGCATGTTTTGCAACAGTAAGTTTGCGAAGGTCTTAAGACAGCTCACGGGTTTTATCCATCATGAGATGTTTCATATGTAGCATCTTTGTAAATAGACACCTTTTTATAGGCCATCAGTTGAACCAGCTTATATTATTTTTCACTTAGTGGCAGAATTGCTTTCTAATTACTTATAAATGTTTTTTTGCACCTCTCTTTCTTCATGTATTCAATACTTTTTCGCTGTCATTTCTCATTATTACACATAACTTAACTTATGGACATTTATGGTTTGATTTCTTTGCCTGTGTGGATTGGTAGGGTTGTTCCCGACAATTGGTGAGCATTTCATGTAAATAGCACCTTAAGGCTAAGTTCACACTAGGCGTTTTTGCAGCTTTTTTCCCCATTTTTTAATGCAAATTTTAAGCTGCATTTTACAGTACCAACAAAGCCTATGAGATCACAGAAATCTCATACACGCACCTTGGTTTTTTTGGTCATCAGGATTTTGTGCTTTGCATGTTTTTTTGCATAATGGAGCATTTCATTCTTTCAGCGTTTATCACCGATTGAAATGAATGGGTGGTGAAAAAACACACCAAAAACGCAGGTATCAGGTTTTGCGGCATTTTTTTGTGCCAAAACCTGATTTTATTTCAACGCTTAACTTTATGAGCATACATAAGTGACATATATAGCATGACAAAACCACAGGATAAAATGCCAAAAAAATGCAAGGAAAACATGCTTTTTTCTGACTCTTCTTTCCTGCCAAGAGGTCAGGATTTGCTGCAGAAAAAAAAAACACGGAAAAAAACACCTAGGGTGAACTTACCCTTAGAAATATATTTACTCCGAAAATTGGTGAAGTGTTCAATACTTATTTCACCAGCTGTAAATATTGGATCACTTGGGGTTTGACACCCACAGGCCCTTTAGCAATCAGCTGTTTATTGCGCTGGTAGAGCCCCAATGCAAAAGCACTGCTCCGTACACTGTGTTGTAGTCATTCTCAGGCACTACAGCTCCTCTCCTACTCAATTCAATAGGAGCTTTGAGAACGGCATAATGGGTACAAACCCATGGCGTTCTAGTTCCGTAAAATGCTAACATCCAGATGTTGCTGCAAACAACAGATCGTGAGGTGGCTGGGTGTAAGAACACAACCAATCTAACGACCTATATAAGGATCGGCCACCAATATCTAGCCCCTTTAAACTGATGACCGAGCACAATCTGTATTTACTGTCAAGGAGAGATCGGATTCATCATTTACCTTCTTTTGGAATGAAGAAGCTTCATGGTATTTTTATGATGCAAGTAAAAGTCAGTGGGCAGCTCCCATAGATGAGTTTTGCCTTCCAGTGGTTTAAAAACACCCAGGAAAAGATTGATTGCATCTTGTCTGTCTGCATCTGAGAGAGAAGAGAACACATTATATCATTGTTGCATTAGTTACATTGCTAAAACCTACCTTGTAACAAAACATGTGGTTGTCTAGGAGCTACCGTATCAACAAATCTTAATGTCCCCTAAATTTCTCATCCACTTATATTTTTATTACCACAATAAAGCTGTTCTTAAGAATAAGCAGTAAATCAGGTGCAAACATTAGTTCATTAACCTGAAACATGGAAACAGGAGTTAATTAACACCTCCACGACATGCGCCATTGCGGAAGCTGCGTTCCAGCAGAGCGCAGTATATATACAGTGCCGCTAGTTACGGTCACAGCGCACTGAACGAGTTAAGGTTGCTGCTGGCTCTGACAGCTGGCCATCCCTAAATATCGCCCCAGGGGGCTGTACTGCCCCACCATGTCAACGATCGCTGTGAATGGTTGATCAATTCTGACCAGCCAATCACAGCAATTTGACAATAAAGTTGTCAAAAAAACAAAGTCTAAGATAGCACCAATCACAGCAGTCACAATGGGTGGGGTGATCACTTCGTCACCTCTCTTAATTAACCGCTATTCTTTTGCAAAAAAAAAACTAATAAGAGTTTGCACCGAGTAAATTTTGAGCTAGTGCATTAGGGGAGAGTACACCGCAGCGATAGTGATGTCTGTCTTTCTTTGCCAAAAAAAAAAGAATAGTGCCAAGTAACTTTATAGGGAGGGCATTAGTGTAGTATACTGTTTTGTAATTTATTTTTATATAAACTTTTTTTGTACATCTACTGATTGTTCTTATTTTTTTCTACGTATTTTACAAAGTGTAAAAATATATATTTTTTAAAATTCCTAAATAAAGAAAAATACATAAATATTTTTTCCAATAAATACATTTATGTAAATTAAAAACACAATAAAAGTACACATTTGAAACCGCCCCGTCCATAACAACCAACTCTATACAACTGTCCCACTGGTTAACCCCTTCAGTGAACACCGTAAAAAAAAATAAAAAAACAATGCTTTATCATCATACCGCCGAACAAAAAGTGCAATAAAAGGCAATCAAAAAGACAGATGTAAATAAAAAAATGGTACTGTTGAAAACATCATCTTGTCCCGCAAAAACTAAGCCGCATTACAGCTCCATCCGCGAAAAAATAAAAAATGTATAGCTCTCAGAATAAAGAGATGCAAAAGTAATTATTTTTTCTATAAAATAGTTTTAACTGTGTAAAAATGCAAAACATAAAAAAGTATAAATGAGGTATCGCTGTAATCGTACTGACCAGAACAATAAAGCAGTCTTACCAATGGCGGAACGGTATAAATAAAAGCCCAAAAAGCAATTCTTGAATTGCACTTCACTCTGTCTCCCAAAAATAAGAATAGAAAGCGATCAAAAAATGTCATATGTCCAAAAATGGTACCAATAAAAATGTCAGCTTGTTCTGCAAAAATCAAGCCCTCACATGACTCTGTGGGCCTTAATATAGAAAAATTATAGCTTTTAAAATGTGGTGATGCAAAAACTAGTTTTTGCAATAAAAAGCGTCTTTTAGTGTGTGACAGCAGCCAAACATAAAAACCCGATATAAATCTGGTATCGCTGTAATCTCACCGACCCGAAGAATAAAGTCGCCTAATCACTTATACCACATCAGGAACAGAATAAAAAATAAATAAAACCAATTCTTCACCTGTTGTTGATTTTTTCATTCTGCCTCCAAAGATCGTAGTAAGGCTTGGTGCACATCCTTTGGACTTACTCAATGGTCCTCCGCAGCCACCCACACTGATGGGCATACACTAGACCTGGTATTCACCCGTCTCTGCTCTCTAACTTCACCACCTCCCCTCTCCCTCTATCCGACCACCATCTGCTCACCTTCTCATCCCTGTCCTCCTCACCGGTCATCCACGTCCAACAACATGCGCACTCCCGCAGAAACCTTGCACACCTAGACGCCTACACACTCTCTGACTCCATCCTACCACTGGCATCCATATCCTCACTCCACGACACAGACACTGCCACTGCTTTCTACAATGCCACTCTCGCATCAGCTATTGACACGGTTGCCCCTCTCGTCCATGGCAGAGTGCGACGCATCAATAGACAACCTTGGCACAATAACACCACTAAAAAGCTCCGGCAAGTGTCCAGGGTTGCGGAGCGGCGTTGGAAGAAAACACACTCGCAAGACGATTTCACTGCATTCAAACAGGCAACACTCACTTTTAAATCTGCTCTCACCTCTGCTAAACAGGCCTACTTCACAACCCTCATATCTTCCATATCCTACAACCCCAAACAGTTATTCAAAACCTTTAACTCCCTCCTCCGCCCCCCACTGCCCCCTCCAACCTCCCACATCTCTGCTGAGGACTTTGCCACACACTTTAAAAATAAGATCGACCAGACAAGGCAAGTCTTCATTGTTCAACCACCACAACCCCTTTGTATACCAGACCAATGCCCAAACCCCATAACATCCCTATCCAATATCACTGAACGGGGGCTTAACTGTCTCCTCTCCAAATCGCACCTCACCACCTGTGCGCTTGACCCCATCCCATCCCACCTCCTCCCCAACCTCACCACCACACTTATCCCATCCCTAACCCACCTGTTCAACCTATCACTAACTTCTGGCATCTTCCCTTCTGCATTCAAACATGCCACAATCACGCCTATCCTTAAAAAGCCAACCCTCGATCCAACTGCTATGTCCAGCTATCGCCCAATATCGCTGCTCCCTTTCGCTTCCAAACTCCTGGAGTAGCACGTCCACGCCGAACTTTCCTCCCACCTCTCATCTAACTTGTTGTTCGACAATCTACAATCTGGTTTCCGCCCCCATCACTCAACTGAGACTGCCCTGACCAATATCACTAACGACCTACTTACCGCCAAAGCTACTGGACAATACTCTGTACTCCTCCTTCTAGACCTGTCCTCTGCTTTTGACACAGTTGACCACTGCCTTCTACTACAGATCCTCTCCTCCTCTGGCATCAAAGACCTCGCCCTATCCTGGATCTCTTCATACCTTTCCAACCGCACATTCAGCGTCTCCCACTCCCACACTACCTCCTCATCCCACCCTCTCTCTGTTGGAGTCCCCCAAGGCTCTGTTCTAGGACCCCTACTCTTCTCAATCTATACACTTGGCTTGGGACAACTCAAAGTCCCATGGATTCCAGTACCACCTCTATGCTGATGACACTCAGATCTACCTCTCTGGCCCAGACGCCACCGCTCTGCTGTCCAGAATCCCAGAGTGCTTATCAGCTATATCCTCCTTCTTCTCCTCTCGCTTCCTCAAACTCAATGTGGACAAATCTGAACTCATCATCTTTCCTCCATCCCATAGATCTTCCTTACCTGACCTATCTATCACAATCAATGACATCATGCTTTCCCCCGTACCGGAAGTCCGCTGCCTCGGAGTAACCTTCGACTCTGCCCTGTCCTTCAAACCGCACATCCAAGCTCTTTCCACCTCCTGTCGCCTCCAGCTCAAAAATATCTCCAGAATCCGTCCTTTCCTCAACCTTCAATCTACTAAAATGCTTGTGCATGCCCTCATCATCTCCCGCCTTGACTACTGCAACATCCTTTTCTGCGGCCTCCCTGCTAACACCCTTGCAGCTCTCCAGTCCATCCTTAACTCTGCTGCCCGACTAATCCATCTCTCTCCTCGCTACTCCTCCGCTTCCCCCCTCTGCAAATCTCTTCACTGGCTCCGATTCCCTCAGCGTATCTAGTTCAAATTACTAATACTGACCTACAAAGCCATCCATAACATGTCTCCTCCATATATCTCTGAACTAATCTCCATATATCTTCCCTCACGTAATCTCCGGTCCTCCCAAGACCTCCTTTTCTCCTCCACACTTATTCACTCCTCATCCAATCGCCTCCAAGACTTCTCCCGAATATCCCCCATCCTCTGGAATTCTCTGCCCCAACACGTCCGGTTATCCACCACATTCGGATCCTTAAGACGGAACCTGAAAACTCATCTCTTCAGGAAAGCCTACAGCCTGCACTGACCCCGCTGCCTCCTCATCACCACCGAAGCTACCGCCTCACCAACACCGGAACTCCTGCAACCCCCAACCTACTGTCTCCTTCTCCATAATCCTGCAGAATGTAAGCCCGCAAGGGCAGGGTCCTCGCCCCTCTGTATCAGTCTGTCATTGTAAGTTTGTTTACTGTAAGTGATATCTGTAACTTGTATGTAACCCCTTCTCATGTAAAGCACCATGGAATCAATGGTGCTTTATAAATAAATAATAATAATAATAATAATTTATCCTGTGCTGTATGCTGAGCGCTTACACCGTGGTTTCCATCTAAATCTCTGAAATATGTGAATCAGATGGAACCCCTGGCGGAAAATTCCCTATAATGAGGCACAGTGGACGCCGTCTGACCTGTGATCCGGCGGTGTCCGTCTTTTTAGGATTGCATAAAAGTGCCATCGGCCACAGTTTTGTGCACTTCTGAAAAGGACACCGCTGAGCAGAGTCCAGAGTAACTTTGCTGCCTCATTATAGTGAATGGATCCCTTGGGAGTTTCATCTGAATCACATCACTCAGAGATTTAGATGGAAACCCCAAAGTAAGTGCTCAGCGTAGAGTGCCGGGTAAATGTGATCCCAAACCTTACTGAAAATACTCCCTATAAAAGCTTCAACTCAATCCACAAAAAAAAAAATTCCCACTCAGATCTATCATCTGTTAACGGAAGTATAGGGGGCTTCCACATTACTGGTAGCACAAAGGCTCTGGAAAAGCTAAATGGCTCCTCGCTCCCCGAAAGAAATTCAGCAAATTCTCCACTCCCAAATCCAAATGACCCCCTCCCCCTTCTGAGCCCCAGTGTGCCTAAACAACATTATGCAAATTGTCTCTTCAAAGAGGAAGAGGACTAGAACTCTATTGCCACCTATTGGAAGTAAACATTAAGCACCCACATGTTTAGAATTTCTGTAGTGTTGAGAGCCCACCTAATTTACAGTTGCATGTCTCCAGAAGCATGGGCTGGGCATAATGTATTGGTCACTACAACAGCAGTTTGCAATTTTCACTCAGCAACATCCACTGCTGCCTATTTCTGGAAAACTCCCATGGAGTCAAAATCATCAGAACATCTGTAGATAAATTCCCAAAGGGTTATAATTTCCAAAATGGGTTCACTTGAGGGGGATTCTGCTATTCTAGCTTTTATATGGAATATACAAACTAGTCTAGGAAAATCTGTGCTCCAGGAAACAAATAGCGCTCCGTCCCCCGAGTCACTCTATATGGCAAAGTAGTACTGTACAGAAACAGATGGGGTATTTCTACATTCAGCAGAAATTGTCTGACAAATTCTGTTGCCATTTTGACCCATTTCCCAGTGTGAAAATGTAAAACTTGGGGCCAACACACAATCTTGGTGGTAAAAATGGAAATTACTTTTTCTTCACTGTCCAATGGTATATAAGTCTGTTGGCACAGTTCAAAGCAATGATGGAGGAGAGAATGTCAGCTGATGCTCCCTCTCCCATCATTCCCCGCTCTGCCTCTGACACTGGCGGGTGCACAATGACATCATTGAGCACTCACTGTGTGCCAGGCAGTGCGGCCGCTGAGACAGGAGCAGGGAGCAGCGCAGGCATGAGAAGTGAGGAGTGTGTTTTTTTTTTTCTTACTATAACAGTGACTACTGAACTGTGGTGGGGACATTCTCGGGGCAGGAGATGCGGGCTCTGCTATATACTACATGGCTGTGCTACATGCTATGTGGGCTGTGTTCTACTACGTGGGCTGTGTTATATACTATGTGGCTGTGCTATATACTAAGTGGGCTGTGCTATATACTACATGACTGTGCTATATGCTATGTGGGTTGTGTTATATACTACGTGGCTCTGTTATATGCTATGTGGCTGTGCTATATACTACGTGGGCTGTGTTATATGCTACGTGGCTGTGCTATATACTATGTGGACTGTGTTATATACTACGTGGCTGTGTTACATTCTACGTGGCTGTGCTATATACTATATGGCTGTGTTATATACTGCGTGGCTGTGTTATATACTATGTGGCT
Source organism: Ranitomeya variabilis (assembly GCF_051348905.1). Taxonomy (NCBI): domain Eukaryota; kingdom Metazoa; phylum Chordata; class Amphibia; order Anura; family Dendrobatidae; genus Ranitomeya; species Ranitomeya variabilis. Next base: position 732,229,675 of record NC_135233.1, read on the forward strand.
GTGCTATATACTACGTTGGCTGTGTTATATGCTACGTGGCTGTGTTATATGCTACGTGGCTGTGCTATATGCTACGTGGCTGTGCGATATCCTATGTGGCTGTGCTATATATTACGTGGCCGTGCTATATACTACGTGGCTGTGCTATATACTACGTGGCTGTGCTATAAACTACGTGGCTGTGCTATATACTACATGGCTGTGTTATATACTATGTGGGTTGTGTTATATACTATGAGGCTGTGCTATATACTATGTGGCTGTGCTATATACTACGTGGCTGTGCTATATACTACGTGTAGGGCTTTAGGTATCTCATATTTGCTCTAGAGCCGCAGTGAGCATTTTCAGATGGAACCTTACTACCATCATACTCACCAAGTGAGGGTTGTACTATTGAACTGCAAGCACATATAGCACTAATAGAACCTTTTAGATATCTCAGGGATCATTAGTTGCACTGTTAGCACTTTCTTGTCCATAAATAATAAGTTGTTCAGTTAGTGCCCAACAAAATACACTGTGTTGCTGTCAAAAATTCCTCCTTTAAGTTGTTAGGATAGTGCACATAAAATACAACATATTGCTGTCAAAATTCCCCTGTTGTTAAATGTAGTTATTAATTATTATTTTTTTATTTGAAATAGTAAAAGTTATGTTTTAACTCTTTCACTCCAATTGGATTAGTCAGTGAACTAGACTCCAATTGTGAAATTATTACTTTAACAAGCACGCTTGGAAAGCTATTTGATGCTGAAATGTTGAAAACATCTTGGCTGCTACCCCAGAATATCTTGTAGACAGTTGGATGTTGATTAGAAAAATCAATGCGGGATATTTTCACCTTGTCATATTGAGCACTATCTACATCAGCATGACGTTGTCATAGAGAGAATTACAGAGCAAATATAGCAGCAAACACACTGAAGCCTTTTTTTTTCTTTTAAAAAAGTCTACCATTGGGTATTAAAGAGAATCTGTCACTACTAGAGACACTATTTACTTTCAGATACAGGGGAAACTGGGCATAGCACGCTAATAAATAGAATTTTTATTTACCATAAAATCGGTTTCTGGCATTATTAATGGGCGAGCATAGAACCATGGGATAGTCTGCTGCCACATGGAGGCTGACACTGTTATATAAAATTGGCTCCTCCCCAGCAGACTATGCCTTGACTGCAGGAGCGGGCTTCCTCTTTTTTGTGAGAAAGCAGTAGGAGGGGAAAAAAAAAAAGAATTAAAGTGGTATTCCCATCTCCAAGAATTAATCACAATATGTAGTAGATGTAATAATAATAATATTAGCAAATTCCTTCCAATTAGAAATGTAGTATAGTTCTTCTAATTCTCTATATCGCTTACAGCATATGTAGGTCATTGAAGTTGCTTAGGTATCCCTGGTTACGACCACTCATATAGTTAGTTATTTGTCTGTTAGTGGTCATAACCGTGGATACCCAAGCTCCTGCATTGCCCTAAATTGGGTAAGCGACATAGTGAATTAGAAAAACTATACTACATTTCTAATGGGTGGTATTTGCTAATATTATAATTATTACACCTACTGTTGGGAAAGGATCCTGTAGATGGGAATACAGCTTTAAGACAAGAAGAAACATGACTGTAGGTGGTATGTCCCCTATAAAGACTACAAGAAACAAATTTTATAGTAAGCAAAAAATCTATTTTTCTCGCTCGTCTTACTGGGGACACAGAACTGTGGGACATCATAAAGCTGTCACTACAGTAGGATAGTATTAAATCTCATACTGTTACTATCTGGTCTTCTTCCATAAATTAAGCGGAAATCTGGGGTTCTGCCGGATGCAGTATTTTCCTACAGAGTCTTGCATCTGTTGAGGCAAAAGTGTGCACCCTGTAAAACAGGGGTGGGGAATCTCAGGCCCCAGAGCCATTTACGGCCCATGATGACCTTTTATCAGGCCCCCGAGCAGATTCTCAGGGACCGCATTCTTGGGCAAGGAGCCGTATTTTGATTGCCACCAGCTCACTTATTTCTTCTTGCTCTGTTAGCACACACACGCAGTGTTCACTACTGAACATTGAAGGGCATGCAATGAAAGATTACGTCCTGACACCAGTGCCAGAGTCAGGATGTACTTTGTGGGTGGAGTTTGTACGGCCCCCGAAGGATGGTATAAATATCCAAATGGCCCTTTGCAGAAAAAAGATTCACAACCCCTGCTGTAAAACATAGAAAAAGTATGCACCGATGACCAAGTAGCTGCTTTACAGACCTACAAAGACGATACCTGATGACAAACTACCTGCGTAGAGTACACCCTAAACCTAAATGGGGCCACCCTAGCTTAAGCCTCATATGCCTGGATAATATCATAGTTGATCCAGCGTGCAATAGTTGCTTTAGAATCAGCCTGACTCTTACGAGGGCCACGTGGTATAACAAACAAGGAATCAGAATGCCTACATGAGGCAGTAGCCGATAAATATATCTTACGCCCTCTAACAACTTCTAAGCTGTGCAGAGCTTTCTCCCTAGGATGAGATGGTGTTGGACAAAAGGAAAGTAAAACAATATCTTCAATAAGGTGATAACTTGAAAGCACCTTTGGGAGAAAATATGAAACAGGCCTCAATAGTACCTTATATTAATGAAAAATAAGGAGCACGACAAGACAGAGCCGTAAGGACCAAGACCATCCTAATAGAAGTAACAGCTATAAAGAAAGCTATCTTGTAAGAAAGAAAAAAGCACATAGATCTCTCTGACTGACTCAAAAATGCAGAGACTGAAGAACCTCAAAACAAGACTAAGGTCCCAAGGGGTCTAATAGAGTGGCTTAACATGTGACACCACCTGGGGAAAAATTTTAAATATCTCTAAAACAGAATTGCCAAGGACGATACCTGACCCTTGAGGGAATTAAGCACCAGCCATGCTTCCAATCTGGACTGTAAGATGGAGAATAACATTGGCCAGGAAAAAGCTATAGGCAAATTACTAGTTAAATGGAACCTGTCACCAGGTTTGGCCAATACGAGTTATGGCCACCGCCTTTCAGGGATTATATACAGCACTAGATGGTGGCCCGATTCTAACGCATCGGGTATTCTAGAATATGCATGTCCACGTAGTATATAGCACAGCCCACGTAGTATATTACACAGCCTACGTAGTATATTGTCCAGTGACGTAGTATATTGCCCAGTAACGTAGCATATTGCCCAGTGACGTAGTATACAGCACAGAGCCACGTAGTATATAGCCCAGTGACGTAGTATACAGCACAGAGCCACGTAGTATATTGCACAGCCACGTGGTATACAGCACAGAGCCACGTAGTATATTGCCCAGCCACGTAGTATATTGCCCAGCCACGTAGTATATTGGCCAGTGACGTAGTATATTGCCCAGTTACGTAGTATATTGCCCAGTTACGTAGTATATTGCACAGCCACATAGTATATTGCCCAGTTACGTAGTATATTGCCGAGCTACGCAGTATATTGCCCAGTGACGTAGTATATTGCCCAGTTACGCAGTATATTGCACAGCCACGTAGTATATTGCCCAGTTACGTAGTATATTGCCGAGCTACGTAGTATATTGCCCAGTTACATAGTATATTGCCCAGTTACATAGTATTTTGTCCAGTGTCGTAGTATATTGCCCAGCCACGTAGTATACAGCACAGAGCCACGTAGTATATTGCCCAGCGACGTAGTATACAGCACAGAGCCACGTAGTATATTGCCCAGTGACGTAGTATACAGCACAGAGCCACGTAGTATATTGCCCAGTGACGTAGTATACAGCACAGAGCCACGTAGTATATTGCCCAGCCACGTATGTCACAGGTTAACCCCTTCCCGACCTTTGACGCAGCGTATGCGTCATGAAAACCTATGCCAATCTGACCTGTGACGCAGCATATGCGTCATGGCCGGATCGCGTCCCTGCAGGCCGGGTGAAAGGGTTAACTCCAATTTCACCCGTTCTGCAGGGACAGGGGGAGTGGTGCTACAGCCCAGGGGGGGTGGCTTCGCCCCCCCGTGGCTACGATCGCTCTGATTGGCTGTTGAAAGTGAAACCCAATCAGAGCAATCTGTAATATTTTACCTATGAAAATTGGTGAAATATTACAATCCAGCCATGGCCGATGCTGCAATAGCATCGGCCATGGCTGGAGACCCCGATCTGGCCCCCCCACCGACTGTCGGGGGCGATCTGCAGCCGCCGTTAGAATTCCCTACCCCTCCGTCCTGTCCTAAGCGCCTTCCCCTCCCCTCCGACCCTCCCCCGTCCTTCCCTCCGCCCCCCCCCCCCGCTGTCCGATCGCACCCCCCCATACTTACCTAGATTCGTTCCCTGTACATTTTGATCGCTGTGATAAGTTCTATCACAGCGATCAAAATTTAAAAAAATAGTAAATAAACCCCCCCTTTATCACCCCCATAGGTAGGGACAATAATAAAGTACAGAAAATATATTTATTTTTGTTTTTCCATTAGGGGTAGGGTTAAGGGTAGGGTTGCACTTAGGGATAGGGTTGCACTTAGGGATAGGGTTGCACTTAGGGATAGGGTTGCACTTAGGGATAGGGTTAGAGTTAGAATTAGGGTTAGAATTAGGGTTAGGGTTGCAATTAGGGTTAGGGTTACAATTAGGGTTAGGGTTAGAATTAGGGCTAGGGTTGGAATTAGGGTTAGAATTAGGCTATGTGCACACGGTGCGGATTTGGCTGCGGATCCGCAGCGGATTGGTCGCTGCGGATTCATAGTAGTTTTCCATCACGTTTACAGTACCACGCAAAACGTATGGAAAACCAAATCCGCTGTGCCCATAGTGCAGAAAATACAGCGCGGAAACGCTGCGTTGTATTTTCCGCAGCATGTCAATTCTTTGTGCGGAGTCTGCAGCGTTTTACACCTGCTCCATAATAGGAATCCGCAGGTGAAATCCACACAAAAAACACTGGAAATTCGCCGTAAATCAGTAGGTAAAGCGCAGTGCGTTTTACCTGCAGATTTTTCAAAAACGGTGCCGAAAAATCAGCACACAAATCCGCAACGTGGGCACATAGACTTAGGGTTAGGGTTGGAATTAGAGTTAGGGTTGGAATTAGGGTTAAGACTAGGGTTAGGGGTGTGTTGGGGTTAGGTTTGTGGTTAGGGTTGGGATTAGGGTTAGGGGTGTGTTGGGGTTAGTGTTTGAGTTAGAATCGAGGGGTTTCCACTGTTAAGGCACATTAGGGGGTCTCCAAATGCTACATGGCGCCACCATTGATTCCAGCCAATCTTGCGTTGAAAAAGTCAAATAGTGCTCTCTCCCTTCCGAGCCTGGACGTGTGCCCAAACAGTGGTTTACCCCTACATATGGGGTACCAGCGTACTCAGGAGAAACTGGACAACAGCTTTTGGGGTCCAATTTCTCCTGTAACTCTTGGGGAAAAAAAATTGCGGGCTAAAAAATTATTTTTGAGGAAAGAAAAATGATTTTTTTATTTTCACGGCTCTGCGTTATAAACTTCTGTGAAGCATTTGGGGGGTCAAAGTGCTCACCACACATCTAGATAAGTTCCTTTGGGGGTCTAGTTTCCAAAATGGGGTCACTTGTGGAGTGTTTCCACTGTTTAGGCACATCAGGGGCTCTCTAAACGTGACATGGCATCTGATCTCAATTCAAGCCAATTCTGCATTGAAAAAGTCAAACGGCGCTCCTTCTCTTCCAAGCTCTGCGGTGCGCCCAAACAGTGGTTAACACCCACATATGGGGTATCGCCGTATTCTGGAGAAATTGCACAACAAAATTTATGGTTTCTACTGTTTAGGCACATCAAGGGCTCTGCAAAAGCAAGAGCATTCCATCAAAGTCTGCATTTCAAAACGTCACAACTTCCCTTCCAAACCCCGACGTGTGCCCAAACAGTGGTTTACCCCCACATATGGGGTATCAGCGTACTCAGGAGAAACTGGACAACCGCGTTTGGGGTCAAATTTCTCCTGTTACCCTTTGGAGAATAAAAAATTGTGGGCTTAAAAATCATTTTTGAGAAAAGAAAATTTATTTTTTATTTTCATGGCTCTGCGTTATAAACTTCTGTGAAGCACTTGGGGGTTCAAAGTGCTTACCACACATCTAGATTAGTTCATTGTGAGGTCTAGTTTCCAAAATGGGGTCACTTGCGGGGTAGCTCCAATGTTTAGGCACACAGGGGCTCTCCAAACGCGACATGGTGTCCGCTAATGATTGGAGCTAATTTTCCATTCAAAAAGCCAAATGGCGTGCCTTCCCTTCCGAGCCCTGCCGTGCGCCCAAACAGTGGTTTACCCCCACATATGGGGTATCAGTGTACTCAGGACAAACTGGACAACAACATTTGGGGTCCAATTTCTCCTGTTACCCTTGGGAAAATAAAAAATTCCAGGCTAAAATATCATTTTTGAGGAAAGAAGAATTATTTTTTATTTTCACAGCTCTGCGTTATAAACTTCTGTGAAGCACCTGGGGGTTTTAAGTGCTCACTATGCATCTAGAGAAGTTACTTGGGGGGTCTAGTTTCCAAAGTGGGGTCCATTGTGGGGGAGCTCCAATGTTTAGGCACACAGGGGCTCTCCAAACGCGACATGGTGTCCGCTAAAGATTGGAGCCAATTTTTCATTCAAAAAGTCAAATGGCGCTCCTTCCCTTCAAAGCCCTGCCGTGCGCCCAAACAGTGGTTTACCCCCACATAAGAGGTATCAGCGTACTCAGTACAAATTGGACAACTTTCGTGGTCCAGTTTCTCCTTTTACCCTTGGGAAAATAACAAAATTGTTGCTAAAAGATCATTTTTGTGACTAAAAAGTTAAATGTTCATTTTTTCCTTCCATGTTGCTTCTGCTGCTGTGAAACACCTGAAGTGTTAATAAACTTCTTGAATGTGGTTTTGAGCACGTTGAGGGGTGCAGTTATTAGAATGGTGTCACTTTTGGGTATTTTCAGCCATATAGAACCCTGAAACTGACTTCAAATGTGAGGTGGTCCTTAAAAAAATGGTTTTGTAAATTTTATTGTAAAAATGAGAAATCACTGGTAAAATTTTAACCCTTATAACATCCTAGCAAAAAAAAAATATTTTGTTTCTAAAATTGTGCTGATGTAAAATAGACATGTGGGAAATGTTGTTTATTAACTATTTTGTGTCACATAACTCTCTGGTTTAACAGAATAAAAATTAAAAATGTGAAAATTGCGAAATTTTCAAAATTTTCGCCAAATTTCCATTTTTTTCACAAATAAACGCAGAAATTATCGACCTAAATTTACCAATAACATGAAGCCCAATATGTCACGAAAAAACAATCTCAGAATCGCTAGGATCCGTTGAAGCGTTGCTGAGTTATTACCTCATAAAGGGACACTGGTCAGAATTGCAAAAAATGGCCAGGTCATTAAGGTCAAAATAGGCTGGGTCATGAAGGGGTTAAAAAAACAAACAAACATATACTCACCTTCCGAGGGTCCCCTTGTAGTTCTGTCGCCTGTGTTCGGTGCAGGTGGCAGCTTCCGGTACCAGGATGTGATGACGTCGCAGTCACATGACCGTGACGACACGGCAGGTCCTTCTCGCGCAGGCACGCAGGGCCTGTGATGACTTCGCGGTCACATGACCGTGACGTCATGGAAGGTCCTTCTGGCATACCATCCTTGGCACCGGAACGTCGCGAGGAGCGGGAAAGGCGGCGGAAGGTGAGTATATAATGATTTTTTTATTTTTGTTATTTTTAACATTAGATGTTTTTACTATTGACGCCGCATAGGCAGCATCAATAGTAAAAACTTGGTCACACAGGGTTAATAGCGGCGGTAATGGAGTGAGTTACCCACGGAATAACGCGGTCCGTTACAGCTGGCATTAATCCTGTGTGAGCGGTGACTGCGGGGAGTATGAGGCGGGCGCCGGGCACTGACTGCAGGGGAGTAGGGAGGGACTAATCGGACTGTGGCCGTCACTGATTGGTCGTGGCAGCCATGACAGGCAGCTGGCGCGACCAATCAGTGACGTGGGATTTCCGTGACGGAAGTTGCCGACAGAAAGACAGAAGTACCCCTTAGACAATTATAGATATAGACTTTATAATGCTGTACATAAGCCCCCAACCCGACCTGAAAGAGAAGAAAAATAACATACTCACCTGCGGAGCGGTCCAGTCCGAGGGGTGTCGCTTTTCTTGGTCCAGTGCCTCCCATATTCTTGCGTTGCCATCCTCCTTCTTGGTTCATGTAGATGACGCGTCCCTGCATCATCAACACAGTCTCCTCAGCATCGCGTTCCTGTGCAAGCGTACTTACCTGTTGAGGGCAGAGCAAAATCCTGCAGTGTGCAGGAGCTGGGCCTCTCTGACCCTTCCAGGCACCTGCAAACTGCAGTATTTTGCTCTGCCCTCAACAGGGCAGATAAGTACGCTTGAGCAGGAGTGCAAAGCCGGGGAGACTGTGCGGATGATGCAGGGATGCGTCATCCACATGAACCAAGAAGGAGGCCAGCATCGCAAGAATATGGGAGGCGCTGGACCAAGAAGAGTGACACCCCTCGGACCGGACCGCCCCGCAGGTGATTATAATAAAAGTAATTTTTCTTCTCTTCGGGTTGGAAGCAGATATACAGCATTATAGAATGCTGTATATCAGCCCTGAAAGGCGGTGGCCGTAACTCGTATTGATCAAACCTGGTGACAGGTTCCCTTTATCTCACACCAGCGAAAATAAAGACACCCAGTGTGATGATAGACTTGCAATGAGGACGGCTTCCGAGCTCTAATCATAGTCTAGGTGATAGACTCGGACAGACCTACTGTCCCCAAAATTGCAGCTTCAACAGCCACACTGTCAAATTGAAAGCCCGTAAATTTGGACGGAAGATCCCTTGGATATGGTGATCGGGTGGTCCGAAAGAGCCCATTGGGCATCCAACAAGAGATTGATCACATCCAAATACCAAGCCCTCTGAGGCCAATCTGGAGCAGTGAGAATGACTGGAACACCATCTGCCTCTATCTTTTTGAGAAGTCTTGGTAAAAGTGGTAGAGGAGGAAAGAGGTAAGGCAAAGTGAACTGGGACCAAGAAATTAACAGGTTGTTGAGTGCAAACCTTATTACAAATTTCAGCACCTAGTGATTCAGTCTGGTTGCCAATAGATCTACATCCGATGCACCCCACCGTCGACAGATCTGCCTGAACACACTTCTGGGTGAAGAGTCCACTCTCCTGAGGTAGCTGCTGGTGACTTAAAAAGCCCACCTACCAGTTGTCTTCCCCTGGTATATGAACTGCAGAGATTAGGGGAACCTTGTCCTCTGCCCACTCCAGAATACCTGCAACTTCTGCCATGACTGATGGGCTTAGTGTGCCCCTGTGGCGATTGATATAGGGCACAGCCATAGCATTGTGTGACTGAACTCTGATTGGCCACCCCTGGAGAAGGTGCTGCCAATATAAAAGTACCAGATGCATAGCTCTGAGCTCCAGCATGTTGATAGGGAGCAGTAACTCCTGCTTGCACCTAACTCCTTGGACCGTCAAATGATGGAAAATTGTTCCCAAGGCGCACAGGCTGGCATCCGTTGTGAGAATCTGCACTGACTAGGATGTAAAAAGCAACCTCGAGTTAACAGGGTGACGTCAACCACCACCTGAGAGACAAGTAACAGCGAAGGGGGAGTGAATAGGCCAATCCATGGGCTGTATTGATCTGTCCCAAGAGGCTAAGAGTACGTTTTGTAGAGGCCTTGGCTGAAATTGAGCACACTGTACTGCCTTGAATGTTGCAAACATCTTTGCCAGAACCCTCATGAAAAAAACCAAGGGAATGTCTGCCCGATCATTATAAAGTCCTGATGGAAAACTTAAGAGATAATCTCTTCTCCTCCGGAAGAAATACAGATGACTGAATGGTTTCAAGCACCATTCCCAGAAACGGTAGCCGCTGTGTTTGAACTAAAACAGACTTTGTCCTTTGGGCAATCTATCCAAATCAGAGGTGTCAAACTGCATTCCTCGAGGGCCGCCAACAGGTCATGTTTTCAGGATTTCCTTGTATTGCACAGGTGATAATTTAATCACCTGCACAGAATGATTCCAGCACCTTGTGGAATGCTAAGGAAATCCTGAAAACATGACCTGTTGGCGGCCCTCGAGGAATGCAGTTTGACACCTCTGATCCAAATCGTTCCATGGTCTGAAGAACAATCTGATAGTTCTCCTGACTGACCACAAAGTAAATAAATTGTTGATGAGCCTGAAAACTTGGCACATACAAATAAGCATCTTGAATATCTACTGAAGAAAGAAACTGTCCAGTTTCCATGGATGTGACAACTGAACGGAGCGACTCCATCCAGAAGTGACAAAGCCAAACCCATATGTTCAGGTTCCTTACATCTAAAATAGGCTGCACAGATCTGTCTTTTTTGGTGATAACAAATAGGTTTGAATAAAATCTCTTGAAAAGCAGCTGGGAGGTTATCGCTTAGTCGAAACTAGCTCTTAAAGAAGTTGTCCAATACTATAACTTTTTTTTTTTTCATAAATCTTGCTATTATGTGCCACTAAAAACATCTACTGTGTTTATTTTAGCAATATTACCTTTTATCATGCTGCAGCAGCACATCTTTAGTGCTTGATCGAGCTCTCATGGGGTTAATCGACAACTTCCTTTCTCCTGACTTATTGTGCTCTAATACTACAAGTTCTATGATGCATTGCACTGCCTGTAACGCTGCACCTGGCACACCCACTCCAAAACACACCCCAACCACTCCCTCCTCTCCCCCTCTAGCTTCAAAAAGATTTGTGATGTCATTTCTGTCCAACCTCCTCTTTTACATTTGTCTAACCCACACTCCATTACACATAGATAGATAGATAGATAGATAGATAGATAGATAGATAGATAGATAGATAGATAGATCTATATATCTATGTCTATTTCCATAGATATGTCCATATCCATGTTTCTAAACCCCTTCACCCCTGGAGCTTTTTTGTTTTCGTTTATCGCTCCCCTTCTTTCCAGAGCCATCATTTTTCCGTCAATATGGCCATGTGAGGGCTTATTTTTTGTGGGACAAGTTCTACTTTTGAACGACACCATTGCTTTTACCATGTCGTGTAACAGAAAATGTGAAAAAAATTCAAAGTGCGATGAAATTGCAAAAAAAGTGCAATCGCACACTTGTTTTTTGCTTGGCTTTTTTGCTAGGCTCACTAAATGCTAAGGCTGTGTGCACACGTTGCGGATTTGATTGCAGATCCGCAGCGTTTTTTGCTGCACAGAATTGCATCAAATCCGCAGTGTAGTGCACAACCAATGTAATTCTATGGGAGCCGCAGACTTGTTGTGCACATGTCACTTCTTTTGTGCGGAACTGCAGCGTTTATGCACCCTTAGACTTTCATTGAGTCGGGCACATCCGCAGCAAAACCGCAGATGTAAAAACGTGGGTCCGAGAAACGCTGCAGTTCGGGAGGAGGGAAGTGTGTGAGCGGAATGTGGGTGGTGACTGTGTGCGTGTATGTGTGTGCTGGGTCTGCGGGCTGTTCGGATGTGTGCGGGACTGTTCGTGCGTGTGCGGGGCTGTTCGGGTGGGTGCCTGGCTGTTCGGGTGTGTGCGGGACTATTCGGGTGTGTGCGGGGCTGTGCGGGGGGTCTTTTGGGGTGTGTGTGCAGGCATCATCCGATGGGACTACAAGTACGCAGCATCCAATCTGCAGCTAATTCGGATGTAATCCGGACAGTGGACACATACCCTACGCTATCCATACATCTATCAAAAGATATATCTATCCAGATATTTCTATAGCTAGATATATGAATAGATAGATGTATGCATCTATAGATCTATCTATACGTAGATCTGTCTAACCATTTCATCTATCATCTATCTGTCTATCTGTGTGTGTAATGGAGTGTGGATTGGACAAATGTAAAAGAGGAGGTTGGACAATGACATCACAAATCTTTTTTTTTGTTCACTAATACATCTTTATTTAGCTTTCAAAAACGCACCAAAACGCATAAAAACCGTGCAAAAACCGCACCAAAAGTGAATTAAAAAATGCATCAAAACCGCGCAAAAAACGCACCAAAAGCGCATCAAAACTGCACAAAAATTGCATCAAAACCGCACCAAAAACTGCATCAAAGACGCACAAAAACCGCACCAAAAACTGCATAAAAAAACGCATCAAAACTGCACCAAAAACTGCATCAAAACCGCACCAAAATTGCATCAACACTGCACCAAAACCGCACCAAAAACTGCATCAAAACTGCACCAAAAACTGCATCAAAACCGCACAAAAACTGCATCAACCACAGCTTTTTAGCTGACGGATCTGGCAAAAAACGGATGAAACGTGTGGCCATCAGGCGCAATCCGGCGCTAATACAACTCTATGAGCAAAAAACAGATCCGGTGGAAAAAAAGGATCCGTTTTTTTCAAAACTCGCCGGATTGTGCCTGACTGCAAAAACCTGATGTATGAAAGCAGCCAGATAAATGGATAGATACATCTATGTATCTATAGATATATCTATCTATAAATATATCTAGGTATAAAAATTGGAACAGCACAATGCTCACCAATGTGTGCCAGGCCTCCTAGGAAAGACGGTCCACTCATCCACCCAAATAGTATGCCAAAACAGGAAAAAAAGGCAGCACGCCAGTTCTTTTTAAAGATGAAAAAACTTGTGACGTTTATTCAGACCCATATCTCTATACGACGTTTCGGCTTACACTGAGCCTTTCTCAAGCCCAAGGCTTGAGAAAGGCTCAGTGTGAGCCGAAACGTCGTATAGAGATGTGGGTCTGAATAAACGTCACAAGTTTTTTCATCTTTAAAAAGAACTGGAGTGCTGCCTTTTTTTCCTGTTTTGGTATAAATATATCTATAGATAGATATATCCATAGATATACAATAGAAAGGCCGATGTTTCTAAGGCTACTTTCACACTTGCGTTTTTAGCAATCGGTCGCAATCCATTGTTTTGGCAAAAAAACTGATACTGCAAATGTGCTCGCAGAATGCGTTTTTTTACCCATAGACTTGTATTAGCGACGGATGGCCACATGTCGCGTCCGTCGTGCAACGGATCCGTCGTGTTTTGGCGGACCATTGGCACGAAAAAACGTTCAAGTGAACGTTTTTTTGTCCGTCGCGTCCGCCATTTTCTACCGCGCATGCGCAGCCAAAACTCCGCCCCCTCCTCCCCGGACTTCAGAATGGGCAGCGGATGCGTTGAAAAACTGCATCCGCTGCCCACATCGTGCACAAATTTCAAAATGTGCGTCGGTACGTCGGCCCGACGCATAGCGACGGACCCGTACCGACGCCTTAATGAGAGTTTAATTTAATTAAAAAAAACGGAAAAAAAACAGCGTGGGCTCCCGCACAATTTTCTGCACCAGAGGGGGAAAGCCGACGGCCGGGGGTCAATATTTGTAGCCTGCTATGAATATCAGCCCGCAGCTGTCTGCGTAGCCTTTACTGGCTATTAAAATAGGGGGACCCCCCAAAAATGAGGTGGGGTTCCCCTATATTTTATAGCCAGAAAGGCTACGCAGACAGCCTAAAGAGGGGCCATGGATATTGGTGTCCCCCCCCCGGCTACAAATACCAGTCCACAGCTGCCCCAGAAATGGCGCATCTGTAAGATGTGCCAATTCCGGCACTTAGCCCCTCTCTTCCCACTCCCGTGTAGCGGTGGGATATGGGGTAATAAGGGGTTAATGTCACCTTGCTATTGTAAGGTGACATCAAGCCAGGTTAATAACGGAGAGGCGTCAATAAGACGCCTATCCATTATTAATCCAATACTAATAAAGGGTTAATAAAACACACACACATTAGGAAAAAAGTATTTTAATATTCTTCATTTAACCATACTTACCATACTTCAGCACCTGCAAAAAACTTAAAATAATAAACCACCGTATACTACCTGTCCGCCGTAGTACAATTAATAACGAGTGTCCCACGACGATCTCCCCTATAGAACAGTGACATCGGGTGATGTCACTGCTCTATAGGACCTTCAGTGACACACTGACAGGAGATAATGGCTCCTGCAGTGCATCACTAGGAGGTTACTATAGTTCAAAGTCTCACTTTATGGCAATTGCTGCGTGGGAAAATTTCTCACACAGCAATGCCATAAGTGAGACTAGGGACTATGTTCTTACAGGGGCGTAGGAATACATTGTGAGGAATACATTGTGGAAGGATACCTTCCATCATTGTATTCCTGGAGCCCCTGGAGAGCGGTCGCATCAGCTGATGCTCCTGCTCTCCACGGGAGATCGTCGAGGGACACTCGTTTTAATTGGATTTCTGAGGATCAGGGAGTACAGTGTTTATTATTTTAATATTTTTTTACAGATGACACTGGCTTTGGGGATCAAGGTGACAAGTGATGGTGAGTATGTACTCTGTTTTATGTACTCTGTTTTATGTACTCTATGTCTATATGTATGTTGTATGTATGTACTGTATGTATGTACTGTATGTGGCATGTTGCATGTCACATGTTGCATGTCGTCGCATGTTGCATGTTGTCGCATGTTGCATTTCGCATGGTACATGTCGCATGGTACATGTCGCATGTCGTCGCATGCTGCATGTCATCGCATGTCATCGCATGTTGCATGTTGTCGCATGTCACATTTTGCATGTCGTCGCATGTCATCGCATGTTGCATGTCATTGCATGGTGCATGTCGTCGCATGGTGCATGTCGTCGCATGGTGCATGTCGTCACATGTTGTCACATGTCGCATGTCATCGCATTGTGCATGTCACATGTCGTCGCATGTTGCCGCGTGGTGCATGTCACATGTTGCATATCGTCGCATGTTGTCACATGTCATCGCATGTTGCATGTTGCGGCATGTTGCATGCTGCATGTCATCGTATGTCACATGCTGCATGTTGCATGTCATCACATGTTGCATGCTGCATGTCATCGCATGTGGCATGTCACATGTCGTCGCATGGCACGTCATCGCATGTTGCATGTCGTATGTTGCATGTCGCCGCATGTTGCCGCATGGTGCATGTCGTCACATGTCGCATGTCATCGCATGGTGCATGTTGCATGTTGCCGCATGTCGCATGGTGCATGTCACATGTTGCATGTCATCACATGTCGCATAGTGCATGTCATTGCATGTCGTATGTTCCATGTCGCCACATGTCGCCACATGTCGCATGTTGTCACATGTTGCATGATGTCGCATGTTACATGTCACATGGTGTGTGTTGTATGTATGTATGTACTTTATATGTGTGTGGTTTTTTTTTTTTACATTCAACACATTAGCCGGATGATGGGACTGCTACTGTCCCATCATTGGCTAATGAGTCACTCACTGTCACTGTAGCAGGCAGAGCCCGGTGGGACTTGTAGTCCCATCGGACGATGCCTGCACACAGAGACACACACACCAATGACCACCCCCTGCAGCAGACCCACCGCAGACCCCAGCACCGCCCGCACATACCGGCGCCGGCATGCAGACCCCCGGCGCCCGCACAATCATCCCTGCCTAGCCCCACCCGCCTCTAGCACAGCCCCGCCCACCCCCAGTACAGCCCTGCCCGCCCCCAGCACAGCCCCGCAGGCAGCCTCAGCCCCGCCCACAGCCCAGTCACTCTTGATGAGTGACTGCTGACTGTGAAGCTGGGTCACGCCTGCTGCTGACGTCACGTCAATTGCCAGAGGCTGGAAATTGACGTGATGTCGACGGAAATAAGCGGCGGCTGCAGCCTGGGGGTCACATGACCCGGACTCAGCCGCTGGAATAGCGCCGCTCACAGGCGAAAACGGCAATGGAAGGTATTTGCACAATTCATTAGGGGCCCCGGGGGGGATACTTTGGGGGGTTAATTGAAAGTAGTGGACAACCCCTTTAAGTTGGGAGACCCAGGATGGCAAGAGCAAATAAAAACAAGTGTGAGGTAGAGTGTTGAACTCTATTCTGTAACCTGAAGAGATAAGCTCTTTGACCCAAAGATCGCTGACTGCCCCAACCATACCTCCTTAAAAAGGAGGCGGTTACCACTCACCTCACCTCAAGTGGAGGTCACAGGTCAAAAATTGACCCACCTACCACCTCTGGACCCTGAGGGCCTACCTCCTGACACAGAGGGGCATTTGGCGGGTGTCGCTGTAAAGGTAGCTCTCCTGGGCTCCTAAGAGACCTTCAGTCTAACCTGCCGACTTGATTCATCTGGTGCAGGAAAGTGGTGAAAATAGAAGACTCCACTAAACAGTGACAGAATCAGACCCCAGTAGCGAAAAGCTTATCACATCCACAATGCAGGATTGTATGTCCCTTGTGAGCTTGCTATCTCACGAGGAGGAAGAGGCCAAGGTGCTTCAGTGCCCCACATCATTTCATAGTGCTGCGATAAAACAAGGAAGGGGCGGAGCCAGAGGCGGGAACCCGGAACACAGGCAGTGCCGTTGATAGGCCGAGAGGAACACAGCCATCGATTGCAAAATGGCCAAGCACTCCCACGTCCATGCCACACGCCAGAACCGCACCCCCGCTAGCTACCACCATCCAGACGCCACCACTGCGATGGCCCACTCCCACCCTCTGTCAGTCTAACCCTGGCCTACTAAGGCTGAGTGACCAGCTGGACGAGTAGGACTGCCAGCAAGAGCACCTGCATAGCTCTTGGTAATCATCACACTAGGACCAAACAGGAGGGAGGGATGGAGGGAAGGACGGAGGAAGGTAGGGACAGAAAAAGGGAAGAAGGGAGAAAAGGATGGAAGGAGGGAGGGAGGATGGAAGGAAGGAGGGAGGGAGGCAAGAAAGTTAGGAAGGAGGGAGGGAGCAAAAGAAGGATGAAGTGAGGAAAGGAAGCAGGGAAGGGGGGGTGGGAAGGAGGGAGTCTTGGTGATATGGAGGACATGTGGGTGGGATAGGTGGGAAGGAGGGAGGGCAGGTGGAAATAAGAGGGAGAGGGAGGGAAGTAGGGAGGGAAGGAGGGAGGGGGAGAGGGAAAGAGGGAGGGGGAGAGGGAAAGAGGGAGGGGGAGAGGGAAAAAGGGAGGGGGAGAGGGAAAAAGGGAGGGGGAGAGGGAAAAAGGGAGGGGGAGAGGGAAAAAGGGAGGGGGAGGGAAGGAGGGATTGGAAGGAGGGATGGGAAACGGGCTTTCGACAGGAAAATATTTACATGTCCTGAAGCTCCGGATCCCCTTTTCTGCTCTATGCATGCAGCTATGTGGGGCAGCGGAAGGGAGAGAGGGAATGAGGGAGGTAAGAAGAAAGGGAATGAGGGAGGTAGCGAAGGAAGGAGGGAGGGAGGGAGAAAAGAAGGAAGGGGA
Organism: Ranitomeya variabilis; assembly: GCF_051348905.1. Classification (NCBI taxonomy): domain Eukaryota; kingdom Metazoa; phylum Chordata; class Amphibia; order Anura; family Dendrobatidae; genus Ranitomeya; species Ranitomeya variabilis. The sequence goes on from NC_135233.1 coordinate 732,247,043, forward strand.
GGGAGGAAAGGAGGAAGGGGATGGAGGGAAGGAGGAAGGGGATGGAGGGAAGGAGGAAGGGGAGGGAAGGAGGAAGGGGAGGGAAGGAGGAAGGGGAGGGAGGGAGGAAGGAGGGAAGGAGGAAGGGGAGGGAGGGAAGGAGGAAGGGGAGGGAGGGTGGCAAGGAGGAAGGGGAGGGAGGGAAGGAGGAAGGGGAAAAAGGAAGGGGAGGGAGGGAGGGAAGGAGGAAGGGGAGGGAGGAAAGGAGGAAGGGGAGGGAGGGAAGGAGGAAGGGAAGGAGGAAGGGGAGGGAAGGAGGAAGGGGAGGGAGGAAGGGGAAGGAGGAAGGGGAGGGAGGGAAGGAGGAAGGGGAAGGAGGAAGGGGAAGGAGGAAGGGGAGAGAGGGAGGAAGGGGAGAGAGGGAGGAAGGGGAGGTGGAAGGGGAGGGGAGGAGGAAGGGGAGGGGAGGAGGGAGGGGAGGGGAGGAGGGAGGGGAGGGGAGGAGGGAGGGGAGGGAGGGAGGGAAGGAGGAAAGGAAGGAGAAAGGAAGGGAAATGGGTTTTCTACAGGAAAATATTTACCTGTCCAGAAGCTCTGGATCCCCTTATATTCTGTTCTATGCATGCAGCTATGTAGGGCAGCGGCAATAGCTAGTTGGCTTACAGACCTCCACCCCAGTACCTGCACACTGTCAATGTACTTGGACTAGCCAAGCCGATGCAAGAAGATATGGACTGAGCAATTACAGCCTGTACTCTCCATTGCTACATGGATTAAAAAGAGTGCACAATTACACTCTGTTACCCGAGACATCCATTTGAAAAACAAAGTGGTTAGGGCCTAACCTAAGACATGTCTTAAGGTACCTTCACACGAAACGACATTATAACGATATCGCTAGCAATCCGTGACGTTGCAGCGTCCTCGCTAGCGATATCGTTTCGTTTGACACGCAGCAGCGATCAGGATCCTGCTGTGATGTCGCTGGTCGCTGAATAAAGTCCAGAACTTTATTTGGTCGTCCGATCGCTGTGTATCGTTGTGTTTGAAAGCAAAAGCAACGATACCAGCGATATTTTACACTGGTAACCAGGGTAAACATCGGGTTACTAAGCGCAGGGCCGCGCTTAGTTACCCGATGTTTACCCTGGTTACTAGCGTAAAATGTAAAAAAAACAAACAGCACATACTCACATTGCGTCCCCTGCAGTCTGCTTCCTCCTCTGACTCAGCGCCGCAAAGTGAAAGTGAAAGCAGCACAGCGGTGACGTCACCGCTCTGCTCTCACTGTACGGCGCTCAGTCAGTCAGGAAGTGGACGCAGGGGGACGTGAATGTAAGTATGTGCTGTTTGTTTTTTTTAGATTTTACGCTGGTAACCAGGGTAAACATCGGGTTACTAAGCGCGGCCCTGCGCTTAGTTACCCGATGTTTACCCTGGTTACCAGGGGACCTCGGCATAGTTGATCGCTGGAGAGCGGTCTGTGTGACAGCTCTCCAGCGACCAAACAGCGACGCTGCAGCGATCGACATCGTTGTCGCTATCGCTGCAGCGTCGCTTCGTGTGAAGGTACCTTTAGACAGACTTTGCATCCTGACATTACACTAAACTGAGGAAACCTGTTCCAGCATGAGAGGTATAGTCTGCCAATTTAATTTAATTGTAATAATAGTGTCAGCTTCTAGGTGACAATTCTCATTGTTCTGTGTCTCCCAATCAGACAAACGAGAAATTGTTAAGCAGCCATCAAAGCACAAGAATGATAGCACACCAGACTAAAGAATTAGATACATGAAACAAATAATACAGAAGATGTTCCACTACTCCACAATATTTTGTAACAAGCTGTAGTCAAGAAGTGTTATCTGTTCAACAATAGATCTTTTTTTGTCACTTTTTCAGCGGCTGAGATCAGACAGGTGTATTTTTGGTCTGTATGCTGTCCTTGTACACAGAGGACCTTACATGGATAGAATACTAATGTTTGTGCAACTGTATGGAAATGTTTTTCTACATGGAAAAAACTGAAACATGTACTATTCTCATCCATAAAATGAATGAAATGGCATTCAGCTCAAGGCCAGCGCATGTAGCTTCACACAGACCCATTCATGAAAACAAATTGCGAATTTGACTAACCTAATTTAAATGTACAACAGAGCCAGTCCATAAGGTTACAATAGAAAGAATGATGGTCATAGTCCTGCATTTCAGCCACAGAAACTTGTACAGTGGGGAAAAAAGTATTTATTCAGCTAACAATTGTGCAAGTTCTCCCACTTAAAAAGATGAGAGAGGTCTGTAATTGGCATCATAGGTAGACCACAACTATGAGAGTCAAAATGAGAAAACAAATCCAGAAAATCACCTTGTCTGATTTGGCAAGAATTATTTTGCATATTATGGTGGAAAATAAGTATTTGGTCACCTAAAGACATGTAAGATTTCTGGCTCTCACAGATCTGTAATTTCTTCTTTAAGAAGCTCCTCTGTCCTCCACTCATTACCTGTAGTAAAGGCACCTGTCTGAACTTGTTATCAGTATAAAAGACACCTGTCCACAACCTCAAACATTCACACTCCAAACTCCACTATGGTGAAGACCAAAGAGCTGTCGAAGGACACCAGAAACAAAATTGAAGCCCTGCACCAGGCTGAGAAGACTGAATCTGCAATAGGCAAGCGGCTTGGTGTGATGAAATCAACTGTGGGAGCAATAATAAGAAAATGGAAGACATACAACACCAATGATAACCTCCCTTGATCTGGGACTCCATGCAAGATCTCACCCCGTGGGGTCAAAATGATCACAAGAACGGGGAGCAGAAATCCCAGTACCAAACGAGGGGACCTAGTGAATGACCTTCATAGAGCTGGGACCACCGTAACCAAGGCTACCATCAGTAGCACAATACGCCGCCACGGACTCAGATCCTGCAGTGCCAGATGTGTCCCCCTGATTAAGCCAGTGCATGTCCTGGTTGGTCTGAAGCTTGCTAGAGAACATTTGGATTATCCGGAAGAGTATTGGGAGAATGTCAAATAGTCTGATGAAACCAAAGTAGAACTGATTGTTAAAAACAAAACTCGTCATGTTTGGAGGAGACAGAATGCTGAGTTGCATCCAAAGAACACCATACCTACTGTGAAGCATGGGGTGGCAATATCATGCTTTGGAGCTGTTTCTCTGCAAAAAGACCAGGACGACTGATCTGTGTACATGAATGAATGAATGGGGCCATGTATCGTGAGATTTTGAGTGCAAACCTCTTTCCATTAGCAAGGGCATTGAAGATGAAACGAGGATAGGTCTTTCAGCATGATAATGATCCCAAGCACACCACAAGGGCAACGAAGGAGTGGCTTTGTAAGAAGCATATGAAGGTCCTGGAGTGGTCTAGCCAGTCTCCAGATCTCAACCGCATAGAAAAGCTTTGGAGGGAGTTGAAAGTCTGTGTTGCCCAGCAACAGGCCCAAAACATTACTGCTCTTGAGGAGATCTGCAAGGAGAAATGGGCCACCAACAGTGTGTGCCAACCTTGTGAAGACTTACAGAAAACGTTTGACCTCTCTCATTGCCAACAAAGGATATATAACAAAATATTGAGATGAACTTTTGTTAATGACAAATACTTACTTTCCACCATATTTTACAAAATAAATCTTACCAAATCAGACAAGGTGATTTTCTGGATTTGTTTTCTCAATTTTGACTCTAATAGTTGTGGTCTACCTATGATGTCAATTACAGGCCTCTCTCATCTTTTTAAGTGGGAGAAACTGCACAATTAGTGGCTGACAAAATACTTTTTTCCCACTGTAACTTTGTTTGAGATGCTATGTCTTTTGGTGGTCTCTCTCATTAGGGCCTTCTTTGCACGGTTGCTTGTTTCTGATAAACGCAACAGACAGCTCCTGCCAACAATTCAGTTGCTTCTCATCAGCTGAGCAACTTTTCCTCTTCCGAGCTGCTCTGTCGATTGGGTGTGACTGACCAATATCATGCTGATTGACAGCTAGCTTCCTGGAGCAGGGAGCCAGGTGTCATTAAGAATGACGTCAGTAGACATGCACAGTCAACAAAGCAGAAGCCGCTGCTTTCTCCACATGACATCAGCGAAAGCAACAGAAACGTAGGTAGGAGTGGTCTATGACTGCTCTGAGCCGGCACATATTGGAGGAAGGCAAAATAGGAAGGTAGATAGCAACTACCTGCCGGTTAATTCTTAAACCCAAAGTAAAAAAATAAAATAGTCCTGGATAGCCAGTTTAAGTAATTCATTTTTCAATTGGTGTTTAACGGTGGTAGTGATTTTCCGATCACTTCATAAAGATTTGATTTCACAGACATTAAATCTGTCAGAGAATCTGTTTCTGGTTGAATTGAACCATGACCTAAACAGATCTGAAATTTATAATATGCTGCTCTGGTTAAATGAGTTGGTCACTTTCTCTTGTTCATACAGCCTTTCTCACAAACTGACCATCACTTCTATCCATAAAATGGCTGCTGGTGAAGGAGCAGATGACTAAACATCTTAGTCGACCTCCTCCATTTGTAAAACACCTTACATGACTTCCGGTTCTGGAGCTGCTATGTGAGCATGAGGGTGAACGAGTTCCCGGCTACTGGTACTACCAGCAACAAAGTGAGATAGGAGATGCACAGATGGAGTGCATCGGAGTGAAAAGACAGGGAAGCACAGCAGAAACTGCATGGTGCCAATGTATGGAGAGGTACCTGCTTAGGAGTGTGGGGAAGAGCAATAACTCCTTGAGTATCCGTGACAGCATGTCGCCACTGTCACCACCAAAGACCGGGCCAGGAAAACCAGCAACAGTCAGAGGAGGGAACAGTTAAACCTGACATGCAGTCAAACGATTGACTATAAACAACTGGCTAGTTAAGTATCGGCATACATGATTCTGATGCTAAGGACGTGCTGACGGCAACAGTGCAATCATCACTTGATAAGCTGAATCATCACTTGATAAGCTCACAGGCTGCTAAACTCAGGGCAGTGTATATCAGACACTGAAGACACTGTAATAGCAATGGAGGGACAAATCACTGAGCTGACCAAAACATTACAACTGATTCTGGACAAAACAGAGGATTTGGAAAAGTATTCCAGAAGGAACAAACAACTTAAGGCTGGTAAGCTTATCAGAATCAGTTGTGGTTGCGCCACTTGAAAGGGTAATGTGATTTTGATCTACTACAAGCATAGGGTCTGAAAGGTAGATGCAACGTGGAAAGGGCACACAAGGTGCATCCAATAATGGAAAATCCATCAACTCAGAAATCACAGGAGGAAAATTTAACCATAACTATGACCAAAGCAAGCCAAGTGATTATAAACTACCTAGATTACAATGACAAAAGAGAATCTCCTTTGAGTGTTCAGAGGAAGACGATGAACTTTGCTGTTATATAGACTCAAAATATTTCTGTTTGGGAATTACGCAATGGAAGTGACTAGGGTTGAGCGAAACGGGTCGTTCATTTTCATAAGTCGCCGACTTTTGGCAAAGTCGGCGTCTCATGAAACCCGACCCGATCCCTGTGCGGGGTCGGCCATGCGGTACGCGATCTTGGCGCCAAAGTCGCGTTTCGTATGACGCGTTTAGCGCCATTTTTTCAGCCAATGAATGAGCGTGGGCAGAGTGATGACATAGGTCTTAGGGGAGTGAACGCCTATCGTCATGTTATCGCTTGTGCGCAGTAGGGATTTGGAATGTGCAGTACGAAATTTTCTGTGCTGGGAGGGGGAGGGGGAGGGGGAGGGGGAGAGAGAGAGAGAGAGAGAGAGAGAGAGAGAGAGAGAGAGAGAGAGAGAGAGAGAGAGAGAGAGAGAGAAAAAATAAAAAAAAAAATATATATATATATATATATATATATATATATATATATATATATATATATATATATATATATATATATATATATATATATACACTCACCGGCCACTTTATTAGGTACACCTGTCCAACTTCTTGTTAACACTTAATTTCTAATCAGCCAATCACATGGCGGCAACTCAGTGCATTTAGGCATGTAGACATGGTCAAGACAATCTCCTGCAGTTCAAACCGAGCATCAGTATGGGGAAGAAAGGTGATTTGAGTGCCTTTGAACGTGGCATGGTTGTTGGTGCCAGAAGGGCTGGTCTGAGTATTTCAGAAACTGCTGATCTACTGGGATTTTCACGCACAACCATCTCTAGGGTTTACAGAGAATGGTCCGAAAAAGAAAAAAAATCCAGTGAGCGGCAGTTCTGTGGGCGGAAATGCCTTGTTGATGCCAGAGGTCAGAGGAGAATGGGCAGACTGGTTCGAGCTGATAGAAAGGCAACAGTGACTCAAATCGCCACCCGTTACAACCAAGGTAGGCCTAAGAGCATCTCTGAACGCACAGTGCGTCGAACTTTGAGGCAGATGGGCTACAGCAGCAGAAGACCACACCGGGTACCACTCCTTTCAGCTAAGAACAGGAAACTGAGGCTACAATTTGTACAAGCTCATCGAAATTGGACAGTAAAAGATTGGAAAAACGTTGCTTGGTCTGATGAGTCTCGATTTCTGCTGCGACATTCGGATGGTAGGGTCAGAATTTGGCGTAAACAACATGAAAGCATGGATCCATCCTGCCTTGTATGGAGCATCTTTGGGATGTGCAGCCGACAAATCTGCGGCAACTGTGTGATGCCATCATGTCAATATGGACCAAAATCTCTGAGGAATGCTTCCAGCACCTTGTTGAATCTATGCCACGAAGAATTGAGGCAGTTCTGAAGGCAAAAGGGGGTCCAACCCGTTACTAGCATGGTGTACCTAATAAAGTGGCCGGTGAGTGTATGTTTCCTTCATTGGACTTTTAAGACAGCCGGGTTTCACAAAACCCGACTCGACCCTAAAAAACTAAAGGTCGCTCAACCCTAGAAGTGACAAGTAAAAGACAAGCCTTTAGCAGGGTTTGCACAGCCCTATACCATATCAATATTACATTCCAACTGGAAACAAGATGGAACTTTTACAATATTCAGAGATCCTGTGGATGCTGAGGAAGTGTTTATTGCGGATGTAACATCTCCTTCAAAGGCTAAAATGGACCCAACATCATATAGAAGTGAAAGACAGTCTTTAATAAGGCAAGATTATCGGTAGGCAACCACTGTAAACCAATATCTGGAACAAAGAACACCGACTCCAAGACAGAAAAAGCATGGAAAGGGAAAAGGCTGTATATGATAACATTTTGTACCTTCTTTTCTACTCTTTTTTCCCCTCATCCTTTATAACTTGAGCTTCATCACTCATACGCTTTCTCTTACCTCACTAACTAACCTCGCTATGGCTAAACTGGTTTTCCATATAAACAAACTACATATGTAGAAATAAAAGTGGATTGCAGTTAGGAAGTATAATTAAAGCAATAGAAAACTTAAATATTGAGACAATGGGGAATAGGGATAGTAGTACCAGAATAAATGGAAGTCAAGACATATGGTATATGTTGTGAATATGGTTGGATACATGGTTCCTTTCACTTATTGTTTTGTGCAATGGTTAGATGTTTATTGATAAGAAGAACTTTTAAGTTGCTCAACTATAAGGCTATGTGCGCACACCGAGTATGTGCTTGCAGAAATTTCTGTAAGGTTTCTGTATATGCTGGCAGCAAAAAACGCGCGTTTTGCCATGTTTTTGCCGCAATTTTGCATGCGATTTTGTACAGCAATAAAAGCTTTTATTGAGGTAAAGACATTTAAAAAAAAAATGTTTTGTGATATAATTTCTTGGTTCAACACCTTTTTCATTCTTAGGCTACTTTCACACTGGCGTTAACTGCATTACGTCGCAATGCGTCGTTTTGTCGAAAAAACGCATCCTGCAAAAGTGCTTGCAGGATGCGTTTTTTCTGCATTGACTAACATTAGCGACGCATTTGCGACGCATTGACACACGTCGCAACCGTCGTGCGACGGTTGCGCAGTGCTGTGGCGGACCGTCGGGAGCAAAAAACGTTACATGTAACGTTTTTTGCTCCCGACGGTCCACTTTTTCCGACCGCGCATGCGCGGCCGGAACTCCGCCCCCACCTCCCCGCACCTCACAATGGGGCAGCGGATGCGCTGGAAAAATGCATCCGCTGCCCCCGTTGTGCGGCGAAGACAACGCTAGCGTCGGGAACCTCAGCCCAATGCACCGCGACGGGCCGAGCCCGACGCTAGTGTGAAAGTAGCCTTAGGCTACTTTCACACTAGCGTCGTGCACTGCACGTCGCAATGCGTCGTTTTGTAGAAAAAACGCATCCTGCAAAATTGCTTGCAGGATGCGTTTTTTTCTCCATAGACTAAAATTAGCAACGCATTGTGATGCATTGCCACACGTCGCAACCGTCGTGCAACGGTTGCGTCGTGTTGCGTCGGACCGTCGGCAACAAAAAAGTTGCATGTAACGTTTTTTGGTGCGTCATGTGCAGCATTTCCGACTGCGCATGCACGGCCGGAACTCCGCCCCCACCTCCCCGGAGCTCAGAATGGGGCAGCGGATGCGTTGATAAACTGCATCCGCTGCCCCCGTTCTGCGGCGCTTCCACAGTATGCGTCGATACGTCGCAACGTCGCATTGCGACATGCGTCGTACGACGCTAGTGTGAAAGTAGCCTTATTCAGTAGCATCAAGGTAATGGAATTAGGGCTTGGTGTCAGCAGCTGTTGCTGACACCATGTCCTAGGTTTAGTAATGAAGAGGTGTTAGTCAGATACCCTCATTACTAAACGGTAAGTCAGGCCGAATATTTAAATAAAGCGCTACTGTCTATTAGACGCAGGTAAATCCGCATGTGTTCACTGAACCATGAGGACTTACCGCATCCTATACATTCTATTGATGTAACTTCTCTTGAGGAGAATAGCCTAGCGTCTCCACAAGAGAAATTGACATGCTGCGGTCTAGAGCTGTATGTCAGTCTCAGTGGGTGATCCTGAAATCCCATCCACTATGCTGTAGCATGTGACAACTGCGAGTTTGATGCTGCCTAAGTATGCAGCGTCTTAGGCTACTTTCACACTAGCGTCGTACTCGGCCCGTCGCAGTGCGTCGGGCCGACGTACCGACGCTAGCGTTCTTTGCGCTGCACAACGGGTGCAGCGGATGCTGATTTTCAGCGCATCCGCTGCCCCATTGTGAGGTGCGGGGAGGAGGGGGCGGAGTTCCGGCCTCGCATGCGCGGTCGGAGAAGGCGTTCTCGACGCAGCAAAAAACGTTTTTTGCTGCCGACGGTCCGCCACAACACGACGCAACCGTCGCATGACAGTTGCAACATGTGTCAATGCGTCGCTAATGTTAGTCAATGGGGAAAAAACGCATCCTGCAGACAACTTTGCAGGATGCGTTTTTTCGCCAAAACGACGCATTGCGACGTATTGCAAAAAACGCTAGTGTGAAAGTACCCTAACCCGCAACAGCTCCAGATTGTGGGCACATACCCTAAAGAGTTAAATAAACACAAACACACACATTGCCACCAGCCTATGTTGTAGGAGCATTAACAGAATGAACTTACATAGATTGTAATCAAACAGTAACTGTTCATTTTTACAAAAAATGAAAAAAAAAAAAAAATGCGTGGGCTCCCGCATAATTTCCATAACCAGCAGAAGGAAAGCCGACGGCTAAGAGCAGATGTTAATATTCTGGGAAGTTTCCAATAGCCATATAGGTTTCCAGGCTATTAATATCAGCTAACAGCTTTTTGCTTAGCCTTTTCTGGCTAGTTGACAGAGGGACCCCAGAAAAAAATTGATGTAGGGTCCCTCTATAAAATATAACCAGCAAAGGCTAGGCAGACAACTGTGGGCTGATATTAATAGCCTAGGAATGTGCTATGGATATTGGCCCCTCCAAGACTCAAAACATCAACTCTCAGCCGTCCCAATAAGATGCGCCAATCCTGGCACTTAGCCTCGCTCTTCCCACTTGCCCTGGTGCGGTGGCAAATGGGGTGATAGTTGGGGGGGGGGGGGGGAATACCCAGCATCCAAATCTTCAATATAAGTATTTATTCAAATTTGTAAAATTTCTATACATCTAAGGGTAAGTTCACACAGAGTGTTTTTGCTGCGTTTTTTTATGGTAATTTTCTGCTGCTTTTTACAGTAACAGCAAAGCCGATGAGATTTCGGAAATCTCATGCACACACATTGTTTTTTTGTTTGATCAGTATTTTGTGCTTTGCTGCGTTTTTTGGACATAGAGCATGTCACTTCTTTCAGCGTTTTTGCTGCGTTTTTTCACCCATTGACTTGAATGGGTGTTGAAAATAAACACAGCAAAAACGCAGGAAAAACAAAGGTATCATCATTTGCTGCGTTTTTGCTGCTGAAAATGCAAGGACATTAGCATGGACAAAGAGAAAAAAAAAACGCACCAAAACCGGTTTTTACGTACCGGTAATAGGATTTTACAGAGTCCACGACAGCACCCACAACGAGAGAGGGGATCCGCCCACCTTCCGGACAGGAACCTACAGGTTAAAAAGGGGCGGTCCCCCTCGCCCTCCAGTTTGTGTTCCAGAGTACAAGGGATACCGCCAGTGAATCAGTACATGACAATATTATCTTAAACACTACTAAATACCACCACCTCTATAGAGTGATCTATAAAGCACACCTTCCAACAGAGTGCAGGAATAAGAAACTAAATACAGGGGGGAATGTATGGGTGCTGTCGTGGACTCTGTAAAATCCTATTACCGGTACGTAAAAACCGGTTTTCCTATCGCCACGACAGCACCCACAACGAGAGACTTTCAAAGACTATTAACTGGGAGGGATTACAGCACTAAGTACTGAACGGCCAAATTGTAAGCTGGAATTAGCAGATAGATCAAGGCGATAGTGCTTATAAAAGGTGGAAGGTGATGACCAAGTTGCCGCCTTACATATCATTTCAATGGGGACATCTGCCTTCTCCGCCCAGGATGAAGCCATGGCCCGAGTGGAGTGCGCCCTGATGCCTTCTGGTGGTGTTACCCCCTTGGCCGAATAGGCAAGACATATGGCTTCTCTAATCCATCTGGCGATAGAGCTCTTCGTGACACCAGAACCCTTTTTCTGATTCTGGAAAGAAATAAACAGAGCCCTACTCTGTCTCCAGCTTTGTGTCCTATCCAGATATTCTAATATTGCTCTCTTAACATCTAGGGAATGATATTTCTTCTCCTCTTCTGAAGCTGGATTTTCATAGAAAGATGGTAAATAAATCTCCTGAGTTCTATGAAATTTAGTTGCCACCTTCGGCAAGTATGCAGGATCAGGCCTTAAGACAACCTTATCCTGGAGAATTATTAGGTAAGGAGGATCTACAGATAGAGCATGTATATCACTGACTCTCCTAGCTGATGTTAATGCTAAAAGTAGTGCTGTTTTCAAGGTTAAGTTTTTAATCGAAATAGAGTCTAAAGGCTCAAAGGGAGGCTCGGTCAATGCCTCAAGCACTAAATTTAGATCCCAAGGAGGGATTCTAACAATATGGATTGGGTTAGAATGCTGACATGCCCTAATAAATCTAGCAACCCATCTATTACCAGCTACATCACTGTTATATAGAGCTCCCAAGGCTGAAACATGAACTCTTAGAGTGTTGACTGCTAACCCTAATTCCCAGCCTTTCTGGAGAAACTCTAAAATAGCTGAAATTGGAGCATTATCTCCTAATGGTTGCTGATGAAACATAAGAAATTTTTTCCAAATTTTTGTATAGATTTTTGTAGTAACCTCCTTCCTGCTTTTTAATAAGGTAGCTATTAAAGCAGTAGAGAACCCCCTCTCCCTCAGAAGCTCCCTCTCAAGTTCCAAGCCGTTAAGTGAAGAGTCTCCAAATTTGGATGACGAAATGGACCCTGAGACAGGAGTTCTGGAACTACTGGCAACACCCAGGGATCGGTCACCGACATTGTCCTGAGGAGAGAAAACCAAGGCCTCCTGGGCCAGAAGGGAGCAATTAAAATCACTCTGGCTCCTTCCTCCCGGATCTTCCTGAGAACTATCGGAAGTAGACACATAGGGGGAAAGGCATACGCCAGCTGGAAGTCCCAATGAACGCGAAGGGAATCCACTATGAACGGCTGGTCTGCTATCTGTAGTGATGCGAACCTTCTGATTTTCCTGTTCTCCCTGGTAGCAAATAGATCTATTGTTGGTAGACCCCACAGATTGACTATCTGATCGAATATGTGTCGGTCTAAGGCCCACTCTCCCTGACGAAGGGAATGGCGACTGAGGTAGTCCGCCTGTATATTGAACTCTCCTCTTATATGAACCGCCGACAGGGATTGTAGATGATTCTCGGCCAGACTTAATATCTGTGCTGTAGTAATCATCAGGGATCGTGATCTTGTCCCTCCCTGATGATTGATGTAGGACACCACAGTCATATTGTCTGTTTGTATTTGTACATGCGAGTTCCTCAGGGATGGTAGGAAGCAAAGAAGAGCTTGCCTGACTGCAGTAAGCTCTCTTAGGTTTGAGGATTTCTGGGATTCCTGAGTCGACCACTGTCCCTGGGTCAGACTGTCTCCCGTATGGGCTCCCCAACCGAATGGACTGGCATCTGTCGTAACTACATTGTCCGGAGTGATGTTCCAGAGAACTCCTTCTGATAAATGCGCCAGGTTGAGCCACCATGTCAGATCGTGAAGAGTGGCGGTTGATAGACTGAACTTCCTGCTTAGCGCACCGTGAAGATCTTTCTGCTTGAAGAACTTCGTATTGAAGCATTCGGGTATGGGCTTGAGCCCATTTTACTGCTGATATACATGCCGTCAAAGATCCCAGCAGAGACATTGCGTCTCTTAAACTTAAGTTTGGAGCTTTTTTTACAGCCGTGACCCTTTGAATGATCTTCAGCTTCTTGTCTTCTGGTAGGAAGGATGATTGGTTTTCCGAGTCTAGAAGAACTCCTAGGAACACCTGATGTCTTGTGGGTTCCAGCTTTGATTTTTTCCAGTTGACTATCCATCCGAGTACCTGCAGGGACGATATTATGGCATTTACCCTAGACGTACACTGAGTAATTGAATTGCCAACTATTAAAAAATCGTCTAGATAGGGCACCACAAGGGTTTCTTTTTCCCTAATATGGGCCATTACCTCCGAAACAACTTTTGTAAAAATTCTAGGGGCCATGGACAGGCCAAAGGGCATTGCTAAAAATTGGAAATGTTTAAGCTGATGGTTTACCCATACTGCCATCCTGAGAAATTGCTGGTGATTTCTGTGAACTGGAAGATGGTAGTACGCATCTTTTAGGTCCAACACCGCCATGTAGCACCTAGGAAACAAAAGCTTAGTTGTTGATTTGATGGATTCCATCTTAAAGGCGCGGTACTGAAGATATTCATTTAATTTACGTAAATTTATAATAGTCCTAAAGGACCCATCAGGTTTAGAGATTAAGAATAGGGGAGAATAAAAACCCGTCTTCTCCTGATGTTTTGGTACTTCTTCAATAACTCGCTTTGTAAGCAGTTGTTGAATCTCTAACTCCAAGGCCTGTTGTTGGGCCGGAGTGTCCAGTGATGTAATAACAAAATGATTTGGGGGAATTTCCAAAAATTCCAATTTTAAACCTGACTCGACTACCCCCATTATCCAGGCACTAGATGTTATCTTCTTCCATTCCGCTGTGAAGAATTTTAGTCTTCCTCCTACTGGTAGACTTATTCTATCTGTAATTACGTCTACGTCTCGAAAAAGATGGAGGGTTTTTATAGTATCCACCTTTTTTCTTCTGTTCCGACGTCTCCCAGTCCCGATTATATCCCTGCTGTTCTGACTGGAATTTCCTGAAGGGTATGCGTCTCCGGAAGGCATTCCTAAAAGTGGGATTAAATATTTTAGGAAATCCCTTTTTCCTGTCCTCTGCCTTCGCAAGGATGTCATCCAGCACTGGGCCGAATAGGTACTCACCCCTACACGGAATGGAGCATAATTTGGCTTTTGCCTGAGCATCACCTTTCCAGGTCTTTAGCCAAAGCGCCCGTCGAGCTGCATTTGATAGACCCCCCGATCTTGCAGCCAATTTTAGAGAGTCAATCGATGCGTCTGCTAGGTAAGCTGCTCCTTCTCTGACCTGAGACAGGGAGCTTAACAATTTCTCCCTGGGTACTTTAGCCTTAAGCTGTTCTTCCAGCTGAGTAACCCAGACCATAACCGATCTCGCCATACAGGTGCCTGCTATTGCCGGCTTAAAGGCTCCAGATGACGCTTCCCACACTTTTTTAAGAAGCATGTCAGCCTTCCTGTCTGAAGGATCTTTAAGAAGTCCCACATCCTCTAAAGGTAGCGAGGCTGTTTTCGAGGTAGAGGCCACTGCCGCATCTACTTTTGGGATTTTCATCCACTGGGATAAGGTGTCATCCTCAAAGGGGTACCTTCTTTTTGCGGCCGAAGGTAAAAACCCTTTATCCAGTTTGTCCCATTCCCGTCTGACCAGATCCTTGACAGTATCTACCACTGGGAAAGCTTTGCGACTTTTCTGGCTCAGACCTGCGAACATGATCTCCTGGGTTGTTTTCGGCTCCTTACTGTCTGCCATACCCATAGTTGTACGGACAGCTTTAATCAAAGTCTCCATATTTTCAATAGAAAAACAAGGCCTTCCTTCCTCATCCGAGGAGGATGGTGATGGACTCTCTGAGCACTCGCCCTCTTGTAACGAAGGGGTGGAATCAGACTCCATTTCTCCACTATTTTTCTCATGTCGTCTAGATTTAAGGGATGACTTAATTTCTTCCCTAATAACTTCTCGCAAATCCGATACGCGGAGGGGGGCCTCTTCCTCTAGCGTCTGGCATATACACGTCTGACATAACTTCTTTACATAGGTGTCAGGTAGTGGCTCTGTGCATAACGCGCACTGCTTATGCTTTGTTTTTGAGACCTTTTTCCCCTGTAACAAAACATAATATAGAAGACAGTAGTATCAGCGAATGGTTTCAGATAATAACTCACCACGGCTGAAGAACTTTAGAGTACCGGTCTCTGAGGGGGTGAGGTGTGACGTGACGTGCCAGGATCCTGCTGCCCGCGTGTCACTTCACTACGAGATCTGCTGCTGCTCCTTTCTCCCAACTGTCGGTGTTCGGCGTCTCCTGTGGAAGACATGTTGCCGCACACCACTCACCAAGCGCTGCTGCTTTTTGAAAGTCCCGCGCTCCTCCTCCCGGCCTCCTCCGGAAGTCCTCAAATCACTTCCGGGTTATAAGCGCCGACCTGCTCCAGCAGCGTCGCGCGCGTGTGGACGACCCAGGGCGGCGTGCCTTCCCCCAGAAACGCCACGGTCCGGCCATGCCGTCCTTGCCAGACGAGGGGGGAAGCTGGACACAGGACTTCCCCCGACGCTGCTTCCGGGCCCCCGACTCTGCCGTTCCCTTTGGACACCGCACAGAGGCTTGGCGGACCCGGGTAAGGTGATAACCTGTAGGCTCCCGCCGTCCGGACAGGAACCCAAACTGGAGGGCGAGGGGGACTGCCCCTTTTTAACCTGTAGGTTCCTGTCCGGAAGGTGGGCGGATCCCCTCTCTCGTTGTGGGTGCTGTCGTGGCGATAGGAAAAACTGCATTTTTTACGCAGCTTCTTTCCTGCAGAAAAAAAAAAAAGCAGCAAAAACGCCCTGTGTGAACTTACCTTAACAGTCGCAGCCATGTGCATGGGATTAAACACGTGGGCACACGTTTTGGAATGTGATCCTGAGATCCTTCGTTGGCAAACCAAACAACTTTTCCCCCGTTTTCACAGCTGCGGGGTAACGGAATCACCATAGGAAGTCCGTAAAAACTCGGCAAACTGACTGACTCAACGAAAGTCACTGGGTGAAAAACGCTAAAAATCCTCACAAAGAATTGACATGCTGCAAAAAAAAATGCACTGCAAATACTCAAAGGAAAATTACTGACCATGTGCACAACACTTCAGGATTCTCATTGAAATAGCTAGCATAAGGACTCCATGCCCCATTTTTGCATGAAAACAAAAACGACAAGAAAACGCACAGGGCCGAACAAATCCAGCCAGCACAAGTCCCCTAAGGGGGAGGGAAAAAATAGATCCTAACAGATATAAAATGGTATTTTACTTTCACAATGATTAAGATCAAAAAGCGGAATGTAAAAGGGTTGATATCTCCGCATAAACGGATGATGGTTCTGCGCCATCTAAAATGCCTTAAAGTGGATGTAGCATTGCTACAAAAGACTCATTTACTTGAACAAGATTTCTTTTGCATGAATAATATGTGGGTGGGTTCAATGTAGGGGTTGCTGTCACTGGTGAGGAAAGCAGGGGACCTAATCTTGATTGACAAATATTTCATGCAACAAAACTGAATCACAGGAAAAAGACCAAGGTTGTTATGCTTCTTTGAATATATCTAGTCAACATGGTAATATGAGTCTTTATAATATTTATGCTCCCAATGCCCTTCAAAAATCATTTTTTGACAACCTAAAGAACAAAATTATTACTGGATAATGTCCCTGGTAAAAGAGAAGGGGGAAATTTTAATGCAGTACCCTCAGTTGAAGAAGGTAAGAAAGGTAGTACAGGAAAGGGAAGGAATTTGCTGAGTCAGAAAGATGTGATAGCCGAACTAATAGATGTGACATCATTGTGTGACAGGTGGAGGGTTCTCCATCCAAAATAATGTGAATTTTTTCACTATTCCCACCTTCACAACTCATGGTCAAGAATTGACCTGTTACTCACAAATAGCCAACTGATAAAATAAAATATCGGCAGTAAATATCAAATATATGGTGATACCAAATTACTTAGCTTAGTGACAGCAACTTTCACAAGGTGTTAAAGGAGTGATGGGGAGAATATACTGTACATACACTAATGAATTAATTTGTTATTTTGAAAAACAGCAAATGTACGGTAGTTTTGAGAGGTAAACTATTGAAACATGTATCCACCCTAAAAAGAACGTTAGGGAACAATATAATAAAGCGAAAAAGTGGCTCAGACAGGCACATACTAAACTCATAGCTCACCAATCCCAAAGAAATTTGGTTAATAGCAAAAAGGGAATTTGAATCTTGGGAAGACAAAAGAAGGACCTTATCAGATCACAAGAGAAAGACCTGGATACATTTGGGAATAAACCAGACAATTTTTTCGGCCAAATTAGCAAGGATGTAGAACTGCCACACTTATGGTAGGGACTAGGGTTGAGCGACCTTTAGTTTTTTAGGGTCGAGTCGGGTTTTGTGAAACCCGACTGTCTTAAAAGTCGAGTGAAATCGGCCTACCACCGTGAAAAGCCGAAACACGAAACCCAATGAAGGATTGATTTGATATTTCTCTCTCTCTCTCTCTCTCTCTCCCCCTCCGTCCCAGCACAGAAAATTTCGTTTTGCACATTCCAAATCCCTACTGCGCACAAGCGATAACATGACGATAGGCGTTCACATGTCATCACTCTGCCCACGCTCATTCATTGGCTGTAAAAATGGCGCTAAACGCGTCATACGAAACGCGACTTTGGCGCCAAGATCGCGTACCGCATGGCCGACCCCGCACAATGATCGGGTCGGGTTTCATGAGACGCCGACTTTGCCAAAAGTCGGCGACTTATGAAAATGAACGACCCGTTTCGCTCAACCCTAGTAGGGACAGAAGGTAAAAACAGCAGATCTAAAAGAAATCAATAGTATATTGGGAAAATACTATAAGAACTTATATTAATATTTATTATTATTGCACCACTTATTCCATGGCACTTCACAAGTGAAAAGGGGTGCACATAATAAAAAAAGAAGTACAACAATCTTGAACAATACAAGTCATCAACTGGTACAGGAGGAGAGAGGACCCTGCCCCGCGAGGGCTCACAGTCTACAAAGGATGGGTGAGAATACAGTAGGCGAGGGTAGAGCTGGTCGTGCAGCAGTATGGTGGAACAAGGGTTGCTATAGGTTGTAGGCTTGTCAGAAGAGGTAGGTCTTCAGGTACCTTTTGAAGGTTTCCACAGTAGGCGAGAGTCTGATATTTTGGGATAGAGAGTTCCAGAGTAAGGGAGATGCACAGGAAAAATCTTGTATGCGATTGTGGGAAGAGGAAATAACAGGGGAGCAGAGAAAGAAATCTTATGCAGATCAGATGTTGCGTGCAGGTAAGTACTGAGAGACTAGGCTACAGATGTATTAAGGAGACAGGTTGTGGACAACTTTGTATGCCATGGTTAGGGTTTTGAACTGGAGTTTCTTGGCAATGGGAAGCCAGGGAAGCGATTAACAGAGAGGAGAGGACAGGTAATAGTGGGAACATAGGTTGATTAGTCGGGCAGCAGAGTTTAGGATACATTGCAGGGGTGCAATAGTGTTAAAAGTGAGGCAACAGAGAATGAGGTTGGAGTAGCCGAGGAGGGAGATGAGCAGCGCATGCACTAGTGTTTTGGCAGATTCTTGATTAAAGAATGCAGGGATCCAGGAAATATTTTTGAGTTGGAGCCGGGAGGAAGTGGAAAGGGCATAGATATGTGGTTTGAAGGAGAGATCAGATTCAAGGGTTACCCTGAGATAGCGAGCTTGCGGGACTGGGGAGAGTGAGCAGCCATTAACTTTAATGGATAGGTCTATTGGAGGGGTTGACTGAGATGGAAGAAAGATGATGAAATCGGTTTTGTCCATGTTAAGTTTTAGAAATCTAGCAGAAAAGAAGGATGAAATAGAAAACAGATATAATGGGATTCTGGTTAGGAAGTAGGTGATATTGGGTTCAGAGAGGTAGATTTGTGTGCAATCAGAATATAGATGATACTGAAAGCAGTGGGACTGTTCCAGGCCGAAGGGGTAGAAGGAGAAGAGCAGGGGTCCTAGAAATGAACCTTAGGGGGACATCGACAGATAGGGGCAAGATGAGGAGGTGGTATGTGATTGGGAGATGCTGAATGTCTGGTCTATTATGAAGAAATCCAAGAAAGAGCCAAGCGATGAGAGAATATTTAGTAAGAGGTAATGGTCTGCGGTGTTGAAGGCAGAGGACAGTTCCAATAGGAGGAGGAAAGAGTAGTGTCGCTTGGGTTTGGCGGTTAGTAGGTCATTGATGATTTTAGGCACGGCAGTTTCAGTGGAATGATGCAGTTGGAAGCCAGTTTGTAAGCTGAAAAGAGGGAGCAGGAGGAGACGTGGGAGAACAGTTAAGGATGGACTTCTTGTTCCAGTAGTTTTGAGGCATAGGGAGAAGTGATATGGGGCGATAGAAAGACACAGAGGATAGGTCAAGGGAGGGCTTTTTGAGGATGGGCGTGATCGAGAAACATTTAAAGCATGAGGGGAAGACACCAGTTGTTAGTGATAGGTTAAAGGCTTATATAACAAAATAGTAGGGAAAGATCCGAGTAGGGGGAAGAAATCAACAGGTTAAACTACCTTGTCTGACTGCAGCAGATATGATGGCCTTAAATGCAGAAATAATGGTTGAGGAAATTAAAAAAGCTATAGGGGAATTAAACACTCAAAAAGCTTCAGTCCCAGATGGTTACAATGGAGAATTCTGATTTAATTCTAAAAAGCAAATTTCACCAAGCCCTATCAGCAGAGTTCAATAAAATAGCGAGTGGCTCACAAATATCATAGCATTTTAATACGGCATAAATAAAATTATACCAAAGGAAAACTTTATGTATTATTCAAACTAATGGCTAATAGTTTTGCCAAAATTCTACCTAAACTATTAGCTTCGCCGCAGTCTGATTTGTTAAGGGGAGGTCGGAGGTAACAAATATCCATAAATCCATAAAGCCATGTTAGTCATGAGTGTTGTTAAGAGTAAAGCAGTAAAGGAGGGCGAGATGCCGTCCATGGTTACATTGGACACGGAAAAAGCTTTCGACAACGTCAGATGGTCCTGGATCGAGATAGTCTTAGAGACCGTTGGATTAACAGGAACTTTTCGGAATTTTATCCAAACACTACACTCGAACCCGAAGGTGAGAGTATATACACCAATCTGTATATCAGAGTCATTCCCTCTGATGAAAGGCACGAGGCAGGGTTGCCCGCTTTCTCCGCTCCTTTTTAATCTGGCAATTGAGACACTGTCAAGATACCTAAATGAAAGAAATAGCTCTGACGGAATACATTTAGGGGAAAAAATAATACACTAAGCTTAATTTGCAGATGGCATTATTTTATTTATGAACAGCCCCAGGAATACTAGCCCAATTGCCTTAAACAAATAAATACTTACAGATCTTTTACATGCTTTAAGTTACACAAATTAAAATGTGAAATACTAATTCTAAAAGAAAAGAACCTAAACACTATAGAAACTACATACTTGGGAAACCGGTTATGAAGTTAAATATTTGGGAACACAGCTACGACGAACAAAAGACTCGATCTATAGTCTTAATTAAAATCCTTTGATTATGAAAATAGAGAGGGAACTGGAGAATTGGTCTTGTTTCCCATTCCCAGCTGGGAAGAAATAACCTGATAAAAATGATGAGTTTCCCGAGGCTGCTTTACCCATTACAAACTATACCACTATTGCTACAACAGAGACATAAATAGACTGAACTAGGCATTTACTTGTTTTTTTTGCGGAATAGGACACTTCTTATAAGTGCCAACAAAATGATGTCACACTCTGTTGTTATAGCGGTTCTATACACTTATTCCTCAGCACCGTTAAATAGCAGCACCGCGGAATAAGGCCCCTTGACATGCGCTGTGAAAAGGCGTACTGGTGGCTGTTAAGGTCTAAAGTTGTGACGGGCATAGCACGTCATGGTATGGGAACTGACACCTGCTCATGACGTGCTATGTCCATCATTGGTTGTTAAGGGATTAACAGCCTGGATGAGTCCACAAATCTAAGTGCTTATAAGTTCACCAAGATAACCCATATTTTGTTTGTGATAGCCGAATCTCTACATATCATGGAGGATTTAATTATAGGTTAAAGTCGCCAAAGCGATGTGTGAAGAATTGTGCTCTGGCCCCATGTTTTACAAAATTCTTTTTCCAGTGTATATTCTGAATAATGACTAGATTTTCTTATCCCATAAATTACATATCCCTTCAAATCAGCTAAATGATATCCTCAAATGGTGGGCATATTATTATTATATATTTTTTGTAGCGGCATTTATTCCATGACGCTTTAGATGTGAAAAGGGGGCAAATATAGACAAAAAGAATAAACACTAGATGGTGGCCCGATTCTAACGAATCGGGTATTCTAAAATATGTATGTAGTTTATTTATGAAGTTTTCAGAATAATGCAATTTATACACAGGATTCAGCCGGCCGGGCGCGACCAATTAGCGAAGCGTGGTTCAATTTCTGCGCCAATTAGCGGCCGGACTGCGCCTGTCACTGATTGTTCTCTGCCTGGCGTGACCATTCAGTGAAGCCAGGGCCGGCTCCAGGATTTTCAGGGCCCTGGGTGAAAGTCTCAGCGAGCCCCCTCTTTAACACATACCACGATTCATGATGCACAGATACAGCAGAGAAATATACCTGTTATGGACCTGGTGGTTAGGAGCACCCGGAAAGACCTGATGAGTAAACTAGAAATCGGTACAAGCTCTGGGAAAGTGGGAACTCTGCTGACCGCAAACACTACTCCTATCACACACACTAGAAATAGCCGTGGAGCGTACTTAACTCTCCCTAGACGCCTCTTCACAGCCTAAGAGCTAACTACCCCTAAAGATAGAAATAGAAGCTTAACCTTGCCTCAGAGAAATTCCCCAAAGGTAAAGGCAGCCCCCCACATATAATGACTGAGTTAAGAGGAAAGTCACAAACACAGGAATGAAACAGGTTTTAGCAAAGGAGGCCAGACTTCACTAATTTAGTCAGAGGATAGAAAAGGGAGCTATGCGGTCAGCACAAAAGACTACAAAAAACCATGCAGAGTAAGCAAAAAGACTCCCCACACCGACTCACGGTGTGGAGGTGCCACTCTGCACCCCAGAGCTTCCAGCTAGCAAGGGAATATCATGACAGCAAGCCGGACTAGAAATAGCAGTACTAAGAAATATATTCAGGAAGCAGTAACAAAAAATGAACTAGCAAAGACTTAGCTTCTGCTGGAGTAGACAGGTCCTCAGAGAAGTCCAAGAGAGATCTGAACCAATACTGAACCATTGACAGCTGGCATCAAGTAACGATCTGAGTGGAGTTAAATAGGGAAGCCAGCAAGCAATAAACGAGAGCAGCTGACAAAGCCAACCTCAGTGATCAGCAGTTCCGCTCAAAGCCACCAGAGGGAGTCCAAGAGCAGAACTAACCAAAGTACCATTCATGACCACAGGAGGGAGTCCAAGAACGGAATTCACAACATATACCACAGCCAAGTAGCATATAACACAGCCCACATAGCATATAACACAGCCCACGTAGCATATAACACAGCCCACATAGCATATAACACAGCCCACATAGCATATAACACAGCCCACATAGCATATAGCACAGGCCACGTAGTATATAGCACAGAACACGTAGTATATAACAGCCCACGTAGCATATAGCACAGCCACGTAGCATACAACACAGCCACGTAGCATACAGCACAGCCACGTAGTATATAGCACAGCCCACATAGTATACAGTTGTGGCCAAAAGTATTGACACCCCTGCAATTCTGTCAGATAATACTCAGTTTCTTCCTGAAAATGATTGCAATTACAAATTCTTTGGTATTATTATTTTCATTTAATTTGTCTTAAAAGAAAAAAACACAAAAGGAATGGTCCTAAAGCCAAATTGGATATAATTCCCCAACAAACATAAAAAAGTGGGTGGACAAAATATTGGCACTGTTCGAAAAATCATGTGATGCTTCTCTAATTTGTGTAATTAACAGCACCTGTAACTTACCTGTGGCACCTAACAGGTGTTGGCAATAACTAAATCACACTTGCCGCCAGTTGACATGGATTAAAGTTGACTCAACCTCTGTCCTGTGTCCTTGTGTGTACCACATTGAGAAAAGAAAGAAGACCAAAGAACTATCTGAGGACTTCAGAAACCAAATTGTGAGGAAGCATGAGCAATCTCAAGGCTACAAGTCCATCTCCAAAGACCTGAATGTTCCTGTGTCTACCGTTCGCAGTGTCATCAAGAAGTTTAAAGCCCATGGCACTGTGGGAGACCTCCGTAGATGTGGACGGAAAAGAAAAATTGACAAGAGATTTCAACGCAAGATTGTGCGGATGTTGGATAAAGAACCTCGACTAACATCCAAACAAGTTCAAGCTGCCTTGCAGTCCGAGGGTACAACAGTTTCAACCCGAACTATCCGTCGGCGTCTGAATGAAAAGGGACTGTATGGTAGGAGACCCAGGAAGACCCCACTTCTTACCCCGAGACATAAAAAAAACCAGGCTGGAGTTTGCCAAAACTTACCTGAAAAAGCCTAAAACATTTTGGAAGAATATTCTCTGGTCAGATGAGACAAAAGTAGAGCTTTTTGGGCAAAGGCATCAACATAGAGTTTACAGGAGAAAAAAAGGCATTCAAAGAAAAGAACACGGTTCCTACAGTCAAACATGGCGGAGGTTCCCTGATGTCTTGGGGTTGCTTTGCTGCCTCTGGCACTGGACTGCTTGACCGTGTGCATGGCATTATGAAGTCTGAAGACTACCAACAAATTTTGCAGCATAATGTAGGGCTCAGTGTGAGAAAGCTGGGTCTCCCTCAGAGGTCATGGGTCTTCCAGCAGGACAATGACCCAAAACACACTTCAAAAAGCACTAGAAAATGGTTTGAGAGAAAGCACTGGAGATTTCTAAGGTGGCCAGCAATAAGTCCAGACCTGAATCCCATAGAACACCTGTGGAGAGATCTAAAAATGGCAGTTTGGAGAAGGCACACTTCAAATATCAGGGACCTGGAGCAGTTTGCCAAAGAAGAGTGGTCTAAAATTCCAGTAGAGCATTGTAAGAAACTCATTGATGGTTAGCGGAAGCAGTTGGTCACAGTTACGTTGGCTAAAATGGGCCAGACAAAAGTATTGGCAACGAAGTATTAGGCTGAGGGTGCCAATACTTTTGTCTGGCCCATTTTTGGAGTTTTGTGTGAAATGATCAATGTTTTGCTTTTTGCTTCATTCTCTTTTGTGTTTTATTATTTAAGACAAATTAAATGAAGATAATACCAAAGAATTTGTGATTGCAATCATTTTCAGGAAGAAACTGAGTATTATCTGACAGAATTGCAGGGGTGTCAATACTTTTGGCCACAACTTTATAACACAGCCCATGTAGTATATAGCACAGCCCAGGTAGTATATAGCACAGCCCACGTAGTATATAGCACAGCCCACGTAGTATATAGCACAGCCCACAAAGTATGTAGCACAGCCCACGCAGTGTATAACACAGCCCACGTAATATATAGCGCAGTCCATGTAGTATATAACACAGCCCACGCAGTGTATAACAGCCCACATAGTATATAGCACAGCCCACGCAGTATATAACACAGCCCTCGTAGTATATAACACAGCCCATGTAGTATATAACACAACCACATAGTATACAGTGCCTACAAGTAGTATTCAACCCCCTGCAGATTTATCAGGTTTACACATTTGGAATTAACTTGGCATTGTGACATTTGGACTGTAGATCAGCCTGGAAGAGTGAAATGCACTGCAGCAAAAAAGAATGTTATTTCTTTGTTTATTTTTTTTTTAAATTGTGAAAAGTCTTTTCAGAGGGTCATTTATTATTCAACCCCTCAACCCACCAGAATTCTGTTTGGTTCCCCTAAAGTATTAAGAAGTAGTTCAGGCACAAAGATCAATGAGCTTCACATGTTTGGATTAATTATCTTTTTCCAGCCTTTTCTGACTATTTAAGACCCTCCCCAAACTTGTGAACAGCACTCAAACATGGTCAACATGCGAAAGACAAAGGAGCATTCCAAGGCCATCAAAGACAAGATCGTGGAGGGTCACAAGGCTGGCAAGGGGTACAAAACCCTTTCCAAGGAGTTGGGCCTACCTGTCTCCACTGTTGGAAGCATCATCCGGAAGTGGAAGGCTTATGGAACTACTGTTAGCCTTCCACGGCCTGGACAGCCTTTGAAAGTTTCCTCCCGTGCCGAGGCCAGGCTTGTCCGAAGAGTCAAGGTTAACCCAAGGACAACAAGGAAGGAGCTCCGGGAAGATCTCATGGCAGTGGGGACATTGGTTTCAGTCAATACCATAAGTAACGTACTCCACCGCAATGGTCTCCGTTCCAGACGAGCCCGTAAGGTACCTTTACTTTCAAAGCGTCATGTCAAGGCTCGTCTACAGTTTGCTCATGATCACTTGGAGGACTCTGAGACTGACTGGTTCAAGGTTCTCTGGTCTGATGAGACCAAGATCGAGATCTTTGGTGCCAACCACACACGTGACGTTTGGAGACTGGATGGCACTGTATACGACCCCAAGAATACCATCCCTACAGTCAAGCATGGTGGTGGCAGCATCATGCTGTGGGGCTGTTTCTCAGCCAAAGGGCCTGGCCATCTGGTCCGCATCCATGGGAAGATGGATAGCACGGCCTACCTGGAGATTTTGGCCAAGAACCTCCGCTCCTCCATCAAGGATCTTAAGATGGGTCGTCATTTCATCTTCCAACAAGACAACGACCCAAAGCACACAGCCAAGAAAACCAAGGCCTGGTTCAAGAGGCAAAAAATCAAGGTGTTGCAGTGGCCTAGTCAGTCTCCTGACCTTAACCCAATTGAAAACTTGTGGAAGGAGCTCAAGATTAAAGTCCACATGAGACACCCAAAGAACCTAGATAACTTGGAGAAGATCTGCATGGAGGAGTGGGCCAAGATAACTCCAGAGACCTGTGCCGGCCTGATCAGGTCTTAGAAAAGACGACTATTAGCTGTAATTGCAAACAAAAGTTATTCCACAAAATATTAAACCTAGGGGTTGAATAATAATTGACCCACACTTTTATGTTTAAAATTTAGAAAAATTTAACTGAGCAACAAAACTTTTTGGTTTGCAAGATTTATGCATCTGTTAATAAATCCTGCTCTTGTTTGAAGTTTGAAGGCTCTAACTTATTTGCATCTTATTAAACCTGCTAAATCTGCAGGGGGTTGAATACTACTTGTAGGCACTGTATAACACAGCCAAGTAGTATATTGCCCAGCCATGTATATTGCACAGTTACATAGTATATAGCATAGCCCACGTAGTATATAACACAGACACGTAGTATATAGCACAGCTCACGTAGAATATTGCCCAGCCATGTATATTGCACAGCTGCGTAATATATAGCACAGCTAACGCAGTATATAACACAGCCATGTAGTATATTGCCCAGCCACATAATATATTGCACAGCCCACGTAGTAAATAGCACAGAGAAGCAGTATATAACACAGCTCACGCAGTATATAACACAGCCCACGTAGTATATAGCACAGCGATGTAGTATATAGCAGAGCCCACGTAGTATATAGCACAGTAACGTAGTATATAACACAGCCCAAGCATTATATAACACAGCCCACGTAGTATATAACACAGCCTAAGTAGTATATAGCAATGTGGGCACCATATCCCTGTTTAAAAAAAAAGAATTAAAATAAAAAATAGTTATATATTCACCTTCCGTCGGCCCCCGGATCCAGGCAAGGCGCTTAGCGATGCTCCTTGCGACGCTCCGGTCTTAAGAATGCATTGCGGTCTCGCGAGATGATGACATAGTGATCTCGCGAGACTGCTACGTCATCTTTCGAGACCGCAATGCATGGCCCGGAGCATCGCGAGGAGCGGGAAAGGCGCCGGAAGGTGAGTATATAATTATTTTTAATTTTTTTTGTATTATTTTTAACATTAGGTCTTTTTACTATTGATTCTGCATAGGCAGCATCAATAGTAAAAAGTTGGTCACACAGTGTTAATAGCAGCGTTAACGGACTGCGTTACACCGTGGCATAATGCCACTCGCGAGACCGCTACGTCATCATCTTGCAAGACTGCAATGCATGGCCCGAAGTGTCGAGAGGAGCGGGAAAGGCGCCGGAAGGTGTGTATATAATGATTTTTTTTGTATTATTATTATTTTTAACATTAGATCTTTTTACTATTGATGCTGCATAGGCAGCATCAATAGTAAAAAGTTGGTCACACAGTGTTAATAGCAGCGTTAACGGACTGCGTTACACCACGGCATAATGCAGTGTAACGCAGCCATTAACCCTGTGTGAGCGCTGACTGGAGGGGGCACTGACAGAGTAGGAAGGGGTGAATTCGCAGCCGAACTGTGCCCGTCGCTGATTGGTCGCGGTCTGCCAGCCGCAACCAATCAGTGACGCGGGATTTCCGTGACGGACAGACAGACACACAGACAGACCGACAGACAAACAGAAGGAAGTGCCCCTTAGACGATTATATATATAGATGAGCAAAAAACAAGGCACTAAAAGGTACAGAAGGAGGGAGGATGCTGGGGCTCACTGTCTGCAGGGGATGGGTGAGGATACACTAGGAGAGGGTAGAGCTGGTTGTGCGGCTGTTCAGTAGGTTATCACTGCAGTATGTAGGCTTGTCAGAAGAGGTGAGTCTTAAGGTTCTTTTTGAAGGTTTCTATGGTAGGCGAGAGTCTGATGTGTTGGACTAGAGAATTCCAGAGAATGGGGGAAGCACAGGAGAAGTCTTGGATGTGGTTGTGGGAAGAAGAGATAAGAGGGAAGTAGAGAATGAGATCTTGTGAGGATCGAAAGTTGCATGTAGGTAAGTACCAGGAGACCATGTCACAGATGTATGGAGGAGACAGGTTGTGGATGGCTTTTTATGTCATAGTAAGGGTTATGAACTAGAGTCTCTGGACGATAGGAAGCCAGTGAAGGGCTTGGCATAGGGGAGAGGCTGGGGAATAGCGGGGAGGGGAGACAGGTAGATTAGTCGGGCAGCAGAGTGTAGGATGGATTGGAGTGGTGCTGGAGTGCTAGAGAGGAGGCCAGAGAGTAGGATGTTGCAGTAGTCAAGGCGGGAGATGATAAGGGCGTGCACTAGTGTTTTTGTGGTTTTGTGGTCAGAGAATGCGCGGATACGGGAAATATTTGGATAGGTGTGCTGGAGGGGTAGAGTGAGATGGGGAAATATGATGAATTCTGTTTTGTCCATGTTCAGTTTTAGAAAGCGAGCAGAAAAGAAGGCCAAGATAGCAGGCAGACAGTGTGGGATAATAATGTGAGGTCATGTCCGAATAGTTAGTTCAGCGTTTCATCAGCATAGAGGTGATACTGCAAACCGTGGGATTCTATGAGCTGTCCCAGGAAGAAAGGTGTAGATGGAGAAGAGTAGGGGTCCTAGAACAGAGCCTTGAGGAACACCGACAGACAAGGGGAGAAGTGAGGAGGTGGTGTGGGAGAGGGAGACACTGATTGTTTGGTCTGTTGGTTATGACGAGATCCAGGATAGGGCCAAGTCTGTGATGCCAAGAGATGAGAGAATCTGTAGCAGGAGGGAGTGGTCCCACAGTGTCAAAGGCAGAAGACAGGTCCAGGAGAAGGAGGACAGAGTACTGGCGGTTAGTAGGTCATTGGTGACTTTATTTAGGGCAGTTTCAGTTGAGTGATGGGGTTAAAAGCCAGATTGTAATCGGTCAAAGAGGGAGCAGGAGGAGAGGTGGGAGGACAGTTCAAGATGGACATGCTGTTCCAGTAGTTTTGAGGCATAAGGAAGAAGAGATATCGGACGATAGCTAGACACAGAGGATGGGTCGAGGGAGGGCTTTTTGAGCATGGGTGTGATTTTGGCATGTTTGAACGATGAGGGGAAGACACCAGTTGTGAGAGAGAGGTTGAAGAGGTGTGTTAGAGTTGGGATGTAGACTGTGGCGAGGTTCGGGATGAGGTGGAACGGGAGTGGGTCAAGCATGCAAGTGGTGAGGTATGATCTTTACAGGAGGGTGGAGAGCTGATCTTTTGTTATGGTGGAGAAGCTGGTTTGGAGGAACAGTATTGAGCAGCTAAGAGGGGCATTGGGCGCTGTGGGCCAAAGCTTTCTCTGATCGTATCGACCTTCTGTTTAAAAAAAGAGACAAAGTCTTCAGCAGAAAAGAGAGGGGAGGGAGGAGGTGCAGGCGGATGGAGTAGAGAATTGAAAGTGTTGAAAAGCTGTTTAGGGTTGTGAGACAGGGAGGATATGAGAGAAGAAAAGTAAGTTTGCTTTGCGGCAGTGAGCGTGGACTTGAAGCTGGCGAGGGACTGCTTGTATGCAGTGAAGTGGTCGGCAGATCGGAATCGCTTCCATCTCCGCTCAGTGACCCTGGAAGCCCGTCTCAGTTCTTTGGTCAGGCTGGTTCAGCCAGGGCTGCCTGTTCATTGTACGAGTTTTGCTATGCATGAGCGGAGTGGCCGAATCGAGTGTTGCTGTTATTGTGGTGTAAAAAAGTGGCAGCAGCATCTGTGTCATGAAGGGAAGCTGTGTCTGTAAGAGGGATAAGGGACTCAGAGAGGTGTTTGAGATTTCTGCAAGGGTAAGTGAGTTTGTGGAGTGGGGGTTGCGCACTAGGAGAGGAGAGGAAAGAGAATGTCAGTAGGTTGTGGTTAGACAGAGGGAGGGGTGAGTTAGTGAGATTAGTAAGGGAACAGAGGTGGGTGAAGATGAGGTCCAGCGTGTGGACATCTTTGTGAGTGGCAGTGGAAAACGTTTGCAGAGCCCTGGATGTACCTAAACAGTAAAAAAAACACACAAATGACACCATTTTGGAAACTAGACCCCCCAAGGAGCTTATCTAGATGTGTTGTGAGCACTTTGAACCCCCAAGTGCTTCGCCGAACTTTATAACGTAGAGCCGTGAAAAGAAAAAATCATATTTTTTCCACAAAAATGATTTTTCACTCCCAAATTTTTACTTTCACAAGGGTAACAGGAGAAATTGGACCACAAAAGTTATTGTGCAATTCGTCCTGAGTACGCTGCTACCCCATATGTGGAGGGGACCACTGTTTGGGTGCATGGCAGAGCTCAGAAGGGAAGGAGAACCGTTTTGGAATGCAGACTTTGATAGAATGGTCTGCGAGCGTCATGTTGCGTTTGCAGAGCCCCTGATGTGCCAAACAGTAGAAACCCCCCACAAGTGACCCCATTTTGGAAATTAGACCCCCAGGAAACTTATCTAGATGTGTGGTGAGCACTTTGAATGCCCAAGTTCTTCACAGAAGTTTATAATGCAGAGTCGTGAAAATAAAAAATCATTTATTTTTCCACAAAAAAGATTTTTTAGCCCCCAATTTTTTATTTTCCCAAGGGTAGCAGGAGAAATTGGACCCCAAAAGTTGTTGATGAATTTGTCCTGAGTATGCTGATGCTTCATATGTGGGAGGAAACTACTATTTGGGCACATGTCGGGGCTCGGAAGAGAAATAGTGATGCTTTGGAATGCAGACTTTGATGGAATGGTCTGCGGGCGTCATGTTGCGTTTGCAGAGCCCCTGGTGTGCCTAAACAGTATAAACCCCCAAAAGTGGCCGCATTTTGGAAACTAGATCCTCAAGGAGCTTATCTAGATGTGTGGTGAGCAATTTGAATGCCCAAGTGCTTCACAGAAGTTTATGACGCAGAGCAGTGAAAACAAAAAATCACAAAAATGATTTTTTAGCCCCCAATTTTTGTCCCCAAGGGTAACAGGAGAAACTGGACCCCAAAAGTTGTTGTCCAATTTGTCCTGAGTACGTTGATGCCCTGTATGTGGGGATAAACCACTGTTTGGGGGCAGAGCTCAGAAAGGAGAGAGCACCATTTGACTTTTTGAACGCAAAATGGGCTGGAATCAATGGTGGAGCCATGTCGCGTTTGGAGACCCCCTGATGAACCTAAACAGTGGAAACCCCCCAATTCTAACTCCAACCCTAACCCTAATTACAACCCTATCCATAATCCTAATCCCAACCCTAACCCCAACACCCCTAACCCTAATCCCAACCCTAACCATAACCCTAATCAAAACCATAACCCCAACACGCCCCTAACCCTAATTCAAACCCTAACCATAAGCCTAACCACAAACCTAACCCTAATCCCAATACACAACTAACCTTAACCCAACGCTAACCATAACCCTAACCCTAATCCCAAACCTAACCCTAATCCCAACCCTAATCCTAATTTTTCGTCCAACTCATTTTAGCCCAACTGTAACCCTAATTGGAAAATGGAAATAGATATATTTTCTTTATTTGATTATTTTTTCCTAACTAAGGGGGTGATAAAGGAAGGGTTTATTTACTATTTTTTTTTATTTTGGTCATTGTGATAGGGTCTATCACAGTGACCAAAATGAACCAATAGGAAAAATGTTCCTATTGTTGTCAGGTGCCGGCCGGCAGATCTCGGTGGTGCACTGCGCATGCGCCCGCCATTTTCTTCCCGGAGAAAGATGGCGGCGCCCATGGCGGGCAGGAGGGCCAAGGAGCACCGGGAGACACTGGTAAGTATAAGGGACCTTATTTCTCTCTCCTCTGATGTGCGATGGCACATCGGACTTTTTTTTCTTTTTGCCGCCGCCGTTACACGGTTAGTAACGGCGATCGCAAAACATGGGTTGGTATAAACAGACCCGAATCATGTTCTTTGGGGTCTTGGCTACACCCGACAGCCAAGTCCCCAAGATCTGCAGGTCGGCAGATTGGGCAGGAGCACTGCGCGCCCCATTTTCTTCCTGGGAGAAAATGGCGGCGCCCATGGGGGGATTACGAGGAGCACTGGGAGGTACCAGGAGGGATCGGAAACCCTATGTCTCTGTCCTCTGATGTGCAATCACATCGGAGGACAAAGAATTTAAATGGCAAATCACGCTTTTTTTCGGTCGCCGGTATACGGTTAATAATCGCAACCCGGCGGGTCAGTAAAAAAGACCCGAATCATGTTCTCTGGGGTCTCGGCTATACACTATACACCCCGGAGAGAAAATCCGACTCTGGGGGAGCTATACACTTTAATTAACGGCGCTATGGTTTAAGTACCCCAACGACCGCTGTTAAAAGGCGTGTAGGCGGTCGTTAAGGGTACAACATGTTCCTGTGCCAAGTGACACAAATATACGCAATAGTTTTTCTAATATGACACAATAAGGAAAACTACAATCTTATGATACTAGGTATGAAAACGTTCCATATGCATATTGCAACACTGTCTATTAGGTCAAAAATCAGTCCATACAATAAAGGTGCATGTGCTTACCTGAAAATGCATTACTATAGTATCTGGAGAGGGTCTGCATGATATCCTTGGAATGTTGAGTCCATGGTGCTATTTTTCTGTAGGTTTTGACCCTATGGACAAGTTGAGAACCACCGTACTGTAGAGACAGAGTGTCACCATGATCCTCATAGAGTTCTTCAAATAACCTATAACATAGAAAATCAAGCATAATTTTATAATTTTGAAATCTCAGATTTAATACATAAATATAAACAGAGTATACATACACATGTTGTTATTATTATTATTATTATTATTAATTTATATAGCACCATTAATTCCATGGTGCTGTACATGAGAAAGGGTTACATACAGGGTTATAAATATCGTTTACAGTAAACAAGTTTACAGTGACAGACTGGTACAGAGGGGAGAGGACCCTGTCCTTGCGGACTTACATTCTATGGGATAGTGGGGAAGAGACAGAAGGTCAGAGGTGCAGCAGCTCTGGCGGTGGTGAGGCGGCTGCTCTGGCGATGCGACAGAATGGTTATTGCAGGCTGCAGGCTTTCTTGAAGAGATGGGTTTTCAGGTTCCGTCTGAAGGATCCAAGGGTGGTGGATAGTTGGACGCGTTGAGGCATGGAATTCCAGAGGATGGGAGATATTCGGGAGAAATTTTGGAGATGGTTGTGTGAGGAACGAATAAGTGTGGAGGAGAGTAGGAGGTCTTGGAAGGATCGGAGATTACGTGAGGGAAGGTATTGGGAGATTAGTTCAGAGATATAGGGAGGGGACAGGTTGTGGATGGCTTTGTAGATCAGTATTAGTAGTTTGAACTGGATTCGTTGGGGAATTGGGAGCCAGTGGAGGGATTTGCAGAGGGGAGAAGCAGAGGAGTAGCGAAGAGAGAGGTGGATTAGCCGGGCAGCAGAGTTGAGGACAGACTGGAGTGGTGCAAGAGAGTTAGCGGGGAGGCCACAGAGGAGGGTGTTGCAGTAGTCGAGGCGGGAGATGATGAGGGCATGCACAAGAGTCTTAGTAGATTGTGGGGTGAGGAAGGGACGGATTCTGGCAATATTTTTGAGTTGGAGGCGACAGGAGGTGGTAAGAGTTTGAACGTGCGGTTTGAAGGACAAGGCAGAGTCGAGAGTTACTCCGAGGCAGCGGATTTCGGGTGCGGGAGAGAACGTGATGCCGTTTACCATAATAAATAGATCGGGTAGGGGAGATACGCGAGATGGGGGAAAGATGATGAGTTCAGTTTTGTCTACATTGAGTTTTAGGAAGCGAGAGGTGAAGAAGGAGGATATGGCTGACAGACACTCCGGGATTCTGGACAGAAGAGAGGCGACATCTGAGCCAGAGAGGTAGATCTGAGTGTCGTCCGCATACAGGTGGTACTGGAAGCCATGGGACTTTATGAGTTGCCCTAGGCCAAGGGTATAGATGGAAAAAAGTAGGGGCCCTAGGACAGAGCCTTGAGGGACTCCAACAGAGAGAGGGCGGGATGAGTAGGTAGTGTGGGAGTGGGAAACGCTAAATGTGCGGTCGGAAAGGTATGAGGCAATCCAGGACAGGGCAAGGTCTTTGATGCCAAGGGAAGAAAGAATCTGTAGCAGTAGGCAGTGATCGACTGTGTCGAAGGCAGAGGACAGGTCAAGAAGGAGGGGGATGGAGAACTGTGTGAGTAAGTCATTAGTAATTTTTGTCAGGGCAGTTTCGGTGGAATGGTGGGGGCGGAAGCCAGATTGGAGGTTGTCAAGGAGAGAGTTATATGAGAGGTGGGAGGAAATTTGAGCATGGACATGCTGCTCAAGGAGTTTTGAAGCAAATGGGATCAGTGATATGGGGCGGTAGCTGGGCATAGCAGTTGGGTCAAGGTTAGTTTTTTTGAGGATGGGTGTGATGGTGGCATGTTTGAAGGCAGAGGGGAAGGTACCAAAAGATAGCGATAGGTTGAAGAGATGGGTTAGGGCTGGAATGAGCATGTTAGTGAGGTTGGGGAGCAAGTGGGAGGGGATGGGGTCAAGTGCACAGGTGGTGAGGCGTGATTTGAAAAGAGGCGATTAAGCTCTCCTTCAGTGATGTTGGAGAGGTTATTAGGGAAGGGCAGAGGTCTGGTATATGGAGTGGTTGGGGTGGTGGAACAGTGGTGGGCGGAGGAGGGAGTTAAATGTGCTGAACATTTGTTTTGGGTTGTAGGATAGTGAAGATACAAGGTTAGTGAAATAGGTCTGTTTAGCAGAGGTGAGGGCTAATTTGAAGTCAAATGAAGCTTGTTTGAAAGCAGTGAAGTCGTCTGGCAGGCGTGTTTTCTTCCAACGTCGCTCTGCAACCCTGGATGCTTGTCGAAGTTTTTTGTGAGATTGTTATGCCAAGGTTGCCTATTGGTTCCTCGCACTTTGCCATGCATGAGAGGGGCGACTGAGTCTATGGCTGATGTGAGAGTGGAGTTATAGAACGCGGTGGCGCTGTCCGTGTTGTGGAGTGAAGATATGGAGGACAAGGGTAGGATAGAGTCTGTGAATGTCTAGGTGTGCGAGGTTTCTGCGTGGATGTGATAATGGCTGGACATGGGGGGCAGGTGAGGAGGACAAGGATGAGAAGGTGAGTAGATGGTGCTCAGATAGGGGGAAGGGAGAGGTTGCGAGATTAGATAAGGAACAGAGGCGGGTGAAGATATAGATAGATAGATAGATAGATAGATAGATAGATAGATAGATAGATAGATAGATAGACACACAAAGCCACACTGCTCAAGCATTTTTCCTCAACGTCAGCAAAATTGGGTCACAGTTCGGAAAATAATTGCATTTCTACTTATGCTTTTGATATGACTTTGGCTAGGAGATGGTGATGTATGATGAGCAGTGGGGGGGGCATGTTTTATGAGGGGAAGGGAGGTGTATAGGTCAGAGAAATGGAAAACTATAACTTTTTAAGAAATAACTTAATGTGTGCAGATTCGGGAAGCCAATCAGGGAGCAGAAACCATCTACAACAGCAGGACACAAAGCTTTCTGTTATTGGCTGTCCAAGTCACATGACTCTCTCCATATATAAAGTGAAAATGTTATTTTGCTGGTGCAATTTTCTCAGTGTAAAAGAGCAGAGAGGCTGCTCCTGCAAGTTAACTTGGCATATAGTTAGATAGGATCCTGTCCTATGTAAAATCGACCTTCCAGCATCTAACTAGTTTGTGCTAATAGTGTTGTGCAGGCAGGAGTCCACATTACCCACTCAAAATCATTTGGGGTAAAACTGTGTTGTAAGCAGGACTCAGGAGGCCCCATTTGCTAATCAAAATCATTACGGCTAATAGTGTTCTGCAGTCCGTGGTCCACATTTCTTAGGCTACTTTCACACTAGCGTTTTTTTCAATACGTCGCAATGCGTCGTTTTGGCAAAAAAACGCATCCTGCAAAAGTGATTGCAGGATGTGTTTTTTTCCCATTGACTAACATTAGCGACGCATTTGCGACGCACTGACACACGTCGCAACCGTCATGCGACGGTTGCGCCGTGTTGTGGCGGACCGTCGGCTGCAAAAAACGTTGCTTGTAACGTTTTTTGCGGCCGACGGACCGCCATTTCCGACCGCGCATGCGCGGCCGGAACTCCGCCCCCACCTCCCCGCACCTCACAATGGGGCAGCGGATGCGCTGGAAAAATGCATCCGCTGCCCCGTTGTGCGGTGTATACAACGCTAACGTCGATACGTCGGCCCGACGCTCTGCGACGGGCCGAGTACGACGCTAGTGTGAAAGTAGCCTTACTGATAAACTTTTGGCCTAATACAGTGCTGCACTGCTGGGGCATTACAACTCACTGACTGGGCACTGGGTGACCCTGGTGGCTGTGGGGGCAAGCGGGTAAGGGGCTGCTCCACAAGTCTTGGAATCTCCAAGGTTTGCGGGACAAACCTCTGTATTTAACACTTCCTCTAGGGCCTCCACGTGTTCATTCAACCTTTCCTTTAATGAGACGTGATTCAGCAGTACAGAGGGAATCTCCTAAAATGTAAAAAAAAAAAGTTTGTTGAGCTCACCCTTGGAAAGGACTTCATGAGTTCCATGAGCGGAGCACGGCATCTGGTCTCTGCCAGACGTGGAGGCAAAGTGCAAAAGTAGAAGCAAAGATCCGACGCCAGCATGGTTAGGCATGTGACATTGGTCTAGGACTTTGTGTGTATCTTAATACTAAGTAATGAAATGTAATGTTCTGTGCCAGGATTACAGGAATTAATTTGTATCATGACTAGCAAGTAGTGTTGAGCGATACCGTCCGATACTTGAAAGTATCGGTATCGGAAAGTATCGGCCGATACCGGCAAAGTATCGGATCCAATCCGATACCGATACCCGATACCAATACAAGTCAATGGGACTCATGTATCGGACGGTATTCCCTGATGGTTCCCAGGGTCTGAAGGAGAGGAAACTCTCCTTCAGGCCCTGGGAACCATATAAATGTGTAAAAGAAAGAATTAAAATAAAAAATATCGCTATACTCACCTCTCCGACGCAGCCGGGACCTCAGCGAGGGAACCGGCAGCGTTGTTTGTTTAAAATTCGCGCTTTTACTTGGTTACGTGAATTCCCGGCTTGTGATTGGTCAGGGCGGCCATGTTGCCGGGACGCGGACCAATCACAGCAAGCCGTGACGAAATTACGTCACGGCTTGCTGTGATTGGTCCGCGTCCCGGCAACATGGCCGCCATTAACCAATCACAAGCCGTGACGTCACGGGAGGCTGGACTTGCGCACTTTTTAAAAAGCGCGCGTGTCCAGCCTCCCGTGACGTCACGGCTTGTGATTGGTTAATGGCGGCCATGTTGCCGGGACGCGGACCAATCACAGCAAGCCGTGACGTAATTTCGTCACGGCTTACTGTGATTGGTCCGCGTCCCGGCAACATGGCGCCGTGACCAATCATAAGCCGGGACGTCACTGGAGGCTGGACACGCGCGCTTTTTAAAAAGTGCGCAAGTCCAGCCTCCCGTGACGTCACGGCTTGTGATTGGTTAATGGCGGCCATGTTGCCGGGACGCGGACCAATCACAGCAAGCCGTGACGTAATTTCGTCACGGCTTACTGTGATTGGTCCGCGTCCCGGCAACATGGCGCCCTGACCAATCACAAGCCGGGAATTCACGTAACCAAGTAAAAGCGCGAATTTTAAACAAACAACGCTGCCGGTTCCTTCGCTGAGGTCCAGGCTGCGTCGGAGAGGTGAGTATAGCGATATTTTTTATTTTAATTCTTTCTTTTACACATTTTTACATTAATGTTGTTTCGATACCGATACCCGATATCACAAAAATATCGGATCTCGGTATCGGAAATTCCGATACAGCAAGTATCGGCCGATACCCGATACTTGCAGCATCGGAATGCTCAACACTACTAGCAAGAGAACTTGACAGCTTGCCCAGGTCTTCCAGACCGCCACCATGTACTTATTGCTGTGTGAGTACCCTCCATAACATCTCCTTTTCATTAGCTACAGCATTACCACTCATTGCAATAAGCTATTTTATAACTTTGTTAGTGATATGCTAATTTGTGGGTTGGAATAAGGAAGAGGCATAACAATAACAGAACATACCTAATTGGCCTGTCATAACAATGCCATATTTTTTCATCTTAATTCAAAAGAAGGTTTATTCATTTTACCTGCTGGAGCCGTATCCTTGCTTCCACTTTTGCACAGAGAGAATTCCCCCACTTCTGTACTGCGCAGCCAGGGCTCATTGCAATCAGAGGTGAACGCTGCACTCCATGCAGGATCCCACCATGTTCAGGTAATACCCCTTTCCATCCCCATCATACTTTATACATCTGCACATGCTCCCGTGCTGCTACTACTACAATGGGTAAATGTTAATTTGATATTATTGCGATATTGCATTCATGCATCTTGCATCAGTGCCCCCCCCCCTCCAGAGGTTCTTGTAGACCGCTGTCATTGTCTGCAGAGGGTGCATTGTGCAAATACATGCAGGTAACACCTTATTAGCAACTTACCACCGAACTGCTCTCTGCTGCTTCTCAACGGTGGATTGCAACCCTCTGAGTCCCATAGTGGATTAATGATAAAGCAGTCAGCGACTGTTTGTGTGGCTTGTTTACCCTTGCCCTTTTACATTTGGGTCTGCACTGGTCTCTATCACGTCTGGGTGATGGTCATTTTTTCTCCTCATCATTCAACATCTATCATGTAATTACTCCTAGCAGCTTCTGATCTCATATGTGTCTTGTGTATATTATAATAAAGCTGTACTGTCTCTCCTTTTTTCTCATTTCCACTGAAGTTGGATCAGCCTGTAATTTGATTTTCCACTTTGATTTTTAGTATCATTCCAAATCCAGACCTCCATGGGATATTAATTTTGATTTACATTGATCATTGTTATGTTTCATTGTTTTCAATGTATTCCACTATGTAATGAATAAAGTTTTGCAACTGGAATATGTCATTCATGGATATATAGGATGTGATATTTTAGTGTTGCCTTTATTTTTTTTGAGCAGTATATACACATATATATGAACACACACATATATATTTATATTATTTCATAGTAACATAGTAACATAGTTATTAAGGTTGAAGGAAGACTTTAAGTCCATCTAGTTCAACCCATAGCCT
This sequence comes from Ranitomeya variabilis, assembly GCF_051348905.1. Lineage (NCBI taxonomy): Eukaryota > Metazoa > Chordata > Amphibia > Anura > Dendrobatidae > Ranitomeya > Ranitomeya variabilis. The sequence goes on from NC_135233.1 coordinate 732,285,874, forward strand.
AGCATGCACTAACATGTTGATCCAGAGGAAGGCAAAAAAAACCCATGTGGTAAGAGTAAGCTCCATCATGGGGAAAAAAATTCCTTCCCGACCCCACATATGGCAATCAGACTAGTTCCCTGGATCAACGCCTTATCAAGGAATCTAGTGTATATAACCTGTAACATTATACTTTTCCAGAAAGGCATCCAGTCCCCTCTTAAATTTAATTAATGAATCACTCATTACAACATCATACGGCAGAGAGTTCCATAGTCTCACTGCTCTTACAGTAAAGAATCTGCGTCTGTTATTATGCTTAAACCTTTTTTCCTCCAGACGTAGAGGATGCCCCCTTGTCCCTGTCTCACGTCTATGATTAAAAAGATCATCAGAAAGGTCTTTGTACTGTCCCCTCATATATTTATACATTAACATAAGATCACCCCTTAGCCTTCGTTTTTCCAAACTAAATAACCCCAAGTGTAATAACCTATCTTGGTATGGCAGACCCCCCAGTCCTCTAATAACCTTGGTCGCTCTTCTCTGCACCCGCTCTAGTTCAGCTATGTCTTTCTTATACACCGGAGACCAGAACTGTGCACATTATGGCTGCCTGAGTTTATATACGCTACAGAGGAGTCATATCTTGGTTAGTGGGATGACTGGCATAGGGAAAACAATGCCCCCTCAACTAGTCACCCACAAATTAGCATATCACCAACAAAGTTATAAAATAGCTTATTGCAATGAGCGGTAATGCTGTAGCTAATGAAAAGGACATGTTATGAAGGGTATTCACACAGCAATAAATACATGGGGGCGGTCTGAAAGACCTGGGCAAGCTGTCAAGTTCTTTTTAAGATTGCTAGTCATGATACAAATTAATTCCTGTAATCATGGCACAGAACATTACATTTCATTACTCAGTATTAAGATACACACAAAGTCCTAGACCAAAGTCACATGTTCCGTATTGCCTTTTGATACACTCTTTTCATCACTATCCTATCTTGCTAATGATTTGCAGTTATATCGATACTTCTGGTGTGCTGCTAAATGAAAGCGGTTGGTGGAAAAAGCCAAAACTACAGGGAGTCCTGACAGTCATATGAATAAGCACACACGGCTGCGGCTTTTTCTATCGTGTTACTAAATCATATGGAGGCTGCAATGTGCTTAGGACATGTGACTGTGCTAACAAGTTTTAACAGAAGTATCTAAAAGTATAGTAAAATTGATATATTGTATAACCAGACCTACTGTACTCATCAGACTAGATGATCAAATTATTGAATTGCATGGTATACCGTATATTTGGACGTGTCAGAAGGACAAATGACCTTATGCGTTTAACAAGAATAAGCATTACATAAAGAATAAATCCACATAATAACTGAAAATAAAATGCAGTCTTTCACCTTTTACTGCCCCTAAGTTACCGTACATGTTATTATAGTTTAATGCTGTTGTTTACAATGTAAAGAAAAAAAGATATGTCACAGATAGAGCTTACATTAAAAAAAACATAGCATAATAATGATTTCACAGGAACATGAGTAAAGGAGTCCTAAAATCTTTAAAGTAGCAGGTAAATTATTAATCAATTTGTGAATTGAGCAGATTAGTTCACTGTGATGTGTCAAAATGCAGATCATACAAAAAGAACACATCACAGAATTACAAACGGTGGCAATTCTCTCCAAAAGAAAAAAGGAAAGCAGGATTACATATATTTAATGAAAATAGTTGAAATTAAGCTTCTATATCAAGAGGAAATTGCTTATCTTTGCATATCAAATGTATTCCAGATAACAACCTGCCAAAAATGAGTTACATACAAAAATAAAAAGAAACATAGCTTACCTAACTGCATCCGTATCAAACTGTAAATTAGGTTTATCAATCAGTCCTAGGGAGTACAGCTGGTAGGCCAAAGCGCACTTTCCCACCATGAATTGTGCAGTATTGGTCCGGTCTAAGCAGTCAACACAATTTGTTCTAAGGACTCCTGTCTGAGAAAAGAGGAAGAAAAAACACACATTTAGTCTGAGATATAATTACTATTATTTATTATTATAGCGACATTTATTCCATGGCGCTTTACATGTGAAAAAGGGAATAATATTCTTGAAGAAAACTAGTCACTGACTGATACAGGAGGAGAAAGGACCCTGCCCGCGAGGCTCACAGTTTACAAGGGATGGGTGAGGATACAGTAGGTGAGGGTAGAGCTGGTCGTGCAGCAGTATGGTGGAATAAATACTGCAGGTTGTAGTCTTGACAGGAGAGGTGGATCTTCAGGTGCCTTTTGAAGATTTCCACGGTAGAATAGAGTCTGATATGTTGAGGTACAGAGTTCCAGAGTAGGGAGGGATGCACAGGAACAATCTGATATGCAATTGAGGGAAGAGGAGATAAGAGAAAAGCAGAGTAGGAGATTTTGTGAGGATCGGAGGGTGCGTGCAGGTAAATGGTGGGAGACTAGGTCACAGATGTATGAACAAGACAGGCTGTGGATGGAATAGATAGTATGGAGGTGATATCGGGTTCAGAGAGGTAGATCTGTGTGTCCTCAGCATAGAGATGATATTGAAAGTAGTGGGACTCTATGAGCTGTACAAGGCTGTAGGTGTAGATGGAGAAGAGCAGGGGTCCTAGAACTGAACCTTGGGGGACACCGACAGATAGGGGGCAAGATGAGAAGGTGGAGTGTGAGTGGGAGACGCTGAATGTCCGGTCTGTTAGGTATGAAGAGAAGACGGACAGTGCCAGTTCTGTGTTGCCAAAAGATGAGAGAATCTGTAGTAAGAGGGAATGGTCCACTGTGTTGAAGGTAGAGGAGAGGTCCAGGGGGAGGACAGAAAACTATCGCTTGGACTTGGCGGTTAGTAGGTCATTGGTGACTTAAGTCAGGGCAGTTTCAGTAGAATGCTGCAGTTGGAAACCAGGTTGTAAGCAGTCAAGAGGGACTAGGAGTAAGGCTAAGTGCACATGTTGCAGAATTACCGCGGAAATTTCTGCGGCAATTCTGCAACTCCTGCTGCGGATATATCGCATGCGGAATTGGCATGCGTATTCCCGCTAAAAGCTAGCGTTTTCTAAGCGATCTGTAGCATCACTTGGAAAACTGATTGACAGGTTGGTCACACTTGTCAAACATAGTGTTTGACTATGCAGCATCAATAGTAAAAAGATATAATGTTAAAAATAATAAAATTTTAAAAAAATTGTGATATTCTCACCTTCCCGTGGCCCCGGCAGCCTTCTCGCTCCTCGCGATGCTCCCGTTCCCAGTAATGCCTCGCGGCAATGACCCCAGCGCCTCGGTGGCACTGATGAAAGTGGTGTCCACCGCTAGTCTGATGATCGGACTAGCGGTGGACACAGCGTTAGTCAGCGCCACCGCCACACGCAGCGCTATGTCTGCCATCAGGCTCTAACACCACCATATCTCACCTTAAAAAACTCCTAATCTAGTGATCCTACTGAGTACCACTGACTCTTTCAGTGAAATTGAATCATTCTGACACTGTAACTGATGAAGGTCTGAAGCGTTTTACTACAGTGAATCACATTAAAAATCCTGTTTGATCACTTAAGGTGAGTGCTGGGTTTACTTAATATAAACATTTTTACTTTAGACCCCAATTTTTTTTTATATTCTCAAGAGTAATAGGAAAAAATTGGACCTCACAATTTGTTGTGTAATTTTTTCCTGAGCATGCAGAAACCCTGTGGGGGAAAACTACTGTTTGGGCACACGGCAGGGCTCGAAAGGGAAGGAGCGCCATTTGACTTTTATTTTTTAATCACAGTTTTTATTAAAGCATATGGACACACAAGTAACACAGTCTGATAGATTTTCCAGACAGGTACAATGAATACAAAACCAATGAATACATTTTCATTTTAAGTAAACAATGTTCTTACCCCATACCCACCCCCCATCTCCCCTCCCTCCCCCCAATCCCCTGTCCTTTGTCCAATAAAATCATCTGAAAACATCTTGAAAGTTATACCAAGCTTTACAAAAGTACAATTGTACATGTAGAAGTCCCTCCAGAAGCAACTAAATGACACCCATTCTATTCTGCAATAACTCAGAAGACGCCATGCCTGGGTAATTCATCCATAAGCTCCACACATTTTCAAATTTTGTATTCTGACCTCCCTTGATGTATATATTCCTTTCCAGAAGGACAATAAAATTTATTTTGTTCAATTCCTTTTTACCTGGTGGTCTTTCATCCAACCAATGCATCGCAATAAGCTTCCTAACAGCATAGAACAATCTTGAAATAGCCAACCTTCCACATTCATCCGTAGCAATATCATTCATACAGCCCACGAGGCATGTCAGCGGGCTGCGCACCACATTTACCCCCGTCACCTCTTGAATCAAATTAAGCACTTTCACCCAAAAGGGCTGGAGGCGAGCACACGACCACATCATGTGTAGCAAATCAGCACCTTCCTCACCGCACCTTGGGCATTTTGAGTCACCTCTCAATCCTGCCTTCATCATCCATACCGGGGTCCTGTACACCCTATAAACCAGGTATAGCTGTGACACCCTCTTAGCCTCACTCAAGGAAGCCCTTGTAGTATGGACTCCCACTGAGACTCCGACAAGGGACCCATGTCTGCCACCCATTTTTCCCTTATCCTTAAGGTGCTTCAATAAAAAAGTATCCATCAGACCCCTATACATCAAAGTAATAAACCCCTTCATACTCCTCCGAGGCCCTATGAGATTCAACAAGCTATCAGATTGCAGAATCACGCGCCACACCTCATTTTGACTATTTAGGGCATGTCTCAACTGCAGATACTGAAAGAACATCTTCTGACTTAAAGGAAACTCATTCCTAAGTGTTTCAAATGTTTTAATAACATCCCCATCAAACAACTGAGACATAAACCAAATACCAATGCGCCTCCACTGACCGAACCCCCCACAATCTCATAAGCTCTGCCAACCTAGAATCAAACCAAATTGGTGCATATCTCGTAAATTCCGGTACTCCCATTCACTGCGTATTCAATGATTATCCCCGCTGAAGAACTTTGTTCTGGTTCTCCCCAACCTACCATATGTTGGCATTGGAATGCTATATAATAGATCCATGGATTAGGGACCGCCAGGCCACCCTCATCCTTTGCAGATGTTCTAAAAGGATTTCCATGCTCTGAATCAGAGTAAAGGTTTATCTGTGTCTCAACAGACCAGAGAATCAAATTTCTCATAGTCTGGGAGTCCTTCGTGTGTTTTTTAGCAAACTCTATGCGGGCTTTCATATGTCTTGCACTGAGAAGAGGCTTCCGTTGGGCCACTCTGCCATAAAAGGCCAGACTGGTGGTCTGCAGTGATAGTTGACTTTGTGGAACTTTCTCCCATCTCCCTAGTGCATCTCTGGAGCTCAGCCACACTGATCTTGGGGTTCTTATTTACCTCACTCACCAAGGCTCTTCTCCCACAATTGCTCAGTTTGGCTGGACGGCCAGGTCTAGAAAGACTTCTGGTAGTCCCAAACTTCTTCCATTTAGGGATTATGGAGGCCACTGTGCTCTTAGGAACCTTGAGTACTGCAAAAATTATTTTCTAACCTTGGCCAGATCTGTGCCTTGCCACAATTCTGTCTTTGAGCTCCTTGGTCAGTTCCTTTGACCTCATGATTCTCATTTGGTCTGACATGCACTGTGAGCTGTGAGGTCTTATATAGACAGGTGTGTGCCTTTCCAAATCAAGTCCTATAAGTTTATTTAAACACAGCAGGACTCCATTGAAGGAGTAGAACCATCTCAAGGAGGATCACAAGGAAATGAACAGCATGTGACTTAAATATGAGTGTCTGAGCAAAGGGTTTGAATACTTATGACCATGTGATATTTCGGATTTTCTTTTTTAATAAATTTGCAAAAATTTCTACATTTCTGGGTTTTTTTGTTTTTTTTTAGTCAAGATGGGGTGCAGAGTGTAAATTAATGAGAAAACAAATGAACTTTTTAGAATTTACCAAATGGCTGCAATGAAACGAAGAGTGAAAAATTTAAAGGGGTCTGAATACTTTCAGTATCCACTGCATTCGCTCAACTCTAGTTTTAATCCTTTTTCTGTTTTGCAGTCTCTTCTAAAAATTTTGTTTATTTACAGTTTACATTATTGCAAAGTTTATTATTTTCATGTGCACTACTAATTTATAAAAAAAAATAAATAAAACAATGGTTATCATAAACTTGGTGGTGCTGGGTAGTATCTTTTTATGGTCTGTTTGTCTCTTATTGGGGGATATGGTAGTGTAGTTTTTTATCCAAGTTGACAATTCAAACCATGATGTTATTACTGGTGTCACTACCCAAACATTTGCCTTAAAAAAAATGCATACTGACAATATTTATATGTAATAACAATGTGACAGTTACAGTACATTTGCAAATTCTCTCTTCAGAAAAGAAGAGGACTTAGACTCTAGGGTCATCAATTGGAAGTGGCAATCCCAGAAATCAATACCGACCCTTTAACAAGCCTTATCATATGAAAGCCAAAATAGAATCTCAATTTGCAGACGTGTTTTGGGGTGCGTTTTGCATTCATTTTTGCTCTTTTTTGAAGAGGTGTGTTTTCACTATAGGTGTCTGTAAACACCTCTAGTGTTCCAGTCATGCAATGTGCTAAAAAAAGAAATCCATTAACAAAATGGTGATTCTTATGCTAATTCATGTTTTTCAATATTAAAGAAAAAGGTTTCAGTTTCTTTCCATTTTTTGGGGCATACTACATTTTTAGTCCAGTTAAAAAATAGCAGCTCAAAAGTAGGCAAACCGAAAACCTTTTTTTATGGCACATCAGTTCCCTTTCAAATCATTGTGCTCTATTCTATTTCTACTGCAATTTTTGGATCCAAAATTTGAAACAACTATTGGACATCTGAACAGACAGACACTTAGGTGAAATGTGTTGTCCTGTATTTAATAAGATATATGCACAAACAGAAACTTTAGTAGTACCTGCAAGCGTCCAGATGGTCCAACGACGCCTCCCAGATCATGCCACCTAGGATAGATGACATCACCTCTGCTTACTCAATTATATTGTTAATGTTAATAATCGTAAAAGTGCGTTCACAGTACTTCCAAAGAATAACCAGCAGTGGATATTGGCATTGTAGACAAGAAGCATGCAGAATCCTGGAGGCACTGAGAGGGTTAAAGGGTATCTGTCACCCCAAAATTCGCCTATAAACTAAGGCCCTGGCATCAGGGGTTTATCTACAGCATTCTGGAATGCTGTAGATAAGACCCGATGTTACCTGAAAGATAAGAAAAACAAGTTAGATTATACTCACCCAGGGCCGGTCCCGCAGCGGTCCAGGGCCGGTCCCGCTGCGGTCTGGTCCGATGGGCGTCGCAGTCCGGGTCTGGCGTCCTCTTCTTTGCTTCCTGTCGCGGCTCCTGCGCAGGCATACTTTATCTGCCCTGTTGAGGGCAGAGCAAAGTACTGCAGTGCACAGGAAAGGTCAGAGAGGCCCAGCGCCTGCGCACTGCAGTACTTTACGCTGCCCTCAACAGGGCAGAGAATTACGCCTGCGCAGGAGCCGCGGCAGGAAGAAAAGAAGAGGACGTTATCGTATGAAGATGGGAGGCGCTGGACCCGGACAGCGACGCCCATCGGATCGGACCGCACCGGACCACCCCCCCTAGGTGAGTATAATCTAACTTGTTTTTCTCCTCTTTCAGGTTACATCTGGGGCTTATCTTCAGCATTACAGAATGCAGTAGATAAGCCCCTGATGCCGGTGGCCTTAGCTTATAGACGAATTCTGGGGTGACAGATTCCCTTTAATAACACTATTATATGCGTCCAGATTTTCTAAAAATTGTTAGATGAGGGGGGCAGAACTAGTCATTATCACACTCTAATCCAGGAGGTGCAGCTGGTTTAAAAGGGCAGCGGAGCTGTTCATTCCTTGTCTATGAGTAGAGGTGCTAACATCTTTGGTATTTGGGTCTGTGTATGTAAGGTGGAAGACCTGTGTAAGTTGCTTAGACTCTACAAGAGGCTGAGTATTGGACTTGGAATACTGAGCAGCTGAACCGCTCTGTTTCTCATAATGCTAAATTTTCATTTCTAAACACTAATGTGTTTTAATCAAGTTAATCTATAATAGACAACTAATTAGCCAAAAACCTCTATTAGTTATAAATTATTAAGTATTTAAATGAGAAACATTTATTGAATGTAATAACTAAATTCAAATGAAAAATGCTTACTTTTCATCAGGTCTTAGGACACTGCAATATGCATCTGGTCGATTAACAAAGAATCCCGTTCTCTTCACAACATTTTCAGCAATGACATTGAGTCGATCCAAAACGTTGCAAAGTTTGCTGAAATATAGCAAATATTAGTTTGGGGATAAAGTGTTAAAAAGTAAAATATTAATTGACTGTAAATATGCTGATATTTTTATAAATGCAATTCTTAAAATTGTAGACATTGGAACTAACTCCTAGCCAATATTAAACTACCAATCATGCTGTGATGGGGCAGAATCTGGGCCTCTAAATGTCTTCACTTAAGTCTTGGCAGTATTGCTGCCCCACAATAACCAAATGCAGTCATCAAGGTCAGCTAAGACAGAAGTTTATTCATGAGATAGGAGATGCAGATGCTACTGATGAGATTCTATACAGAGGGAAGAGAATGAGCTAAAGGCAGTGCTCTCCCCTCCTCCCGCTTCTCACTTCTACATAGAATCTTATGAGGAGCAACTTCTACCATCTCTTATCTCATTAATGGGAAAGTGTCTTCATTGAATACAGATTTTACCCAAGAATTAAGAATTTTGATCATGACTAATCAGTCCTAGAGGAGAAAGAAGCAGATTTATCTGATAAGATATAATACAAAGTGGCCATACAGGTTATAGAATGCTGAAAACAGTCCTCCCTGTATGCCTCAGATCAGATGTGTTGTTGCTGAGAAATCATCTTTTGTCACTTTACATTACCTCTTCCAAGCTTTGGTGAGGATATTGCCCGGAAGACAACTCTGCCTCCAGAGCTTGTTTTAAATATATGGGGAGTTCCCAGTGTGATATGTAATGGCTGCTCTCTGCTCTCCTGATCTCACTTGCAGAGCTGTGTGTGATTATACCTGACACATCTGCAGGCTCCTCTCACCTTCCAGCTCACAGGCAAACAGGGTTGCAATATTGTAGCAATACAGCATGAATCAGAGAGAAGCAAAAAGTGTAAACATTTTTATTTCTCCTGTTCGGTGTTAGTTGTCTCACTAGTAACTCGCCCTTCATGTAAAATAAGCTCTGGAGGCAGAGTTCTCTTCCAGACCACATTCTTCCAATAGCCGGAAGAGGTAATTTATATCAAGTGATAAAAGATGATTTTTCAACAACACAGCTGATAGGAGACATACAAGTAGGACTTTTTCATCACTCTATAGTCCGTATGCCAAGATTAATAGTTTAGATATGTAAAATATTGTGCCAGATTCCCTTTAATCTGTGATTCAGCCATCTGATGATTTATCAAATAGCACTCGGACCAATGTTATATTATGGGGCATGAGAGAACAATCGCAGCTTGCCATGATTGGCAGTGAGACTCGGCTCACACTGCATATATCGGACTACACCGGGATGGCATCGGAGTGCAGTCCGATGTTTCAAGCGCACCCAAAGACTTGTATGGATGCATGTGAAACATCGGACGGCACTCAGATGCCATCCCAGTGTAGTCCGATATATGCATAGTCAGGCAATGGAGGAGATGGAGAAATTGCTTTCTACGTCTCATCCACACCTGTACTGCGATTCTCTCATGCAAGAGGATCGCAGCACAGTGAGCTGACCCTAATCTCACACTCGCGGCAGAGCTGAAGATGAAAGTCATTAGCATATCGTTTCCAACGCTCTCGTATCCAATGCCATACGCTACTGTTTTTCCACCCTAATGGTGCTTTATGCATTACTATGCCTTGCAATGTCCTTTAGAGGAGATTGTGCTGGGCCTGTGTGTGACTTGGCGGAGCAATGGGAGGGGTGTAAGTGCAGTTACAGGTCTGTGCTCACTGCTGGCTTGCAGCCCAGGACATGGAATAATGGGAAATGTTTTAACAAGTGAGCAGAGGAAGTGGTTATTGTAACAGTGCTGGTGTCAGGGTACAGGGAGCGAAGTAGAAAGTCCTAAAACATGAAACGTGGTAGAAATGGTACATGGGGATCTTTAGGGACATTATCCTTAAGCATTTATGGCAAAACTATTAATTGGTTCAGGGTAGTAGAAAACCTTTTTAAATGCTCTGCTTTTGGGTCATTCCATCCTTTCTCCTCATTATTTGGTTGTCTTTAGTATAAAGATTGTACTATTCTATACAAATTGCTTTTTAAATACTGTAATAAAAAAGAAAATAATTCCATATATATAATAATTGACCCCTGCATAAGGAACTTGTTTTTGCACTAAATTTAATTTTGAACAATAACTTTTTTGCGCTAAATCAATACTTTTCTGAAAAATGTAATGTCAGATATACAATGCACCTTTCATATTAGCAATAAAAACGATATATTCACATGATTGCTTAAAATGTACCTATCACAAGCATGGGGCTGCCTTTTTTACCATTTTTTAGAAAAGAGAGGCAACTTCAGAATGGTGATTTAAAAAAAACAAATAAACATCTATTAGCAAAAGTGTCACAATAGTCCCTAATGCCCCCTTCTCCCACTGTAGGACTGAAATTTTTAGCAAAAGTCAGGTCTGAACTTTTAGGTTGTGGGATCCCCACATGCAGAGTGGTATCCCAAGACACACTGCAATCTATGAAAGTTTGAGATCTTGCTCTTTGTGCTAACCTAGACCTGCCATATACTTTACTAAGCCGTTACAAAATTATAACATTATTGGAACAGTTACATTCATCTATTCCACCAATCAGTTCTGACGTCCCACCGTATTCAATGGTTTAAGAAAAATTATATGAGGTTATTTAATAAATCATATTTCCAAAATTGGAGATGAATAGAGAGACGACTTAAAATGTCATCTCTAAAATGTCCATTGAATGTAAAATGCTTGGCACTTTACAGGGGAATAACCCTTTAATAGCCTATTGAGCATAGGGGACCACTGGGACCTCCACAGATACTGGTAACGGGGCTCTGCAAGTCAAGTATGCGCACTAATCGTTCATTATGGGACAGTGGAAGGCAGCCAAGGACCATGCTTGGTCATTTCTGGCAGTCCACAGAGCAGTAATGGAGAAAAGAAGCATATGCTCAATACCCACTTCGTCTTGACAGGGCTCTGCAGAGGCTAGTTTTCTGAATTGGTGGGGTTCAAACTCTCAAGCTCCCAGTCGGCAATAAGCTATCCCTAATTTTATAGATAGAAAATGCTTATATACTTGGCATAATCCCTTTAAATGATTTTCACGATGTATACCATGAACCACGATCTGTGAATTAGATCTTTACCTTTTAGTATACTTTGCCATATCCCAGGGAATGTATACAATGCTGCGCTCAGGGGGGATAAACTGGTTCAAATAGGTAACCGCAGCTACCAGTTCATCACTAAGGATCCTCTCATGCCTTCTCTTCTCTCGTTCCTTAGTTAAAAAGAAATACATGTCACACATAAACGTACATACTTTTTTATATGTATAAACACTTAGAACTTCCATTTTTTCTATACATGGTACATCTTAGCAAGAGCTTTTCTTGGGTTTAACAATGATACTTTCCATTTGCATTTGACGTTCCATCCCCTGCTTTTCACATCCAACCTTTTTTCCCCAACATTTGACACTGAAACTTGTAAAAAAAACAAAAAAAAAACAACACATATTGATTTGGCTGCATGTTCCAGAACAGTTGGACAAAAACATTTTTTGTTTCAGGGAAAAGCTGACCCATGCCAATTGCTATTTGGAACAAAGTATAGCCAAATCTTTTACAATGTGGCCATTGTAAAAGCCATGTTAGAGAATCACGGAAAGAAATGTTTTGTGGTGACAGGACACAAAAAGAAAAGTTAAACTATTGTTATTGTAGTGTCCTGATCAATTATAAAAGGTATTACCTATCCTTAGACAAAATATTTGTACTAAGCTCTGTTCACATTATGTTTCAGTTAGCACCTCATAAAGAAGGATACGACATGACAGTGTATACGCTAAGCATCTCCCAGGTAAAGAAACCATATACCAACTATTTCCTTTTGTATTGAAAAGAGCATTTGACTACACTGTAAAGAAGTAAAAAGTATAGCACTGTATAGCACTGCATACCAGCCCAGTGTATTCCAAAATTATACAGGGTGGGTCACTTATATGGATACATCTAAATAAATACCCCAAAGATAAAAGTCTAATGGGGTCAGATCGGGAGACCTTGGTGGCCATTCAACTGGCCCACGACTACCAATCTACTTTCCAGGAAACTGTTCATGTAGGAATGCTCGGATCTGACATCCATCATGTGGTGGCGCACCATCTTGGGTGTCAGGTCCGAGCATTCCTACATGAACAGTTTCCTGGAAAGTGGATTGGTCGCCAGTTGAATGGCCACCAAGGTCTTCTGAACTGACCCCATTAGACTTTTATCTTTGGGGTCATCTGAAGGCAATTGTCTATGCTGTGAAGTTTAATGATGTGCAGCATCTGAAACAACAGATACTGGAAGCCTGTGCTAGCATTTCTTCTGCGGTGTTGCTATCAGTGTGTCAAGAGTGGGAGAAGAGGGTTGCATTGACAATCCAACACAATGGGCAGCACTTTGAGCACATTTTATAAGTGGTCATAAACTTGTAAATAACTCATGAAAGAATAAAGTTACGTTAAAACCAAGTACACCATTGTTTTTCTCGTGAAATTCTCAATAAGTTTGATTTGTCACATGACCCTCTTCCCATTGAAAACAATAAAGTTGGGTCCAAAATGGCCACCATGGTCACCACCCATCTTGAAAAGTTGTCCCCTTCCCATATACTAATGTGCCACAAACAGGAGGTTGATATCACCAACGATTCCCATTATATTTAGTTGTATCCATATAAATGGTCCACCCTGTACTCTCATGCAATCCATTGAGCAATGGTGTATGCATTGTGTTTTTCTGGGCCATATTCCTAACATAGGGCTGAAACATAATCTGAACAGAGTCTTATTTGCTTCCTCAATATAGTACAGATGCAGATTGTGAAAAGGTTTTGAAACAGGTATTGTGTAGTACACAAATTGACAAGTTAACGTAGCGACAAGTGATACATTGCATCGGGTAGGTATAACTACAATAATTATCCCAGAGAACATAGTAACAGTTATTAAGGTTGAAGGAAGACTAAGTCCATCTAGTTCAACCCATAGCCTAACCTAAAATGCCCTAACATGTTGATCCAGAGGAAGGCAAAAAAACACCATGTGGCAAAGAGTAAGCTCTACTTTGGGGAAAAAAATTCCTTCCCGACTCCACATACGGCAATCAGACTAGTTCCCTGGATCAACGCCCCATCAAGGAATCTAGTATATATAACCTGCAACATTGTACTTTTCAAGAAAGGTATCCAGCCCCCTCTTAAATTTTAGTAATGAATCACTCATTACAACATCATACGGCAGAGAGTTCCATAGTCTCACTGCTCTTACAGTAATGAATCCGCATCTGTTATTATGCTTAAACCTTCTTTCCTCCAGATGTAGAGGATGCCCCCTTGTCCCGGTCTCAGGTCTATGATTAAAAAGATCATTAGAAAGGTCTTTGTACTGTCCCATATATTTATATATTAAAATAAGATCACCCCTTAGCCTTCATTTTTCAAAACTAAATAGCCCCAAGTGTAATAGCCTATCTTGGTATTGCAGACCCCCCAGTCCTCTAATAACCTTGGTCGCTCTTCTCTGCACCCGCTCTAGTTCAGCTATGTCTTTCTTATACACTGGAGACCAGAACTGTACACAGTATTCTAAGTGTGGTCGAACTAGTGACTTGTATAGAGGTAAAATTATGTTCTCCTCATGAGCATCTATGCCTCTTTTAATGCATTCCATTATTTTATTTGCCTTTGTAGCAGCTGCCTGACACTGGCCACTAAATGTGAGTTTGTCATCCAACCATACACCCAGGTCTTTTCATTGATGGTTTTCCCCAGAGTTTTAGAATTAAGCACATAGTTATACATCTTATTACTTCTAATCAAGTGCATGACCTTACATTTATCCCCATTAAAGCTCATTTGCCATTTATCAGCCCGAGCTTCTAGTTTACATAAATCATCCTGTAATATAAAATTGTCCTCTTCTGTATTGATTACCCTGCATAGTTTAGAGTCATCTGCAAATACTGAAATTCTGCTCTGTATGCCCCCTACAAGGTCATTAATAAATATGTTAAAAAGAAGAGGGCCCAATACAGACCCCTGTGGTACCCCACTGCTAACCGTGACCCAGTCCGAGTGTGCTCCATTAATAACCACCCTTTGTTGCCTATCCCTGAGCCAGCTCTTAACCCACTTACACATATACTTCCCTACCCCATTATTCTCATTATATGTATCAACCTTTTGTGTGGCACCATATCAAAAGCTTTTGAAAAGCATATACACTATGTCCACTGGGTTTCCTTGGTCCAGTGTTAAATATTAATTATTAATTTAATTATTCTTATTCTCAATTCTGTACTGAGCACATTGCCTCTCGCTGACATTACAATAAGCTATTTCTGTATATGTAGCTCAGAGTATAACAACACCATATAGAGAGGACACGTGGTCTATGGGACACATTTATAATCACAGCTCTTAGGAGGTGGAGGGGGCTGTCAAGAGGGGGTCACCTCCTGACTGCTTCTCCATCATTCTCCAAGGACTTCAGACAACACACAGAAGAAATGAACAACTGGTAGCCATGATGACGTCTATTTCATGTCTTCAAAGGGAGATTTGTAGTTAAAATTCTGCGCTGCCGCAAAGATGAATTTCAGGAGATTATAGTTGATTCACAGTGGTTTTATTCAACGCATTTCAGGGGTCTCATGCCCCTTTCATCAGGAAATACCACACAGGTGTCCCCTTTTTGAATATTGGCACCACATTTGCTATACGCCAGTCCTGTGGTACAGACCCTGTTATTATAGAGTCTTTAAAGATTAAAAATAATGGTCTATCAATGACTGTACTTAATTCCTGCAGCACTCGGGGGTGTATCCCATCTGGGCCCGGAGATTTGTCAATTTTAGTGATTTTTAAATGCCGCCGTACTTCCTGCTGGGTTAAGCAGGTGACATTTAATGGGTAATTTTTGTTATCACTGATCATATTGTCTGCCATGGGATTTTCTTGTGTAAATACTGATGAAAAAAAGTCATTTAGCATATTGCCTTTTTCCTCATCCTCATCCACCATTTCACCCAGACTATTTTTAAGGGGGCCAACACTATAATTTTTTAGTTTCTTACTATTTACGTAGTTAAAGAATATTTTTGATTTATTTTTACTCTCTCTGGCAATGAGTCTCTCTGTCTCAATCTTTGCAGCCTTGATTTGCTTTTTACAGAATTTATTTAATTTTCTGTATTTATTTACTGCCTCATCACTACCTACTTCCTTTAATTCTCTAAATGCTTTATTTTTGTCCCTTATTGCGCCCCTTACAGCTCTATTTAGCCATATTGGTTTCCTCCTACTTCTAGTATGTTTATTCCCATACAGTATATACTGTGCACAGGTCCTATCCAGGATGCTAATAAACGTCTCCCATTTTCTTTGTGTATTTTTATGTCTCAGGATATCGTCCCAGTTAATTGCACCAACATCATCTCTCATCCGTTGGAAATTTGCCCTCCTGAAGTTTAATGTCTTTGTCACCCCTCCACTACACATCTTATTAAAGGATACACGAAAACTTATTATTTTGTGATCACTATTCCCCAAGTGACCCCCAACCCTTATATTTGATATGCGGTCTGGCCTGTTGGTTAACATTAGGCCTAGCAGTGCCCCCCTTCGTGTTGGGTCCTGAACCGGTTGTGAAAGGTAATTGTCTCTCATAGTTGTCAATAACCGATTACCTTTGCTGGAACTGCAGGTTTCTGTTCCCCAATCTATTTCAGGGTAGTTGAAGTCCCCCATAATAATGACTTCTCCTTGAGTCGCAGCTTCATCTATTTGCTTTATGAGGATATTCTCCATTGCTTCCATTATTTTTGGAGATTTATAACAAACCCCTATCAGTAATTTATTATTTTTCCCCCTCCCCTTATCTCCACCCACAGGGACTCTACATTTTTATTAGATTCACCTATATTATCACGCAGGATGGGTTTTAAGGATGATTTTACATATAGACACACCCCTCCCCCTCGCTTATCCATTCGGTCATTTCTGAACAGACTATAGCCCTGCAAGTTAACAGCCCAGTCATGGCTCTCATCCAGCCATGTCTCAGATATCCCCACAATGTCATAATTATACTCCAACAACATTAATTCTAATTCCTCCATTTTGTTGGCGAGGCTTCTGCATTAGTATACATGCACTTTATGTTCCTCTCTGTACCTCTATTCTTTCTTACATTATTAACTGTTCTAACCCCACCCCCCATGCCACCGCCACCCCCAACTTCCTTATTTGTGCCCAGGTCTCTGCCTGCACTATCTTCCCCTCCTATAAAATGAATACTTTCCCCCCAATCCCTAGTTTAAACACTCCTCCAACCTTCTAGCCATTTTCTCCCCCAGCACAGCTGCACCTTCCCCATTGAGGTGCAGCTCATCCCTAGCGTACAACCTGTAGCCAACTGAGAAGCATCTGTCTTGAAAACATTTTATATCCATTTGTGAGGATGTATCACAGATTGACAACATAACATGAGCAGATAACAAGTAGAGGAAACCTGAGCCATGATTATACTCAGTCCCTTAAAAACCGTATTGTTCAACTACAACCACACACGTTATATTATCAGTATAATGATGCCATATAGCCCTTACTTATGATCCGCAACACAGAGATCAGGTACAGAATAAACAAATGGACAGACTATGGAAGGCAATTGCAGCTGCTCACTTTTTTAATGGTTATATTTATTAATATTTGCTTTACTGCCAAAAACATTAACATTTTACGAATGTTGACATCTAATGAATGCACATTGACCATTGATGCAAATGAACCCATAGATTATGTCTCACAGGAATATAAGAAACAGATTTCTCAGATTGCCCATTGAGGGCTCAAACATTTTTCAAAAGATTATTCAAACAGCTACAAGAAAAAAATAAAGGAAAATAAAAAGGAAAACAAAAAAGCAATCTAAATAGGTTGGCACTCGGACCTCCTCAAAGTTCACACATCAGATACCAGTCTCAACTAGGAGTATCTGTTATGTACCGTATATACCAAGTTTAAAAAATAATCTCAGATCTCTAAAAAATATTTCATTCATTTTTCTTTACTCAGTGAGGTATCTCCCTTGTTCATTTGCAAGACTTATAAGATAGTTTTTCCAGGAAAAGTTTAAATAGTGGACCTATGGATTGTAATCACACTGAGCTCTCCCAGACTGGTGATTTTAGTAGATTGTAACCCTAATGCCCCCCGAAAGGGCATGACTTTCTAGCAAAGTTGGCCAAATTTTCTGGGTTGTGGGATCCAGGCATGCTGAACGGGATCTAACAACTCACCAAGGGCATTTTCACAGTGAAAGAGCAAGATTTAACAAGTTCTTACTCTGAACTAAGCTTGGTCTGTTGCGTACTTTATTAAGCAATTACTGAACGATAATTTCATTGGATCAGTTACTATTCGGTAACCGAGTACCAAAGTACATGGCACCCTGGATTAGAGGAAAGAGAGAGATCTTGCTCATTCACAGCAAGAGCAGCCGTGAAGGGTTGTGGGATTGTGTTGTGGCACTGCATGCCGGGATACAAACAATTTTGCTAGGCAGTAGGGCTCTTTGGGGGTACATTAGAGCTAGTTCTAGGAGTTTTTTTCTACTGAATTATTTTCAGAAAATAATCACCAATCTAGGGATGTCCACTGTTTTATTAAATAAAAGGGCAGTCATTGATTGGTAATAGGTATTCATTAACAACTTCACAACTGTATTCACAACCCTGTACGGCCATCTATAGAAGTCAGCAGGGGAGGACCAATTTTGGAAATGCGGATTTTGAGTAAGTGATAGTAAGAGTGGCTACTTTATCTTGTAAAAGCAGCTTTCCTGATAAACTACACAGTATTTATGTCCATAAAATGGATGTTATTTGTGGAGAATGTGTCCAGAACAATCCGTCAGTCTCCTAAAATAATTTTTTAAAAACATCACATGAGAAAGCTGCTTTTCTATTAGAAGAGGGTGGTCACTCACCTGACAACCATCAGCCATCTTATTTATAGGAATGCTGGTCAGTTTTTGAGCAAATATGCACTGACAAGATAAATTGGTCAAAATCTTTGGTCAAAATCTTTAATTAGTAACTAATTCTTTTTAAATTAAATTCCAAGCATTAGAAAATTATTAATTTTGTAATATATATCATTACATTATTGTGCTTCCTTCTCTCCCAAACACTATGCAGCAGTGCTGCTTCAGTGCCCAGTTTATGCTCCTTTTGAAGCTTCTTTCAACTGCTGTTCAGCAAATTGTGCACATTATATTCAATTAAGAGTACAGGAATACCCCTAACTGTATAAGGGGATGGGCAGCAAAGATCCTTAGACAGGGAAAGCACTGAACATAGACTGTTTGAATATGGTGTACTGATCTTGAGGAGCAGCAGTTGAAAGAGGATTGTAAAATAACATCATCTGGTTATCAAAACATCACTACAGCATAATGTTTGTGAAAGAAGAAGACAAAATAAGGTAAAGAAGAATATTACAAAAATTCCTAACTTTGCAATGCCTGGAGAAAAAAAACCCCTAGTTATTCTAGAATAGTATAGAAAAAGAGATGTGAACTCCCAACAAAACTCTCTCTATGCCAAGCTTCCCATGTTCACAGGAGAAGGAGGCTCACAAGGAAATGGACAGCATGTGACTTAAATATGAGTGTCTGAGAAATAGGATCTGAATACTTATGACCATGTGTTATTTCTGTCTTTCTTTTTTATTAAATTTGCAAAAATGTGTACATTTCTGTTTTTTTTCAGTCAAGATGGGGCGCAGAGTGTAAAGTAACCCCTTCATGACCTTGGGATTTTCAGTTTTTCCGTGTTCGTTTTTCGCTCCCCTCCTTCACAGAGCCATAACTTTTTTATTTTTCCGTCAATATGGCTATGTGGGGCTTATTTTTGGCGGGTCGAGTTGTACTTTTGAACGACATCATTGGTTTTACCATGTCGTGTACTAGAAAATAGGAAAAAAATTCCAAGTGCGGTGAAATTGCACAAAAAAAGTGCAATCCCACACTTGTTTTTTGTTTGGCTTTTTAGCTAGGTTCACTAAATGCTAAAACTGACCTGCCACTATGATTCTCCAGGTCATTACGAGTTCATAGACACCAAACATGTCTAGTTTCTTTTTTATCTAGGTGGTGAGAAAAAATTTCCAAACTTCACTAAGAAAAAAAAAATTGCGTCATTTTCCGATACCCGTAGCGTCTCCATTTTTCGTGATCTGGGGTCAGGTTAGGGCTTATTTTTTGCGTGTCGAGCTGACGTTTTTAATGATACCATTTTGGTGCAGATACGTTCTTTTGATTGCCCGTTATTACATTTTAATGCAATGTCGCGGCAACCAAAATAAAGGAAATTTGGGCGATTCGAATTTTGTTCTCACTACGCTGTTTAGCGATCAGGTTAATGCTTTTTTTTATTGATAGATCGGGCGATTCTGAACGCGGCGAAACCAAATATGTGTATTTTTTATTTTTTTTATTGTTTTATTTTGAATGGGGTGAAAGGGGGGTGATTTAAACTTTTATATATTTTTTTTTCATATTTTAAACATTTTTTTTTTACTTTTGCCATGCTTCAATAGCCTCCATGGGAGACTAGAATCTGTCAGAACTTGATCGGCTCAGCTACAAAGGAGCAATCATCAGATCGCTACTATGTAGCTGAATTACAGGCTTGCTATGAGCGCCGACCACAGGGTGGCGCTCACAGCAAGCCAACATCAACAACCATAGAGGTCTCAAGGAGACCTCAGGTTGTCATGCAGACGCATCACTGACCCCCGATCATGTGACCGGGGTCGGCGATGCACTCATTTCCAGCCCGATGGCCGGAAGCGGTAGTTAGGCTACTTTCACACTAGTGTTGTTCGGCGGACGTCAAAATGCGTCGTTTTGTGAAAAAAACGCATCCTGCAAAATCTCCCGCAGGATGCGTTTTTTTCCCATAGACTTGTATTGGCGACGCATCGCGACGGATTGACACGCGTTGTGTACATCGTGCGACGGATGCGTCGGAATTTGGCGACATGTCGTCAGGAAAAAACGTTTATTGTAACGTTTTCTTGTCTGCGCCGGGAAAACGAGTCGCGACGCATCCTGCGGCATGCGTCGTTGGCTAGAATGGAACCCTATGGGCGCAGGATGCGTCGGGACACGACGTATGACGGAATGCAGCGCTGCAATAAGTTTTTTCAAACTAAGCATGCTCAGAATCAGGATTTTGTTGCCAATTGGCCAGACACAAATCTATATAAACCTGGCCTTGGGCTTCAACCCCAAATGTGCCAGTGAGACTCCTACTAGCCTGAAGAGAGCCAGCCATTCTGAAGACAGACAGCAGCCAGCATCTGCCCAGCCTGCCAGCATCTGCCCAGCCTGCCAGCATCTGTCCAGCCAGCCAGCATCCAGAGGCCTGCCAGCTATAGAACCTAGGCAGCCAGAGGCCTCACTGTGCTGCCAGAAGATTGCATCAAGCTGCAGCCTTCCAGCCAGTGTGAGTACTGCCATTTTTGCGTGCGTCTGTGTGCATGTCTGTGTGTGCGTGTGCATGTGTTTGTGTCTGTATGACGTATTGAATACAGCCAGAGCTAAACCTGAATACAGCCAGAGGCCTGTCATCGTCCTGCACCAGCCAGCGTCCTTCCAGAGTCCAGCTCCAGCATGAGGCCTGCCACTGTGAAGACAGCCAGCATCCAGCTACAGCCTGAGGCCTGCCAGCATCCAGACAGTGGGAGTCCTGCCATTTTTGCATGTGTGTGCGTGTCTGTGTGCGTCTTTGTGCTTTGGTCGGCCTGTGTGCTTTTGTGCATCTGTGTGTTTGCATAAGCCTGTGTGTGTGCATCTGTGTGTGTTTGCGTACGGCTGTGTGCTTTTGTGTTCTGTCTGCGCCTGTGTTCTGCCTGCGCCTGTGTTCTGCCTGCGCCTGTGTTCTGCCTGCGCCTGTGTTCTGCCTGCGCCTGTGTCAGGCCTGCGCCTGTGTCAGGCCTGCGCCTGTGTCCTGCCTGCGCCTGTGTCCTGCCTGCGCCTGTGTCCTGCCTGCGCCTGTGTTCTGCCTGCGCCTGTGTCATGCCTGCGCCTGTGTCATGCCTGCGCCTGTGTCATGCCTGCGCCTGTGTCATGCCTGCGCCTGTGTCATGCCTGCGCCTGTGTCATGCCTGCGCCTGTGTGCTTTTGTGCGTGTGCATTCGTTGTGCATGCACCTGTGTGCTTTCATGCATGTGTGCGTGCGTCTAGGTGATTGCGGGTGCATGCGTCCATGCAACTGGGTGAGTGCCCGGGCATTTTTTTTTATGTGATGTATTTACCAAGTATTGTGGTCTGTGCAGCATGTGGTTTCAGTGTGTGAGCGTGTCTTGCGTATTTTTTTTTTTTTTTCTTTCAAGTTTTTTTTTTGTTTTACTGTTGAAACCATTTCCAGTTGATGCACTTGTATTTAAAATAAAGAGAATTTTAGCTCCTAATTGTGATGGTAAAAAAAAGGAAATTAAAAAAGAATTAATAAAATGTTTTATATAAATGTCCGTAGTATCATTTCACAAAGGTAAATTTAAAACTGGTGTATGTACAAATGGCCACACATGCAATAGAGTTGGTTGAGGGTTTATTTTTTAATAAAAAAGGTAATTGTTAAATTTTAAAAGGTGGGGGTTTTTTTAGTAATTTTTAAAGGGATATTTTAAAATCACATATGTGGTCAATACATTTTCACATGTGTTTAGGCCTTTCAATTTTGAAAGGTTTTTTTTGGGGTGGGTGGAAAAGGTTTTACAGCTTGCACATACTATTGAAGTAGGTAATCCAGCTCAGACTGGTGTGCCTTGGGTCTATTTGTTTTTGTGTTTGTTTCTCAAAACTGTTGGTGTTGGCCTGCATGAACATTGCTCACATAATTTGAGCAGGGTGGTTATTAAATCTTTTAGATGAGTTTGGGGGGTGGGTCTAACTATGAATTTTTTATACTTACAGAGCCACCAGGGACCACAGCCACCTTTGCAAGGCAACAAGGGACCACCACGACGTGCACACACAGCAAGCCTATTTCCAGATGTAAGTTTTGAAGACCCTAAATCTGCCAATTCAATGTGTATAGCAGATTACAAGTGTATTTTTACTTACAGAGCCACCAGGGACCACAGCAAGAATGTCCTCTTCTGATAGCCCTCCTCCAGAGAGAGAGCGTGTAGCGGTCAGTTAAAAAATTTTTTTTATTTTTTTGGTGTTATATAGTTAAAATTTCTGTTAATCACTATATGCATTATGTTTTCACAGGAAGCTGAAGCAGCCGAGGGCCTCTCAGGAGGGGACGAGATGGGTGGAGAAATGCCAGGAGCTGGCGCACAGAGTGTAAGTTGTGTCGAAACAGTTGCTTCACCCATCACAGTGCACCCAAGACAAAAAAAAATCATCATACATCACTGTACACATACAACATATGCCTACATCAAAGATAACCATTTTTCTTTTGTTTTAGTCTGCTGCACATTCTGGCCAATGCCAGGAGGATCCTCCCAGCCGCTCCCAGAGTCGGCGTGGTGGTTGCCGCCGCGGTCAGCCAGCAGTGAGTAATTTTTCATTTATTTTTTTTTCTATTTGTAGTTTTTGGTTTCAGTGTATTAATTTTTTTATTTTTTTTTTATTTTCAGTCTTCACAGAGTGCTCCCGACTCAGATGGGGAGGACATTGGAATTGATGTGGACCGCCTCATTGAGGAGGTCCGCGAGCGGGAGCCACTGTGGAATATGGCTGACCGCAGGCATTCTGATACGTATGTGACCCGTCGGCTCTGGGAGGAAGTATGCCGGAACGTATTGCCGCGGTGGGAGGAACTTGCGCCAAGGCAGCAGACTCAAGAATGTAAGTATTCACTTTTCAGTAATGTTTTGAGCTGAATGGAAGGTTTTGTAATTAACCCTTTTTTAAATTTCATTCTTGTCTTCACAGGTGAAAGGGTTAGGAAGCGGTGGCGGTCACTCAGCGATCGCTTCAAGAGGGAGTTTAACGAGGAGATGCAGGCCCCGAGTGGCTCAGCACATCGGAGAAGGACTCGGTATAAATATAGCCGTGCCCTGTCCTTCCTCAGGGAAACTATGCTGAGTAGAGTGTAAGTATTCAATAGCCCATTGAATAAATCACCAATTTTACCTGTATAACTTTTGGTTTCAGTCAGGGCTTTTCCCCTATCAATATATTAATTGTTTTTTTTTCCTATTTCACAGCACCGTCTGTAGTCATCGGGCGCCTGCATCTACCGTGGACCCCGCTGGAGCGATCTCTCAGGAGTCCGCCACCGAGGGCCACGTCGGTAGACCCCACCCCTCTGACCCCTCGTCTGGCCCTTCCGGTACCTCTGCCCCATCCACTTCCACCGCCGAAAGCACTGGAGCAGCATTGCAGCCTTCGTTACTTGAAGCTGCTGGTCAAGACGTAGCGTTCCCTTTACCACACCCCTCTGATCCTGCCACCTCTAGACCACCATTAGGTTCGTGGCGGCAGCGACAGAGGGGTCCGGAAAGGAGCTATGCTCCTGAGTTATTGCATCTGAATGCAGCCTTCCAAAGCTCTTTCAAAATTTTGGGAGAGCAAGTGACTGCTGGGTTCAACATGGTGCAAGCACGCATCAGTGAAAAGAGCAGTCGCTTGGATAGGATGCATTCAGATGCAAGTCAAGCTCCAAGCAACCTTTTTTTCCAATCAATGCTCAGGAGCATGGAAAAGCTTACTCTTGACCAGCAGATGCAGGTAATGCACTACTGCCATGCTGCTCTACTGCGGGTCATGTCCCGAGCCCAAACTCCCACACCTCCCCACACAGCCACTAAAACTTTCCCAGCTCAGTCCCAATTCCCAGCCCAGTCCCAATTCCCAGCCCAGTCCCAATTCCCAGCCCAGTCCCAATTCCCAGCCCAGTCCCAATTCCCAGCCCAGTCTCAATTCCCAGCCCAGTCTCAATTCCCAGCCCAGTCTCAATTCCCAGCCCAGTCCCAATTCCCAGCCCAGTCCCAATTCCCAGCCCAGTCCCAATTCCCAGCCCAGGCCCAATACCAAACACAGTCCCAATTCCTACCCCAGGCGCAATACCAAACACAGTCCTAATTCCCATCCCGGCCCCAAATCCCAGTGTCTTCCCCAATGTTTTCTTCCTTGTCCACCTTTTCTTCCCCATTTAGTGTTCCACCTATCCCAACAACACCCGCCCCTGCTCAGCCTCCTGTTTTTCCCCCCTTCCACTACACCCCAACCCAGTAGGCTTTCCCCACCTATCGACGTGGTCCAACCTTCCAGCCCCTCCGCTAGTATCTCCACCCAACACTTTACAGATTTGTAATGTGTTGCATTTGTTGTATTTGCGGTTATATTTAAAAGAAAAAAAAAAATTACAAAAAAATGTTTTCCAAAAAAAAAATGGTTTACAAAAAAAATGGATTAAATAAAAAAAATTGTTTACAAAAAAAGGTTTACTAAAAAAATATAAGTTTACCCCAAAAAAAAAAAAAAAAAAAAAAAAAAGTATAACCAAAGAAAGGTTTACCAACAAAAAAAAAATGATTACCAAAAATTTTTTTTATAAAAAAAGTTATGACAAAATTTTATTATATTGTAGTATGTAAAATAAAATTTGGTTTGGTTTAAAAACAATTTTTTGTGAAGTGCCTTCATTTAAAAGTAAGCAAACTAAATGTACAAAAACATTACACGCAACACGTTAGAAGGTATAACATTTGGTTTATTACCCAAAATATCCCAAAGTTTTGGAAACTAATTATTAAAAGTTGGTGTAAAAAAAAAACTTTGTACAGAAACATAAATCACAGAGACATGAAAGAAAGATGTCACACAATGTTCTTTTGCCATGGAACCCTGTCCACAGGTGACACAAAATACTCTGCAAAGTGGTCCCTCATTGTGGAAACAGAACCGGCGGAACGTACATAGCTGCTGTGGTAATCCCACAGGGTGGTCTCCAAGTCCTCCTCATCCACGGAAACAGGCTCCTTTGAAAGTACATAGTTATGCAGGACCACACAGGCCTTCACAACCTCATACACTGTTTGTGTATGCAGTCTTATAGCGGTGAGAAGCACGTGCCACTTTGCAGTGAGAATGCCAAATGCACACTCCACCACTCTTCTTGCTCTTGTTAAGCGGTAATTGAAAACTCTTTGTGTTCTGGTTAAGTCTCTGCTTGAATACGGTTTTAGGAGATGTGGGGACAACTGGAAGGCCTCATCACCCACACAGACATAAGGCATAAGTGGTCCAGTTGTTCCCGGGAGTGCTCTTGCTGGTGGAAAGTCATACGTGTCTCCATACAAACATCGGCCCATCAGTGAAGTTTTGAAGACTTGGGAGTCGTTGGACCGACCATAGCCTCCAATGTCCACAGCCAGAAATTTGCAGTTGGCATCTGCAATGGCCATGAGTACGATAGAAAAGTACTTCTTGTAGTTGAAGTACTCTGAGCCTGATCCTGCCGGTTTTGCAGTACGGATGCGTTTGCCATCTACGGCACCCAAGCAGTTTGAGAAATGGCACAGTTTCTCAAACAGTTCTGCACTTGAAAGCCAGATGTCCTTTGTCGGTTGTGGAATGTACTCCATATGCAAGGTATCCCATATAGCTAGGCAGGTCACTTTTACAATTCCGGAAATAGTTGATATTCCAAGGCGGAACTGGCGGTGTAGTGAAGTCATGGATTCTCCTGTCGCCAGGAATCTGCGGAAAACAAATAAAAATGTTAGTAAAAATCAAAGACTCACATAACATTTTTAAGCAATGTACACAAATATTACATTTATTTTTTTTTTAAGTTTCGATAAATGGCACTGCGGAAGTTTTAGTTCTCTTGTAGTGCTCATTAAAAACAGCAGTTTTACATCTGTGCATTCCTATTATGCAGCAGGTGTTAAAAAAATGTGGAATGGCCCCAAACAATAAAAAAACAACATGCTGGAGAAAATGCAACGCTGTGTTTCAGCGCAGTATTTTCTGCAGCATGTTCACATAGGTTAAAACATGATTACATGGCATTAAATATGAACAATGATTAAAAAAAATATATATATTAATAAGCTTACCGCAGGGTCACCATCAGCCGCTCCGCCGGTGAAATGGAAAGCCTCATGCGTGTGTCCTGCCTTTGGATGACATCCCCAACTTGTTCCAGCAACAAATCAAAATGCTCCTGCCTCATCCGAACATAATTAAAAAATGTATCCGGGTTCTGGCGCAACTCCATGTACAGAGTAGAATAGACGCCACGGGTCATCCGCAGTGCATTAATGGGATGAATCCATAGTCTGCGACGTCGAGGTTGAAGCATCCTCCATCTTGCTGCTGCCGCCTCCTTCTCCCGAACCATTATATCCAGCCGATTCGTCTCAAAAATCACATCAGTAACTACGTTCGCAATCCTCACAAGCACTTGCTCCATCTTTGCCACTTTCTCTAAACCCTTTCAAAGATGGGCTGTAAAAACAGTCAATATATAGTTTTCCCTATTTTCCAGTAGCCAATCACATTTAGGAGACTCCCATTTTTAGGCAGGGAAACGGATCCGTCATAAAAACGGATGGTAAAAACGGACACAACGGATCCAGTTTTTCGAAGGAACCGTCTAGCGGATTTACAATGGATCCGTCGAAATACTGTATGCGTTGCGTGCGTTTTTCACTATTTTTGACGCATCCATCGATGCGTCGTAACGGCGCATTTTGATGTCCGCCGAACAACGCTAGTGTGAAAGCAGCCTTAAATGTCGCTGTCAGCGTTTGACAGCGGAATTTAACTAGTTAATAGCGGCGGGTGGATCGCGATTCCACCCGTCACTATTGTAGGCACATGTCAGCTGTACAAAACAACTGACATGTCCCGGCTTTGATGCGGGCTCACTGCCGGAGCCGGCATCAAAGCAGGGGATCTGACTTCGGACGTACTATCCCGCCTGAGGTCAGAAAGAGACTTTTTTGAATTTACCAAATGGCTGCAATGAAACAAAGAGTGAAAAATTTAAAGGGGTCTGAATACTTTCTGTACCTACTGTAACAGCTCAGGTAAGATGACTGCCCACATAAAGAAAAAAAATTGAGAAAATAAAATTATGTACAGATTTGACCTTCATAACCCTTCAATACAAGAACCACAATTGGTCTACAGAATCTACCTGGTTCCCTTAGGAATAATATCATGATGCCAACATGAACATATTCTTTATACATTACCTGCAAAACACTAATTTCTGAAACAGAAGCTGTAAAACTAAGCATTTTCAGATACATAACTATACCAATTTCAATATGCGCAGTTTTCCTACAGAATAGTGGCAATATAGTGCCTTATTAGCACTTTCCTATATTTCTTTTTGCCGCTTGGAAGTCTAACGCTAAAATGTAAATGACTGAACATTTCAAAGAATCTCGGTCCCTGGAGAAGATCCCCGCATAGACAGTTGCTATGACAATAGTAGAAGTTGTGCATGAAATTAAGACGACTAATTTCGAGATAATGCAAAATTATAAATGAGTAGGTGAGGAGGCATCCGCATTTGTGGGGTTGAAACTAATAAATCATCTCCGCGTATTTTATTTCATATTAAAGCAATCTCCAGATATTGCTATAAAACTTTATGAGCTGTCCTTCGGGATGCTGAATAAAAGAGCTATGATTTAGCAGCAATTCTTTCATTTTGCAAGCGTACAGCTCCCATACTGTTATACATTAGACACCGCATTAAATTCAGTGTGAAAACAAACATGGGGAACCAAGAGAGTCAAACGTTAGAAAAAGGAATTTTAACAAGGAACCTGAAAGTTGTTCAATTCTGCTGGAACCACAGGGCACCATGTATCAGACACCGGCTCCTGGATTATATACCTGTGTTACACTGAAACAACGCAGTGTTTCAGAGGAAAACAGAGTGAAGAGAGAGGCCGAGGTTCCTAGTCAAGAAGAAAGTCTCCATCTGCTCCTCTAGACTGACACACATAGGGGGAGACAGAGCAGTCTAGTTGAGCATGGGAAGGCTTCTGGGACTTGTCACCTTGTCCCCAGCTGCATTTCCAACTATGACTTTTTCTAGGACTCGGCACTATTTCAGAGTAAACCATAAATGTTTTGAAAGCATGAGACGGTCTTGAATACATTGTACCTTTAGTTCGGGCAGCTTTAATTAGCTGATAGATTCCCTTTAAGCTTGGGTAACGGTCAGAAAACAATACCTCCAAAGCTGCTACAAATTATACAAGCAAGATTAAAAAAGGTGCAGGTCAGAAGAATAAAAGATGGAAAAATACCCACA
The DNA here is from genome assembly GCF_051348905.1 of Ranitomeya variabilis. Classification (NCBI taxonomy): domain Eukaryota; kingdom Metazoa; phylum Chordata; class Amphibia; order Anura; family Dendrobatidae; genus Ranitomeya; species Ranitomeya variabilis. Next base: position 732,314,571 of record NC_135233.1, read on the forward strand.
CTCTAAAAGGTTTATCTGTAGATTCAGTGGACACCAAGTTCCATGACAATGTGATGACGTAACACAATTCCCTATTATATTTTACAAAGTGTCAGTCTAATTTTTGGATTCTAGCAATATTTGTATCAAACCACAGACACAGAATATCTATTGCACAAAAAGGACTCTGTTTTCTGTAATAGAGAAAGAAAATAAAAATCATAAAATACAGGACCAAAGCTAGTTATTGCACATTGTACACTAGGTCAGCATTGCAAAGCTCATTTCCCAGCACTGAACTAGCTTATGAACATCAGAATAAAGAATACAGACTGCTTCATGGCCAAAGGTGACTTTAAGCTCCATCGCAGCATGGATTACAATGCAAGCACATGTTTGTAAAAGTTCCTGAGCTTTCAAGACAAAAACAAACAACTTTCTGAGCACAAGCTGTCTAATAGAGCAGGAATGGGCTTAATAGGGATTCACAAATTTCAATTATTCCAGAAATGCATTAATGCTGGAATCCTGGTATTGGCAGTCTATGAAAGAGCACATTTCACCCACACGATAACAGAAGAGTTACACAAAATAAACCACTTAACAAGTCACATGTCATAGCCGGGTGATCCAGAGTCTTGCAGCCGACTCTATAAATAAACCACTTTTTCAGTGTATTGCGTCTTCCCCACTTACATTTATATATTAGTATTTCAGAATGAACTGGACATATTTTTACTATGAGCAAATTTACATTAATTCACATTTATTTCTGTTTCTATGATTGAGGATACCAAATAAACAACTAGAAGATAACACCCAAAACATTTTAACCCCTTCAAACAAGTGAAGTGCAAATACACTGCTCAAAAAAATAAAGGGAACACTTAAACAACAAAATATAACTCCAAATAAATCAAACTTCTGTGAAATCAAACTGTCCACTTAGGAAGCAACACTGTTTGACAATCAATTTCACATGCTGTTGTGCAAATGGAATACACAACAGATGGAAATTATTGTCAATTATCAAGACACACTCAATAAAGGAGTTGTTCTGCAGGTGGGGACCACAGACCACATCTCAGTACCAATGCTTTCTAGCTGATGTTTTGGTCACTTTTGAATGTTGGTTGTGCTTTCACACTTATGGTAGCAGGAGACAAACTCTACAACCCACAAAAGTGGCTCAGGTAGTGCAGCTCATTTAGGATGGCACATCAATGCGAGCTGTGGCAAGAAGGTTTGCGGTGTCTGTCAGCGTAGCATCCAGAGGCTGGAGGCGCTACCAGGAGACAGGCCAGTACACCAGGAGACGTGGATGGGGCTGTAGGAGGGCAACATCCCAGCAGCAGGACCGCTACCGCAGCCTTTGTTCATGGAGGAACAGGGGGAGCACTGCCAGAGTCCTGCAAAATGACCTCCAGCAGGCCACAAATGTGCATGTATCTGCACAAACGGTTAGAAACAGACTCCACGAGGATGAGTGCCTGAAGTCCACAGATGGGGGTTGTGCTCATAGCCCAACACCATGCAGGACGATTGTCATTTGCCACAGAACACCAGGATTGGCAAATTTGCCACTGGCGCCCTGTGCTCTTCACAGATGAAAGCAGGTTCACACTGAGCACATGTGACAGACGTGGCAGAGTCTGGAGACGCCGGGGAGAGCGATCTGCTGCCTGCAACATCCTTCAGCACGACCGATTTGGCAGTGGGTCAGGAATGGTGTGGGGTGGCATTTCTTTGGAGGGCCGCACAGCCCTTCATGTGCTTGTCAGAGGTAGCCTGACTGCCATTAGGTACAGAGATGAGATCCTCAGACCCCTTGTAAGACCATATGCTGGTGCGGTTGGCAATGGGATCCTCCTAATGCAGGACAATGCCAGACATCATGTGGCTGAATTGTTTCAGCAGTTCCTGCAAGATGAAGGCATTGAAGCTATGGACTGGCCCGCCCGTTCCCCAGACCTGAATCCGATTGAACACATCTGGGACATCATGTCGCGCACCATCCAACAACGTCACGTTGCACCACAGACTGTCCAGGAGTTGGCGGATGCCTTAGTCCAGGTCTGGGAGGAGATGCCTCAGGAGACCATCCGCCAACTCATTAGAAGCATGCCCAGGCATTGTAGGGAGGTCATACAGGCACATGGAGGCAACATACACACAACTGAACATCATTCCCTTGTCCTGAGGCATTTCCACTGAAATTGGATCAGCCTGTAATTTGATTTTCCACTTTGATTTTGAGTATCATTCCAAATCCAGACCTCCATGGGATAAAGATTTACAACTGAAATATTTCATTCATTGATATCCACGATGTGGTATTTTAGTGTTCCTTTATTTTTTTGAGCAGTGTATAATACATTCCGGGTCCTTATGTATACAAGTCCAGTGTTGACAGTGTTATACAGCTTTCACCTATTTCTAACTACAGCTAGCACTGACTGATGCAGTTTAACTCCTTAAATGCCACGATTACAATAAATTCCAAAAGAACAAGTGGTTAACAGAGGGGATAGGCCGGCGTCACACTAGAGAGAAATAGGGACGAGTGAGGGGCACAAAAACAACGCATTGCACTCAGACCAATGTTTCTCTATGGGGCAGCTCCCATCAGCCATATATTTCTCGGCCGTATTTTACGGGCTGAGAAAATCGCAGCATGCTTCGATTGTCAGTGTATTCCTCCAAAAATACAACAATGAAAGTCTATGGGTGCGAGAAAAACTCGCACACCGCACGGAACATCAGTGCGACTTGCGGGAAATACGCACCGGTGTCCTATAGAAAAGCCGGCAATTCAGTGCAGTGTACAGTAAAATCACACTGACAGGTTAAAAATAAAATAGATAAGTATATGATTAGATAGTATAGATAGATAGATAGATAGATAGATAGATAGATAGATAGATAGATAGATAGATAGATAGATAGATAGAAAAAATTGGAACAGCATCCAAAAAATACCTCAAATGTCATGCAAAGCTCTCCCAACCAGCAATCCAATGGTCCCCAACGATATAATCAAAAAAAGGAAAGCAGCACAAAAAAACTGAAAAAAAATAGTGGACTTTATTGCCTGAACGTTTCGGATGTAATATCCTTTCTCAAGCCAAGAAAGCTTGAGAAAGGATATTACATCCGAAACGTCGCTACGCCATTCAGGCAATTAAGTCCACTATTTTTTTCTGTTTTTTTGTGCTGCTTTCCTTTTTTTGATATATATATATATATATATATATATATATATATATATATATATATATATATATATATATATATATATATATATATATATATATATATATATATATATATTTATTTATTTAACACAGGGCTAGAAAGCAGAAAAGCCGGTAATTCAATTGACGGCTTTTGCTAAGTCCTTACCGAACCCGACAGGATATGAGACATGGTTTACATACAGTAAACCATTTCATATCCGTTATATTTTTACATATTCCTCACTAATAATGTTTTAAGTGTTTGTGTCTAAATTTTGGGAGCTGTAGGTGTTAAATTAAAGAATTAATTCACTGAAAAACTGGCGTGAGCTTCCACGCAATTTTCTCCACCAGAGAGGGAAAGCCAGTGACTGAGGGCAGATATTAATAGCCTAGAGAGGGACCATGATTATTGGCCTCCCGGGCTAAAAACATCTGCCCCCAGCCACCCCAGAAAAGGCGCATCTGTAAGATGCGCCTATTCTGGCACTTATCCTCTCTTCCCGCTGCCCTGTGGGATTGGCATATAGGGTAATAAAGGGTTTATGTCACCTTGCTATTGTAATGTGACATTAAGCCTGGTTAATAATGGAGAGGTGTCAATAAGACACCTATCCATTATAGAATGAAGGCTTCGCTTTGGATTGAGTGTACAATAAAGATATTAAAAACCTGTGTGTTTCATTCTTTCAGTAAAATACTTTATTCTTAATGTGTGTGTGTTATATTAACCATTTCCTACTATTGGATTAATAATGGTTAGGTGTCTTAATGACACCTCTCCATTATTAACCAGGCTTAATGTCACCTTACAATAGCAAGGTGGCATTAACTCCTTATTACCCCATATGCCAATGCCACAGGGCAGTGGGAAGAGAGGCTAACTGCCAGAATAGGCACATCTTACAGATGCGCCTTTTCTGGGGTGGCTGAAGGCAGATGTTTTCAACCGGGGGGGGACCAATAATCATGGTCCCTCTCTAGGCTATTAATATCTGTGTCTATGAGTGTATATATACAGTTAGGTCCATATATATTTGGACAGAGACAACATTTTTCTAGTTTTGGTTATAGACAATACCACAATGAATTTTAAACAAAACAATTCAGATGCAGTTGAAGTTCAGACTTTCAGCTTTCATTTGAGGGTATCCACATTAAAATCGGATGAAGGGTTTAAGAGTTTCAGCTCCTTAACATGTGCCACCCTGTTTTTAAAAGGACCAAAAGTAATTGGACAGATTCAATAATTTTAAATAAAATGTTCATTTTTAGTACTTGGTTGAAAACCCTTGGCTGGCAATGACTGCCTGAAGTCTTGAACTCATGGACATCACCAGACGCTGTGTTTCCTCCATTTTGATGCTCTGTCAGGCCTTCACTGCGGTGGTTTTCAGTTGCTGTTTGTTTGTGGGCCTTTCTGTCTGAAGTTTAGTCTTTAACAAGTGAAATGCATGCTCAATTGGGTTGAGATCAGGTGACTGACTTGGCCATTCAAGAATATTCCACTTCTTTGATTTAATTAACTCCTGGGTTGCTTTGGCTTCATGTTTTGGGTCATTGTCTATCTGTAGGATGAAACGACGACCAATCAGTTTGGCTGCATTTGGCTGGATCTGAGCACACAGTGTGGCTCTGAATACCTCAGAATTCATTCGGCTGCTTCTGTCCTGTGTCACATCATCAATAAACACTAGTGACCCAGTGCCACTGGCAGCCATGCATGCCCAAGCCATCACACTGCCTCCGCCGTGTTTTACAGATGATGTGGTATGCTTTGGATCATGAGCTGTACCACGCCTTCGCCATACATTTCTCTTTCCATCATTCTGGTAGAGGTTGATCATGGTTTCATCTGTCCAAAGAATGTTCTTCCAGAACTGTGCTGGCTTTTTTAGATGTTTTATAGCAAAGTCCAGTCTAGCCTTTTTATTCTTGATTCTTATGAGTGGCTTGCACCGTGCAGTGAACCCTCTGTATTTACTTTCATGCAGTCTTCTCTTTATGGTAGATTTGGATATTGATACGCCGACCTCCTGGAGAGTGTTGGTCACTTGGTTGGCTGTTGTGAAGGGGTTTCTCTTCACCATGGAGATTACTCTTCTATCCTCCACCACTGTTGTCTTCCGTGGACGCCCAGGTCTTTTTGCATTGATGAGTTCACCAGTGCTTTCTTTTTTTCTCAGGATGTACCAAACTGTAGATTTTGCCACTCCTAATATTGTAGCAATTTCTCGGCTTGTTTTTTTCTGTTTTCGCAGCTTAAGGATGGCTTGTTTCACCTGCATGGAAAGCTCCTTTGACCGCATGTTTACTTCACAGCAAAACCTTCCAAATGCAAGCACCACATCTCAAATCAACTCCAGGCCTTTTATCTGCTTAATTGAGAATGACATAACGAAGGGATTGCCCACACCTGTTCATGAAATAGCCTTGGAGTCAATTGTCCAATTACTTTTGGTCCCTTTAAAAACAGGGTCGCACATGTTAAGGAGCTGAAACTCCTAAACCCTTCATCCAATTTTATTGTGGATACCCTCAAATGAAAGCTGAAAGTCTGAACTTCAACTGCATCTGAATTGTTTTGTTTAAAATTCATTGTGGTAATGTCTATAACCAAAATTAGAAAAATGTTGTCTCTGTCCAAATATATATGGACCTAACTGTATATGTATATATATATATATATATATATATATATATATATATATATATATATATATATATATATATATATATATATATGTATATATATATGTATATATATATGTATATATATATATATATATATATATATATATATATACACACACACACACAGTATATATATATATATACACACAGAGTATATATATATATATATATATATATATATATATATATATATATATATGTATATATATATATATATATATATATATACACTGTATATATGTTTTCAAGAATATTTGAGCCCATGGATCAATTATATGTCCATTTTGCAAGTTGGCGAGAAAATCTCGCCATACGGATATAATACGGATGCCATATGGATAACACACGGATACTTTATGGAGAAAAAAAAATCGCATCCTCGCATTGAATACGGATGACATACGGAACACTGTTCAGGAACTTTTCTGTGTATCTCGGCCGTAAAAAACGGACCATATTTTTATACGTTAGCAAACCTAAGGCCGGCATCACACCTATTAGCCTCTTGCCCCGGCCCACACCGTCCACCCATGCCAGTTGTCATGGCAGCTGTGGCCTACCTTAAATGTTCACCATCTTTGAACTTGTACTATCATACAGCAGTCCAGCAATCATAGGTTTAACTTACTGTATATACTCGAGTATAAGCCGAGATTTTCAGCCCATTTTTTTTAGGCTTAAAGTGCCCCTCTTGACTTATACTCGAGTCATTGTACCAGGTAGGGTCGGCGGAGGAGGGGGAGCGGCAGCTGTGACATACTCGCCTGCTCCTGGCGAGGTCAATGCATCTCCGGTCTCTGGGCGCTGACAGCTTCTTCCAGCGATGAGAGGTCACATGGTACTGCTCATTACAGTAATGAATATGGACCCGACTCCACTCCCATAGGGGTGGAGCAGCATATTCATTACTGTAGTGAACGGTAACGGTGACCCTGGAAGAAGCTGTCAGTGCCCAGAGACCGGAGATGCAGGGACTGCGCCGGGAGCAGGTGAGTATAATGGGGAGGGGGAGCACTGCGCGATATTCAACTTTCCTCGTTCCGGGGGCCGCTCCGTTTTCCGCATCGTCTGCAGTGACGCTCAGGTCAGAGGGCGTGATGACGTGGTTAGTCTGCGCCCTCTGCCTGAACGTTAGTGCAGAGGACGCGAAAGACACAGCGGCGCACAGCGGCGCCGGAACGAGGATCAGTGAGTTTTGCAAGTGCCGGGGGCCTGAGCGACAAGAGGTGAGTATGTCATTTTTTTTTATTTTTTTTTTTTTTTAAATCGCAGCAACAGTATATGGGGCAAATATCTCTACGGAGCATCTTATGGAGCCATATTCAACGTTTGTGCAACACTAAATGGGGCAAATATCTCTGGAGCATCTTATGGGGCCATAATCAACATGTGTGCAGCATTATATGGGGCTAATATCTCTGTGGAGCATCTTATGGGGCCCTTATTAACCTTTATGCAGTACTGTATGGGGCAAATGTGTCTATGGAGCATCTTATGGGGCCATTATTAACCTTTGTGCAGCATTATATGGGGCATATTTTAATAGCATCTTATGGGGCCCACCATGAACTGTATGGAGCATCTTATGGGGCCCATCATGAACTGTATGGAGCATCTTATGGGGCCCATCATGAACTGTATGGAGCATTATATGGGGCTCCTGATTCAATATGGATATTCAAAAACACAACCTACTGATATCTCAATTAATTTTACTTTTATTGGTATCTATTTTTATTTTTGAAATTTACCGGTAGCTGCTGCATTTTCCACCCTAGGCTTATACTCGAGTCATTAAGTTTTCCTATTTTTTTGTGGCAAAATTAGAGGGGGGTCGGCTTATACTCGAGTATATACGGTACATAGGGTTACCAAAAATTATATCATTCCACTTTTTCTCTAATCACATAAAAAACATGTTCAGTAGTGATGAGCGAGTGTACTCGTTGCTCGGGTGACCTCCGAGTATTTGTTAGTGTTCGGAGATTAAGTTTTCATCGCTTCAGCTGAATGATTTACAGCTAACAGCCAGGCTGAGTACATGTGGGGGTTGCCTGGTTGCTAGGGAATTCCCACATGTAATCAAGCTGGCAAATAGCTGTAAATCATTCAGCTGCCGGGATGAAAACTTAATCTCCGAACACTAACAAATACTCGGAGGTCACCTCAGCGTGCTCGGGAAAACCCGTGCAACAAGTACACTTGCTCATCACTAATATTCAGTTAAAGTCTGAACTTTAAACATTGTGATTTTCATTGCAGTTTTTTCAGCCCCTCAAATAAATAGAATAAAAACAAGTCAAAACATTACACTAACCCAAAATGGTACCAATAAAAACTAGGGTTTTTTTAAAGACAAAAAACATTAAAAAAAAACTGAATACATTTAGATAATCTAAAATGATTTAACTTGCAGCATAAAGTTACTATGTCATTTTTAACGTATAGTAAATGCTGTGAAACCTAAAATGAATTGCATTTTATCACTGCTACAGCCAACAACACCATTCAGTACAATATATGGTAAAGTGAATGCTCTACTTCAAAACTACAATTCGTCTCACAAAGAAAATGCACTCATATGGATACCTTGATGGAAAAATAAAAAATAGTTATGGCTTTTGGAAAATGGAAGGAAAAAATTAAAACAGAAAAATTGAAATTGGTGGTGGTCGGAAGATGTTAAAACAAATTTGTGAAGACAAGTAGAGATTAGGGATGGGCGGACCGGATTAAGTTTAGGTTTTGGTACCAGACCCAAACTTTTTAGAAATTTCAGTCCGGGTACCAGAACGTTACCTGAATTTTCACCAGAACCGAACCCCACTGAAAATATGATTACCCAACTGGTAAGAAAAGAAAAAAATCTCTCTCCTGCGCCACCACGTACTTACGAGTACACTGCACCACACTTCAGCACAAAGTCAGTGTTCGGCAATCAGGGCTGAACAAGTTACTGTCCGATACGAACGCCGAACATTTCTGTTCGGATTCGCCCATCTCTAGTACAGACCTATGGCTCTGACCATTCATAACTTGTTAAGGGATTTCACTCTGCGATGAGCAGTAAAAGGGCAAAAGAAATGCAAAACTATCCTCTTGATGAGGTGTAAGGTGGAGAGTACCTTGGGAATTAAAGAAGGAACTGGTCACCCCATTGAAAAAAGGCCCAGCAGGAGCAATGGTATATACGAGATGAAGAGGGCTTTTGTGCTTTGATAATGATTTGGATTACTTGGTAAGAGAGGCTTGAGGTACCAGAAACTTCTGGGTTAATCGGCAGCAATGGGATTGACTGGAATACCTTCTGCCTTAATTTCTTTGAGAAGTGTGGAAAGCAGTGGAACAAGACAAAAAATGTAGGGAAGAACAAAGTGCAACCACAGGATCGCCAGTGTGTCAGAGGCGATCACTAGTTGATTGGTGGTCCTGGATAGAAATCGAGGGAACCTACAATCTATCCTGGATGCCATCAATGTCTGATTTGCACCACTGTTGGCAAATTTGAACAAAAACATATAAGTGAAGAGACCACTTTTCCTGTAGACAGTTGCTTGTGACTGAGATGAAGTCGGGTGCCCGGCTGCCCAAAAATCTGTTCTGGTTATGTTGACTTCTCATATCACTAAGACTTTGAGTTCCACCCAAGAGAGGATCTAGAAACCTCTGATATGGCTAATTGGCTGTGCATTCTGCAGTAATAGTTGATGTACAGTATGCCACTATTGTGGCACTATCAGTCTGAAAGTGGATTGGGAGACTTCTAAGTTTGTCCTGTCATAGAGACAACCAAAAGACTCTGTGCTCCATGATGTTGATGGGCAGGAAATTCCAGCATCCCTGAACAGTGAATTAGAGAAAAGTGACTCCCAACCTAAAAGGCAGATATACTTTGTCACTACTTGCCAGTGAATGGTGGAGGGAGAACCGGCCCTGTCAAATCAGAGGAAAAAAGATACACCAGAGGAGAGAATGTCAGACCTTAAAGGACAGAATGATAAAACGATCCAGGGAGAGCGGGAGAAAAAAGTGAACTGGATGAGCCAGGTATAGAACTGAGCAAAGAGGAGGGTTTTATATAGGCAAACACCTTTACCAGTATTCTCATACGGGCAACTCAGTATCCAGAATCTGGCATGTGTGGGGTCATCGTTTTGTCTTCCGGAAGGAATTCTCTTTGTTGTGCAGTATCAAATAGCATCCCCATTAAAACAAAGAATTGAGAAGGAACGGCCTTTTGATGCTCCAGGACAAATAAAACAGAATGCCCATGATAATCTGCACAAATGCCAGATTCTAGAAGTGAGAGAGGGCATTGATGAGCATGTTGTCCATATAGGGAATGACTATGACACTTTTCCACTGACATTAAAAAGGCTATGACTATCGTGAGTACTCTGGAGCCAATGGCGAGCCACAAGGGGAAAGCAAAAAACTAAAAATGTGGGTGTTTGACTGCAAAGTTAAAAATCCCTAGCTTAGTGCCGACATTTGTATGGGAAGCATACCTCCAGTAATAAAAAGGACTGTTTACAGAGATCACATGAATGAAGAACATGACATCATAAGGGACCACCACAGGGGTAGCACTGGAGTGATGGTCGATTGAATAGGTAAGTAATGGGTTATTTTAATATTCTGACAATTCCAACTGTTGGTCAGATTTAAAAACTCCCGGACAATCCTTTTAGCTATGATTCAAATTAGATTACAATCAAGCACAATTAATTTTGTTTTCTTTTACCTTCACAAGGTTCAGAATTATAATAGGCGATCCAAATCTCTGAAGCATTTGGTCAAAGTGATAAGCAGCCACATGCGCATATGGATCTGCTTGGTCCACTGTGTGAATAAAAACATAAATGTAGTATTATTCTTAAAATGTAAATATATATATTTATATGCCTCATATTTACACATCAGACTGAAAAAAAACAAATATCATTATCCATGTCTCATACCTCTGTAGCCAATCAGAAGTATAGTAGTATAGACTGCTATTTATGGAAGTGATCCCAGGTGAAGGCTCAGCGAAACGCATGTTGGGTGTGGTTCTTTGGATTGGTGTATGTATAAAAATATGTAATCATGGTTACATAACATTTTGCTTTGTTGACAGTGTTTTGCTTCTTTTATGGCTTTTGAGGTATCCATCTTTTTTTACATTGGTTGTATTTATAACACTGATATCTACCATCTTTCCTATTGATTGTGCTTCCATTACGAACTTGTGCTTACATATGTAATTGTTTACTCAGTATGGATACTTAGCCTTTAAATTTGAACATTTTCATTATTTTAGTACACACTATATACCACTAGATTTATAATCCTATTCACCCAGCCATTTGTATTTCCATATATCTGATGTACCCATGGTTTCTTATTGTACGTATGATTGTAGCTTCAATACAAATAAAATGTAGCTATTATAAGTCTGTTTGGCATTATTTCAGTGTTATAATACTGTTAATACCTTGGGACATGCTACCTTACTAGCAATTGCATAAACAGATTGGTTTATTAATGCTAGTTTACCAAACAGAAGTTACATTCTAATCATCAGTTGAAATCTGTTACCACATCTTATCATTTTCTCTTGTACATATTTGTAGTTGGATTCTGATTCAGGTCAGCCTTCTGGCATACCATCTTCATCTGCCTAGCAAGTCTATTTTCTCGCTAGACCATACGGCTTATCTAGATTCCCTGGCAACTTAATATGATGGCAGAAATAGCTTATTGGAGACTTATTTATAAACTAAAAAGATATAATCTGAAATGAAAAATTGTATTAAAAATGTTTAGAGTATATTTTCCTTGCTCTAACATGCTATGTTTCATTCAGCTGTATCACCATTTAAAGGCATATCAGGGGGTGTACATTATAATTTCAAATCAACATACTGACAAAAGTGTGATGCATTCAGCATCCCCCATCAGCACCATGTTGTCTGTGGTTTCACTATACTAAGCTCCATTTCATCTAGAATCATTAACATTTTAGTGTTTCTATAGCCTTTTTATTCCATAGAGCCTTAACATGTTATTGTAAAACAACTTTCATTCACTTCTCCCTTAAAGAGGACATATCATTTGCCTAAATAAAACTGACTAAAATACCTTGTAAATATCCCTGCGCTCCTGTGATTCATGTGCTCATTTCCGTTTTGCACTATGTCACTCCATGGCAGAGATATTCACATTTGATGTGTGCTTTCACCCCTTTCTCCCAGATGCGATCAATCACAGCTATGTGTTGTGTCTGAGACTGTTAGATCAGCTGCTGAGCTGTGATTGGCAGCATCTGGGAAAAAGAGCTGAAAATGAACATCTTAGAGAAGACTTTGAAGAAATGCACAGTTGGTCTGCAATCAGATATTTCACATACTGCCCTCCAAAAGCAACAAATGTGAATACCTCTGCAAACGAAGCTTTCACAGTTCTCCCACATTTAAAGAGAACCTGAAAATGGATACATGATGAACAATCAGCATGTATCAGACATGGGCTGTATGATTTCAGCCTGGTATATTTGACCCTGAAATGCTGCAGGGTTTCAGACAAAAACATACTTTAAAATCTACCTGGCAAATAGAAGTACGGCAGACTAGTCGGACAGGCAGTTCGCCAGTGGCTTCTCTCCACTCGCTCTCCTGGAGTGACAGGTCTCTCCTTAAAGAAGTGCATAGAGAGAGAGCCTTCTCTCAAGTGCAGTAGGCGGGGAGAAACCACCCGGGACTCGCCTGTCTGACTAGTCTCCTGTGTGCAGGGCCACCATCAGGGCATTACTGCCCTTACTGCTGTATGGGGCTTGGTAAGCAGAAGTACTGGGTCTGGGCCCCCCCTCTTATGCTTTTGCTCTCCATGCCCCAAGGTTTAACAAAGGGCGCTGGGAGCTTGCCTGAAGCTCCACGGCTGTCAAACCTGAAAGGCTGCACAGCTCCAGCTCCTTCCTCCTTTGGTCAGGTGACGGCACACATGCGATGATGTCATCGCGTACGTGGCAGCATGTAATTGCAGCCAGAATACCAGAGTTGCAACTGCAGGTAATTGTCAGTGAGGTAAGTATGAAAAAGTTTTTCTTTTCTTTATAAAATTAATTAAATGGGTGAGAAGAACCATAAATGATGAAGAGAGAGGAGAGGGGGACTGCAAATGATGAAGTGGGTGAGAGGAGTGGCATTGCAAATGATCAAGGGAGGAGCACTGCAAATGAATTAAGAGGGGAGGGGGACTGCAAATGATGAAGTGGGTGAGAGGAGTGTCATTGCAAATGATCAAGGGAGGAGCACTGCAAATGAATTAAGAGGGGAGGGGGACTGCAAATGATGAAGTGGGTGAGAGGAGTGTCATTGCAAATGATCAAGGGAGGAGCACTGCAAATGATGAAATAAGAGGGGAGGGGGACCGCAAATGATGGAGGAGGACCGCAAATGATGAAGTGAGTGGCTGAGGTGGCCTGCAAATGATGAAGGGAGAGGGACTGCAAATGATGGAGTGGGAGGGATGGGGACTGCAGATGATGGAGTGAGTGGGGTGAGGGGAACTGCAAATAATGAAGTGAGTGGAGGAGGGGAACAGCAAATGATGTAATGAGGGTGGGAGAAAGAAAATGATATACTGAATGTGGTAGAAAGCAGTTGATAATGAATAGAGGGTGTGGGTGGGAGAGAGAGAAGACATGACAATGAATTGGGGCCGAAAAGGCATGTAAATATATTAAATCAGGGGAGCGGGAGGTACAGTGGGAGGCGTTGAGGATGTAGTGACTGGTAATGAATTGGTGGAAAGAGTACAGGTGCTAATTTATTTATATATTTATTGGGTGGAAAAAGTGTCTATTCATAGTTATTGGGGGCACAGTGGTGGATTACAATTCATATTTGGAATGGTGGGTTGCATTACAGCTAAATACATATATTAATGGTGGTTGCACATCTGTATTCCCTAGTATGCCCTAAAAGGGACCAAATAAGACTACTTTCACACTAGCGTCGTACGACGAACGCCGTAATGCGACGTACCGACGCATACTGTGAAAGCACTGCACAACGGGGGCAGCGGATGCAGTTTTTCCACGCATCCACTGCCCCATTGTGAGGTGCGGAGAGGTGGGGGCGGAGTTCCGGCCGTGCATGCGCGGTCGGAAAAGACGGGCACGACGCACCAAAAAACGTTACATGCAACGCTTTTTTGTGCCGACGGTCCGACGCAACAGTCGCACGACGGTTGCGACGTGTGGCAATGCGTCGCAAATGCAAGTCTATGGAGAAAAACGCATCCTGCAAGCAATTTTGCAGGATGCGTTTTTTTTCCAAAACGACGCATTGCAACGTGCGTCGTACGACGCTGGTGTGAAAGAGGCCTAAGGAAGAAAAAAAACTGTTTTGGAGAACCAGCACAGAGCATCCCTACAATTAGGGTAAATGTAAGAAACCCCCGAAAAAAGCAATCCAAAAAATGCAGATGTCTCTGCCAGAGAAAGCGCTTTCTCTGACAGAGACGTCTGCCTTTTTTGGATTGCTTTCTTTGGTGGATGCTCAGTTCCGCCCTCACAATGCTGCCTTCCGACTGACACCGGCGGTCCATTAGCTTGATTACTAAGGTATTTATACCCTCCTAGCCACAATTGTGGTACTCTCCCTGACGAAGCCGTACGGGTTACGGCGATACGCGTGGGGTCATTCCAGGGTCCCCCACACATATCCCCTGCTGTTTGGACGTTCCTGCCTGGGTCATTTTTTTCGGGCTTTCCTGCTGTGAGTGTCTTTTCTGGTGCATTTGGCCATTTTTGGCTATTACTCCTTCAGTTGTTTATCAGTCATTGGTTATCATTATCAATCCTATCTGACTGTCCTGTTACTCACAGCGCTCATAGTATAAACCCAGGTTTTTGGGAGTTTCATTTACTCTATTTGTAGGGATGCTCTGTGCTGGTTCTCCAACACTGAGTTTTTTTTCTTCCTTATTTGGTCCCTTTTAGGGCATACTAGGGATCGTCCAAATTTTGACATGTCCTGATTACTGATATCCCAGGGTGCACTGGATAAATATTTATTAGGAGCTTTATTGCCTCAGGGTTATAAGATTGCATTACACTTATTGTAGCTGTTTATTGCAGTGGGTTTGAGTGGTTGAGTGACCGACGCTGCTTAAATGGGTCCTATGGGGTGATGTTATGGCAGCCGGATGGTATAACTTCCCACAGGTGAAGTAGGTCCCAAGGGTTCCCGTGTGTAGATGGAGATGGTGTAATAAGAACAGAGGACACAAGGATGCAGTCTCTTTACCTCTTTACTGAAGCAATTCAGGCAGCCACAGTCCAGGGTACCGGATCACAGGTGCTGGTGGTGGTCCGTCCGGCTTGGAAGCAAGTTGGGATTTCCTCCTTACCAGGTGGGGTTAGTAGCCTTCCCTCTAGCACTGTGATGTAGTTCCTTGCTGCCTATAGCTGTCCAACAAGGTCCTCACGAGGTTTCTGTCCTTTTGTGTAAGTGGGACACTAACCTGTATGACAGGTGGCTTGAGCCTTTTTACAGGGTCTCTATCACGACCCGAGCTCTATACGCCACTGTGTCTTCAGGTGTTAGGGCGGGCAAGTGACCTGTAGTTCAGTTGTCCTGCTGGTTTCTGCTGTGAGTCTTCCCCTCACAACCTCGGCCTCCAAGCCACCGGTATCTGCGCTCTGTCAAGAGGTAGCTAAATTGCAGCTATTCTTCCCTGATCTTAACTTCGCCTTTGCCTCTGTTCCCTTTCAGCCTCTTTATCAGTTGCTCTGCTCTGTCTTTCCATCCCAGGAGCTGCAGAATCACTCGTCTGCACGGCTCCAGCTTTCCTTCCTCACACATCGCTCTCCTCTCACCAACAACTAACTCTTCCTAACTGCCTAGCAACGGCCTAGCAACTGACTCCTCCTCCTGACCAGAGAGAGCAGCTCCCCTGAAGTTGGGTATAGAGCTCCCCCTTCTGGCCTGAAGTCAGAATGGTGTTGTATGTGCTGATTACCTGATAAATGGATCCTTCCCTGCTTCCAAGTGTGACATCACTCTCCCCGTGAGGAAAGCAATGCCACTTATGATATGGTGTTCGATAGGAACTGTTAATGTCTGATTGGTAAGAAAGTGGTGCAAAAGTGGAGTTTTTCCAAAAGTGGGCAGTGGGACTGTGGAAGGTTCGAGGGGTGAAGGTGGAGCTGGGGTAGAGGCGGAGCTGGGGTGGAGTCTCGGGGGGGGGGGGGGGCAAAAATGTCGCCAGTGTGGGGCCTGGAAATTCATGCCAACAGACCTGCCTATGTGGCTTGGTCCCTTCCCAGCTTCTAAAGTATATTTTTCTCAAACATACCTGGTTGAAATCATACAGCCAGGGTCTCATACATACTGCTTGTGGAACAAGCAGCATGTATGCTGTCAGGTTCCCATTAAAGGGAACCTGTCACCTGAATTTGGCGGGACCGGTTTTCGGTCATATGGGTGGGGTTTTCGGGTGTTTGATTCACCCTTTCCTTACCCGCTGGCTGCATGCTGGCCGCAATATTGGATTGAAGTTCATGCTCTGTCCTCCGTAGTACACGCCTGCGCAAGGCAATCTTGCCTTGCGCACGCGCAGTATGCTTTGCCCAACTGCGGGCAAAGCCGAAAAGCATTAGTGCGCATGCGCCGGCGCACTATGTCCCGGAACACAGCGAAATACAGCCGAATACAGCACTTGGCTATCTCTAGCTGACCAGTAGAGACTAAAGGCCCAAGCCCTGCCCCATTAGTCAATTATAAACTGAAATGGAATCGGTCAGAGGAAACTAACACCTGTGTTCTTTATATTTTCTAGCATTTTTATGAGCCTGCTGGCTTAAGGAATATGCAGACATACATTTTGTGTGGGCAAGTTTATATCCAATTTACTTCTATTATTAAAATGGATTTTCTATAATAAAAATGTGTCCCTACCAGAGGTCTGCTGGGACCCTCACCAATTATAAGACAAGGGGGTCCTTGAGTCCGTTGTGTGACGGAACGATAGACTGGATGCATGACCCTCACAGCATTCACTATCTGTGGGACTGCTGGAAATGCCTTGCACAGACCTTGGCTATCTTTGGCAGTCACAGACCTACTACTGAGCAGCACTGGCCATGTGCCCTACTGCAACATTCAAGTAGGGGCTTTAGGGACCCCCATTCTCATATAAGATGGGGATCTTAGCAGTCAGAACACCACTGGTGCACTTATTTATCCTGAAAATATGTAATTTGTTTCAAGTATAGGAAAAACCCTTTAATTTTGAGGTTTCGTGTTTAATCAGATTTTGCTCTGCATTTTTACTGATCACTATCCTTACACAATACATGAACTATAAAAGACAACAAATTACAAAATCTGCTCATGTACCTTATTTCTCTAATCATCTCTGCTTACTCATTGAGCAGCACTACTCACGTGTCTGTTCTCTTCTCTACAACACTACAAATATTCAAACACATTTTATAGACTCTTTGTAATGAGCTAATAAACTCTCCACAGATCTCCTCCAGCTCCAGTACATGTGCTCATTTTTCCATTTCTTCTTTATCCCCGTGATTAGGTTTTTTTTCCTATTGTATCTATCCTCTCTATGACTGCACTGATCCTCTCATACAATGAATTGTACACTGCATTGTCTTTGTGGGCACTGATTTAAGCATATTACTTATAAATATTAGAGTTCTTATATTACATTGTATTATTGTGCATTATGTCACTTATATGTTGCATTTGATTCCAAGTTTACAGAATGTGACGGTGCAGAAAATAAATATCTAATAATTAAAGTAAAACATTGCATAAACTTTTTCCACTAACATGTAATTGGTGGCTTTGGCATCATTGTGGAGATATCTTGAGACCAGTATAAGGGAACAGAACCGCGGACCTGTACATATGAGGAGTAGCTGCCAGCATTAAATGACATCACAGAAGCATCGTGAACAATTTGCTCTGTCTCTACTTCATTGGCAACGTCTCCCTAAAAAGCAAAACAGAACTCCACATCATTTAGCAAAGATTGCATTGACATAGCATGGGTATTGCTTTACAATTTTAGTAAACTTACAAGCATGCAGACTATAAATTGTGACTTAAAGGGAATCTGTCACACCCAAAATCGTGGGTGAGGAAAGCCCACCGGCATCAGGGGCTTATCTACAGCATTCTGTAATGTTGTAGATAAGCCCCCGATGTTACCTGAAAGAGGAGAAAAAGACGTTAGATTATACTCACCCAGGGGCGTTCCTCGCTGCAGTCCGGTCCGATGGGCGTCGCGGTCCGGTCCGGCGTCTCCCATCTTCATCAGATGACATCCTCGTCTTGTCTTCACGCTGCAGCTCCTGCGCAGGCATACTTTGTCTGCCCTGTTGAGGGCAGAGCAAAGTACTGCAGTGCGCAGGCGCCAGGAAAGGTCAGAGAGGCCCAGCACCTGCGCACTGCAGTACTTTGCTCTGCCCTCAACAGGGCAAATAAAGTACGCCTGCACCGGAGCTGCAGCGTGAAGACCAGAAGAGGATGTCATCTGATGAACATGGGAGGCGCCGGACCCGGACCAGCAGCAGGACCGCCCCTGGGTGAGTATAATCTAACCTCTTTTTCTCATCTTTTAGGATACATCGGGGGCTTATCTACAGCATTCCAGAATGCTGTAGATAAGCCCCTGATGCCGGTGGGCTTACCTCACTCGCGATTTTGGGGGTGACAGGTTCCCTTTAACATGTGCCATGCTTCACCACTGTAAACATTTGTTTTGTGTATTGGAAGATACCCCCTCTGCAGAATCCAGAAGGAGGATGTTCTTTTTGTTTTGATCTCATACACAGAGGATTACATTTAGCTAATATTTGCAGAAAAGTGACAAATCAACCAATTATAAAAAAGGGAGGGATCAATCAAATTTAGATAATATCTGTAGAAAAAATAAAGATCAACTAATTGAAGAAAAGAGAGGGATCAATCAAATTTAGATAGTGCTTGTAGAAAAGGAAGGGATTTATCAAAATGTAATAATCAATCAGACATATAGAAAGTAAATTTAGGCGTGCTGAGCGTTGAAATGCAGACCATGGTCACTCTCTAATATGTCAAGTCTAAGGCTACCTTCACACTTGCGTTTTCTGGTTTCCATCGTCGTGCAGTAAAATGACGTATCGACGGACGTCATGAAAATAGTGAGAAACGTGTGCGACGGATCCAGTGAAATGACGGATGCGTCGCTTGTGTTGTTTCTATTTGTCAATGGAAAAATTTGAGATAGACAGAGACAGAGAGAGAGAGACTTTTTCCCGGGCTTGAAAAATCCTTCCGGGCATGCTCAGAGGGGGAAAACTGGATCCGTCGCTGGATTCCTGTGTGTGACGGTCAGCGACGGATCCTGCGTCCATAGGCTTCCATTGTAGCCGACGACGGTCAGCGCAGGATGCGTCGCTGACCGATTTTCCGACGTGCAGAAAAAAACGTTCCTCTGAACGTTTTCTCTGCACGACGGACCGCTATTTTACGACGGATCCAGTGCACGACGGATGAAACGGATGGCCATCCGTCACAATCCGTCGCTAATACAAGTCTATGGGAAAATGCATTCACTAAAAACGATGGATTGTGATGGATTCCAAAAAACGCAAGTGTGAAAGTAGCCTAACATAACCAATAAACAAATTGGTACAAAATTATTCTTCTGTAGTGGCAACATTCCTTTCATAGTGCAGGGCTAAATTTTTAAAAAATTTCAGATGTTGATGTGAACTAGGGCATGCGTTATGTCTAAGTTTGCTTGGTTGCCAAGCAGTACATCAAACAAGCAGTTGTGCAGCTATAGACTCGCTGACTCTAGCAACCATCCATCATTCATGGTGAGAACTAAGCAATCAAACACTTCTTTGCCAGGATAACCGCACATCCTAAATACAGAGGATCCAGGCTAAAATAATTAATGACTCCTATGTTTATTATATTATAATATATTAACATATACATCGAGCAGAACAATTTAGGAAGCATTATTATAAAAGTATAACACTGCAAGGAAAGGTAAATACTGTATAGCATTCCATGAATGGTTGCCAATGCAGTGAACGCTTTGAATACAAAAACACCAGGCAAATGTAAATCCTAGATTATTTTTCAGCTCATTTGTTTTATCTTCACATCCAGTCATTAAAGCCATGTTCATTACCTCACAATTTGCTCCTCTCTTTAAGAAACGAGTCCCAGCAAATTTGCTTGATCTTCTGGCCATGAGAGTTACATAGATTGGGCGACCGTAAATTAATAATTCTTAGAGAATGATTAAGGTAAACATAGAAGAGCACGAAATCAGATAGGGAAATGACTGAGGATACGTACACAATGGGCCTGATTCGTTATCACACTTCAAGATGTTTTTCGTACAGTTTGTTGCATTTGGCTACTTTTTGGGGTTAACAACAAATTCACCTTTCTACTTGTGCCTTTTTAAAGTCAATTTTATACGTGTTCACCTGTGGATTTTTTTTATTTTGCCACTGTGAGTGTGATGTAGGATTTTTCAGACGATTCTGCATAGCTCGAAACATCAGTGAATAACACAAATCAGAAAATAAGTACTTAAAAAATCCTCAAATGATAAATCAGTGTCACGGGGTTACCGCGACAGTGTGGAGCCAGAAGACCGCAGCTTCTGATTCTCCGGCACTGAGAAGAAGCACTTCTTCATTTTAAATGTGTTTAATTTTTCTGGCAGAACAGGGGTTAATCGGCCACGTTGGAAATCCCTGTGCTCACAGCTGTGCTCAGTTAGCCATTCCTTTCCCCTTTATAATCTGGGCTCTGCTACAAATCCTTGTCAGAGCAAGCATTCGATGCATGGCTAATGGAGGGAGAGAAATTCATATGAGAAGGAGAGTTGGAGCAGTTATCTGTGACTGTTGTTTGGATTGTATGTTTGGTAGTTTCGGGGAAGGAGCCCCCGGTCCCGGGTCACCTGACAGCTGTGTCGTAACAATCAGCTCCAAAGTTTTTAGAGATGTAATGTTTTTACACCTTATATATAAAAGCATTTCAAAGTAAACTACTAATAAAATTATCTTTTATTACGCTTCAGAGGGTATACTGTAGACAAACGTGAGGAAAAGAGTCCCCGCAATGCAATACAGAGCTGTAAATGAGTTCTACTTCTGTTATAAAAAGGATACTAGATTGCCCACAAAATCCATGAATAATATAAAGTAACCAATCATGATGAACAATGTCCTTGATGCACTTCAAGAGCTCCCCATTCCATACATACTTCATGTAGGGCTCGCTGCAAATGCCAAATGTACCTGAAAAGATGAGAAAATGAAACTTCACAATACAATTCAAAAGCAATATACAGTATATTAAAGGGATTGAGAAAAATGTAACTTCACAATACAATTCAAAAACAATATACAGTATATTAAAGGGAACCTGTCAGCAGGATTGTGCACAGTAACCTACAGACAGTGTCAGATTGGCATACTTCATACTGATGAAAATGATACCTTGGTTGAGGATGTCTGTCTTGTGGTTGTTGTTTAATCTTTATTTTCAGTTTTGAGTTAATGATATTCTCGTGCTTCGGGGTGGCCTGTGGGGGTGTATTTATGTGGTTCTCTGCTTAGCTAATTGTCACTAAGTGACTGTCCTAGCATGACACAACCCGAAAAGTGATAGAAAAACAAGACGTGCACTCTGGAAGTCGTATGGTAGGTGCTGGTTGAACCCGAAGAGATAACTTTAGAAGAAAACAACCGCACTCAAAGTGTAGATTTGCGTCATAAGTGTAAGGAATTTAATAGGGACACCACAGTGATACAATCAATTGTTCAAGTATTGCAGAGGTAGGTATTGTGGAGGTAACGTTTCGACCCGTACGTGGGCCTTTGTCAAACCTCACTGAAAGGTACAGAAACAAAAATTAGAAACATGCATGAAACAAACTATACATACGTAGCTAGTCAGATAAGAAAGTACAAGAATGCATGAGACAAAAATAAAAATCATACACATGTGGCTAGTCAAATAAGAGAGTATACACAGGAGAGCCCCATATAATATCACAATATATACAATATATACATAGTATGTACACAAAGAGCCCCGTGAGATGCGGGAGCAATGGCAGAGAATTACTGCCCAGTAAGGAGGCAAAAGCCAAGGAGGAGGGCCTCGTGGATAAACATAGTCTGATTGAAAAAATGCAAGTCTGGATCTAAGACAATACATGAGTATATGTTATAAACAGATGCTATAAACAGTTTTAATGCAGAGTGTAATGCATACCTGACCTTCAAGAAGGAAGAGAAGAAAGCAACGTGGAACGCGATGGCTCCTGAGGAGAGCAGAGAAAATAGTAAGGAGACAATAATCGTAGATAGGGAGGGCTATAAATAGGGGTGCAGCGGCACAATAGTAGAAGAACTTGATGATAGCAGAAAGGCCAGTAATACAGGGTGAAGTGGATATGTCTCTGAGGCTGGAGAGCTAGGAAATAAGGAAGGAAAAGCAGAGAGGGGTATAGATAAGGGCACTGCAGCACAATAGTGGAACACTGAATAATGGCAAAAGGTCAAAATAAAGTGCACATACCACTGGAACAGGATAACTAGGAGATCCGGAACGGCACGGATGCAGGGTAAAGTCCCTGGAAGAGCTGAAGCGCAAATGAAGGAAGGGGGGAAAAAAGTTGAAAATGACAAGCCACTGGGAAGAATGGAGAAGCGTCTGTGCATGAAATACCTGTGGGTCCAATGTCCAGGTATGGCGCCTAGGGTGTGCGCAGGGAGACAGTGGCTGTCATAGATATAGGTCCGGTACAGGAAATGGATGGGGCGTGGGGGGAAGGGCGGCAGTGACGTGCAGGGCGGCAAATGATGGTGGAACGCATGGTGGAGCGCAGGGGGCGGGCGCATGCGCTGTACGGAGTGGATGGTAACTGTGAGGATGACGTGGAAAACAGGCTTTACAAAAGGGCTTATCCTTTTGCCCTACCCCGACATGGGACAAGTTCAAATTGACCCAGGATCTGCAACGGTTCTACCGTAGTCTCCGCCTTAAGACTCATTTTGGACTGCCACAAGACTCCGCTGGAAATAGGACCTCCACGACTGTGGCGGATCCTATTCCCGAACTGAGTATCATCAATTTGGGATTGCGTTCTACCAGTACCTATAATCCACCACGTACCAATCATGCCACCGAGGCCTATATTGACCTGATCCAAAGGGACATCAATACCATACTAGAGCAACACCGCCTGGGTGGTCTTCCTACCCATAGCAATATTTCCCCAGTCGAGAAACAGGCCATTGAGTCACTTAGGTCTAATAAAAAAATTACCATCAAGCCGGCCGATAAAGGTGGGGCTATTGTTGTTCAGAACACAGCTGATTATTCGGCAGAAATACTGAGACAACTATCAGATACCACCACATATCAAAGAATTTCCTCTGATCCAACTCCCAACATCAAACTACAGATCAATAATATTCTTCAGAAGTACCAGGCTCTTAACATTCTTGACTCCAAAACCAGTCATTTTCTCACCAACCCTCATCCGGTCACTCCAGTCATTTACACATTACCCAAAATACATAAATCACTCATCAATCCACCTGGCCGACCAATAGTCGCGTCAACTGATTCCATATTGGCTCCCATCTCAATTTATTTGGAGAAAATCCTCACTCCTCTTACCAAAAATATGAGATCCTTCATCCTCGATACGGGCCATTTCCTTCAAATTTTAAAGCAGTTTGCCACCACCCCGCCGGATTGTATCTTGGTTACATTTGACGTTAAAAGTCTGTATACCTCCATTAAACACGATCTAGGTATAGCAGCAGTCGGTGATCTTCTTGAGCAGTCTGCATTTTCACACCACTCTAAACAGTTCTGCATTGACCTATTGTCCTTGATTTTACGAAATAATTTCTTTTTATTTGGTGATCAATATTATCTCCAAACCCAAGGTACTGCCATGGGTGCCAACGTGGCCCCTGCCTACGCCAATACGTATATGGATTCCTTCGAAAAGGAGTATGTGTACAATAATCTCTTGTTTCGGTCCCACAGTCTCTGCTGGCTCCGCTACATAGATGACGTTTTTTGTCTATGGACGGGCCCACTAGATTCCCTTATGGCTTTCTCTGAACAGCTCAATTCAGTCCGCGCTGAACTCCAATTCACATTGAACTTCAGCACATCTCAAATTTCATTTCTGGATACCATGATCATCAGAAGTCCTACTGGAAAACTCAGCACGGACCTCTTTTCAAAACCCACCGATACCAACAGCCTTTTACATTACCAGAGTTGTCACCCACTATCAACTAAAAACAGCCTACCCCGGTCACAGTTTAAACGAGTGGCACGGATTGTGTCCAATTCAGATGTACTACCCACCCGTCTGGATAACATGTCCCTCAAATTTGCAGCTAGACACTACCCTAGCAGTTTACTTGCCAAAGAGAAACAGTTAGCTCTTGACCCACCCTTGAATTTCAAAAAAACAACTAAACCAGAGCGGGTTCCCTTTGTACACACCCACCACCCTGTCATGCCCTTGATCTACAACATCATTCGCAGCCACTGGCCCCTATTGCACAATGCATACCCACATATTGAGGCATTCCAAGTACCGCCACTCATGTGCAAACGCAGGCCCAACAATATCAGGGACCGTATCGTAAAGGCTGACATAGGTAGCTCCCTTAGGCCACCACGCCAGACCTTCTTGGGCACCGAGATGCGTGGCACGTATCCATGCCTTAATTGTGCATGTTGCTCCAATGTAATTAAATCCAACACTATTACCCATCCACATTCTGGCAAACAAATCCCTATTAGAGGATTTTTCACCTGTGAATCTAAGAACGTTGTTTATGCCGTCAAATGCCCATGTGGGCTTCTCTACGTGGGAGAGACCACGCAACACATTCGCGAACGTATCTCTAGCCATAAGTCCACCATTAGGTGCAAAAAAACCTGGCTCCCCCTCCCACATCACTTCTTAGCGGCTAATCACTCAGTGTCCCAGCTACGCTTCCAGGTGTTAGAGCAGGTTGAGCGCCCCAGACGTGGTGGGGACCACATAAAACTACTACGTCAACGTGAATCCTATTGGATTTTTACCTTACAGACACTAACACCTAAAGGTCTCAATAGGGAACTTGATCTAATCTGACTTGTATCATCCCATATTTCTGCATAAGGTGACCCCCTGATTTCCTGCTGAGTCTCCTGCTATTCCATATGACGCTTGTGTATATTGTACATTTTGTTCACTATGTTCTACTATCTTTTGCAGGTGTGAGTATGCTGACCTTCTTTATTCTTACTTCACTAACCTATCCCCTACTTGCAGGTAGCTTGAATATTGCCCTTCGGTATTTCACTGGGGTAAGTACCCAGATCCTTTATTTTCATTTTTATTTTTATTTTGATATTTTTTCATATATTTTTTATTTTTTATTATTTTTTGTTTTTTGTCTTTAGTTTTTATTTTTATATTTTTTACTTTTTTGTTTTTTGTTTTTTATTCTTTTTATTTTTATTTTTATTTTTTTATTTTTTATTTATTTCTATTATTACTATTTTTATTTCTATTTTTATTTTTATATTTATTTTTATATATACTTCATATTTATTTTTATTTTCTATCTTTATTTCATCTCTTTCATTTTTCATATTTGTATACTGTTCCATCTTTTCATACTCATTTCCATTATTTATTACCACCTTTTCATACTTTTCACTTATCATTTTTTCATTTCATTATTGTTCGACATTTATTAATTATTTATTTATATTTATTTTTATTTTTATTTATATTTATTTTTATTCATTTTCCATTTTTCATTATTATTTATCATCTATTTTTCATCTCTGGACTTTATTTTTATTATTTATTATTTATTTTTTACTTTTATTTTTATATTGTTCGACATTAATTAATTATTTTCATTCATTGTCCATTTTTCATTATTATTTATTTATTACCTCTGGACTTTATTTTTATTTTTATTATTTTTATAATTTTTTACCGTATATTTTTTCATTTTTTCATTGTTTCATCTTTTACTCTTCAATTCTTGTTATATCTATTTTTCTAGTCTTATCCTCTATTCTTCCCAGTTCTGTATTTTTATTTTTCCCTCCACCTCATCTTCATCCTTCAATTTCCTTCATTCATTCCATGGTTCTCATTCCTTTACTCTCCTCCCTTTCTTCCTTTCCCCAGTATGCCCTCCTCTTCCTTTACCCTCTCTAGTACCTCGACCATTTTTTCTTTACCCTCATTGTCCTTTTTACCCTATTCTTTCTCATTTTATCTCCTTCTCTTCATTCACCCCTTCCATTTCCCATCCTACATCACGCATCCTATGCTTGCATCGCTTGGCCCCTCCCCTCGATATGCCGTCACTGCCTGGCCCAACACCGGCTCACTGGGCTCTCAGAGGCGCCGCACACTGCGCATGCGCCGCACATTACGCAGTGATATGCCATAACTGCCTGGCTTTCTGTGCTCTCAGAGGCGCCGCACACCGCGCATGTCCCTGCTCTCTGCGCTCCATTCTGCGCTCCAACCTGGCCCCTCCCCTGTGCGCTCACCGCCCTGTTTTCCACGTCATCCTCACAGTTACCATCCACTCCGTACAGCGCATGCGCCCGCCCCCTGCGCTCCACCATGCGTTCCACCATCATTTGCCGCCCTGCACGTCACTGCCGCCCTTCCCCCCACGCCCCATCCATTTCCTGTACCGGACCTATATCTATGACAGCCACTGTCTCCCTGCGCACACCCTAGGCGCCATACCTGGACATTGGACCCACAGGTATTTCATGCACAGACGCTTCTCCATTCTTCCCAGTGGCTTGTCATTTTCAACTTTTTTCCCCCCTTCCTTCATTTGCGCTTCAGCTCTTCCAGGGACTTTACCCTGCATCCGTGCCGTTCCGGATCTCCTAGTTATCCTGTTCCAGTGGTATGTGCACTTTATTTTGACCTTTTGCCATTATTCAGTGTTCCACTATTGTGCTGCAGTGCCCTTATCTATACCCCTCTCTGCTTTTCCTTCCTTATTTCCTAGCTCTCCAGCCTCAGAGACATATCCACTTCACCCTGTATTACTGGCCTTTCTGCTATCATCAAGTTCTTCTACTATTGTGCCGCTGCACCCCTATTTATAGCCCTCCCTATCTACGATTATTGTCTCCTTACTATTTTCTCTGCTCTCCTCAGGAGCCATCGCGTTCCACGTTGCTTTCTTCTCTTCCTTCTTGAAGGTCAGGTATGCATTACACTCTGCATTAAAACTGTTTATAGCATCTGTTTATAACATATACTCATGTATTGTCTTAGATCCAGACTTGCATTTTTTCAATCAGACTATGTTTATCCACGAGGCCCTCCTCCTTGGCTTTTGCCTCCTTACTGGGCAGTAATTCTCTGCCATTGCTCCCGCATCTCACGGGGCTCTTTGTGTACATACTATGTATATATTGTATATATTGTGATATTATATGGGGCTCTCCTGTGTATACTCTCTTATTTGACTAGCCACATGTGTATGATTTTTATTTTTGTCTCATGCATTCTTGTACTTTCTTATCTGACTAGCTACGTATGTATAGTTTGTTTCATGCATGTTTCTAATTTTTGTTTCTGTACCTTTCAGTGAGGTTTGACAAAGGCCCACGTACGGGTCGAAACGTTACCTCCACAATACCTACCTCTGCAATACTTGAACAATTGATTGTATCACTGTGGTGTCCCTATTAAATTCCTTACACTTATGACGCAAATCTACACTTTGAGTGCGGTTGTTTTCTTCTAAAGACAACCCGAAAAGTGGACGGTCACAAAACGGTGAAACACACAAG
The DNA here is from genome assembly GCF_051348905.1 of Ranitomeya variabilis. Taxonomy (NCBI): domain Eukaryota; kingdom Metazoa; phylum Chordata; class Amphibia; order Anura; family Dendrobatidae; genus Ranitomeya; species Ranitomeya variabilis. Next base: position 732,342,385 of record NC_135233.1, read on the forward strand.
GGTACATCGGGGACACAATAACAACGGTGGTCCCTGACAATAGGGAATGTGGAAATGGACACCTCCTGCACTCACCTGAGGCTGTTTTCTAATCTCCCTAACGTCCCTGTACGGTTTCTTTCACCCCGTCGCTGAGCAGGATACCTAAACCCTCACTTGCCCTGCTCCTATCCCTAAGTAGAGAATTGGCAAGTGAAGACACTGGTCCCACCGCTGCACTGAAACAACACAAGGTAAGGCAAACACCACGGGAAAAAAGGAAACACAAAACAACACTTAGCTTTTAGCTTTGCTCTGCTAAAATGCACCGCATAGCAGTAAGGCTACTTTTCACACTAGCGTCGGGCTCGGCCCGTCGCAGTGCGTCGGGCCAAGGTTACCGACGCTAGCGTTCTCTGCGCCACACAACGGGGGCAGCGGATGCATTTTTCCAGCGCATCCGCCGCCCCATTGTGAGGTGTGGGGAAGTGGGGGCGGAGTTCCGGCTGCGCATGCGCGGTCGGAAAAAGCGGACCGTCGGCGGCAAAAAACGTTACATGTAGCGTTTTTTTGTGCCGACGGTCCGCCACAACACGGCGCAACCGTCGCACGACGGTTGCGACGTGTGTCAATCCGTCGCAATACGTCGATTAATGTTAGTCTATGGGGAAAAAACGCATCCTGCAAGCACTTTTGCAGGATGTGTTTTTTCGGCCAAACGACTCATTGCGACGGATTGCAAAAAAACGCTAGTGTGAAAGTAGCCTTAGGCACCAAATTACAGCATTCAACTGAAGCACCACTGTACCAGCAGCCTCCAGTCTTCAGCACGGTTGGTATCCAAAAGGACCTGTATAACCAAAAGTCAGCTGATGCATCAGGTGACCTTTTGAAGGATAGTGGGAGTGGTCACCACCTGCATCAGCAAACTCGGCAGCAATGTAATTACACCAGCGGCCACCGGGGGGAGGAAAAATTGACATTAACCCCCGATGGACTGAAAGGAAAAAGTTTTAATATGAAACGCCAAATCTGCCACAGATCAAAAAATAGATTGTAACACTATTCATGTGTATGGCTTCTCACAGGTGACTCAGGGCTACCATCAGGAATTTCGGGGCTCCATACTGACAAAATTTCGGGCCACCTTGAGATTCCGCCCAGGCTCCTCCCCAGCTCCGCCTCCACCACTCGAACCTTCCACAGTCCCACCACCCACTCATAGAAAAACTTCACATCTGCACCATGTCCTCACCAATCACACATTATCAGTTCCCATCTAACGCCAGATCACATACATAGCAAACAGGTTTTGTTTTGGCTAAAAGATTTTTTATTTAAGCCACTACAACGACTAGGTAGATTCTTTTGGCCAGGCCCTACTTTACTCTAACCTATTAAATGTTTGTTAAGAGATTGTGTCAGATAACTTTTTAAAAATAAACAACAATACCACATACAATGGACAAATACCATCACATCGTGAACAGACCACATATTACTACCACATAGTGACTGAATAATGCCACATACAAGGCACAAATACTGCCACACTCTGGCCGGACCACATATTACCACCACATAGTGACCTATAACACCACATACAAGGGACAAATACCATCACATCATGACCAGACCACATATCACCACATAGTGACCGAATAATACCACATACAAGGCACAAATAATGCCACACCCTGGCCGGACCACAGATTATGTGGGTATTTGCCCCTCATCAGTGTGGAGGCACTGCTTTTCACCAGGCACTGCTCCTAATAGCCAGTTTCCTACTCCACACTGATGAGGGGCAAATACCCCAAAACAGCTGTCTGTGGATGGATACCATGTTTTGGCATAGGTGGTTTTCCTTTATTGGATGCTGCCCTTCCCGTGGTTGTTCCTTCCCGGTGAAAGACCTGGCTATTCATTGCTTGCGTTGAGAAACACGTGATGGTGTCTCTGCGGCTTTTCTACGTGCATTTGCATATTTCCAATCAGGGATGGGGGCAGTGTTCTGGATCACTGCGTTGAGAAACACAGGATGGTGTCTCCGCGGTGTTGGATGTTTTGATCTCCCCGAGGTCATTCACCCTTATGTTTAAAGTATCCTAGGAATGTCTGGATTCAAAGTATCTACTGGGACTTCACCTAAAAAAGAACAAAATCGCTTCCAGATCTTATTATAGATTGCTGAAGTCACCGGCTTCCTACTTGCTTGGAGCGTGGTATTCACGTCCTCTGACAGGCCTCTAGATCTTAGGGTAAGGCGTTCAGGATCCAAGCAGATAGCTGGAGTGAGTCTGGGTTGCTGTGGAACATCGGACCTTGGTACAGCAGATCCTGTCTCTTCGGTAGAAGCATAGGTCTTTCTGTCGACATTCTGGATAGTAGGGAGAACCAGCTTCTTCTTGGCCAGAAGGGAATCACCAAGATTACTGTTGCTCCCTCGTCTCGTATCTTCCTGAGCGTTCTTGGGATCAGTGGCAGAGGTGGAAAAGCGTACAGCAGACCTTCTCCCCAAGGTTGAGACAGAGCGCCGACTCTCGCTGCTCCCTCTAGGGGATTGAGAGAAAAAAATATTCTGGTCTTTGCATTTGACCTGGTGGCAAAGAGATCCATTCGAGGCATTCCCCACTGCTGGCATATGCTGCTGAACACTTCTGGATTTAACTCCCATTCTCTGGGATCAATTGGCGTTCTGCTCAAAAAGTCTGCCACCTGATTTTTGGCACTTTCCAGGTGGACCGCCAAGATGGATCTGATGGATTTTTCTACCCATCTGAAAATCTGGTCTGCTAGGTGCTGTAGAGATGGATGTCTTAGGCCTCCCTGATGCCTCAAACGCCACTGCTGTCACATTGTCGGACAATATCCTTATGTGTTTGTCTCTGACCTGTGACTGGGCTTGGTAAAGCACTTTCCAAATTGCATAAAGTTATCTGAAATTTGATGATTTGGTTATCTCCGGACTCCACTTCCCCTGGTAGTATGTTCTTCCTATATGTCGGCCCCATCCATACTGACTGGAGTCTGTGGTAACGGTGACACAGGAATAAAGGACCCAAGGAATTCCCAACTTCATGTTCTTCGGGATGGTCCACCAGGTTAGAGAATTCCTTCCTGAAGGAGAAAGTCATCTTTTCCAGAGAACTCTGCTTTCTGTCCCAAATTTTCAGAAAGTCCTTCTGTAACCCCCTTGAGTGAAATTGACTCAACTTCACACAGGGAATACAGGCCGTCATTAAGCCCAGAATGCACCAAGAATGCTCATTGCCTCCCTTATAGAGGCAGGGTTCTCTCTGAACCGGCGTACGCTCTTGATTAATGTCACCTGTCTCTCTTCTGGCAGAAAAGATGTTCTGGTGTGGGAATCTAATATGACCCCCAAAAATTTTTGGAATGTGGGACTAGATTTGATTTCTCCCAATTCACAATCCACCCCAGTTCTTGTAGAATGGAGAGTGTGAAATTGCAATCGATCCTGAGAAGCTTCTCGGATTTCGCCATTATTAAAAAGTCATTCAGGTATGGTACTATGGAAATACCTTGATTCCTTAAGTAGGCTACTAAATCTGACATCAATTTGGTAAATATCCTGGGGGCCGAGGCTAAGCCGAAGGGGAGACATCTGAATTGAATATGATAAACTACTCCCTTGTTCATCAGAGCGAATCTCAGGAATTTCTGGTAGGAAGCATGGATTGGGACATGGTAGTATGCACTCTTTAGATCTAAGGTGCACATCGCCATGTCCTTGTCTATCAGAGGTATTGTGGACTTTATAGACTCCATCCTGAATCTCCTGTATCTTATCCACCTGTTCAGGGGTTTGAGATTTATAATCGTCCGGGAGTCTCCGGATGGTTTTTGTTATTGAAAAGAGGTTTGAATAATGACCCTTGCCTGTCTTTGGGATGGTACTGGGACAATTGCTTCTCTTTTAATAACTCCTGATGTCTGGCCACATTGATGGTCTTATCCCAAAGGTGGAGGACCTGGAGGAAGACACACGTGGTGTCGAAACATGTCGTCCATAAGGGATTGAATGTATGCAATATTGTAACTGAAGAAATCTGGAACTTTTTAACGGATAAATAAAAGGTGTATTTTACGCTACCATTGGACTGATCGCTGGAGAAACAAAAGTATATATATATATATATATATATATATATATATATATATATATATATATATATATATATATATATATATATATATATATATATATATATAGAAACAATAGAACAAACGCGGCAGCACTCACCAATCCTGCAGTTCACGTGTCTTTTATTGAAACACACGGAAAGACATCTTCACGGCTCGGGGGAGTGAAATAGACCAGGAGTGCAACGGACGTCCGTCGCACTCCTGGTCCATTTCACTCCCCCGAGCCGTGAAGATGTCTTTCCGTGTGTTTCAATAAATGACACGTGAACTGCAGGATTGGTGAGTGCTGCCGCGTTTGTTCTATTGTTTCTATATGACTTACACTTTATATCACGCGAGTACCTCCACTCATTATCGGACGACCGTTTGCCCTGTGAATTACACACTATTGATAATCTCTGGACATTCAGGCTGTGCTGCTCTCTTATATATAGATAGATAGCTAGATAGATAGCTAGATAGATAGCTAGCTAGATAGCTAGATAGATAGCTAGCTAGCTAGCTAGCTAGCTAGATAGATAGATAGATAGAATGTAAAATTGGAACAGCACAATGCTCACCGGTGCGTGCCTAGCCTCCTGGGTTGAGTCGTCCACTTCTCCACCCAAAATGTATACAAAAAGAGCAAAAGAAGGCAGCACTCCAAACACTTTTCAAAGTGAAAAAAAGTAGGATTTATTCAGCCCACATCTCTGTGCAACGTTTCGGCTCACACGGAGCCTTTTTCAAGCCTTGAAAAAGGCTCAGTGTGAGCCGAAACGTTGCACAGAGATGTGGGCTGAATAAATCCTACTTTTTTCACTTTGAAAAGTGTTTGGAGTGCTGCCTTCTTTTGCTCTTTTTGTGTATATATATATATATATATATATATATATATATATATATATATATATATATATATATATATATATATATATATATATATATATATATATGTATGATCAAGTCACCCCCACCCCGTTTCCCTCATTAAAAATTACCCAATAAAAGCAAAATAAACATATGTGATGGGGTCCCGTCTGTAATAGTCCGTTCAAAACATACAATTTAAACCGATCTGGTTAAATCATTTTAACAAGAAAAAAAATCAAACTGCCAAAATTGCTTTTCAGCCACTTCAGCAGTGCATCAAAAAGCAATAATAGGCAATCAAAAGTCTGAATCTATCCCAAAATTGTTGAAAAAAACATCAGCTCAGGGAGCGAGAGACAAGCCTTCATACAGCTCCATAGCTCAAAAATTGAAAGCATTACAGCTCTTGGAAAATGGCAGCACAAGTGAAATGTTTTATTTATTTATTTTTACAAATTATGAATAATTTTTCACTACTTAAATAAAAAAAATTATGTATGTTTGGTATCACCGTAATCATATTGTCCTGGAAAAGCATATTTAAATAAAAAACAAAACACATTTCGGAATGAACTTTTTGAAAAAAAAAAAAAAAAAAAAGATTTGCTGCACTTGGATTGCTTTCCAGTACACCACATGATAAAATGGATGGTGTCATTCAAAGCACAACTTGTCCTTCAAAAATCAAGCCCTCACACAATCAAGCCCTCACACAAATATGTAGACGGAGAAATAAAAATGTTTTGGCTCTTTTTAAAGAAGGAAAAGTAAAACACGGAAAATCGCCTAGCCTAAAGCCCTTAAAAGAAAGAATAGTAAAAAAAATAAAGTGACAAACTTCAAAAATCTGAATGTAGAAAATAAGCAATGTGACACACTCACTGCTTCCTGCATGGTTACTTAATTCTTCATCTTCAAATATATCAAAACCTTCCTGGCGTGTCTGTGTTGTCAGCTCTGACTTCATCATCTCAGTGGGCATCCGAAGAATTGTAAGATTGTATTGAAGTGAGTGGCTCAAATCATAACTGTAACTGCAGATGGTGAAAAAAAAGCAAAAGGAAAGTAAAAATTAATTACAATTTTTTTAAATAAAAATATCTATGCAAACTCAATAATGGTGTAGTTCTTGAATGCAAACAAAATAAAGGGATACTATTTCCAATTAAAATATAAACTTTATTTTAAATCATTTAAATGTGGGATTAGCCAGCATCATACTGGAGGTATGTGCTTTTCCCCCCCTATATAATGCTGACTAATCATGAGCAGCCAACACCATTCAGGAATAAAAATTAACATGCCTCCACCATAGCTTATAGCACGTTTCTCAGTGTGTGATATGAATGTTGTCATACAGAATGATCTCATGGTATAACCTCCTGCGTGAACCTGAAAGGAGCAAGAACCCCAAAGGATAGGCAGCCCCCCACAAATATTGACTGTGAGTATAAGAGGAAAGACACACGCAGGCAGAAAAACAGGATTTAGCAAAAGAGGCACTTCTAGCTAAATAGAAAAGGACAGGACAGAATTCTAAGCGGTCAGTATTAAAATCCTAAAAATATCCACAGCAGATAATACAAATATTCTACATCTAACTAAAGACATAGAAAGTATATCTGCATCTCCTGAGAATCCAGCATGACTGAAAAATCCAAACAAAGTCTAAGCTGGACAAAAACACAATGAATTGCACTGAATTGCAAAACACACTGCATTGTGCACAGAGACAAAAAAACAGATACTTATCTTAGCTGAATTGGAAGCAGGGCATGAGGAGCCAGAGAGAGATGCAATCCCTCCAGGTACAATGGACAACTGGCAAAGACTCATGGATCCTGCAAACCTAAATACCCAGTAGAGCTGCAATCAGCAGAAACACCTGCCCTGGATGACAACCCCAAGACAACTGCACTACCACCAACAACCACCGGAGGGAGCCCAAGAGCAGAATTCACAACAGTCAGGACTCTGAACATTTTTATTACCTCTTGTGCACTACTGCCCTTTTCCAAGATGGCATCTTTGGTCTCATGTGCACTGTGTCTTCCTGCTATAAAACTCCACCCCAGCCTTCAGTCTGTGCTAGAGTATTCTGCCTTGCATCCAGCTCCTGACTCTGGTTACTCCCTGGCTGTATACCTGCTCCTGTGAACCTGTGTGGATATCCTGCTACTCTGCTCTGAGTTCCTGCTGCATACACCAATTTCCAGTAATCCTCCTTCATCTGCTGCTCGTGTTTACTTCCATCTGCATTTGCTGGACATGTAAGCTGTTGCTGCTCTGCTTAAACCTGAGATTATCACGCAGGCCTATCTGGTTGAGATAAGATATTGCTTGAACTGCCTTATAAGCATATCTGTCTGTGTTTGGACAAAAACAAGGACTTTTTCGTGTCAAGTGTCCTCAAGAATAACTGTGCTTCATAGACTTTCTGCGTGATTGCATTTTCCTCTGAAGTTCCCTATAGACTGTTAAGCTGCGTTTACTATTTACACCAAGTGTTGTGGAATTCAGTTTCTCTCTGCACCTGTTTGAATCACCGTGTAATAATATAGACTTTACCACTTATAAAACTGTGTCCTGTAGTTGTCTTGTTCCACGCAAAGAGTCTCCTGAGTTATCCCCATAATTGTTACAGGATACTCTAGCCAGAAAAGAGGAGACTGTTGGAACAATGACTGCAGAGAGCAGATTAGAGCAGGTGTCTTCCATAATTAGATCACTGCAGAAAGATGTGGAAGGTCTGCAAAAGAAGTTTGGAAGCATTGAACACAATCAACAAGTGTTTGGACAAACTTTGCAGGACTTAAGCACCCGCTTGGCAGACCAGGAAAACAAACTTGCTGGCATAGAGTCCCAGTATGGACGGGCTTTTCAGGACATAAGCACACAAATAGCTGCACAAATGACTTTACCCTCTGGGCAACCGCCACCAGCTAGCCCACCTAAGTTGCCCCCATTCAGATTTAATGGTGATCGTGACAAATTTCGAGGCTTTGTGAATCAATGTATGCTATATTTTGATGTGCATGCTGACCGTTTTCCTACTGATAGATCCAAAGTATTGTGTGTAATAATGCTACTGACCGCACGAGCACTCGCCTGGGCGAATCCGATGATTGAGTCTCGTGACCCACGGTTAAATAACTTGGATGATTTCTTGGCCGCTATGGCATTAATGTTTGATGATCCTAATCGCCGTGCAACCGCTGAATCTGCTTTATTGTCTTTACGCCAGGCTAAACGTTCTGTTATTGAGTATGGCACTGAATTCAGGAGATTAGCGGTAGGTACCAATTGGGACAGTTATGCACAATTGCCTATTTTTAAAAGGGGTCTGTCTAGTATTGTAAAAGATGAACTAGCTCGCTCTGAGTCAAAAGAGCTAGATACATTTATACAGCATTGTGTGCGCATAGACATTCGCTTTACTGAGAGTAGGCAGAAGTTTGCTGCATACAACAGTATTTCTAACTTTTCCGTTCCTTCCAAAGAGCCTGCCGGGAAAAACCTCTCCGGAGGTGGAGGAGGTGCCTATGCAAATTGATTCCGTTCAGAGGCGTGAGATTAATGAGCGCTGGGGGCATCGCCTTCGTGAAAGTCTATGTTTCTACTGCGGTCAGTCTGACCACTTTTTAATCAACTGTCCCAAGTGTCCCAAGCGGCCTAACAAGGTGCTAACAGCGGTAGTAGAATATGACAACTGTGATGATGAATCTGACATCTCTGAATGTAGCCTGCCTTTAAACGCTGCATTCCATTCACTTTCTATGACTTCACCCCCCAAGGAGCTGAAGGAGAAGAACTCTCACTGTTCTCTCCCTATTAAGATCCTGTGTTCAGGACAGTGGATTTCCAGTGCAGCTATAATTGATTCTGGTGCAGGTGGCAATTTCATGGATATCGCATTTGCCAAGGAACATGGTATTGAAATTCAGCAAAGAGCCTCTCCAATTACCATGGAAACAGTGGATGGGTCACCTTTAATCTCTGGCCTGTGGATCAGGAGACCGTACCCTTGAAATTTTGTTGGAGCCTAATCATCAGGAGCAACTTTCTTTCTTGCTAATTTCTTCTCATTTTCCTGTGATTTTAGGCATCCATTGGTTGCGTTATCAGAACCCAATTATAAACTGGGAGACCAAGGAGATTATCTTTCCAACAAGGAGCAACTCAGTGTTAACAGAAGCTGTCCCCGAGTCCACGGCTACGGAACCACATGTACAGGTATTTACTTTACCTTTAGCATATAAAGAGTTCTCTGACATCTGTGACAAGAAGAATGCAGATCAGCTTCCTCCACACAGGCATTATGACTGTCCCATTGAGCTGCTTCCTGGGGCAGCTATTCCTTTTGGTAACGTATACCCTTTGGCAGCACCTGGGCTTCAAGCCTTAAAGGAGTATATTGATGAAAATCTGGCCAAAGGCTTCATACGTCCTTCTTCCTCACCAGCAGGGGCACCTATATTTTTTGTAAAAAAGAAGGATGGGACCCCGAGACCCTGTGTTGACTATCGGGAACTTAATAAGGTAACCATACGAAACCGTTACCCTTTGCCTCTGATTCCCGAATTACTGGAAAGAGTCCGCCATGCTAAGGTGTTCTCTAAACTGGATCTTCGTGGGGCTTATAATTTGGTGCGTATTCGTCCAGGGGATGAGTGGAAGACAGCATTCAGATGCCGGTATGGACACTTGGAATATCTTGTGATGCCCTTCGGGCTTTGTAACGCTCCTGCAACGTTTCAACACCTTGCTAATTACATTTTCAGAGATTTGTTGGCCCAGTTTGTGGTGATCTATTTGGATGATATACTAATCTTCTCTGACTCTCTACAGGAACATGAAGAACATGTCAAAACTGTTTTAAGATGTCTGAAAGAGAACCATCTGTATATTAAGCCGGAGAAATGTGAGTTCCATCGTTCTGAGATACAGTTCTTAGGTTATATCATCTCTTCCCAGGGGCTGAACATGGAATCTGGTAAGATTCAAGTTTTCCTTGACTGGCCGGTACCCAAGAACGTTAAGGAGGTCCAACGTTTTATTGGTTTTGCAAATTTCTACAGACATTTCATTCGAAATTTTTCTGATATTGTCCGTCCCATTACTTCCTTGACAAAGAAGGAAAAGCCCTTTAAGTGGTCATCACAGGCTCAAGAAGCTTTTGATCGGCTTAAGATCTGTTTCACCTCGGCACCACTGTTGATACACCCAGATCCAACACTCTTTCATTGTGGAGGTGGACGCTTCTGATAATGCTTTGGGGGCTATTCTCTCCCAAAGAACTGGAGAGAAGGGTCTGCTACATCCTTGTGCTTTCTTTTACCGTAGACTAACCTCAGCAGAGAAGAATTACGACGTGGGAGACAAGGAATTGCTGGCTATTATTGCGGCTTTCAAAGAATGGAGGCATCATCTGCAAGGAGCTGCACAACAGATCATAGTGCTAATTGACCATCGCAATTTAGGGTTCCTTAGATCCGCTAGATGTCTTTCTCCTCATCAGTCTCGATGGAACTTATTTTAAATCAATTTAACTTTGTTATCTCGTACCGTCCAGGTTCTTGTAATGGGAAGGCTGATGCTTTATCCCGAATCCATGCTGCGGATTCCGTACCTGGAGCCCCGTCCAAGACCATTCTATCTGATGCCAATTTCATCGGAGTTATCCACGATCAGGACTTGTGGAAGGAGTCCAGGGAGGCTTTATGACAGTGATGTATTTCTGGCCAACCCACCTGTGGATATTAATCTTGTCTTTAAGGGTGGCATGTGGTTCAGAGATCGACGTATCTACGTCCCGGAGGTCGTCCGTCTGCAGAGCCTCAAGTTGGTACATGACTCCAAGTTGGCTGGTCACAGGGGGGTACAGAAGACACAAGAGTTCCTGAGCCGATTCTTCTGGTGGCCAACTTGCCTGAAGGATACCAAGGACTATGTTCTCTCTTGCGAGGTATGTGCTCGTTACAAGACTCCTCATGTGGCACCTACAGGTCTTCTACAACCATTACCTGTTCCGTCCCGCCCTTGGGGGTCTATATCAATAGACTTTATTGTGGAGCTGCCTACATCGGGGGGCATGAATACAATCATGGTCAGGGCCGGCGTCAGCACCCGGCGTACCTGGGCAAGTGCCGGGGCCCTGAGAAGGCGAGGGGCCCACTCGCCATCAGGGACACCGACGTGCGCAGTGGACGCTTCATGAGACTGTCTGAGATCGGGCTCTGAGCTCTCCGTGAGCCGGCACAGACATGAGATTGACTGTGCGCTCCGTGAGATGGAGACTTAATGACGGCTATAGGGCACTGAGCACACTGTAAGATGGCAGAGGGGCTGTCAGCGGCTGGAGTTGCAGTTGATGTCAGGCTGCTGTGGCTGCTGCAGGCAGTGAGGGCGGAGCCGCAGAGCTCAGGCTCATACACCCGTCGCTCTTCTCACCTGGCGGCTGGGGCCTTACAAGGAGTACGCCTGCAGCAACGCAGGGCTCCGGGGACGTCTGGTCTGCACTCCGGCGCATGTAGCAGATGGAGGTACCGGGGTTGGCATGGGAGTGTTGAGCTGCCCTAGGGCTCAGCGCCCTGCTGGTGCCCCTGGCACTGGGTAAGTCCACACCCATCACAGGGCGCTATTTGTACCCAGCACTTACTATCTTGCGCTGCTGCCACTCATAGCTGCTGTAAATAGTGACCCCAAACAGCGCTTTATATGTGCTGTGACCCCCAATTGTCTGCACCCCTGTATCGTGTGTGATCTTGTAAGTGGGAGCAGACATGGTATAGTGAGAATCCCTATATATCTTTATGTACCCCTAAATGCCTGTCTGTGTGCACCTCCATATAGCTATTTGCACCCAATGTCTGTCCTGTGTCTGTGTGCACCCCCATACGCCTGTCCAATGTCTGTGTGCCCCCCATATATCTATATGCACCCCTATACACCTGTCCTATGTGTCTGTGCACCCCCATATATCTATTTGTACCCCTATACGCCCGTCCTGTGTGTCTATGTGCACCCCTATCTATGCACCCCTATATGCCTGTCATGTGTCTGGGGGCACCCCATATAGTTATATGTACCCCTATATGCCTGTCCTATGTGTCTGTGTGCACTCCTAACTCCGATACATCTATATCCACTCCTTTATGCATGTCTTGTGTCTGTTTGCACCCCCATATATCTATATGCACCCCCATACACCTGTCCTGTGTCTCTGTGTGCACGCAATATATCTTTATGCACCCCATAAACTCCTGTCCTATGTGTTTGTGTGTACTCCCATATATCTAAATGCATATATCTAAATGCAACCCTGTACACCTGTCCTGTGTCTGTGTGCACCCCATATCTCTATATGCACCCCTATACGGCAATCCTGTGCCCGTGTGCATCCCAATATCTTTATGCACCCCTATATTCCTGTACCATGGGCCCCTCATTAAACTGTATGGAGCATTATATGGGCCTCATTATACTGTATGGAGCAATACATGGGGCTCATCATATACTGGAGCATTATATGGGGCCCATTCTGTGTGGAGCAATTTATGGGGCTCACTATACTGTATGGAGCATTATATTGGGCTCAAACTGTATGGAGCTGATTACACTGTATGGGGCAATATATGGGCCTCATTATACTGTATGGAGAAATATACTGTCCGATTTCTGCGCTATTGTAGAATGTACAATAGATATCACTAATGTAATGTAAGAAGTGAAATCTTTGGCATTGTACTATTCCTATATTTATCTGCCGTATCTGTGCATCATGAATTGTGGTATGTGTTAAAGGGGCCCACAGACTTTTTCGCCCGGGGCCCAGAAAAACCTGGAGCCGGCCCAGATCATGGTGGTAGTTGATCGCCTGACTAAAGCTGCTCATTTTGTTCCGTGCAGCGGCCTCCCCTCAGCTAAAGATACAGTGAACTTGGTTATACAGAATGTCTTTCGGTTGCATGGGGTCCCAGATGAGATCATCTCTGACTGTGGAGTACAGTTCACTTCAAGATTCTGGAAGGGGTTTTGCTCTGCACTCAATATTAATGTGTCTCTCTTCCGCTTACCATCCCCAGACAAATGGTCAGACTGAGCGGACCAACCAGACGCTGGAACAATATCTAAGATGCTATGTCAGCCATCTCCAGGATGATTGGTTGGAGTTGCTGCCATTAGCCGAATTTTCATATAACAATTCTCAGAGCGCCTCCACTAAATTTACACTTTTCTTTGCCAATCTGGGTTATCATCCGTGTATCTTACTTAGGTCTCCAATTAATTCTCCAGTTCCGGCAGTGGAGGAAAGGCTGACTGCGATGAGGCAAAATCTGGAGGTTCTGAAGGAATCCCTGACCACAGCTCAAGAACGTTATAAGAGATCGGCTGATAGATTCCGTAAACCTGCACCCATGTTCAAGGTAGGAGATTCTGTGTGGTTAGCAACTAAGAATCTGAAGTTAAACGTTCCTTCACAAAAACTTGGACAGAAATTCATTGGCCCTTTCAAGATCAACGGTATTGTGAGCTCTGTGGCCTGCCGGCTGAAGCTGCCTAGGACTATGAAGGTACACCCAGTTTTTCATGTATCTTTACTAAAGCCTGTATCTCCTAATACCCTCCAGGGACGTGTTGTGCCACCTCCGCAGCCTGTGGTGATTGATGGGCAAGAACAATTTGTGGTGGAGGAAATTATTGATTCCAGGATTCGCAGGAATTGGCTCCAATATCTGATAAGATGGCAGGGATATCCCCCTGAGGAAGACTCTTGGGAACCTGTGGAAAACATCAATGCCCAACAGAAGATTTCTCATTTTCATCAGAGATTCACTGAGAAACCAGGTCCAGGATCGTCCTGAGGACGCTTCTAAGGAGGGAGTAATGTCAGGACTCTGAACATTTTTTATTACCTTTTGTGCATTACTGCCCTTTTCCAAGATGGCATCTTTGGTCTCATGTGCACTGTGTCTTCCTGCTATAAAACTCCACCCCAGCCTTCAGTCTGTGCTAGAGTATTCTGCCTTTCATCCAGCTCCTGACTCTGGTTACTCCCTGGCTATATACCTGCTCCTGTGAACCTGTGTGGTTATTCTGCTACTCTGCTCTGAGTTCCTGCTGCATACACCAGTTTCCAGCAATCCTCCATCTGCTGCTCGTGTTTACTTCCATCTGCATTTGCTGGACATGTAAGCTGTTGCTGCTCTGCTTAAACCTGAGATTATCACCCAAGCCTTCCTGGTTGAGATAAGACATTGCTTGAACTGCCTTATAAGCATATCTATCTGTGTTTGGACTAAAACAAGGACTTATTCGTGTCAAGTTTCCTCAGGAATAACTGTGCTTCATAAACTTTCTGCTTGATTGCATTTTCCTCTGAAGTTTCCTATAGACTGCTAAGCTGCATTTAATATTTACTCCAAGTGTTGTGGAATTCAGTTTCTCTCTGCACCTGTTTGAATCACCGTGTGATAATATAGACTTTACCACTTATAAAACTGTGTCCTGTAGTTGTCTTGTTCCACGCAAAGAGTCTCCTGAGTTATCCCCTATAATTATTACAGGATGTTAGGGCAGAGTTCTGGATAAAAAGTAATTTATTGTTAAGTACAAGGTATATTATAGCATGGGGAGAAAAAGTAAAATAAGAGCTCACAACCCTAGCATATGAATAGAAGGCTAAGAATCAGAGACCGGTGGGTACTGTACACTAATGGTGATGGTGAGGGACAGCATAACTATGGGTAACCGGAGGAAAGGTTCGGCACAACTATCGGATAAAGAATGGAATCCTTTATTCAAAAGACCATTAAAATAACTCCATAGTGGGGGCGTGGCTATGTAGCAGAGGAGAGAGGACGCACCTTGAGAGAGCTCCTGGAATCCTGACCTTATCCTGCGATTAAGACCCCTTTTTAGTAAGATTTACTTACCAGCAATGCAACCCTTGGACGTAAGGAGGCCTGTGGCTCTTGCGGAGGGGCGCTGCGGGGATCCGGGACGCCGGGAGCCGAGGAGACCTGCACAGACGGCGGGATCCACGTGAGGTGGTGGCCATTTTCTAAGGTGCTCACTCCGACGAGACGAAGCGCGTCGCCAGCTTCCATCAGCATCGGGACTCCCCCTTTAGACTCCGGAGTCTCCAGACGCCTGCGGGTGAGTGCTGTGGAGCTCCGGCGCACTGGGAGCTGGAAGACCTGGGTGGGCGGCGGTGCCTGTGTGGGACAGCGGCCATTCTAAAGCGCGTGCTCTGACAGCAAGAGGAGCGGCGCTGTTTACCATCGTTGCAGTACTACCCAAGAGGTGAGCACATATCCTGAAATATTAAGGGGACGTGCGGTGTGTGCTCTGGAAGATTGGGCCCTGCGCTCTCCTATTAGGCGGACACTTAACCTGCCAGTGCTATTACTTTGGAGGGCTTACCCCCCTCCTTGCTGCTGCCCTGCAGGCGCTGTGGGTCCGTTCTGGTACATGGAACCCTGGTGAGGACTCAGGCTGCTACTTTTATAATTCTAAGTACCCCATCTGTTCAGAGCCACCTTATAATATATATACTTTACATTTAACCCTGCTGTATCTGTGACTGGGAACATGGAACTTTCATAAAATATACCTGTTATCACCTTGCTGTGCCTAGCTGCTGTTAGCCATGCATCACTCTAAGGGAACAGGAGCTGTTGACAAATTAAAAAAGTATGCCAGGGATGATCCCCCTGATGGTGTACGAACTCTTAGAAACAACCTCTCACAGGCTCAACGTAAAAACCGCCTTTCTGATAGTAATGAGGAGGGTGAACAGGAAGAATTGATTCTAAAACAGGCGTCTGTGCAATTAATGCAGGCTATATCCTTAACCAGATCATCTCTCACTGAAAAAATAGAGGACGTGCACACTGAGGTGGGACGTCTGCGACAGGATATGCAGGCCATGAGAGGAAGCATTACAGAGGTGGAAACAAGAGTATCCCGTGTAGAGGATACCATCACTCCCAAGGAGGCAAAATTGACGAAAGTGGCTGGCTCTATAAACGCCTGGAAACAGAAGGCAGACGATTTGGAGAACAGATTGCGTCAAAATAATATCCAAATTACTGGTCTGCCAGAGTGCTCAGAGGGTCAGCAACCTGAGCATTTTTTAGAAGGTTGGCTCAAGGCCTCTCGGGGGATGAATTCTCTTCAACGTTCTCTGTGGAGAGAGTCCACAGAGTCCCTACAAGATCTCTTCCTCCCGGAACTCCACCCAGACCTTTTCTGGCACGTCTCCTCAACTGCAGGGATAGAGATGCTATTTTACATTTGGCACGGCAGAAAGGCACCATCAAATTTAACCCCTTAATCCCATATGACGTACTATCCCGTCGAGGTGGGGTGGGCTTTAATTCCCACCGACGGGATAGTACGTCATAGCGATCGGCCGCGCTCACGGGGGAGCGTGGCCGATTGCGGCCGGGTGTCAGCTGACTATCGCAGCTGACATCCGGCACTATGTGCCAGGAGCGGTCACGGACCGCCCCCGGCACATTAACCCCCGGCACACTGCGATCAAACATGATCGCAGTGTTCCGGCGGTACAGGGAAGCATCGCGCAGGGAGGGGGCTCACTGCGGGATTCCCTGAGACCCCCGGAGCAACGCGATGTGATCGCGTTGCTTCAAGCGTCTCTTACCTCCTATCCCTGCAGGCCCCGGATCCAAAATGGCCGCAGGGCTGCATCCAGGTCCTGCAGGGATTACTTCCGGGTCCAGAGCAGGCGCTGGTAAGCCTGCAGCGCTGTAAGTCAGATCGCTGATATGACAGAGTGCTGTGCAAACTGTCAGATCAGCGATCTGTGATGTCCCCCTCCGGGACAAAGTAAAAAAAAAAAAAAATTCCACGTGTAAAAAAAAAAAATTCCTAAATAAAGAAAAAATAAAAAAATATTATTCCCATAAATACATTTCTTTATCTAAATAAAAAAAACAAAAACAATAAAAGTACACATATTTAGTATCGCCGCGTCCGTAACGACCCAACCTATAAAACTGTCCCACTAGTTAACCCCTTCAGTGAACACCGTAAGAAAAAAAAAAACGAGCCAAAAAACAACGCTTTATTATCATACTGCCGAACAAAAAGTGGAATCACTTGTGGGGGGTTTGTACTGTTTGGGTACATCAGGGGCTCTGCAAATGCAACGTGATGCCTGCAGACCAATCCATCTAAGTCTGCATTCCAAATGGCGCTCCTTCCCTTCCGAGCTCTGCCATGCGCCCAAACAGTGGTTCCCCCCCACATATGGGGTATCAGCATACTCAGGACAAATTGGACAACAACTATTGGGGTCCAATTTATCCTGTTACCCTTGTGAAAATACAAAACTGGGGGCTAAAAAATCATTTTTGTGAAAAAAAAAAATTATTTTCACAGCTCTGCGTTATAAACTGTAGTGAAATACTTGGGGGTTCAAAGCTCTCAAAACACATCTAGATAAGTTCCTTAGGGGGTCTTCTTTCCAAAATAGTATCACTTGTGGGGGGTTTTAATGTTTAGGCACATCAGGGGCTCTCCAAACGCGACATGGTGTCCCATCTCAATTCCAGTCAATTTTGCATTGAAAAGTCAAACGGCGCTCCTTCCCTTCCGAGCTCTGCCATGCGCCCAAACAGTTGTTTACCCCCACATATGGGGTATCAACGTACTCAGGACAAATTGCACAACAACTTTTGGGGTCCAATTTTTTCTCTTACCCTTGGGAAAATAAAAAATTGGGGGTGAAATTATAATTTTTGCGAAAAAATATGATTTTTTATTTTTACGGCTCTGCATTATAAACTTCTGTGAAGCACTTGTTGGGTCAAAGTGCTCACCACACATCTAGATAAGTTCCTTAAGGGGTCTACTTTCCAAAATGGTGTCACTTTTGCATTGAAAAGTAAAATGGCACTCCTTTCCTTCCGAGCTCTGCCAACAGTGGTTTACCCCCACATATGGGGTATCAGCGTACTCAGGATAAATTGTACAACAACTTTTGGGGTCCATTTTCTCCTGTTACCCTTGGTAAAATAAAACAAATTGGAGCTGAAATAAATTTTGTGTGAAAAAAAGTTAAATGTTAATTTTTATTTAAACATTCCAAAAATTCCTGTAACACACCTGAAGGGTTAATAAACTTCTTGAATGTGGTTTTGAGCACCTTGAGGGGTGCAGTTTTTAGAATGGTGTCACACTTGGGTATTTTCTATCATATAGACCCCTCAAAATGACTTCAATTGAGATGTGGTCCCTAAAAAAAAACGGTGCTGTTAAAATGAGAAATTTCTGGTCAACTTTTAACCCTTATAACTCCCTAACAAAAAAAAATTTTGGTTCCAAAATTGTGCTGATGTAAAGTAGACATGTGGGAAATGTTACTTATTAAGTATTTTGCATGACATATCTCTGTGATTTAAGGGCATAAAAATTCAAAGTTGGAAAATTGCGCAATTTTCACAATTTTTGCCAAATTTCCATTTTTTTCACAAATAAACGCAAGTTATATTGAAGAAATTTTACCACTATCATGAAGTACAATATGTCTCGAGAAAACAGTGTCAGAATCGCTAAGATCCGTTGAAGCGTTCCAGAGTTATAACCTCATAAAGGGACAGTGGTCAGAATTGTAAAAATTGGACTGGTCATTAACGTGCAAACCACCCTCGGGGCTTAAGGGGTTTAATAATGCTACAATTTCTATTTTTCTGGACTTTTCAATGGAGCTCCAAAAACAGCGGGCATGGTTTATGGAAATCAAGAAGCAACTTATATATATGACAAAAATGTCATATATTCCATGATTTATCAAGCTCGACTCCAAATTGTCCACGAAGGTTCTTCTATATTCTTTACAGATCCAGCGGAAGCAGCTGAATGGTTACGAACCCATAAGGTGTCTAATGCAAAGGAATAATGTACTCATAATCCAGCTAACTTTCCTAACAACTATGCAAGTGGAGCTCTCTCTGTGGGCGCCCAGTTCATCAACAATACCGGACGCTGAATCCAATGAGAGTATCCCCTTTTCTATTTGATTACAGGATCACAATACTTCACTCCTATACGGTTTGGTTTTTGCTCTGTTTTTTCTTATATACTAGTTTTGTTTGTTATTTATGTAAAAGTCGCCGCCAGCAGCATTCTTGTTTTTCGTGTGATGTCTCTGAATTTTGCCCGGGTAATAATGCACATCATATTTTGAAGAATAAATATGGGATCTGAAATAATATGTATGACCTGGAATGAGCGGGGCATCAAATCTCCTCGGAAGAAAATCAAGGTATTTTTACAGATTAAAGGGAACCTGTCACCCCCTTCAGAAGGCGGAGGGAGATGAGTGAGAGGCTTAGATATGCACTGCGCATGCCCAGGAATCCCAGCCCCGCAGTGAGAATAAATCAGAAGACACTGGGCGGGATGTCTGGCAGGGCGGTCGCACAGGTGCAGTCAGCTACACTGCAAATGAGGACAGAGGACGGGCAGCGCTCACTGCGCATGCCCAAGGCATGAGAAAAGAGCGCAGGCGCCGGCTCATTTGAGAACAGCGCTGAGGAGGCGGCGCTGAGGAGGCGGCGCCCGGCGCGCACAGGCCCGGAGTGATGTCTGTGTTGCGTCTGATTAGCAAGGAAAGACCCGCCTCCCTGGCGATTTCAGGGTAAGAGGAGGCACATTTTATAAGTGATTATTTCAGCGTGTGCAGGCATCATAACTAAAAGAGCCACCTTGTCAGAATGCAGCATTTGTGCTGCACAAGGTGGCTCTTTTAGTTACAAACGCCTGAGGGGGGTGACAGGTTCCCTTTAAGCGTCATCATCCTCACGTTGTAGCTTTGGTAGAGACACACTTGACCAGGGATACGGCCCATTGTGTACAAAAGCCATGGGTGCAATGGTTCACCCACGTGTTCCATACTAGCTATTCGAGAGGGGTTTCATTGCTAATAGATAGAGATGTTAGGTGGGAAGCCAGGGAGGCTCGGAGAGACCCCGAGGGTCGCTTTGTTTTTGTATACGCACTAATTAACTCCCGCGAATATGTGATAATATGTGTTTATAACCCTCCCCGGCTAATACATCGGTTCTTCCGAAGGCAATGAGCTTCGCCTTAAACTATCCAGATGCAGATGTTTGTATGGGAGATTTTAACTTAGTCATGGATAATCATCTTGATAGATGGAGATTGGATGACGAGATATCTGGGGAACCCCCATCTCAAGCTCCGTCCCAACTAGCCTTATTCATGGGAGGTAGTGGATGGTTGGATCTGTGGAGGATGCGTCACCCTGAGACTAAGGGTACTGTCACACAGTACCATTTTGATCGCTACGACGGCACGATCCGTGACGTCGCAGCGATCGTATGAATATCGCTCCAGCGTCGTAGACTGCGGTCACACGTTGCAATCACGGCGCTGGAGCGATGCCGAAGTCCCTGGTAACCAGGGTAAACATCGGGTAACTAAGCGCAGGGCCGCGCTTAGTAACCCGATGTTTACCGTGGTTACCAGCGTAAAAGTAATAAAAAAACAAACAGTGCATACTTACATTCCGGTGTCTGTCCCCGGCGTTCTGCTTCTCTCCACTGTGTAAGCGCCATAGCCGGCAAGCACAGCGGTGACGTCAGACGTCACCGCTGTGCTCGCTTTCCGGCTGGCAGACGCTCACACAGTGGAGAGAAGCTGAGACGCCGGAGGACAGACACCGGAATGTAAGTATGTACTGTTTGTTTTTTTACGTTTACGCTGGTAACCACGGTAAACATCGGGTTACTAAGCGTGGCCCTGCGCTTAGTTACCCGATGTTTACCCTGGTTACAAGCGAACACATCGCTGGATCGCTGTCACACACAACGATCCAGCGATGTCAGCGGGTGATCAAGCGACGAAAGAAAGTTCCACACGATCTGCTACGACGTACGATTCTCAGCAGGATCCCTGATCGCTGCTGCGTGTCAGACACTGCGATATCGTAACGATATCGCTAGAACGTCACGAATCGTACCGTCGTAGCGATCAAAATGTGACTGTGTGACAGTACCCTAAGGGATATACTTGCCATTCATCCACAAGGCATTCTCTGTCCCGCATAGACTATATATTCGGATCCGATGGATTGGCAATGTGGGTAGATAGTGCTGAACATGGTAATAGGGGGATCTCAGATCATAGTCCAGTTATACTTAAACTCAAATATGGGCACTTAAATAATGGGACGGTCTGGAAGCTAAACCCGTTCTGGTGATCGCCGCTATAGAAAAATTTAGTAAATACTTGGGCCTATATATAAACTGGGACAAATCTGCTCTATTACCTCTCTCTCATACCCCAATGCCACATCTTGAAACTCTCTCCTCGCTGCCCATTGTCTTCGACTTTATATATCTAGGCATCCACATGTCTCAACACAGTAAATTTGATTTACAACTTAATATTTGTCCATTGCTAGACTTGGTTAAATCTAAATTTGCAATTTGGGCTAAACTCCCACTATCTGTAGCCGGTCGTATTAATTTAATTAAAATGATATTGCTCCCTAAAACTCAGCTATTGTCTTCAACACAGTGCTGTACTAATACCTAAATCCTTTTTTGTAAATCTGAACTCCCAAATTACGTCCTTTATATGGGGGAAAGCTAGACCCAAACTTAAGCTGTCTGCTCTACAAAGGCCAAAACAGGGGGGTGGAGCGGCATTACCAGATTTTTACCTATACTATCTGGCTGGACAGGCTAAGGCAATAAATAAATGGATGCCTAATAATTCTCTCCCTAATTCTGAGAGCCACCTACTTCACTCTGCCCGGATTGATTGTCCGCTGAGTTTACTGGAACTGGATAAAATTAGTGTCCCTCGTTTGCTGCCCTTACTTCGACTGGCACGATCAATTTGGAGACAAATTAAGAAAGTTATTAGATTTGTAGATATTGTAGCTGAAATGCCCTTGTGGAAAAATAACTAATGTCTTTTCGATAGGCGATCTACACGACCAGGGGACCTTCATGTCTTTTGAACAATTTACAAGTTAAATACGATATCCCGAGATCTCAATTCTTTTGTTACTTACAGCCAAGATCAGCTATTCAATCATATATGAGAAGTATTTATGCAGGTCGAGCCATTTCATCTCTACCTTTAATAGGAATTCTTAACTCGCAAGGTCCCCAAGGCCTTATCTCCTCTTTATATATCTATCTGCTGTCAGTGGGAGTTGAATCTACTATAAGATCTATTAAGGGGAAGTAGGAGGGACTTTTCTCCGATGTGCAAGAAGAAAAATGGGAAGAGATTTTAGAATCTCCAACTAGGGTATCCCAATCAATAAATAACAGGATGTCTCAGTTATATATAATATACCAATCTTATTTGACACCGATACGACTTTTCAAAATGGGTCGATTCCAATCATTAGAATGTTTGCGATGTCACTCATTAGATGCAGATTTTATTCACATGATATGGAAGTGCCCTATCATTCTTCATTACTGGAAAGAGGTGACATCATTATTAACATCTCTGCAATCAATTCCTGTTCCTCTTGAGCCATTGACTTGCTTGTTTGGAATATGGGATGAGAAGATTTGGGATCATTATATCGGGATTTTTCTAAGTGAGACGCTTTTTATGGCACAGAAGGTACTGGGGCTGCGGTGGATGAGGGGCTCATGTCCATCTCTCAGAGCCTGGATTGAATTGGTGAATTTGGTTATTCCATATTAACGCACACTGTACCAAAATATAGGGTGTCCGGACAAGTTTGAAAAAATCTGGGGTAGATGGAATTCCTCTCATCTTACTCTATAGATCCATACTGACCAGACATCAGTGCAGGGGGTTGGGCTTCTTGTTCCGGGGGTATCGCATGAAGAAAAGCATAATGCAAAGTTTTCTTTTAAGCGGCGAACTAGTAGTTATTGTAATTGTTGTTATAGTTTAAGATTTATGGTTCCATGTTTCTACCTATATAATTTACATGATATCAGTGATTTGATGTACACAATTTGCTACCCCTTTGAAACAATCCATAGACTATAGAAATAATATTTTGGTTATGAATAAAGTACATATCTTATCGTATGTTTAACAATGCATTTTTGTACTGTATTCAACAATAACGAATGCAAATGTGTATGTTGTATGGTTAATTTTGTGGTTAATAAACAAATTAAAAAAATAAATAACTCCATAGTAGGAATATTAAAATTGATGCATTTCTGGAGTATCACATGCCCCTAAACATAGTATATTATGATATACCATGATTAAGACTGTGTAATATGCCAGAAATGCATCAATTTTAATATTCCTACCATAGACTTACTTATTTTAATGTACTTTTTTGAATAAAGGATTCTCTATTTTATTTGATGGTTGTGCTGAACTTTTCCTCCAGTTTTCCACATATAATAGTTGTAAGATGGCTGCCGGACAGGTCCTTGAGGGGAGATATGTATCATTGAGATTGGTAGTTTCAGTGATGTAAGCCTGAAAAAGCATTCTCCATCACGTAAAGTGCTGAGAGAGGTAATAGGACGTTTCAAGGCCTGGTTTTACGAGCAGTCAAAAGAGATGAGTGGGAAGGACTGCTCATATATCTCCACCCCATGGGCGTGGATTGCAGTTAAAATGGAGACCAAGTGTCTCATTCAGTGTCTGGAGATGTGTGGATCTACTGTATGTTGGTCTGTGCTGAGGCCTTAAGAACTGCACACTAACCTGGGGCCTTAAAAACTGCACACTAACCTGAGCAGGAAAACCCGCAATATTGTATGGACTTTTTACTTTGTGTTGGAAAAGGCTGTTTTTTTTTTTGTTTGGTTTCCTGAGAGGTTCATGCAGTTCTAATAAACCTGCATGGACATTTTAATGAAATCACATTCTGTGTCTACCTCAACTGCAGCTGAGTGAGCACAAACCTCTACGTAGTATATAATCTGTTTTAGAAAATTAGTTAAGAAATCGCTGTTATGATCTCTTAGATCACTATGCCAGTTTAGGTAGACTATCTCTTAACATTAACTCTATTTGATCATTTGCATCTCAAAAAAGAGATTAAAGGTAATTAATCTTTAACACCTTCCTTATTTTTCGCTGCCATTATAAATTCTTTATTTCAATAAGCTAATGGACTGCATTTCTTACACTTTCCTTGGATGTCTGAATTTTGTCTAAGGCAAGGGTTATCACAGTTCCCCCCTTCAGCTGCCACTGATTGCCTAGAGTGCTCACATGGTACATGAAGCGCGGGGGGTTGACCACTTGGAAAGCGCAGATGCAGCAGGTGAGGAGAATGATTTTTATTTTCCATGGGGCACTATAGCATTTAAGAAGGGGTTGTCCAGGTAGTGACAATTTATATATACTGTACACTGCACTGAACTTTTTTTCAATAATGTGTTGTGGATTTGATGTCCTTTTCCTGTGAATTCCTATTACTAGCCACCTATTTTAAATCTCAATGTCAAAAGTCTTCTAAAAGTTTTTAATGGATGCACAAAAAAATAGGCACAGATTTACTCAATAAAGCCAACATTACAAGAAATAAAGTAACTTTGCTTAAAGGGAATCTATCAAAATTATCTGATCCTCAAACTCTATGTTGCTCTCTGAAAGATAATGTCATCCACTCTTACTTATCCAATCTGTAGCTCACAGACTAAAAAATTGCAGTTTTCAATCACATGGATGGAAACGAGGCTTCAGTGCTCTGGGAGTGTAAAAGCACTTCCCAAGCCTCTGCCTCCCTGGCTTTATTTCCCTCCCCGTATCCCAAACTTCTTTTGCTTCACTAACTGCTCACTAACCCCGCAGTCAGGAAAGTGAGATGTCATTGAAACTAAGTAAGTTAGGGTTAGGCAGGGAATAAGAGCAGGGGAGGTAGAAGATTGGGAAGAGCTTTTACAAGCTCAGAACACATAAAAAGGTATTTTCGAGTTTGGAAATTATCGCCTATCTGTGGCATAGAGAATAATTTCATGATCTTTAAGGGTCCAATCCCTGGCACCTACACCGATCCTTGAGGATTGGGCCTCCGATCATTTGTATCTCGAGAACGGAAGAGCTGATCATGAGGAGGTTGATCAGGCACACTGTCACTCCATTCAATCTTACGGATACCAGCCGAACGCAATAAAATTGGAATAAAAATTGTACTTTTCTTCTAATGGCTATAATTTTTTTATTTTTCTGTTATTATAGATATATGAGGGCTTTTTTTTTGCAAGACAAGTTATTCTTTTGAATGACACCATTAACTTTATCATGTGATGTACAGGAAAGTGGGGGGAAAAATTCCAAGTGCAACAAAATTGCAAAAACAAAACAAAAAACGGTAATTAGACATACCGGTAATTATATTTCCAGGAATCCATCCTGACAGCACCATGGAGGACGTCCTTCTTATCCATAGTGGGACAGGAAACCACGAGAGTTTAAAAGGACCCTCCCCCTTCCACCCTTCAGTAATTTTCCAAAGTAACACCTCTGGATGGATGCAAAAAAGAGAATTTTATTTGAACAAAACAATCATTATACAAATGTTACTTCACATAAGTATGCATTATATGTAACATAGGGAGGGAACTACCAGTGCTGTCAGGATGGATTCCTGGAAATATAATTACCGGTATGCCTAATTACCGTTTTCCAGGTCACCACCTGACAGCACCATGGAGAAGTACCAAAGGAGACCTTTTGGTCCTAGGGCGGGACTACTGCATGAAGCACCTTCCTGCCAAAGGCTAGCTGGGATGACACTACGTCTAGCTTGTAATGCTTAGAGAAGGTACTGAGACTAGACCAGGAGGCAGCTCTACAGATCTGATCTGCCGAAGCTCCCCCTTTCTCTGCCCATGAGGCGGCTATCGCCCTAGATGAATGAGCTTTTAAGTTGTCTGGGGGATTCTTACCCTGTGCTTTATATGCTAGGCTAATAGTGGATCTAATCCATCTAGCAATGGTAGATTTTGAAGCTTTTTCCCCCCTATTTGGGCCCCCAAATAGAACGAACAGATTAGTATCCTGTCTCCAGGCCCTAGTCGCCTCTAAGTACTTAAGAACGGTCTCCCTAACATCCAGGCTATGATAAAACATTTCTTTTTGGTTTTTGGGAGCCTGGCAAAAAGATGGAAGTACTACCTCCTGATTTATATTTGAGTCTGAGACGACCTTCGGAAGGAAGCCTGGGTCAAGTTTTAAAACTAGTCTATCCTCATATATTTGCAGATAGGGATTTTGAATAGAGAGGGCCTGGAGTTCTCCTAGTCTCTTGGCTGACGTGATGGCCACTAGGAACGCCGTTTTGAGAGAAAGATTAGAGATGTTTATATCCTCAGATAAAACAAAAGGATCCTTGCACAATTCATTAAGGACCAGGTTAAGATCCCAAGGTGGGATGGTTTTCCTGGTCAAGGGCCTTAGCCTTAAGACTGCCTTGGAAAAACGAGCAATCCAAGGGTGAGAGGCTAGGGAAGAGTCATAAAATACACTGAGGGCTGCCACTTGGACCCTCAGAGTACTTGGTTTAAGACCCTTCTCAAACCCCTGCTGCAAAAAATCAAGGATCTTGGGAATGTTAGGGCGATCAAGATCAACCATCGTGTCTCCACAAAAACTGCAGAATCTCTTCCAAATTTTTAAATAAATTGCAGAAGTTACTGGCTTCCTACTTGCTTGGAGAACAGAGATGACTTCTTCCGATAGACCTTTCGCTTTCAAGATCTGGCGTTCAGGATCCAAGCCGCTAATTGGAGGCTGTCTGGGTTTTGATGAAGAATCGGGCCCTGGAGGAGTAGATCTCTTCTTTTCGGAAGGAAGATAGGTTCCTCTACTGCTAGTTTCTTCAATAAGGGGAACCAGCTCCTCTTGGGCCAGAACGGAACCACTAGGATGACTTGAGCTCTGTCCTCGTATATCTTCCTCAGGATCCTTGGAATAAGTGCAAGAGGGGGAAAGGCATATAAGAGACCCCTGCTCCATGATTGGGAAAGTGCGTCTACTCCTGCCGGTCTTTCCCGAGGGTTCAATGAGTAAAAGGTTTTGACCTTTGCGTTTCCTCTGGCGGCGAATAAGTCCACCTCTGGAGCTCCCCATCGCTGGCATAGTTCGTTGAAAACTTCGTTGTTTAGCTCCCATTCTATGGCTGACAGCTTCCTCCTGCTCAGAAAATCCGCCACTTGGTTCCTTGAACCTTCCAGATGAACTGCTGAAATCGAGAGAACCAGTCTCTCCGCCCAACTGAAGATCCGGTCTGCTAGATTCTGTAATCTCAGGTGCCTCGGACCGCCCTGATGCCGTAGGAAGGCCACCGTCGTTGTATTGTCCGAGAAGATCTTCAGGTGCTTGTTTTTTAACAGATCCTGAGCTGAACATAGGACCTTCCAGACCGCGTGTAATTCTCTGTGATTCGATGAATACATGCTTTCCTCTGGATTCCACTGTCCTTGATAAAATCTTCCTAGCACCTGACCACCCCATCCTTGTTGACTTGCGTCTGTGGTCACCGTGACAGCCGGAGAGAGGATCCATGGTACACCGACCTGTAGGTTCTTGGGAACAGTCCACCATCGGAGGGATCGTCTGACTTAATGGGAAAGACGGAACTCCTTGTCCAGAGATGCTTGTCTTCTGTCCCAGGAAGCAAGGACTGCTCTCTGCAGGTGACGGGAATGAAATTGACTCCATTGACACAAGGAATACAGGCCGTCATTAACCCCAGGACCCTCATTGCATCTCTGATGGACACTCGGCTTTTTGAAAA
Organism: Ranitomeya variabilis; assembly: GCF_051348905.1. NCBI lineage: Eukaryota > Metazoa > Chordata > Amphibia > Anura > Dendrobatidae > Ranitomeya > Ranitomeya variabilis. Next base: position 732,370,151 of record NC_135233.1, read on the forward strand.
ATGGCGAACTCTTCTTATAATATCGACCCGCTTCTCGTCTGGAAGAAAAGACTTCCTGATATTTGAGTCTAGGATAACTCCTAGAAACTTTATTCTTGATTTGGGTGTTAGGTGAGATTTTGACCAGTTCACCACCCAGCCTAATTTCTGCAGAGTGGAGATTACCAACTGACAGTCGATCTTGAGCTGCCCTATAGAATCCCCTACCAATAGGAAATCGTCCAGATAGGGTACTATTGTGATATCTCGATTTCTCAGATAAGCTACTATCTCCACGACAATCTTCGTAAAGACTCTGGGTGCTGTTGCTAACCCAAAGGGGAGGCAGCAAAACTGGTAATGGTAGATCCTTCCCTCTTTTTCTATCGCAAATCTGAGATATTTTTGGTGATCTCTGCAAATTGGAACATGGTAATATGCACTCTTTAAATTTAAGGTGCACATTACCACATCCTTTCCTAAAAGGGGAATTGTGGAGCGAATGGATTCCATTTTGAACCTCTTGTACACCAGATATTTGTTTAGGGGTTTGAGGTTTATTATGGTTCTGGATTCTCCAGAGGGCTTTTTTATAGAGAAAAGGCCTGAATAATGACCTGTTCCTATTTCCCCCTGAGGAACTGGGGATATTGCTGCCATTTGCAGAAGATCCTGAATGTCCGACCACATAGGGGAGACAGAAGAGAGATGTACGTTGGACACGAAATATTTTTCTGGGGGAAGAGAGCTGAACTCTATCTTGTACCCCTGAGATATGACCTGGCGGACCCAAGGACTTCTGGTAATCTTCTCCCATTGCACCCGAAAGCCCAATAGTCGCCCTCCTATTCTGATGGCGTCATTTCTTTCGATATTCTGTTCTGGAAGTTGAGGAACCTGAGTCCCTATTCCTGTTCCTATCCCCCCCTTTTTGATAGCTCCACCTCCCTTGCTTGCCCTTACCCCTGTAGTCTGACATCTGACCATAATAGGGCCTGCGAAAGGGCTGGTATTTTTTCCTTTTCTCCTCTGGAAATCCCTTCTTTTCATCAGAAGCTTTTTCCAGGATGTCGTCAAGAATAGGTCCGAAGACCCTTCCTCCTAAGAAAGGGATGGCGCACAGCTTGTTCTTAGAATGAAAGTCACCTGACCAATTTTTCAACCAAATGGCTCGTCTGGCTGCGTTCGACAAAGACTGACCCCTGGCTGTAAATCTAACCGATTCTGCCGTAGCATCTGCTAAAAAACCGGTTGCTAGCTTCAATAGAGGAATCGCCTTAATAATGGTTTCTCTAGGGGTTTTAGCCGACAACTGATCCTTCAAGTCATCTACCCACAAATGCATTGCCCGTGCTACAGATGTGGCCGCTATATTCGTGCGGATCACCGCTGCCGGGCTCTCCCAGGCTCTCTTTAAGAGTCCATCCGCCTTACGATCCATCGGCTCCTTTAAGTTAGAGGAGTCCTCAAATGGAATGGCGGTTCTTTTAGAAACCTTCGCAAGTGGAATGTCAATCTTTGGGATATCCTCCCAGTCCTTGACATCTTCATGATCAAAAGGGAGGCGGAGTCTGAAGTCTTTAGGAATTGATAACTTCTTTTCTGCTTCCTCCCATTCCTCTATTGTCATAGAGCGAATGTGAGCATTGACAGGAAAGACCTTTGAGGTGTGAGAGCGCAGCCCCCCAAACATCTCGTCCTGTACCGACGGAGTAGATGTGGGTTCTTCAACCTGCATAGTCTGTCTAACAGCACTCAAGAGTTCTTCTATATCACTAGATGAAAACAGATATTTCTTCCCCCTCTCTGGGGGATCTCTGCTCAATTCCTCCTCCTCCAGGTCAGATTCAAAAGAGCTGTCCTCGGACGACAAATCCGATTCTCTCTGCCTTTTCTTGGATCTCTGTGGATCCTGGGGGTCAGATTGCATGGGCTGAGGAAACGATAGACCAGATATTGAGGCCTGCACCTCCTCTCTGATAATGATCCTCATGTTCGACATTAGAGAGGCCTGCTCTTCCCCCAAGATACGACTGGTGCATGACTCGCATAGGGACTTCTGCCAGGAGTCCTTCAGTTTTACGGCACAAAGAGGACATTTCTTGGCTCTCCCGGATCTCTTAACCGCAGAGGCCTATAATACATAATGCAAACAAAGGGGTAAAGGCCCCGTCTCACTAAGCGATTTACCAACGATCACGACCAGCGATATGACCTGGCCGTGATCGTTGGTAAGTCGCTGTGTGGTCGCTGGGGAGCTGTCACACAGACAGCTCTCTCCAGCGACCAACGATCAGGGGAACGACTTCGGCATCGTTGAAACTGTCTTCAACGATGCCGAAGTCCCCCTGCAGCACCCGGGTAACCAGGGTAAACATCGGGTTACTAAGCGCAGGGCCGCGCTTAGTAACCCGATGTTTACCCTGGTTACCAAAAAAAACAAACAGTACATACTCGCCTTTCGGTGTCCAGGTCCCTTGCCGTCTGCTTCCTGCTCTGACTGAGCCGCCGTACAGTGAGAGCAGAGCGCAGCGGTGACGTCACTGCTGTGCTCTCACTTCTCACTGTACGGCGGCACTCAGTCAGAGCAGGAAGCAGACGGCAAGGGACCTGGACACCGAAAGGCGAGTATGTACTGTTTGTTTTTTTTTACATTTACGCTGGTAACCAGGGTAAACATCGGGTTACTAAGCGCGGCCCTGCGCTTAGTAACCCGATGTTTACCCTGGTTACCAGTGAAGACATCGCTGGATCGGTGTCACACACACCGATTCAGCGATGTCAGCGGGGCCTCAACGACCAAAAAAAGGTCCAGGCCATTCCGACACGACCAGCGATCTCGCAGCAGGGGCCTGATCGCTGGTACGTGTCACACATAGCGAGATCGCTATGGAGGTCGCTGTTGCGTCTCAAAACTTGTGACTCAGCAGCGATCTCGCTATGTGAGACGGGGCCTTTAGACCCACATGGCTTCTCCTATAATTTTGTGAGGAAGCAGGGCCTGTGACTCACATGTGCCTGGGGCTCCTGTGGCGCTTCAAGCTTAGGATTATCCTCCATCTCGCTGGAGCGTGCCCCCCAGCCCATACATACCTTTAAACACAGTTGCCGCCATGTTCCGGACCTCCCTCTGGAAGGAGATGACGAACGCCGACCCCATGCTGCCGGCCGTGACCCGGAAGTGACGAGCGCGGCAGCCACGAACCGGAAGTGACTCGCGCCGGAGCGCGATTCGGAAGCACCACGCTCCCTCTGCAGTCACGCCGATTCCCCGGCTCCAGGATGACCTGCTGCCTCACCCCTGCAAGCGCTTATCCAGGATCCTACCCGGTAGAGCACCACGCTGACAGGTACATCGGGGGGTCTTGCGTCCAGGGTCGAGAGCCCCCCCCCCGGGAGGAAGCGACCCCTAAAACAGGAGCAGCGCTACACCGGTTAAAGCTAAGTGACCCTATAGTATGGGTATCTGCTTGGCAGATTCTTCCAGTGGGAAGGAAGAGGCCGAGCCCCCCCGATCCACACTGTCTGCACGGAACAGACGGATGACTCTCGTCGTTCCCATCCACAGTGGGACAGGAAAAACACTGAAGGGTGGAAGGGGGAGGGTCCTTTTAAACTCTCGTGGTTTCCTGTCCCACTATGGATAAGAAGGACGTCCTCCATGGTGCTGTCAGGTTTTGACCTGGAAAAAAACACAAAAAAAAATTTTGCAAGTTGTTTTATTTAATTTTGTTCTTACAGCATTCATTTTATGGCAAAAAGACCGCTCAATATGATTCTCCAGGACAGTACAATTATGGTGACACCAAATATATATATATATATATTTTTTATCTGCCCACATGTGGTGTACTAGTACGCCAAATGTTGCACAGGGCTTAAGCATTATTTGCCTATTTTCAATTTTTTTTTTTTTTTTTTAAATCAAAGAGCAACATATTGGGAATGCATCAAAGAAGGGCTATGCTCCAAAGACACAGATTTAAGGTTGGAAGATGAACACTGTCAAAACATCCTGCTTAATGAGCTGAAGAACATCATGTAGATGTGAGCTGCTCTGCCATCAACTGCATTCAGAGGGAATCCGGATCACGGAAAATCCTTGAAAAAGTATGAAAAAGTATATATCGATGACTAGATAACACAAGATTTGGCTGCAAAGATCTAATTTTTGATTTCTGGCATGGATAAAGAAGTTAATTAAAGTAATTCAGTGGCCCAGTCAATTCACCATATTAAGTAGAATTGGAGATTTCTGATGTTTAGCTATATTGATTACAATCGATAATTTGACCAAATTACAGCAGCAATTTGGTTATAGATCCAAACAAACATCTATCAAATAAAATCATATAAGCACACAATTGTCCAAGGTTCTAGGGCTTCCATAGAAGCTTTTTAAAAATGCCCCTTACTTATTACCTCCAGTATCACAATTTTTGTTACTAGATATTATTAATGCAAGTATTCCTAGTACGCCAGTGATGTGAACTTTGATTTCCTCTCTATGCCAAGTTGGCTAGGCAACTACACGATTTGCTGAAAGACGTTGTCCTGTCTCAACAGAAGAGTCTGCAGCCTCTATGTGTGATTGCAAACTGCCAAATCATCACAGCGTTTGATATGCACACTGTCATGATTTGTCTGTGCTCCCCATACAAGTGGGAAGTCAGGCGATCACATGTATATGATTTGCATACTTTTGCAGTCACATGCGAGAAGCGGATTGAGCGCATTCGGCAGCACGTGACTGCAAGTATACAAATTGCTAGGTGTCATGGGGTCCTTCTCCGATACCACGCAGCTCTATCCACAGTACACGGCGTGTGCTCCCGGACCCATTCCCGTACCTCTGCGGGGCACTTGGGAAGAAATTGTTCTATAAGGAACGCCTGTATAACATCTTCCACAGTAAAGGCGTTTTCTGCTTCCAGCCATCTCCGACATGCCTGGGACATCTTATGTGCATACATCATAAACGATCCCCCCGTATTGCATAGGAGGTCTCGGAACTTGGCCCTATATGAGTCTGGGGTGATGGCATGGTAATCCAGGATAGTCCGCTTTACAATGTTTTAATCCCGATTCCGCTGTGAGTCAATGGTTCGGTAGCCTCCACCATGCTTCCGTTCAGGAGTCCCACTAACAAACGCATCCAGCCAGAGTGGGGCACCTCCATCACAGCACACTGCTGCTCAAAGTCCTTGAAGAACCCCTCCTTATCTCCAGAAGCCTCATCAAATGGCTTAAACTCTGTCCGGGTGATCCGTACAGGCTCCCATATCATTGGATTTACACTCCACATTGCATTACTCCCTCTTTCAAACTCCATTGCTTCTTGTCTCCGCTGTGCCCGGCGGGCATCCTCCTTATACTCCTGAGAGACGCCTGGGCCCAGAACCGCCATCTCTTCTTCGTACAACACCAACCACTGGCTTTTTGGGGTGGGGATCCCTGTCTCCAGTGCTTGTCCTTCACACATCTCGGAGGAGGTGGCCAGACTAGCACTCACCAGTAGGTCAATTAAGGCTTCTTTAGTCAGTCCCTGGTAGTTCAGGCCCAGGTCTCTGGCTCTCTCCTGTAAACTGGATACAGTCCAATTTCTGTACTCACTCTGTGGGTTGTTCTCAATTGGGTTGCACTCTGTTGATCCCATCACTGGCACCAGTTGTCACGGGGTCCTTCTCCGATACCACACAATCAACAGAGCGAGGGAAGTGTGAACAATCCCAAGACCTTTATTATAGGCAAAACTAAAAGGTTCATAAACACTCCACCACACTGAGGATACGATAGTCCAGAACATGAATGCAGCTCAGTAACAGGATAAAATGTTCAAGGAGATGAGAGTCCAATAATCCAGCAGACAGACGATAAAAAATCCATACGCTTCTCTTTCTCTCTGACATGCTGTGTTCACACCATCCTCACCACACAGGAACTGACTTCCCAGCTCCTGTCCTCCCCAGCCCCCTCCTTATGTCCAGGGGTAGTCAGACAGGCTGGGGTGGTTTTCAGGCCTCTCAGACCTGACAAAGGTGCCTCGGGGATTAAGACACTAAGGGTACTGTCACACTGTGAAATTTTGATCGCTACGACGGCACGATCCGTGACGTCGCAGCGATCGTATGATTATCGCTCCAGCGTCGTAGACTGCGGTCACACGTTGCAATCACGGCGCTGGAGCGATGCCGAAGTCCCCGGGTAACCAGGGTAAACATCGGGTAACTAAGCGCAGGGCCGCGCTTAGTTACCCGATGTTTACCCTGGTTACCAGCGTAAACGTAAAAAAAACAAACAGTACATACTCACCCGTCGGTGTCCTTCAGGTCCTTTGCCGTCTGCTTCCTGCTGAGTGCCGCCGTACAGTGACAGCAGAGCGCAGCACTGCTGTGATCTGCTCTCACTTTCCGGCCGGCAGACAGAGCAGGAAGCAGACGGCAAAGGACACCGACGGGTGAGTATGTACTGTTTGTTTTTTTTACGTTTACGCTGGTAACCAGGGTAAACAGCGGGTTACTAAGCGCGGCCCTGCGCTTAGTTACCCGATGTTTACCCTGGTTACAAGCGAAGACATCGCTGGATCGCTGTCACACACAACGATCCAGCGATGTCAGCGGGTGATCAAGCGACGAAAGAAAGTTCCAAACGATCTGCTACGACGTACGATTCTCAGCAGGGTGTCTGATCGCAGTAGCGTGTCAGACACAGCGATATCGTTACGATATCGCTAGAACGTCACGAATCGTAACGTCGTAGCGATGTAAATTGCACTGTGTGACGGTACCCTAAAGGGGGTCATGAAGAGTCATAGATACAGTCAGGCTGCAGACAGTAAGTGAGCTAATTCATTATCAGCCTTTTGGAAGGTAATTGAGACTCTAGACAATATGGGGAATACACGGAATGATACAGGGCAACAAGAGAACACTATGAGAATCAGTAAAATATAAATATACACAAAAATACCCACATAACATATCACATCATCACACTAGGGAAATAGAAGAGAATTGTCACAGTCCTGATTCAGCATTCCGCATTAACAGAGTGAAGGCAGATTATTCATTTCAGCCTGGAAATCTCCTATACCAATTTCCATTCTGTTGCATACAGTATATGTGTAGAAATAAAAATACAGCATGATGTATTGAGATGACATTTACATTGCAATCGCTTAATACAATTTAATACTATTAAGCATAGGCTAATTACATCCACAGTCATGTCAATTAGTGATAGAACATGAGAGGAAGCTGTTATGTGGCTCTGATGCTTTATTCCCATATTCTTTATCTTTCTGCTAAGTGACAGGAGCCTTGAGTGTAAATTATGAATTGCCAGCCATTTAAGGATATAATGGAGACGTCTTGCTGATATATGCAGAGTCAGGAGAGTTCACACGATCAATGATTACACTCACTGCCGAAAAAAAACAACTTGTGTATTACCTGAAGTAGAAATTGCTGGACAGATCCACATTCTGGAATATTCGTGAATATCTAAAGCAAAACAAAATTAACAATGTATTGTAGATAATAAATGTAATACGTATTATTATAAAAAGTAGTAACAAAAAGAAATCAGAGTAAACAGAAATAGCAGATATTTAGTGACATAACATGGCCGAGCTTCAGACACATAATCAGTGAAAGTATATCCACAGTACACATCCAGTTTACCCCCTGTAATGCAGCGGTGTTCACACAGTGCGGTAAAAGAGGCAATGACCCAGGTTAGTCTAACTTAAAAGTCTTTATTTTGGCAACTCACAACAAAGAGGCAAACATTATCCTCTGGATTGCAGCTGGATCGTCCATAACAGTCCGCAACACTCCATTGCCATGGGTCACTACAACACCTTATCTCATGGGTATGCATCACTGGCTTTGTTTTCTCAGGCTTTGGCCTCTGTTAACACCTTAACCCCCGGAGCTATTTTTGGTTCTGCGTTTTCGTTTTTCGCTCCCTCCTTCCCCGAGCCATAACTTTATTTTTTTTCCGCTAATATGGCCATGTGAGGGCTTATTTTTTGCGGGACGAGTTGTAGTTTTGAACAACACTATTTGTTTTACCATGTCGCTTAACGGGAAAAAAATTCCAAGAGCGGTGAAATTGCAAAAAAAAGTGCAATCCCAAACTTGTTTTTTGCTTGGCTTTTTTGCTAGGTTCACTAAATGCTAAAACTGACCTGCCATTATGATTCTCCAGGTCATTACGAGTTCATAGACACCAAACATATTTAGTTTACCGCAGTGGAGACCATGGGTAAGAGCTTTATCTGGCACTCTCAGTGATGTTAATGGTTTTTAAAGTGATACACACCCAATTTTTTGTTTGTTTTTTTCACTTTGACTGGTTGGATTGTCATTCTGCTCTCCACTTCTTTTTATTTGCAGCATTTACACTTTGATATAATTTTTCCTTATATACTTATTTAGGGCTGCAATGGCTGTTATTTTGAGCAGTATGATTTTCCCTGCCAGTGAGAAATCTATCTAGTGTGAATTTACCTTATACTCACTGCACTGGCATTTTCTGATGTGGTGTATTTTTTTGCCTTCCCATCCACTTTAATATATGCGGTTCCTGGGTGTTACACCTGTGATATCAGTTATTCCACTTTGTCTATGAATTTTTTGTGGTTACTTTGTTCTGTTTACATGTAATTTTGAATAAATTATGATTCTGTTTTATTTGGGACTTTTTGTGCTCTTTCTTTCTTTTTCGATTAAATGGCTATTTGAGAGCATCCTATGCTATTGTAGCACGCATACCACTTGAGTTTAGGGGGATATGAAATAAGGAAATGTTTGCCGCTCTGAAGTTTGTGTTTCTGTTTACCAAAAGTGGAATGAAACCTACAAAGAAAGGAATACAGTACGTATCAATACATAATCAAATATGGTGGAGGTTCAAAGATGTTTTGGGGTTGTTTTGCAGTCTCTGGCACTGGGTGCCTTGACTGCGTTCAAGGCATCATGAAATTTGAAGATTAACAAGGGATTTTGGGTCACAATGTAGCGCCCAGTGTGAGAAATCTGGGTTTGCATCCTAGGAAATGGGTCTTACAGCTGGACAATGACCCAAACATACTTCAAGAAGCTCTCAGAAATGGATGGAAACAAAGAGCTGGAGAGTTCTTAAGTGGCCGGCAATCTAAATCTCATTGAATACCTGTGGCGAGATGTTAAAATTGCTGTTGGGAGAAGGCGCCCTTCAAATACAAGAGACCTGGAGAAGTTTGCAGAAGAGAGGTCCAAAATTCCAGTTGAGACGTGTAAGTAGCTTGTTGATAGAGATATGAAGTGACTGATTTCAGTTCAGTTATTTCTACTAAAGAGGGTGAAACCAAATATAAATTTGAGGGTGCCAAAAAATTTGAATGGCCTATTTTGGGGGTTTAATGTGAAATTATGTCCAATTTTACTTTTTTCTCATTTTATTCTGTGCTGCTCCATTACACACAAAGAAAATAAACACGTCTATAGCAACACATGTGTAATCTTTATATATACTTACCTTGCAATGTCTTCACATCCTGTTCCGTCCAGATGTGTCCGGATGCCAGATTTCCAAGCGGCGGAAGTTCACCGACCTCCATATTGGGACAACCAAGTGATGGGTGTCTCAATATGGAAACTGCTGGTGGTACCAGCCTCTTGCGCGGTACCTCCAGTGGAACACCATCGCAACATACACACAAACACACACTGTACATGCCGTACACACCACACACACTGTATACATCATATGCACCACACACTGAATACGCCGTACGCAACCTCTTGCACGGTACCACCAGTGGAACACCGTCACGAACACCTCGCCACCGGGATCAGCTGAATGATTCACTGACCACCACCATCTTTGTACAGGAGGAACGCATGTGCAATTTTAATGTAACCGCCGCTATCTGTCTGCACAAAGATGGTGGAGGTCTGATTTACTGCGCCGGCGCGAATTCCGCGCAGGCGCAGTGAATCGTTCGGCTGATACAGGCGGCAGATGCGCAACGTGTCTACAAGCAGAGGAAGCCGGTCACATAAAAGGGGTTTTCCCACGAACGAAAGTTCATTTCAAACATGGTCTGTGTCTGACTGTTTATGGAGCATACCACATCTCCTGGGCAGGGGAGGAAGCAAAAGACAATACTGACATTACAGCAGGGGATAACAGATGATTTTTTTGTCAGGTAAAATAATGGTTTTTACACAATATTTTACCTCACAAAATGTATCCTCTGCGATCTCCTGCTGTAATGTCAGTATTGTCTTTTGCTTCCTCCCCTGCCCAGGAGCTGTGGTATGTTCGGTACACGGTCAGACACAGACAATTTTTAAAATGAAGTTTCTTTTGTGGGAAAACCCCTTTAAAAAGCAAATATCAAAGCCAACAGATAGATGATAGATCAATATAAAATACATATATTATACATAGATACAGGGATAGATAGATAGACAGATTATAGAATAAAATGTGTTTTTTTGTCCTTATGTGGATACAATGTAAATTAAAGCACCTTTGTCATAATTTTTCCATGTTAATAAAATGTTACCTTTACCTACTTTTCTTTCATTTTAACACAGGGGGTGGGGTGAGTGCACATAGGAAAGAGGACACACAGGGGGAGACAGCTCAAATGAGAGAACACATGAGGGAAGAAGCACAGTGGTGGACAGAGAGAGAGAGCAAACAAGGGGGAGAGCACATGGGGTACACAGGTCAAAGAAGAGAGGACATGAGAGGAGAAGACAGCAGATGGGGGAGAGAGAAAGCGCACAGGGGTGAGAGACAGAGCACAGGGGGGAGACAGCTCAAACGGGATAGCACATGAGGGGAGAACACACCACAGGAATGAGAGAGACACCAGACAAGGGGGATAGCACATGGGGTAGACAGGTAAAAGAAGAGAGCACAGATGGGAGAAGTCAGCACATGGGGAAAGAGTGGATAGGTGGGGAAGCACATGGGGGGAGAGATTCTCAACGCTGCAAAGCCTGCCCCCATCGTGACATTACCGCTCTCCCGATGCAACAGCAAGGGGCCTCCATCTAGTTGCAACAATATTCTGGGAGCAATACTTAATTTTCTAGAAGAATGTCAAGGGTGCCAACACTTTCGGCCATGACTGTATAATGCATACTAAAGAACGCAGAAGCTGCCACCTTGCCTGAAAGGTGGCGTAAAAGAATAATGTCCCATACTGACTGCAGTTAAAAGGTGTATTAAAGGCCGTTAAGGAGTTAAATATCTCAGCTACACACAACCCTGAGATTACCGTACTGCCACTAAACTCTGGAACAGAGTCTTCTCTAGTATTTACCTGTCCAAGGGATTACTGTAGGTGTGGCCGATGCCTAAAGAATGTTTCCTACAGGAAGGCAAAGTGCCTGCTCTCAGATTTGGTACAGGAGAGAAAATGGTATGGAACTGCTTTTTCTGGACTTGGGCTAAACAAGTAGTAGCAATCAAGTGTAGTGTACACAATATACAAAAGACATTTTGGACACTTGGATGCTTCCAACTTTGAGAGAATATTTTAGAAAATGCCTTTTCCTGCTGACTGTGCTCTAGTGTACAAAGTGCGGTGCATAAAGACATGACAATCATCCAGACTCAGCAGAAATCGTATGTCACCTTACAGAAAACGTTAATCATTTGGGATTATGTACATAAATAACACTATTCAAAACCTTTTAAAACATTAATTTGTCTACAAAAAAAATATGAAAATAGGAACTTATGAAAAAAATGACAACATACCCTGTTTACTGTATAATGAATAGGTTGTGATATGGAGTTGTTCAGTTTTTATGTACAGGGGATGTGTATGTTCATTAGAATCATCAGCAACTCTGACACATTTATTTAAGCAAATCCTTGTATTATTTATCAAAAAACAATTATGAAGCATCTGTGTCATGCGTTCCTCAGGTGTACCTCCTGAATAAATTGTGTGCTACCATTTTGCTTTGATTTCATGATTTTTGATTACTGCAAACAAGGCATTAAAAATATGTAGGCACGTCATATGTTACCTGGCTTCGTCGGGGTGAGGGATCCGTACAGAATCATGAGGAATGTATAGCATACTCGTATCCTCTATCTTGTAAATTGCATGACCTCCAATGTCAGCCATTTTTCTTCTCTTAGTAATTAGCACAATGTAGTACCCTTCCAAAAACTGGACAAATCCTGGCAGAAAGAGAATATTACGCAATAACTTTTAGACTTAACAGACAATTATCACTTCAATTTCTGATTTGATTGCTTTACATGCAAATGTGTGCAGCCGTAATTTTTCCTAATTAACGTGGAAATGATGCTCCATATTTACTAGCTTCATATCATTGTATATCCTTTGGTGGTCTTATTTACGGAAGGATAAAGAATAGTATGTTCTCTGCCAAATTTCATCACGTGGCTTAAGATAATTTATAAAAATGCAAAGTGCAGTGAAAAGACAATCACTGGAACCGTGAAACACAATGAAATCCTAACAGTGTGTACATTACACACTGTTTGGAATCCCATATTAGACTCCCTGACTAATTTTATACGTTGATGGAACATAAGGGAGATAAATGAGGGATGTCACAGTGGTATGCCACCTTCACTGAGGCCTGGTTGAAGTGGGTACAAGAACGGGAGGATAGACCAGAATTTGCAAAGGAAAATAAAAAATAAGGGGTATTGTCAAAACCTCATTTTATTGATCTCAATGTATGACTCAATGTTTGTGCAGAACACCATTTTTTTTCTTTACATAGATGACCGTTATGAAACCCAAGAGTATATATGAACCACGTACTATGGTGATGACCTAGATACACTACTGGGTTAAATGTGAAACTATAGGACAAATCTTTAAAATTTAAATTTATAACTCTGGACTCTTGGGTTTGTATGATAGAAAAACATGTTCCCGACATCCACCTTACATGTTTGCTGCATGCGGCAGGGTGGTGACTGAGTTATGCCAAAACCTGTCACTAACAGTACTTTAACCACTTAAATTCTACAGTCAATCCAACTGATAAGACAAGAAAGGTGGTAGGATTTCAGAGGTTTGCTTGTTTGCTTTAATGTAAGGGTTGAAAACTTTAATGTGAGCAGTGTGCCATGTTTTCACTTATTTGATATCATAGTATTCAGTAAAGAATTAATAAAAACATATGAATGAAAATCTAAAAAGTGGTATAAATTGAATCAGTGATGAACATTAAACCACACATAATTGGCTTCTACTACTGCTGAGATCACCACCGCAAAAATGTCCCACATTAGAATGGACTAGTTAGTGGTCAAGCAATCACACTGACACTCCATGCATGTTCTTTAAGTACAGTACTATTGATGCATAGATACTGAAGTTACACAATATACAAAATCGTAAATAATCCATTAAATAGTTCTCTAATCTGGCATCAGTAAGTATTGAGTTTACAGAGAAAGAAGCTACTGCCACATGAGAACCCTTCAGCACAACTGATTAGCTGAGAGGGCTCAGAAACATTCATTTTTATACACATTGGATAACAAATGGATGAACTCAATCACTTTACCTTGGTTAGACATACAATAGATGCATTAACAATAAATGCCCTGCATTATGACAGATGCTCTCAAAATCAGATTTAGAAAGTTAAAAACACGAATACTTTGTGATATTGACATATTTATCTCAAATGCTTCTAACTACAATGCACTAAAAAGTATTCATAAGCCGTGAACCTTTTCACATTTTTTTTCACATTACACCCACAACTTAACCCCTTAAGCCCCGAGGGTGGTTTGCACGTTAATGACCGGGCCAATTTTTACAATTCTGACCACTGTCCCTTTATGAGGTTATAACTCTGGAACAACTCTGGAACGCTTCAACGGATCCCGGTGATTCTGGCTTTGTTTTCTCGTGACATACTGTACTTCATGATAGTGGTAAAATTTCTTTGATATTACCTGCGTTTATTTGTGAAAAAAAATGGAAATTTGGCGAAAATTTTGAAAATTTCGCAATTTTCCAACTTTGAATTTTTATGCAATTAAATCACAGAGATATGTCACACAAAATAATTACAAAGTAACATTTCCCACATGTCTACTTTACATCAGCACAATTTTGGAACCAAAATTTTTTTTTGTTAGGGAGTTATAAGGGTTAGACGTTGACCAGAAATTTCTCATTTTTACAACACCATTTTTTTTGTAGGGACAACATCTCATTTGAAGTCATTTTGAGGCGTCTATATGATAGAAAATACCCAAGCGTGACACCATTCTAAAAACTGCACCCCTCACGGTGCTCAAAACCACATTCAAGAAGTTTATTAACCCTTCAGGTGTTTTACAGGAATTTTTGGAATGTTTAAATAAAAATGAACATTTTAACTTTTTTTCACACAAAATTTATTTCAGCTCCAATTTGTTTTATTTTACCAAGGGTAACAGAAAATGAACCCCAAAAGTTGTTGTACAATTTGTCCTGAGTACGCTGATATCCCATATGTGGGGGTAAACCACTGTTTGGGCGCATGGCAGAGCTCGGAAGGAAAGGAGCGCCATTTTACTTTTCAATGCAAAATTGACTGGAATTGAGATGGGACGCCATGTTGCGTTTGGAAAGCCCCTGATGTGCCGAAACATTGAAACCCCCCACAAGTGACACCATTTTGGAAAGTAGACCCCCTAAGGAACTTATCTAGATGTGTGGTGAGCACATTGACCCACCAAGTGCTTCACAGAAGTTTATAATGCAGAGCCGTAAAAAAAACAAAACATTTTTTCACAAAAATGATCTTTTCGCCCCCAATTTTTTATTTTCCCAAGGGTAAGAGAAGAAATTAGACCACAAAAGTTGTGGTGCAATTTGTCCTGAGTACGAAGATACCCCATATGTGGGGGTAAACCACTGTTTGTGCGCATAGCAGAGCTCGGAAGGGAAGGAGCGCCATTTTACTTCTCAATGCAAAATTGACTGGAATTAAGATGGGACGCCATGTTGCATTTGGAGAGCCCCTGATGTGCCTAAACATTGAAACCCCCCCACAAGTGACACCATTTTGGAAAGTAGACCCCCTAAGGAACTTATCTAGATGTGTTTTCAGAGCTTTGAACCCCCAAGTGTTTCACTACAGTTTATAACGCAGAGCCGTGAAAATATATATATATTTTTTTTCACAAAAATGATTTTTTAGCCCCCAGTTTTGTATTTTCCCAAAGGTAACAGGAGAAATTGGACCCCAAAAGTTGTTGTCCAATTTGTCCTGAGTATGCTGATACCCCGTATGTGGGGGGGAACCACTGTTTGGGCGCATGGCAGAGCTCAGAAGGGAAGGAGCGCCATTTGGAATGCAGACTTAGATGGATTGGCCTGCAGGCGTCACGTTGCATTTGCAGAGCCCCTGATGTACCCAAACAGTAGAAACCCCCCACAAGTGACCCCATATTGGAAACTAGACCTCCCAAGGAACTTATCTAGATGTGTTTTCAGAGCTTTGAACCCCCAAGTGTTTCACTACAGTTTACAACGCAGAGCCGTGAAAATAAAAAATCCTTTTTTCCCCACAAAAATTATTTTTAGCCCCCCAAATATTTATTTTCCCAAGGATAACAAGAGAACTTGGACCCCAAAAGTTCTTGTCCAATTTGTCCCGAGTACGCTGATACCCCATATGTTGGGGTAAACCCCTGTTTGGGCGCACGGGAGAGCTCGGAAGGGTAGGAGCACTGTTTTACTGTTTCAACGCAGAATTGGCTGGAATGGAGATCGGACGCCATGTCGCGTTTGGAGAGCCCCTGATGTGCCTGAACAGTGGAAACTCCCCAATTCTACCTGAAACCCTAATACAAACACACCCCTAATCCTAATCCCAATGGTAACCCTAACCACACCCCTAACACTGACACACCCCTATCTCTAATCCCAACCCTAATCCCAACCGTAAATGAAATCCAAACCCTAACCTTAGCCCCAACCCTAACCCTAACTTTAGCCCCAACCCTAAGCCTAACTTTAGCCCCAACCCTAACTTTAGCCCCAACCCTATCCCTAACTTTAGCTCCAACCCTAACCCTAACCCTAGCCCTAACCCTAATGGGAAAATGGAAATAAAAACATTTTTTTTATTTTATTATTTTTCCCTAACTAAGGGGGTGATGAAGGGGGGTTTGATTTACTTTTATAGCGTTTTTTATAGCGGATTTTTATGATTGGCAGCTGTCACACACTAAAAGACGCTTTTTATAGCAAAAAAGTTTTTGCGTCTTCACATTTTGAGACCTATAATTTTTCCATATTTTGGTCCACAGAGTCATGTGAGGTCTTGTTTTTTGCGGGACGAGTTGACGTTTTCATTGTTAACATTTTCAGACACGTGACAGTTTTTGATCGCTTTTTATTCCGATTTTTGTGAGGCAGAATGACCAAAAACCAGCTATTCATGAATTTCTTTTGGGGGAGGCGTTTATACCGTTCCACGTTTGGTAAAATTGATAAAGCAGTTTTATTCTTCGGGTCAGTACGATTACAGCAATTTTTCATTTATATCATTTTTTTATGTTTTGGCGCTTTTATACGATAAAAGCTATTTTATAGAAAAAATTATTTTGGCATCGCTTTATTCTGAGGACTATAACTTTTTTATTTTTTTGCTTATGATGGTGTATGGCAGCTCGTTTTTTGCGGGACAAGATGACGTTTTCAGCGGTACCATGGTTATTTATATCCGTCATTTTGATTGCATGTTATTCCACTTTTTGTTCGGCGGTATAATAAAGCGTTGTTTTTTGCCTCTTTTTATTTTTCTTACGGTGTTCACTGAAGGGGTTAACTAGTGGGATAGTTTTATAGATTGGGTCGTTACGGACGCGGCGATTCTAAATATGTGTACTTTTATTGTTTTTTTTATTATTTAGATAAAGAAATGTATTTATGGGAATAATATTTTTTTTTTCTTTATTTAGTATTTTTTTTTTTTTTTTTACTTTTTTACTTTGTCCCAGGGGGGTATATCACAGATCGCTGATCTGACAGTTTGCACAGCACTCTGTCAGATCAGCGATCTGACTTGCAGTGCTGCAGGCTTACCAGCGCCTGCTCTGGACCCGGAAGTAATCTCTGCAGGACCCGGATGCAGCCCCGCGGTCATTTTGGATCCGAGGCTTGCAGGGATAGGAGGTAACAGACGCTCGGAGCAATGCGATCACATCGCGTTGCTCCCGGGGTCTTAGGGAAGCCCTCAGGGAGCCCCTGCGCGATGCTTCCCTATACTGCCGGAACACTGCGATCATGTTTGATCGCAGTGTGCCGGGGGCGGTGTTATGATTCGGTGACCTTGGAGCCGCATGAGAGACTTTCTCAGGAGTAGGTGGAACCTGTACTGACCGCAAACCCTAAACTAACACCGCAACTAGAAGTAGCCGTGGGATGTACCTAACACGTCCTAGACACCTCGACACAGCCGGAGGACTAAATACCCCTATAGATAGAAATGGGAATTCTATCTTGCCTCAGAGCAGAACCCCAAAGGATAGGCAGCCCCCCACAAATATTGACTGTGAGTATAAGAGGAAAAACACACGCAGACAGAAAAAGAGGATTTAGCAAAAGAGGCACTTCTAGCTAAATAGAAAAGGATAGGACAGAATTCTAAGCGATCAGTTTTAAAATCCTAAAAATATCCACAGCAGATAATACAAATATTCTACATCTAACTAAAGACATAGAAAGTATATCTGCATCTCCTGAGAATCCAGCATGACTGAAAAATCCAAACAAAGTCTAAGCTGGACAAAAAAACAATTTGCACTGAATTGCAAAGCACACTGCATGTGTGCACAGAGACAAAAAACCAGACACTTATCTTAGATGAATTGGCAGCAGGGCATGAGGAGCCAGAGAGAGATGCAATCCCTCCAAGTACAATGGACAACTGGCATGGACTCATGGATCCTGCACACCTAAATACCTAATAGATCTGCAATCAGCAGAAACACCTGCCCAGATTACAACCCCAAGACAACTGCACTACCACCAACAACCACCGGAGGGAGCCCAAGAGCAGAATTCACAACAGGGCGGTCCGTGACCACTCCTGGCACATAGTGCCGGATGTCAGCTGCGAGTCAGCTAACACCCAGCCGTGATCCGCCGCGCTCCGCCCGTGAGCGCGGCCGATCGCTATGACGTACTATCCCGTCGGTGGGAATTAAAGCCCACCCCACCTCGACGGGATAGTACGTCATATGGGATTTGCCTAACTCTTCCCACTTGCTCTGTAGCGGTGGCAAGTGGGGTAATAGTTGTGGGGTTGATGTCACCGGTGACATCAAGCTCACAGCTTAGTAATGGAGAAGCATCTATAAGACACCTATCTATTAGTAATCCTATAGTTGTAATGTTAAATAAAGATACAGCCAGAATAAACTCTTTTATGACACAGACTCCTTTTATTATTCTTAATTAAACCATACTGATTAAAATGCCTAACCCAAGCGAAGCCCTCGATCACCTGTAATAAAAGTAAAATAAAAAAACAACAATATACCCATACCTGTCCGTCGTTGTGTTCCACATAATCCATATCTGGGGCATATACAGTTTTCAACCTGGACGGTGCTAAGATGCGAGCGTCCCGGCTGAAAACCACTGGTGAATGAGCTGCTTGGAAGCGGAGCTTCAATGACCGGGGGTGATGTGATAGAGGTCACCTCCGGTCACTGAGCTCCGGTCCCAGCCGGGCTGAGGTGCGGGGACGTCTGTGAGATCCCCGCAAGCACCGTGAGCACTCACTGTGCTAGCTCAAAAATATACGCAAAAATCAAATGTGTGGGATAAAATAAAAATTGTCTTGTGCATATGTATTCATCCCTTTTGCTAGGAAGCCCCTAAAAATTTCTAGTGCAAGCAATTACCTTCATAAGTCCCATACTTAGTGAAAGGATGTCCCCCTGTATGAAATCTAAGTGTCACATGGTCTGTCAGTATATACACACCTTTTCTGAATGGCCACAGAATCTGCAATACCATTAAGCAAGAGGCACCACTAACCAAACAAAACCATGAAGACCAACAGGATTTCCAAACAAGTCAGGGACAAAGTTGTTGAGAAGCACAAGTCAGGATTGCATCATCAAATACCTCATCATCAAACGGAAATAACATGGTATCACAACCTGCCAAGAGAGGATTGGCCACCAAAACGCTCCACCAGGTCAAGTAGGGCATTAATCAGAGACAGCACAAAGATCAAAGGTAACCTTAAAAGAGATTCAGCATTCCCAAGCAGAGACTGGAGTATCTGTCCATACGACTACAAGAAGCCGTACATGCCATAGAGGTGGCCTTTATGGAAGAGTGGTCAAAAAGAAGCCTTTACTTACATACTTTATTATAACGCTCGTTTTGAGCTTGTCAAAAGACATGTGGGAGACTCCCCAAATGTATGGAGGAGGAAGGTGCTGTTGTCAGATGAGTCCCAAATTTAAGTTTTTTGCCACCAAGGTGAATGCTATGTCTGGCACCAAACCAACAAACATCATCACCCCGAGAACACATCCCCACAGTGAAACATGGTGGTATCAGCCTTATGCAGTGTGGATATTTTTCGGCAGGACTGACATGGAAAATGGTTCGAGTCGAGGGGAAGATGGATGGTGCCAAATACAGGAATATTTTTTTTATTCCAGTTCAGATGGAATATGAAGGCTGGAGTAAAGTCCCCTTCTAGAAAAAGCAGCCAGGAGACCCGCAGGAGACAGAGGCAGAGGTCCGGCGGAACTGCTCCTGTCTGGTAGGTGATTATATATTTAATTTTTCTTTTACAACAGCCATGGAACACTTTATATTAAAAGGAAGAACCTGACAACGCATTTAAGAAGATACGAGTGATTGCGCGCCCTTAGGGCGCACGCTGTGATTGCGAACCACGCAATGGGGTGTAACCATGCAGCAGACTGACCTCGCAATGGGGTGTACCCATGCACCAGACTGGCGTATGTGCTCGTGTGGGGGAATTTATCAGAGTGAAGCGTAATTGTAGCAGGGATTTGGACCTTCATCTAGAGATCAACAGAGTGTCTGACAAATTAAGACGCCGCAGCTACCCTTCCTGGACTCTTAATAGAGCGCAGAAAATTCTGACCCATAAGAAACGTGAGGATCGCATTTCGTGCAAGGAGGGAAATTCTTCTTTTGATTTCCGTAATAAATTAACCAAAAGACCTTCTGTCTGTTTTCAATTTAGTCCTCAGTTTAACCAAATAAAGGAGGTTATCAACAGATTTCTCCCAATTTTGCATGAAGATGAGAGTTTATACAAAATTCTGAACACAGGTGTCAACATAGTATCGAGGAGAGCTCCCATTATCGGGAACAGGATTTCTCCCAGCATGTATCACACAAAAACGAGGAAAGATGAAACGTGGCTTCATTATAATGGTTTTTATAAATGTGGTTCAAATCATTGCAAAACTTGCGCTTTCGTTACTAAAATTTTCAATAATTCAGATAATTCGCGGACACTTAATATAAAACAGTATATCAATTGCAACACTACATTTGTAGTGTATAACATTGATTGTACTGCATGTCAGCTTTCTTATATCGGGTGTACTTCGTGGAAATTGAAGGTTCGCATTACTGAACATTTGTATGATATAGTACATATGGGTAATTCAACCCGCAGTGCATCGGCAGCATCTTAACATTTTATCACGCAGCATGATCGAAGTACCAAGTTTTTTCAGGTTTATGGTACTGAACGTGTGAACAGAGCCTTGTGGGGTGGTGACGTCAATCGGCGTCTCCACACTCGTGATGCTTTTTGGATATATTATTTAAATACACGATCTCCAATGAGATTAAACAAACGTAATGAACTGATGTATTACTATTAATGTTTAATTGTGTGGTTTATCATGTTTTTAATGTTTTGAGTCCTTTTTTTGTTGCTATTCACAATTGTTTTTGATTCAGATATTCAGGACCTTCGATATATCATCTGATATGTCATGTGATTGCTTGTAGAAATTTCATTTGTTGTTAGTTTCTATATAGTGTTAGTGTGCATTCACATTTGTAGCTTGGATAAAGATCCGCTTGGATCGAAACGCGTCGCTCGTTGTCCTGTGTGCCTGTGGAGAGCTTTACAGCCATGGTTTTCAACCCCTTCACCCCAAAGCCTGTTTTCACCTAAGTGACACGGCCAATTTTTAGAATTCTGACCACTGTCACTTTATGAGGTCATAACTCTAAAACGCTTCAACGGATCCTGGTGATTCTGACAATGTTTTCTCGAGACATACTGTACTTCATGATAGTGGTAATACTTCTTCGATATGACTTGCATTTATTTGTGAAAAAAAACAAAAATTTGTCGAAAATTATGAAAATTTAGCAATTTTCAAACTTTTAGTTTTTATGCCCTTAAACTAGAGAGTTATATCTCATAATATAGTTAATAAACAACATTTCCCACATGTCTGCTTTACATCAGCACAATTTTGGAAACATTTTTTTTTTGTTAGGGAGTTATAAGGGTTAAAAGTTGACCAGTGATTTCTCATTTTTGCAACAAAATTTGCAAAACCATTTTTTTACGGACCACCTCACACTTGAAGTGACTTTGAGGGGTCTATATGACAGAAAATGCCCAAAAGTGACACCATTCTAAAAACTGCACCCCTCAAGGTACTCAAAACCATATTCAAAAAGTTTATTAACCCTTCAGGTGCTTCACAGGAATTTTTGGAATGTTTAAAAAAAATTGAACATTCAACTTTTTTTTCACAAAATTTTTACTTCAGATCCAATTTGTTTTATTTTACCAAGGGTAACAGGAGAAATTGGACCAAAAAAGTCGTTGTACAATTTGTCCTGAGTACGCCGATACCCCACATGTTGGGGTAAACCATTGATTGGGCACATGGCAGAGCTCGGAAGGGAAGGAGCGCCATTTGACTTTTCAATGCAAGATTTGCTGGAATTGAGATCGGAACCCATGTCGCAATTGGAGAGCCCCTGATGTGCCTAAACAGTGGAAACCCCCACAAGTGACACCATTTTGGAAAGTAGACCCTCTAAGGAACTAATCTAGATGTGTGGTGAGCACTTTGAACCTCCAAGTGCTTCACAGAAGTTTATAATGTAGAGCCGTAAAAAAAAATTCATATTAATTTTCACAAAAAATGATCTTTTTGCCCCAAATTTTTTATTTTCCCAAGGGTAACAGGATAAATTGGACCCCAAAAGTTGTTGTACAATTTGTCCTGAGTACGCTGATACTTCATATGTGGGGATAAACCACTGTTTGGGCGCATGGCAGAGCTCAGAAGGGAAGGAGCGCCATTTGACTTTTCAATGCAAAATTGGCTGGAATTGAGATCGGAACCCATGTCGTGTTTGGAGAGCCCCTGACGTGCCTAAACAGTGGAAACCCCCACAAGTGACGCCATTTTGGAAAGAAAACCCCCTAAGGAACTTATCTAGATGTGTGGTGAGCACTTTTAACCCCCAATTGTTTCACTAAAGTTTAGAATGTAGCGCTGTGAAAATTAAAAAATCATTTTTTCTTTCCACAAAATGATGTTTTAGCCCGCAATTTTTTTTTCCCAAGGGTAACAGGAGAAATTGGACCACAAAAGTTGTTGTCCAATTTCTCCTGAGTACGCTGATACCCCATATATGGGGGGGAACCACTGTTTGGGCGCACGGCAGAGCTCGGAAGGTAAGGAGCGCCGTTTGAATTGCAGACTTAGATGGATTGGTCTGCAGGTGTCATGTTGCATTTGCAAAGCCCCTGATGTACCCAAACAGTAGAAACACCCCACAAGTGACCCCATATTGGAAACTAGACCCCCCAGGGAACTTATCTAGATGTGTTGTGAGAACTTTGAACCAACAAGTGTTTCACTACAGTTTATCACGCAGAGCCGTGAAAATAAATCATTTTTTTTTTCCACGAAAATGATATTTTAGCCCCCACGTTTTTATTTTCCCAAGGGTAACAGGACAAATTGGACCCCAAAAGTTTTTGTCCAACTTGTCCTGAGAACACTGATACCCCATATGTTGGGGGGAACCACTGTTTAGGCGCACAGGAGAACTCGGAAGGGAAGGAGCACTGTTTTAGTTTTTCAAAGCAGAATTGGCTGGAATTGAGATCGGACGCCATGTCGCGTTTGGAGAGCCCCTGATGTGCCTAAACAGTGAAAACTCCCCAATTCTAACTGAAACCCTAACCCCAACCCTAACCCCAGCCCTAACCCCAACCCTAGTCCTAACCCTAGCGCTACTTTCACACTAGCGTTTTTTTGCATACGTCGCAATGCGTCGTTTTGGCGAAAAAACGCATCCTGCAAAGTCATCTGCAGGATGCGTTTTTTCCCCATAGACTAACATTAGCGACGCATTGCGACGTATTGACACACGTCGCAACCGTCGTGCGACGGTTGCGTCGTGTTGTGGCGGACCTCCGGCAGCAAAAAACGTTACATGTAACTTTTTTTGTGACGACGGTACACCATTTCCGACCGCGCATGCGCGGCTGGAACTCCGCCCCCACCTCCCCGCACCTCATAATGGGGCAGCGGATGCGTGGAAAAACAGCATCCGCTGCCCCCGTTGTGCGGCACTTGCACAGTATGCGTCGGTATGTCGGGCCGACGCAGCGCGACGGCCCCGTACCGACGCTAGTGTGAAAGTAGCTTAACAGGAAAATGGAAATAAATATATTTTTTAAAATTTTATTATTTTTCCCTAACTAAGGGGGTGATGAAGGGGGATTTGATTTACTTTTATAGCGTTTTTTAGCGGATTTTTATGGTTGGAGAGCCGTCACACACTAAAAGACGCTTTTTATTGCAAAAAATAGTTTTTGCATCACCACATTTTGAGAGCTATAATTTTTCCATATTTTGGTCCACAGAGTCATGTGAGATCTTGTTTTTTGCGGGACGAGTTGACGTTTTTATTGGTACCATTTTCGGGCACATGACATTTTTTGATATTCCGTTTTTTGGGAGGCGGAATGAACAAAAACCAGCAATTCCTGAAATTCTTTTAGGGGGGGCGTTTATACCGTTCCGCGTTTGGTAAAAAGGATAAAGCAGTTTTATTCTTCGGGTCAGTACGATTACAGCGATACCTCATTTATGTAATTTTTTTATGTTTTGGCGCTTTTACACAATTAAAAATTATTTTAGATAAAAAAATAATTGTTTTTGCATCACTTTATTCTGAGAGCTATAACTTTTTTATTTTTCTGCTGATGATGCTGTGAGGCGGCTTTTTTTTGCGGGACAAGATGACGTTTTCAGCGGTACCATGGTTATTTATATCCGTCTTTTTGATCGCGTGTTATTCCACTTTTTGTTTGGCGGTATGAGAATAAAGCATTGTTTTTTGCCTCGTTTTTTTTTTTTTTTTACGGTGTTCACTGAAGGGGTTAACTAGTGATATAGTTTTATAGGTGGGGTCATTACGGACGCGGCGATACCAAATATGTGTACTTTTATTGTGTGATTTTTTTTTTTTATTTAGATAAAGAAATGTATTTATGGGAATATTTTTTTTTTTTTTTTTACACATGTGGAAATTTTTTTTTTACTTTTTTACTTTGTCCCAGGGGGGGACATCACAGATCGGTGATCTGACAGTGTGCACAGCACTCTGTCAGATCACCGATCTGACAGGCACATTGCAGAGGCTTGCCGGCGCCTGCTATGAGGAATTCTCAGCAGACGCCGGCAAGCAGGGTCATCTCATGACCCGGAAGGAGTCCCGCGGCCATCTTGGATCTGGGGACTCCTTCCAGGTCACCGCAGCAGCGCGATCTCATCGCGCTGCTCCGGTGGGAGAGCGCAGGGAGCCCCCGTCCCTGCGCGATCCCCCTCTATGCCGCTGTCACTATTGACAGCGGCATCAGAGGGGTTAAATGCCCGCGATCGGCGATAGCGCCGATCATGGGCATTGCTGCGGGGTGTCAGCTGTCATATACAGCTGACACCCGCACCCGATCACCGCGGCGCTCAGCGTGAGACCGCGGTGATCGGGGCGCCGTACTAGTACTGCGGCTGGCACTAATGCAGTGCCGGCAGCGCAGTACTAGTATGGCGCATGTCGGGAAGGGGTTAAACAGGATTTAATAGAGATATAACGCCTGAATTTTACCATGGAGCTGGAACATGTTTTTTTTTCCTTTGGCGTATGTGCTGACTAATAGCAAACAAATACCTGATGTACCTCTCCTGCCACTCCTACCTTGTGTATGAAAAAGCTCTGTAGTTAATACTGTTCGGGTAGAGCTATCCGAAAGCTCTATCCATGAAGAAAGTAAATGGGTACCGCTATCCCATAGCCCTATTCCTAAAGGAAATGAACAGGTAGAGCTATCCGATAGCGCTATTCCTCAGTATTCCTGAG
This sequence comes from Ranitomeya variabilis, assembly GCF_051348905.1. Lineage (NCBI taxonomy): Eukaryota > Metazoa > Chordata > Amphibia > Anura > Dendrobatidae > Ranitomeya > Ranitomeya variabilis. The sequence continues at coordinate 732,395,556 of NC_135233.1, forward strand.
CGTAAGCTATTTCACATGGTTGAGTGCACTTGGGATCTGTCCCCAAGGCCCTGCCCGTGCCCAATGTTTGGTCCGCAGACCGCGGCTAGGAGTTAGTCCCGCTTTTATGTACAACATTTTTTTGCTTTTACAATTGTTAAAAAGCTTAATAAAAGACTTCTTTGTAGACACAGTTGACAGTAAACCATTTGTCAACGTTAGGAATACGTTTACCTTGTTTCTGTGTCTCAAATATTTTGACCCTTATTTGTTGGCTTTTCCTTCCCCTGGAGAAACATATAACTGCCCGTGTGAAAACACTGGGAGAGGCAAATAAATTCAACAAAATCCAAGGACTGTCCCTGAGTTTTATTGATGGTCATTGCAAAAGCCAACATGACAGGAAAATGACCCCGTCGCATCTAGACTGGCAAGTTTTTATCTTTGGAAATCATGTCAATTCTTGGAATAAGAACTGTCTGACCCTTTGCTTTTTCATTTAAAGCAACGGCATGAATAACGTTTGCTTTTAAGCTTTTCACATAAAGCCTTGTGCCATTACAAAGGCCGCACTTTCTGATAAGATTACGCAGGAGCATAATTACAGCTCCTGGTTTCAGCTTTAGTTCATGAGGAGGCATCCCAGTGGGATTCAAAGAGTTAAGAAACTCTACAGGGTAATCTGTGAGAATCACACCCTCCTCTTCCGCAATTGTGTCGACGGAGCGATATGTTGAGTGTTCACCTTGAACTTGACTAAGAATTTTGTTGTTCAAGGTGTGAACGTCATCATTCAATGGCGTAAGAATTGCTTTATTGGCAATTGCTTCTACCATTGCATCGGTAATCTCAATTGAGTCGCCAAAAATAGCTGTAATTAAATCACCCTCTTCAATAAAAGAATTCAGGATTTCAATTGTGTCTTCTGGTAGACTGTTATGATCCGGTGACCTTGGAGCCGCATGAAACTTTCTCTGGAGTCGGTGGAACCTGTACTGACCGCAATCCTGAACTAACACCGCAACTAGAAGTAGCCGTGGGGTGTGCCTAACACGAACCTAGACACCTCGACACAGCCGGAGGACTAAATACCCCTATAGAGGGAAATAGGAATGCTACCTTGCCTCAGAGCAGACCCCCAAAGGATAGGCAGCCCCCCACGAATAATGACTGTGAGTAGGAGAAGAATAGACACACGCAGGTAGAAACAGGATTTAGCAAAAGAGGCCACTCTAGCTAAAAAGGAAAGGATAGGACAGATTACTAGGCGGTCAGTATTAAAACCCTTCCAAAAATATCCACAGCAGATAATACAAAAAGTTCCACAATCTAACTAAAGACATGGAATGTATATCTGCCACTCCAGAGAATCCAACAAGACTGAGAAAATACTGACACAATCAAAGCTGGACAAGAAAACACAAAGAATAGCACTGAATTGTGAAGCACACAGCATGTGTGCCACAGGAAAAAAAAACCCAGACACTTATCTTTGCTGATTTGGCAGAAAGGCAGGAGGAACCAGGCAGAGGTCCATAACCTCCCAAGAACAATTGACAACTGGCAAGGACAAATGAATCCTGCACGCCTAAATACCCCAGTCAGAACTGCAATCAGCAGATACACCTGACCAGGGCTGCAAATCAGGGGCAACTGCATTACCACCTACAACCACCGGAGGGAGCCCAAAAGCAGAATTCACAACAGTAGACCATATACATTTGACAACTCTCCATTGCCAATTTTCAGTAATCATGAGTTGTACTCAACTTCGTCCTGAGACGTTTTCATATTCTGTTGTAACTGGAACCGTGAAAACCGATTCCAGGATTTTGAGTATTTAATGGTGGACTGTACAATTTGTTGTTTTTTTTCCACCTTCCACTATTGGTAGGGTTTGACGAAAGTCACCGCCATTTATGAAAACTTTTCCACCAAATGGTCTTTTTTTCCACATATGTCTGGGAACAAATTATCCACAGCGTTCATATTAAAACAGGGAGTCATTGTTACTTCGTCCCAAATAACGACAGATGACTCCCTAAGCTCCTTTGCTTGAAGTGAGGTTGGCTTAATTTTTAACACTGTGGTCTCATTTGTTGTAATTCCAAGGCCAAACTTGGAATGGTAGGTGCTACCATTTTGTAGTAATAAACAAGAACACCCAGAAAAATTAATAAAGAATAGCTCTGTAAAAACAGGCATAAAACATACTCCAAGGTAAAATTATAAACAAAAAGAGAAAGGAGTACCAGACGACCCGTATAAAATATATCAAATATTTATTAATATTTAAATAAGAAAAAGTTACATCAAATACATAATTTTATATAAGACATTATTGTATGGACCAGCAAATAATATAATGAAAGGTACAGACAAAAAATTGACACAGTTGCACATCTATAGAATAGGACCGGGGTTCTCAATACCTATAGTATATAAACTGCAGCACCATCAAGATATGCTGGGTCTTTTCAATGTACTCAAAAGCCACATTATCATAATCACTAATACCCTACAATGACTACCCAGATAATTTAGACAGTATGTATCAAGTATAGCAGTTAGTATCTCACCCAGATTATGTCCGTGCACTGGTCAAATTATGCAGCCCCAACGCGCGTTTCGCGTGGGCTTCCTCAGGGGGCTGTGTATAGATGTGCAACTGTGTCAATTTTTTGTCTGTACCTTTCTTTATATTATTTGCTTGTCCATACAATAATGTCTTATATTAAATTATGTATTTGATGTTACTTTCTTATTTAATTATTAATAAATATTTGATATATTTTATACGGGTCGTCTGGTACTCCCTTCTCTTTTTGTTTATCATTTTGTAGTAATGTAGTCGCCAATCCAGTGGAGGCTACTGAGCAAATAGAATTATTTTCTGCTTGCAGTGAACCAGCTGTACAAAAATGTCTTCCCACTGCCTCCTGGGCCGTCCAGAAAAAAACAGTGTGAGCTAGTGTCGTCTGGCTGTGATGCAGCATTGACTGCTTGCATAATTGCAACAAAAGCTGATTTCTGAGCTTCATTAAGCATAGCTTTTAATTGCTCAGCCTCCTGCTCTATTACAGCATAATTCAGTTGTCCCAGAATTTCATCTGGAACATTTACTGCAGTTGGCAATCCATAGTCAGCACAGGACTTTTTATTGCTTAAGAGCACTTCATTAATATCAAAAAGAGCCAGTTGCTCAGCAATTTCTGGAGTATACCGCCTGATGTAAGCCTCCATAAATTCGGTTTTATATTTTTGCCATAATGCCAATGGTTTAGCTGGTTCCCCATATACACAAATTTTAGCAAATAATTCACGAAGTTGGTAGGGTATTTGGAAACCGATTGCATCCGTTATACCGTCTTCCCATTGGGAATCATTTTCCAAAAGATGAAGATCAATGCACACATTTTTAAACGTGTCATGTACGACTCCATTGACAGTCCTTAAAGGGAACCTGTCACTCCCCCAGGCGTTTATAACTAAAACAGCCACCTTGTGCAGCACTAATGTTGCATTCTGACAAGGTGGCTCTTTTAGTTCTTGGTGCTGTAACTGCAGAAATAATCGATTTTGCAATTTGTCCAAAAAACATTGAAATAGTCCTAGGGGCAGGTCTTTCCCCCTTTAATGCAGACGCAGCACCGCCGTCATTCATGCCCTCTTGGCGCCGCCTCCTCAGCATTGTTTACAACTGTCCCGGTGCCTGCGCTGTTATCTTATGCCTTGGGCATGCGCAGTTAGCGCTGCCCGTCTTCTGACATCATTTGATGTCGTGCTGACAGCAGTGTCTTCTGATTTATTCACACTGCGGGGCGGGATCTCTGGCAGCGTGGCCACACAGGCGCAGTCAGCAAGACATCAAATGATGTCAGAAGACGGGCAGCGCTAACTGCGCATGCCCAAGGCATAAGATAACAGCGCAGGCGCCGGGACAGTTGAAAACAACGCTGAGGAGGCGGCGCCAGGCGCCAAGAGGGCATGAGTGATGGCGGTGCTGCGTCTGCATTGGGGGGGGGGGGAAGACCTGCCCCAGGACTATTTCAAGGTATTTTGGACAAATTGCAAAATCGATTATTTCTGCAGTTACAGCACCAAGAACTAAAAGAGCCACCTTGTCAGAATGCAGCATTAGTGCTGCACAAGGTGGCTCTTTTAGCTACAAACGCCGGGGGGGAGGTGACAGGTTCCCTTAAAGTTAGCATAAGACTTTGCTTCTCTTACGTGAAGTAAAAGGAATCTTAGGTAATACAACTCAACACCAGTTAAAGAGACTGTATACATTCGCGCAATTGTTTCCCCAAATTGAGCCCATCGTTTTCTATCCCAGACATAGTGTTCAGGGATTTCACTGTACAAATAATGAAGGGCGGAAGCATAAACTCTGTTTAGCTCAAAATAAGCCTGCAGAGTAGAGGCTTTTGAGTCCGAAATAACCATATCCACATTACCATCTTTGAAAAACACTTGCTGCCTGTTTTCAAGGTGAACAGCAAGCCTTTTAATGGTATGTGAAGCATCATGCATTTAATTTTTTCTGATTCTCCACATGCCCTCAGGGGCGCTTATATAATGTGAATCTAGGTACATGGCTGGTTCATTCCAGTTTAATGTATAAAACGTGATATTGGCACAGTCATGTCCTTTGTATGCATATTTGAAAATATATTTAACACTTTTTATTGAAACACATATCTCAACATTAATTGCCTTCCAATGAAAGTGGACGGTAAAATTACTGGTGTCCCAGCTTTTAGCTCTTGGTGTAACGAAGCATTATGAATGTGATCCATAACGCCGGGATAACTGTCGACACGTAATGCTTTTTAATTTTGTTTTATATATTCAATCCTGTCGGATTCAATTTTGACCTAACTGTCAACGATAAATTGTTTCGTCAACTTCCTAGCATTTATAAGGGGATTGAACTCGTCACGAATGGCAAGCCTATGGGTGATTTTTTCTTGTCGATCTTGATCCACTAGTATGGATGGTAGATGAAGGTCACCAATTCCTTGATGTTGCACACTTAGGGCAATTGGAGTTGTCAAATTTATTGTCCATCCACTGTCCCCATAAGGGAATAGATGTGGATATGTCATTGCATCACACTTTCTGTGAAGAAAGCTGATGTGAACAGTTTTGTTTTCACTTTTGAGGTGAACACTGATGTCCCTATTAACCCCTTCACCCCCGGAGCTTTTTCCGTTTTTTCGTTTTCGTTTTTCGCTCCCCTCCTTCCCAGAGCCATAACTTTTTTATTTTTCCGTCAATATGGCCATGTGAGGGCTTATTTTTTGCGGGACGAGATGTACTTTTGAATGATATCATTGGTTTTACCATGCCGTGTAACAGAAAATGGGAAAAAAATTCCAAGTGTGATGAAATTGCAAAAAAAGTGCAATCTCACACTTGTTTTTTGATTGGCTATTTTGCTAGGTTCACCAAATGCTAAAACTGACCTGCCATTATGATTCTCCAGGTCATTACGAGTTCATAGACACCTAACATGTCTAGGTTATGTTTTATCTAAGTGGTGAAAAAAAATTCCAAAGTTTGCTAAAAAAAAAAAAAAAAAAAAAAAAAAAAAATTGTGCGATTTTCCGATACCTGTAGCATCTCCAATTTTCGTGATCTGGGGTCAGGTGAGGGCTTATTTTTTGCGTGCCGAGCTGGCGTTTTTAATGATACCATTTTGGTGTAGATACGTTATTTTGATTGCCCGTTATTACAGTTTAAATCAATGTCGCGGCGACCAAAAAACGTAATTTTGGCGTTTTGATTTTTTTTCTCGCTACGCCATTTAGCAGTCAGGTTAATCCTTTGTTTTTATTGATAGATTGGGCGATTCTGAACGCGGCGATACCAAATATGTGTAGGTTTGATTTTTTTTTTATTATTTTATTTTGATTGGGGCGAAAGGGGGGTGATTTGAACTTTTATATTTTTTTTATTTTTTTAATATTTTTAAACACTTTTTTTTCTTAATTTTGGCATGCTTCAATAGCCTCCATAGGAGGCTAGAAGCATGCACAACTTGATCGGCTCTGCTACATCGAGGTGAAATACAGATCACCTCTATGTAGCAGAAATGGTCGTGTACTTTGAGCGCCGACCACAGGGTGGCGCTCAAAGCATTCGGCCATCAACAACCATAGAGGTCTCAAGGAGACCTCTGGTTGTTATGGCGATGTACTGCTGACCCCCGATCATGTGACGGGGGTCAGCAGTGCGAGCACTTCCGGCCGCGCGGCCGGGAGCGCTAGTTAAATGCCGCTGTCAGCGCTTGACGGCGGCATTTAACTAGTTAATGGGCACGGGCGGATCGCGATTCCGCTCGCGCTCATTGCGCGCACATGTCAGCTGTACAAAACAGCTGACATGTCGCGGCTTTAAGGTGGGCTCAGCGCCGGAGCCCACCTTAAAGCAGGGGATCTGCCAGCTGACGTACTATTCCGTCAGCTGGCAGAAAGGGGTTAAATGGGGGTTCACCCATTGCATTTTGATAAATTATAGCTACTTCATTGTACCTTGGTGCATTGTAGCGCCTCTGGTCATCATAGTAGTCATTTATAATTGACATTGCGATTTCGAGTGGATCGCGATTTTCTAATTCAGCAATCCTCTCTTCTTCTATTTCAAATTCCCTTATCATTGTGAAGGCTCTTGCTAGTGGGTTAATTGCTTTAATTTTCTTTCCAAGAGATGATAGCAGTGATGGGAGGCATTTTTTATTTGCTTGACTTCTTGTACTTAATGTCCAAGATATAAATCTGGGCAAACTTGGGAGTACTACCCACAGCGGGATGCAATGGGGCAGTTCTGTGGTAAATTTGTCCATAAATTCTAAAACAGTATGGACCATGCCCAGGAGGTGGCGCTACTTGTGCTCCCATTGATGCCAAAGCAAGCGAGCTATTGTATTGTCTTATATTAGCAATAAAGTTATTGGAGTGCTGATGCTCTCCTTTCATCAACTTGACTAATTGATCATCCATACGAATGGGACATAATTAGATGTGCCCTCTCTTGCAGCAGGAAGGGAATGTTTTGTCCTGCGCCATTTTGTCTTTGAAATTATTAGAATGGCAGAACTTACATCGAAAAGTCAGTTCGCGACCGGATGCTGATGTGACCGACGCCTAGTCTGTGAGGGCTCCAAGCCACGAGGCTGTCAGCAGCTCATGCCGGCTTACAGAGTTTCTCTGCTGCCAAGCACTTTTCTATTATAGCTGCTTCCCGTGCTGAAGCTGCATTGAGAGACACCAAAAGCTGCTTTATCTCTCTCACAGAGCTGTACTGAGCGCCAGTTGTTCCTGCCAGAGGATCTAATTACTGCTTATCATCTCCAGCTACATGATGACCCGGGGAAGAGCAAACAAACATCACCTCCAAGACTGCCAGAGTTCTATCCCGGAGGCCAGACAGTACACGCAAGAGGAAAGGTAATTCCAGCTACTCCACCTAGTGAGCCACACTCCCCTCAGAGAGGAGGGGGGAGAAGTGGGAGAAGCACTGCACCATCCCAGCACAAGGAGGGCAGCAGCAGCAGCAGCTCACCCCCACTGACAAAAGGGGATATGAATGAGTTTATAGCTAAAGTGCGGGCATCACTGAAAGAAGATCTGTACGAAATGCTAAGTGAGATGAGGAAAGATGTGGATTCCCTGGGAGATAGAACAGCCCATATAGAATCTAAAATGGGAGAATACACGACAACCATTAATGCCCTTGTGGATGAAAATGAGATTTTAAAAAATGAGTTGTCTAAAGTGTATGACAAATTAAATGATTTAGAAGACAGATCCAGAAGGCAGAATATCAGAGTTCGAGGTATCCCGGAGGACATAATAGATAACAGCTGGCCCCCTTTGTGTTAAGATTTTTGGCTGCAGTGCTACCTGACTTTTCGCCTGCAGAATTGCTTATTGAAAGGGTTCACAGGATTCCAAGACCAAGACACCTGGATTCTACATATCCTAGAGACACTTTGGCCAGATTGCTGCGTTTTCCTACCAAGGAAGCATTTATACAACAAACAAGAAAGCCCCTTACACTCCCTACGGAATTTCAAGGGTTACAGGTGTATTCAGACTTATCAGCAGCAACACTGGCAAAGCGCAGAGAATATGCACATGTATGCGCAAGCCTTGAGGGACGCTAACATTAGATATAAATGGGGGTTTAATCCTGTGAAACTCCATATAACATATGAAGGTAATATAGTGACTTGTACCTCACTTATATCAGCTGAGGAGAAATTAGCAGCGTGGAAAATTGCCTGTGCCCCTGTTAGAGTGGGAAAAGGGAAGAAAGTAGCAAATGACTGGTCTAAAGTATAAAGTCTATTGGAGCGAGAATGCAGGCCTCGTGGCCGGACCTCTAGACATTATCTGGAGACAAATCTTGTTTTCCAGACCCCAATAAGGCAGATGTTTTTTTTTTCTGCCCGCTGCCCGAGGTACAGGGCCTCCCCTATGGTATTTGTGATCAACCATAGGACACTGAATATATGTTGGTTTAATTTTCGTGGTTTTTTTTTGTTTGTTTTGTCTTTTGCCTTTTTTTTTTTTGGTATATTTCAGTGCAGTTTTGGGTCTGAAAGAGACGGAGATAACTGCTTGTTTTAGGGTACTGTCACACAGTGGCACTTTGATCGCTCCGACGGCACGATCCGTGACGTTGCAGCGTCGCTTGATTATCGCTCCAGCGTCGTAGACTGCGGTCACATTTTGCAATGCACGGCGCTGGAGCGATAATTTCATGACGTAGTTGCGATGTAGAAGTCATACGGGACTATCGTGCACACCTTTGTTACACGCTGCGATCATGCCGCCACAGCGGGACACTTGACGACGAAATAAAGTTTCAAACGATCTGCTACGACGTACAATTCTCAGCGGGGTCCCTGATCGCAGTAGCGTGTCAGACACAGCGATATCGTAACTATATCGCTGGAACGTCACGGATCGTGCCGTTGTAGCGACCAAAGTGCCACTGTGTGACAGTACCCTTATAGTGTTGGATACCAGTGTATTTAATAGGATTAGTTCAAAGGGTAAGGAGGTGGAGGACTTTATAGCAGAAGATACATATATGTTGTAATGAGTATAAAAATAATGTCATTAAATGTTAAAGGCATGAATTCCCCTAGTAAAAGGAGCATGGTTTGGTCAGAGGTGTTAAAATCACAAGCAGAAATAATTTGTTTACAGGAGACACATCTGCTTGAAATAGATAATGGGAGATTTCATCATAATCAGTTTCCACACATTTTTTTTTCTAATAATACGGGTAAAAAATGTGGGGTCTGTATTATAATTAAACACACAGTGGCATGTGAAGTGTTACAGACATATGTAGACTCAGAAGGGAGATTTTTGATTTTGTCCTGTACTTTAAATGGGATATTACATACACTAGCGACAATATATGCACCGAACAGAGGCCAAGGAAAATTCATTAGAAAGGTATTTAAAAAAATACAGGCAGTTGGAAAAGGAGGTAAAATAGTGTGTGGGGATTTTAATCTTCCTATGAGTAGAGAGATGGATAGTTCTCGAGGGGGAGTGCGGAGTCGAGGGGAGTTGAGATCATTAGCTCTCGAATTTCATTATCATGATTATTGGAGATATGTCCAAGCATCAGAAAGAGATTATACTTTTTTCTCGCACCGACACCACACATAGTAGAATAGACTATTTCCTGGTGGATGATAACATTTTATTAAGGAGTATGGAAGCAAAGATTGGTCTGATAACATGGTCGGATCACGCCCCCATATATCTTAAGATTTCATTGTCTTATCAACATACGCCCATATTCAGGTGGCGCATGAATGAGGAAATACTCCTGAATGAAAAGGTATCATTGACAGTAGGTTCTGCAGTAAGGGAATATTTTGACAAAAATGACAATGGGGAGATCAATGATGAAACCTTGTGGATGGCACATAAAGCGGTTATAAGGGGGGTGTTATTACAACAAGCGTCTATCCTGAAACAAGGAAAGGAGAAGGAAAAAAGAGAACTTTTGGGCAGATTGCAAACCTTAGAATCTATCAACAAGAAGGTGGTTACCCCTTTAATCACTACTGAAATATTTTCAATTAGATTTAAATTGCGAGATTCAATGCTGTCTGCGCATGCGCATAACATGCGTAAATTAAAAATGAAGTGGTATTCCGCTGGGGATAAAGGGGGGGCCCTCCTTGCTCGAAGAATAAAAAAAAGAGAGATAAAGAACAAGATTGAATATATTTTGAAGTCAGATGGGTCTCATGTGAGAAACCCTATGGGAATAGCTGAGGAATTTGTTAAATATTACACAAAGCTGTATAATCTGGGGAGTGACCCGGGGATCCCACAACCCTCGGCGCAGGGAATAAAAAATTAGCTTGGATCCGTGAATCTCCCTAAGATTTCAGATGAGCAATTGAGCTATCTGAATGCCCCCTTTACAAAAGAAGAGATTATTTCGACCATAAAACAATCTAAGAGGGCTAGCGCTCCTGGGCCGGATGGATTTCCTAATTATTATCAAACTTTTCAGGAGGAGCTAGTTCCTTTCATGTTGAGAATATTTTCGAGGTGGAAGGACGAGGGGTCAATCGCTAAAGTCAACTTGGAGGCCACCATTGTCACTTTACCGAAACCCGGTAAAACACCCATAACCCCAGAAAATTTTAGACCTATAGCTCTCTTGAACACCGATATAAAAATTTTTACCAAAATGTTAGCCTCTCGTTTAAATCTGATTATTCCAGATCTGGTCTCACCAGACCAGGTAGGGTTTGTGAGGGGTAGAGAGGCGAAAGATGGAATACGCCGAATGATAGATTTAGTTCGGATTGCGGAGCTGTCTGGCCTCCCCAGTGCATTCCTGTCATTGGACGCAGAGAAGGCCTTTGACAGGGTGCACTGGGGATATGTCCGGGCAGTTCTGGAAAAATTTGGGTTGGGAGGATCAATTCTCGCAGCTATTTTAGCCATATATGCGGCCCCTTCGGCGAGGGTGTGGACGGCGGGTGCTCTATCGGAACCTTTTTATATAACAAACGGGACGCGACAGGGCTGCCCCCTGTCCCCAATAATCTTTGTTCTATGTATGGAACCACTGGCGGAAAGGATTAGGATCTCGCCTTTAATTTCAGGGGTAATGGTAGGGAAGGAAGCTCATAAAATAAGTCTTTATGTGGATGATATTATTTCTTGTGTGAACATCAAACAGTCCTTATCGACAGTTTTAGAGGAGCTGAAGGAATTCAGTGAGATATCATTTTATAAATTAAACCTGAATAAATCATCAATTCTTCCGGTGGCAATATCAATAGAGTCCATACAAGATATGAAGAAATTATTTTCATTTCAGTGGTTAAAAGAAGGAATTCCCTATTTAGGGATAATGTTGACAACTACAGATCAGATAATAAAAGTAAACTTTACAAATCTACATACACAAATTAAAATTTTATTAGAAGATATGCATAAAATCACCACTTCCTGGGTAGCCCGTATTAATGCTTTCAAAATGATAGCCTTACCAAAGATCTTGTATTATTTCAGGACCCTCCCCCTAAATATACCAAAAAAATATATTCATGATTTACAACTATTGGCTAGTAAACATATATGGGCATATAAGAAACCACGTGTAGCAAGGGCGTCACTATATCTGCCTATGGAAGTAGGGGGGATGGGAGTGCCAGATATAATGGCATATCATAGAGCCTTAATATTAGTGGGTTTAAAAGAATGGTGGCAGATGACTGGAAACCACAGATGGATGCAGATAGAAAATTTTTATTCTAGACGGGGTTCCACGCGTCTGGCGCTAGAGACAGAGTTAATTCAAACCGGACCCACCTCCCCCTTATTGCCAACAATGCAGGCGGCAATCCGGTTATGGAGATTGTTAATACCCTCGCTGCTGGGGATACCATGTGAAACATTGTCAATATATGCCATTGAGCCCAATATTCCTTATTTAAACCTCCAACAATGGCGAGGGGCAGGTATACAAACTTTAGCAGACATAATGGAAATCACTGGAGTTATCCCTTTTGATCAATTAGCCAAGAAATATACCGGAATACGAAAATATTTTTATCAGTATTTACAAATTAGGAATTTTTTAAATAAAATTGTAATAGCGAGACATTCTGGCACTACGGGAGAGGGAAAGATGGGAAAACTCATAGTAACATCAGGTCCAACTATAAAAGGAATATCAGTGTTTTATAGAGCTTTAATTAACCCAGTTGAAGAGATTAAACTGCCCTATATGAAAAAATGGGAACTAGAGTTAGGGGAGGTATTAGAATTAGAACTATGGGGAAATAGCATAAAGGAGGTTAAGAGGGTGTCATCGTGTATAAATCACGTGGAACAATTAAAGAAGACTCAAATGAGATGGTATCTATGCCCAGAGAGAATTGCAAAATTTAATCCGCAATCCTCCCATTTATGTTGGCGAGGATGTGGACAAGTAGGCAACCAGAGACATATCTGGTACTCGTGCCCGAGGCTTCTATCCTTTTGGGGCGGTGTGTTGAAGCTGATTATGGAGATTTCAGGGGTAACGGCACAAATTACACCCTCAATGGCGATTTTACACATTGGTTTGGAAATATTTCCTAAACAAATTAGAGGGTTGATATCACATATACTGATAGCAGCTCGAATATTGTTGGCTAGAAAATGGAAGGAGACCTTTCCTCCAACCCTAAAAGAGCTGACCGAAAAGCTGAATGTGAATTGTAAATATGAATTAATGTTGTCTCAGTCTCGCATTAGGAGAAAAAAGGTAGCAAAGATTTGGCAAACCTGGACAGCGAGTAAATACCATTTGTTATAATATATATATATATATATATATATATATATATATATATATATATATATATATATATATTATTTTTATTTATTTTTTTGGTGTTGTAATTATAATTTGTATTGGAATATTTTATGTTTGTGTTGTTATGTGTTATCTTTGAAAATAAAATAAACATTTAAAGGAAAAAAAAGAAAAGTCAGTTCGCCAGCATAGTGCTCTTCAATACGTGTCTCATAAATTTGATTGAGAAGTCCTCCAGTGGCAAATATAACTTGCCGTCGTCGAGTGGCTCTTGCATTTTGGACAAATGTTCTATCTTGTTCTCTTTTTTGTGAAATATGTGTATCACTTTGTGCATTGCGTGTTGCTCGTTGTCGTGCAGCATTAGATGCTCTACGTGATTCAGTTACTTCATTCGCTTCTCTTGCTCTGGCCGCCCTCTGTCGGGCGGCATCAGCAGTTCTTCAACGATTCTGTTCGTCTTCTGTTTCATTAAGACGCAGGTTACGCATCCATATGCGATTCGCTTCTCTACGTGCAGCAGTGTGCTCAATTTGATCCATCTTTGCAATGTTGCCTCACACTGTTGCCTCAGTGTTGCCTGAGTATTGCAAAAAAGGCTTATGTCTTAACTCGCCTCCAGGGAGAGCTGCTCTCCTTAGGTATCCATGGTTACACCCGGGCAGTTAGCTGCTAGTGGTAGTAACTATGGATACCCAAGTTACTATTCAGCTGTGGATAACTCATTGTGCGCAGACACACGGACACGTCCAAATTAGGTATATTGATTTTGTGATATCATAAATCATGTCTGAAATGACGCAATGTAAGATTACAATTATGTTAAATGAGAAGGAATAGTGAGTTAGTGACATTTCATAGTTAAACATCCTTAAAATGTACCAAAAACTACGTTTTGAAAAGAAACCAAAACAAAAGAAAAAATAATTGTAGTGTTCCCAATAGCGTTCTTCATAGCAATCAATAGGTTGAAAACATTGTGATATTACATGAAATGCGTGTTTGTACAATTACAGCACCTATGTATACAGCTAAAAGGCAGACTTGTTTTTGCCAGTATGCAATAACTAGAATAAAAATGCATCCTTTCATGTGTTACTCATCGGGGCTGCACTAAGTGTCTGATTCATACCTTCAATAACTATGAGAGGTCTGGTTTACAGCTCACGTGTATGCTTCAAAAGGAAGCACAATGCCACAGAAACAATTGAGTGGAGGAAATATATGAAAACATCTCCCCCTGCTGAAAAATCTCTGGTGCGTGTGTACCATGTAGTGCTTGCATTTATTGAAACATGCTACTTAAACCACTTTCTCATATCATCATGTCTCCGCAAACAGAACAGTAAGTTGGGATTTTCATATTATGACGAGTGGCTTGTGAAACATTTTCATCAGATCACAATCTATAGCTTCATCTCAAGTTAAAGGGGTTTTGTTTTGCTGGATTGACAGCAATCTGTTTAAAAAAATGAACCCAAACCCTGGTACGCAATATCATCCAGAGTAATGAAGAGATCCATTGTAGTAAAATAACGTTTTTATTAAATTAAAATCAAATACAAAAGAATAAAAAAATATCTCATTGTGGAGACACTACATTATCCTGATTTCCAAAGTTAAAAAAAAAAAAAAGAGAAACACACACTTTTGGAGATCTGTAAAACTCAATAGTGATTAAGATGGTGTAAGGGTTGGGCTCACTCAGCTGTGGTTGAGGTAGGCACAGGAAGCGGTTTCATAAAAATGTCCAGTCAGGTTTATTAGCTTCATAAAAACGCTTAAGCATAAGCAAACTAAAGATTGTCTTCTCCGGCACAAAGTGAAAACAACCAGAAAATAAGCAATCCATATAGCACTGCGGCTTCGCCCGCTCAGGTGAGTGTCTTTCAGCAAGGACACTGGAGGTTGCGGGTTGTAATATTCACCTGGGCAGGTTAAAAATGTTATTTTTTATTCATTACGTCTACAGTCTTAAGTTACAGCAATTCCGGGAGGATTGTCACTGGTGACTGAACTGCTGCGAGCGCAACCTCAGTGACTAGCGGTGAAGTAATCAAGGTTACCGCAGGTCACTGAGGCTGCGTTCCCAGCCAGGCTGCACTGCGGTGACCTCTATGAGATCCCGCTAGCAGCGTGAGAAAGTCTCACGGTGCAGAGGCAAATTCACTGCAGTGAAATTCCCCTGATGAACTTGTCTCCAGTAAGCATACACGCCTGAAAATGATGCTCGACAGTACATGTTTGCTCTGCTGGTATCATTACAGCCTGTGGACCCGTCAGCGCATACATCCAAATCCAGTTCTGCGGGGGGGAGTGGCTCAAAGTTCGGACATAAGGCCAGGGGGACCAACAAACGTATGAAAGAGGACTAAGTGGTCACATACAAGTACTCCACTTTATCTCTCATTCAAGTGAATGTGTCTGTACTTGGCAGCAGCCATGTAGAAATGTACAAGTGTTCTGCCGGTACATTGCTTAAGGCACCTGCTGGAGCACTATCATGTGATGGGGCAGCAGACTGTATTTAAGGGCAGAGTATTTTATTATGGGGCAGCAGACTGCAATGCATTTCTATGGGAGCAAGATGGAGTTGCTAACAGACATATTTTTCAATACACAGAACACCCAATTAAAATCATAAATGGCATCAACGTCATCATCAAAAAAGCACAAGATTGCTTACAAAAAAAAATATTTCATGAAAAGTGGGAAACCTTATATGTTGTCACAGATGTCGGAGATAGAGCCCAGTGTCTGATTTGTTTTCAGTTTATCGCAGTGCTTAAGGACTACAATGTGCGTTGAAATTACATGAAGCAGCAACAGTTTGAAGCACTGTCTGGCAAACAGAGATGAAAAGCTTTAGCAGCTGAAAGCATCTCTTAATAAGCAGCGAAACTTTTTCTGAAGTATTAACAGGTCAAGTGGAGCTTCTGTAAAAAAGCGAGTTTTATACTCCGTAACATGACAGCAAACCATTCATGACCATTTACTGAGGGTCAGTTCATTAAAGACTGTTTTATAAAAGCAAGTGAAATTATTTGTCAAAATAAATTATTTGACAAAAATAAACTGTTTGAAGGCATAAGCTTGTTGGCAAATACTGTCGTAGGTAGAATTACTGAATCTGCTATTTTGAAACAGTAAAGATATACACTCACTGGCCACTTTATTAGGTACACCATGCTAGTAACGGGTTGGACCCCCTTTTGCCTTCAGAACTGCCTCAATTCTTCGTGGCATAGATTCAACAAGGTGCTGGAAGCATTCCTCAGAGATTTTGGTCCATATTGACATGATGGCATCACACAGTTGCCGCAGATTTGTCGGCTGCACATCCCAAAGATGCTCCATACAAGGCAGGATGGATCCATGCTTTCATGTTGTTTACGCCAAATTCTGACCCTACCATCCGAATGTCGCAGCAGAAATCGAGACTCATCAGACCAAGCAACGTTTTTCCAATCTTCTACTGTCCAATTTCGATGAACTTGTGCAAATTGTAGCCTCAGTTTCCTGTTCTTAGCTGAAAGGAGTGGTACCCGGTGTGGTCTTCTGCTGCTGTAGCCCATCTGCCTCAAAGTTCGACGCACTGTGCGTTCAGAGATGCTCTTAGGCCTACCTTGGTTGTAACGGGTGGCGATTTGAGTCACTGTTGCCTTTCTATCAGCTCGAACCAGTCTGCCCATTCTCCTCTGACCTCTGGCATCAACAAGGCATTTCCGCCCACAGAACTGCCGCTCACTGGATTTTTTTTCTTTTTCGGACCATTCTCTGTAAACCCTAGAGATGGTTGTGCGTGAAAATCCCAGTAGATCAGCAGTTTCTGAAATACTCAGACCAGCCCTTCTGGCACCAACAACCATGCCACGTTCAAAGGCACTCAAATCACCTTTCTTCCCCATACTGATGCTCGGTTTGAACTGCAGGAGATTGTCTTGACCATGTCTACATGCCTAAATGCACTGAGTTGCCGCCATGTGATTGGCTGATTAGAAATTAAGTGTTAACAAGAAGTTGGACAGGTGTACTTAATAAAGTGGCCAGTGAGTGTATATCTTTGTACCATGTTAGACATTAGATAGAAAAATATTTAGAACTAGATGGTAGCCCGATTCTAACGCATCGGGTATTTCTAGAATATGTATGTAGTTTATTTATGAAGATTTTAGAATAATACATTGAATACACAGGATTCAGCCAACTGCGACCAATTAGCGAAGCGTGGTTCAAATCCCACACGAATTCGCGGCCGGACTGCGCCTGTCTCTGATTGTTCGCGGCCGGCCACGTAGTATATAGCACAGCCACGTAGTATATAGCACAGCCACGTAGTATATAGCACAGCCCACGGAGTATATAGCACAGCCCACGGAGTATATAGCACAGCCCACGGAGTATATAGCACAGCCCACGGAGTATATAGCACAGCCCACGGAGTGTATAACAGCCCACATAGCATATAACACAGCCACGTAGTTTATAACAGCCCACGTAGCATATAACAGCTCACGTAGTATATAGCACAGCCCACATAGTATATTGCACAGCCCATGTAGTATATAGCAATGTGGGCATCATATCCCTGTTAAAGAGAATTAAAATAAAAAATAGTGATATACTCACCTTCCGTTGGACCCCGGATCCACATAGTATATTGCACAGCCCACATAGTATATAGCACAGCCCATGTAGTATATAACACAGCCCACGTAGTATATAGCACAGCCCACGTAGTAAATAGCACAGCCCACATAGTAAATAGCACAGCCACGCACTATATTGCACAGCCACGTAGTATATTGCACAGCCCACCTAGTATATAGCACAGCCCACGGGGTATATAGCACAGCCCACAGGGTATATAGCACAGCCCACGGGGTATATAGCACAGCCCACGGAGTATATAGCACAGCCACGTAGTATATAACACAGCCCACAGAGTATATAGCACAGCCCACGGAGTGTATAACAGCCCACATAGCATATAACACAGCCACGTAGTTTATAACAGCCCACGTAGCATATAACACAGCTCACGTAGTATATAACAGCCCACGCACGCAGTATGTAACACAGCTCACATAGTGTATAACAGCCCACGTAGCGTATAACACAGCCCACGTAGCGTATAACACAGCCCACGTAGTGTATAACAGCCCACGTAGTGTATAACAGCCCACATAGTATATAACAGCCCACGTAGTGTATAACACAGCTCACGTAGTATATAGCACAGCCCACGTAGTATATAACAGCCCACGTAGTGTATAACACAGCCACGTAGTATACAGCACAGCCCACGTAGTATATAGCACAGCCACATAGTATATAGCACAGCCACATAGTATATAGCATAGCCACATAGTATATAGCACAGCCACATAGTATATAGCACAGCCACATAGTATATAGCACAGCCACATAGTATATAGCACAGCCACATAGTATATAGCACAGCCACATAGTATATAGCACAGCCACATAGTATATAGCACAGCCACATAGTATATAGCACAGCCACATAGTATATAGCACAGCCCACGTAGTATATTGCACAGACCATGTAGTATATTGCACAGCCCATGTAGTATATAGCACAGCCACGTAGTATATAGCACAGCCACGTAGTATATTGCACAGCCACGTAGTATATTGCACAGCCACGTAGTATATTGCACAGCCATGTAGTATATTGCACAGCCCACGTAGTATATAGCACAGCCCACATAGTATATTGCACAGCCCATGTAGTATATAGCAATGTGGGCATCATATCCCTGTTAAAAAAGAGAATTAAAATAAAAAATAGTGATATACTCACCTTCCGTTGGACCCCGGATCCACGTAGTATATTGCACAGCCCACGTAGTATATAGCACAGCCCATGTAGTATATAGCACAGCCCACTTAGTATATTGCACAGCCCACGTAGTATATTGCACAGCCCACTTAGTATATTGCACAGCCCACGTAGTATATTGCACAGCCCACGTAGTATATTGCACAGCCCACGTAGTATATAGCAAGGTGGGCATCATATCCCTGTTAAAAAAGAGAATTAAAATAAAAAATAGTGATATACTCACCTTCCGTTGGCCCCCGGATGCAGGTGAAGCATTTACCGATGCTTCTCGCGCACTCCGGTCCCAAGAGTGCATTGCGGTCTCGCGAGATGATGACGTAGCGGTCTCGCGAGACCGCTACTTCATCATCTCGCAAGATCTCAATGCATGGAGCGGTCACCGCGGTGTCGTGAGGAGCGGGAAAGGCCTGTTCTGGATCCGAGGGGCTGACGGAGGGTGAGTATATAACTATTTTTTATTTTTTTATTATTTTTAACATTAGATCCTTTTACTATTGATGCTGCATAGGCAGCATCAATAGTAAAAAGTTGGTCACACAGGGTTAATAGCAGCGTTAACGGAGTGCGTTACACCGCGGCATAACGCGGTCCGTTAACGCTGCCATTAACCCTGTGTGAGCGCTGACTGGAGGGGAGTATGGAGCGGGCACTGACTGCGGGGAGGAAGGAGCGGCCATTTTGCCGCCGGACTGTGCCTGTCGCTGATTGCGACGCGAGATTTCCGGGACAGACAGACAGACGGAAGTGACCCTTAGACAATTATATAGTAGATATAATATATTGGAACAGTTCATAGATAAGGAATGTGAATGTTTTATTGTCCTCTGATTGGGGTCTGGTTCTGTGTTGTGATGCCCCCACAAGGTCTGAGGAGCAAACTCCTTAATTGATTAAGGAATTTGATCCTCAGACCGGATATGGACAGTGAATATGGAGACTTGCTGTATCATACCAAGGTCAGATGGTTGAGTCGGGGGAAGAGTGTTGAAAATATTTTTGGATCTAAGACAGGAGATAGTGCTGTTACTGGCAATGAAAGATAACGATGCTTTCCAACTTTCTAAGGCTGGGTTCACATTATGTTATAGGCAGTCCGTTAACGCCGCCATTAAGCCCTATGTCGGATGCATAGCTAGCGCATGCCTACAATGGGCGTGCGCTAGCGATGTGCCGTCATTGAGTGACGGACCCTGGGATGTGAGCTGCAGCGTTTCCGGGTCCGTCACCGCTAGAGCAGATAGAGCATCTGCTAGCTCTATCTGCGCTAGCGCGATCACATTTCAGCACTTGCGTTAACGCAGCCCGTTTAACGCATGTGTTGAAAGGGCTGCTTTAACGCAATGTGAACTTAGCCTAACCCAGCTTTTTGATCTGATTTAGCGTTTCTAACAAATGTCGCAGAACACCTCAATGCACTCAACTTGAAGTTGCAGGGCCCAAAGCAGATGACTACAATGGTGTTTGATAGTATAAAAGCATTCAGATCTAAGTTGTCTTTGGGGGCCAAACAACTGCAGTAAGGCAATTTCGTTAATTTCTCAGCTATGCAGTCGCTGGTACGAGCTGAATCAAACACTTGAAATAATATTCAGATATAATTTCTCAATTGCTGCAAGAGTTTGAGCGACGTTTTCACGAGTTCCAAGAACTTGAAACTGAATTTGCACTCTTTGCCACTCAGTTTACGGTAGACATTGCTTGTGTTTCAGAAGATCTGCTGATGGAGATTGTGGACTTCCAGTGAGACACTGTTCTTAAATAGAAGTATATGGACATTGGTGTTCCAGATTTCTGTAAGTTTGTCTTATGAGTAAAGTTTCCAAAACATCTTAAAGCTGCTGCCAGGATCATGTCCATGTTTGGAAGTACATATGTACTGTAAGTGAACAGTTTTTTCTCTTCAATGAAGGTTAACAAACTAGCGTTAAGGTCAAGACTTACAGATGAATATCTTCTTGCAACATTGCAATTGCCCATTGCTCATGATTTCAAGCCCAATCTTGACATTCTTATGTCTGCCAAATGCTGCCAGCTTAGCAGCCGACTGAATTCTGCAACACTTGACCTAGAAAACTGGATTGGTAAAATAAGAACATTGGGAAGGGATGAGAGGACGTGAGTCTGAGGAGCTCCTGCCAGGCTTGGCTCTAAAGCAGCTATAAAACACCTGTATCGGCTTTTTTTCATGCTGTTTTAATGGGTCCCAAGAGTGTGAAGACTCCTGCACAGACGGGAGCATTGCCTGCTGCCCACGCGACGGCTCCGGATGCTTTCCTCCTGCGGAAGCAGACAAGCGCGGCAGTTCAGGCGCCATCTTGCTGGGAAGAGGAGACCGCAAAGCATAAGGGGGATGCTAAGAGGAACAGGAGGATAAGATCTCCAGAACTCTCCTGGTGAGTATGTACCTGACAGGGGTGGGAAGTATGGTCACGCAGGTTACATATCTAACAGCAGCAGGCTAGAGATGAGCAGATGGAACTGGTCTCTCTTGGGCAATGTGCTCTTCAAGATGGTGGCCCGCCATAGGGAGATGCGGATGGGTGCCCCTCCCCTTCTGCAGTGTCATGCATCTGGGTCCCCTCTGTCCCCAAAAGCCAGGAGGACACCTCTGGGAAAGAGCAGAACAGAAAGAGATGGAGGAGATGTGGTTTCCCTGAAAGGTCCCCCCAACATTTCTCATACTGCTAATAATGCAGGGGTCTGGAGTAATTACACAGGGGAGTCCTCTGAGGAGGAAGAGGGTCAATTGGGTGCTCCTCTTTTGTCATCTTGGAAAACACTTCTTTTACAATTTCCTTCCAAGGATGATTTCAAATCCCTAATTGCAGAGGTCAAAGAGACCTGCAGGTCTGAGATTGCTTGTGTGAGACTGGACTTCCAGCATTTATCAGTTCTGTGCTGGGTGATCCTCCCTCAACACCTATTAAATTTGACAGAGTTCATCGTGCCCTGCAAGCTAAGGGGTCAACCCAATACCCATGGGATATCATCAGCTGTCTACTTTACTATGAGACTAAGGAAAAGTTCATGGCAAAGGCTAGGTCGCAGAAAGATTTGTCCCATTTCACCCTGCAGAAAAGGCAGCTCCTCAGACCCTTATTGTCCATTTTGAAAAACCTCCTTATTCCTTAATGATTGGGTTTCCCCTTTGCCTTAACAGCATGCAGGGAAGGAATCTCAGGACCTTCCGACTTTTTGTGAATCTATGGGGTTGCAGATCCGCAGGATTGAGGACTGGAATGCTCCATTACTGGTTGGGGCACTACCACCCTCGGTCCGGAATCAGAAAAAAAAAAAAAAAGAACGGGGAGGACCATGAGACAGGGCGGACAAAGGGTGACTGCCTTCTAATAGACTTCGTTGAGATAATCCTTATTTGAGATGTTTGAATTGAATGTCTAACGCCTTGTAATACACCTTCTCTTTGCAGATATTTGCCGGTACAGACACACTTGTATGTTAATATTTCAGTTATAAGAAGCTGCTAAATTGTTCTGCGGATTTATCCACATGTGTCATTATTAATGGCCTGGGGGAAGCCCCGGTTCTGACCTATAGGAAAGGAGTTATTTTCCTTCTTACTGGAGTTCCTTTCTGTCACTTTTATTCTCTTGCTTTCAAGCAAGTCGGACTCTGTGCCCTGCCCTTTCAGTGATTTCTTCTGGGGTTACATTGCTAAATCTGGATTCCTGGTGGGTTCAGTTTGGTCCACAGGAGTAGCCCTTGACCAGGAGTTTTTCCTAGGAAATATGGTACTTAATTTACTTTGGTTCGTTACTTGTTTTTTTGTTGGTTTTCGTCTTCGTCTTCACACTGCTGTTGTGTTTCTACCCTTTCCATTTGTTCAGGCACCATCTTTTGGATGGAAGAAATATGACCGTATGGAGAGTTTGCAGATTCCTCACCTGTTGAGAGGCCTTGGTATGGAGACTCTTTCAGGGTCCTTTGCTTATGTGAGTAACCCACCTGCCCATAATGATTCGTTTAATTTCACTGACTGTTAGGTGTCTTAATTCCGCTAGAAAACGTATGCTCACCTTACAGTAATTGAAGTCTCAGAGAGCTGACATAGCTTTTATACAAGAAACCCATTATTATAAAACTTGAATGTTTAAGTTTGCCCTCAGCTCCTTCCCTGCGTCTTATTCAGCTTTTAATAAATAGTAAGAGGAAAGGTGTTGCAATTCTAATATCCTCAGCTTGCCCTCTACAGGTGAATAAGATGCAAATTGATCCTGGGTCTAGATTAATTGTTTTGGAAGCTTCTTGGTAAGTGGTAAGCCCATCTATATATATAATTGTCTAAGGGTTTTTCCGTCTGTCTGTCTGTCTTTCTGTCGCTGATTGGTCGAGGCGAATTCGCGGCAGACTGTGCCCTTCGCTGATTGGTCGAGGCAACCTTTATGACATCATCGTCGCCATGGCAACCATTATGACATCATCGTCGATACTGTGCCCGTCGCTGATTGGTCGAGGCCGCCTTGGAAACATCCGTACATGAGTAGATGGGAGTCTGTTTTGGGAAAGGGGCTGTCACCTCAAACCTGGCAACACATTTCTGCTAAATCTTCTATTTGCACTCTCTATAAGGAGAATTAGTATAAAATTTTGATGTACAATCCGGAGCTCCTCCACAGATTGAACCCCCAGATTTCGAACCTCTGTTGGTGTTGCAGCTCAGAGGTGGGCTCTCATTACCACGTCTTTTGGTCTTGTTCGGAGATAATTCATTTTTGGAAAGAAGTAAAAGCCTTAATTTGCAGGGTTCTTTTTGTGATGGTTGAATTAGATCTAGCTATCCATCTCCTAAATGTCTCTCCTAAAGGGATGGGAAGAATTCAGCTATACTGTTATTACCATTCTTACTGCTGGGAGGTGTTTGATAGCTCTTGACTGGAAGCAGACATCTCACCCCTCCCAACAGCATTTACTGAATAGAATTGCTGACATCTGTAGGATGGAATATATGATGGCATTGTTGGAAGTGAGAGTGGACAGGTTTGATACAATTTGGGCCCCTTGGGATTATTACTGGGCTCAGATTGGTAGTTAGGTCTTTTTTTCTCTTATTTCTTTAAGATCTGTGCCTCTTCCCTCATTCCTTCCTGTCTAAGGCTATGTACACACGTTTACGAATTTTTGCGTTTTTTTGCTATAAAAACGCGATAAAACTGCGAAAAAAACGCTCACATTAAGCATCCTATTAGAATGCAATCCGCATTTTTGTGCACATGCTGCAACGTGTGCACTTAGCCTCAGTCTTCTCCTTTTTATGACTAGTTTAGTTATCAGCTAGTAGATTAATGGATGGAGCTAGCTCACAGTGGAGTTGAACATTCCTTTATATGGATTTACTTGAGAATTTGATATTGAGTATATCACTTAATACTCTGGTTTCATCACTAAAGGGGATGATTCCTTATATTATATCATTTTACTGTACTTTGTGTTTGAAGCTCCTTCAAATGTCTCTTTCATATTGCTCTTTACGTTGTTCTTTGAAAGATGTTCAGAGTATAATTATTTGGACTTTTGTTTTCAATTGCTAAACTAGATGGGTATTTCCTGAAGGAACTACAGATAGTGCTTTGGAATGGTGCCAGGGCTGCCCCTGCAAGACTTTCACACTTGGGTGCCCCTCAGGCGGTCCGATTTGGTAGGCGGAGTCACTCTGGGTCCGATTTGGCGGGCGGCGCCACTCTGGGTCCGATTTGGCGGGCGGCGCCACTCTGGGTCCGATTTGGCGGGCGGCGCCACTCTGGGTCCGATTTGGCGGGCCGGGTCACTCTGGGTCCGATTTGGCGGGCCGGGTCACTCTGGGTCCGATTTGGTGGGCCGGGTCACTCTGGGTCCGATTTGGTGGGCCGGGTCACTCTGGGTCCGATTTGGTGGGCCGGGTCACTCTGGGTCCGATTTGGTGGGCCGGGTCACTCTGGGTCCGATTTGGTGGGCCGGGTCACTCTGGGTCCGATTTGGTGGGCCGGGTCACTCTGGGTCCGATTTGGTGGGCCGGGTCACTCTGGGTCTGATTTGGTGGGCCGGGTCACTCTGGGTCTGATTTGGTGGGCCGGGTCACTCTGGGTCCGATTTGGTGGGCGGGGCACCTCAGGTTCTGATTTGGTGGGCGGGGTCACTCGGGGTCCGAATTGGTGAGCGGGGCAATAATTATAATATGACTACAGATAGTGCTTTGGAATTGTGCTGTGCTATCACTTTAAGAGCTGATATTATCTGACAAAATCTGTGTGCTGGGCTCATCTAGAGTTCGTAGGCGTTGGCATAGTAACTGGGTCTCACTGCGCATATCAATGAGCTAATCAGCCAGGTGGCAGTTAGCAGTTATTTTTAGAAATTGCCTGAGAAACCAGCCCATTATAAACGTATGGGAAAATTTCCCTATTGAAATGCATTGAAACAATGCTTTCCAATGAGGGGAAAACAATTTTCAAATGCAAATTGCGCCAAAACTACAAATCCAATCGACATGAAATCAACTTAGCACACCTCTCGTGGACGCTGGCTTCGAAATGACACCTCACTGGAGTCTGTGCGTTCTACGGTTCGGGCCGCATTAATTGCGGAAAAAAGCCTAATAATAATAATAATAACTGGATGGGTATTTCCTGAAGGAACTACAGATAGTGCTTTGGAATGGTGCCCGGGCTGCCCCTGCAAGACTTTCACACTTGGGTGCCCCTCAGGCGCTGGTTTGGTAGTTGCAGCCACTCTGGGTCCGATTTGGCGGGCGCCGCCACTCTGGGTCCGATTTGGCGGGCGCCGCCACTCTGGGTCCGATTTGGCGGGCGCCGCCACTCTGGGTCCGATTTGGCGGGCGCCGCCACTCTGGGTCCGATTTGGCGGGCGCCGCCACTCTGGGTCCGATTTGGCGGGCGCCGCCACTCTGGGTCCGATTTGGCGGGCGCCGCCACTCTGGGTCCGATTTGGCGGGCGCCGCCACTCTGGGTCCGATTTGGCGGGCGCCGCCACTCTGGGTCCGATTTGGCGGGCGCCGCCACTCTGGGTCCGATTTGGCGGGTGCCGCCACTCTGGGTCCGATTTGGCGGGCGCCGCCACTCTGGGTCCGATTTGGCGGGCGCCGCCACTCTGGGTCCGATTTGGCGGGCGCCGCCACTCTGGGTCCGATTTGGCGGGCGCCGCCACTCTGGGTCCGATTTGGCGGGCTGCGCACCTCGGGATCCGATTTGGTGGGCGGGTCACTTTAAGAGTTGATATTATCTGGCAAAACTGTGTCTTGGTACAGTTCGCAGGCGTTGGCATAGTAACTGAATCTGACTGCGCATATCAATGAGCTAATCAGCCAGGTGGCAGTTATTTTTAGAAATTGCCTCAGAAATCAGGCCCATTATAAACGTTTGGGAAAATTTCCCTATTGAAATGCATTGAAACACTTTTTTCAAACGCAAATTGCGCCAAAACTACAAATCCGATCGACACGAAAAATACTTAGCACACCTCTTGGGGACGCTGGCTTCGAAATGACACCCCACTGGAGTCTGTGAGTGAAGCGGTTCGGGCCGCATTAACTGTGGACTGAATAATAAGAAGAAGTTAACCACGATGGAATAACAGTATAGTGCTTTGTTCCAAAGCACTATAATAAGAAGAAGAAGTTTACCACGATGGAATAACAATATAGTGCTTTGTGCCAAAGCACTATAAGGCTACGTTCACACGATCAGGATTTCCATCCTTTTTTTTTCCTGCCCGTTTTTGGAAAACGGCAGCTAAATTCCGCAGTGAATTTGAGCTGCGTTTTCTGATCCTTTTTCTTCAGCGTTTTCCACTGCGGGTTTCCAATAGCAGTTTCCTATTGGAGCTGCTGGAAAACCGGTGCGGAATCCGCTGAAAGAATTGACATGCTACTTCTTTTTTCCGCTGGAAAATCCGCGCGGATTTTCCAGCGGAAAAACGGATCGTTAGCACAGCGGTTTTGGTTTTCCATTGGGTTACATTGTACTGTAACCAACATGGAAAACTGATCCGGATCCGCAGCTGAAAATCCGCTACGGATCCGGATCAAAATCCGGATCGTGTGAACGTAGCCTAAATATAAAATTTTATAAAAATTACAAAAATAAACAAACAAGTATGTTGAATAAACATGCAAATTTACTGTTAAGTTTAAAACTAGCAGTATTATTATAGTACAACTAGATGGGTATTTCCTGAAGGAACTACAGATAGTGCTTTGGAATGGTGCCCGGGTTGCCCCAGCAAGACTTTCACACTTGGGTGCCCCTCAGGCGGTCCGATTTGGCGGGTGGCGCCACTCTGGGTCCGATTTGGCGGGCGGCGCCACTCTGGGTCCGATTTGGCGGGCGGCGCCACTCTGGGTCCGATTTGGCGGGCGGCGCCACTCTGGGTCCGATTTGGCGGGCGGCGCCACTCTGGGTCCGATTTGGCGGGCGGCGCCACTCTGGGTCCGATTTGGCGGGCGGCGCCACTCTGGGTCCGATTTGGCGGGCGGCGCCACTCTGGGTCCGATTTGGCGGGCGGCGCCACTCTGGGTCCGATTTGGCGGGCGGCGCCACTCTGGGTCCGATTTGGCGGGCGGGGCAATAATTATAATAAGACTACAGATAGTGCTGTGAAATTGTGCTGTGCTATCACTTTAAGAGCTGATATTATCTGGCAAAACTGTGCTGGTGTGGTCATGTACAGTTCGCAGGCGTTGGCATAGTAACTGGGCCTGACTGCGCATATCAATGAGCTAATCAGCCAGGTGGCAGGTGGCAGGTACATTTCAAATTGTCTCAGAAACCCGGCCATTATAACCTATGGGAAAATTTCCCTATTGAAATGCATTACAATGAGGGGAAAAAAAATTTTCAAACGCAAATTGCGCCAAAAATACAAATCCGATCGACACGAAAAATACTTAGCACACCTCTTGGGGACGCTGGCTTCGAAATGACACCTCACTGGAGTCTGTGAGTGAAGCGGTTCGGGCCGCATTACGTGCGGACTGAATAATAAGAAGAAGAACTAGATGGGTATTTCCTGAAGGAACTACAGATAGTGCTTTGGAATGGTGCCCGGGCTGCCCCTGCAAGACTTTCACACTTGGGTGCCCCTCAGGCGGTCCGATTTGGTGGGTTGGGTCAATCTGGGTCTGATTTTGTGGGCGGGGTAAATCTAGGTCCGATTCGGTGGGCGGGGTCACTTTTGGTCCGATTCTGTGGGCGCGGCCACTCTGGGTCCGATTCGGTGGGCGGAGCCACTCTGGGTCCGATTTGGTGGGCGGGGCACCTTAGGGACCAATTTGGTGGGTGGGGTCACTCGGTCCGATTTGGTGGGCTGGGCACCTCAGGGTCTCATTTGGTGGGCTGGGCACCTCAGGGTCCGATTTGGTGGGTGGGGTCACTCTGGGTCCGATTTGGTGGAAGGGGTCACTCTGGGTCTGATTTGGTGGAAGGGGTCACTCTGGGTCTGATTTGGTGGAAGGGGTCACTCTGGGTCTGATTTGGTGGAAGGGGTCACTCTGGGTTCGATTTGGTGGGCGGAGCCACTCTGGGTCCGATTTGGTGGGCGGGGTCACTCTGGGTCCGATTTGGTGGGCGGGGTCACTCTGGGTCCGATTTGGTGAGCCGGGCCCCTCGGGGTCCGATTTGGTGAGCGGGGTAATCTACTATATAATTGTCTAAGGGCACTTCCGTCTTTCTGTCTCACAACACCGCTACGTCATCATCTCATGAGACCGCAATGCACTCTTGGAACCGGAGCGCGCAACAAGCATCGGGTACCGGCAACTCCAGGTGCAACAAGCATCGTGTACCGGCCGCTCTAGGAGGTGCAACAACCATCAGATACCGGCCGCTCCAGGAGGTGAGTATGTAACTTTTTTATTTTAATTTTTTTTTTTTTTTTTTTAACAGGGATATGCAGTATACTATGTGACTGGACAATATACTACGTGACTGGGCAGTATAACTACGTGGCTCTGCGCTGTATACTGCGTGGCTCTGCGCTGTATACTGCGTGGCTCTGCGCTGTATACTACGCGGCTCTGCGCTGTATACTACGCGGCTCTGCGCTTTGTACTGCGCGGCTCTGCGCTATATACTGCGTGGCTCTTCGCTGTATACTACGCGGCTCTGCGCTGTGTACTGCGCGGCTCTGCGCTGTGTACTGCGCGTGTCCGTGCTGTGTACTGCGCGGCTCTGCGCTGTGTACTGCGCGGCTCTGCGCTTTACACTGCGCGGCTCTGCGCTTTATACTGCGCGGCTCTGCGCTGTGTACTGCGCGGCTCTGCGCTGTGCACTGCACGGCTCTGCGCGGTATACTGCGCGGCTCTGCGCTCTGTACTGCGCGGCTCTGCGCTCTGTACTGCGCGGCTCTGCGCTGTATACTGCGCGGCTCTGCGCTGTGTACTGCGCAGCTCTGCGCTGTGTACTGCGCGGCTCTGCGCTGTGTACTGCGCGGCTCTGCGCTGTGTACTGCGCGGCTCTGCACTGTATACTGCGTGGCTGTGCAATATACTTCGTGGACATACATATTCTAGAATACCCGATGAGTTAGAATCGGGCCACAGTCTAATAATCATAAGACTACAGATAGTGGTTTGGAATTGTGCTGTACTGTCACTTTAAGAGCTGATATTATCTGACAAAACTTGTGACCTGGTGAGCTGATGTAGACTTCATAGGCGTTGGCATAGTAACTGTGTCTGACTGCGCATATCAATGAGCTAATCAGCCAGGTGGCAGTTATTTTTAGAAATTGCCTCAGAAACCAGCCCATTATAAACGTATGGGACAATTTCCCTATTGAAACGCATTGAAAGACTTTTTTCAAACACAAATTGCGCAAAAACTACAAATCCGATCGGCACGAAAAATACTTAGCACACCTCTCAGGAACGCTGGCTTCGAAATGACACCTCACTGGAGTCTGTGAGTTTAGCGGTTCGGGCCGCATTACGTGCGGACTGAATAATAAGAATAAGAAGAAGTTTACCACGGTGGAATAACAGTATAGTGCTTTGTTCCAAAGCACTATAATAAGAAGAAGTTTACCACGATGGAATAACAGTATAGTGCTTTGTTCCAAAGCACTATAATAACGTAGTATTGTTATAGTAGTTCAAATAAATAAGTGGTCACATAACCACTCACTGCATAATGCATACTGTCAGGATTAGACAATCTGCAGCCACATTGAGTGACAAGATATTTGCCTCAAGACCAGAAACCGGTAATTTGACCTACCAGTAATTGTATTTCCAGGAATCCATCCTGACAGCACCATGGAAGGAGGACGTCATTCTTACCCTCAGTGAGACAGGAACAACGAGCGGTTAAAAGGACCCTCCCCTTACCACCCACCAGTGATTTTCCAAAGTACCACATCTGGATGGATGCAAAAAAAGGAGACTTTATTAACAATTCTTACACCAATGTTACGTCACATTAGTATACAAAACAAAGGCATGCAGTAGGGAGAGAACTAGTAGTGCTGTCAGGATGGATTCCTGGAAATACAATTACCGGTAGGTCTAATTACCGTTTTCCAGTTCACTACTTGACAGCACCATGGAGAAGTACCAAAGGATGGTA
Source organism: Ranitomeya variabilis (assembly GCF_051348905.1). Classification (NCBI taxonomy): domain Eukaryota; kingdom Metazoa; phylum Chordata; class Amphibia; order Anura; family Dendrobatidae; genus Ranitomeya; species Ranitomeya variabilis. Next base: position 732,425,841 of record NC_135233.1, read on the forward strand.
ATCTAAGAGTGGCACTACTGCATGTAAGACGTTCCTGCCAAAGGCTAACTATTCTGAAACAACATCTAGCTTGTAATGTTAAGACTAGCCAAAGTAGCGGCCCTGCAAATTTGTTCTGTTGAGGCCCCCCTCTCTGCCCATGATGTGGCCATAGGTAGGGTTGAATGGGCTCTAAGAATGTTTGGGGGATCCTTCCCTTGAGCTCTATAAGCTAAGTCTACCGTAGTTTTTATCCACCTCGCGATAGTTGCCTTTGCTGATCTACAGCCCCTGTTTGGCCCCCCCATATTGTATAAACAGGTTTTTGACTCGTCTCCAACTTTCGGTTGCCTTTAGATATTTTAGTACTGTCTCTCGGAATCAGTGAGAGGGGTGGGAAGGCATACAGAAGCCCTTTTCTCCAATGTTGCGATAGAGCGTCGACCCCCACAGCCCTGTCTAGGGGATTTAGTGAAAAAAAGGTTCTGGCTTTTGCATTTGACCTGGTGGCCAAGACATCCACTTGCGGTGCTCCCCACCGTCGGCACAGCATGTCGAACACTTCAATTTCCACTCCATGGGATTCAACGGTGTCCTGCTCAAGAAATCTGCCACCTGGTTCCTGGCTCCTTCCAGGTGTATTGCCGAGACGGATTCGACAGAGTTTTCTGCCCACCTGAAAATCTGGTTTGCCAGATGCTGTAATGATGGGTGCTTTGGGCCTCCCTGGTGCTTTAGAAATGCCACTGCTGTCACATTGTCGGACAGTACTTTCACATGTTTGCCTCTGATCTCTGACCGAGCCTGGTAAAGAACTTTCCATATTGCGTATAGTTCTCTGAAATTTGATGACCTGGACTTCATCTCTGGATTCCATTGACCTTGGTAGTATTTTCCTTCTACACTATGTTCCAAATTATTATGCAAATGACATTTTTCTCGGATTTTCCTAAATGGTCAGTGCAAATGACAGTCAGTCTAATAAAAGTCATCACCCGTTAGAGTATACATCGAATTTTATTGAAGAAACCTCCCAATGATAACAGTATAATCTCCAAAATGAATAAAAACTCAAAATGCACTGTTCCAAATTATTAGGCACAGTAGTATTTCTAAACATTTGATATGTTTTAAAGAACTGAAAATGCTCATTTGTGGAATTTGCAGCATTAGGAGGTCACATTCACTGAACAAAAAAGCTATTTAACTCCAAAACATCCTAACAGGCCAAGTTACATGTTAACATAGGAGCCCTTCATTGATATCACCTTCACAATTCTTGCATCCATTGAACTTGTGAGTTTTTGGAGAGTTTCTGCTTGTATTTCTTTGCATGAAGTCAGAATAGCCTCCCAGAGCTGCTGTTTTGATGTGAACTGCCTCCCACCCTCATAGATCTTTTACTTGATGATACTCCAAAGGTTCTCTATAGGGTTGAGGTGAGGGGAAGATGGTGGCCACACCATGAGTTTATCTCCTTTTATGCCCATAGCAGCCAATTACTCAGAGGTATTCATTGTTATGCATGAAGATGATTTTGTTCCTGAAGGCACGTTTCTGCTTTTTAGACCATGGAAGAAAGTTGTCAGTCAGAAACTCTATTTACTTTGCTGAGGTCATTTTCACACCTTCAGGAACCTTAAAGGACCCTACCAGCTGGTTCCCCATGATTCCAGCCCAAAACATGACTCCTCCACCTCCTTGCTGACGTCGCAGCCTTGTTGGGACATGGTGGCCATCCACCAACCATCCACTACTCCATCCATCTGGACATTTCCAGAGTTGCTCAACACTCATCAGTAAACAAGACTGTTTGAAAATTAGTCTTCATGTATGTCTGGGCCCACTGCAACCGTTTCTGCTTGTGAACACTGTTTAGGAGTGGCCAAATAGTAGGTTTATGCACCACAGCAAGCCTTTGAAGGATCCTACACCTTGAGGTTCGAGGGACTCCAGACGCATCAGCAGCCTCAAATAACGGTTTGCGGCTTTGTAATGGTATTGTGGCAGCTGCTCTCTTAATCCAATGAATTTGTCTGCCAGAAAACTTCCTCATTATGCCTTTATTTGCATGAACTCTGTCTGTGCTCTGTTTCAGTCACAAATCTCATCAGTGTATGATGATCACTCTTAAGTTTTTGTGAAATATCTAATTTTTTCATACCTTGTCCAAGGCATTGCACTATTTAACGCTTTTCAGCAGCAGATAGATCCTTTTTATTTCCCATATTGCTTGAAACCTGTGACCTGCATAATAATGTGGAACATCATTTTTGAGTAGTTTTCCTTTAATTAGAATCACCTGGAAAACTAATTATCACATGTGTTTAAGATTGATTTCAGTGATTCATTGAGCCCTGAGACACAATACCATCCACGAGTTTATTTGAAAAACAAAACAATTAAATCTTTAAGGGGTAACGTTTCTCCTTATGGAGAGTGACATACCAGCTGGCTTGTCAAGGTAAGGAGGCTTATTCGCCGTGCAATGCTCCTCTGGGAATTTAAATATGCAAATTGCCTCTGCTGATAGGCAATAGGTGGCGCTATAGAGTTAAGTCCTCTTTTTTTCAGCAGAGGCAATTTGCATATTTAAATCTTTAAGACACAAATCCAATTTGCATAATAATTTGGAACACAGTGTATATGTCCGCCCCAAACTGACTGGTGTCTGTGGTAACGGTGATACAGGGACAGACAACCCATGGTACACCTACCTTCAGGTTTCCTGGGATGGTCAATTAATTTAGTGCTTTTTTCACAGAGACAGAGTCATCTTCTTGTCCAAGGACCTCTGTCTTCTGTCCCAGGTCTTCAGAACCTCCTTCTGCAACCCTCAAGAGTGAATCTGACTCCACTTCACACAGGGAATACAAGCCGTCATTAAACCCAGAATCCTCATTGCTTCTCTTATAGAGGACGGATTCTTTCTGAACCGGCGGACATTTTCGAATAATTGTGGCTTTTCTTCCTTCTGGCAAAAAGATGTTCTGATGTGGGAATCTAATATGACTCCCAAAAATATTATTCTGGATTGTGGGACCAAATTTGATTTCTCCCAATTTATGATCCACCCTAGCTCCTGCAGCATGGAGATTGTGAAGCGCCAGTCGATCCTGAGTTGTTTCTCGGATCTCGCCACTATCAAAAAGTCCTCCAAATATGGTACAATGGTTATACCGTGGCTTCTTAAGTAAGCCACCACTTTTAACATCAGCTTGGTAAAAATTCTGGGGGTTGAAGCAAGGCCGAAGGGGAGGCATAGGAATTGAAAATTATGGATTATCTCCTGGTTTATCAGGGCGAATCTTAAATATTTCTGTTAGGAAGTGTGGATTGGGACATGGTAGTATGCACTCTTCAAATCTAAAGTGCACATCACCATGTCCTTGTCTATCAGGGGTATCGTGGATTTTATGCACTCCATTTTGAATCTCTTGTATTTTATCCACTTGTTCAGGGGTTTGAGATTTATGATAGTTCAGGAGTCTCCTGATGGTTTCTTTATTGAAAAGAGACTCGAGTAATGACCCTTGTTTCTCTCTGGAGCGGGAACTGGAACGACTGCATCTATTATTAGTAGCTCCTGGATGTCTGTCCACATAGGGGAGTCTAGTAGAGGATGGGATTTGGTTACTATGAACCTCTCTGGGGGTAGGCTGGTGAACTCTAGTTTGTAACCCTGGCCAATTGTATGAAGAATCCAAGGATTCTGAGATAATTTCTGCCAACCGCCTAGAAACTCCTTTAACCAACCTCCCACTCTGATTGCGTCATATATTGAATTTTCCTGCGCCCGGACCCGGGAAGATGGAGACTCTACTCTTCCATCCTTTGGGATAGCTCCACCTCCCTCTCTTCCCGTTCCCTCTGTAGTCTGTTTTTTGACCTGGACGGGATCTACGAAAGGGCTGGTACTTTCTCGTATTCTCATCAGGGAACCCTTTTTTCTTACCTGAGGCCTTTTCTAGTATGTCATCTAAAATTGGCCCAAACATTTTACCCCCTGAGAATGGGATTGCACAGAGCTTATTTTTTGACTGGATATCCCTTGACCAAGTCTTTAACCAGATTGCTCTTCTGGCCGCATTAGATAATAACTCGCTCCTGGCTGCGAATCGCAGACTCTGCTCATGCGTCTGCCACGAATCCTGTCGCGAGCTTTAACAAAGGCAGAGACTTAAGTATGACATCTCTAGAAGTTTTTGCTTTGAGATGTTCCTCTTAATTGTCCATCCATAAATGCATGGACCGGGCTACAGAGGTTGCTGCAATGTTGGCCGGAATTATAGCTGCTGAAGACTCCCAGGCACTCCTTAGTAGTCCATCTGCATTACGATCCATTGGTTCCTTCAGTCCAGAAGAGTCCTCGAATGGGATCGCTGTCTTCTTTGCCACTTTGGCCAATGGCACGTCTATCTTGGGTACTTCATCCCAAGTTTTTATATCCTCTGAGTTGAAAGGTAATCGGAGCCTAAAGTCCCTCGGCACTTCTAGCCTCTTTTCCGCCTCCTGCCACACCTCTAGGATCATAGACCGGATGTGGTTATTAACTGGAAAAACTCTAGTGAGCTGGGAATGCAGACCACCAAACATTTCATTCTGTGTAGAGGTTTCTGGGGTATCCTGCAACTGCATAGTGTTCCGTACTGCGTGCAGGAGCTCATCTGCTGCTGCTGCTGAAAAGAGATATCTTTTCCCTTTTCCTATTGAATCTTCCTTTTCATCCTGATCCGAATTTTCCGAAACATCATCATCTGAGGAGGGGCTGGATTCTCTAAGCCTTTTCCGTGATCTTTGTGGTTCCGTTTGGATGGTATGAGGGAGATTCAGGCTCGAGATGGAAGCCTGGACCTCCAGTCTTATCATTGACCTCATGTTGGTCATTAGTGATGTCTGCTCTTCCCCGACAATCTTAAGTGTACAGAGCGGTTTCCGCCAGTTTTCAGGCAATTTAGCGGTGCAAATGGGACATTTACTCTTCCCGGATTTCTTCTTTTCTGCTGATGGAGTGGAAGGCTCTCCCTAAAAACACACAGTGATTTCAGTATTATCTCAGAGTGTACAGGGGATTATAATGGCATTGTGGTATGGCTTTGTGTGAGTAGCCTACTCACGTGCCCCTGGCTTTGCTCTGGTCCCTCGGGTCTGGCTGTTTCCTCCATTGAAAACGAGCACACTGACTGGGTGCTCCTTAATTTCAGGATGGCCGGCGGTACATACAGCGACCTTCCCCCTTATATGCGCTTCTTTACCTGGTTGATCCTGCTCATCCTCGACTGCGCCCCGGGCGGCGTGACCGTGCTGTCAAAGGGCCTCTCCAAGAGGCCGGCACACCGCTGAATTCTGCTGCCCGGCAGACACTGGAGCTCGGAGATGTCGCGACCAGAAGTGAAGCGGCCGTTGCGGCCGCTGTTACACCAGCCCCGCCGGGAAATGATTTTCAGCAGCATGGCGCCCGGTCCGAGAGCCCCCAAGGAGGAGGAAGCAGATCCGATTCCAGGAGCAGCGCTACACTGGGGCTGGCTGAGGGACCCCCCATCGCAGGTATCAGCCACAGATATCTTGCGGTGGGAAGGGAAAGGCTGGGCCCCCCGATCCTCCCCATCTGCACAGCACAGTCCGAGGACACGCTCGCCGTTCCTATCCCCCGTGGGACAGGAAAAACACTGGTGGGTAGAAAGGGGAGGGTCCTTTTAACCGCTCGTTGTTCCTGTCCCACCGAGGGTAAGAAGGACGTCCTCCCCCATGGTGCTGTCAGGTGGTGAACTGGAAAATACCTTTAATATTGGTGTCTGGTCTCAAATTAGGAGCTTGGGGTCTGATTTATTATTATTGGGTTTTAAGTCTGAAGTCTGAATTATTTGAGGTGTTTAAGTCTGTTTGATTTACCGTATATACTTGAGTATAAGCCGAGATTTTCAGCCCATTTTTTTAGGCTGAAAGTGCCCCTCTCGGCTTATACTCGAGTCATTGTCCCATGGGAGCGGCAGCTGTCACATCCTACTCACCCTCCTGGGCGGTCTCTGCACATCCCTTATTCTCAGATGGCCTCTGGTGCCTGCAGCTCTTCCTGTGTTCAGCGGTCACGTGGCACAGCTCATTAAAGTAATGAATATGGATGCAACTCCACTCCCATAGGCGTGGCACGCACATTCATTACATTACTGAGCGGTACCATGTGACCGCTGAACACAGGAACAAGCTGCCAGAGCACGCCAGAGACCAAGAGAGAAGCAGGGACTTGTAGAGACGCGCCAGGATGGGGTGAGGAGGACAGGGGAGGGTGAGCCATGCGATATTCATCTGTCGCTGTGTCTTCCGCGTCCTCTGGCTGTGACGTTCAGGTCAGAGGACGCGATGACGTGTTTAGTGTGTGTCTTCTGCCTGAACAATCACAACAGAGCCGGAAGACACAGCGGCGCGCGGCGGTGGAACGAGGACAGGTGACAACAACGGCAACACCGGCACCTGACCCCCATAGCTCTCCGGTGTCCCCGCTTGTTCAGGCACTCGGCGCCCAGCGATGAGAGGTGAGCATGTCATTTTTTATCTTTTATTTATTTATTTTGTTTAATTGCAGCAGCATATGGGGCATATTTTGCTATGGAGCATCTTATGGGGTAATCAACCTTTATAGAGCATTATATGGGGCATATTATGCTATGGAGCATCTTATGGGGCCATCAACCTTTATGGAGCAGCATATGGCGCATATTATTCTATGGAGCATCTTATGGGGCCATCAACTTTTATGGAGCAGCATATGGGGCATATTATGCTATGGAGCATCTTATGAGGCCATCAACCTTTATGGAGCAGCATATGGGGCATATTATTCTATGGAGCATCTTATAGGGCCATCAACCTTTATGGAGCAGCATATGGGGCATATTATTTTATGGAGCATCTTATGGGGCCAGCAACTTTTATGGAGCAGCATATGGGGCATATTATGCTATGAAGCATCTTATGAGGCCATCAACCTTTATGGAGCAGCATATGGGGCATATTATTCTATGGAGAATCTTATTGGGCCATCAACTTTTATGGAGCAGCATATGGGGCATATTATGCTATGAAGCATTTTATGAGGCCATCAACCTTTATGGAGCAGCATATGGGGCATATTATTCTATGGAGCATCTTATTGGGCCATCAACCTTTATGGAGCATTATAAGAGGCAAATTATTCTACAGAGCATCTTATGGGGCCATCATTAACCTTTGTGCAGCATTATATGAGGCATATTTTAATATGGAGCATCTTATTGGGCCATTATTAACCTTTGTGCAGCACTATATGGGGCATATTTTTGTATGGAGCATCTTATGGGGCCCATCATGAACTTTATGGAGCATTATATGGGGCATATTTTGTATGGAACATCTTATGGGGCCCATCATGAACTGTATGGAGCATTATATGGGGCTCCTGATTCAATATGGATATTCAGAAACACTTAACCTACAGATGTCTCAATCAATTTTATTTTTATTGGTATCTATGTTTATCTTTGAAATTTACCAGTAGCTGCTGCATTTCCCACCCAAGGCTTATACTCGGGTCAATACATTTTCCCAGTTTTTTGTTGTAAAATTAGGGGTCATGGCTTATACTCTGGTCGGCTAATACTCAAGTATATACAGTATTTATGAGGTTTGAGTCTGGTGTCTGAATTCATTTTAGATATCGGAGGAGAGTCTAAATTATTTTTGCCCATTTTGTGTATGTGGTCTGAATTAAAATGGCAACCTGAGGGTATGGGATATTAAATAATTTCTAAATAGGTTTGGCACAGTTATATGCTCTTTTGGCTGTGTATATAATATTGTAGCATAAAAAAGGACAACAGAGTTAATGTGTAGCTCTAGTGCTCTGGTATATTTCAATGTGCCATACAAAAACTAAAAACTGTTTAAGAACCGTTTATAAAAGGGATTAATAAATTATTATAGAAAAAAGATTCTAATTTATTAAAACCCAATAAAATTAAATAATAATCTTACCCACAATACCAAATGCGGACACAGCTCGCGATAATCCCGCTGATCCTTTCTGTCCCATTTTAGTACGGTTTCCAAGATCAAGACGACCAAGAAGCTCTCGTACTTCTTGCTGCGTATATACATGCTGAATGAAAAAAAAAATTGTTTGAAAATTAAGCATTCAGAATATTTCCACGAAGTGAAACACAACATACATTAATATTTCTTTGACAGATTACATGCTAAAGCGTTCAATATAGTGAAAAAGCCTCCTTCATGTCTCCTAGTGTTTCATTATTAGCATTAATCTCCCTGTGACAGTGCCATGAGGTGAAGGAGAAAAGAAAGCTTGTAGAATATGAGCTTGGATAGAGTACTGAATGCAGGACAGTGGCAGGAGATACTGGGTGCTGAGCCTCTCAGGAACGCTAAAGGAAAAGAAGTAGTCAGCAGCCCAGTAAATGAAGGGAAGAATGAAGTCTATTCATCCATGTTCACAGCAGCAGCGCTTCAGGGCATGCCTTCAAAGAAACTACCAAGTCAAACTTCAGTTTGGCCACATGGGAGGCCTTTATCATCTGCCCTGGATTTGCGTATGTGATATGCTTCTATTCCCAAAAATCTGGCGAGTGTAATAATCAGGTTTTATCCAAGGAAGCAAATTTGTTTTGATAATATGTTAACTTGGAAAGGAGGGGGAGGGGATGTCGATAAATCCGGTTTCTTTGTTTTTTTCACTGCCACCTTTCTGATTGCTTACTTTGTGTTGATTTTTGTAGCAAGAGTGATCCCAGAAATTCAACATGTTCTTAAAAATCAATGTATGGAGTGCTCAAACGGTGAAAAGCTTCAATTTCCTTGTGTTAGGACTGGATTTTCAAGGCGATCGTGAGCTGGGCTAATCTATATTATTGCAGATGCAGCACAACAGGAGCTGAAATGGCACTATGCTTTCCATTCACTTTGGTTAGGAAACCGGTAGGGGTCACGTCAATGGGATCTTCACTGATCAGGCATTGATGATACAGTATATCCTCATGATATGTTATCAATGTTTTTAAGAACCCTTTAAATAAAATCATCAGATTATTGATTGTTCTTATATGGAATTATCAAGAATTTGACAATACAAAGTTAAATTGATTTGATGTATTTTTCCATACTGGAAAAAACAATATGTGAAGCCGTAAATATGGGTCCACAATCAGTAAGTGTACAAGGTCTGAATATAACTGATATTACACTTAGGCAGTTTTCAGATCTGACATCTATTAGGATAGTAGAAATTACCGTAATATATTTTGTTAAGGTTTTACTTTATTTCTAAGGCTCGCTTGTATAAATACGAAGGACAAGGAATATCGGCACATTTATACATTAGTACAACATAATAATAATTTTATTTCTAAAACACCAATATATTCCACAGCGCTTTACATTTTAGAGGGGACTTGTACAGACAATAAAAGACATTACAGAATAAGAATAATCAGATAAAACAACAGACACCAAGAGGAATGACGGCCCTGCTCGTAAGCTTACAATCTATGAGGAAATAGGGGAGACACGAAAGGTAGATGGTAACAATTGCTTTCATTGTACGGTCCAGCCATCAATATAATAAATATGGTGTTCATGTAATGCGCATGAACTGGTAACAAACCAGTATGCGCAAAAGTACAGACACAGAGGGCTATTAAATGCATAAGGCGTGTGAGAACAAGATACAAGGATCCTGGTTATGAAGAAAATTTGAATGGGCAACACAGGGATAGTTAGAGAAATACGTTGAGGTGGTAAGCCAGTCTGAAGAAATGCATTTTTAGGGCACACCTAAAACTGTGGGTATAGGGGATTACCGGTAATCAAATTATCCTGAGTAGTGCATTCTAAACAATTGGGGCAGCACGTGAGACGTCTTCGAGATGGAAGTGGGAGGTTCTGATTATGACGATGTTAACCTTAGGTCATTAGCAGAACGGAGGGCACGGGAAGGCTGGCAGACGGAGACCAGGGAGGAGATGTAGAAACATCTTCCTCTCAACATCTCCATGCATACTCTACTCAGCTGAGCATGCTTGTTTTCTTATTAAAAAAAAGATCAGGCAGTTATAGATTGCAGATCCTTACCTCCCCAACACCTGCCAATGAGGAAAAGTCAGGAATAGTGATGAGCGAACGTGCTCGGATAAGGCGTTGTCTGGGCATGCTTGAGTGATAACAGTGTCTTCGGTGTGCTCTAATACCATCTTAGAATCACCATGGCTGCATGTCTTCGCAGCTGTCTGACAGCTACAATACATGCAGGGATTGCCTGTTTCTTAGGAGATCCCTGCATGTGTTGCCGCTGTAAAACAGCCACTTGACATGCAGCCATGGTGACTCTAAGATAGAGCATCTTCGGAGTGCTCTAATTCTATTATCACTCGATCATGCTCCAACACCACCTTATCCGAAGCACGCTCACTCATCACCAGTCAGGAATAGAGGTGAGAGGACCTTTTTGCATAACCCAGGTTCACAGTCCAGATCAGGGCTCTATGGTCATAGACAGGAACTGTGCAAATTTCCTTACCTTCCAGAATGCCAGGTGATTTAGAAAAGTTAAGATTTTTCAAGGTTCTAGATCTTCTTATCTCATACGCAATGTTACGACAAACTGTGTTATGGGTAGGACAATGAGAATGGCATGATCACTAAAAATGTTATCAGGATGTACTCCTGAGAAGGGGCGGTTGGTGATACTTCTAACAGGAACTTTGCACATTGTGTTACTTTGTCTGTATATGGCAAACTGGTCAATAAACAGAACTACATAAGCTCATGACCTATATGAATTCTCTTCTATGAGTGCTCCTGAATAAGAGGGCCTAGTCCCTATCACGCCTGCAGGTGGTGCACGTGGTTTGTGGACCCATTATGCCATGCCTGGGCTTACCTAAGAGGGGCGCACCTAAGCAGCTACATGGTGTTCACTTGCGCTCTTGATGGCGGAGTGAGCTTTGAGCTGAAGGTAGTCGCCAGGTACCACACCTAGGCAGTCACCGGTACTGCAGCTGCTGATCCAAAAGGGGTAGGTACACTGCCATGGTCTCGATTCGTAGTCACAGACAAGACTGGATTCAGAGCCTGTTCAGACAGATACAGCTTCAGGATTTGGGTACCGCCGGATCGGCTTCAAGGTAACGTACACTCTATCCAGGAACAGAATCAGGATTACAAATTAACTACAAAGGATTAGGACAGGGGACCTCGAATCATACAGTTACACACACAAGAGTTGTAGGGAAACTACAGGGGTTGCTCAGACACCTCCCTACTGAGGAAGGTGTCTTTTATACAAAATGCCTCCCAGCTATTTGCTGGGGACATTTTTTGAAGCGAGCACCCCTTTAAGAAAAGGGAAGCGCACGTGCATTATGTGCACCATCGGGAAGCCTGTCCAGTGTGAACAGGAGGCATGAAGGAGAAAGCAGGAGACGGGAAGCACAAAGCATGTCCTGGGGAAGGGGAACCATGCAGGGGCGCAGGCATATCACATGACTTTGGGTCAGAACAAAACATGTACTACACAGGCTTGGCTTGTAATTAATCGACATCAGTTTATGGGTGTTCTAGAAAACATCGGAAAGCTCAATTAACATGCAACTAAATTGCAAGGAATGCTTAAGCTTGCTACAAGCATTATTCCAAATGTAATGGCAATATCATGGAGTTGGCCAACTATTTTGTGGCTTTAAAGTGTAACTGCTGTTTCAGTTGACTTTTCAGAAGTACTCGTGTACATAACACTTTCTAGCAATTGATGATGACTATCTGGCTTTATTTAGAGACTAGGTGTTTCCAGCCAGCTAACGCTTGGCACGCTCATTGCTATCTAATTAACGCTGCTGGTGATTAAACTAAAGTAAATAATGACAACATTCAATAGCGCTTACACAGGTGGTAAATTAACGTGTGGTAATGTGTGGGGACGGAGCCTCGTGTGGTAATATGTGGGGACAGAGCCTCGTGTGGTAATGTGTGGGGACGGAGCCTCGTGTGGTAATGTGTGGGGACGGAGCCTCGTGTGGTAATGTGTGAGGATGGAGCCTCGTGTGGTAATGTGTGGGGACGGAGCCTCGTGTGGTAATGTATGAAGACGGAGCCTCGTGTGGTAATGTGTGGGGACGGAGCCTCGTGTGGTAATGTGGGGGGACGGAGCCTCGTGTGGTAATGTGTGGGGACGGAGCCTCGTGTGGTAATGTGTGGGGACGGAGCCTCGTGTGGTAATGTGTGAGGATGGAGCCTCGTGTGGTAATGTGTGGGGACGGAGCCTCGTGTGGTAATGTATGAAGACGGAGCCTCGTGTGGTAATGTGTGGGGACGGAGCCTCGTGTGGTAATGTGGGGGGACGGAGCCTCGTGTGGTAATGTGGGGGGACGGAGCCTCGTGTGGTAATGTGGGGGGACGGAGCCTCGTGTGGTAATGTGTGGGGACGGAGCCTCGTGTGGTAATGTGGGGGGCGGGATTATGTGTGGTAATGTGGTGGGGGGAGCGATTATGTGTGGTAATGTGGTGGGGGGCGTGATTATGCTTGGTAATGTGGCGGGGGGGCGGGATTATCTGTGGTGATGTCGTGGGCGGGCGGGATTATGTGTGGTGATGTGGTGAGGGGGCGGCATTGTGTGTGGTAATGTGGTGGGGGGGCGGCATTGTGTGTGGTAATGTGGTGGGGGGCGCGATTATGTGTGGTAATGTGGTGGGGGTGGGATTATCTGTGGTAATGTGGTGGGGGGGCGGGATTGTGCGTGGTAATGTGGTGGGGGCAGGATTATCTGTGGTGATGTGGTGGGGGCGGCATTGTGTGTGGTAATGTGGTGGGGGGCGGCATTATCTGTGGTGATGTTTGTGTGGTGATGTGTTGGGGGGCGGGATTGTGTGTGGTGATGTGGTGGGGGGCAGGATTATCTGTGGTGGGGGCGGGATTGTGTGGTGATGTGGTGGGCGGGCGGGATTATGTGTGGTGATGTGGTGGGCGGACGGGATTGTGTGTGGTAATGTGGTGGGGGGGTGGGATTGTGTGTGGTAATGTGGTGGGGGCGGGATTGTGTGTGGCGATGTGGTGGGGGGCGGGATTGTGTGTGGTGATGTGGTGGGGGCAGAGCTACTGTGCAGGGGGCGGGATTAGTGAGTAATCACGATGCCTCTTATATATATATATATATATATATATATATATATATATATATATATAGATTATCCACTCTGCGGAAAATCTGCTTCTTCTTGTATGCACAGCCTCTTTCCCCCACCAGCTTCTCTTCCCTCACTTCTCAATAAGCTTTTACAGGCAGAAAGTATAATATGAATCCTAAACAGACAGAATAAGCAGTTTTGGAGAGTGACTGATCAGTGAGTAGGATAGAATAAATGACTTATAAGTGGGTAAAGAGGCATTTTTCTGTAATAAGATAACAGATTCCACTCTTCTGAAAAGGATTTTCACAAGAAAGGTCAGTGTGTCAGGTGGAGTTTCTGAGAATCTAAAAGCATTTGTGGGATTAGCTACTGATGTTGAAGTAGTAAGTCAGCATTGTGCAGCTCCTCCACACTAAACCTGTTAATGCAAGTCTATATCAACCTTGTTTTGTGCACAGGGCACAACCTGATGGAGGAGAGAGCTTTTTCAAAACTCTCCTTACAAAGTTGGAGTCATACATTGGCTTTGAAGGGATTGTCCCCTACTCTGATAACATCTTCTTAAAGGGAACCTGTCATCAGGACTGTGCTCAGTAACCTACAGACATTGTCAGGTCGGCGCCGTTATACTGATTACAATGATACCTTGGTTGGTCAAATCCGTCTTGTGGTTGTTTAATCTTTATTGCAGTTTTCAGTTAATGAGAGTTTCATGCTCCGTGGGCGATCGATAACATCTATATCTATGATACGGCCTATAATGTCTATATTTATCTTTATTTGTTTATATAAATTTCTTGAAAAAAAAAATTATCTTCATCAAAATGGCGCTGGCGGCAGTGCATGCGTAATAGCATCATTCAGAACGCAATAGATGCTACTACGCAGGCGCCGCTGCCATTTTGCTAGATTAAAAAAAAAAAATTGGGGCTCCATCAAGATAGCGCCGGCAGCACCTGGGCAATAGCATCTATTGGACTGCCGATTTTCCCTCTAGCACAATGGCACTGGCACCTGCATAGTAGCATTTATCGTGTTTCGAATGATGCTACTGCGCTGGCTCGGGCACCAGGGCAATTTTGATTAAGATTTTTTTTTCCTCAAGAAATTTATATGTCAAAATCAAATGAAAATATGAATATTATAGAGCGCATCATGCTACAGCACAGGCGGCACCTGAATGATAATGTAATTTTTTATTTTCAAATAATAAGATATGCAGCATGTAAAATAGGGGGCAGGTCAGTGAGGGATCAGTGACCTGTCAGAAGCCATACACATGAATACCTAATCGGAGCACCACATGAAGACCACCCACAGGCTGCCCCAGGGCACGAGCATATCATTAACTCAAAACTGAAAATAAAGACTAAACAACAACCACAAGACGGATTTCATCAACCCAGGTATCATTGTAATCAGTATAACTGTGCCATCCTGACACTGTGTGTAGGTTACTATGCACAATCCTACTGACAGGTTCCCTTTAAATACTATCTTCCTGAGTGTAAAAAATAAAATAAAACAGAGAACTCACCTCATGCACCAGCATTGTTGCAAAGATAGTGGTGAAAGGTCTCCCAGAGATCTCATAAATTAGGTTACTTGCATTTTTTTTTTTAAATATGCAGCAACAAAAACATAAGAAAAACTCATCGTGGTAATTTGGCTTAATATTTCCTTAAAACGAACCTTGGATATCTGAAGGAAGTGTGAGAACTTCAGCAAATTAGTGGCTACTGATTGGCTGCAGTGCTTACATGGCACAACAGTGTCATGCCATCATTGGGAGACCAGGTGCCGACACACAAGGCGAGTATCTTTTATTTTAATCTGAAGACCATAGTATTTAAGAAGAGGTTGTCCATGTAGTGGAATTCCCCATTAAATGTATGTGTGCTGTTGTATTAACAAATGAAATCACCAGAAAAAAAGGGCGAAAGTCCAAATCTTTAAAATAACCCAATAGCATCATTAGTCATCCACCAAATTTTACAGTAGGCATTATGTTCTCTGGTAGGTAGTATTCTCTGGGCATCCACCAAATTTACATCAATCAGACTTCCAGACATGATTTATCACCCCACACAAGACAATGGAAATCCATTACGTGAAGCACATGACACCCACTTGTTCTACTTGACCCTACCCAAGTCAGTCTGAAAATCTAAAGTCAGTGATGAAATGCTTGTTTATTGAGATTGATTTTATGTACCTGCCTGCAACAGAGAGAGAAAAAAAAATCTGTAAAATGTCTTATTACTATGTGTGTTTTTCAACATGTACAGTACTCTACTAAAAAAAAAAAAAAAAAAATTACCTTGTCATCGATGATAACCAAGTCTTTGGGTTCAGTCCGATCAATTTTCAATACACGATATTTAGTTTCAGCATGATTGCTCCCAACAAGGAAATATCTCTAAATTTTCAAAGAAAAAAGAAAAGCCAATAAGCAACTTCAAACCTGAACATAAAATAGCATAAGTACTATTAATTGGAGAAAATTATAGACCAAAAAGGACCAAACTTTTAACAAAAAGTACAGTAAGTCACAATATTCAGGTGCACATCATAAGCACATTAAGTAAAAGTAAGGCTGGACTCTGATCTAGTGGAACCACGGTGGTAGTGAGAGCAGAGATCTGTGTGGCAAAACTGCATGGACTTTACAGCAACTCGCAATGAATCCAATGCAAGAACAGAAGAGGCACATGATTTTTATTAAGTTTACCTGCATTTATTTGCTACAGGGACTAAATATTGTCACATTGTCCGGAAAAAAAAACATTCTCTCTCTCTCGAATTTTCTGCAGTTAAATTCAGGTCCTACCACAGTCGACGCATCCATCAAATTACTGGATGTATTACATCCGTTTTACAATCTTTTCACAACGTCCGTCGATACATCGCATCGACACAGCATGACGGCCGTCTCAAGACAGAAATGTGAAACAGGCCTAACCGATCATTTACTGAGCACAGGTGAGGATATAAACTAGGATTGGGTGCATATGACCAGGCGACAAAACTTTTGTCTTGCCAAAATCTGACCATTCTGTGTCCATTAACTGATCAATATTTCTGCATTGATGGCAATTTATTTTCTTAACCTAAACCACATTTCAGGGGGGTTTCAGCTTTCCAAAGAATAATTTATACAACCAATGGATGAATATAACGTCAGGTTATAAGCTTTTATTTCCATAACATGGATACGTGACATAACTTCTGTCAGGGAGTGTACTGTATCTATAACAGCCATTAACCAGTTAAATGTGGCTGTCAATCTCTGACAACAGTATTTAAATGAAATGTGCATAAACCCCTCACGACATGATCAAGGGGTACAGATGGGTTACCATAGAAGCAGAGGCCTGTCACTGCCATCTTGGTATTCCTATGAAGCTCAGTGACAGGATGATCCCATTAGTGACCATAGTTTTTAATATATGCAGCAATACAATGGTAATGTAGTATACAGTATCAGCAATTGAACAACGTCAGGTTCAAGTCCCCTTAACGGGATTAAAAATAATGTAAAAGTTAAAAATTACCCCCTTTACTACTCATTAAAAAAAGGATGTAAAATTGTGTTTTTGGTCACATAACCTTTCTAAACAAATGCCATTAAAAGTGATCAAATGGTCATTTGTTCCCCAAATTGATTTCAACGCAGTTCAGCAGGCCAAAAAACAAGCCCTCACTCAGTTCAATCTACAGAAAAAAAAATTCCATTGCTTAAATAGAAAAAATAAATTGATGCAAATTTGTTATCGCCATAAGTCGCACTGACCTGGACAACCATGATTCTAAGTCAAGCAAAATTAACGTGATTATAAAAACTCCCAAAAAATGAAGGGATTTAGTTTTTTTTACCACTTCATTCCCCTTTTTAAATACATTCTATGGCAAAATGAACTGTGTAAATCAAAACTACATCTTGGTCAGAAAAGCAGAAACACTCATGCAGCGGCTATGACATCAGAAAAATAAAAAAAAGTTGTGTGTCTTGGAAGAAGGGGAGGGAAAAAATTGAACAAACAAAAGAAAGAATTCCTGGACCTTAACCCCTTCACCCCGAAGCCTGTTTTCACCTAAGTGACTGGGCCAATTTTTACAATTCTGACCACTGTCACTTTATGAGGTCATAACTCTGAAACGCTTCAAGGGATCCTGGTGATTCTGACATTGTTTTCGTGTGACATATTGTACTTCATGATAGTGGTAAAACTTCTTCGATATGACTTGCATTTATTTGTGAAAAAAAAAAAAATTTGTAGAAAATTATGAAAATTTAGCAATTTTCAAACTTTTAGTTTTTATGCCCTTAAATTAGAGAGTTATATCACATAATATAGTTAATAAACAACATTTCCCACATGTCTGCTTTACATCAGCACAATTTTGGAAACAATTTTTTTTTGTTAGGGAGTTATAAGGGTTAAAAGTTGACCAGCGATTTCTCATTTTTGCAACAAAATTTGCAAAACCATTTTTTTTACGGACCACCTCACACTTGAAGTGACTTTGAGGGGTCTATATGACAGAAAATGCCCAAAAGTGACACAATTCTAGGTACTCAAAACCACATTCAAAAAGTTTATTAACCTTTCAGGTGCTTCACAGGAATTTTTGGAATGTTTAAAAAAAAATTGAACATTTAACTTTTTTTTCACAAAATTTTTACTTCAGATCCAATTTGTTTTATTTTACCAAGGGTAACAGGAGAAATTGGACCACAAAAGTCATTGTACAATTTGTCCTGAGTACACCTATACCCCACATGTTGGGGTAAACCTTTGATTGGGCACATGGCAGAGCTCGGAAAGGGAAGGAGTGCCATTTGACTTTTCAATGCAAGATTTGCTGGAATTGAGATCGGAACCTATGTCGCGATTGGAGAGCCCCTGACGTGCCTAAACAGTGGAAACCCCCACAATTGACACCATTTTGGAAAGTAGACCCTCTAAGGAACTAATCTAGATGTGTGGTGAGCACTTTGAACCTCCAAGTGCTTCACAGAAGTTTTATAATGTAGAGCCGTAAAAAAAAAAATTCATATTAATTTTCACAAAAAATGATCTTTTTGCCCCAAATTTTTTATTTTCCCAAGAGTAACAGGATAAATTGGACCCCAAAAGTTGTTGTGCAATTTGTCCTGAGTACGCTGATACTTCATATATGGGGATAAACCACTGTTTGAGCGCATGGAAGAGCTCGGAAGGGAAGGAGCGCCATTTGACTTTTCAATGCAAAATTGGAAGGAATTGAGATCGGAACCCATGTCGCGTTTGGAGAGCCCCTGATGTGCCTAAACAGTGGAAAGCCCCCACAAATGACCCCATTTTGGAAAGAAGACCCCCTAAGGAACTTATCTAGATGTGTGGTGAGCACTTTTAACCCCCAATTGTTTCACTAAAGTTTAGAATGTAGCGCTGTGAAAATTAAAAAATCATTTTTTCTTTCCACAAAATTATGTTTTAGCCCGCAATTTTTTTTCCCAAGGGTAACAGGAGAAATTGGACCCCAATAGTTATTTTCCAATTTGTCCTGAGTACGCTGATACCCCATACATGGGGGGGAACCACTGTTTGGGCGCACGGCAGAGCTCGGAAGGGAAGGAGCGCCGTTTGAAATGCAGACTTAGATGGATTGGTCTGCAGGCGTCATTTTGCATTTGCAGAGCCCCTGATGTACCTAAACAATAGAAACCCCCCACAAGTGACCCCATATTGGAAACTAGACCCCTCAAGGAACTTATCTAGATGTGTTGTGAGAACTTTGAATCAACAAGTGCTTCACTACAGTTTATAACGCAGAGCCGTGAAAATAAAAAATATTTTTTTTCCACGAAAATGATATTTTAGCCCCCACGTTTTTATTTTCCCAAGGGTAACAGGACGAATTGGACCCCAAAAGTTGTTGTCCAACTTGTCCTGAGAACGCGGATACCCCATATGTTGGGGGGAACCACTGTTTGGGCGCACTCGGAGAGAACTCGGAAGGGAAGGAGCACTGTTTTAGTTTTTCAAAGCAGAATTGGCTGGAATTGAGATCGGACGCCATGTTGCGTTTGGAGAGCCCCTGATGTGCCTAAACAGTGGAAACTCACCAATTCTAATTGAAACCCTAACCCCAACCCTAACCCCAGCCCTAACCCTAGCCCTAACAGTAATGGGAAAATGGAAATAAATATATTTTTTTAAATTTTATTATTTTTCCCTAATTAAGGGGGTGATGAAGGGGGGTTTGATTTACTTTTATAGCGTTTTTTTGGCGGATTTTTATGGTTGGAGAGCCATCACACACTAAAAGACGCTTTTTATTGCAAAAAATAGTTTTCGCATCACCACATTTTGAGAGCTATAATTTATCCATATTTTGGCCCACAGAGTCATGTGAGATTTTATTTTTTGCAGGACGAGTTGACGTTTTTATTGGTACCATTTTCGGGCACATGACATTTTTTGATCGCTTTTTATTCCGATTTTTGGGAGGCGGAATGAACAAAAACCAGCAATTCCTGAAATTCTTTTAGGGGGGCGTTTATACCGTTCCACGTGTGGTAAAATTGACAAAGCAGCTTTATTCTTCAGGTCAGTACGATTACAGCGATACCTCATTTATGTAATTTTTTTATGTTTTGGCGCTTTTACACAATAAAAACTATTTTATATAAAAAAATAATTGTTTTTGCATCGCTTTATTCTGAGAGCTATAACTTTTTTATTTTTCTGCTGATGATGCTGTATGGTGGCTTTTTTTTGCGGGACAAGATGACGTTTTCAGCGGTACCATGGTTATTTATATCCGTCTTTTTGATCGCATGTTATTCCACTTTTTGTTCGCCTGTATGATAATAAAGCGTTTTTTGCCTTGTTTTTTATTTATTTTTTTGCGGTGTTCACTGAAGGGGTTAACTAGTGGGATAGTTTTATAGAGCGGGTCCATAATGAGGTTAGCATATGAAGGGGCCATATTGGCCCCCATAGCTGTACCTTGTTTATGCGCGTAAAACGCGTCACCAAAAAGAAAATAACTACGTCTTAATAAAATCTCCAATAGTCTCAAGAGGAAGGCTTTTCCCTCGACCGTATATTTCTCTCGACTTATCAAGTCGTATACCATGTTGAATTGAGGCCAATTTAATAAAGCAAGATAAAAAGAAACCTCTATAGCAATTTTATTGATATAACAAATATATATACGCCGGGACGTAACTTTACGCTATATAGGAGTTCGGACTGTGGGCAGTTGGACCTGAGCGGTTTGACTCGCACGCAGTAGAGCACTATTTGATCTGTGAGATATGGCCAATAAGGCTGTGCTTGCAGTATCAGGGCGTTACTAGTTACGTTCCATTGGTGAATGAGAAAACACCATCTATTGATAAAGATTATAATCTATGCCTAATAATGAGGTTTTATGCTCTAAATAGTGATTAATAAGGCTGCCCCTAACCATAATGGATGGCACTATTAGAGGTGATGGCGCCTGCTCATATAACATATTGAGTAGAATAGCGCTGTCAGACGTTTCTGCACCTGTGCATATACATACAGAGGGTTAAGAGAAGTGCGCCACCTCCAAGATGGCGAAACTCAGCGCTATTGCGCGTGCGCCTGCGGCAGCCATTGGCCTGTAGTTCTAATTGTTAATATGACGTAGCAGACATGCGCATTAGGTGTCTATGAACGCCGACAGGCTGATGTCCTCCATTACTAACAGATCCTTGCGGCGCTATGAAGAGCATGGTCTGAAAAAAACGTAAGCACAATACAAGGTGTAATTATGCACGGATGCACTTTAATATATATATTCGAACACATGTATTTGATAAATTATTAATGGCTTTAATTAAGGAAGGTTTAAAACACTATATATATGCACTGCAAAGCTGTACCCATTGCTTGAGAAAAGCTCAGTGGAGCTGAAACGTCGCATTTAATGTGGGTCTGATTAAAACCTACACTCTTTGAAGAAATGGAGTGCTGCCTTCTTTTTTGATACTATGGAATGTGGACGACCAGTGGACGGGTTGTGTGGAGGCTTTGCACCCAGAGATAAGTAGTAGTGGTGTGCTGTTCCTTTTTTTTACATATACATACATATCTATATATATAATTGTCTAAGGGTTTTTCCGTCTGTCTGTCTGTCCCATTTATTCACTCTCTGATTGGTCGAGGCCGCCTGGGCCTCGACCAATCAGCGACGGGCATAGCATGGTGACGATGATGTCATAAAGGAAATCCCGCGTCTCCGATTGGTCGAGCCGCCAGGCCTCGACCAATCAGCGACGGGCACAGTAACGACGTAGATGTCATAATGTTTGCCATAGCGACGATGATGTCAAATAGGTTGCCTCGACCAATCAGCGACGGGCACAGTCGGAATCATCATTTTCCATATACTACGGGGACATGCATATTCTAGAATACCCGATGTGTTAGAATCGGGCCACAATCTAGCGACGGGCACAGCATGGCGACGATGATGTCATAAAGGTTGCCTCGACCAATCAGCGATGGGCACAGTCTGCCCCGAATTCGCCTCAACCAATCAGCGATGGGCACAGTATCGACGTAGAGGTCATAATGGTTGCCATGGCGACGATGATGTCATAAAGGTTGCCTCGACCAATCAGCGACGGGTACAGTCTGCCGCGAATTCTGGAATCATCATTGTCCATATACTATGGGGACATACATATTCTAGAATACCCGATGTGTTAGAATCAGGCCACAGTCTAGTATATATATATATATATATATATATATATATATATATATATATATATATATATATATTATAATATATTATATTATATATATATATATATATATATATATATATATATATATATATATATATATATATAATATATATATAATATAATATATATATATATATATGTATATATATGTATATACATACATACATATATACACACACGGTATCTCAAGGTGAGAGTATACGTATATAAACAGTGGGTACGGAAAGTGTTCAGGCCCCTTTAAATTTTTCACTCTTCATTTCATTGAAGCCATTTGGTAAATTCAGAAAACTTCATTTTTTTCACATTAATGTACACTCTGCACCCCATCTTCACTGGAAAAAAAAAACAGAAATGTAGTTTTGCAAATTTAATAAAAAAAGAAAAACTGAAATATCACACGGTCATAAGTATTCAGACCCAGACCCATTCAGTCACATGCTGTCCATTTCCTTGTGATCCTCCTTGAGATGGTTCTACTCCTTCATTGGAGTCCAGCTGTGTTAAATTAAACGGATAGGACTTGATTTGGAAAGGCACACACCTGTCTATATGAGACCTCACAGCTCACAGTGCATGTCAGACCAAATGAGAATCATGAGGTCAAAGCAACTGGCCAAGAAGCTCAGAGACAGAATTGTGGCGAGGCACACATCTGGCCAAGGTTACAAAAGAATTTCTGCAGTACTCAAGGTTCCTAAGAGCACAGTGGCCTCCATAATCCTTAAATGGAAGAAGTTTGGGACCACCAGAAGTCTTCCTAGACCAGGCCGTCCAGCCAAACTGAGCAATCGTGGGAGAAGAATGAATGTTTACAATAAAAAGGGTTGAAGGATGGAGGGCATGAGTGTTTCTCAGCTTCTCCCTCTTAGGGCACCTTTTGGCTTAGTGATATAAACTGGTGTTGCATCTGAAAAACACAATTAGATTTACAATGGGGATACATGTTAAGGACATGCTCAAAAGTTTGAAGAGTAGTGAACAGCAGAAGGAAATTCCAGAAGACTAGAGAAGCAATATAGAAGTTCTGGAATTGTCGATGAAAAGGCAAGTCCAAGAAAAGCCTGTACTGTCATGGCCAAAAGTTTTGAGACTTACAGAAATTAATTTTTTTACAAAGTTTGCAGCTTCAGTGTTTTTTCGTTTTTTATTCAGATGTTTTTATGGATGCTAAAGTACAATTCTAAGCATTTTATAAGATTTGAAAAACGTACTGACAAATACAAAAAAGTAATGCAAAGATCCAATATTTACAATAGTGTTGACTCATTTTTAAAGACATCTGCAGTTCGCCTTGGCATGTTGGATATCAGCTTCTGGATCAAATCCTGACTAATGACAACTGTCTAATCAGTGTCTGCAGTTTATCACAATTTCATTGTTTTTGTTTATCAACCTGCTTTTTGAGAATTGACCAAATATTTTCAGTGGGGAGTCTCATGGCAATGGATGCAAAATTTCAATTATTTGTTCACCAAATAATCTAGTTATCCCTCTTGCCTTGTTACTTGGTGACCCACCATGCTGGAAAAAGCACTGTACATGACCAAACTGCTCCTTAACCACTGTGAGAAGTTACTCTTGTAGGACAGTTAGATACCATTCTTAATTTTTTTTTTTCTGGTAAAAGGGGAGGAAAGAATAAAAGTGCACCAATCTTTTATAAATCTTGATATCTTGCATATAGGTCACTTGGGACAATTAGGTGTTCAAAGGTGGATTTCTTCTGTGGTCGGTATGCTGCAAATCCCTGGTAGCTAGTACGTCACTCAGACCAAGTAACCATAGGAGTGTTATCCAATAAACTTTATACCAGGCTATTTACGCTCCCGTGGGTGTAGGATCTAAGGCTTCTTATTATCCAAAAAAGGTTTTACCATAATTATTTTGCAAGAAGAAGCACATACAACGAGTTTCGACAGTATAAATGTCTTCCTCAGGTATATTGTCTTCTCCAGACAATGATTCTTCCAGATGTCCTTAACAGACTAAAGGGGGCTTTATCAGAGAAAATAGCTTTACCCCAGCCCACTTCAGGCTAATAACTGTATTGTTTTTCAAGAATCTCCATCTGTACTTGATGTTTTTTTCTCAGAGAGAATTGGCTTCTTTGCTGCTCTTCTTGACACCAGTCCAGCACCCAAAAGACTTTCATTCATGCACTAACACCTGCCTGCTGCCATTTCTGAGAAACCTCTCCACTTTTGTTCAACCTATCCAAAGGCTGAATCCTCTTTATGAGACCTGGCAGTTGTTGGATTTGCTAGGGTGCCTTGAAGCATTCTTCACACCAACTAAATATCTCTCTTTGATATTCCTGATGATCTGATAGTCAATTTAGGCACAATGTTGCAAGCAACAATGTCCTTGCCTGTAAAACCCTTTGGTACAAAGCAATGATGACTTCAAGCTTACGAGAAGAAAACGAAAATTATATAAGCAAGTCATTATGTGTCAGTGCTGATATTCAGTGGAAATAGCATTTTTGTGATTAAGTTTATTTTCTTTTAAAAGAACGACTTTGCAATTTTTGCATTTCATCTCACTCATGCAAATTACAATTATAAAAACTTAAGCAGCAAACTATGTGAAAACTAAAATTTGCATGCACAGATTATATTGCATTTGAAGTACTACTTAGATATAAATAAAAGATGAATGGGAAAGTAATGAGTAGTAAAAATAAAATAAAATCATAATATATTTCATGTGGTATTCTTCAGTTCTCTCTTCTCCATGCTACAACGAAGTTCAAAAAGAAGAATGTAACTCAAAAACATTGATAAAAGACATAGAGAACTATCAGTAACAGGACAACTTTGTCCTAATCCAATCAGCTCAATACTCATGCTGGTAAAGCACTGAACAGCATGGGGCTAACAGCTGATGTAAAGTGTTGATTTATTGGAAGTTGCCCTTGTTGCTCTGCTTTTTCAATGAATTTGATTAGTTTGCATCTCGGCTGGTGATACAGACAATAATTATGTTCCAAGACTGAGAAAGCATGGAAATCCATGTGAATGAACTATTGTTTAGGTCACCGAGCTGTTCAATTATATGACTAATTAAACAAACTACTGAAAGACAATCCAAACACGATCATTTTAACTATAATAAAATACTTCCATTATAATTTGCAAGTATTTTATGTACTTACTAGATGGCAGCCCGATTCTAAAGAATCGGGAGTCTAGAATCCATATATACTTTATTTATTCAAATGTAAGAATAATACAATTAATAAATAATAGTAAGAAAGAACAAAAAATGGCTGCACTCACCAGCTCTTGACAATTCTTGTTATTTAAGGTACAGTTACACAGGATCCATGAACATGCTTATGAGGGGAGTGATGAAAGACATCAGACAACAACTTTGCGTGTTGTGGCAAATGCCACAACAACGGTTCTTTGCTTAAGAACAATAATGTAAATAATAAATAATATGTATCAATAACTATGTATATTGGTATGTTCTATGACATTTTAAAATATTTCATTATTATGTGGAAAAGCTCTTAGTACCCATACTGGCGCATACTTGTGTGCCCATCAGGTATTTTCACAGTAATTTTACATCTGATGGGTTGGTATGAAACGTTTTTAATCATCTCTTGGGCTTAGCTAAGCCTTCATTTTAAAGAATTCTAATAAGTACAACAGAAATAAAAGCCTTTTTGTGTATCCAAATTTTTTGTGTTTATTTTTACAGAAGTGTAAAATTTAAGAAATCAACGTTCATAGTACACCGATGGGCTAATATAAGCATGCCCATCAACCACGTCACGGTAGCCTTTGAACTGATGGGTCCTAACTAACTGATTCCTATTTCTTAATACTCAAACCTCTTTCACATCTGCATGTTTCTGATATTTGCAGAAGTAATGTTAAAAACAATACAACTTCCACACTTGGCACCAAAGAACTGACCTACAACACACTTTCAGCAAGTGCCATGCAATGTAGATGAAGCTTGGAGTTAACTTGCAGTAAATGCGGCAAACGCGGCTTCGACAATTGCATTAAATGCAGCCACAACAAAAACACTGGTAAGTGGAGATTTTGTGGCGAAAACTGCAGAAACCACATGTGCCGCACCTGCCGCAAGTGAAGTACAAATTCCGTATACATTGCATGCAACTTACAGCAAGAGTGGCGTGGGTCAGCCCTTAGGCAGGAAGTGCAGAAATAGCCTTTTTTCCACCATAAATTCTCCAAATAGCAGAAAAATGTTGATGTGAAAGCAAAATCTCTATTCTTTCCCTATCTAACTAAATATGTAACTATCTATATATCTATTTCTATGTACAGAACACACCTGGAGATAGAGATGTGTGTGAACAGCCATCCCACCCGTCTCTTACCTGTTCACAAAAAACTCACCCTTTTTAAAAACAAAATGAAATCTCTCAGCAGCTATACTGCTGGAGCTTCAAATACAGGTTCCTATCACCAGAGACGGGCACAGCATGGCGACGATGATGTCATAAAGGTTGCCTCGACCAATCAGTGACGGGCACAGTCTGCCGTGAATTCTGGAATCATCATTGTCCATATACTACGGAGACATGCATATTCTAGAATACCCGATGCATTAGAATCGGGCCACAGTCTAGTTTCCTACATAAGTACTTAAAATCTATATGTCTATGGCTACACTAATTTTTTTTTTGTTTGTTTTTTTTCCTTATCTCTATACATAGAATTTGCCTATTGCTGTCTATGTTATTAGAAAAACTGAATAATGAAAAAAAAGAAAAGTAACTTTAAACTAAAATATTTTTGTAGATAATATTACGTGTGAAGACTTTAGTACTATCAGCCAATAATTGTCCTTGAAGTGGTGTATTAACCACTTTAACCCTCACATTGCAACATTGCTTCACCCTGGAAAAAGCAACATACAATTGACCATGGGCAAAAGCAGGTTCTGGTAGATAAATGCCAACTCGATGGAGGGTCTGGCCTTGAGATTTATTTATGGTCATTGCAAATGCGGGCTTGATGGGAAATTGTCTCCGTCTTAATTTAAAAGGTAATCCAGTCTCTGATGGACACAAATCAATTCGTGGAATGAATACCACATTTCCTGCTGCTGACCCACTAATTACTTTAGCCAGTATGATATTGGCATGTAAGGCAGTGACAATGAGCCGCGTACCATTGCAGAGACCTTTGTTCGTGTTCAGATTACGTAATAACATGACAATGGTGCCAATTTTAAGTTTCAGCCGATGTGAAGGCATTCCAGTTGGTGTTAGTGAATTCAAAAACTCAAGTGGGTATTGATCGAGGTCATCAGCTTCATCAGGATCGATGGAATCATCACTGATATATTCAGTATAGTCACCTATCAATAAATCCATGACTTGGGAATTGACTTTCTCAACGTCCTCATTTTTTGGACATAAAATTGCATGAGATGCAGCTGTATTTATGCTTTCGGTGTCATTCACATCAATACAAAGATTATCTCCAAAAATTTCAATTATTAAAGAGCCAGTGCATACCATGTATGGAGGAATTTCAATTACATCATCTCCAAGGTTATGTTCATTAGATAGTTCACCATTTCCCAGTTGAAGCAACCAACTGCTGTAGTGAGGATCAATGGAGCGCATGTTGTTAATAAGTGGCAGGCGAGTAAAATGTTGCCAGTGTTGTGAATATTTTATACAGCTCTCTACAACATCAGTTCTTGTCCCATGAGGGATGACAGGAAGACATTGTCTAAAGTCGCCTCCAAAAACAATCACTTTACCTCCAAACGGTGTTTTTTCTTTGTGAGCTACATTTGTTGTCATGACATCACGTAAAACTCTATCAATGACATGCAATGCATATTTGGATAGCATTGTGCACTCATCAATAATAAAAAGTTTAGTGCTGTGCAAATCTTTTGCTGCATCGGTATCATTCTTAATCCTGGAAACAGATGTTTCATTCACAGGAATTGGAATCCCATAAAGAGAATGAATGGTTCGTCCACCTTGTAGCAAGTTGGCGGCCATTCCAGTAGTGGCAGCAGGTGACACAATGTCTCCTTGTCCTCTTAGCTGATGTAGGAGTAGATGATATAGGTACGTTTTTCCGCTGCCACCAGGACCATCAAGGAAAAAACACTTTGCTGTAGAATTAGTGCCTTCTAAAGCTTGAGTGATAGCATCAAAAGCAAAAAGTTGGTCCTCATTTAGAGTAGCTTTCATTTCAGCAGCTGCTGATAACTCATAATCTTTATCATACTGTGGGAGGAGGTGTTGTTTCTTGACTGGACGTGGCAAATTAAAATCAGTATAAGTTTTGCCATGAGCTTTAAGAACATGTTGGACATCGGTCATAGCATAGCCTTCACAATTGACACACTCCAGAGTGTCGGAGTGGTATGCATAGCAGTAGTCTTCTACAAAGTGTTCCTTAAATTCATCCCATAAGTCCCGAGGTTTAGCTGGAGGACCAAAAATACAAATGTAGGCAAACATGTCACGTAGCTGTGCTGGCATGTTGAGAATACTGGCATCAAGTAATGTATTTCTCCACAGACTATCATCAAATAGTAAGCCAAGAGCTAATGCCGCATCTTTGAAGGTTTCATGTGTGACTCCGTGTACAGTTTTTATGCTGTCAAAACTGGTTGCACCTTTGACATGTAACAATAACAATCTTAAATAGTAGCGTTCTTGGTCTTTCACACTGACAGTATACATTCGTCCAATCACAGAACCACCTGCTCGCTTTCTAACTTCCCAAGAACCTTCTTTCCAAACATAGTTTTCGGGAATTTCACGGTATAAATAAATATGAGCATGATGGTCGTTCTGATTAAGCTTGAAGTAGGCCATAAGTGTAGAATTTTGATGGAGCTTTTGTTTGATGTTTCCAATAGAGTCATCCTCATGAAAATAGAGTGGCTGAGAATGCGGTAGATGTACAGCAAGGCGAATGATGCTATGAGATTGTTTATGCATTGGATATGAGAATATTCGCCAAGCTGCCTCTGGTGCACTGACATATCTTGAATCCATGAATTGGTGTGTTTCATCATGTTGGATGTTAGTCTGGCAGATTTCAAGATTGGCTTTATCATGTCCTTTGTAGACGTATTTAAATAAATATTTCACAGCCTGAATGGAACCACAAACTTCGACATTTATATGGCACTTGTATTTTAATAGCAGGAACGGATTATATGGAACCACCCACGAATTGTCAATCATGTTAGAATGGTGTTGAAAAGATGGGCCAAAGTGTCTGCGATAAGTAGGATAGGCGTCCTTAGCTATGATGGTTCTTGGTTGCAAATCTTTAGGGAAACCTTTTGTACACTTCCCCAGATCCATACAGGGAGAATTTGGGTTGTGTTCTCCACACGGACCATGAATCATATGTTGGAGAACAATTTTATGGAGCTGAGGGTAGTTGGTAGGATTGGGAATTTCAGCCCACACTGTATTGTCTATGTCCTCCTCAGTCCTTAATTTGGAGTTGCTGTCCAGAATAATCAAAATGTGAGCGTGTGGAAGGCCACGTTTTTGAAATTCAATTACATGAACCATAGCGCAAACTTTCCCAAATAATCCGTTGTTAATGTCTTTTAAGAGTGCTTCCAGTTTTATTTTGAAAACACGTGCCACCAAATCAGGTCTATGTTCCACACGCTGCCAAGGTTCCAAATTCTCAGTAATCTCATTCCATTTCGGATTACAGGTCATGGTGATGAATAGATCAGGACGACCATATTTAGTCACAATAGCCATGGCATCCTGGTACCGCTGCTGCATATTCCTGGGACTGCCTTCAAACGAAGATGGTAAAATGACCGTTTTTCCAATGGGGATGCCCTTCTCAATGGATTTTTTCTGGAGATGTTCCTGGAGTACACAATAATCCTCTACTTTCAAATCCTTTTGGTGTTGACGGATATAATTTAGGCGATTTGCCTCGATTTTCACATAAGCATCCACTAAGTACTGCTGAGTGAGTTTGCCACCATTCAGGAGTGGATTAAACTGATTACGGACAGACAGCACATAGCAGTAATATTGCAGTTGTGTAACTCTGCGTGGACTTTGCCCTTGTTGCTTGAGGCCATCATGCCAGCCCTGGTCTCCGTAAGGGAAAAATAAAGGATAGAGTAAAGCATCTAAATTACTGTGTAGAATGCTGACCTGTTGTGTTCTTGGCGCCAAAGGATTTTTGGGGTCCGGTTGTAAATGTATTAAAATATCACGATTAAATGGTGGCTCTCCATTGTCATTTTCAAATACGACAGCAACTTCATTGACAGTTGGATTATTATATCGGCGAGGGTCTTGATTCCGATCTTGTTTAAGGGCCATGATGATATTTGGCATGAGAGTGCCATTAGCTTCAGCTTTAAGATGTTCTTCATGTTCCACATCTCGTAACATTTTGTAGGCAGCAACAAAGGGATTCACATTGTCTAACTGAAGAGCAATTATACTCATCAAAGTGGGATGACATTTTTGATTTTGTTCACAGTTTAAACGTTGTTCATTCGCGGTAGCGGTATCCAAAATATACAGTTGGGCATAAGCTGGAACTTGATCATCACTGGGATGTAGGGTTCCAGTACGATGATATATTTGTCCATGTATACGGAAACAGTAAGGGCCATGTCCAGGTGGAGGGGATATATTGGCACCCATGGAGGCGAAAGCAAATGAGCTGTTAATACTACGAATATTTTCCATGAGATTCTTACTGAACTCACTCTCCCCTGTCAGCAATCGTTTAAAGACCTCGGGATATTGGGGTATAGGTATATGCACTTTACTCTTGTGACAACACAGAGTAAAATTTTTATCTGATGGTATCTCAGCATTAAAATGTAATGCTTGACAATGTTCACATAAATAGTTCATAGGACCACAGGAGTGTTCTACTATGGTACTGTCATCATTAGTAAAACCTGTAGGATGTTGAGGTACAGGTTGTGGTAACGGAGCATTGGAATGTTTCTTTAAGCCAACATATATAAAGCGTGGACCTGGTAGAGGATCTTCACTGTCCACAGATTCAATCACTGAGGAGTTGGAAGGTGTATCGTGGTCAGGGTTTATTAATATGGAGGTGCAAGCGTTTTTTTTGCGCCGTTCACGGCGTGCACCAGCTGCATTTGGTAATGGTTTGTTTGTTGCCTTAGAAGAGTCAGGTGTGAAGCATGTCTTATAAGCAGACTTAACGGTGTACAGGCGACGGCGTTTATCATTTGGAGTGTAAGTAGGACAGTGTTTGCGCTTACGTGCAGATTTACCAACGGTTAAAGGAGCTTCAGGCTGCACACATTCTATGAATGGAGACAAAGAAGCTGTATTGTGGGCAGAATCTATGACTGAGGACGTGGAAATATTATGTTTGCAACGTTGAGAGCGTTCAGCAGCAGCTTTATTACTTAATCGATTAGTTTTGTCCTCAAAAGACTCATTAGTAATGCGTTTATTGCAAGCAGCATTAACAGTGTCCAGGCGCTTCTGTCTGTCCTCTGTAGTCTCGTTAGCACGCTGTTTGCGCTTACGTGCGGCATCGGCGGCTTTTCGCTCTGCGTCATTGGTATACTTATCAGACCTGATGTTACGTGCGCCATCAGCAGCTTTGGGCTCTGTGTCATTAGTATACTTAACAGTGTCCAGGCTCTTGCATCTATCCTCTGTACTCTTGTTAGCACGCTGTTTACGCTTACGTGCAGCATCGGCGGCTTTTCGCTCTGCGTCATTGGTATACTTATTATCAGACCTGATGTTACGTGCGCCATCAGCAGCTTTGGGCTCTGTGTCATTAGTATACTTAACAGTGTCCAGGCGCTTGCATCTCTCCTCTGTACTCTTGTTAGCACGCTGTTTGCGCTTACGTGTGGCATCGGCGGCTTTTCGCTCTGCATCATTACCATACTTTATATCAGACCTGATCTTACGTGCGCCATCAGCAGCTTTACACTCTGTGTCATTAGTATACTTAACAGTATCCAGGCGCTTCCATCTATCCTCTGTACTCTTGTTAACACGCTGTTTACGCTTACGTGCGGCATCGGCGTCTTTTTGCTCTGCATTATTAGTATACTTTATATCAGACCTAATCTTATGTGCGCCATCAGCAGCTTTGGGCTCTGTGTCATTAGTATCCTTACTATTAGAGCTCATGTTGGCTAAGCTAAACAGCTTTAAGCGTGGTGGTGGCAAACAACAGGTTAATAAGAGGCAGTGTCAGGTAGTAGGAAAATAGCCAGTTAATAATAGGCAATAGTTCTTTGCAGGAATACAGATATTAATAAATAGGCAGTTTATATTGCAGAGAAATTGCTGGGCAATAATGGACAATGTCCTTATGTGGCAAATAATAGAGCAATATACCCAGTGTGGCAAAGAAGAGGTTAATAAACGGCAGTCTCTCAGTATAACAGTCAGTGAATAATAGGCAGTATATGGAGAAAACACCAAACAAAAGTTCAAAATTGGTGTGAAAATGTCACTGAACCACTTCACAACTAAATATATATAGTTTTGGTAAATGGTATTATCATTTTTTTGACGAAATTCGGCAGGAGCTTGAAGAGCGACGTCACTGGGACCGCCTCCACGCAGCAGAAACTTGCTGTGAGGTAAAAATTCAAAAATCACACCAAAATGGCGGGCGGAGTGTGTCACAGTACGGCACATTTCTGATGAGTCGCTCGCGGCAGGCGGCAACCAATCAGAAAAGTGCCGCGCACCACGAAGGCATATATCTTAGTCCACCCTGAGCGGGTGTAGGACGCTGGTGACGTCACTTATCTCCGGACATTATCTCCGGACAAAGCCACGGAAGTTGGCACAAATTGCCGGAAGTAGTATTCTAGGCAATTATATATTAGATTTTAATGTTATCAGTGTTTACCTTTGAACGTTTATATTGTATTGTCCTGTCACCAGCCATGTGTACGATTATCGGCCGAAAGCCTCTCTGGAATCAATAATCACCCCATGTAAAGGTATCTTTATAAGTTAAAGATTCAGAATACTATGACTTTTATCATATCCTGAACAGTCAAGTTTTTTATGAACCGTTAAGGTTTTCTGGTTGAAGTAAAAAAAACTCTGAGTGTTTACAGTTTGAAACCATAAAATGTTGAAAAATTATGTCATTCTTGAGTATATCACTCAATGGTGCTCATAAACGTGTCAAATTTGATCTATAATATACTTTAATATACGTTACTTTAATCTTTAATATACTTAAGAACAGGGCCCCAGACATCACACAGGGGGTCTGAAACACCGCACAGTGGTCCAAAATATCGCTGTGCTCTGCCTGGGGCCCCATATGCTGCCTGGGGCCTCATATGCTGCCTGGGGCCCCTGTGCTCTGCCTGGGGCCCCTGTGCTCTGCCTGGGGCCCCATGTTCTGCCTGGGGCCACTGTGCTCTGCCTGGGGCCCCAGTGCTCTGCCTGGGACCACTGTGCTCTGCCTGGGGCCCCATATGCTGCCTGGGGCCACTGTGCTCTGCCTGGGGCCCCATATGCTGCCTGGCGCCCCTGTGCTCTGCCTGGGGCCCCTGTGCTCTGCCTGGGGCCCCATGTTCTGCCTGGGGCCCCATATGCTGCCTGGGGCCCCTGTGCTCTGCCTGGGGCCCCATATGCTGCCTGGGGCCCCTGTGCTCTGCCTGGGGCCCCATGTTCTGTCTGGGGCCCCTGTGCTCTGCCTGGGGCCCCATGTTCTGCCTGGGGCCACTGTGCTCTGCCTGGGGCCCCATAGGCTGCCTGGGGCCCCTGTGCTCTTCCTGGGACCACTGTGCTCTGCCTGGGGCCCCATAGGCTGCCTGGGGCCCCATAGGCTGCCTGGGGCCCCTGTGCTCTGCCTGGGGCCCCATAGGCTGCCTGGGGCCCCTGTGCTCTGCCTGGGGCCCCATAGGCTGCCTGGGGCCCCTGTGCTCTGCCTGGGGCCACTGTGCTCTGCCTGGGGCCCCTGTGCTCTGCCTGGGTGTAGGACACTGGTGACGTCACTTATCTCCGGACATTAGCTCCGGACATTATCTCCGGACAAAGCCACGGAAGTTGGCACAAATTGCAGGAAGTAGTATTCTAGGCAATTAATCTCCGGACATTAGCTCCGGACATTAGCTCCGGACATTAGCTCCGGACAAAGCCACGGAAGTTGGCACAAATTGCAGGAAGTAGTATTCTAGGCAATTATATATTAGATTAGAATATACAGTATTTAAAACATTAAAGGGAATCTGTCACAGGATGTTACCCTCTTATATATAAACACCTAGCTCTTTCAAAGACAAGTCCAACATCACTGCCAGTGCCATGGCCAGTCCATTCCTCTATTATTGAGAAACTAGATGGAAGCCCGCTGTTATCGCATCGGGAGGGCAGTAATGTCACAAAGAGGGCTGGCTTTGCAGCATTAAGAATGTCTCCCCCCCATGTGCTCACCCACCTACCACTCTCTTTCCCCATGTGCTGACTTCTCCCGTCTGTGCTCTCTTCATTGACCTGTCTACCCCATGTGCTATCCCCCTGTCTCTCTCCTTCCTGTGCTGTGTTCTCCCCTCAAAGACAATACTGACATTACAGCAGGAGATCACAGAGGATACATTTTGTGAGGTAAAATATTTTTTAAAAAGTCAGTGAAATATTTTACCTCACAAAATGAATCCACTGTGATCCCCTGATGAAATGTCAGTATTGTCTTTTGCTTCCTCCCCTGCCCAGGAGATGTGGTATGCTAGGTACTGTACATAGTCAGACAGTCAATTTTTAAAATAAACTTTTGCTCGTGGGAAAACCCCTTCAATGTGACAGGCTTCCTATGCCTGCAGACACATCGCGCATCTGCCACCGGGATCAGCCGAATGATTCACTGCACTTGTGCGTAATTCACACAGGCGCAGTAAATCAGATCGCCATCTTTGTGCAGATAGATAGCGGCGGTCACATTAAAACTGCACATGCGCTGCTACTGTACAAAGATGGCAGGCAGTCAGTGAATCATTCGGCTGATCTCGGCGGCGGAATGTTCACGACAGTGTTCCGCTAGTGGTACCGTGCAAGAGGCTGCGTGAGTGTGTGTGAGTGTGAATATGTGAGTGTATGAGTGTGTGTGTGTGTGTGTGAGTGTTGTGCATACGGCGTATAGAGTGTGTGTGTGTGTTTGGTGCGACGGTGTTCCGCTGGTGGTACCGCGCAATGGGTTGGTACCAGCAGCAGTTTCCATATTGAGACAGCCATCACTTGGGTGTCCCAATATGGCGGTCGATGAACTTCCTCCGCATGGAATTCTGGGATACGGTGACATCTGGACAGAACAGGAAATGAAAACATTACAAGGCAGTTATATAAATAGATCAGCGTTTGAACTGATATGCAAATGAAGCGGAGTTATGTTCCCAACCCAGCGCTGTCTCCTCCTGCTTGATTATCAGTTCCTTTTCCTGAAGTCACACAGCATAGAGGCTTGTCAGTAAAGCAGGTGGAGATGGAGGTGGGGCAGGGCAGGGAATAGAGATGGAGTGACTACGGATTCAGATCTACAGCATCATTTGTATATTACACTGATTTCTCAGAAGCAGAGAAAAGGACTGGCCATTTAAAAGGTGTTGCAATATTTGTCTTTGAAAGAGCTATATGTACATATAAATAATTTAGGAGTTGAAATCTTGCTGACAAATTCCCTTTAAACCCTGTTTTGAGGAAAACTCTCACAGCTACATTTTACACATGGTGTATGTATTCAGATTATGTGGACTAGACCCAAAGGGTGGCCCAACCTCTTTATTTTACATATTAATGGGCTGGATGGGTCATAAATGATTGATCAGTGGATGCTCAACTTTCATTGAGGATTTGGAACAACTGTAAAATGCTTACCACAAGAGGAGGACAAAGGAGTATATAGGTTAAAAT
The DNA here is from genome assembly GCF_051348905.1 of Ranitomeya variabilis. Lineage (NCBI taxonomy): Eukaryota > Metazoa > Chordata > Amphibia > Anura > Dendrobatidae > Ranitomeya > Ranitomeya variabilis. The sequence goes on from NC_135233.1 coordinate 732,461,666, forward strand.
GGTAGTATTTTATTTACTTTAAGTATCAAAAGATTATGCATATAACATAGAAAAATTCATTAACGTGCATAAGGACAGTCAAAAGAGTGGACATCCCCCCCGGTGTGAGTAGCCGCTTCTATCAATACAAGGAATGGCAGAGAGCTGCTCTTAGTAAATAACATTATCACAAAAGCCTGTGAGGTATAAAGGCAGGGCTTACCTGTAGGAAAGGCAACAAACACCGGGTTGGATCTGGAAAAAGAGACCCCAACGCGCGTTTCGCTTTTTGTAGTTGCTCGTGTGCGGTGATGCACGACACTGTCTCCTGACGCAGGACCTGGCGTTCTATATGCGCCGAGAGTACTGCTTTCACTGGCTTAGACAAAGCACGTAATCGGTCACATGCACAGTAACCAATCATATTTTAAGGTCCTTGGGACTCGGTTATTCACTTCCCCTTGAAAAAGCAAACTACAAGAAGCGAAATGTGCATCGGGGTCTCTTTCTGGATCCAACCCGATGTTTGTTGCCTTTCCTACTGGTAAGCGCTGCCTTTATACCTTACAGGCTTTTGTGATAATGTTATTTACTAAGAGCAGCTCTCTGCCATTCCTTGTATTGATAGAAGCGGCTACTCACACCGGGGGATGTCCACTCTTTTGACAGCCCTTATGCACTTTAATGAATTTTTGTATGTTATATGCATAATCTTTTCATACTTCGTTAATTAAATAAAATACTACCATTTTAACCTATATACTCCTTTGTCCTCCTCTTGTGGTAAACGATATGGAGTTGGTTTCCCTTTGGCTTTGGGTTCTTTTTGCACTATTTAGTGCTTAATCTCCCATCTTTTATCAACATGTTTCCTGGTTTTGTCATTGTAAAATGCTTAGCTGTTTTATTTTTTTTGCTTAAATATGGGTTGGGTCATTATTTCTATTTCATTACCACATAATGCCACAATGTTAATCAACCATTAGGCAGAATTTACAAAACATCATTAGATGGCCATCCATTACTGTAATTACCAGCCTTATTTGTCCCAAGGCTGAATTTTCATTAGCAGCAAGAAAAAAGTAGTAAATGGTTATAAAGGGGGAAGCCCACGCGAAACGTGCGTCGGGGCTTCCAGCGCTTAACTCCTTGTGTGGATACTATGGGTAAGACCCTCTCTATATGACCTAATCCTGTTTGTTTCCCTGACTATAAGTGCCTTTTGTGTTTGTATCATTGTACTCTGCCTATTGGTCACTATGATTGAGGCCTTGTTAGTAAGGTTTTACTCTAGACTAGCTAGAGATGGGTTCTTAACCTAATACTTTGTATGAGCACAGATTAGATATTCAGGACTAACATTTGCACTAGCACTTTATATGCAATTTCTAGAGGGGTCCCTCAACCACTTGATACTTCTTTTGTTTTGGGGTTGGGTGCTGTTCTTTTCATCTTTGCTCAACATTACTTATCTTTGTCGTTTTTCATTGTATGTGTAAACATAAGTTGGTGTTTTTAATATGTCTAATAAAGTGTGTTATATATTTTTATTGGACTTCTTGGTTTCTCTTCTTGTTATATTGCTATTCATGAGAGCGTCCTGTAGATTTGACCCGGCGTACCTCTTGGTGTAGGGTTTACTACAAATATCATGCTTTCTATTGCATGGATTGTGTTTTCATAAATCTAAAACATACAGTAGTGTTCAAAATAATAGCAGTGTGTTAAAAAACATAAGCTAATCACAAAATCTTTATACCAGTTTTTATTTCCATGCATTGGGAACATTGCACACGGTTTTCTAATTCCAAACATGAAGAGAAACATATATAATTTTTAGCTACTTTACAGAAAATAACAAAAAATGAACATTGGGCTGTTCTAAAAAATAGCAATGTCTGCATTTGTCTTTACAAATTCACAATGTGGACTATTTTTTTAGGATTTAGCATTCCTGTGAATCACTAACCTAATATTTAGTTGTAAACCTACAGTTTTTTTTAGAACTGCTTCACATCTATGTTGCATCGAGTCAACCAACTTCTGGCACCTGTCAACTGTTATTCCAGCCTATAATACCTAGACTATATCCCACAATTTTTTGGGCATTTGTTGGCTTTGCCTCAGAAACTGCATTTTTTAGGTCACCCCACAAGTGTTCTATCGGAATAAGGTCTGGGGATTGGGCTGGCCACGCCATAACCTCAATTTTATTGGACTGGAATCAAGATTTTGATCGTTTACTGGTGAGTTTAGGGTCGTTGTCTTGTTGAAACACCCAATTCAAGGGCATATCCTCTTCAGCGTAAGGCAACATGACCTCTTCAAGTATTTTAATATATATGCAAACTGGACCATGTATGTGGTAAATAAGTCCGGCACCACAGTAGGAGTAACATGTCCATATCATGTTGCTTGCACCACCATTCTTCACTGTCTTCAGAGTTTGGGGGTTGTCTGACAAACTTGTCTGTGGCCCTTGGACCCAAAAAGAACAATTTTACTTTTAACAGACAGTCCACAAAATGTTTCTCCATTTCTCTTTAAGCCAGTTGATGTGTTCTTTGGCAAATTGTATCCGCTTCAGTACATGTCTTTCTTTTTTCAGTGGGACTTTGCACACAGGTGTTTTCTATCACAGTACTCACAGGTAACTTGAGACAGTCTTTGATCATCCTGGAGCTGATCATCGGCTGAGCCTTTGCCATTCTGGCTATTCTTCCATCCATTTGAATGGTAGTCTTCCGTTTTCTTCCACGTCTCCCTCGTTTGGCTTTCCATTTTAAAGCATTGGAGATCATTTTAGCATAACAGCCTATCATTGTCTGCAGTTCTTTATAAGATTTACCTTCTCCAATCAACTTTTTAATCAAAGTACACTGTTCTTCTGAACAATGTCTCGAACAATCCATATTTTGCAGGCTTTCAAGGAGAAATGCATGTACAACATGTCCTGGCTTCACCCTTAAATAAGGGCCACCTGATTCACACCTGTTTCTTCACAGAATGACTGACCTCACTAATTGAACTCCACACTGCTATTATTTTGAACACCCCCTTTCACTTAATTATTCTAATGCACAAACTCAAAAACATGCAGATCATGAATGCGGAGTCTGTTGGTTTTCTTAGAATCTTCTGCACCAACTGGTAAATTAATATGTGGTAATATAGTTTATACCAAAAACAGTAATGAATCTGGTTGGACATATTGGACTGCTATTATTTTAAACACTACTGTATGCCACAAAAAAAAAAGAAAAAGAAAAAAAATCAATAGACAGTCCAGATGGAGACATTGATTAAGTAATTTGCATCAATGTAAAACAAATCGGCTAATTTCATGGGTGTTTACAACTGGAAAATCAAGTTAATTAAAAGTTAGTCATGTCTAGTGTATTTTTGATCAAACAAGGCAACATTTACCATGATTAGGTTTAATTGGGCTAATTTCTTGGCTTAAAATCAGTTTGCAGAGTTTTATCTTTTTCCACATTTAGAGACTGAATTTTTGTGTCAGACAACAAAAGAATGCAATAGGGCATTCTGGTATAGAATAAAAGGAGAACTTCTCCTGTAATTGCTCCAGGAGAAACATACAGATCAATAAAAAAAGGAATAGCTCAATTAATAATGCAATGCTTAAAGAGCTAGTCCACTACAATCTTTATTATGCACATCAATTTAAAGCACTGAAATAAATACAATTGTCTGCTAAAAATCACAGATGTGTGTATGTCCCCATAGACTAAGACAGATACCAGAGCTATCTATGAAAATCACGGGTAGCACTTGTACGTGCAAAATGGACTTCTAAATGAGCCTTTATTTATAGCAGTCTTTCAAAAATAATCACCTTGATTTTAAGAGACATGACTAAGTTCACTACTGCATTTGCACCTTCTTTTTGGCAAGTTGTTGTTTTAACCGCTTCATGACCACTGACAGAAAATAAGCATCGGTGCTTGCTGGACATTGTGCAGCACCAATGTTTCTCTATGGTCGGCGGTCTTGCAGAGCTCAGGCGAGCACTGGGATTCCGATGCAGAGCAATAGCTTTGACAGGCATCATCAGGACCTAATTGGCTCAGTTCCCGATGATGATAACTCTGTGTTATTTTCTAGATGCCAATCAACAGAGACCAAAGCATTGCGAGGTGATCATGGCGGAGCTGAGGGTGGTATGCCACCCGGAGGTCCAATAATTACTTCAGGGTCTGCCAGCTATGGTGGCCTATTATACTTAGCCAGCAGCAGGGTCTAACAAGCGTTGTGACAATGTAAAACTGACAGTTCTCATGAATTGCAATCCATTTGTATTGCAATGCGTGAGACCAGCAATCAGAGAAATAAAAGTTAAATCCCATAAAGGGACAAAGTAAAAAAAAAAAAAATGAAAAAAAAATATATTTTTTTTAAAGGGAATCTGTCACCTACTTTTTCGTAAATAAGTTTTGGCCACCACCATTAGGGGCTTATCTACAGCATTCTGTAATGCTGTAGATAAGCCCCCAATGTAACCTAAAAGGTAAGAAAAACAAGTTAGATTATACTCACCTGGGGGGCGGTCCAGTGTGGTCCGATGTGATGGGTGTCGTGTTCCGGGTCCGGCACCTCCCATCTTCATGCAATGACGTCCTCTTCCTTGCTTCCTGTCGCGGCTCCTGCACAGGCGTACTGATTTGCCCTGTTGAGGGCAGAAAAAAGTACTGCAATGCACAGGCGCAGGGCTTCTCGGACCTTTCCCAGCACCTGCGCACTGCAGCACTTTGCTTTGCCCTCAACAGGGGAGATAAAGTACGCCTGCGCAGGAGCCACAACAGGAAGAGGATTTCATCGTGTGAAGATAGGAGACGCCGGACCCGGACCTGCGACGCCCATCGGACCCGAACCGCACCAGAGCGCCCGTGGGTGAGTATAATCTACCGTAACTTGTTTTTCTTATCTTTCAGGTTACATCGGGGGCATATCTACAGCATTACAGAATGAAGCTTATATACGAAAAAGAAGATTCCCTTTAACTAAAAAAAAAAACACAAAAAAAGACAATATTAAACCAATAAATAGGTATATTTATGTAAAAGCAAAATAAACAAAAAAAAAAGTACAAATTTGGTATCACCGCATCTGGAATGACTAGATCTATAAAACTGTCCCACTATTTAACCCATTCAGTGAACACTGTAAAAAAAATAAAATAAAACATTTTGCAAGAAATGGAGCTTTTTCATCATAAACTGAACAAAAAGTAGAATAAAACACGATCAATATTAAAAATGTCAATAAGAATAGTATCTCTGAAAACGTCATCTTCTGACAAAAAAAAACAAGCTGCCACACAGCACCGTCAGCAGATAAAAAAAAAAGTTATACCTCTCAAAACATAGCGATTCAAAAACAATTATTTTTTCTTTAAAATAGTTTTTATTGTGTAAAGAGCCAAAACATTAAAACAAATTATAAACATGGTATCGCTGGAATCGTTCTGACCCAAAAAATAAAGTTGTTTTATCACTTTTACAAGACAGTGAATGCCATTTAAATAAAAAAAAACTCAAAAACAATTCTTGAATTGCTGGTTTTTGTTCATTCTGCCTCCCAAATACCTGAATAAAAAGGCATGTTAGTGTGTGTGCTAGTAACCAAATATAAAAAAACTGATATAAATCTGGCTTCACTTTAATTGCACAAACTTGAAAAATAAAGTTGTTTAATAACTTATGCCACATGAGGAACTATGTAAAAAAATAAATAAAACCCAATTCTTGACCTGTTGATTTTTTCATTCTGCCTCTCAATGATCACACTAAGGCTCGGGTCACCTTTATCCTGCTCTTTACACAGAGAGCTTACACCGGGGTTTCCATGCAAATCTATGAAATATGTGTTTCAGATGGAACCGGAGGAGAAAAATTCCCTATAATGAGGCAGATGGTGACACTGTGCACAGTCTTTTTAAGCATGCATTTTTAAAAGCACGGTCTGCCACAGTTTTGTGCACTTCTGAAATGAAGGACACCGCTGAACAGAGGCCAGACGGAGTCCAGAGTAACTCTGCTGCCTCATTATAGTGAATGGATCACTCAGGGGTTTTATCTGAATCATGTCATTTGGAGGTTAAGATGGAAACATGGAAGTGCTCAGTGTACAGCGCAGGATAAATGTGATGTAAAATGTTCCCAACAAATGCATCACCTCAATCCACAAAAAAAAAAAAAAATCAAACCCCAAATAAAGGTTTGCCATCTAATAATGGAAATATTACTGTTAGCACAAAGGCTCTAGAAAAACGCTAGGGCTCCTCTCCCCCAAAAGAAATTCAGCAAATTCTGTGCTCACAAATCCAAATGTCTCTCCCTTTTGGGCCCCACAGTGTATCTAATCCACATTTAGAGTCCACATGTTTGTCATTTCTGTAGCAATGAAATCCCACTTATTTTACAGGTTCTGTGCCTCCAGAAGCAAGAGCTGGGTATGCAATAAATGCAATGTACTGGGTACTGCAATGTATGAGCACTACAATGGCAGATTTGCAAATTTCACTAAGCAACATCCACTGCTGCTTGCTTCTAGAAAACACCCAATAAGTCAAAATAGTCACTACACCTGCAGGTAAATTCCTAGATGGGATATTACCACATTGAGCAGAAATTTTGTGACAAATTTTGGTGACATTTTTCCCATTTATCCTTGTGAAAATATAAATCTAGGGAAAAAAAAATTTGTGGCAAAAATGTAATTATTTTTTCTTCACCGCTCGATGGTACACATGTGGTGTCAATATGATCACTCCACCCCTAGATGAATTCATTGAGAGGTTTAGTTTGTAAAATGGTTTCACTTATGGGGGGGTTCTGCTGTTCTGGAACCTCAGGGGGACCTGCCAATGTGACATGGCACCCGCAAACCATAGCAGCAAAATCTCCACTCCAATAGGGAGCTCCTAGTTTTCTTCCACTTATGAGGTATTGCCGCACTCAGGAGAAATTGTGTAACAAATTGAACTGTTTGTTTTCTCCTATTATCCCTTTTGAAAATTACAAACTTGGGGCTAAAGCAACATTTTAGTGGACAAAATGTTAATATTTTATCTACTCACCCCAATTTTATACAATTCTGTGAATCTCCCGAGGGTTAAAAATGCTCATTGCACTCCTAAATAAAATCATTGAGAGGCGTAGTTTCCAAAATGGAGTCACTAGTGCGGGTTTCTGCTGTTTTGGCATGTCAGGGCCCAGGGCTCTTAAAATGTGACATGGCATCAGCAACATTAACGCTACCAACGCCCCTTAATGGTTCCCCTTCCCACTTCATGTAAGGAGTCTAGTGATGAGCGAGTGTACTCGTTGCTCAGGTTTTCCAGAGCACGCTCGGGTGGTCTCCGAGTATTTGTTATTGCTCGGAAATATAGTTTTCATCACCTCAGTTGCACGATTTACGTAAGATACGCTGACTACATGTGAGGAATGACTGATTGTTAGAGAATCCTCACATATATTCAGCCTGTCTAGCAGTCGTAAATCATGCTGCTGAGGCGATGAAAACTAAATGTCCGAGCAATAACAAATACTCGGAGACCACCCGAGCAACGAGCATACTCGCTCATCACTAGTAAGGACATCAGCATACTCACCGCCCCAGCCGCGAGGCATGGCCTCCAGCAGGCTCCATGTCCTCTGCGCTCAGCAGTTCTCGGCGGCGCACCTAGTGCGAGCGCACTCCCCTGCTCTTAAAGGGGCAGTACAAACACATAGTAAAATGCACCCAACCAGTGGCTGGAAGGCATTTAGTAACAGAGTCCGAAGTCCTTAGTCCTGGTGCAGCCAGTCCTGAACTCGAAGTTCTTGAACAAAGTGCGGCCAGTGCCTGACCCTCATCCCCTCAGTCCGTGTGTGGAAATTCCGATATTTTCATAAATAAATGCAAAGTATATCAACCAAAATTTACCACCAACATGAAGTACACGAAAAAAAAAAACACCTCAGAATCACTGGGATACATATTTACATAAGTTGAAAAAAGAAATAGGTCCTTCAAGTGCAACAAATTATACATTTTATTACTAAACTAGTTATAACTTACAATGTTATCATAGTAGCGTACCAGAGTTATTACCACAAGGGATGTGGAGTAGGTAAGCCAAACCACTGACTCAGACTCTGACTCCTCAATTTCCCTGACTCAGGCTTCACAGCCCCGGTCACTACTGAGCATGGACATAAAGTGCAGCACAGATTCATCTCAAATAAAAGCGGAGATCCTTAGATCAGGAACAGAACAGACATTTACTGGACATCTCACAACTTTCCCAAATTCTTATGAAAACAATTACAGCACATCCTGCATTGTACTACTGTACCCAATGTATTATATATTTTAGGAGATGGAGACAGTCAATTTTATACCAAATCAGAATCCATCTCCGATTCTGACTCCACCAAAATGGACATCGATTCCACAGTCCTGATCACCATATAAAATGACACTGGTCAGAAATGAGTAAAGTGGCTTGGTCAGGAAGGTGAAGACAGGCTCTGGCGTGAAAAGGGTTAAGCCCTTTTTATAATTGCATCTTTTGACATCTATTTTATATTAGTTTGCTTGTTTTTATTTATGCTTGTCATTATGGGAAGGGTTTTTGTTTTCCAGATGATTTCAGCTGATTCAGCAATTTGCGATTTTTAAAGAGTCGCAAAGTATTTGCACAAATGTATTTTAGTTCCCCCTTGGAGTGCTTTTTTTGGCAATTCTAAAAAAATTTTGCACAAATTTTGTGACATTTTGGTGATTCAATCAACTTTTTGTTTTAAGGCTATGTGCACACGTTGCGGATTTGCCTGCAGATTTTTCCGCACAGAATCTGCATCTCTTGCCGAAAGTCTTAGTTACTCACCGGTTAACGGTGTTTTTCGGAGTCCATGACAGCACTACGGAGAGAGGGGATCCGCCCTTCAGGAACAGGAAACCTACAGATACATAAGGGCGGCACCTCTCCCACGCATCAGTTGGTTTACAGAGCACAAGAGGACCACCAAGGTTAATAGCATACATAATAAACAATGATACAAATAACTAACTATTCACTACCCGTGAATTATATAAATAAAGGAAGAGGTGTACACCCAGAACTTAAGAAGACGGGAGGGTATGTACAGGTGCTGTCATGGACTCCGAAAAACACCGTTAACCGGTGAGTAACTAAGACTTTATCGGTCGTCCATGACAGCACTACGGAGAGAATTACAGAGAGTAACTAACTAGGGAGGGACTACAGCTTGCAGCACCCTTACACCAAACGAAAGGTCAGAAGAGGCACCCAAGTTCAATCTATAATGGTTATAGAATGTGTGTGGAGAAGACCAAGTAGCAGCCTTACAAATTTGGTCGATCGACACCTCCAATCTTTCTGCCCACGAAGCCGCCATAGCTCTAGTGGAATGCGCTTTTAGACCTTCAGGCGCCGGCTTGCCCTTTGAGATGTATGCCAGCGAGATAGCCTCCCTGATCCATCTAGCTAAAGTAGATTTTGATGCCCTGTGACCCTTCCTACTACCCTGATAGGATACGAATAGGGCGTTATCTATCTTCCAGGGATCAGTTACTGCCAGATATTCCAGGATACATCTTTTTACATCTAAAGTGTGTAGCTTCCTTTCCTTATCGTTAGTAGGATTGGGGAGGAAGGATGGAAGAACTATTTCCTGTGTTCTGTGGAACCTGGACACTACTTTAGGAAGATATGCTGGATCAGGGGATAGTATCACTCTATCATCCCTAAGCTGCATGTAAGGGGGAACCCTGGATAATGCTTGGATGTCGCCTATCCTACGCGCCGATGTTAGGGCCACCAGGAAGGCTACTTTAAGGGATACATTTTTAATAGAGGCTGATGCAATTGGCTCAAATGGGGCCTCTGTCATGGCTGAGAGGACTAGGTTCAGGTCCCATGGCATGACCCTATTCTTCACCATTGGCCTGGACCGTTTTGTCGCTCTGATGAATCTGCTGACCCAGTGATTCTCAGCAATGTTGCAGCCAAAGAGGGCCCCTAAGGCTGATACCTGCACTTTAAGTGTATTTGGGGATAACCCCATATCTAACCCTTTCTGTAAGAATTCTAAAATCTGGTCTATTGGTATTGACTGACCAGCTATTACCCCCGAGTTTTGAAGGAACCTCTTCCAGATCCTAACATAAATCTTTGTGGTGATTATTTTTCTGCTCTTCAGCAGAGTGTTAATGAGGCCCGGAGAGAACCCCCTATCCTTTAACAGCGCCCGCTCAAAATCCACGCCGTCAGATGAAGGCCAACCGCCCGAGGATGGTAGACTGGGCCCTGGGACAGGAGATCCGGGATGTCTGGCAAGACCCATGGGTCGGATATCGACATAGCCCTCAGGCATGGAAACCACGTCCTTCTGGGCCAGAAGGGGGCAATTATTATCACTGTGGCTTTGTCCTTCCTGATTTTCCTCACCACCAGAGGAAGTAGAGACAGGGGAGGAAAGGCGTAGGCTAGCCTGAAGTTCCAGTCTATGAGGAGGGCGTCTACTGACAGAGGATTTTCTCTGGGGTTGAGAGAGCAGAATTGTGCCACTTTCCTGTTTTCTTTTGTGGCAAACAGGTCTATTTCTGGTTGACCCCATCTTTCCACGATGAGGTTGAAGATGGAGTCGTTCAGGGACCACTCCCCCTGCCTCAATGTGTTGCGGCTTAAGAAATCCGCTGTAGTGTTTTCTGCCCCTCTTATGTGAAGAGCCGTCAATGAGAGAAGATGTTGCTCTGCTAGATGGAATAGACGATCTGCTACGCACATTAGGGATTTGGAACGAGTCCCGCCTTGGTGATTTATGTATGCCACGGCGACCCGATTGTCCGAGAATACCCGCACGTGGTGGCCCTGTAGATAGACAAGGAGTGATTTAACTGCCTGTTCCACAGCCGTTAACTCCTTTAGGTTGGAAGACATTTCTATCTGATCCCGATCCCAAAGCCCCTGGATCAATGTATCCCCCATGTGAGCCCCCCATCCAGAAGGGCTAGCGTCCGAGGTGACTATACGAGTTACATTATATTCCCAGGGGACCCCTGTGGACAGGTTCTCTTGGACTAGCCACCATCCGAGGGATATAATAGCGTCTTGGGATAGGGTCATCAGGCTCTCCAGACATCCCCCCAACCTTTTTTGTTGTAACAGCACCTCGCCCTGAAGTATCCTCGTATGATACTGGGCCCATCGGACCGCTGGAATACAGGACGAGAGAGAGCCCAACAGAGACATGGCTCTTCTAAGGGACATGGTGGGGTTTTTAGAGGCATTCAGCACCTGAAGGTGCAAGCGATCAATTTTCTCTTGAGGCAAACGGCATTCCTGAACCTGGGAATCCAGGGTCAGGCCTAAAAATCGCTGCACCGTCATGGGCTGTAAGCGTGATTTTTTGACATTTAGCATCCACCCCAGACGCTCCAGAGCAGACATCACTTTATGTAACTGTTCCAGACAGTGATCCGCCGTTTTACCTACGATAAGGAGATCGTCCAGGTAGGGGATTATTAGAATGTTGGACTCATGCAAGTGAGCCATAACCTCCGCCATAACTTTGGTAAACACTCGAGGGGCGACCGATATACCAAAGGGGAGGGCCCTATACTGGAAGTGTCTGATTACCCCATCCAACCTTACCGCCACCCTCAGGTATCGTTGGTGACCTGCATAAATGGGGATATGGTAATAGGCGTCCTTCAAATCCAATACTACCATAAAGCAGTTTTTAAACAGCAGCTTTATTGCGGTGTTAATAGTTTCCATCTTAAATGATTGGACGGTCAGGAAATTATTAAGAGCCCTAAGGTTAATAATTGTTCTGAAGGAGCCATCAGGTTTACTTATTAGAAATAGAGGAGAGTAGAATCCTCTACCCTGTTCTCCTTCCGGAACCTCTGACAGGACATTCTTACTGAGCAGGTCGTGAACTTCTGCTTCCAGGGCCGCCTGTTCTGCTGGAGAGGACCTGAGTGGGGTAACTCTGAAGAAGTTCTGAGGGATGGAGGAGAACTCTAGCCGCAGACCCGTAGCTATTAACCCCAAAATCCAATCACTACTGGAGATTTTGGACCAGGCCGGGTAGAAGGCAGATAGTCTACCTCCCACCGGGGCGACTAGTCATTGGGGTGGTTTTTTGACCTCACGGGATGGCTCCTGACGTCCTCCACCTCCAAACATAAATCCAGTACCTTTCTTCTTTTTCTCATCCCATCTGCTCTGGTCTCTGGCTGGTCTCCTCCGAAAGAATCTTTTCCCTGTGAAGGGACGCCTGTAAGAGGTAGCTGGTAGATTGGGAAACTTTTTCTTCTCGTCTCCAGCTTTCTCCAGCAGTTCGTCTAGGACTGGACCAAACAGGTATTCCCCTTCGCATGGGATAGAGCACAGACGGGATCTGGATTGAAGGTCACCTGGCCAACATTTCAGCCACAGGGCCCTGCGTGCTGCGTTTGATAGTCCGGCCGCCCTAGCCGCCATTCTTGCCGAATCCGCAGATGCGTCCGCGAGAAAGGCAGCGGCATTCTGAATTGTTGGCAGGAATTTCAACATAGAGTCTCTGGAAACACCGCCTTCCAACTTAGACCCTAGCTGATCCAGCCAGACCACCATCGATCTGGCTGCACATGTCGCAGCTACAGCAGGTCTCAGGGCACCCGCCGACATCTCCCATGTCCCTTTAAGGAACGAGTCAGCCTTCTTATCGAGAGGGTCCTTTAGGGAAGACATGTCGTCGAAGGGGATAGATGATTTTTTAGACGCCTTAGACACCGCTGCGTCCAATTTCGGCGCCTTATCCCATGTATTCACCATGGGGTCCTCAAAGGGATATCTGCGTTTAAAGGCAGGTGGAAAAGAGCCTTTCTTCTCCGGTTTTTTCCATTCCCTTTTGATGAGGTTCTGGACCTTGTCATTGAGCGGAAAAGACCTACGTTTTTTAGGGTCTAGACCGCCAAACATTAGGTCCTGTGTAGAGAGTTCTGGCCTTTCATCAGCCACCCCCATGGTGGATCTAACTGACTTAATAAGTTTGTCCATTTGGTCCAATGGGAAACAGAACCGGTTAGACTCCTCTTCCGAAGAGGACGCTGAGGAGACAGAGGCGTCTGACTCATTCTCCCTACTAGGGCCAGCGGACAAATCCGACTCTGAGGCGCTAGGCTCCCTTCTTCTTTTGGAAGACTCCCCCCGGGACAGAGATATCAGGGAATCTTTCACCTCCTTCCTGATAATCTCCCTAAGGCTTGATGTGAAATCAGGAGACTCTTCCGCCACCTATGGGAGCGGAGAAAAAGGCTATGTAATTTATCTGGCGCTACCGCTATCAGTGTTCCCATCAATTTATTTCCTACCGTCTGCCGTACACACGACTGACAAAGTCTCTTAGGGTAGGCGTCTGGCAAAGGGCAAGCGCATAGCGCGCACTCCTTGTTTTTTGATTTACCAGCGCTTTTTTTCCCCTACGGAAATAAACATAGGAAAAGACTGCATCAGGGTACATTCACGAAGATCTCTTACCCAGGCAGTAGCGGTAGGTACCGGATTACTGGGGGGTCGGTCCAGATCCTTCTGCTTAGATCTGCGACTGGTCTGGTTACTGCGTCCGCGGGTCTTCAGCTGGGGGTTCGCATGGGACTTCTCCGAGGATCCATCCTGCTCCTGCTCCAGCAGACCGACGGCAGCTTCCGGCTCATCCATAGCTGCAGATGGGCTCACAAGCAGTGCTGCAGCATTTTGTTTGGCTATAAATAGCCCTCCCCCGGATCCGGAATCAGTGCAGGTGTGTGGCCAAATCCACCCCCCCCCCGACTTGCAGGTGACTGCTCCACCCCCCCCCTGCACCCAAACGCCCCCCCCCCCCCCCCCCGCCCCCGCCGCATGCAGGACAGCGGCGTTTTTAGAAAAAAAACGGCCGGCGTTTGACTTCCGGTTTTGGCCCCGCCCCCTGCGCGTCACTTCCGGTTTCTGGCAGAACGCTCAGAAACGTGCCCGGAAGCCTGGGAACGGCGCCGCCGGACCCCCCAGCCGCCCCCCCGCTACGCCACCGCCGCTTCCACGGCCGCAGCCCAGCGGTGACCGCGGCAGAGGCCGGCGTCCGACCCCCAGCTCCGGTCCCGAATCGAAAGGAGCACACAGGACGCCGCGCTGCACCGCACCGACGGGGAGAGTGGGGAAGACCGAGGCCCAGGGGGGAGAGCGGACCCCGGGGGGGACATACTCACCTGCTGACCACTGGGGATGGACCTCCTCCGGACGTCGCTCCACACTGCACCGCTCACTGTCGTGGAGCCCTACCCGGACCCACCGTGGCGCTTCCAGGGACCCGCACTGCCCGAGGTAGGAGACCCCCTCGCTACCTGGGTCGGACAGCCAGCCTGGGTATTGATAGGAGAAACGAAGTCGTATCTGCAGGGAATCCTGTCCTCCAGGAACAGGAAACCAACTGATGCGTGGGAGAGGTGCCGCCCTTATGTATCTGTAGGTTTCCTGTTCCTGAAGGGCGGATCCCCTCTCTCCGTAGTGCTGTCATGGACGACCGATAAAAACGCAGCCAAAAATCCGCGCGTTTTGGGTGCGATTTGATGTATTTTTTGTGCGAATTTGATGCGTTTTTGATGCTATTTTATATGAGGATTTGTATGCGTTTTTGAAAGCTAAAGATCTATTATTGAACAAAAAAAAAATTGTGATGTAATTTCTTGTCCAACCTCTTGATTTACATACTCCTTTGAAGAATAATGTTTACACACACAGCTAGATAGATAAATAGATAGATAGATTCATAGATCTATAGATAGATCTACAGATAGATAGATCTACAGATAGATAGATCTATAGATACATAGATCTATAGATAGATCGATAATACCATGCCCAATGTTTAGTAATAAACATAATAAAATGGTACATAAAGAGTTAAATAAAGACACACACAAAATCTGCGTTGGCCGGGGTCAGACTTGCGAGAAACTCACACCTCAATACCTGGCACTGCCGCCGGAACTCGGGACTGGAGGGTTCAGCTACATAAAAATACATGCAGCTGTAAGCTCTGGTCCCGAGTGCCGGTGCCAGTGCCGGGTATTGAAGTGCGAGACTCTTGCGAGTTTCTCGCAAGTGTGACCCTCGTCTTAAAAAAAATTGTGTGGGTCCTTGGGCAATTTTCAAGTTCAGAGTGGGAAAGCCAGCAACTGAGGGCTGAGGTTTGTAGCCTGGGAAGGAGTTAATACCCATGGATCTTCCAAGGCTATGAATATCAGCCAGCAGCTGTATATTTAGCCTTTACTGGCTATTAAAATAGGGGGACCCCCCAAAAAAAAAAAAAAAAGACGCAGGATCCCCCTATAATTAACAGACAGCTGTGGGTTGATATTCATATCCTAGGAAGGGGCCATGGATATTGGCCCCATCCTGGCAACAAATACCAGTTCCCAGCTGCCCCAGAAATGGCGCATCTGTAAGATAGCCTCTCTCTTCCCACTGCCCTATAGCGGTGGCAAATGGTGTAATAAGGGGTTAATGTCACTGTTGTATTGTAAGGTGACATCAAGCCGGGTTACTAATGGAGAGGCATGAATAAGACACCTATCCATTATAAATCTTATAGTAGTGAAAGAGTTAAAAAAAAGACACAACCAGAAAAAAGTATTTTAATATTCTTAATTTCACTATACTTACAACCACGCCTAATTCCCCAAAGCCATACTTACAACCACGCCTAATTCCCCAAAAATAATAATAAACCAACCGTATACTCCCTGTCCGACGCAGTGCAATTAATAACGAGTGTCTCACGACGATCTCCCCTATACAGCTGTCACATCAGGAGATGAGACAGCTCTATAGGCCTCCAGTGAGACACTGACAGGAGACAATGGCTCATGCAGTGTTACTGTGCCCCATCTTCCGGCTAGCTGTCACAGTAGCAGGCATAGCCAGATGGGACTAGTAGTCCAATTAGACGATGCCTGCCTACATACAGCCCCGCACACCCACACAGACACACAGCCCTGCAGACCCCCACACACAGACACACACACAGCCCCGCACACACCCACACACACCCCAGCACAGCTCCGCAGACCCACGCACACCCCAGCACAGCTCCGCAGACCCACGCACATCTCCGCAGACTCCCGCACACAGACACACACCCACACAGCCCTGCAGACCCCCCCACATCCCCGCACAGCTCCGCATAACCCCGGCACACAAACACACACAGCCCCAGACACACACAAACACCCACACGCACATCTTCTCGACACACACATAGTCTTCGCTCACACTCCGCACACACACTCATCCCCCTCAAGATCTGCAGCGTTTCTGGAACGCAACTCCGCAGCAAAACCACAGATCTTTTTAATCCTGCAGTTTTGCTGTGGATTTGACTGAATCAATGGAAGTCAATGGGTGCAGAAACGCTGCAGATCCACAAAAAGAACTGACATGCTGTGGAAAATAAAAAGCTGCGATTCTGCACGTTTTTTTCCGCAGCATGTGCACAGCGTTTTTGTATTTCCCATTGATTAACATTGTGTGCACAATGCACTGCGGATTTGAGGCAATTCAGCGCGTCCAAAAACGCTGCAGAAACGCATCTAAATCCGCAACATGTGCACATACCCTAAAGAAGCGGAAAAAAGGTTAAAGACAAAAGTAAATAGCCTTATTTTGCATAAAATTCATTTAGATTATCCACTTGATACAAGTTCCAAATATGCACATTAAAACTTTGTCGTCCCTCCCATCTGCTTTCTTCTAAGCCTTAAAGGGGTTTTCCCAAGAACAAAAATTTATTTTATTAACTAGATGTTGGAATGAAAATAATTTCCACAATAAGAAGTGATTAAATAAAATGTTCCGGTGCTGAGAAAATCTCATGAATGTGTCCCTGCTGTGTAGTGTGTAATGGCCGTGTCTGACAGTGCAGGAACATCTGATCATACCACACCTCCTGGGCAGGGGAAGAAGCAAAAGAGAGTACACAGGCAAGACAGCATGGGCTCACAGTTGATTCCTTTTGTGAGGTAAAGCATTCCTCTGCCAGTTTTTAAGCAAGGTTTAACCTCAAAGAAAGATTCAGCTGCAATCCCGTGCTGTCCTGTCTGCACACTCTTTTGCTTCCTCCCCCGCCCAGGAGCTGTGGTATGGTCAGACCATGTCTATGTATGGTGAGACACGGCCATTACACAGTACACACCAGGGGCACATTTATAAGATTATCTCAGCACAGGAACATTTTATTTAAACACATCCAATTGTGGTATTAATTTTTATTCCAAGATTTAGGGAATAAATTGAACTTATGTTTGTGGGAAAAGCCCTCTTACTCGATTGGGCAAGAGATATAAGAGTTCTGCTATCTTGACCGGGGTAATGGTGACTTTCTCAGCATGCAAACATTTGCAAAGCTTGGAAGTTATTACATCATTGAGTATCAGTAAACTAATCACTGTGTTTAATGATTGGCTGCAGGTGGGAGTCTGCAGCCAAAAAAATAACCTCAGTGGTTAGGTCACTGGTGGTCAGTCACATCATCAGTTACAATCTGGTGACAACGATCATAGTGACAACACTAGAGAAGAGTTCCGTGGGAGGTTTGCCTTCTTTTATTGTTTTACCTCCATGACCACCATTACCTCCATGCTTGAGCAGAATCTACAGTATTATACTTGTTCATGGCTCATTAACAAAATGTGAGAACTATTATCAATACTGTATCTAAAAGGTTGCTCTTCCGCATGACATTCGCGGTCTGAGTAATGAACTCAACAGATTTTCAGAACTCAGTAAACTCCTAGGCATATCTCAGACACCGCAGTCCATACAAAGACTGAACGTGGAACATGTGAAATCAGCCTTAGGGTACGTTCACACAGGACTTTTTTGCTGCGTATTTTTGCTGCTTTTTTTATGCTAATTTTCAGTTGCTTTTTACAGTACCAGCAAAGCCTATGAGATTTCAGAAATCTCATGCACACACATTGGGTTTTTGTTTGATCAGTATTTTCGGCTTTGCTGCATTCTTTGGACATAGGGCATGTCACTTCTTTCAGCGTTTTTGCAGTGTTTTTTCACCCATTGACTTGAATGGGTGATGGAAAAAACGCTGCAAAAACGCATGTAGCATTATTTGCTGCGTTTTTTGTGCAGAAAAATCATGGCCAGCAGGAAGTGATCTCACAGCCAAGAGCTTAGTGGTGTGGTTAGTGAGGTGTGAAGAGCCATTGTGAGGTGTGAAGAGCCATTGTGAGGTGTCCTGATTGTGATCTATTGTGAGGGAGTTTCTGGTAGTGAGGTGTTAGCCATGTCTTGGTATAGGAGGATGTGCATTTGTTTCCCAACTAATCATGGAGGTAATATTTTTTTTAATTTGTGATATATCTATCTATCCGATTGTTTGCAATGGTACACTTTGCGATGCTCATGTGCTGTTATGTACATGTTCATGTGTTCTGCATGTGTATGTTTGTATCTTCCTTGTCATGAATGTTGGCTTCATTTCATCTTGCATTTGGTAATTACTTTTTCATTTATTTTTCCAAGGTGGAAGCAATGCCTGTAATTTGGGATGTAGCTTGCCCAAACTACAGTGATCGTCAAAAAAAGGCCGATGCATGGCATGTAATTCGTCGTAAATTGTTCCCCTGCTGAGATGAAGGCGATGCTAAGCTCCACTGGGGTCACTCAACTTTATTATCATGCACAAATAGACAAAAAAACGCACCAAAGCCGCACACAAAAACGCATCTATAAGCAGCTGAAAATTGGCATAAAAAACGCAGCAAAAATATGCAGCAAAAATATGCAGCAAAAATACGCAGCAAAAAAGTCCTGTGTGAACTTACCCAAAAAACGCACCAAATACGCACCAAAAAAACGCACCTAAATTAGCATAAAAAAACGCAGCAAAAATACGCAGCAAAAAAGTCCTGTGTGAACTTACCCTTAGACCTTACGCTCGCAGATGTAGGAGGCTGAGCAAAATATCTAGTATCAAAAATTATACTGGATCCATGGGGTAGCACAGCCACTCAAGTGGTCAGCAATGCGGCTGTACGGCGCTGGGGTCCTGGGTCCCAGTCCCACTAAGGACAATAGGATGAATAGGAGAAATAGATTGTGAGTCCCAATGGGCACATTTATAATAATGTCTGTAAAGCACTGTAGAATATTATTAGGCTTCTTCTACTCCATGGGAGAGCAGTATGATGTAGTGGAAAATACTGGATTCCAGTGATTATTACTTAAAAAAATAACATTTCTGATTTTCGCTAGTGCAGATCTGAATGCTGAGCTCTGCATAACCCCACCTACATCACTGATTAAAGGGGTTGTCCACTACATTCTACAATTCTCCAACCAATTTAAAGCTTGTATAGAAGTATTTTGTAAATACTTCGTTATCCGCTCTGTCTGTGAGTAGGGCTATCGCTGACCATTCACTCAGCATCATGCGACCCCGCCACAGCAGCCACTGATATCACATCAAGTTCCAGAATGCCTTGCTTCACCCGGACGTGACCCAGTTGCACACATCCCTCCTGAGTGACTGGGCTGTGGGCGATGGTTCACAGACGTTACAGCCCAGTATCCGATTCCAGGGCAAGCTTGCGGCAAATGAAAGTAGAGAGAGGGAAAGCTTGTGCTGTATACGGGGCAGTGATGTGTTGTGAACCACCGCCCACAGCCCAGTCACTCAGGAGGTGTGTAAACAAGAGAGGTGGAGGGCACCATCAATATCAATAACTAAAGTTATAATAATAACAAGGGGGTCAACCCAAGCTTGACCTAAAGTAGTACACACATGCAGAAAAGAGAAAGCATCAAGCTATGTAAAGAGGACCACCACTTAAATATAATAATATAAATTTTATTCAGCAACTAGAAAAGCAGAAACACCACTCTATTAAAAACAATTAAAACCAAAACCAAAGTGAGCCGTGGGTTCCATATAAGGAACCTACCCCCCTGGACATGTGTGATGGGACAAAATAAGTATACAAATAAACAAATGTACAGATGATCTTATAGTGGTACACGTATTAATAACAATAATATGTTTGTCCTAGATGGATAAGTCACTGATGCAGCTAGGAAAATACCACCGTAAGATATACAGAATTGGCACAATTTGCAATATGAGTGGCACAATAAGATGACAATAATAAATATTTACGAATAACAATGGCACAATAAGATGACAGTAATAAATATTTGCAAATAACACATATCTAGGTTGCACCTGCTAAAACATATGTTACATAATATGTAGCAAAAAAAAAATAAATAAATAAAAAAATTAATATATATATATATATATATATATATATATATATATATATATATATATATATATATATATATATATATATATATATGTATTGTGATGCTCACAAATAAGAGAGAATGTCCTATGCTGCACAGATGTAACAATGTACAGATATGCCACCTGAAAAGGGAAATAGATAGCCCTCCCGAGTAGGGTTGAGCGAAGCGGGTCGGAAATTTTCAGAAGTCGCCGACTTTTGGCAAAGTCGGGTTTCATGAAACCCGACCCGACCCCTGTGTGGGGTCGGCCATGAAGTCGGCGATCTTCTGAATCTGGAATCGGAATTCCGATACCGATTCCCGATATGTTTAAGATATCGGGAATTGGTATCGGAATTCAGATTTAAGTGTAAAATAAAGAATTAAAATAAAAAATATCGCTATACTTACCATCTGATGCGCCCTGGTACTAAGCGGGAACCTTCCTTCCTTAGAATCAGCCTTCCAGGACCTTGAGGTGACGTCGCGGCTTGTGATTGGTCGCGCGGCCGCCCATGTGACCGCTCGCGCGACCAATCACAAGCCGCGACGTCACCGTGACGTCACCGAAGGTCCTGGAAGGGCTGATTCTTAGGAAGGAAGGCTGCCGGAAAGAAGCAGGGCGCGTCCGAGGGTGAGTATATACCTAATAGGAATATACTCACCCTCGGCTTCTTTCCGGCAGCCTTCCTTCCTAAGAATCAGCCCTTCCAGGACCCTCGGTGACGTCACGGTGACGTCGCGGCTTGTGATTGGTCGCGCGAGCGGTCACATGGGCGGCCGCGCGACCAATCACAAGCCGCGACGTCACCGCAAGGTCCTGGAAGGCTGATTCTAAGGAAGGAAGGTTCCCGCTTAGTACCAGGGCGCATCAGATGGTAAGTATGGCGATATTTTTTATTTTAATTCTTTATTTTACACTTAAATATGGATCCCAGGGCCTGAAGGAGAGTTTCCGCTCCTTCAGACCCTGGGAACCATTGGAAACCCAATGCACTGCATTGGGTTTCGAGTTTCGGCCGACCCCGACTTTTTTATAGGATCGGCCGATTTCACTCGACCCGACTTTTGAAAAAGTCGGGTTTCGTGAAACCCGACCCGATCCTATAAATGTAAAGGACGCTCAACCCTACTCCCGAGATATTAATGGATATGAGCAGCCCACTGTGCCATAATGTAGCCACACTGTATCTAGCTCCTTAGCACACAAGAGCGTGCCTAAGACAAACATGTACCATAATTAAATAGAATGTAAAATACATAGACTAAGTAAGCCTTAAAGTGCCTATGAGAAGAGGCCCCAGAGATAACTAAGCCCAGTAATGAAAAATGCAGACAAACCCAGGCTACCAAGTTGCAAGAGAATAGTCTTGCTGAACAAACATGGCCAAGATACCCTTCACCACAAATATCCAGGGGGCACGGAGCTCAACGCGTGTCACCACCAAAGTGGCTTCGTCAGGAGCAGGTCTCTGTGCTCATAATTAGCCGATATATATATATATATATACACGAGAAAGGGGAAGGTTTAACCAACCTTATCAACAGAGATCCCCAGCAGCTGAAGAGTCGACCGGCATGAAAGCAGAAAGCATGTTCACGGCGTACCGGAAGCCGGACATGACCATTCATAAGAGGATTGTGAGCTGGGGGTACCAGTCACTCAGGAGGTGTGCACGCAACTGGGTCACGTCCAGGTGAAGCAAGGCATTTACAGTAAGTACTTGACGTGAAATCAACGGATGTCAGCGGCGGTTGCAGCCGGGGTCATGTGATGCCAAGTGAGAGGTCAGTGATCGCACCGCTCACAGGCAGAGAAAACAACAAAAGGTATTTTCAAAAATACTTCTATACAAGCTTTAACCCCTTCACGACATATGCTGTACAAGTAGTGTCCCTCCCACCGGCACTGAGTCCACATCTTTCCCGGTACATGTCAGCTGTTTTGAACAGCTGCCCCTAACAGCTGTGGGTGGATCCGCACACGTGGGTATGTGGGTATGTGCACACGTTGCGGATTAGCCTGTGGATTTTTCTGCAGAGAATCTTGCGGTTTTCCAGCAGAATTGATGCTTATTTCTTGCGGGTTTTGTGCAGAATAGATGCAGATTCCAGTACGTTTTTGCAGTGCGGATTTGTTGTCAACTTTGTCTCTTGTACTTCTGGAGGAGAAGGAGGAGGAGGAGGAGGAGAAGGGGAGAGCGAGTATTTTTTTCATATGCCAGAATGGAAACCGCTACTGCGATTCCGCGCGGAATTTTACACATGTGCACGGCGTTTTTACATTTCACATTCATTACCATTGTGTGAACTCTGTACTGCGGATTTGAGGCAATTCCACACGTCCAAAAAAAAAAAACGCATCAAAATCTGCAACGTGTGCACATATCCTTAACCTGTTAAGTGCCAATGTCAATCTCTGACAGCGGCATTTAATGTGATCGCGTGGGAAGCACATCATTAATCCCGCCCATCGGTAACCCAGTCACGTGATCGCGAGTCACGGATGGGTCGGCATGACAACGAGAGGTCTCCAGCAGATCTCTATGGTTGTCATAGCCAGATTGCTGTGAGTGCTGCCGGGTGGTCGGCGCTTATAACAAGTGAGCAATTCTGCTACACACAGGCGATCTGATCATCGCCTGTATGTAGAAGAGGTGATCATGTTATCGCAGCTTCTAGTATCCCATGGAAACTATTGAAGCAAGTGAAAAGTTAAAAAAAAAATATAAAAAGATCTAAAAATAATATATATATATATATATATATATATATATATATATATATATATATATATATATATATATATATATATATATATATATATATATATATATATATATATATATATATATATACACACGAAGTTCAAATTAGCCCCCATTCAAAATAAAACAATTACAGTATATACTCGAGTATATGCTGAGGCACCTAACTTTGCCACGGAAAACTGGGTAAGCTTATTGACTCAACTATAAGCCGGGTACGCATTGTCCCCTTATCCCTGTCCTGCCATGTGTGGCTCCTCCGTCCTGTCCTGCCATGTGTGGCTCCTCCGTCCTGTCCTGCCATGTGTGGCTCCTCTGTCCTGTCCTGCCATGTGTGGCTCCTCTGTCCTGTCCTGCCATGTGTGGCTCCTCTGTCCTGTCCTGCCATGTGTGGCTCCTCCGTCCTGTCCTGCCATGTGTGGCTCCTCCGTCCTGTCCTGCCATGTGTGGCTCCTCCGTCCTGTCCTGCCATGTGTGGCTCCTCCGTCCTGTCCTGCCATGTGTGGCTCCTCCGTCCTGTCCTGCCATGTGTAACTCCTCCGTCCTGTCCTGCCATGTGTGGCTCCTCCGTCCTGTCCTGCCATGTGTGGCTTCCCCATCTTGTCCTGTGTAGCTCCCCCTGTTGTATGCATGGCTCCCCGGTCTCGCATGCCTCGGATCCCCCGTCCTACTCACCCTCCTTGTGCCGTCACTGCATCTCCGTTGTACCAGCGCGGCAGCTCTTCCTGGGCTCAGCAGTCACGTGGTACCGCTCATTAAGGTAATGAATATGCACTCCACGCCTATGGGAGTTGAGATACATGCATATTCATTACCTTAATGAGTGGTACCACGTGACCGCTGAGCACAGGAAGAGCTGCCAACGCTGGGACGGAGATGCAGCGACGGCGCGAGGAGAGCGAGTATGATGTCTTCTGTTGGCCGGCTCCTGCCACTGCTCCGCCGCTCCCCCTCCCCCCCGCCGCCTTTCTGAACAATGACTCGTGTATAAGTCGAGGGGGGTGTTTTCAGCACAAAAAAAAATGTTGAAAATCTCAGCTTATACACAAGTATATAAGGTAAAAAAAAATAAAAACATATACATATTTGGTATTGCCGCGTTCAGAATCGCGTGTTCTATCAAGCTATAAAAAGAATTCATCCGATCGGTAAACGGTGTAGCGAAAAAAAAAGTAAAACGCCAGAATGACCTTTTTTTGGTCGCCGCAACATTGCATTAAAATGCAATAACGCACAATCAAAAGTACGCATCTGCACCAAAATGGTATCAATAAAAACGTCAGCTCGGCACACAAAAAATAAGCCCTCACCCAGCCCCAGAGCATGAAAAATGGAAACGCTACGAGTCTCGGAAAATAACACAATTTGTTTTGTTTTTTTAAATAAACTTTAGATTTTTTTTTTCACCATTTAAAAAAAAAAATGGATACATCTTTGAAAATGTATACATCTTTGGTATCTACAAACTTGTAATGACCTGGAGAATCATAATAGCAGGTCAGTTTTAGCATTTGGTGAACATGATAAAAACAAAATCCAAACAATAATTATGGAATTGAACTTTTTTTTTTGCAATTTTACCGCATTTGGAATTTTTTTTCCAGTTTTTGAGTACACGACATGGTAAAACCAATTGAGTTGATCAAAAGAACAATTCGTCCCGCAAAACACAAACCCTCACTTGGCCATATTGCTGGAAAAATTAAAAAAAGTTTGGGCCCTGGGAAGAAGGGGAGCAAAAAAACAAACGCAAAACCGAAAAAGGGCTGTGGCGTGAAGGGGTTAAATTGGTGGGGGAATTATACAATGTAGTGTAGTAGACAACCTCTAACAGATGTGTACAATGTGCATAGGCAGAAAGCTGTCAATCAGTGGTGGGGTGAGCTATACAGAGCTCATAGTATGGAGGACTATACAGCAGCAGGTTCACTGGTCACCTATTAATAAATCCACTGCAGTAGATTATCAAAACTACAGCTGGCAGGGCAATAAGTGACACATCCCTGGAATCAGGGTCTATCTCTTTATACCATGCAGAGAAACTACTGCACAAACCGGGATGTATCAAAATATTAATTTTATTAAATAAACCAATAAAAAAGATATTTATGACAGACACTAGATAAGATGCTTAGAAGAGTGAAAACTACAAAGGGGCCGCAGATCAGAGGCTAGACACATGCTAATGTAAATACCAATGTCCACATAATAGATTAATCGGTGTACATAGCAAGTCCATTAATAGGAACAATATACTAAGCTGGTGGGAAACATCCAGCAAAAATACCTAAGGCAGATATCAATGAAGTGAAAAGACTAATAAGGAGCATAGTTACCTCAGACCTGTGGCACCACCACCCCAACGCGTGTTTCGGCGTGCGTGCCTTCTTCCGGGGGAAGTGTCTGTCATAAATATCTTTTTTATTGGTTTATTTAATAAAATTAATATTTTGATACATCCCGGTTTGTGCAGTAGTTTCTCTGTAGGGTTCATATATTTGCTGCATGGGATTTTGCTAGCTAATCCCCTGTTTGGGCACAGGTGTACTGATTGACACACTGTGTATTGTGCATCATTATTGCTTTTATATCATGTTGCTCTATGATTAGGTGAAAAAAATACCTGGTGACACTTAAAACTATGACAATTTTGTCACACAATATTTGCATAGGACACATGTAAATTATATAAATATATTCAGATCCTACGGGGAAAGGAAAACAGAAAGGTTGCAAAGCATGATTGTAATGAAATGCCACAGCCAGTAATGTCCAGATGATTAGAGAGGTTTCCATCTTGTAAAACAAGTGAAAACTGCCATATATTATGTGGGGAATGACTTGATCAGTAAATTTATAATTATTTTGACCTGGGATAGAGCAAAAAGTGTTATCTGCTGTGAAAAATCTAAGGAGCTCTCGGCATAGGAATATTGGTGAATATCTCTAAGTAATAGCCTCAGCTCTTGTTGCTAGGCAACTAATGAAGCTTGCTTTTATATATGTAGTTATCAAATTGGAAAGTATAATTGCCTTGGGCTTCAAGCTGAGAGTTTACAGTTAAGCAACATGTCGGCTGTTTAGAGTGAACGTTGGATATATTCCGCTGCAAACAATGTTGGCAAGAAGAAAACGATAAGCTAATTATAATCTCTACTGAAGTGTGACCATTGTGGAAGCGTGCACCCTGCCAACAGAGACCTCGGTACAGAATGTCACTCGGAACCACCCACTGTGGAAAAAGCAGCACGTGGAAAGCCACACTACTGGGAGCTCATTCCAGATACACATCTATAGGCCACCAGCAATGATTTCATAAGCAAACAAACCATGGAGGCACATGTAAGTCTAAGATATGCCAACATTTGGCTTAGTGTACATACAGTGGGTACGGAAAGTATTCAGACCCCTTTAAATGTTTCACTCCGTTTCATTGCAGCCATTTGGAAAATTTAAAAAAGATCATTTTCTTCACATTAATGTACACTCTGCACCCCATCTTGACTGAAAAAAAACAGAAATGTAGACATTTTTGCAAATTTATTAAAAAAGAAAAACTGAAATATCACATGGTCATAAATATTCAGACCCTTTGCTCAGTGTTGAGTAGAAGCACCCTTTTGAGCTAGTACAGCCATGAGTCTTCTTGGGAATGATGCAACAAGTTTTTAACACCTGGATTTGGGGATCCTCTGCCATTCTTCCTTGCAAATCCTCTCCAGTTCCGTTAGGTTGGATGGTGAACGTTGGTGGACAGCCATTTTCAGGTCTCTCCAGAGATGCTCAATTGGGTTTAGGTCAGGGCTTTGGCTGGGCCAGTCAAGAATGGTCACAGAGTTGTTACGAAGCCACTTCTTTGTTATTTTAGCCATGTGCTTAGGGTCATTGTCTTGTTGGAAGGTGAACCTTCGGCCAAGTGAGGTCCAGACTTCATCCAGGATATCATTCACGTTTCCTTCAATGGCAACCAGTCGTCCTGTTCCTTCAGCTGAAAAAACACCCCCCATTGCATGATGCTGCCACCACCATGTTTCACTGTTGGGATTGTATTGGGCAGGTGATGAGCAGAGCCTGGTTTTCTCCACACATACCGCTTAGACCTTTTTGGTGATAATTCTATCTTCGTCTCATCAGACCAGAGAATCTTATTTCTCATAGTCTGGGATTCCTTCATGTGTTTTCTAGCAAACTCTATGCGGGCTTTCTTATGTCTTGCACTGAGGAGAGGCCACTCTGCCATAAAGGCCAGACTAGTGGAGGGCTGCAGTGATAGTTGACTTTGTGAAACTTTATCCTATCTCCCTACTGCATCTCTGGAGCTCAGTCACAGTGATCTTGGGGTTCTTCTTTACTTCTCTCACAAAGGCTCTTCTCCCATGGTTGCTCAGTTTGGCTGGACGGCCAGGTCTAGGAAGACTTCTGGTCCCAAAATTCTTCCATTTAAGGATTATGGAGGCCACTGTGCTCTTAGGAACCTTGAGTACTGCAGAAATTCTGTTGTAACCTTGGCCAGATCTGTGCCTTACCACAATTCTGTCTCTGAGCTCCTTGGCCAGTTCCTTTGACGTCATGATTCTCATTTGGTCTGACATGCACTGTGAGCTATAAGTTATGAGTTATTATATAGACAGGTGTGTGCCTTTCCAAATCAAGTCCCATCAGTTTAATTAAACACAGCAGGACTTCAATGAAGGAGTAGAACCATCTCAAGGAGGATCACAAGGAAATAAGACAGCATGTGACTCAAATATGAGTGTCTGAGCAAAGGGTCTGAATACTTATGACCATATGATATTTCAGTTGTTTTTTTTTAATAAATATGCTAACATTTCTACATTTCTGTTTTTTTCCAGTCAGAATGCAGTTCAGAGTGTACATTAATGAGAAAAAAAATGAACTTTTGAATTTAACAAATGGCTGCAATGAAACAAAGAGTGACAAATTTAAAGGGGTCTGAATACTTTCCGTACCCACTGTATGTTAACTTTTCTTTATGTTCGCATGAAATTAAAAATAGTGTTTTAAAGCTACAGTCATCACATGATCCTTTCAGTATAGGTCCTACAGGCTTTACTTTCTTTACAAACTATTGAGAATTTTTATTTCTTGTATTTTATTAATATTTAAAATGTATTTATTTATTTTTTTAACTGAATAATTATAAATGCCTATTTTAAGCTCACAAACTCCTGAATGACTGTTTGTTTTTTTTTAGACTTTAATCATGCTAGCCACAAAGAGGTCTGATTAGTTTTAAAAAAAGAGAGCTACGGCTATTGTTTTGAGGAAAGGAAGGAGGGCTACAGTTTCAGAGAAATTGTTAGGAAGATAGGTGGTGGAGTCACTGCTTCTGGAGTGCAAAAGCTTGTTCACGTTTTGCTGACTGATAGTTGCAGCATCAAAACTAAAGGCCCCGTCTCACATAGCGAGATCGCTAGCGAGATCGCTGCTGAGTCACAAGTTTTGTGACGCAACAGCGACCTCAGTAGCGATCTCGCTATGTGTGACACGTACCAGCGATCAGGCCCCTGCTGCGAGATCGCTGGTCGTGTCGGAATGGCCTGGACCTTTTTTTGGTCGTTGAGGTCCCGCTGACATCGCTGAATCGGTGTGTGTGACACCGATCCAGCGATGTCTTCACTGGTAACCAGGGTAAACATCGGGTTACTAAGCGCAGGGCCGCGCTTAGTAACCCGATGTTTACACCCTGGTTACCAGCGTAAATGTAAAAAAAAAAAAACAGTACATACTCGCCTTTCGGTGTCCAGGTCCCTTGCCGTCCGCTTCCTGCTCTGAGTGCCGCCGTACAGTGAGAGCGCAGCACAGCAGTGACGTCACCGCTGCGCTCTGCTCTCACTGTACGGCGGCACTCAGTCAGAGCAGGAAGCAGACGGCAAGGGACCTGACGGACACCGAAAGGCGAGTATGTACTGTTTTTTTTTTTTGGTAACCAGGGTAAACATCGGGTTACTAAGCGCGGCCCTGCGCTTAGTAACCCGATGTTTACCCTGGTTACCCGGGTGCTGCAGGGGGACTTCGGCATCGTTGAAGACAGTTTCAACGATGCCGAAGTCGTTCCCCTGATCGTTGGTCGCTGGAGAGAGCTGTCTGTGTGACAGCTCCCCAGCGACCACACAACGACTTACCAACGATCACGGCCAGGTCGTATCGCTGGTCGTGATCGTTGGTAAATCGCTATGTGAGACGGGGCCTTAAGAGTGGAAGAGGAAGGAAAAAGGCAACAACTCCAAAAACAGACAGAAGAATTGTTAGGTTAGCCTTGCAAAACAGAGGAGCATCAGCCAATGAACTCAACCAGTTCTTGCACGATGGAGGCGTTTCAATGTCGGATAGAACAGTACATCGACGATTACTTGATGCCGTTCTGAAAGCACGAACACCAAGGAAAAAGCCATTCCTAAATCCTAAACAGAGAAAGGAACAGAAAAAAATTATTTTTCAACAGGAAAAAGCACCATGTCACACTGCAAGGCAATGTCTAAAATGGTTTGAAAGCACACAACTTTTAGTGCTTTTATGGGCAGGAAACAGTCCTGATCTGAACCCTATCGAAAATCTGTGGTCAAGATTAAAGCAACTGGTTTCCAGTAAGCGACCGAGCAACAAACAGGCATTGATTGCAGCTGTTATCAGTTCCTGGTACCATATTATAACCACAGAGAACCTGAGAAGTCTTGTTGAATGAATGCCAAGTAGATGCAAAGCTGTTATCGATGCTAAAGAATACCCTACACGCTACTAAAGAAAGAACACATAGGGATAGCATGAAATGAACATATTAGGACATGATATTTTGTTTCGGCTGCTGTTCTTATAGAAGTAAGGAGATATTTTGTATTATGGTAACCTTTTTTCTATGTAGAGGTGCTCTAATCTACCTTAGACTACTTGAGGCATTATTGTTATAAACACTTTGTAGGATTGCATGCTAAAAACGTTAACAAATGACAATTTTGGCCACTAGTGTATTTATAGAAAACTAGGTAATATTTCTTTAAAAATTATAGTACTCATATGAAAGTATGATTGCACTGCCTTACCCTAGTTTTTAGATCAGATTTTAATTGTTAAAAAAATTACATAATACCAAAGTGTAAATACAGTATATATGATTTTGTTGCAATGTAATTTGTCTAAGGGATTGTCCCATAAACAAAAGTGCTGTTTAATTGATAGATAATGACAAATTAGGCATTTTCACAATTTGATGGGTTTAAAAATCCATTGCGGTGAAGTTACAAACTGATAATGGGGCCCTTGCTGTATCCTGGGTAAAGCTTCTGTCCCACTTTGTAGAGGTGGTTTAGCCGCTGGTCACCAGTGCTGTTTGGACTGATCCAAGAGAAGGAGGGAGGATAAGGGAATGCTATCTTTACAAACTTATAACGTTACTACTCCAGTCTGTTACTTTCATCTAAGTAGTAAATGTATGTGTTATAGCATACCTCAGTAAATCACACCAGCACAGAACAACAAGCTCAGTAGCCAGACATATACACTGTTTTTTTCAACTTACATGGTTGGTTACTAAACTTCTTGTACTTCCTTTATCTATTGATTAGACTTGACTGTGAGACAACCCCTTTAAGAAAAATAGCTGAAGAACAACTCCAAATAAGGTCTGCAGCCACCTAAGTCAGCTCACAATCAGTGATTCCAAGTTGATGGAAGAAGGATAAGGAAGTTTACCAGCTGATTCCATGGACACATTTTTAAAGTTTAAATGCTTGACAAAGACCTAGTGATGGTCGAAACGTCGCTTCACATTATGGCAGAATAAAGTTCTCTTTTCTACTACACCTGGATGGAGCGCTGTTCCTCTACTTGTTTGATTGCTTGGACTATCCAGGAGGGTTCCTTGGATTCGGAACGGGCGGCCCCAATATAGTGAGTGCTGTCAGCCTTCTTACTTATTGGACATTTTTAAAGTTGTCCCTATGGGTCATCTATTTTTTCTACATGAGTCACACTACAAAAGCTTTACCTTTTTGACCGATTTTTTAGCGTCACTTATAATAATCTTTTAACTTGGAACAACTTTGTCGATTCTTATCCACAACACTAACTAACCATAAATGGTTACAGATTTTTATAGAAATTGAAAACAAAGGAATTGATGTTATTGGTAGCTGTAAATTAGATTAAAGGGGGTTTCCACCACTTTGATATTGATGAACGTGTTGAGGATCATCAGTGTCAGACCCATGGGGTTCAGACACCAGTCACCCACACCGATCAGCCATTTGTGAGGCCATATATAAAGAGTGTATAGAGCAGAACAGTACAGCTCCGCACACCGCTTAGAGGCCATTTATTATCACTGTTTATTACTTGAATAGGAGCTGCAGACACTTTACATCCGGGCTCTGTCAGTGAGCAGTGAGGGTGCTGGGTATAGAACACCCACTGATCTGATAATGATAAACTATCTTAAAGATAGGCCATCAATAACAAACTGTAGGAACCCCCTTTAAGATTCTGCCTCCATACATGAAAGTTCATCTGTAAATTACAAGCTGTGAAAATATAAACCTCATGTGGGTGTCTGCATTTTGTCACCAGCAAACCTGTGTTTTGTAATGTACTTCTATGAAAAATAAAATCAATCAGCAAAAAAAGATGTATTTAAAAAGGAATTTATGGCTCCATACCTTGCTGAACAGAAGACTTTTGACACAATGTGGCATTTACAGTGTATGATTCAACATGTTTTCATTACACATCAAAGAAACTTCAATAAGTTGTAGAACATTTGTATCATCAGGAATAAAATTTCTACATAAAATATCAATGTATTCACCAAGTCGAAAACCTTTTTTCATCATTTAATCCTGTGCTCTTTCTGGGATTTTTGGTCCAGTGTGTGGTCCTATCAGTGACTGACAGCTTTCCTTGTGCAAGTGTGCATACTGAGATAGCAGTCACTGATGGGACCACCCACTGGACCCAAAATCGCTTTCTCACAATGTATCAGTCTCCTCAGCTCCACCCCTTCTATAGCTTGATGCCTGTAGATTTGACTGCATTTATATGGTGACAGATTCCTTTTAAAAAGAAAACACGCTAGCTTGAAACATTTGAAGGCAACCTGCTGGCTGATTCATGCCGCCCAAATCAAGGGCAGCAAGAATCAAAGCCTGGCTGCACAAATGAAACCATGTATATACTTTTCTGACACACACCATAGTTTCAGAGAAAATATAGTTAGAAGAACCAGCTGGGGACCATAGACGGAGACAAGATACGCTCGGTGGCGCCCCTGGTTGCTTTCTCCCAAAATCACTACAGATGATTGAGAAGTCTCACTATGGGAGACACCTGTCAATAATCTGAAACATCTAACAGCGCTGGGGAAAGCTTTTAATTATTTTATAGTTGCAGTGGACTGCAACCTGCTGACCTCTCCTGAAGGTAAAATAAAGCTTGTGGAGCACGCCGAGATGCTGGGGAGAATAGCCTCCACCACATCTATAATGGCCGGACGGCGAAGGGTTACTCCTCTGATCAGCCGAGCTCCCGCAGAACCATCCTTTACACCTCACCATGCCATGCCAACAAATAGCTTTAAAAAGGAAATGCCTGTACTTTCCAAAAATAAAGTTGAGAAAATGAAATAACATTTCCAAAAAAGCTCTCTAAGGGTATGTTTACACAATGCATTTTTTTTGCTGTGATACTTAAAAATTACAGCATAAACTCTACATTTTTGCAACAAATTTCTAAATCAAGAGTCCTGACTAGGTCAGACTAAAGGTCATACTATGACACTAAATACAAATAGATTTATTTAATTTTAAAAAGAAATTGAATACTTTAGATGAAAGCAGTTTGGGTCAACTATTACCTGCATTTTTTGGGGCCCCAGATTGTTTACCCAGGGAAAAATCTATGAGATTCTAGCTACCATAATAATAAAATGCACTGTAGTGACGTTCTAAAATGCCCATACATTTTTGATAGCAGTCGGAAAAAAAATGGTTTTGCTGGCAACTTTTTAGCCAAACTCTCTCATACACAGGAGCACTCACTCTGCTGAGCGCTCCTGTGTTCTCTAAAAGAGAGCCACTAGCCACACTTATGGCAGCGACTTATCACTTAGCCAGTTCAAAATTGGCTATGTCAGATCCTTAATTTACCCACATCATGTATTGGGAGGACAGTCAAGTGTCCCCATACACATTAGACTTTTGGCAGAACCCGTCGCTATCAGTTGGTTTGACCAATGTGTATGGGGTGCCTAGGCTGTGCTCACATGCAGCAGTCATGCTGTGTCTTTTAACCATACTAGCACTGTGCAACTGCAGTCTTTTTATTGATTCCATGCACAACCATTTATTCTTGCAGAGCAACAGCCATTTCACCTGCAAGACCACACAGACATATGAAGATTGGTGGCAAAATCTAGCAAGTAGAGGTTAAGTTGTTGTGCAGGAAAACAGGAATAAGACCGCAGTGGAAAAGAGCTGCTGCAGCTGTAGCATTACTGCTGCATGTGGACGCAGCCTTAAAGGGAACCTGTCACCCCAAAATCGAAGGTGAGCTAAGCCCGGCATCAGGGGCTTATCTACAGCATTACAGATTGCTGTAGATAAGTCCCTGATGCCGGTGGGCTTAGCTCACCTTCGATTTTGGGGGTGACAGGTTCCCTTTAAGCATTATAGCATAGAAAGCAGCTGCATGAGATCAGGAAGTTGAAGGAGCAGGTTATCAGCTGCCAGAAACTGCTGGACTCCCCATAAAGAAGGCAGAGATGGTTTATTACCACCTCTACTTTCTTGGACGCTAAAGAGACAGTGGTGATGCAGAGTTGTGTATACAGATTAGGAAGCACAGACAGCGCTTCCTCCTCTGGACCCAGCGTTCAAGTGCTTTCCATGTACTGAGAAAAGCAGGTGCTGATGAGTCCTAATATGAAGACACAGATGAGCTCCGCAGTAAAAAGGAGGCAGAATATGTCCTGTAACTAGGGCTATAATACTAGCTCCAGTTACAGGGGAAATCAGATATTAAAAAAAACAATATTTAAAATGTAACCATTATTTACAATTTTATACAAATCACTACATGGTGGCCTGATTCTAACGCATCGGGTATTCTAGAATATGCATGTAGTTTATTTATGAAGTTTTCAGAATAATGCAATTTATACACAGGATTCGGCCGGGCGCAACCAGTTAGCGAAGTGTGGTTCAAATTCCCCGCCAATTCGCGGGCAGACTGCGACTGTAGCTGATTGGTCACGCCCAGCCGCGAACAATCAGTGAAGCCAGGGCCGGCTCCAGGATTTTGAGGGCCCCGGGCAAAAGTCTCAGTGGGCCCCCCTCTTTAACACATACCACGATTCATGATGCACAGATACAGCAGAGAAATATAGCACAGCCAAGAAGCATATAACACAGCCCACGTAGTATATAGCACAGGCCACGTAGTATATAACACAGCCCACATACTCCATCAAGAAAGCGGTCCCAAGTAGCCGCGAAACGTGCGTCGGGACCCTCCATCCGACCCCCCTTGTTCCCACTCATCTGCTGGTAAGCATTGCACCTTTTGCTAGTTACTTCCGCACTTTATATGAAAGATAGACAGGTGTTACATTATCCTTACTCACTTTATGGATGCATGCTGAAATCCAGGTGTCCACTTTTGGATGTACTGCTCCCTCAGGGTTATGGTCTTTGGACCTTTATGTTATTTTTTCAGGGACTCATGTGCAATGTGAGGTGGTGATAGGTGGGGGGTGGGGTATATAGCAATCTGCATTGTTAATGGCTCTTTATGTACTGTTGAGATGTTTTATTATTTCTACGAATTAATAAAGTTATATGACTATTTTTACTGGATGTAATCAGTTTGCTCCTTTTTCTCCTATTTTTGTCTGATGTTTATTGGAGCTGAGGTTGTTTGAACAGGGGTTGCGGACAATTTGTGTCGCTATCCCTGTTTCTCAAATATGTATATGGGATTTCTGTTCCTATAACACAGCCCACGTAGCATAAAGCACAGCCCACGTAGCATATAGCACAGCCCACGTAGTATATAGCACAGCCACGTAGTATATAGCACAGCCACGTAGTATATAGCACAGGCCAAGTAGTAAATAGCACAGACACGAGGTATATTGCCCAGCCACGTAGTATATTGCCCAGCCACGTAGTATATTGCCCAGCCACGTAGTATATTGCCCAGCCACGTAGTATATAGCACAGATATGTAGTATATAACACAGCCCACGCAGTATCTAACACGTAGTATATAGCAATGTGGGCACCTTATCTCTGTTAAAAAAAGAATTAAAATAAAAAATAGTGATATACTCACCTTCCGTCGGCCGCCGGATCCAGGCGAGGCGTTTACCGATGCTCCTCGCGACGCTCCGGTCCCAAGAGTGCATTGCGGTCTCGCCAGATGATGACGTAGCGGTCTCGTGAGACCGCTACGTCATCATCTCACGAGACCGCAATGCATGGACCGGTCACCGGAGCGTCGCGAGGAGCGGGAAAGGCCTGGGCTGGGTCCGGAAGGTGAGTTTATAATGATTTATTTTTTTTAATTATTTTTAACATTAGATCTTTTTACTATTGATGCTGCATAGGCAGCATCAATAGTAAAAAGTTGGTCACACAGGGTTAATAGCAGCGTTAACGGGGTGCGTTACACCACGGTATAACGCGGTCCGTTAACACTGCCATTAACCCTGTGTGAGCACTGACTGGAGGGTAGTATGGAGCGGGCACTGACTGCGGGAAGTAAGGAGCGGCCATTTTGCCGCCGGACTGTGCCAGTCGCTGATTGGTGGTGGCTGTTTTGCCGCGACCAATCAGCGACTTGGGATTTCCGTTACAGACAGAAAGACTGAAGTGACCATTAGACAATTGTATAGTAGATTGGTACACTTGAAAATAAGAAACTTTGTAATATATATTTTTAGAGATGAGTTACTTTTCAGTCTATGGAGAGGATGGGGGAGCAAGAGGTAAACACAGACATTCTGCTTTAAGGGTATGAGCACACAATGTGGATTAGTGTGCAGATTTTTCCGCGCAGATTCTGAAAAATCCGCAGGTAAAAGCCCTGCGTTTTATCAGCTGATTACCTGCGGATTTACGGCGGTTTTTGTGCGGATTTCACATCCGTTTTTACACCTGCGGTTTCCAATTATGGAACAGGTATAAAACGCTGCGGAATCTGCACAAAGAATTGACATGCTGCAGATGTGTTTCTGCGCGTTTTTTTCCGCACCATGTGCACTGCGGATTTGGTTTTCCATAGGTTTATATGGTACTGTACAACGAATAGTAAACTGCTGCAAATCCGCAGGGACAAATCCCTGTGAGCACAGACCCATAGTCCTCCTGAAATTACAATTTGACTTTAAATATTGAATGCTCCCCAAAGGTCTTTTATGGCTTTATGGGGCACAATGTGTGAAATAAAAAGAAAAATGAAAAAAAAAAAAAAAAAAAGGGGGGGGGGGAATCTATGCCAGTCCAAACTGTTGTTTCTATCCTCACCCATTTGGAAGGAAAAAAAAAAAAGGTTTCATATACAAAAATAATTGATACAGAAAAGGGATCACAATTTAAAATTTAAAATGTTTTTTTTTCTTTCCCCCTAAAAGAAAAATAACACATTAAAATGACAAAATGTTTTATAGCTCTTAAAAATTTGACAGAGGCATCTAGATGGTTAACAGCAGCGATTGCAGATGCTGGGTATGAAACACTCTAGTGCAGGATGTACAGTTAAGACTACTTTCACACTTCCGTCG
Organism: Ranitomeya variabilis; assembly: GCF_051348905.1. Taxonomy (NCBI): domain Eukaryota; kingdom Metazoa; phylum Chordata; class Amphibia; order Anura; family Dendrobatidae; genus Ranitomeya; species Ranitomeya variabilis. The sequence goes on from NC_135233.1 coordinate 732,498,561, forward strand.
GTACGGGGCTGTCGCAAACTGTCGGCCCGACGTACCGACGGATGTTGTGCTAAATTTAGCACAACGTGGGCAGCGGATGCAGTTTTACAACTCATCCGCTGCCCATTGTGATGAGCGGGGAGGAGGGGGCAGAGTTCCGGCCGCGCATGTGCGGTCGGAAAAGGCGGACACGTAGCACAAAAAAAAAGTTACATTGAACTTTTTTTGTGCGTCCGCCAAAACACAACGGATCTGTAGCATGACGGATGAGACGTGTGCCCATCCGTCGAGATCCGTCGCTAATACAAGTCTATGGGCAAAAAACGCATCCTGCAAGCACATTTGCAGGATCCGTTTTTTGCCCATAACGACCGATTGCGACGGAGGACAAAAGACGGAAGTGTGAAAGTAGCCTAAGCCAACATGAGCAAAGTGGTTAAAGGTGAAAGGTGGCATACACTCAGGTCCTTTGATATCAATTAGGACTCACAGGTTCTCCAACATGCCATAAAAACTGTTTCCTATACACATGAGTTTATATCACAAGACCACCAAGGAACACCATAGGGAGACTGAAGAGATGGCGTCAATCCAGGAAGAATACAGTATTCTTACTGCACAGTGGAGCGATTAATAAAAGGTTATTCAGTAAAGGAGAATCCTTTAAAAAAGGAGTGAGATTCAGCAGGTTCTCGCCGATTCGGCGAAACAGATTGTTCAAATTGCAGCCGGTTCCTGAAATGGAAAGAAGCGGCCCCTTGATACAGTTCCGGTAGCCCACCGGTCTTAGCTGAGTGTGCGTCCTCGCACATTCCAAATCCAAGAATGCACTGAGCATTGGAAACGCGTTTGGTTACAGCATTCTGTCTCCCCAGGTCCCCCGACACACCCCTCTAGATTGTCACTGTGCGCTGCTCTTCATTTTTACCTCTTGTTTAATGGTCTAAAATAAAAGATTTCTATTTGTAATACGTTAGCAGGACTGGAATCTGGATCACTGCTCTCCAGCATTCATCATCAGACGCATTGCAGAGGTGTTGATCACAGGCGCTTCTATGCTGATTGATCATCCGAAGGGCGAGCTGCCTCAATATTTTTCTTGTGATGTTATTTGGCACATATTTGATGCTGAGGTCAGAGATTAGGTGCAGCAGACAGTTGAGGTGACACATGGACTGGAGGTCATCCTTTCCATTTAGAGAATTTTCCTTTAGTAATCATTTTCAAAGCTTGTAGAAAACCTTTTAATGCTATACGCTAAAGTAAGAGGTGACTGTGACAATGTGTGCTGGACAGGATGCAATGAGGTGGGGTAAGAAGGGTAAAGCCTTTACTTTTAGTTACTGTTACTTGTATGATGTGGTTGAGAAAGTGTACGTGAAAACTGGAGGAGCTTTTTAAATGGGTGTGGTTTCCTAACACAATCACAAACAGGGAACCTGTGAAAAAAAAAAAAAATTGAACCCCACCCCTGCTTTAAAGGGTTATCTCAGCCTTTTATGAATAGTCTGTGTTCGGGCTACAGAAACAGACAAGTGTTGCTGAACTGTGCCACGTCTGTAATGCCCATAGAAACGACTGGGGGTGGTGGTAACAGCACAGGAAGCGGTTACTACGTTATGCAGCATAGAGCTGGCGAGAGACTCGCATCCACAGGTGACCATAAACGTCCATTCCATATGGAAGGAAGCAGCAGAGATGCATTTTCTATCATGTCTTTATTTCATCACCTTTCTATCCTGTTATATGTTGCCCTCCCTTGTATTGACTATACAGTTTAGATTTGGCCATTGGCTCACAGAAGCGATGCGTGTAACAAAGCAGGCACAGTTCTCAGCGCGGCTCCTGGACAGATGTGTCATGATTGAAAACTAGATCACTACAATTCATGCAAGTGACCGTTGATGCATCACCAGCCTCCTCCAGAGCTTTAGAACAGACGCCTTCCTCTGCAGCTTGGACAACGCTCCTGGATCAGAACTGTAACCTAGCAACAGCCGAATATGACTGTCAACAAAACCAGCGCTCCAGATGCAGCAAGGAGCCGATCCGGGTTCCAATTAAATCTTTTGTCAATCGTTATTTCACCACCAACGCACTGCATTATTTCACGGAGAGACATACAATATTGCGGTGTTTAACTCATGGTGATTAAAAACAGAACAGACAAAAGCACAAAATAAGAAACTATGTCAAGATCAAAACTACAGGAAGCATTCCAAACTATAGTATACTTCCACTGTGTTCTTCATTCCTCTTGTTCTATAGCAGAACAATGGAAATGACAGCAATGTCAGACCAGTCTCCAGACTGATGCGAGCAGCTCTGGACAGACCTGAAGGGGGTCGTCATGCTTCTGTCATGGCATCCGGGCTTTAGAGGAAAATATACAGCAGCAGACTGCTCGCTTCTGTCGGCTACATGGAATTGGCAACAAAGGGCCCGATCATCATTTCCGGTTATAATTCACTTTTCTGTTTTGGCTTGTTGTTTTTGCAGACCTTTTTTGCACTAAGCCCAAAATGGTCTTTCGCTCCCCATCTATGATTGGTTTTGCTACTTTTTAGCAGGAAGTGTCGCATACTTTGCAAAATGTTGTAAAAATACACAATACGTGGCACACATAAAATCACCGCATGGGAAGACTGGAGTAGCGGCATATTTTGTGACTTTGCATTTCATGAACTTGTCTGGGCTATGGTCACATGACCTTTTGCTCTCATCTGAGAGTATCAGACAATTATGCTGATCTCACTCTAATTAGAGAGTGGTCCGATTTTCTCAGACGTGGAGAATAACAAAAAAATCACCCGAGTGCGTTCCCAATTTTCCACAGACCCATACACCTGAATGGTTGAGTGCAATCTGAATTAGATACTACTTGTGCAATTTTTTTCCTTGGACCACTTGGTTGAAACGACAGAAAGAATCCTTCTGATTGTTAGGGTATGTTTCCACGTTCAGGATTGCTTCAGGATGTGGTCAGGACTTTATGCAGGTAAAATCCTGACCAAATCTGCACCTGAGGTCACTGGCAGGTCACCTGCGTTGTTCTTGCGTTGTTTCAGCAACGTAAGGACATGCTGCGTTCTTAAAAGATGCGCCGCATGTGAGTTTTCTTGGCTGTGCCGCATGCGTCTTTTACTGCATAGTGGAGACAGGATTTCATGAAATCCCCTCCACTATGCTGTAACATCTGGACACTGCGTTTTTTATGCATGCTGCTCGCAGCGTTTCCTGAACGTGGACACATAGCCTTAAGGTTGCCTGCACGAGCCCTAAGGCCTCAGTCAGACGTCCGTGTGGCACGTATGTGTTTCTTCATGGATAGAACTCGTACTAGTTATAGTCAGTTATAAGTCAGTTCTTTTTTCACACAGCGCTTGTCGGTGCATAACACGAGGAGATATGTCCGTTAGTCTGGGGTATCATGGATGACAAGTACCAATACAAGTCTATGGGTCCGTGTAAAACACGTGCAGCACAACAGATCTCATCTATGTGCCACATGTGTGCTGTCCATGCTTAACATTACAACGTGGAGGCAAAGCTTTGTACTTTATTTATCCGTGAAAATTACTAAAGATACACAGATAGCAAAAACAGACACACGGGACCGTACAATAACGTCACACTGACCCAAAACACTGATGACACGGGTACCATTTTTCTCACATACATGTCTACACAAGATCATGTGAATAAGGCCTTAAACATCTAGAATGGCCACATTGATGTAAAAAAATCAGAAAACTAACTAAACCACAAAAGGCAGCGTGACGAAAAGGTTCAGATCGTTGGGTGAATTTGCTGCAAAGAGTCACTAATTGACAGGTGATGATGATGAATCGGTGTCAAAGTCTACATTGAACAGAGCAGGGTCTATATAAAAGAGAAAGCGTAAAAAGAGAAGAGAGCTTGATTAGCTACTGAAATAAGCCAGTCAGCCAGCCCCCTCCACACACAGCAGGATGTGTGACACACACAACTCACTTTTGTGTCAAATACAAGCTGGTAGTGGCAGAAGTGCACACCATTATTTTAACCATATAAACGCAAACATTCCTCTCTAATTTACCCCAGTTTCCTCACTCTTCTTCTGCTCTGGTCTTCCTGTGGCCTCGCAGAAGAATGTGCTATATGACCATGAAGCAGGGCCGGACTGACCACCTGGCAAATGCTACATTGTTATTAGAATCTGCGTCCTAAAGACGCCCAAAGTGTTAACAGTTGTGACAGAGCACAAAGTTGCTGGCACCATCATTTACTCCAGCAGACTCTGGGCATCCCTTCTGTCTGCGACCTAGGGGAGGCCAGCACCATCAGGGGACGTCGGTAGTGGAATGGCGTCACTGCTTTGTGCTGCCAGCATCCACTGCGAGAGTATATAGCAGAGGAATCAGGCACTGCGGAGGATGAGGTGTCTGGATTAGGTGAGTATAGGGATTTTTTTTGAGGGGGACCATCACACAATATAGGGCACAGTAAGTTGGACCATCATAGTATATAAGGGGCTGTGGGGTGGACCAACATACTATATCGTATACTGTTGGGGGGACCATCATACTACATAGGGGGCTGTTGGGGGACCATCATACTATATGGGGGCTGTGATGTGGACCACCATGCTATATAGGGTGCTGTGGGGGGGGGGTGACTGACAACTGTCATACAGTATTATGGCTATGGGGGGGATCTTCCTAGTGTATGGGGGATCTATCATATTGTGTGGGGAGGCTGTGGGTGGGATCATCTTACTGTGTAGGGTGGTTGTGGTGGACATCATACTGTATGGGGTGGGTGGTGGACATTATTCTGTCTGAAGGTCTATGGGGTACATTTTACTATGTTGGGGACTGTAGTGACCATTATACTGTATAAGATGGTTATGGAGACATCATACTGTATGGGGGCTGTGGGGTCCTCATTCTGTACGGTGTACGGTTTTGTTGACATCAAACTTTATATAGGGTCCTGTGGTGGACATAATACTGTGTGAGGGTCTGTGGTGCCTCTCATGCTGTATATTGGGGGCTGTGGCTGATAACATACAAAATGGGAGGCTGTGATGACAAGTCACACTGTGCAGGGAGCTGTGGGGCATCATATTTTGTGCAAGGTTTGTGGGGCAATCACTGTGTGGGGTCACTCACCATACATTGTGGGGGCATAATACTCTACAGGGGTCATGAAAGGGGTATCATAGTGAGTGAGACCACTTAGGGGCTTCACTAGGGGCAAAATAACTAGTTGCAATACATTTCCTTCTCCGTTTTTTAAAATGTTGGCTGATATGCTCTTCTCTGACTGACTTGATAGTACATTTTCTATGGAGCAAAAGTTCTAATAAGGCCCCCAATTATTACAAGTCTCTAATAGAATTGGACTTTTAATATAGACCAAAGGGACTTTTGGGGCTCTTCTGCTTCTGATCCTGTTACTGCAAGTAGGAGATTTGCATACATGCCATCATGTGCTAACTAGACATGCATGGTCTCACTCAATACAAGTGAAATTATCCAAGTTGAGTACAATTAATTGGAATGTGGCCACATGATGGTCCACTCCCAATGTCGGCATTGGAGAATCCTCACCTTGGGATCTATGAAGATTCAGAAGTCTGAAGTTACATAGACTTTAACAATCAGTATGATGCTATTAATACTGTATATGCTTGTAATATTTGGCTGTGCTTTGTTGATGTTTGTCTGTAATATTGCAATATTATTATTATTTTGATATTATAATTATTTAATCTTATATAGCAATATTATTGGTATCATTAGAAATATTGGTCTTGTAGTAAATCTGGATTTCCTCCAGGCAGGGAAATGTTAGTAATATATCCCCATCTGAGGCTCGGGGCGAAGGGAGAACATGGGCCTGTGTGATTTCAAACGATAGGGCTTCAGTCCCAGTCCGTCCCTGCCACGAAGCAATAGAGTGTATTACAGTCAGCTTCTCCTACCTCATCTACTGACGGCCTGCCCTGACCTAAAGGGAAAAAGTGGTAGTCCCTCACACAGCCACAGTGATCCAACTAAAAACTATTAGTATGCAAATAAGAGGGCTTCAGCCTACTGCCTTGCGCCCCATCAATTTGAACACTGAGAACTGTAATATCTTGATTGACAGTGCACTATGCAGCCGAGCTAACATACCATTACTGCCAGCTCTCATCCCTGGCTCCTGTCTGCCATACTGAGTACTGAGCGGCGGCCGCAGACAAGAGCCAGGGATGAGAGCCTGCAATAACACTACGTGAGCTCGGCTGCTGTGTCCATGCGAAGGTCTAGGGCCACTGATTGTCGTATCTTGATTAAAAGCACTGAACTTAATCAGCGGTTCTGCACCTCAGTACAGACACTGCAGCTGCCCTCTCACTAAATCACTAGAATTTACACTACAGGTAGGATTTTCATAGTGGCCAAGTCCTCTGCATCTATAATATAATGCTGGGAGCGTCACTCTGTCCGAAGCCTTTATAGACTGCGCAAGCGCCGGCGCAGTCTGGACCCCACAGAGTGACGCTCCCAGAAGGAGATCGCGGTATGCGTAAGCAGTGAACGCACACCGCGATCTCCAGCGGAGAAGCAGGGACGAGCCAGGAGGGTGAGTATGTGATATTTACTTCTCCCCGTTCCAGCGATGCGCGCTGCTCCATCCTCCGCCTGCGACTGTTCAGTCAGAGGGCGGCGCGCATTAACGCGTCATCGCGCCCTCTGAACTGAACGGTTCAGAGGGCGCGATGACGCGCTTAATGCGCGCCGCCCTCTGACTGCACAGGCAGAGGACCCGGAAGATGGAGCGGCGCATAGCAGTGGAACGTTGGACAGGTAAATATAGCAAGTGCCAGGGGCCTGAGCTAGCGGCGACTCCGGCACCTGACCCCCCCAGCACTCGGCGCCCAGCGCAGCCGCCCGCACTCACCAGAGCCACGCACAGCCGCCCGCACTCTGCACAGCCGCCCGCACTCTGCACAGCCGCCCGCACTCTGCACAGCCGCCCGCACTCTGCACAGCCGCCCGCACTCTGCACAGCCGCCCGCACTCTGCACAGCCGCCCGCACTCTGCACAGCCGCCCGCACTCTGCACAGCCGCCCGCACTCTGCACAGCCGCCCGCACTCTGCACAGCCGCCCGCACTCTGCACAGCCGCCCGCACTCTGCACAGCCGCCCGCACTCTGCGCGCAGGATGGGAGCAGCACATGATAGGATGGGGGTGCAGGATGGGAGCAGCACATGATAGGATGGGGGCGCAGGATGGAACAGCACATGATAGGATGGGGGCGCAGGATGGAACAGCACATGACAGGATGGGGACGCAGGATGGGAGCACATGACAGGATGGGGACGCAGGATGGGAGCACATGACAGGATGGGGACGCAGGATGGGAGCACATGACAGGATGGGGACGCAGGATGGGAGCACATGACAGGATGGGGACGCAGGATGGGAGCACATGACAGGATGGGGACGCAGGATGGGAGCACATGACAGGATGGGGACGCAGGATGGAGCAGCAAATGACAGGATGGGGGCGCAGGATGGAGCAGCACATGACAGGATGGGAGAGCAAGATGGGAGCAGCACATACCAGGATGGAGACCATATACCAATATAAATGCTCGCCACCCGGGCGTAGAACGGGTTCAATAGCTAGTACTTGTATAAGTGGCTTAATTAGCATTCTGGGGGTGACAAACTCTCTTTATGTTTTGACCAATACTGTTTAACTCCTATAGGTCTGCTTGGGAACAGCTATAGTCAGAAGACCTCAAACGTCGGGTTGTGCTTAGTTACACGTTCGGTAACTTACCTTCTATGATCTGGGAAATTGCATATGTACCGTAGTAAGGAGGCGTTTCTTCTCTGCTGGTAAGTACAGTCAACAGCACACAACATTTTAGTGGTGCAACTTTTCTTCCAAAAATACAAGAAATTTTGGTACAAATCACTTTATATATGCGGGTTTGTGCCATGCACCAAGCAGGTGAGCCGATTGACACAAATACTTAGTAACAATAAAGGGCAATGCAATAGATGCAATATAGATGAGTCTAGGGCAGGTTAACCCTCCAAGACTCCTAATAGCTCTATGGAGAGTTTTCGAGGTGTTAGGACGTACCGTAGGTATGGATAGGGTTTCAGCAGCAGCACAAATGAAGAAGTCAAGCTTTAATGTATCACGTGTGGCATGGACTATCCTGGTTTTCCCTAAAGCTGAAGTGCTTTCAAGCCTTCCATTTGGAGATCCACAACCCACGCTCCTGCTCTTGAAAGAATGCAGTATGGTAAAACCTGAAGCTAAAGGCATCACACAAGAACAGACGGGAGAGGCTGTAATATGATTACTGCTCTTTCTTCATTAAGAGTGGATAGCACTTAAGTATTAGGGATTGCCCAGACAGCACTTTCAGGAGCTGTGCACACAAAACAGAAGTTAAAGGGGTATTCCTATCTCAAAGATCCTATTTCAATATGTACTAGGTGTAATAATAATATTAGTAATTACCTGCAATTAGATATTCTGAATAGTTTTTTTAGTTTAGTTTTGCTATTGCTTATCCCATGAGCAGGGTACCACAGTCACTCATGTATCCATGATTAAGGTCACTATGGCGTTCCTGGCCGCGCTTGTGCAGTTAGTAAGGAGTTTATTATCATCACTGGCTGGGTTATCCGTAGCACGCATAGTTAGAGTCTGAGCAGTAGCTCCCTGCCCCTGCTCATACAGAGCTTCCAGACAGAACGGCTATGCTGCCAGTGCACATAGAACCCAGACATTAATAATAGGCCGTGCAGGAGTGAAGGGGCCGGGCAGGTAGCTACTGCGCAGGCTCTATGCGAGCTACTGAGAACCTGACCACTGATAAACCCCTTACAAATGCACTACAGCAGTCCTATAGCGAGAGTAGGAGTGAGGTGGCCGGGCAGGGAGATATTGCGCAAGCTCTAACTATGCGATCTACCGAGAACCCGACCACTGATCATGAAAACCCCTTACAAATGCACTACAGCAGTCCAATAGTGAGAGTAGGAGTGAGGTGGCCGGGAGGGAGCTACTGTGCAGGCTCTAACTATGCGAGCTACCAACCACTGATCATGGTAAAGCCCTTACAAATGCACTACAGCAGGCCTATAGTGAGAGTAGGAGTGAGGTGGCCGGGCAGGGAGATATTGCGCAAGCTCTAACTATGCGATCTACCGAGAACCCGACCACTGATCATGAAAACCCCTTACAAATGCACTACAGCAGTCCAATAGTGAGAGTAGGAGTGAGGTGGCCGGGAGGGAGCTACTGTGCAGGCTCTAACTATGCGAGCTACCAACCACTGATCATGGTAAAGCCCTTACAAATGCACTACAGCAGTCCTAGAGTGAGAGTAGGAGTGAGGTGGCCGGGCAGGGAGCTACTGCGCAGGCTCTAACTATGTGAGCTACCGACAACTGATCATGATAAACCCCTTATAAATGCACTACAGCAGGCCTATAGTGAGAGTAGGAGTGAGGTAGCTGGGCAGGAAGCTACTGCGCAGGCTCCATGTCAGATCTTTAGGAATTCCTAAAGTGAACCCGCAGAACCACAACAACGATCCTCCCAAGGGTGAGCTGGACTGGTGGACCACCCCCAATACAGGGAGTGTTAAGGGCAGGCCTGAGGGAGACTATTGTTGCAGAAGCTGATACCTGGGGACAAGAAGTAGGAACGGGAAAGACGCTGAACCGGCTGGATGTAGAAAAGACACAGAGCAGGCAGAGTATGACGGGGACACAGGACGGGCTGAATATGACGGAGACACAGGACAGGCAGGATATGGCGGAGGCACAGGACGGGCTAAGTATGGCGGAAACACAGGACTGGCAGTATATGGCGGAGACACAGGACAGACTGGCTATGGCAAAGACACAGGAAAGACAGGATGTGGCGGAGACACAGGACGAGCCAAGTATGGCGGAGACACAGGACTGACAGGATATGGCGGAGACACAGGACGACCGAGTATGGCGGAGACACAGGGCTAGCAGAGTATGGCGGAGACACAGGACAGAGAAATGCAGAGCACAGAGGGACCTGGGTCATATGAAAAAACAAATGACAATCGGGCATGGAGCAGAGGAAAGGGTCACCTTAAATATGCTGTGTGCTGCAGGACTTCCGGGTCAGGATCCTCCACACAGAGTGGAGGAACGGAGCGTCTGCAGTCCAGAACGAGGAAGTGCGCGTGTGCAGAAGGAGTTGGAATGAGAGGTGCGCATGCGCACCCGACGAGACCCGGGGACGAGTCAGGAAGAGAGGAGACCGGAAGGCGCGCACACACCGAAGGAGCGCGCCGGGACGGGTAAGTATGCCAGCGGGCAGAAGAGAGAGCGGCAGGTGCGGCGGCAGGGAGCAGCGCCGTGACACTCTAACTAACTATGCGAGCTACTGAGAACCTGACCACTGATCATGATAAACCCCTTATAAATGCACTACAGCAGTCCTAGAGTGAGAGTAGGAGTGAGGTGGCCGAGCACGAAGCTACTGCACAGGCTCTAACTATGCGAGCTACCGACCACTGATAATGATAAACCCCTTAAAAATGCACTACAGCAGTTCTATAGTGAGAGTAGGAGTGAGGTGGCCGGGAGGGAGCTACTGTGCAGGCTCTAACTATGCGAGCTACCAACCACTGATCATGATAAACCCCTTACAAATGCACTACAGCAGTCCTATAGTGAGAGTAGGAGTGAGGTGGCTGGGCAGGGAGCTACTGTGCAGGCTCTAACTATGCGAGCTACCGAGAACCCTACCAGTGATAATAAACTCCTTACTAACTCTGCAAGCGCGGCAATTAATGCAACAGTGTCCATAACCATGGCTAATACCTGAGTAACTGTAATACAATGCACATAGAGTAAGCAATACAACTAAAAAAAACTATACAGAATATCCAATTGGTGGTAATTACCAATATTATTAACATTACACCTAGTACAAATTGTGTATAATATGTGTATGAATATGTATCCAAGTTAAAGACAAGAAAAAAGTAGAAAATACCGCATTCATTCAAGGACCAAATAAAAAGATTTTAGAATTAAAATGGGGGCTTTATTTCATAAATGGTGATGAAAAATCAGAAAATAATCTAATCTAAACAAAATTATGAATCTGATATATTTTCCCTTTTTTTCTTTCGATTTTTTCCTGATTTTTCATCACCATTTATGAAATAAAGACACCATTTTAATTCTAAAATCTTTTTATTTGGTCCTTGAATGAATGCGGTATTTTCAACGTTTTCTGGTTTTTAACTTCGATACATATTCTTACACATATATACACAATTAGTATACTTTTTTTAACAAAATAAATATACATGTTTTACCTAAATAAATAAAAATATAAATGGTCAAAGAATTATTTTTCTTCTACCAGATCACATTAAGTGATGGGCAATATCCAATTAAAAACAGATTCTCCATCCAATGTGGTGAGCCCTTCGATAGAGACACCATCCTGACATTCAGCTCTTTTGAAACCCAGATCAAGATGCTTTCTCTCCTGACTTGTTTTTACATTTTTTAAATTTTTTCCTCTGCTCTACTTTTTTCTTTTTCTTTTCTTAAAACATATATCCTATAATTTGAACAGAGGTTTATACAAGTTATATCTTAAACAATATTAATACTACTTGTGGTTTATTCACTTTTATTTTAGCACATTACACGTATGTCATGTGCCATCCCAGGTGGTACCTAACTGAACTGACACCTGTCATGTGGTTTTTGGCGCTCATATTTGAAATCTTTAAACTATTTAACCCCTTCATGACGGAGCCCTTTTTCGTTTTTGCGTTACGGTTTTTCCCTCCCCTTCTTCCTAGAGCCATAACTTTATTTTTCCATCAATATGGCTATATGAGGGCTTGTTCTTTTTAACAATAGCATTGGTTTTACCATATTGTGTACTCAAAAATGGGAAAAATTTCCAAATGTGGTGAAATTGCAAAAAAAAGTGCAGTTCCACAACTGTTTTTTGGATTTTTTTTTACCATATTCACTAAATGCTAAAACTGACCTGTCATTATGATTCTCCAGGTCATTACGACTTCATAGACACCAAACATGTCTAGGTTCTTTATTTAAGTGGTGAAAAAATAATCCAAAGTTTGTTAAAAAAAAAACTGCATAATTTTCCGATACCCATAGTGTCTCCATTTTTCCTGATCTTAGGTTGGGTGTGGGCTTATTTTTTGTGTGCCGAGCTGATGTTTTTATTGATACCATTTTGGTGCAGATATGATCTTTTCATCCTTCTTTATTGCATTTTAATGCAATGTTGCAGCAACCAAAAAAAGTAATTCTGGCATTTATACTTTTTTTCTAGTTACGCCATTAAGCGATCGGGTTAATTCATTATATTAATAGACCGGGCGATTCTGAAAACGGCGATACTAAATATGTGTATGTTTGATTTTTTTTTATTGTTTTATCTTGAACAGGGCGAAAGGGGGGTGATTTACACTTTTACTTTTTTATATATATTCCTAAACTTTTTTTTTTTTTTTTTTTTACTTTTGGCATGCTTCAATAGCCTCCATGGGAGACTAGAAGCTGCCATAACCCGATCAGCTCTGCTACATACAGGCGATGATCAGATCACCTGTATGTAGCAGATTTGCTGACTTGCTATGAGCGAAGGGTTAAACATTAGCTTAGCTGCCTTCCTTATACCTGTGGTCTTTCCTGATGAAGAAGTCTTTTGTACTTTGAAACGCGTAGAATAAACCACGATTTCGTTTGACATTCTGGGATATTTAAGTCTCATCATTTCTCAGCAAGAGTGGAAAACATCCATAAACCTCTCCTTTCTGTCTTGGACGCAACATTTATGGTAGATTTTCTGCAGTTTCATCCAGAGTTTATTTTTAGCCATCACCTTCTTCACTTCCTATTTTATGTACTTTTAGAGAAAGGTTTTTTTTTTTATTCTCGCCCACTATTCTTCCAGCCTTAATACACCATGTGAGGACAAAACACTTTGCGCAGCGTGTGCGACAGTGTGAAATGATGTGTGTCCTCTGTTGATGTAATAATGATATGCTCTTTTCATCTTACTGCAAGTGCCATTTGATAAACTTAAAAGCTCCATGGGGCTCCATGCAACCATACTTAATCTTCTAACCACAATCATCCCCGACACGGTTTTCTGGTAAATGCTGACCTAATTTCATGTTATTTCTTTCTGTGCAATATGCTCCTAGTTCCAAGCCAAAAATATTTATTTATAGTAAACCTCATCTGCCCTGTACCCATCCTTGTTACATCCCATTATTTCTTGTATGTTCTCTTTCACTATAACATGCAAGTATTCATCATACACACTCCTCAACATTGCAATTGCAACACCATGAATGAAAAAAAGTCATAAAATTATGGAAATCACAGGATCGATAGAAATGTTAGGCCGATTTCACATTTGCGGTTGTGTCCGCAGCGTTTCTTCCGTAATAATCCGCATGCGCTGTGTATTCCTATATTTAACATTAGGGACGCACGTGTCTGCGTTTGATTGCGTTTTGCCGCGTTTGACAACGCATGCGTCTTTTCGTCGTCTGCGGTTTGGCGCGGTAAACGTTACATGTAGTAATTTTAGAGGCATCAATTTGCCGCCTAGAAATGTATGCGGTTGTTAGCGGAAGAAATGCGGCAAAAAAACGCATTGCTGTCTATGTGAACGCATGCGGCCGCAATCACATGCGTTTGCTTGCGTTCGTGAACGCATGCGTTGCACCAGAGAAAAACATGTCTAGACAGTGTATATGAAAAGAGGTTGCCGCGCTGAAGGCACTTACAATTTGAAGTGTAGTCCTATGTAGAAAATGTCCGTATTATACAGCAAAACTCTTCTCCACTATTCAGTGGTACTCAGCAATGGGAGCGTCCTCCCCGTGATTGCAGTCCCCCGAACGGTACCCGCCGCTGTGTATCAGCGGTAGCCTCGGCCGATGGCGCCGCTGTAGCGTGGCGAGGTTAGCGGGGGGCGTGGTGTGTTGGTGACGTCACCTGTCCGTGATTGACGGACGTGTGCAAGGGCCAATCCCAACGCGTTTCGAGGGAGCCGTCCCTCTTCCTCAAGGTATAGCGCCTGCACTGCCGCTGTTCCCCTATATACACACCACTATCCTGCGATCTTACTGACAAACGATACATTGCACTAATCAGCTCGGCCTGATCAAACTTATTGCAATCAACCAGGCTGCCACTCTCAAGAACCATTAAGCTATAGAAATACGACTATAGTAAATGTATGAAGCTTTAAAAAATAGGAATGATAACTACAAAAACTCCCTCCACCTCATTAAAAGTCCCTCCACCTCATAAAAAACAAACTTTATTTATTTCATAAAATTTAAAAATTGTGTGTACGATAAAAAGTATATATATATATATATATATATATATATATATATATATATATATATATATATATATATATATATATATATATATATATATACACATATACATATATACATATATATATATATATATATATATATATATATATATATAAATATACACATACACACACACACATACATGCATATCCAGCAAAATGCATGTTCATCTATGTAAAAATACCACCATGCAACCGTAAATTCTTGTTATAATTTTAAGCACTGAACTTTATATCAAATATATAAGTTATATTAAAATATGCTGGTATGCAAATATGCATATATAAAAATGTTAAAATATTGAAATATTGAAACCATTCATAAAGAAAGCAGGGAAATACCCTGATTTTATTTTAAAATTTTTTTCCAAAATAAAAACATCATAAAATTCTAGAGGGCGTACAGTTCTATTTCATAATTGAGTCCTTTGGGGACTAGAGTGTCTAATGTAAAAATCCATTTTGACTCAATACGGGACATGCTTTTAATATAGTCCCCTCCCCTTGGATTTTTGGGTACCGTTTGTATACCACAAAATGAAAGACCTACAATTGAACGTTCATGTTTTTCAGCAAAATGCCGTGATAGAGGATGTCCTACACATCCCTTCTGGATGTTGTCCAGGTGTTCCTTAATCCTATCTCTGAGTCGTCTTTTTGTACGACCCACGTACATTTTTTCACAAGGACATCTTATTATGTATATGACACCTGTAGTATGGCATGAGATCTTTTCTTTAAGATAAAACTCCCGTTTTATCCATATTCCAAAATGATTCCTGTTGTGTCCTTGGGCTTTTTATACGTAAACAGCAAGGGCACCTCCCACAGTATGTAAAGTTACCTCCAATAAGATTTGGATTATTTTTCTTTGTAGCTTTGCCTATACTGAACCCCATTTTCATGGTGGGTGCTACAATATTTCCAATATTCTTCACCTTTCGGTAAACAAACCTAGGTTTTGTGGATAAGAGTTCCCCCACCACTTTGTCTTTTTGTAAAACTGGCCAGTATTTATTAATAATTTTTGAGAATCTCCCATGGTCTGCATGGTATTGTGTGACCAATGGGATTCTCCCAATTTCTTGTGCCAAGGACCTCGTTTCTTTATTTTCTCTATTTGTATGGATCAAATTAGATCTTGAAATAGATTTGGCCTCCTGGCTTGCCTGTTCGAGGGAGGGGAGGTTATACCCTTTTTCTAAAAACTGTTTCTGTAAAATATTGGATTCAGCATCAAAATCGTCATCTTTCGTACAATTCCGCCTGATTCGTATAAACTGACTTTTTGGAATGTTACGAAGCCAAGCGGGAAGATGACAGCTATCCATCTGAATGTAGCTGTTGCAATCTACCTCTTTGTGATAACATTTCGTGTATATGGCATTATTTTCAATAAAGATATTTAAATCCAAAAAATTAACCTCCGTTTTACTAAATGTACCTGAAAATTCTAAGCCATACGTATTTCTATTTAGACCCCTCACAAATTCTTCCAGCAGTTGATGGGACCCTTCCCAAATGAAAAGGACGTCGTCTATATAGCGACGCCACATAATCAAACCTTTACGTTCCAAGGACCGCTTCATCAGGGGAAGTTTTCCTGACTTCCCCTGACGAAGCGGTCCTTGGAACCGCGATACGCGTTGGGACCTCCTGCCTGTCGGTCCTGTTCCACATTTGGCTGCGTGGTTACCATCCTTATCATAGGTGATTATAGGGTAACCGGGTACACACTGGTTTCTTTGAGTTGACACAGGATTTTCCTGACTTCTACCTTGGCTTATGGACAGCATGGGTCACATTGCATTTCCATGTGCTTGGTGGACACTGTGTTAGACTCTGGATCCATGTTGGTCTTTAGAGGGGGTTGAAGGTCCATCTCCCCTCTCTTTCTTAGGGGCAGACTTTGTGTATTTCTTTTATACACCCACACTTATATTTATTTTTGCCCTGAAGATTTGTTACAGTGTGTTACCGTGATTTCTCTTTTCATGCATACTATTTAGCATGCTTTTATGTGATTCATGCAGCAATTATTATTATTACTTTTGAACAGGCCTGATGGGGGAGTTGTTTTGTGACTGTTTTTAACATTGTGTTACCAATAAAGTTGTTCCTCTTTTTGATATTTACTATGGGTGGTGTGCATAAATTTCTTTAGTGGCTTCTTTTTCTTCTGCTTTAGTTACATTATTATCAGCCACTTATTTTTTGCACCCCCGCTAGGCTTGGACTAGTTTATATACAGTGTAGTGCGCCAGCCATTTTGGTATCTTGCTAAGTATACCTGGCTGACTGTTTACTGTATCCTCACTTTAGTATTCTTGAATCTTCCTTTCTTTACTTTCCTCTTTTTTTACAATTTTCTTCTGGACTCCTTTTTTATCTTGACTTTCCTTATTCATGCCATTTCTCAGCCTCTGCTTTCTTTCTTTTCCTTATGTTAATGTATACAACATTTTATGTCTTCATTTATGTTTTAGGTTCCAGAACGGGATGAGGACCTCATTGACAACGATATCCTCATCTCCCTGGTCCATGAGCGAGTCCCGTTGTGGGACACCCGGGTTCCACAGCACTCGGACAACGTGACGATCCGGCGCCTATGGAATGAGGTGGCCAAAGCGATGTGGGATGGCTGGGACAACGCCCCGACTCGGGTCTGAACTGCATTTTGTAAGTATTGCAATGCAGTGTGAAGCAGCAGAGACCTTGGCCGTGCTCACACATCTGTGTGTGATGAGAGAAACTCTCAGGAGTTTCTCTCATCACACACAGGTGTGTGAGCACGGCCAAAAGTACATTGTCTGACCATTATGTTTTGTTTTTTCAACAGTGCTCAAAGTCAAAACACATTGGCGTTTGATGAAGGACCGCTTCAACAAGGACCTGCGTCAAGAGAGCCGTGTTCCCAGTGGTTCTGGAGCAAGGATCCGAAAGTATAAATACCATCGCATTCTGGCATTTTTAAGACCGGTCCTTGCCCAGAGAATGTAAGTATTTCTCCTGTGTATTAGGTTGTGTTGTATTGCCATAATCTGTATGTTTCTATTCAACAGGAGTTGGCATTTGGTAAATTTTTGGTATTAATTTTTTTTTTCCTTTGTTCACAGCACATGGAGCAGCACTGTTGGCCCAGGTTCTGGAGCGGTCCTTCATCAGACAGCCACGGACCCGTCCCAGCCATCCAGCAGCGCTGCAGCAAGAGGGCCTGCCACACTAACTGGAGACCAGGAAGCTGGTCCATCAGGTGTTCCCCTTTCCCAGTCCTCTGCCTCTTTTTTTTGGGGCTCCTCCCGGCAGCGGCAGAGGGCATCGGACAGGTCACTCATGCCCGAATTTTTGCACTTGCGCTCGGTTTTTCACGATGGACTCAAGGCTTTGGGTGACCGACGGCACGTGACATTTTTTGATCACTTTTTATTCCGATTTTTGTGAGGCAGAATGACCAAAAACCAGCTATTCATGTATTTCTTTTGGGGGAGGCGTTTATACCATTCTGCATTTGGTAAAATGGATAAAGCAGTTTTATTCTTCGGGTCAGTACGATTACAGCGATACCTCATTTATATAATATTTTTATGTTTTGGCGCTTTTATACAATAATTATTTTTTCTATAAAATAGTTTTTATTTTTGCATCGCTTTATTCTGAGGACTATAACTTTTTTTATTTTTTCTTTGACGACGCTGTATGGCGGCTCGTTTTTTTGCGGGACAAGATGACGTTTTCAGCGGTACCATGGTTATTTAGATCCGTCTTTTTGATCATGTGTTATTCCACTTTTTGTTTGGTGGTATGATAATAAAGCGTTGTTTTTTGCCTAGTTTTTTTTTTACGGTGTTCACTGAAGGGGTTAACTAGTGGGACAGGTTTATAGGTCGGGTCGTTACGGACGCGGTGATACTAAATATGTGTACTTATTGTTTTTTTTCTATTTAGATAAAGAAATGTATTTATAGGAACAATTTTTTTTGGGGGGGGGAATTTTTTTGGGAATTTTTTTTTTTTTTACACATGTGAATATTTTTTTTTTTTACACCATGACATTGCCCCAGGGGGGGGGCATCATGTTATAGTGCAAAATCGCTGATCTGACACTTTGCTGTGTACTGTGTCAGATCGGCGATCTGACGTGCACAGATCCAGGCTTCCCGGCGCCTGCTCTGAGCAGGCGCTGTAAAGCCACCTCCCTGCAGGACCCGGATGCCGCGGCCATTTTGGATCCGGGCCTAGTGCAGGGAGGAGGAGGTAAGAGACCCTCGGAGCAAGTGCAACGCGATCACATCGCGTTGCTCCGGGGGTCTCAGGGAAGCACGCAGGAAGCCCCCTCCCTGCGCGATGCTTCCCTATACCGCCGGAACACTGCGATCATGTTTGATCGCAGTGTGCCGGTTTATGTGCCGGGGGCGGTCAGTGACCGCTCCTGGCACGTAGTGCCGGATGTCAGCTGTAATAATCAGCTGACACCCCGGCCGCGCTCCCCCCGTGAGCGCGGCTGATCGCATATGACGTACTATCCCGTCACTGGGAATTAAGTCCCAGGTCACCTTGACGGGATAGTACATCATATTTCGCCCCATTCAAAATAAAAAAATAAAAAAAAAATCAAACCTACACATATTTGTATCTTCGCATTCAGAATCGCCCGATCAACAAAAAAAAAAATAATAATCAAATCGGTAAACAGCGTAGTGAAAGAAAAAATTCGAAAAGCCAGAATTTAGTTTTTTGGGTCGTTGCAACATGGCAATAAAATGCAATAACGGGCGATCAAAATAAAGTATCTGCACCCAAATGGTATAATTAAAAACGTCAGCACGGCGCGCAAAAAATAAGCCTTCACCCAACCCGAGATCACAAAAAATGGAAACGATACGGGTATCGGAAAATGGGCATTTTTTTTTTTTCTTAACAAAGTTTAGAATTTTTTTTCGCCACTTGAATCATAATGGCAGGTCAGTTTTAGCATTTAGTGAATCTAGCAAAAAAGACAAACAAAAAACCAGTGTGGGATTGCACTTTTTTGCAATTTCACCGCACTTGGAATTTTGTTCCTGTTTTCTGTTACACGACACGGTAAAACCAATGGTGTCGTTCAAAAGTACAACTCGTCACACAAAAAACAAGGCCTCACGTGGCCATTTTGACCAAAAAAATAAAAAAAGTTATGGCTCTGGAAAGAAGGGGAACAAAAAATTAAAATGCAAAACCAAAAATACTCCTGGTCATTAAGGGACGTCATCGCATCAGCTTTTTCACATGCTGATTGGTGTGGATGAAAAGTATACAGAGACTTTCTTTGAATTGATTTTTTTACACTCTGAGCTCCAAGAGTAGTTACAAAAATACACAGATGGGTCAAATCCAGAGGTTGGAAACATTTCCCTGCCCAAAAGATGTAGCAATGAAAGCGTGGAGATTCTGCTGGCCATGTAATAGACAGTGCACCTGAGGGAAATAGACTTTGCTCTTCTGCTAGTATCTGCACAGGCAGGGCAAGGTTAAAGTGTAGGCTAATTGCAGCATCATTTTTTACAAAAACCGAACTTGTGGATATAATACCCAGTGCAAAAATCCCTTCCGCGTGAAATGCCCATTGCACTCCAACAAGGGGAAAAGGGGGCAAAACTCCCAAATAAATTGGATCCCATCAATAACCAGGAGCATAATGCCCCATAAATATTCATGACAATAAATTCAGTATAAAAATATATAAGCTTTATTCAAGTAAATACAACATAAGAAAAATAATAATAGTACAGTACCGAATGATGAAGACAAGGTGAAAGACTACACAGGAAACCAGCCACATGGGAACACACACACAAAGAGTAGGGGTACTGCCAAATAGCAGCTAATATAGTAATGGTCTCAAGAAAGAAGACCGGGCATAGTCTTGGGCGCTAATTGAGGGGAGGCATAACGGTCTGGGGCACAATGGCCAATAACTTTTAGACATTACTCTTTCCTATCCCTTTTTAACCCATCCATATTGCAACAGTGCCCGTAAAGTGCAAGTGACCTTAAAAACGCCTATCCATGCTACAGAAGCGCCGTGCTACAGTATCAAGGGGGTACAAACGAAAATGGTGCAGATAGAGTCCAATTCATCATATGTAACCACAAAGATATCAAAGTCTTCGTGGAGTCACTGCCATCGATATCAATGTTGCTTCCTCTTTCACTTGATTATACAGTCCTCAGGCGTCGCTGGAGCTGATGCATCAAAACACAGTAGTGCAGATGTAGAAACGTAGAAAGGGATAAATATGGAATAGAAACCACTAAAAAGAAGACAAACAATATAAATACAACATACACCGATTTAAAAATTGAGAAACAGAGGAAAAAAATAAATAAATAAAAAATAAATATAAACCCCGTCTTATAGAAATGGAACAAAGGACAATTTTTCATTGAGGCCATTTGGGGCCATTGTCCCCAATGATACTATCCACCGGCACTCAATTTGCGCTAGTGTCCTATTGAGATCACCACCCCTAATTCCAGAGTGGACCCTATCAATACCCCGTACTTTAAGTGCACTTGGGTTGCAATCATGATGTGCCCTGAAGTGTCTCGGAATGGTCTTGAGTTCCGAGACATCAGCAGCACTCTTTGCATCCATAATGTCCCTGACATGTTCCCGGACCCTGACACGAAGTTCACGGGAGGTGAGGCCCACGTAAATCAAATTACAGGTACAAGTAGCATAATATACTACATACGTAGCACTGCATGAGATATAGCTAGTAATCCAATATTCCCTACCCCCACCCGCTGCCGAAAAGGTAGTGGCCCGTATGATGTTCCTACAACCTTTACAAGAGCCGCATGGAAAACAACCCCACCTCGGTGGTCCTGATCCAAAAATTCTGGGGGGGATTGGGCTGTAGTGGCTCCTTACCAGTTGATCTTTAATACTTCTACCCCTCCTCGCCGTGAGAAGGGGTCGGTCGGGAACAATTTTGTTTAGGGTGGGTTCTGTTTTTAATACCGACCAGTGTCTCTGCAGAATCTCCCTAATGTCATCCCATTTGTTATTGAATGTAGAGATAAATCTCAATGGTTGGTCATTTTTAGTGGGAACAGACACGGGAGCCCCGCAGAGCAACTGATGTCTAGGAGTACTCCTAGCGCGGAGATATCCCTTTTTAATGGCTCTCCTACTGTACCCCCGATCCTGGAAGCGGCTAGACAGGTCCCGAGCCTGACTCTCGAAGACCCCATCCGTGGAGCAAATCCGTTTCATCCTGAGGAACTGGCTTGTCGGTATAGCCCGTATTGTGGATCTCGTATGTGCTGAGGTGGAGTGTAACAGAGCATTAACTGTCGTCTCTTTTCTGAACATGTCAGTCTGTATCACCCTATTCTCGCATCTACAGATCTTTATATCTAAAAAGTCTATACTTTCCACAGCTACCCTGTGCGTAAGGCGGATGTTGCGGTTGTTCTGATTTAGTCCACGGATGAAGTCCAGGAGGCCAGGCTCAGGACCCTGCCAAATTAAGAAAACATCGTCGATATAACGATACCAGCACTGCACATGGGAGGCGGCGCATGCGCCCTCCCCAAAAATCTCCCTCTCCCAATACCCGAGAAAGAGATTAGCGTACGAGGGCGCACACGTCGCGCCCATGGCCCATAAGACGGGGTTTATATATAATTTTTTTTTTGTTTGTCTTCTTTTTAGTGGTTTCTATTCCATATTTATCCCTTTCTACGTTTCTATATCTGCACTACTGTGTTTTGATGCATCAGCTCCAGCGACGCCTGAGGACTGTATAATCAAGTGAAAGAGGAAGCAACATTGATATTGATGGCAGTGACTCCACGAAGACTTTGATATCTTTGTGGTTACATATGATGAATTGGACTCTCTCTGCGCCATTTTCGTTTGTACCCCCTTGATTCTGTAGCACGGTGCTTCTGTAGCATGGATGCATATTCATATTCCTACGATGTATCGGACACAGTTAACCGTTTTCTTGGTTTGTATGACATGTTACCTGCATCTTCCAACTTGCCAGTACGCTTTCCCTTATCCAAAATGGCCCCTGCGATGGTGCGCATGCGCGATGGACTCTCGGTCAGACCGCGCCCCCTAAGGCATCAACAAACAGCGACGCCCAGACTTTTGACGTCACGGGAGGATTTCTCCCTCTCTGCGCATCGCTGTGATGGCCGGAAGGAGCGCAGTATTGGCGTGAGGACCCTCCCCCATGCGCCGTGTGATTCGCCTGGCAATTAACAATTATTGTAACATGGACTTATATAACCTTGGCACAATCAGTATCCACACAGCCCCCCGAGGAAGCACAGCACGCGAAACGCGCGTCGGGGCTATCTGCCGGTTACCGAATGCACGGGAGTACACACATGGGTAAGCCTAACAAGCGGCACGCCACTTAGGCGTTTTTAAGATCACTTGCACTTTATGGGCACTGTTGCAATATGGATGGGTTAAAAAGGGATAGGAAAGAGTAATGTCTAAAAGTTATTGGCCATTGTGCCCCAGACCGTTATGCCTCCCCTCCATTAGCGCCCAAGACTATGCCCTGTCTTCTTTCTTGAGACAGTTACTATATTAGCTGCTAATTGGCAGTACCCCTACTCTGTGTGTGTGTTCCCATGTGGCTTATTTCCTGTGTAGTCTTTCACCTTGTCCTCATCATTCGGTACTGTACTATTATGATTTTTCTTATGTTGTATTTACTTGAATAAAGCTTATATATTTTTATACTGAATTTATTGTCATGAATATTTATGGGGCATTATGCTCCTGGTTATTGATAGGATCCTAATTGCAGCATAATGTCTGTGTGTCTCTAGATCCAGCGCCCGCTCTCCATAGAATCTTATAAGCACCAACTGTCATGTATCTCAGTAATGGAAAACTATGCATTCAGTTAAGACAGATGTTACCCCTGGATGGAGTGAAAGAGCAACTCTAGCAGAGAAAGAAGCAGATTTACCTGATGAAATATATCACAAAATATATCAAAAGTAATTTTTCCATCATCCATTTGTGTGCTGACTGCAAGTGTGAACAGATCCATATTTAGCAAGCTTTGCTCATGGTAATTTTTCCATCATCCATTTGTGTGCTGACTGCAAGTGTGAACAGATCCATATTTAGCAAGCTTTGCTCATGGTAATTTTTCCATCGCTCCTGTGTTTTTTTTGTTTTTTTTTTCTCTGCTTTTGGTCTCTGATTCAAAGTGTTAAAAGCTATCTTTTTTTTTTCTTTTCCCCACTGTTTTATAGCCTTGCTCCGCATTGGTTGTTTACCCTGCATAGTAATGCCTGCTCTGGCCTTATGCTAATTGGTTAATTGCTGATTGTGGCCATTTGGTTTCTGATGCTAGCAGTCACTTCATTTCATATATATTTAGTCTGGCTGGGATAGGACGCTTGCGGGTTCGCGTGTGCAACAGATATTAAGTGCAACGGTATAAAGTGCATGGCAGTTAGACAATGGCAGTTGGACAGGGCAGGAGACAGGTAAGGTGCATAAGTTTAACAAACAATCAGTCTTGGTCAGTCATAATACATTATGCATTGATCATATCAATCTGCTTCTTATTTGTTTTTACTTCTGCCTACTCACAACTCACCCACCCTTTAACACATTCTGGGCACTCTCTCTATATCCACTCCTCCCTTCTCCCCTCTCCCATGTATAACTCGGAGGGTCTACTGACATTTCTTACCCACTCCAAACCAGCCACTACCGCCATGCAGCACTCAAAACGTTCATACAAATCATCCCACCACCTGCTCTTTCTGTTTTTTCTCCTTCTACTAGTTGCAGGTGACATCTCCCCGAACCCTGGCCCCCCCTCCACCAGCATACATTACTCTCCTCCAGCTACATATAGAAACCCTGCTAATCTCATTAACATTCAGTGCATGCCTTCTCCTATAGCTTTCCAATGTGCGCTCTGGAATGCTCGGTCTGTGTGTAACAAACTAACTTACATTCACGATCTTTTCCTCTCTAATTCCCTTAACCTTCTGGCTATTACAGAAACCTGGATCCAGCATTCAGACACCACCGCTGCTGCTGCTCTCTCGTTTGGTGGCCTGAAATTTTCACATACCACCAGACCTGAAAACAGACAGGGTGGGGGTTTTGGTTTGCTCCTTTCAGCACAATGTGCTTTCCAGGTCATCCCCCCGGTTCCCTCACTTACATTTCCTTCCTTTGAAGTCCACACCGTCAGACTCTTTAAGCCCTTCTCCTTGCAGGTGGCGGTTGTTTACCGCACTCCAGGCTCCTCCCGCCTGTTTCTAGACCACTTTGCCACCTGGCTTACTCACTTTCTATCTTGTGACATCCCCACCCTCATCATGGGAGACTTTAACATCCCCATCAATGATCCCCTCTCCCAATCTGCCTCTCATCTTCTTTCTCTAACTTCTTCATTCGGCCTCTCACAGTTTACTAATTCTCCTACGCATGAGGACGGGAATACTCTGGACCTGGTTTTCTCCCGTCCCGGATCGCTGCACGACTTTACTAACTCCCCTCTCCCGCTTTCGGACCACAGCCTTCTTTCCTTCTCTGTCAAGAATTGTCTCCTCACTCGGGACACCCCCACTTATCGGAATACACGTTCCATTAATACCCAGCAGCTTATGGATAATCTCCACACATCTTTAGCCCCCATCTCCTCCCTCTTCTGTCCAGACTTAGCATTGTCACACTTCAATAATACACTGAAGAATGCCCTAGATGAAGTAGCACCTTCTACACGCAGAAAGACCCGACAGAGACAACGGCAGCCCTGGCACACTATGCAAACACGCTTTCTTCAGCGTTGTTCAAGGTGTGCAGAGCGGCAGTGGAGAAAGTCTCTCTTAGCAGAAGACTTCATCCACTATAAGTTCATGCTGAAAACCTATAACTCTGCCCTTTATGTGGCCAAACAATCCTACTTCACCACCCTCATCACCTCACTATCCAACAACCCAAAATGACTTTTTGAAACCTTAAACTCCCTCCTGAAACCTAAAGTACAGGCCCCCATCACCAATCTCAGTGGTGAGGATCTGGCCACTTATTTCCTAGAAAAAATCAACCACATCCATCAGGATATCTCAGCCCAATCTCCTCAGTGCCTGGATACCCTTCCCTGCCGCACCTCAAGCTCACTAGACATCTTTGAGCCTGTTTCAGAAGAAGTTTCCAAGCTCCTCACTTCTGCTCGGCCTACAACCTGCAACAGTGACCCCATTCCTTCACCTCTCCTGCAGTCTCTCTCACCAGTGGTCACCACTCACCTGACTAAAATATTTAACCTCTCTCTTTCTTCAGGTATCTTTCCCTCCTCATTTAAACATGCCATCATAACCCCTTTACTTAAAAAGCCATCCCTGGACCAGAACTGCACTGCTAACTACAGACCTGTATCTAACCTTTCCTTCATCTCTAAACTCCTGGAACGCTTGGTCCACTCCCGTCTAATCCGCTATCTCTCTGAAAACTCTCTTCTCAACCCCTTACAATCTGGTTTTCGCTCTTTACACTCCACTGAAACTGCTCTCACTAAAGTCTCTAATGACCTACTAACAGCTAAATCCAAAGGTCATTGCTCTCTGCTGATTCTCCTGGATCTCTCTGCCGCATTTGACACTGTGGATCACCAGCTCCTTCTCACTATGCTCCGCTCCATAGGCATCAAGGACACAGCCCTCTCCCGGTTCTCCTCCTACCTCTCTGACCGCTCCTTCACTGTATCTTTTGCCGGCTCCTCTTCCTCTCCTCGTCCCCTTACTATCGGGGTTCCGCAGGGCTCAGTCCTAGGCCCCCTCCTCTTCTCTCTATACACGGCCCCTATTGGACAAACAATCAGCAGATTTGGGTTCCAGTATCATCTCTATGCTGATGACACCCAATTATACACTTCTTCCCCTGACATCACCCCTACCCTAATTCAAAATACCAAGGATTGTCTGTCTGCTGTCTCTAACATCATGTCCTCCCTCTATCTGAAACTAAATCTCTCCAAAACGGAACTTCTTGTGTTTCTCCCTTCTACTAACCTCTCTCTACCCAACATCGAAATTACCCTGGAGGGTTCAACCATAACTCCAAAGCAGCATGCCCGCTGTCTTGGGGTCATATTCGACACCGAACTTTCCTTTACTCCCTATATCCGATCACTCACTCGCTCTTGTCACCTGCATCTTAAAAACATCTCCAGAATCCGACCTTTTCTCACCTTTGAAACTGCTAAGACTCTTACTGTAGCTCTTATTCATTCTCGTCTGGACTACTGCAACTCTCTTCTGATCGGTCTCCCTCTTACCAAACTTTCTCCTCTCCAATCCATCTTGGATGCGGCAGCCAGGGTCATATTTCTGTCTAACCGCTTCACCGATGCCTCCATCTTGTGCCAGTCATTACACTGGCTACCCATTCGCTACAGGGTCCAGTATAAACTCATCTCTCTCACCCACAAAGCTCTCCACAGTTCTGCACCGCCTTATATCTCCTCTCTCATCTCCGTCTATCGCTCTACACGTGCCCTCCGTTCTACAAACGACCTAAGGCTAACATCCCCCGTAATCCGAACCTCGCACCTCCGTCTCCAAGACTTCTCTCGTGCTGCGCCAGCTCTCTGGAATGCACTTCCCCAGACGATCAGACTGATACCTAGCCCCGACCTATTCAAGCGCCCTCTAAAAACCCATCTCTTCAAACAAGCCTACCACATCAACTACTCAGTAAACTAACTTTGCCCTGTTCCCTCCTTCCAAATATTATTCTAAATCTGCACCCTACTATTCATCTGTCTCCACACCCTCCATGCACACGATAACTGCACTTGATACTTGACTATTGCACTTAAACACACGGGCTGATGACCGAATCATGCAGCTTTGTATGAAAATCTCTATGTATTATAATTGCCAGACCTGAAATAACAAGCACTTTTCACCTATTGTGTCCCCCCATTTCCTTGTAGATTGTAAGCTCGCGAGCAGGGTCCTCACTCCTAATGTCACTGTTTAAATTGTCTTAACTTGTATTTAATTTGTCTGTATATGTCCCCGCTTAATTGTAAAGTGCTGCGGAATATGTTGGCGCTATATAAAGATTATTATTATTATTATTATTATTATTAAAGTTACTTATTCGCAAGTGTACTATTGACTTATGCAATAAATAATAAAATGAAGGTTACTGTTGGAGGAAGAGAAACTTAAGAGTACACAACGCTCTACTCTCTTCTACGCCCCCTGCCCATGGCAGTAAAGACTGCCCAGCATAACAGATAATGAATGAATAAGTAATAATAGTAACAATACTAACCTGTCATACGATCCATGCTTCCCAAATCACAAGAATCATGAATCACAGTCTGGCTACACAACTCGCAGCCAAGTACGGTACATAGTTTTGGGAGAGAACTGAAATTTTGCACCAGGGTCAATCAGACTTTAGGGTGGCAGACGATATACAGCATTGCATTGTGGACTGCACGATAAATTCAAGTTTCCATCAAAGCCTCTTATTGTGTGACATTCTTTAAAGGGGCTTCCCCAGCTTCTTGATACAAGAACCTGTACAACACATTGCTGCTTGTAAAGGGGTATTAGACTGCTGATTAAATAATAACTGAGAAGAGCAGCACAGTCACCCCGCCGGCCTGAACTGTGCATGCGCTGATGCTGCAGCCAGAGGCATGAAAGGAGCACTGCTGCACTGAACCCGGCCCTGCCTGCAGATGGGTCAGTATTACAGCAGCACTCACAAGCTGGATAGCAAATAGCTTGTCAGCGCTACACTTTTTGTCTAGAAGACTGTCCACCACGGATAAACAGCAGAGGTGTCCGGTAACCTTCTCAACGTGCAGTAAATAAGAAACTCAGTTTGGTCACAGATCTCCAAAGTAGTCCAAATTAGGAAAGGGTGTTTTCCCAAGTGGCGCTTGCAAAGACAAGCAGTTTTTTTTCTTTAAGAAAGCCACAGAGGCGATCAGTTGTGTACATATGATCTTTGGTTGGCTTCCCATTTTTACATTTATAGGATGACATACTGACTGCACAAATAGAGCAACGTGCTGATTGTTCTCTGCCCTTTATACAGAGGAGTCCTAAGCATAGAGGTGGCATAAGTCCAAAAAGCACACATGAAGAAGGGTTGTTTCTGGGAGGCAACCTAATTCAATACTAGCCCCCACTAGAGATCAGTACACATTACTAGGAGCATCTAACAACCGAGCAAGAGGAGCCATTTAATTACATAGAGCTGAAGATCTCTCCAATAATCACATACTTGGATATGAAACCACAAAGCCAAATGGGCACTGCTAATCTGATTATAATAAAGTGATGCATGGCAGACGGTCTCATAATTACTCATGCACCCACCGGTCACATCATAGACAATCATCATCACTAATAAAGTAGAGTATAGTTACTCACAACACTGCACAGCCAACTTTGTTTTATTACTTCAGCTCCTTGGGAATCAACGTACACACACACACACACACACATAATGCAATGAGGAGATAAGAATGACTCAGAATATATTCAGGATCATAAAGCTTTTACATCAGACAACGACTGGGATAAATACATGAAAGCACTAATCAGCAAAGTAATCATTTCATAAAATGTCACAGACACACAGCGGGAAGCAGAGCATGCGGCACCTACCAATTTTCCCCCTTAGCAATGCATATATTTTTCAGTATCATTGCCATGGATTTGTTGCAGATTTGGGAGCATGACAGTTCTTGTTGTTTCTGTTATGCACTTGGTACGTACACACGCACGGACATTTCGGTAAGGGCTGGGACCAGGGGACACTACTCAGGATCCCAGCTGCTTGTGTGTTCTCTGATACAACGATAAACCCACAGAGCACAGTATACCGTAACTCACCGCCCTCGTCTCATAGAGTATCAGCTTCTGAATACCACTTATGATGGGAGCAGCAAGAGGCATTGTGATGGCACGAATGCTCCACGGCTATCTGAACTGCAAAATAAATATTACAAATGAGGATTAGCATGGCGGTAATAGGACAAACATTCAGAAATAAGATCAAGACACAATATAATGCTGCAAGTAAAATGAAGACCACCACCTAAGTAGGACTGAGTTTTCAATCTTAGTAACTAGCAATTTATTTTCACCAGAAACCCCCTTAAATAGATGTCCATGTTTGGCTCCAGGCCACCAGAATGACAGCCGCTGGTATGGGAGAACTAATACGGTATATGGACCGTGGTCGCCTTTAATGTTAATTATCATCATTAATTGCATGTAAGTTAGCAGAAGAGAATATTTTTTTTTTTTATATGTCGTATACGTCTGATGTATAAGGGTAGGTGCACACAATAAACGCTGCGGGTTGGACGCTACATACATCCGCAGCGTCCAAATGTTACAGCATAGTGGATGGGATTTAAAAAAACTCCACTATGCATCCAGAGACGCCCGCGGCTCACCTGCGCAGACAGACATGTGGCACATCTTTCCAGACAGCAGCATGTCTATTTATAAAGATAAATCTCACCCGTACAAGGTATTGGATGCGGTAATTCCGCACAGGTCAATTAACACATGCAGAACCACCTGCATTCAATAACAGGCAGCACTTTGGACGCAGTGGACATGTGCTGTGCCAAAGAGCTGCCAATTACTGAACGTCTGCACATATCCCAAGTTATATCTATGGTACTTCTATCATATAAAGACCAACAGATCTTTCCGTTCCAAATAAATGCTCCATGTAAAATAGGTCCAGTAATCAATCCACCTAGGTTTATCTTGTTTATCGGATGATTGCATATTTTATGAGAGGCTAAAAATTACCATTGGTGGGCCACACATCTCATTTAGACGGGGTGCAATGCCAACAATAACCAAAGTGATAAATAGCAAACACTTCATGATCACGATTTACAGAAAATGGAAGCAAACAAGCATCATGCAACTTCCAATGCAGCTGTAGGATAACTGGTGTTTTTTGTGGACGCAAAATCTGCTTGTATAAAATAGCATTTAAGGTACCTTCACACGAAGCGACGCTGCAGCGATAGCGACAACGATGCCGATCGCTGCAGCGTCGCTGTTTGATCGCTGGGGAGCTGTCACACAGACCGCTCTCCAGCGACCAACGATGCCGAGGTCCCCGGGTAACCAGGGTAAACATCAGGTTGCTAAGCGCAGGGCCGCACTTAGTAACCCGATGTTTACCCTGGTTACCAGCGTAAAAGTAAAAAAAAACAAACAGTACATGCTCACCTGCGCGTCCCCCGGCGTCTGCTTCCTGACACTGACTGAGCTCCGGCCCTAACAGCACAGCGGTGACGTCACCGCTGTGCTTTCACTTAAACTTTAGGGCCGGGCTCAGTCAGTGCAGGAAGCAGACGCTGGGGGACGCGCAGGTGAGCATGTACTGTTTGTTTTTTTTACTTTTACGCTGGTAACCAGGGTAAACATCGGGTTACTAAGCGCGGCCCTGCGCTTGGTAACCCGATGTTTACCCTGGTTACCAGTGTAAAATATCGCTGGTATCGTTGCTTTTGCTTTCAAACACAACGATACGCGGCGATTGGACGACCAAATAAAGTTCTGGACTTTATTCAGCGACCAGCGACATCACAGCAGGATCCTGATCGCTGCTGCGTGTCAAACGAAACGATATCGCTAGCGAGGACACTGCAACGTCACGGATCGCTAGCGATATTGTTACAAAGTCGTTTCGTGTGAAGGTACCTTTACTCTCCTGCCTTATCTGGGCCTTATTTTAAGTACCTATAGAATATATCAGTGTGGAAAATCATTCTTGTGAATTGGGGTCTGTCATTGCTTCAGGGAGGGGGCAGGGGCTGAAGCAATGACCATAGCCAATACCCTCTGCTGTGACGACGCTTCATTGAGTTTCCAGCATGCATTCGGATACTCAGACGACACGTCATCATATAGGAAATAGGAATAAATAGGAAACCGGTTAGATAGTGTCATTAGGGAACGGTAGGGATTTTTTATTGCAACTATATTAGAAAATTGCTTAGATTTCGGCACTAAATAGATATGGATTTAGAATAAAATTTAGCTGGACTTCGGACGACCCCGTAACAATAGAAAATGGGGGCCTCATGTGGACAGCTCCAGCCCTCACGTTCTGTCCAAACAGGAAAAACAAGATGCAGATGTTGAAACAAGCTGACCCAGGGGGACACAGTACTGAGCGCAGAGACGCCACACTGGTGTACAGGTGATTATAAATATCAAAAACTGACCTTCACATCCAAACATGGATTAAATGTGAACAGGTGCTAACCTAGAGTCACCAACTCATGTACAGTAAAATAAATGAGGCAGCACTCTGTAGCGCAACAACTTACGAACATGAAACATGAAAATTGATTGCATTACTGCACTAGAAATAAGAAAAATTTAGAAAGTTTAGAGCAAAAATTGGCCAATTCATATGTACATGGTAGCCGCAATAAGGCATTTCTCTTACCAGGACCTATCAATGCCATCCTCACTTAGAATAAAGTTTTCATCTGTATGGGAAACTGTGAGTCCTCTCTTAGACTAAAAATCTACATATCTGTGGAGTTTGTAGGGTCCTATCTTAATTAAAAAAGCCTGAAGCTAAAAGGTGGAGTGCTCAGTCAGAAGGCTAATGAATACAAATTTTATTTTTGATATCTGTATTCATTAGTCTTCTGACTGAGCACTCCGCCTTTTAGCTTCAGGCATTTTTAATTAAGACAGGACCCTACCCCTCCACAGAGATGTAGATTTTTAATCTAAGAGAGGACTTACAGGTTCCCATACAGATGAAGACTTTATTCTAAGTGAGGAAGGCATTGATAGGTCCTGGTAAACAAGAAATGCCTTATCGTGGCTACCAGGTACACATGAATTGGCCAATTTATGTGCTAAACTTTCTAAATTTTTCATATTTCTAGTGCAGTAATGCAATTTAATTTTCATGTTTGTAAGTTGTTGCGCTACAGAGTGCTGCCTTATTTACAGGTGATTATAGACTTATTTATTACACTACTCTGGACCCATCTAGTATAACTTTTGTGGTAGTGGACAACCCCTTTAAAGTTTATATTTTATTTAATACAAATGTAAGGCATTCATTTCGGCATTTGACTCGTCTTGTCCAAGAAAGAAAAAAAGAAGGATCCAGACTTGTTGTTAAGGCCAGGGTCACACTAGCGTAGAATACGGACGAGTGCAATGCGAGAAAACATCGCATAGCACTCGGACCACTGTTAATCTTTGGTGCAGCTCACATCACTGTATTTTTTCTCAGGCGTATTCAGCATGCAAGTGAAATTGCAGCATGCTGCGATTTTACGCGTATATCGGCCAAGACTCGCCAATGCATGCCTATGGGTGCGAGAAAAACTCAGACACCACACGGACCATCAGTGTGACTTGCGATTAATACGCACAGATTTTCCTCATTTCAGCACATTGAGCCAGTAAATTCAATGAGGAAAAGCAGTAAGAAATGTAAAGCCATACGCATGTCATACGGCTACATAGGTGCGTGAAAAATCGCATTATCCCATTGCAAACACATTACAAACGGATAACCATACGAAGACACTTGTGCAACTCTCGGCAGGGAGACTCGGACCAATTTTCAATACGGGAAGTGTGATCTCGGCCTAACAGGCATAATAGCATGCTGCATTATTCAGCTTATTCACATGATGAGAAAAAAAAAATGGCATCAACAGAACCCATCAGCCTCTCTGTAAAGAAGACCTGCAGTTGTGTGGTTATTAGTATATTGGCATGCTCATATCTTATCATTTGTTCTGATACGAGGAACTTGGAAAAGGAAAGATGCCAATGATGGCTCGCTGCTGCCCTCTGCAGGGAAAATATAGTTCACACTTCGGTTTCAAGTGCAAAAGTTCAGTGCAGAATTCAACACAATTGTATTAGAAAATTTAATTTCGGAGATATTTCCATCATCTTAAATGTGCAATTTAATCTGTTTTATGTAATCATAACATATCTAATATATAAAGGTGTGTGTGTGTGTGTGTGTGTGTGTGTGTGTGTGTGTGTGTGTGTGTGTGTGTGTGTGTGTGTGTGTGTGTGTGTGTGTGTCCGGGATTGGCATCTGCACCGTCGCAGCTACAGCCACAAAATTTTGCACAGTCACATGCCTGGGCCCCATAGGCTATGTTGTGAGGCGAAATTTTAACCCCGCGTGTTACAATTCACCAAACAATTTTGCCCCTATCTACATAATGGGGAAAAAGTGAAAGGAAAAGTGTTGGAGGCAAATTAACAGCTGCCAGATGTGAACAAGGGGGACTTAAAGAGTGAGAGCGATGGCGCCAAAGAGTATATACCGTACAGTTGCTAAGGTGGGGCCCCAACATGGGATACTCACCACACACGGGGATATGAACACACACACAAAATGCGCCACACACTACCACGTGCTTGAACACATATACCACCCTCAGCACACATTTCACCACACATACACCAACCTCGCCACATAAAAGTCGAAACACAAAAGTCACCGCTGAAAACTCGCCACACGCAAAACTCGCACATGCGAAACACGCCACATGCAAAACTAGGCTCACGCAAAACTCACCTCATGGAAAACTCACCACACGCAAAACTTGCACACGCGGAAAAATTGCCACATGCACAAAAGTTGCAACACATGCAAAAGTTGCCTCACACAAAACTTGCACATACTCAAAAATGCACCACACATAAAACTCGCCATGCAAAACTCGCCATGCGCAAAACTTGCTGCACACAACTTGCTACACTAACCTGTCACATGCAACTCGACACACAGAGTTGCTACACGCATGTCGCCACACAAAACTCATCTCAAAAAAGTCGCTACACGCATGTCGCCACACGCAACTCAACACACACAACTTGACACATGAAACTCGCCCTAAAACACACACAAGTCTGGTATTATCCTTCAAAAATAAAAATCTGATTAATAAGCAGACAAACTACAAGAGCAACAACTGTACCATATAGGAAATACGGCAGCTGTCGGTCACATGACCTGTCTATTATGTGTATGTGTGAGCTAATATATACTGCCAGAGGGGAGGGCTTCCTGTTGGCTGGGGATTTATCAGGCTGCCAATTCAGCTTACAAATACTGAGGTAAAAATACTGACGAAATAACGTGTGAACGAGGTCTAATACAGGAGGAGATGACATACAGGTATATACAGGAGGAGATGACACAGGTATATACTATATACAGGAGATGACAGGTATATACTATATACAGGAGATGACACACGTATATACTATATACAGGAGATGACACGTATATACTATATACAGGAGATGACACACAGGTATATACTATATAAAAGATAAGATGACACATAGGTATATAGAGGAGGAGATGACATACAGCAGGTATATACTATATACAGGGGAGATGACATACAGGTATATACTATATACAGGAGCTGACATACAGGTATATACTATATATAGGAGATGACATACAGGTACAGGGGTTGGACAAAATAATGGAAACACCTAACGTTTTGGCATCATAATCTTCGAACAGGTTATAAACATGCAAACCGTGACATATAGTAATGTTTTGTAGTTGATTATTTGTGTTATGTGATATATGTATGTAAATTAACTGTTTGTTTTGCATAATTGTAAGAACATTGATGAGAACCTGATAAAAATGGCAGACCTCTCGGATTTTCAAAGAGGCCAAACTGGTGGTGCTCGTATGGCAGGCGCTAGTGTAACAAAGTGCCCGAATGCTTGGCGTGTCAAGAGGTACTGTCTCCAAAGTAATGACTGCGTTTGAAAGAGAAGGAAAATCGTCCACAGCAAAGCACATGTCCGGTCAAAAGTCGAAGTTGACTGAGAGAGACCATCGGGACTCTAAAGCGAATTGTGAGAGAGGATCGCAAGACCACGGCTCCGAAAATCACTGCTGAGCTCAATGAACACCTACAGAACCCAATTTCCACCAAAACTGTTCGTCGGGAGCTGCACAAATCTGGATTCCACGGAAGACCTGCAATTAGAAAACCGCTGCTCTCAATGACAAATGTTTCCAAGGGTTCAGAGTGGTGTAGAAGCCTCCAGAATTGGTCCCTCGAGCAGTGGAAACGTGATATTCTCAGACGAATCATTGTTTACCCTATTTCTGACCTCCGGCCGAGTGTACGTTTGGAGACAGCCGAAAGAAGCATTCTATCCAGACTGCCTTCTCCCAACCATAAAACATGGCGGAGGTTCTGTGATAATCTGGGGTGCTATTTCGTGGAGATCCGCCGGGCCAATGATATCCCTTCATGGAAGAATTAACAGCCAAGATTATTTAGGCATTTTGGGTGACCAAGTGCATCCAATGGTTCAAGCACTGTTCCCGGAGGGGGAACACCATCTTTCAGGATGATAATGCACCAATTCATACAGCTAAAATCGTTAAAGCATGGCATGAGGAACATTCTAATGAAGTTGAGCATCTCATCTGGCCCCCACAATTCCCAGACCTCAACATTATTGAGCATTTATGGTCGATTTTAGAGATTCAAGTTAGACGTCGATTTCCGCCGCCATCGTTGCTCAAAGAACTGTAGGGCGTTTTAACTGCAGAATGGGCTAAAATTCCTTTGGAAACAATTCACACCTTGTATGAATCCATACCTTGGAGAATTGAGGCTGTAATCACTGCAAAAGGTGGACCTACACCATATTATACTAACTTTTGTTGATGTTTACAGGTGTTTCCATTATTTGGTCCAACCCCTGTATATAGTATATACAGAAGAGATGACATACAGGTATATACTATATACAGGAGGAGATAACACATAAGTATATACAATATACAGGAGGAGATGACATACAGCAGGTATATACTATTTACAGGGGAGATGACATACAGGTATATACTATATACAGGAGATGACATACAGGTGTATACTATATATAAGGAAGATGACAAACATGTATATACTGAGGGGAAAACGAGAGGTGTGAGGTGAAAATGAGGGGTGTGAGGTGAAAATGAAAAGGTGTGAGTGCAAAATGAGAGGAGTGAGGGAAAATAGTGGAGTGATCGGAAAATGACAGATGTGAGGTCGAAATGACAAGTGTTAGGTGGGAATGAGAGGAGTGAGGGGGAAAATGAGAGGTGTAAGGGAGAAAATGAGAGATGTGAGGGGGAAAATGAGAGGCGTGATGGGAAAATAAGAGAAGTGAGGTGCTATAACTAACCACAGATATTTACTATGCCCAGGCAACGCCGGACTCTTCAGCTAGTAGTTTAATAAGCTTGTGAATCCCATACATCTAGGCTCTTGTCTATTAAAATGCCATCTAATAAAAGGATGACTGACAGACAACACATCAGCAGACAGACACAAACATCCCGTACTGTGACTAAGATATAGAGAGATTCCTTTCCATGTATCCTCTATACATTCACAGATAGAGCCACTGAACATTAATAAAGAAAATGATGTACTATAATACAAGAGATAGTCTAAGTATACATACAGTTGAAACCAGAAGTTTACAAACACTATTTAAAAAGACACATATGAATGCTTTTCTCAATATCTGACATGAAATCAGAATAAATCTTTCCCGCTTGAGGTCAATTAGGATTACCATAATTATTAATATTTGACAAATGCCAGAATAATGAGAGACAGAATGTTTAAAGCCATTTTTATTACTTACTGCAAAGTCAAAAGTTTACATACATTTCATTAGTATTCGGTACCATTGCTCTTAAACTGAATGACCTGGATCAAACGTTTGGGATATGTTTCCACAAGCTTCTCACAATAGTTGGTCGGAATTTGGGCCCATTCCTCCTAACAAAACTGGTGTAACTGATCAAGGGTTTGTAGGTAGTCTCTCGCACCTGACTTTTCAGCTTTGCCCATACATTTTCAATAGGATTGAGATCAGGTCTTTGTAATGGCCACTCCAAAACATTGACTTTGTTATCCTTAAGCCACTTTGTTACCATTTTGGCAGTAAGCTTCAGGCCATTGTCCATTTGCAAGACCCATTTCCACCCAAGCTTTAACCTTTCTGGCTGATGTCTTGAGATGTAGCTTCAGTATTGTCAAATAATCGTTTTTCATATTGCCATCTATTTTGTGAAGTGCACCAGTCCCTTGTGCAGCAAAATAAACCCCAGGAACTCCTGAACCATCTTTGGCTCGATCTTTGATTTTTTTTAGATTCAATAGCCAACCTAGGTTTACTAAAGAGGTCAGTACTCTCTCGAGTTGCACTCTGCAATATTGGACCAAGTTGCCTA
The DNA here is from genome assembly GCF_051348905.1 of Ranitomeya variabilis. NCBI lineage: Eukaryota > Metazoa > Chordata > Amphibia > Anura > Dendrobatidae > Ranitomeya > Ranitomeya variabilis. The sequence goes on from NC_135233.1 coordinate 732,536,316, forward strand.
TCGCTAAGAAGTCGTCCAAATAAGGGACAATCAAAATGTCCTGTTCCTTCAGGTGCGCTATTGCTTCCCCCACTAGTTTGGTAAATACACGAGGGGCCACCGACAAGACGAAGGTAAGGGCCTTGTATTAAAAGAATTTTATTTCTCCCCTTACGGAGACTGCAACTCTTAGGAACTTTTGAGAGTCTTTGTGTATGGGGATGTGATAGTAGGCAGTCCTCAGATCCAGAACTGTCATAAAACAATTGGGAAACAATATTCTGATGGCTGATTTTATTGACTCCATCTTGAAAGTTTGAATTATTACATACTTGTTCAGTTTTTTCAAGTTTATAATTGTCCGGAAGGATCCGTCTGGTTTGTTCACCAGAAACAATGGGGAGTAGAATCCTTCCGTCCTTTCCAAAGGAGGGACCTCCTGGAGGACAGCTTGTCCATTAGATCCAATACCTTGTGTTCCAAGGCCCTTTGTACCTCTGGAGAGGAAATGAAAGAAAGTCTATCCTTAGGCCTGACTTGATTCGGCTTAGTATCCAGGGACTGCTGGAAATCTTTTCCCAGACCAGAAGGAAGCAGGATAGTCTGCCCCTCAACTGGAAAGGACCGTACCTTGGAGGGCATCCTATCATGAGAGGAACACCCAAAGAGAAACCCTTTACCTTTCTTTTTTTCCCTCTTCCCATCTATTTGGCACTCTCGGGGGCCTCATACGGAAAAATTTCTTACTCCGAAACGACCGTTTATACACTGCTCAAAAAATAAAGGGAACACTAAAATCCAACATCCTAGATATCACTGAATGAAATATTCCAGTAGTAAATCTTTATTTATTACATAGCGGAAACCTAAAAATTATCAACCACGGAGGTCTGAAGTTGTAATGATGCTCAAAATCAAAGAGGAAAATGAAGTTACAGGCTGATCCAACTTCAGTGGATATGCCTCAAGACAAGGAAATGATGCTCAGTAGTATGTGTGGCTTCCATGTGCATGTATGACCTCCCTACAACACCTGGGCATGCTCTTGATGGGGCGGAGGATGGTCTCCTGAGGGATCTCTCCCAGACCTGGACTAAAGCATTCACCAACTCCTAGACAGTCTGTGGTGCAACGTGACGTTGGTGGATGGTGCGAGACATGATGTCCCAGATGTGTACAATCGAATTCATGTCCGAGGAATGGGCGGGCCAGTCCATAGTTTCAATGCCTTCATCCTGCAGGAACTGCTTACACACTCCAGCCACATGAGGTCTGGCATTGTCCTGCATTAGGAGGAACCCAGGGCCAACCGCACCAGCATATGGTCTCACAAGGGGTCTGAGGATCTCATCTCGGTACCTAATGGCAGTCAGGCTACCTCTGGCGAGCACATGGAGGGCTGTGCGGCCCTCCAAAGAAATGCCCCCCAACACCATTACTGACCCACTGCCAAAAAGTCATGCTGAAGGATGTCCCATGTGCTCAGTGTGAACCTGCTTTCATATATGAAGCGCACAGGGTGCCAGTGGCGAATTTGCCAATCCTGGTGTTCTGTGGCAAATGCCAATCGTCCTGCACGGTGTTGGGCTGTGAGCACAACCCCCATCTTTGGACGTCGGGGCTCTATGACCATCCTCATGGAGTCGGTTTCTAACTGTGTGTGCAGACACATACACATTTGTGGCCTGCTGGAGGTCATTTTGCAGGGCTCTGGCAGTGCTTCTCCTGTTCCTCCTTGCACAAAGGCTGAGGTAGCGATCCTGCTGCTGGGTTGTTGCCCTCCTACAGCCCCCTCCATGTCTTCTGGTGTACTGGCCTGTCTCCTGGTAGCGCCTCCAGCCACTACGCTGACAGACACAGCAAACCTTCTTGCCACAGCTCGCATTGATGTGCCATCCTGAATGAGCTGTACTACCTGAATCACTTGTGTGGGTTGTAAAGTCCATCTCATGCTACCACGAGTGTGAAAGCACAACCAACATTCGTAAGTGACCAAAACATCAGCCAGAAAGCATTGGCACTGAGATGTGGTCTGTGGTCCCCACCTGCAGAACTCATTTATTGAGTGTGTCTTGATAATTGCCAATAATTTCCATCTGTTGTCTATTCCATTTGCACAACAGCATGTGAAATTGATTGTCAAACAGTGTTGCTTCCTAAGTGGACAGTTTGATTTCACAGAAGTTTCATTTACTTGGAGTTATATTCTGTTGTTTAAGTGTTCCCTTTATTTTTTTGAGCAGTGTATTTTGCGGGACAAGTTGTACTTTTGAACGACACCATTGGTTTTAACATATCGTATACTGGAAAATGGGAAACAAATTCCAAGTGCAGTGGAATTGCAAAAAAAAGTGCAATCTCACAGTTGTTTCTTTTTCTTTTTTTTTACCGTGTTCATTAAATGCAAAAACTGTCCAGTTATTATGATTATCCAGTTCATTACGAGTTCATAGACACCAAACATGTCTAGGTTCCTTTTAATTTAAGTGGTGAAAAAAAAATTGCAAAGTTTGTTAAAAAAAAAATAAAATAATAAAATTGTGCCATATTCTGATACCCATAGCGTCGCCATTTTTCGTGATCTCGGATTGGTTGAGTGTTTATTTTGTGTGTGCTGAGCTGACATTTTTAATGATACCATTTTGGTCCAGATCCGATCCTTTGATCGCACGTTATTGCATTTGAATTCAACTTTGCGGCGAACAAAAAAAAGTAATCCTGGCGTTTGACTTTTTTTCTCGTTACGCCGTTTTTTTTTATACTGATAGATTGGGCAATTCTGAATGCGGCGATACCAAATATGTGTATGTTTGATTTTTTCAGTGTTTTATTTTGAATGGGGCGAAAGGGGGATGATTTTATCTTTTATATATTTTATTTTTTTTTTATAATTTATTTATTTTATTTTTTTTTGCTTTTGGCATTCTTCAATAGTCTTGATGGGAGACTAGACGCTGCCATAATCCAATCGTCTCTGCTACATACCATTGATGATCAGATCGCCTATACATAGCAGAATTGCTCACTTGCTATGAGTGACGACCACCGGGCGACGCTCATAGCAATCCGGCAGTGACAACCATAGAGGTCTACTGGAGACGTCTGTTGTCATGCCAACCCATTGGTGACCCGCGATCACGTGATGGGATCACCAATGGGCAGGATTTCTGGCGCGCTCGCCAGAAGCGCGCATTAAGTGCCGCTGTCAGAGATTGACAGCATTTAAAAAGTTAGCATCTGTGGGTGGATCGCGATTCCACCCGCAGCTGTTAGAGGCACATGTCGGCTATTCAAAATAGCTGACATGTGCCGTAAAAGATTTGGGCTCAGCGCCGGAGTCTGACATAGCCGGATCGCCCGATGTTGGTAAGGGGTTAAAATCACAGAGATATGTCACCCAAAATAGTTAATAAATAACATTTTCCACATGTCTACTTTACATCAGCACAATTTAAGCCAATTTTTTTTATTTTATAGGAAGTTAGAAGGGTTAAATATTGACCAGCGATTTTTCATTTTTCCAACAAAATTTACAAAACCATTTTTTAGGGACCACATCACATTTGAAGTCACTTTGAAGGGTCTATTATTATTATAGCGCCATTTATACCATGGTGCTTTACATGTGAGGACTGGTATACACAATAAAAACAAGTACAGTAATCTTAAACAATACAAGTCACGACTGGTACAGGAGGAGAGAGGACCCTGCCCACGAGGGCTTACAATCTACAAGAGATGGGTGACGATACAGTAGGTGAGTGTAGGAATGGTCGTGCAGTGGTTTGGTCGATCTGTGGTTACTGCAGGTTGTAGGCTTGTCAGAAGAGGTAGGTCTTTATGTTCTTTTTGAAGGTTTCCATGGTAGGCGAGAGTCTATGTTGTGGTAGAGGGTTCCAGAGTAGGGCTGATGCGTAAGAAAAATCTTGTATGCGATTGTGGGAAGAGGCGGTAAGAGGGGAGTAGAGAAGGAGATCTTGTGAGGATCGGAGGTTGCGTGCAAGTAAGTACCGGGAGACGAGGTCACAGATGTATGGAGGACACAGGTTGTGGATGGCTTTGTATGTCATGGTTAGGGTTTTGAACTGGAGTCTTTGGGTAATGGGGAGCCAGTGCAGGGATTGACAGAGGGGAGAGGCCGGGGAATAGCGAGGGGACAGGTGGATTAGACAGGCAGCAGAGTTTAGAATAGATTGGAGGGGTACAACAGTGTTAGAGGTGAGGCCACAGAGCAGGAGGTTTTCAGTAGTTAAGGTGGGAGATGATGAGGGCATGGACTAGGGTTTTTGCAGATTCCTGGTTAAGGAATGTACAGATTCATGAAATATTTTTGAGTTGAAGGCGGCAGGAAGTGGAAAGGGCTTGGATATGTGGTTTTAAGGAGAGATCAGTGTCAAGGATTACCCCGAGGCGAGCTTCTGGGACTGGGGAGAGTGAGCAGCCATTTACTTTAATGGATAGGTCTGTTGGGGGAGTCGAGTGAGATGGGGGAAAGAAGATGAATTCTGTTTTGTCCATATTAAGTTTTAGAAATCTAGTGGAGAAGAAGGATGAAATAGTGGACAGATATTGTGGGATTCTGGTTAGTATGGAGGTGATATCTGGTCCAGAGATGTAGATCTGTGTATCATCAGCATAAAAAATACCCGAAAGTGACATCATTCTATAACCTGACCCCCTGAAGGTGCTCAAAACCACATTCAAGAAGTTTATTAACCCTTCAGGTGCTTCACAGGAATTTTTGGAATTTGGAAATAAACTTTACATTTGACTTTTTAATTTTATTTTATTTTTTACTCCAGATCCATTTTTCTATATTTTGACAAGGGTATGGCTATGTGCACACGTTCAGGATTTTTCGCGTTTTTTTGTCCGTTTTCAGCTGAAAAAAATCTAAAAAAAAAAAGCTAACTTAAGCATCCCATCATTTTGAATGCATTCCGCAATTTTTGTGCACATGCTGCGTTTTTTCCGTGAAAAAAAACGCAGCATGTTCATTAATTTTGCGGATGTTTAGCGTTTTTGCCGCTATAGTATTGCATTGGGAAGCTCCGGAAAAAAAAAACGCCAAAAAAAAACAAACCGCGAGCGGATCTCCTGCAGAAAAAGTCCGCTTTTGTTCAGGAAAAAATCTGCAGACATTCCTGAACGTGTGCACATAGCCTAACAGAAGAAAATGGACCCCAACATTTGTTGTGTAATTTCTCATGAGCATGTTGATACCTCATATGAGGGAGAAAACCACTGGGCTCACGGCAGAGTTCAGAAGGGAAGGAGCGCCATTTGACTTTTTGAAAGTGAAATTTCCTGGAATCATCAGTGGACATCATGCCCCGTTTGGAGAACCCCTGATGTGCCTAAACAGTGGAAACCCCCCACAAGTGACCCCATTTTGGAAACTAGGCCCCTCAAGGAATGTAATTAGTTGTGTGGCTAGCATCTTGAATCCCCGGGTGCTTCACAGTAGTTTATACCGTTAAGCCGGGAAAATAATAAATTATACCTTTTGGGGAATATATCTACAGGTGTAGTGCCAATTTTTACTCCATAGGTATTTTCCAGAAACAAGCAGCAATGAATGTTACCAAGTGAAAATGTGTGGTTCAGAATGGATAGGGCATTTGGATTTGGGAGTGGAGAATTTGCTGAATTTGTTTTGAAGGGTGAGGAGCCATTTCGCTTTTGCATAGCCTTTGTAACAACATGGAAGCCCCATATATTTCCATTAACAGATGACAGATTTGAGTGGGGAAATGTTTGTGGATTGAGTTGAGTTGAGTTGAAGCTTTTATTGGAAATATTTTACATAACATTTGTGATCACATTTATCCAGCGCTCTACGCTGAGCACTTACTTTGGAGTTTCCATCTAAATCTCTGCGTGACATGATTCAGATAAAACCCCTGAGGGATTAATTAACTCTGCTGCCTCATTATAGTGAATCTGGACTCCGTCTGGCCTCTGTTCCTAAGAAGACAGACACTGCCAGATCACAGGGCCTCTACCTGCCTCATTATATGAAATCTTCCTCCAGGGGTTCCGCCTGAATCACTTATTCCAGAGATTTACACAGAAGTCCCGGTGTAAGCGCTCAGCGTAGAGCGCAGGATAAATGTGCACGGAGCCTTACTGCTATCTTTGGGAGGCAGAATGAAAAAATCAACAGCAGGTGAACAATTGGTTTTATTTATTTTTTACACTGTTCCTCGAGCAGTATAAGTGATTAGGCGACTTTATTCTTCGGGTCGGTACGATTACAGCGATACCAGATTTATATTGGGTTTTTATGTTTGGCTGCTGTCACACATTAAAAGACGCTTTTTTTTTTTTTACAAAAACTAGTTTTTTGCATCACCGTGTTTTGAGAACTATTTTTCCATTTATTGGCTCACAGTCATGTGATTCGAGTTGATGTTTTAATTGGTACAAAACAAGCAATTCAGAATTTTTTTGGGGGGGGGTTATGTCATTCAGTGTGTGGTAAAATTAATATGGCAGTTTTATACTTCGGGTCTATACGATTACAGCGATACCCATTTATATATTTTTTATGTGTTGGCGCTTTTTGACAAAAACTATATCATAGAAAAAATAATTATTTTTTACATCGCTTTATTCTGTGAGCTCTAACTTTTATTCTGCTGATAGAGCTGTATGGCAGCTTATATTATTGCAGGACAAGATGATGTTTTCAGGGGTACCATAATTATTTATATCCGTCATTTTTAGCGCATTTTATTCCACTTTTTGTTTGGAGGAATAAAAAAGCGTCATATTGAAGTTCAGATTTTGCTGGAATGGTGTGAGGATGCCATGTCACATAGGCAAAGGTGTCAGGACAGCAGAAACTCACCATAATTGACATAATTTTACAAACTACACCTTTCATGAATTCATCTGTTGGTGCAATGAGCATGATAACACTTCTACGCGGACCTGTACTCCTCTGGGGTGGTCCCATCAGTGGGAGACAATATGGCATTTCTACAGGGTATTGTCTTACCTAGGCTGAGTGAGGAGGATAGGGAAAGTTTGGAGGCCCCTATTACAGATGAAGAACTGAGCAGTGCATTAAGGGCAATGGCAAGGGGTAAGGTGCCAGGAGCAGATGGACTACCAGCCGAAATTTATAAAGAGATGGAGGGGGTGTTGTTGCCCAGACTAAGAGTGATCTTAGAGGAGGCTAAGAATAGGGGAATCCTGCCAGCTTCCATGAGGGAAGCCATAATAGGGGTAATCCCGAAGATAGATAAAGATCTACGACAGCCTGAATCGTATCGCCCGATCTCTTTGCTCACTACGGATGTTAAGCTTCTGGCCGGGGTGTTAGCGACCCGATTGACGGGTGTTATTTCTAAGTTAATACATCCAGATCAGTCCGGCTTTATGCCTGACAGGTCTACGGCAGTTAATCTAAGAAGGCTTTTTCTGAATGTACAACTGGGGGCTGATAACGGTGGTCATAGAGTTATTGCTTCCCTTGACGACCATAAGGCATTTGATAGTGTGGAATGGAGGTACTTGTGGCAGGTCTTGCACAGTTTTGGCTTTGGCCCACAATTCATGTCTTGGGTTGAGCTGCTGTATGCGCAACCATCAGCTAAAGTTAGAGTGAATGGGGAGCTTTCTCATACGATAAAGCTACATAGAGGGACGAGACAGGGGTGTCCGTTCTCCCCTCTTTCGTTTGCTTTGGCCGTGGAGCCGTTGGCCGCCCAAATTCGACAGTCTGCTGAGGTCTCTGGGTTTAAGTATGGATCGATAGAAGAAAAGATAACACTATACGGGGACGATATACTGCTATTCTTGAGCGACTCACGTGACTCATTGAGCAATGCTATTTGGCTCATTGAGGGATTTGGTGCTTTGTCGGGGCTAAAGATAAATTGGAATAAATCAACTCTACTCAAGGTGGATGATGCAGGGGATGAGCTGGGAGATTCCACGGAAGGGGGTAGACTTAAAATAGCAGACCAATTCAAATATTTGGGGATACTGATTTCTTTGCCGATTTCTTTGCCGAATCTGACACCGGTGTTGGGAGTCCTTAAGGCAAAGGTAGGGGCTTGGTCTAAATTGCACTTGTCAGTTGTAGGCCGGGTTAATGTTATTAAGAGGTTTCTGATGCCTAAGATATTGTATGTTCTCCATAACTCATCTATCTGGATACCGCGTGGGAAATTCAAACTGATTAACTCCTTATTTAGAAGTTTGGTGTGGGGGAAACAACACCCCCATATCAGATTGGAGACGCTTCAGCAACCTAAGGATGTGGGTGGTTTGGCTTAAAGGGACTGTCACCTGAATTTGGAGGGAACAATTTTCAGCCATAGTGGCGGGGTTTTCGGGTGTTTGATTCACCCTTTCCTTACCCACTGGCTGCAATATTGGATTGAAGTTCATTCTCTGTCCTCTGTAGTACATGCCTGCACAAGGCAAGGGGGGAGGGGTGGGGAAATTCGAAAATACATGTATTGATGTCAAATGTTGTATTGAAATTTTATACTTAATAAAAACCTATTTGAGTTAAAAATAAATAAAAATAATAATAATAATAATGACCATGATGACACCACATATGCCCCACACAGAAATGTATACCATTTGGCAGTGAAGAAAGAATAATTATATTTTTACACCTAAAATGCTGCTTTTGCCCTAATTTTTTAAGGGCTAATAGGAAAAAAAATGATCAGTTTGTTGTGCAATTTCCCAGGAATATGCCAATACCCTACATGTAATTGGTAACTACCTTTGAAGGGAAGGGAAGTAGCGCCATAGTTTAGTTTTACTGTTAGGCTATGTGCACTTGTTGCGGATTTAAATGCGGATCTGCAGCATTTTTGGATGCGCGGAATTGCACAGCTACTGTGCGCAAGTGTTAAAAAAAAACACATATACAGTACACACAGACATACAGTACATACAACATACAGTACATACTCACCAATCACCTAGTCCCCGAAGCCCTCGATCACCTGTAAAAAATTTTGAAATAATAAACCAACAGTATACTCCCTGATCCGATGTAATCCATTTAATAACGAGTGTCCCACGATGATCTCACGTGGAGAGGTGTCACATCGGCAGATACGAAAGCTCTCCAGGGGCTCCGGAACACAATGACGGAAGGTATCCCTCCGCACTGTATCCCTCCGCCGAGTGCGTCGGACCAGGGAGTATACCGTTGGTTTATTATTTTTTTATTTTTTGCAGGTGATCGATGGCTTCGGGGATTTAGGTGTGGTTGTAAGTATGGTGAAATTAAGAATATTAAAATACTTTTTTCTGGCTGTGTCTTTATTCAACATTTTCACTACTATAGGATTAATAATGGATAGGTAGCTTATTGACGCCTCTCCATTACTAACCGGGCTTAAAGTCACCTTACAATCAAAGGTGACATTAACCCCTTATTACCCTATATGCCACCGCTACAGGGCATTGGGAGAGAGAGGATAAGTGCCAGAATTGGCGCATCTTACAGATGCGCCATTTCTGGGGCAGCTGGGGGCTGGTATTTGTAGCCGGGGGGGGGGCAATATTCATGGCCCCTCTCTAGGCTATGAATGTCAGCCCACAGCTGTCTGCATAGTCTTTTCTGGCAATTCATTAGAGAGGGACCCCATGTCTTTCTTTTTGGAGGTCCCCTATTTTAATAGCCAGTAAAGGCTAAACATGCAGCTGCGGGCTGATATTCATAGCCTGGGAAGCTCCATGGGTATTAACCCCTTCCCAGGCTAGAAACATCGGCCCCCATACATTGGCTCTCCCTCTCTGGCGCAGAAAATTGAGCGGGAGCCCACGCCATTTTTTTCCCCTTTTTTTTAAAGATATTGCGTGCAGATTTTGTGTGTCTTTACTAAACATTACTGTCATTACTAAACATCGGCCTTGGTATTATCTGTCTGTCTGTCTATATCTGTCTGTGTGTGTAAACATTATTCTTCAATGGAGTATGTAAAATAAGAGGTTGGACAAAGAAATTACATCACAATTCTTTTTTTGTTTGTTAAATAATATATCTTTGTTTAGGTTACAAAAACGCAGAAATCCGCATGAAAAAAAAGCATGAAAATCTGCACACAAAAAAACGCATCAAAACTGCACAGATGTTTACCTGCTTTTTCTGCCAAGAGATGCAGATTCTGTGCAGAAAGGCATTGAAGCTATGAACTGGCCCGCCCGTTCCTCAGACCTGAATCTGATTGAACACATCTGGGACATCATGTCTCGCACCATCCACCAATGTCACGTTGCACCACAGACTGTCCAGGAGTTGGCGGATGCTTTAGTCCAGGTCTGGGAGGAAGATCCCTCAGGAGACCATCCGCCGCCTCATCAGGAGCATGCCCAGGCGTTGTAGGGAAGTCATACAGGCACGTGGAAGCCACACACACTACTGAGCATCAATTCCTTGTTTTGAAGCATTTCCACTGAAGTTGGATCAGCCTGTAACTTCATTTTCCACTTTGATTTTGAGCATCATTCCAACTCCAGACCTCTGTGGGATATTAGTTGTGATTTACATTGATCATTTTTATGTTTTATTGTTCTCAACACATTCCACCATGTAATGAATAAAGATTTACAACTGGAATATTTCATTTAGTGATATCTAGGATGTTGGATTTTAGTGTTCCTCTATTTTTTGAGCAGTGTGTAAGCCCTCACATGGCCATTTTGACCAAAAAATAAAAAAAAGTTATAGCTCTGGGAAGAAGGTGAGCAAAAAATGAAAAAAACAAAAACAAAAGCTACCTCTGGTCGTTAAGGGGTTAAGGGCATGAAAATTCAAAGTTTAAAAAATTCCAACATTTTCTAAATTTTTGCCAAATTTTTTATTTTTTTTTACCACAAATAAATGCAAGCAATATCGAAGAAATATTACCACTATCATGAAGTACAATACGTGACGAAGAAATCTCAAAATCACAGGGATCAGTAGAAGCGTTCCAGAGTTATAACCACATGAAGTGACAGTGGTCAGAAATGTAAAAATTGGCCTGGATAGGCAGGTGAAAACAGGATTGGGGGTGAAGGGGTTAACATGTAACTTGACCTGTTAAGATGTTTTTGATTGGAAATGCTTTTGAGTTCAGTAAATGTGACCCCTTAACACTGCAGATTCAATTTATAACATCTTTGGAAATGCTGTTGTGCATAATAATTTGGAACAATGCATTTTGATTTCTTTTTAGCTTTGAAAAGTTATCGTTGGGAGGTCTGTAGAAATAAAATTAGATTTATGCTCTAAAGCCGCCCTGAACAAAGTGCGTCCTGTGAGCCACATCCGGCCCTCTGACTGTCTCAGTCCGGCCCGCGGACCGAGACAGCTGAAGGGCTGAAAACAGTGGCCCATGGTCTGCACCGTGCCCGCTCAGTGTCTATATCTACGCTTACTGCATTAGTAGAGCAGGGGCCTCGGGCCACTTCCTCCACCAATCACCGTGTGAAACAGCTGATGCGATGATGTAATTTCATCGCGACAGATGTGTACTACAGAGAGTCAACGCACCGGAGACACCGAGACAGGAGCAGAAGCAGAACGCCGGGACTGGGGTATGTGTTTTTTTAGTTATTTATGTATACGGGATGTTTGGCTGCACATGGGGAGGGAGGCTATGGGTGTCTTGCAGTGAACATGGGGAGGGAGGCTATGGGTGTCTTGCAGTGAACATGGGGAGGGAGGCTATGGGTGTCTTGCAGTGAACATGGGGAGGGAGGCTATGGGTGTCTTGCAGTGAACATGGGGAGGGAGGCTATGGGTGTCTTGCAGTGAACATGGGGAGGGAGGCTATGGGTGTCTTGCAGTGAACATGGGGAGGGAGGCTATGGGTGTCTTGCAGTGAACATGGGGAGGGAGGCTATGGGTGTCTTGCAGTGAACATGGGGAGGGAGGCTATGGGTGTCTTGCAGTGAACATGGGGAGGGAGGCTATGGGTGTCTTGCAGTGAACATGGGGAGGGAGGCTATGGGTGTCTTGCAGTGAACATGGGGAGGGAGGCTATGGGTGTCTTGCAGTGAACATGGGGGGGAGGCTATGGGTGTCTTGCAGTGAACATGGGGAGGCTATGGGTGTCTTGCAGTGAACATGGGGAGGCTATGGGTGTCTTGCAGTGAACATGGGGAGGCTATGGGGGTCTTGCAGTAAAAATGGGGAGGCTATGGGTGTCTAACTGTGGACATCGGGAGGCTATAGGTGTCTTACTGTGGACATGAGGAGGCTATGGGTGTCTTACTGTGGACATGGGGAGGCTATGGGTGTCTTACTGTGGACATGGGGAGGCTATGGGTGTCTTAGGCCGGCGTCACACTATGCGTAAGACAATATGGTCCGTAATACGGCCGTAATACGCAGAAATGTTCCCAAAATAGTGATCCGTATGTCATCCGTAGGCAGGATGTGGCAGTGTATTTTGCGCATGGCATCCTCCGTATGTAATCCGTATGGCATCCGTACTGCGATATTTTCTCGCAGGCTTGCAAAACCGACATATAATGGATTTATGTGCTCAAATGTTTGGTAAAACATATATACAGTACAGTCATGGCCAAAAGTATTCACACCCCTGCAATTCTGTCAGATAATACTCAGTTTCTTCCTGAGAATGATTGCAAACACAAATTCTTTGGTATTATAATCTTCATTTAATTTGTCAAATGAAAAAACACAAAAGAGAATGAAGCGAAAAGCAAAACATTGATCATTTCACACAAAACTCCAAAAATGGGCCAGACAAAAGTATTGGCACCCTCAGCCTAATACTTGGTTGCACAACCTTTAGCCAACATAACTGTGACCAACCGCTTCCGGTAACCATCAATGGAGTTTCTTACAATGCTCTGCTGGAATTTTGGACCATTCTTCTTTGGCAAACTGTTCCAGGTCCCTGATATTTGAAGGGTGCCTTCTCCAATCTGCCATTTTTAGATCTCTCCACAGGTGTTCTATGGGATTCAGGTCTGGACTCATTGCTGGCCACCTTAGAAGTCTCCAGTGCTTTCTCTCAAACCATTTTCAAGTGCTTTTTGAAGTGTGTTTTGGGTCATTGTCCTGCTGGAAGACCCATGACCTCTGAGGGAGACCCAGCTTTCTCACACTGGGCCCTACATTATGCTGCAAAATTTGTTGGTAGTCTTCAGACTTCATAATGCCATGCACACGGTCAAGCAGTCCAGTGCCAGAGGCAGCAAAGCAACCCCAAAACATCAGGGAACCTCCACCATGTTTGACTGTAGGGACCGTGTTCTTTTCTTTGAATGCCTCTTTATTTCTCCTGTAAACTCTATGTTGATGCCTTTGCCCAAAAAGGTCTACTTTTGTCTCATCTGACCAGAGAACATTCTTCCAAAATGTTTTAGGCTTTTTCAGGTAAGTTTTGGCAAACTCCAGCCTGGCTTTTTTATGTCTCGGGGTAAGAAGTGGGGTCTTCCTGGGTCTCCCACCATACAGTCCCTTTTCATTCAGACGCCGACGGATAGTATGGGTTGACACTCTTGTACCCTCGGACTGCAGGGCAGCTTGAACTTGTTTGGATGTTAGTCGAGGTTCTTTATCCAACATCCGCACAATCTTGCGTTGAAATCTCTTGTCAATTTTTCTTTTCCATCCACATCTAGGGAGGTTAGCCACAGTGCCATGGGCTTTAAACTTCTTGATGACACTAGACTTTTTGTCTAGCATGATAGGTTAAGGTATTGGTCGCTGGGATAAATGATAATTACTTACGGGTAATTTGATTTTCCAGATCCATGACAGCACCGGTACATGAGAGATGGTCCCGCCCCCAAGAACAGGAAACCTGCATAGGAGATAAAAGATGGGGGCGGCACCTCTCTCCTCAGTTTGTTTACAGAGAATGTAAGGTAACCGCTATGTTAGTTTTAGGCATATAAAAAATTATATTTAACTCTAAGACTATTTATCTATTGTTATGTTAAGTGGTTATTACCCCATCTTTCATTTGTGTCTCTTTTTTTTTTTTTTTTTTTTGTGAATCACACACCATCACCAAGATAGGGCGGGAACTAGAGCGGTGCTGTCATGGATCTGGAAAATCAAATTACCCGTAAGTAATTATCATTTTTTCCCTTCCCCATGACAGCACCGGTACATGAGAGGAAGAAATAGAGAGAACCTCTAGGGTGGGACAACAGCAGATAGTACTTTCCTACCAAAGGCAAGATCTGATAGCCCCAGATTCAATCTATAATGGCGGAAGAAAGTAGAGGGAGAAGACCATACTGCTGCATTACAGATTTGCTCTATCGATGCATTTGCCCTCTCTGCCCAAGATGTGGAAATAGCCCTCGTAGAGTGGGCCGTAACACCAGGTGGAGGGACCTGTCCCGAAGAGGAATAGGAAAGTGATATAGCCATACGGAGCCAACGTGCAATAGTCGATTTTGTGGCCTTTTTTCCCCTGTTTGCCCCCTGAAAGGAGACAAAAAGGGCTGTAGACTGTCGCCATGGTTTTGTCACTTCTATATATTGAAGAAGGCAACGTCTGACGTCCAAGCAATGGAAGGTTTCTTCTCCCTGGGATTTTGGATTGGCACAGAATGAAGGCAAGATTATCTCCTGGTCCCTGTGAAATTTCGAGTTGACCTTAGGTAAGAAGGCCGGATCAGATTTTATAATTACCCTATCCTCCAGAATTTCAGTATACGGAGGGTCAATAGATATAGCCTGAAGCTCACTAATGCGTCTGGCTGAGGTAAGGGCAATCAGGAGAACTGTTTTTAGAGTTAGCGCTTTTTCCGATATGGAGGAAAGAGGCTCGAAGGGAGAGGAGGTCAAGGCGTTTAAAACTAAATTTAAATCCCAGGGAGCGACCTTTGGACGAGGTTTGAATGGTCTGGCTGTAAAGGAGGCCCGAATGAACCTACACACCCAAGGGTGATCAGCCAATTTTTGGTCAAACAAGGCGCTAAGCGCCGAAACTTGCACTTTTAGAGTGCTGGTAGATAATCCCCTCTCCAGACCCTTTTGGAGAAACTCTAGGATTTCAGATATAGGGACCTTCTGAACGGTATCAGTTATCCCTCGGCCTGAGAATTCTAAAAATTTTCCCCATACCTTTTGGTATTTATCAGTTGTGACTTTTTTTCTACTGGACAGTAGAGTAGTAATTAACGGATCCGAGAACCCCTTTGCTAGCAGAAGTCCCCTCTCAAGTTCCAAGCAGTGAGGTGTAGGCTGTGAACCTGAGGATGTGTCACCGGACCCTGGTGCAGAAGGTCTGGGACCTCTGGAAGTATCCACGGGTCCGAGATGGACATACGTCTGAGCCAAGTGAACCAAGCTCTCTTTGGCCAGAAGGGTGCGATTACGATTATGCGTGATTTCTCTTCTCGGATCTTCTTCAGGACTGTAGGGATCAATGGGATCGGGGGAAACGCATAGGCTAGTTGGAATTTCCATTGGTGTAGTAACGCATCTACTCCTTCCGGGTTCTCTTTCGGGTTTAGAGAGTAGAACCTTTTTACTTTTCGATTCTGCCTTGTGGAAAAAAGATCCACTTGAGGAAGCCCCCAGACTGCACAGATTTCTCCAAATATTCTTTGATTTAGCGACCACTCGCCCTGGTGCAGGACGTGACGACTCAGAAAATCTGCGACAAAGTTTTCCGACCCCTTTAAGTGTGTACTTGTGAGGGATAAAAGGTGGTTTTCGGCCCAAAGAAATAATCTTCCTGCTTCTTCCATTAGGGAACTTGATCTGGTTCCTCCCTGTCGATTTATATACGACACCGTTGTGCTGTTGTCGGACAATACTACTAAATGTTTTCCTTTGAGGTCTTCTTCTGATTGAAGAATTGCTTGCCTTACTGCTGTCAATTCCCTCAGGTTTGAGGAGGCTGATTGCATCTGTGGATCCCATAGACCCTGTAGGATCCGATCTGATAGGTGTGCTCCCCAACCTAACGGGCTCGCATCCGTGGTCAGTACCACCGGATTCTGGATTGACCATGGGACCCCTTTTTTTAGATTCCCGGAATCTAGCCACCAGCTTAGAGAGTCCCGGACATGTTGTGACAATACGATTTTTCGGTTTAGATTGTAGGGTATTCTTGTTTGTTCTGACAGGATCTCCCACTGTAGGTCTCTTGAATGAAGTTGTGCCCATTGGACCGCCGGAATTGTTGCAGTAAGCATGCCTAGGAGAGACATGGCTTCCCTCACCGAGACGTATTGGGCCACCTGTATTCGTGTTATTCTTTGTTTTATGACCTCGATTTTCCTGTCTGGAAGGATACAGATCTGTTTGATTGAATTTAATTGGATCCCCAGGAACTCCTGTATCTGGGCCGGAATCAATCTTGATTTTTTTAAGTTTATTATCCACCCTAGTTTGGTTAGTAGCTCTCGTACTGTCGTAACTGCTTTTATGCAATCTTCTTGATTGTCTGCTATCAAGAGGAAATCGTCTAAATAGGGCACTAGCAGAATGTTTTCTCTCCTTACGAAGGATGCTACTTCCGAAATTATTTTTGTAAAAATACGAGGAGCTACCGATACCCCAAAGGGGAGACATTGGTATTGTAGATGGGTGTAGACCTGCCCCAGCTGCACAACCAACCTCAGGAATTGTTGATGCTCTCTGCTGATTGGCACATGATAATAGGCATCGGTAAGGTCTATCACTGCCATATAACATCCTGGATACAGCAGTTTTACCGCCGTTCTCAGAGTCTCCATTTTGAATTTTTCTACTCGGATGATATTTGTTTAATTCTTTTAGATTGAAAATAGTTCTTAAAGATCCATCCGGTTTTGGAGTGAGGAAAAGGGTGCTGTAAAATCCCCTTCCTATTTCCTGTGAAGGTACTCTTACCAGGACTTTCTTGTCTAGAAGAAGACGAACTTCTTTTTCGAGAACTAACTGGTTCTTTTTGGCCACACGAGTAACTTTTATTCGGTGGGGAGGAAGGGAGATGAAATTTAACCGTAGACCGTCTGATAACAAGTTGATTATCCATTGGGACGGCTGTAAGGTTACCCACTGATGGACAAAAAACCGTAACCTTCCTCCCACCTGGAATATGGCGTCATTGTTTAGGATCTGGTTTTGGGGGTTTATTGAAAAGAAAACCTCTTTCTCTTTTCTCACCCCAGGGTTTCCCCCGTGTGGTTCTATCCGTTGGGCGGCCTCGGCCCCTACCTGATCCTCGAAAGGACCGACGATTGTCATACCAACGTCGTCTAAAGAAGGGAGGTGGAGGGAAGTGTTTTTTCTTGTCCGCCGCTTTTTCTAAAATCTCATCTAAAGCGCTACCGAATAGATATTGACCCTCACAGGGGACTGCACAGAGCTTCACTTTGGATTGGAAATCAGCATTCCAGTTCTTTAACCATAACGCCCTTCTTCCTGAATTTGAAAGGGCACTAGCCCGGGCAGCAAACCGCACAGAATCAATGGCAGCGTCCGCCAGGAATCCCGCTGCATTTTGAAGTGGAGGGATGACTTCTAGAAGTCTGTCTCTTGGACATTTGTTTTTTATTTGGTCGCTAAGTTCCTCCAGCCATTTAACCATGGCACGGGCAGTACAAGTAGCCGCTACTCCAGGTTTAAACGCCCAAGTTGAGGCCTCCCAGGTTGATTTTAGAAAGGCATCCGCCTTTTTATCTAGGGGGTCTTTTAGGGCCCCCATGTCCTCGAAGGGAAGTGCTATGCCCCTGGAGGTACTTGCGATAGCCGCGTCCAACTTAGGCGCCTTTTCCCATTTCTCGCAAATTTCCTCACTAAAGGGATATTTACGTTTTAAGGCCTGGGGAACTGAAATCTTTTTATTCGGTTTTTTCCATTCTTTTTTAATGAGATTTAGAATGTTATCATGAAACGGGAAAACTTTTCGTTTCTTATCCTCCAAATTACTGAACATAGAGTCCTGAACTGTTTGCTTCTCTTTTGGCGTCTCAACCCCCAGGGTGGACCTGACCAGTTTTAGCAACTTCCCCACATCTTCTGATAACACATAAGGCCGGCCACACTCTTCATCTGAAGAGTCCAGGTCCGAACCCTCGTCGGGCGGAAGCTCACCCAGTTCACCCTCGGATTCTACGTCAGATGCCTGGGCAGACGTAGGGAATGGGTTTACGGAGCTCTGCAATCCATGATGTTTTAACTGCTCCTTTACAGTGCTTTGTACTTCGCTTCTAACAATATCTTTTATATTCTGAAGCAAAGATGAAGACTCTTCAGACACCGTTTTTTCTATGCATGAGCGGCACATACGCTTTTCATACGTTTTGGGGAGGCTTCTATCACAGAGTGCACATACTTTATGCTTTTGTTTAGAGGTGACTTTTTTTCCCTGCATATATACAAAAAACACAGTGTCACTGACATGTTTTTTGCCTTACAAAGGCACTCACCCACCGGACCCTTAGTACCACGACAGGCTGTGGGATTTCAGCTGGGATCGTCGATTCCTTCAGATCTGCCATCCTGCAGGAGACTGTTCCCAGCGCCTGCTTGCCGCCTTGCACTTTTAAATATGGCGGGCAGGAAGCGGTGTGTGCGTCTCTGAACTTTCTCCCCCCCGGGGAGTGTCAGCACACCGCTTCTTCAGCGTGTAGCGTCACTTCCGGTTCAATCCCGGAAGTTCCCCCATTCAGTCGGCGCCAGCGTCGTGATGGGTACGCTCACTTTTCTCCCTCGGCCCAGCCTCCGGCCAGGAGCGGACGCCGGGGAGTCCCCAGTGGGAAAGACGCATCTGCAGCTCCAGGTATGGAGGCGACGCGTACACGCCGCCACCGCTGCTCCCACCGCGGACCTCGGTCAGAGACCGGCAAAGCAAGGGAGACCTCTCCCCATGCAGCACCGCAGGTTCCCCGCAAGAACAGGAAACCAAACTGAGGAGAGAGGTGCCGCCCCCATCTTTTATCTCCTATGCAGGTTTCCTGTTCTTGGGGGCGGGACCATCTCTCATGTACCGATGCTGTCATGGGGAAGGGAAAATATCATTCTGTGTCATATTTGTTACATATGTAGACCTGAACTCAAAGGAACAGACCAGTGGTAAATAACCTATTGGTTGTTTTCTTGTTATTACCAGCAAGACAATAGTAATCTATAGAATATCTACTTCTCCTGAGCGTTATCAGATGTAGATAGTGTCTACACGTGGCTGACACACTTTCAAAAGTTGTGCTAGAGTATTTAATTGGCAATATATTTTTTTGGCCCATTGTGTAGGCAAAAACCTATTAAGGTTTAGATTACCCAGCTAGACCTTTTTCTCTTTGTGTGCATGGTGTGGAGGTTTTTGGGGTGTTGGGTAGTGGTCAGGGCGTTATAGGGACATAAGGGACAGTCGACGCGGAGTGGGGGCGCCACATCGTGTGTTAGGGTGCCAACCTCCACTGCCAGGTAGGGCACAGATCATTTAGGATCTTAACAGGGTCCTTTAGGCATTTGCCATTTTCCCCTTGGTCCGTGGTGTCCCTATTGTCAGCCCACCTACACCCAGCCCTTATTTTTGTTGGTGTTAGTTTTATAATTGAATTTTTAGAATTTAATATTAAAAGGTTAAATAAAGGTTTTTTTAAGGGTTTTTTCTTTTTTGGTTGTCTAAATAATATACCCTGGTTTATTCAGTTTGGTTTGCTAGCTGTTAATTACACAAATTAGAGAAGCATTACATCATTTTTCGAACAGTGCCAATACTTTTGTCCACCCCCTTTTTTATGTTTGGTGTGGAATTATATCCAATTTGGCTTTAGGACAATTCTCTTTGTGTTTTATTATTTAAGACAAATTAAATGAAGATAATAATACCAAAGAATTTGTGTTTGAAATCATTTTCAGGAAGAAACTGAGTATTATCTGACAGAATTGCAGGGGTGTGAATACTTTTGGCCATGACTGATTATATATATATATATTTTTTTTTTTTTTTATTTTTACTTCAGCGCGATGCAGCAGAAAAGCCGGTAATTCAATTGCCGGCTTTTCATTTCTCCTTCACAAACCCGACATGATACGAGACATGGTTTACATACAATGATCCATGTCATATCCCTTTTTTTTGCATATTCCACACTACTGTTAGTAGTGTGTATGTGCAACATTTGGGCACTGTAGCTATTAAATTAAAGGGCTCCCGCGCAATTTTCTCCGCCAGAGTGGTAAAGCCAGTGACTGAGGGCAGATATTAATAGCCTAGAGAGGGTCCAGGGTTATTGGCCCCCTGGCTAAAAATATCTGCCCCCAGCCACCCCAGAAAAGGCACATCTGGAAGATGCAACTATTCTGGCACTTGGCCACTCTCTTCCCACTCCCGTGTAGCGGTGGGATATGGGGTAATGAAGGGTTAATGTCACCTTGCTATTGTAAGGTGACATTAAGCCAGATTAATAACGGAGAGGCGTCAATTATGACACCTATCCATTATTAATCCAATAGTATGAAATGGTTAATAAAACACACACACATATTATTACAAAGTACTTTAATGAAATAAAGACACAGGGTGTTTTAATATTTTATTATTCTCTTAATCCACCTGAAGACCCTTGTCACCTGAAACAAAGTTAAAAAAAAACAAACAACAATATTCCATACCTTCCGTCGTTCTGTCCCACGTTGTAAATCCATCTGAAAGGGTTAACTAATTTTACAAGCAGAAGCCTGTTAATGCAGCCGCCCCTGCCTGTAAAAACCGGGGAATGAATGGATTGGAGGGGAATGACCTGTATTTACCTTCAGTCGCGGTGATGCGCCCTCTGCTGGATGTCCTCATGAACTCGAGCCTGGGAAAAGTTCCCACGCTCGAGTTCATATGAGGACATCCAGCAGAGGGCGCATCACCGCGACTCAAGGTAACTACAGGTCACCCTGCTTTCCAGACATTCCCCGGGGTTTCACAGGCACGAGCGACTGCATTAGCAGAGCTCCTGGCTGTAAAATGATTTAACCCCTTCAGATGGATTTACATCGTGGGACATGAACAGAACAACGGAAGGTATGGGATATTGTTTTTTGATTTTTTTTCCTTTTTTACAGAACGAGGGTCTTCAGGTGGATTAAGAGTATAATAAAATATTAAAACACCCTGTGTCTTTATTTCATTAAAGTACTTTGTAATAATGTGTGTGTGTGTTTTATTAACCATTTCATACTATTGGATTAATAATGGATAGGTGTCATAATTGACGCCTCTCCATTATTAATCTGGCTTAATGTCACCTTACAACAGCAAGGTGACATTAACCCTTCATTACCCCATATCCCACCGCTACACGGGAGTGGGAAGAGAGTGGCCAAGTGCCAGAATAGGCGCGTCTTCCAGATGTGCCTTTTCTGGGGTGGCTGGGGGCAGATGTTTTTAGCCAGGGGGGGGCCAATAACCATGGACCCTCTCTAGGCTATTAATATCTGCTCTCAGTCACTGGCTTTACCACTCTGACGGAGAAAATTGCGCGGGAGCCCACGCCAATTCTTTCCGCGATTTAACCCGTTATTTTTCAATCTACAGCGCCCAAATTTTGCACATACACAGTACTAACATTAGTAGTGTGGAATATGCAAAAAAAAAAAGGGGATATGAGATGGTTTACTGTATGTAAACCATGTCTCATATCATGTCGGGTTTGTGAAGGAGAAATGAAAAGCCGGCAATTGAATTACCGGCTTTTCGATAGAACACCGGTGCGTATTTCTCGCAAGTCACACTGCTGGTCCATGTGTAATCCGTATTTTTCTCGCCCCCATAGACTTTCATTGGCGTATTTTTTGCGCAATACGCTGAAAAACGCAGCATGCTGCGATTTTCTACGGCCGTACAATACCGTATATTACGGATGCGTAATATACGGCTGATAGGAGCAGCCCCATAGAGATTCATTGGGCCGTGTGTAATGCGTATTTTACAGACGTATTTTCTGCGCTCATACGTCCGTAAAACTCACTAGTGTGACGCCGGCCTTACTGTGGACATGAGGAGGGTATGGGTGTCTTACTGTGGACATGGGGAGGCCACGGGGTTTTTCTGTCGACACGGGGAGGCTGCGTGGGCCTCATATGCTGGACACGGGGAGGCTGCGTGGGCCTCATATGCTGGACACGGGGAGGCTGCGTGGGCCTCATATGCTGGACACGGGGAGGCTGCGTGGGCCTCATATGCTGGACACGGGGAGGCTGCGTGGGCCTCATATGCTGGACACGGGGAGGCTGCGTGGGCCTCATATGCTGGACACGGGGAGGCTGCGTGGGCCTCATATGCTGGACACGGGGAGGCTGCGTGGGCCTCATATGCTGGACACGGGGAGGCTGCGTGGGCCTCATATGCTGGACACGGGGAGGCTGCGTGGGCCTCATATGCTGGACACGGGGAGGCTGCGTGGGCCTCATATGCTGGACACGGGGAGGCTGCGTGGGCCTCATATGCTGGACACGGGGAGGCTGCGTGGGCCTCATATGCTGGACACGGGGAGGCTGCGTGGGCCTCATATGCTGGACACGGGGAGGCTGCGTGGGCCTCATATGCTGGACACGGGGAGGCTGCGTGGGCCTCATATGCTGGACACGGGGAGGCTGCGTGGGCCTCATATGCTGGACACGGGGAGGCTGCGTGGGCCTCATATGCTGGACACGGGGGGCTGTGTGGGCCTCATATGCTGGACACGGGGGGCTGTGTGGGGCTCATATGCTGGACACGGGGGGCTGTGTGGGGCTCATACGATATATAGAAGAGGCTGTATTCAGGTTCAAAAGGTATGGCTATGTGCACACGTTGCAGATTTGACTGTGGAATTTTCTGTGCAGATTCTGCATTTTTTGGCAGAAAACGCAGGTCAGAATCTGCGCCTTTTTTTGGTATGTGCACACGTTGCAGATTTTTGTGCAGATTTATTCCTTTTTTTCCCCTGCAGATTTCTATTATGGAATGGGTGCAGAAACACAGCAGATATGCACAAAAGAAGTGACATGGTCCTTTTTTTTTAATCTGCTGCGGTTTCCATGCAGATTTTTCTGCACCATTAGCACAGCATTTTTTTTTTCTCATTGATTTACATTATACTGTAAATCACTTGCAGATCTGCAGCATTTCCGCACGGGAAAAAAAGCTGCAGATCTGCAGGAAATCTGCAACGTGTGCACATACCCTATAAGGTAATGTTGGCATACTTAATTCTGCTCAGTATTGAGTGATAATATTAATGATATGTTGGTATTAATATGGAGCTTAATTCATTTGAGCCTATTGGTTCGGACCTCCACAACAGTCACGGTCTCTCATGTGGCCCCTCAGGAAAATTAATTGCCCACCCCTGCTCTAAAGTTTGATGATATGAACATTATACTGACTCATTTGCATTGACCATTTAGGAAAATCAGACTAAAGTAGAAGTTGCGTAATAATTTGGAACAGTACTATGCTGTAAATTTTAAGTCCCGAGACTCACAGTCAGTCCATACATCACGGTCCGTTTACGTACTGTCAAAGTTGGATGTTAAGTGCGGAGTTTATCATTTTTACTACATTGACGCCAATAGGCATTTGAAAAAAGGTGGAATACCCCTTAAAGTCCTTTTCCGGTCTGGTCATTAAGGGGTTAAAATATTTGGAGAAAAGCACAGATTTCACAAAAACAAAGCAAAAACATTTTGATTCAAAGCAAGACAGCAGTAGCAGCTCCCTCCAACCCATAAAGGTCACATGCCTTCTTTCACTCGACCCGCAGAAGCAGGAAGTTGGGTAATTGAGGAGTTTAGAGCTGGAATGTAGCTGCGTTCACTTTATCCTAGTGATTGCCATCCATAGAGTCAATGGGTGCACATTTTGATTTCATAATCATGTGGCTATTGGCCCATCTTATGGCCACCTGAATGTGCAGCACTCCTATTTTAAGTGGGTGATCAAGTAGGATGCCACTCCAAACATGAATTTTATCTGAACTTAGCACTCCAAAAGTCAATGCCAAAAAAGCGAGGAATTTATTGTGTCTCACTGGGCAATCCATTGTATAAATGACGTTTCGGCCACTTATTAGGCCTTCTAGGTGACAGATTCCCTCTGACAGTTGCAGGTGGAGCACCGCTCCATACACGGCTGTATGAGACAGAATGTGGATGTGTGTCCTAGCCATTACCTTCCAAGCATGGGACAGAGTCACCGCGTGATCCTGCTCCCGACTTGTGCCGAACATGTACATCGGATGTTGGGAAAAGGTTAAAGGGGTTTTTCAATCTCAGAAAAAAAGTCTGCAAACACTTTATGTGATTGCAGACTGCCGAATCATGACAGTCTGCAATGTGCATGCGGTCACAATTCCTGTGTATTCCCTATATAAGTGGGTGGTCATGTCACCACAAACATGTGATATGCGTACTTGTGGTCATATGATGCCTACTCAGACCTGGTAAAAGAAAACTGTAGTAAGGTAAGTTCAGGAGTCTCGTCATCACATGACAGCAAGTATGCAAATCACATACATATTGGTCATGTGATCACCCTTGACGGGAAAGCATGGAATTGGACAATGTGCGCGTTGCACACTCACGATTTGGCATTCTACTGATCTGAGTGGTGTGTGTGTGAGCCTCACGTGTAGGAATGAGAGGGGTGTGTATACGTGCTGCATGTGTCTGACATGTGAGCCGGCTGTATACACGTGCTGCCAGTGACTGACGTGTGAGCGGGCTGTGTATGTGTACTGCATGTGACTGACATGTGAGCAGGCCGTGCTGCCCGGGTCTGACGTGTGAGCGGGCCGTGCTGCCCGTGTCTGACGTGACCGGGTTGTGTACACGTACTGCACGCATCTGAAGTGTGAGTGGGCTGTGTATGCGTACTGTATGTAATTGATGTGTGAGCGGGCCATGCTCCCCGTGTCTGAAGTGTGAGCAGGCTGTGTACGTTTACTGCACGTGTCTGACGTGTGAGCGGGCTGTGTACCTGTGCTGCATGCGTCTGACGTGTGGGCGGCCTGTGCTGCATGCGTCTGACGTGTGGGCGGCCTGTGCTGCATGCGTTTGACGTGTGGGCGGCCTGTGCTGCATGCGTCTGACGTGTGGGCGGCCTGTGCTGCATGCGTCTGACGTGTGGGCGGCCTGTGCTGCATGCGTCTGACGTGTGGGCGGCCTGTGCTGCATGCGTTTGACGTGTGGGCGGCCTGTGCTGCATGCGTCTGACGTGTGGGCGGCCTGTGCTGCATGCGTCTGACGTGTGGGCGGCCTGTGCTGCATGCGTCTCTGGTCTCAGTCTACCAACCTACCCGTGCCCTCCGCTCTGCTAATGACCTCAGGTTAGCATCCTCAATAATCAGAACCTCCCACTCCCGTCTCCAAGACTTTACACGTGCGGCGCCGATTCTTTGGAATGCACTACCTAGGTTAATACAATTAATCCCCAATCCCCACAGTTTTAAGCGTGCCCTAAAAACTCATTTGTTCAGATTGGCCTACCGCCTCAACGCATTAACCTAATTATCCCTGTGTGGCCTATTAATAAAAAAACAACAACATAATCACGTTCCTCCATCATGTTCTCATACACTTTATGCAGTTAATAGCCTCTGTGTCTGTACTGTTACATACTTAGGTAGTTAACTGGTTCATGCAGCTTTACATGAACACCCGAGCCTTACACTATGGCTGGTCCAAATAACTAAAGCAATTGTTACCATCCACCTCTCGTGTCTCCCCTTTTCCTCATAGATTGTAAGCTTGCGAGCAGGGCCCTCATTCCTACTGGTATCTGTTTTGAACTGTGATTTCTGTTATGCTGTAATGTCTATTGTCTGTATAAGTCCCCTCTATAAGTTGTAAAGCGCTGCGGAATATGTTGGCGCTATATAAATAAAATTATTATTATTATTATTATTATGCGTCTGACGTGTGGGCGGCCTGTGCTGCATGCGTCTGACGTGTGGGCGGCCTGTGCTGCATGCGTCTGACGTGTGGGCGGCCTGTGCTGCATGCGTCTGACGTGCGAGCGGGCTCTGTACGCATACTGCATGTGTCTGACACGTGGGCAGGCTGTGCTGCACATGTCTGACGTGGGAGTGGGCTGTGTACACGTACTGCATGTGTCTGACGTGTGACAAGGCTGTGCTGCATGTGTCTGACGTGTGACAAGGCTGTGCTGCATGTGTCTGACGTGTGAGCATGCTGTGCATGAGTGCTGAATTTGTGAGCAGCGCCAGAGACTGAACGGTGGCTCCAGGAAGGAGAGTGCAGCGTGGGACCTTTCCTTATACTAACCTCCAGCTGGGGACACTAAGTTAAGAGTTATTGTGGCACTGCAGCCCCCACACTAAAGTTGTGCACCTCGCTTTATATCACTGATAACAGACGCCCCCACAGTCAGGCACAGTTGGGAAAGACACACAGGAGCCCGGGTCGCCACCGCCGCACAGCGCTCCCACAGCCAGCCGGCCGGCCGGCCTCACTCTTCCCCCGTCCCGCGCCCCTCTGAAAGCGACTCAGCTGAGCATTACCTGCACCACAGCCCAAGGAACATCAGCGCTGTTCACTGACGTGTGACGTCATGGCGTAATGACGTCACACGCTCTGCCGCTGCCGGCTTTGAGTCGGGCCAGCCTGAGAACCCCATACCGCCGGTACTTAGGGCAATCAGTGTCCCTGGAGACTAGCGGCAGGCAGGAGTGCGGGAGCGGCCGAGGGCATGCGGTAGTCCCCAGTAATAACCGTCACTTCACCTCCCGGGTCAGCGCGCCTCACGTGACCGGCACACAGAAGTTTGGGCTGGGCGGGGCAGTCGCCATGGTGATGGTGGGGATGTACACAAATCAGTGCGAAGGCTGAGAGGAGGCAGTGAGGGGCGCTGATGTGAGTATACAGGGCCGTGCTGTGCCTATACTGTGACCCGGACTGAGCGGCCATCATTAGGACAGTGACGGACCTGCAGGATTGCAGCACTTTGTGCTAAGGATCTATAATACATGTAATTGCTTGTAAGAAGCTGACGTACTAGCTCTGAAGGTGGCAATGAAAGGGTTATTGCCATAAAACACGTTATCCCCTATCCAGCTACAGCCCCTATTAAATGGGGAGAAGGTGCAGGCGCTCCAGTCATTGTCTATGGGACGGTCCTATCAATAATGACTATGGCACCGACTCTCCGATAACGAGCGGCAGAGCCCCGTTCTCAGCATCGCTGGGCGTCTCTGTGATTGGCCCCCCAGCAGCAAGTGATCCCCTCTATATAGGGCCTATAGGAGGGGCAGGAGAGATCATGTTGGGGGGAATAACCCTGTAATTCTCTGTGGCAGAATGGGCATGAGGCTACTAAATTATCCGTAAAGGGTTAAACTAATGGTCATACTATGCAGCCACCAAAGCTGCTGGGGGGCTGGACCCCCTCCTGGCTGACTGGGATGTGTTACTGGAGTGGGGCGCTATCACTCCCATATGTCCGAGTCACAGACGTCTGCCTGGAGAGCGCGTCACGGGGACAGAGAACGACACTGACTATTATTTTACTTATAGAAAAGACCCCTAAGGCTAGGTTCACATTGCGTTAGTGGGTGATCGCTAACGGACAGCGTTGCACGGCGAAAATGTCGCAATTAACGCCGTGCAACGGGTCCGTTAGCGCACCCATTGACAGCAATGTCAATTTCTCCTGCAGCGCATCACTAGCGCGTGCCTTTTTCGGCTCGCGCTAGTGATGTGCCGTTCTTCTGTGACGCGCCTCGGACGCTGCTTGCAGCGTCCGCGGCGCGCCCAAGGTCCGTTCCCCGCTCTCGCAGATCGGGGATCTGCGAGAGCGGGGACGTTAACGCGACCCCTGAACGCGGCCCCTAAATAAACATTGCGTTAGCGCAATCCGCTAGCGCTAAACGGATTGCCCTAACGCAATGTGAACCTAGCCTTAACTTTCTTCAGACCCCGCACATGACTGTGGGCTGTATTCATTAAGATTGCATTTTGCACACCCGTCTTAATAAAGGGGGAAAAAATCCAAATTAGACAGCATGTATAGGGTGAATAAGTAATGGGAAAAGGTATACCTATAGTATAGGTGCTGACCTAGCATTGTGCCAGGGAACGATGCCACAGTGTGCCGCACGGAGCCCGGAGGCCAAATGTACAATAATAAATCCTTGGCGGAACAATTTCCAACAAACTTCCAACCAGACCCTATGAAGTGGATGAAAAGCTTCTTTGTTAATAATAAATTCTCAATGCACATAACTTTATCATTAATAAGACTGTCATCCGCTTTGCGCCAGGATCAGCCAGCGTTTCATTATTCTTAATAAAGGAGCCTCGGAGTAAGAAGCGCCAAATTCCATAAGAGCCTCCCGCCACTAATTCCGGCCATCTCACTAGGGCCGAGCACCTCTGCCAGAAATGTAACACTTCTGGGGCTATTTACACCACTAAAGTGCCGTAAAATGATGATGAATGTGCCAGGCGAACTGTCGTGCCGATCCCACCCAAGCTCTGCCCACTTGGCAGAGGAGCAAGGCCCCCAGATTCAGTGGTAATAGTATCCCATCAGTAGCTAGGTATGAACCAGCGAGATATACAGGGTGGTCCAAAAGTAGGTGGACAGTATGTGTGATAGGGTTATGAAGGGGGAGATTCCACTTTTCATTCTTCACAGACTCTTTGGAAAGTGAAAGGTGGAATCTGATTGGTTGCTAAGGGCAACTGAGTCAGTTTCACTTTACCTCATGTTTGATAAATAACCCTATTACACATACTGTCCACCTACTTTTGGACCACCCTGTGCAGTGTGTCCATAAAGTCCTGGTGCACTTCCGACCAGTCACAGGATCTATTTATAGTTTACATTTTGGCGCCCTTTCTCTGGCCCAATCATATCAGACCTGTTCATGAGGAGAGATAACAAGAACCAATCAAACAACACACACTCATTGAAGCTGTTGCTGAGCCCCCAGTCAGATTAACCCCTGATAAACTGAACTCTGATTAATATATGCCAGCTGTGTGGTTTTAAATTAAATGTTCATTTTTTTTAAAACGTTCCAAAAATTCCTGTGAAACACCTGAAGGGTTAATAAACTTCTTGAATGTGGTTTTGAGCACCTTGAGGGGTGCAGTTTTTAGAATGGTGTCACACTTGGGTATTTTCTATTATATAGACCCCTCAAAGTGACTACAAATGAGATGTGGTCCCTAAAAAAAAAATGGTGTTGTAAAAATGAGAAATTGCTGGTCAACTTTTAACCCTTATAACTCCCTAACAAAAAAAAATTTTGGTTCCAAAATTGTGCTGATGTAAAGTAGACATGTGGGAAATGTTACTTATTAAGTATTTTGTGTGACATATCTCTGTGATTTAAGGGCATAAAAATTCAAAGTTGGAAAATTGCGAAATTTTCAAAATTTTCTCCAAATTTCCATTTTTTTCACAAATAAACGCAGGTAATATCAAAGGAATTTTACCACTATCATGAAGTACAATATGTCACGAGAAAACAATGTCAGAATCGCGAAGATCCGTTGAAGCGTTCCAGAGTTATAACCTCATAAAGGGACAGTGGTCAGAATTGTAAAAATTGGCCCGGTCATTAACGTGCAAACCACCCTCAGGGCTTAAGGGGTTAATGAACATGCTGCGTTTTTTTCCGCGATGCGTTTTTTTCACAGAAAAAAATGCATCATGTGCACAAAAATTGCGGAATGCATTCTAAATGATGGGATGCATGCGTTTTTTATGCATTTTTATAGCGAAAAAAACGCCAAAAATCTGCAACATGTGCACACAGCCTAATAGAAAAGTCCTTTTCACGCCTACATACTAACTTTTCATTGTTACATGCATTCGGTGGAGGGATAGTTTTGAATTGCAGGCATATTGTCACACTATGGCGGTCTTCGGTAAGAGTGGGGGGCCTCGAACTGTCCCTAGAACTGGGCCCTAACTATCCCTGTCGTGGGGACCTCTCACTGGCGTAGCTAGAGCTTTTGCCGCCCGGGGCTGATTCCGAGTTTGCCCCCCCCCCCCATTGCCGTCACTCAACGCCGGGCACCACCCCCTCAGCACTGTTTACCCATGAAATCCGGCGCCTGCGCTGTGTATCGCTGTTTGGTGCAGACGCAGAGAGCTCTGGCCGTCTGACAACACAGCCAGGCTTGCAGACTACGCCTGTGCGGCCACCCACCTTGGTAATCCCAGCCCCACAGTGTGTTATGCATTATGCAGAGTGCGGGGCTGGGATTCACAAGCAGGGCGGCCGCACAGGCGCAGTGTCCAGCATTGCCCCAGTGTGTTCAGCATTGCCTTAGTGTGTCCAGCAATCTGCCCCAGTGTCCAGCATTGCCCCAGTGTGTTCAGCATTGCCTTAGTGTTTCCAGCAATCTGCCCCAGTGTCCAGCATTGCCCCCAGTGTCCAGCATTGTCCCCAGTGTGTCCAGCAATCTGCCCCAGTGTCCAGCATTGCCCCCAGTGTGTCCAGCAATCTGCCCCAGTGTGTCCAGCATTGCACCCAGTGTGTCCAGCATTGCCCCCAGTGTGTCCAGCAATCTGCCCCCAGTGCGTCCAGCAATCTGCCCCCAGTGCGTCCAGTAATCTGCCCCAGTGTCCAGCATTGCCCCCAGTGTCCAGCATTGCCCCCAATGTCCAGCATTGCCCCCAGTGTGTCCAGCAATCTGCCCCAGTGTCCAGCATTGCCCCCAGTGTGTCCAGCAATCTGCCCCAGTGTCCAGCATTGCCCCCAGTGTGTCCAGCAATCTGCCCCAGTGTCCAGCATTGCCCCCAGTGTGTCCAGCAATCTGCCCCAGTGTCCAGCATTGCCCCCAGTGTGTCCAGCAATCTGCCCCAGTGTCCAGCAATCTGCCCCAATGTCCAGAATTGCCCCCAGTGTCCAGCATTGCCCCCAGTGTGTCCAGCAATCTGCCCCAGTGTCCAGCATTGCCCCCAGTGTGTCCAGCAATCTGCCCCTGTGTCCAGCATTGCCCCCAGTGTGTCCAGCATTGCCCCCAGTGTGTCCAGCATCGCCCCCAGTGTGTCCAGCATCGCCCCCAGTGCGTCCAGCAATCTGCCCCCAGTGCGTCCAGCAATCTGCCCCCAGTGCGTCCAGCAATCTACCCCCAGTGCGTCCAGCAATCTAACCCCAGTGCGTCCAGCAATCTGCCCCCAGTGCGTCCAGCAATCTGCCCCCAGTGTCCAGCATTGCCCCCATTGTCCAGCATTGCCCCCAGTGTCCAGCATTGCCCCCAGTGTGTCCAGCAATCTGCCCCAGTGTCCAGCATTGCCCCCAGTGTGTCCAGCAATCTGCCCCAGTGTCCAGCATTGCCCCCAGTCTGTCTCCAGCATATTGCCCCCAGTCTGTCTCCAGCATATTGCCCCCAGTGTGTCTCCAGCATATTGCCCCCAGTGTGTCTCCAGCATACTGCCCCCAGTGTGTCTCCAGCATATTACCCCCAGTCTGTCTTCAGCATATTGCCCCCAGTCTGTCTCCAGCATATTGCCCCCAGTCTGTCTCCAGCATATTGCCCCCAGTCTGTCTTCGGCATATTGCCCCCAGTCTGTCTCCAGCATATTGCCCCCAGTCTGTCTTCAGCATATTGCCCCCAGTCTGTCTCCAGCATTGCCCCCAGTCTGTCTCCAGCATATTGCCCCCAGTCTGTCTGAGTCAGACATAAAGAAAAAAAAAAAAAAGTAAAATCCTCACCTCTCCCGTTCCCAGCGCAGGTCCCGTGCACTCAGCGTCTCTCCGGCTCTGAGTCTGCAACGCTCAGGACAGAGAGGCTGAGCGCGCAGTGATGACGTCATCGCACCCTCTGCCCTGAGACGTCGCAGAGTCAGAGGGCGCTGAAGACGCTGCAGCTACCGCAGGAACCAGGAGAGGTATTAAAGGGGGGCCCAATGCCAGCGCTGGCACCGGGAGGGGGGGGGGGGGCCTGGTCGTGGCGGCGGTCGGCGCCGCCCGAAGATTTAAAGGGCCCGCGCCTCTCTTTTTTTTTTTTTTTCTTCCTCCTCCTCTCTGGGTCGGAGCCGCCCCCGGCATTGTGCCGCCCGGGGTGGCTCGCCCCCCCCCGCACCCCCCTTCCTACGCCACTGGGACCTCTTGAAGGTAGAGAGGCCCGAGTCTTTATCCTTACAATGATCCTGTTAATATCCTGAGCTGTCCCCTCCCATTCCACCAGGAGGCCTGGGACAGATATATTAGTGTATATACACGTAAAGGCCCCGTCTCACTAAGCGATTTATCAACGATCACGACCAGCGATACGACCTGGCCGTGATCGTTGGTAAGTCGCTGTGTGGTCGCTGGGGAGCTGTCACACAGACAGCTCTCCCCAGCGACCAACGATCAGGGGAACGACTTCGGCATCGTTGAAACTGTCATCAACGATGCCGAAGTCCCCCTGCAGCACCCGGTAACCAGGGTAAACATCGGGTTACTAAGCGCAGGGCCGCGCTTAGTAACCCGATGTTTACCCTGGTTACCAAAAAAAACAAACACTACATACTCGCCTTTCGGTGTCCAGGTCCCTTGCCGTCTGCTTCCTGCTCTGACTGAGCCGCCGTACACTGAGAGCGCAGCGGTGACGTCACTGCTGTGCTCTCACTTCTCACTGTACGGCCGGCAGTCAGTGAGAGCAGGAAGCAGACGGCAAGGGACCTGATGGACATCAGAAGGCGAGTATGTACTGTTTGTTTTTTTTTACATTTACGCTGGTAACCAGGGTAAACATCGGGTTACTAAGCGCGGCCCTGCGCTTAGTAACCCGATGTTTACCCTGGTTACCAGTGAAGACATCGCTGGATCGGTGTCACACACACCGATTCAGCAATGTCAGCGGGGCCTCAACGACCAAAAAAAGGTCCAGGCCATTCCGACACGACCAGCGATCTCGCAGCAGGGGCCTGATCGCTGGTACGTGTCACACATAGCGAGATCGCTATGGAGGTCGCTGTTGCGTCACAAAACTTGTGACTCAGCAGCGATCTCGCTAGCGATCTCGCTATGTGAGACGGGGCCTTAAGACAAACAGGAATAACGAAAAGCAGCTTGCATACAAAAACACTCACCAAAGGTAGAGAGGAATAAAGGGAAGGATAGGAAGGTATAAACCAAATGGGAATAGGATAATGGAGAAAACACACTAAAAAACAGCAGACAAAAATCTCCAGCAGCAACTACAAACTCCAGGAAGCAACACTTTCACAGCCAGGGATGAGAAGGTCTGGCCAGGTTTTATAGAGAGAGAAAACCAGCAGGTCAGGAGCAGTTGTGATATGGAGCTGCATGTCTCTAACCATCATACAAATAGTCGTTAACCTCTTTAGCACCAATGGAAACAGTCCATTTAATATGCGGAACAAAGCATACAGGTTAAATGGAAGACCTGTAATTGACAGTATGTAAAGATCGTCTAACCCCAGATCTACCAGTAGGGCGTGACACATATGGGCAGCGTATAATACTGGTGCTGCACCATTAAAAGAAAAGTCCTTTTCAGGGCTACATACTGTCTTTTCTCTAGTAAAACCGCTGTTACCTGCGTTCATGTAGAGGAGGGATAGTTTGGATTAAACACATATTGGCAGGGGTTAATATTGCTATTGCAGTACTTCTATGGGTATTCTGCAGCTGCAACCTAAAAAGAAACGTCCTTTTCAGGGCAACATATTTTTTTACCCTATTGATACCAGATAATTTGCAGGCATAGAAATACACTCACTGGCCACTTTATTAGGTACACCTGTCCAACTTCTTGTTAACACTTAATTTCTAATCAGCCAATCACATGGCGGCAACTCAGTGCATTTAGGCATGTAGACATGGTCAAGACAATCTCCTGCAGTTCAAACCGAGCATCAGTATGGGGAAGAAAGGTGATTTGAGTGCCTTTGAACGTGGCATGGTTGTTGGTGCCAGAAGGGCTGGTCTGAGTATTTCAGAAACTGCTGATCTACTGGGATTTTCACGCACAACCATCTCTAGGGTTTACAGAGAATGGTCCGAAAAAGAAAAAAAATCCAGTGAGCGGCAGTTCTGTGGGCGGAAATGCCTTGTTGATGCCAGAGGTCAGAGGAGAATGGGCAGACTGGTTCGAGCTGATAGAAAGGCAACAGTGACTCAAATCGCCACCCGTTACAACCAAGGTAGGCCTAAGAGCATCTCTGAACGCACAGTGCGTCGAACTTTGAGGCAGATGGGCTACAGCAGCAGAAGACCACACCGGGTACCACTCCTTTCAGCTAAGAACAGGAAACTGAGGCTACAATTTGTACAAGCTCATCGAAATTGGACAGTAGAAGATTGGAAAAACGTTGCTTGGTCTCATGAGTCTCGATTTCTGCTGCGACATTCGGATGGTAGGGTCAGAATTTGGCATAAACAACATGAAAGCATGGATCCATCCTGCCTTGTATGGAGCATCTTTGGGATGTGCAGCCGACAAATCTGCGGCAACTGTGTGATGCCATCATGTCAATATGGACCAAAATCTCTGAGGAATGCTTCCAGCACCTTGTTGAATCTATGCCACGAAGAATTGAGGCAGTTCTGAAGGCAAAAGGGGTCCAACCCGTTACTAGCATGGTGTACCTAATAAAGTGGCCGGTGAGTGTATATCTAATCGATAATGCCCAATGGACGTGCTACTGATTGTGCACGCAGAGGCCGAGGCCATGGGACAGGTGGAACGGTGCCTGCTGTGGAAGCACTACAAATTCGCGCTCATCTACGAGATCTAGCTTCCTGTCTCACTTCAAATAGGGGTGCGGGACACCACTCTTGAAGCCAGAACTGGTGGTCAGTTGGATGGCAGTTAATGCTTCTAGTAAAGTTGAAACCAAAAGTTTACACACATTATATAAAAAGACACATATGCATGTTTTTCTCACAAGGGAAAAACATGCATATGTGTCTTTTTATATAGGATATGTAAACTTCTGGTTTCAACTGTGTTTCCTGTTGTGAATTCTGCTCTTGGGCTCCCTCCGGTGGTTGTTGGTGGTAGTGCAGTTGTCTTGGGGTTGTAATCCGGGCAGGTGTTTCTGCTGATTGCAGCTCTATTAGGTATTTAGGTGTGCAGGATCCATGAGTCCATGCCAGTTGTCCATTGTACTTGGAGGGATTGCATCTCTCTCTGGCTCCTCATGCCCTGCTGCCAATTCAGCTAAGATAAGTGTCTGTTTTTTTGTCTCTGTGCACACATGCAGTGTGCTTTGCAATTCAGTGCAATTCATTGTGTTTTTGTCCAGCTTAGACTTTGTTTGGATTTTTCAGTCATGCTGGATTCTCAGGAGATGCAGATATACTTTCTATGTCTTTAGTTAGATGTAGAATATTTGTATTATCTGCTGTGGATATTTTTAGGATTTTAATACTGACTGCTTAGAATTCTGTCGTATCCTTTTCTATTTAGCTAGAAGTGCCTCTTTTGCTAAATCCTGTTTTTCTGCCTGCGTGTGTTTTTCCTCTTATACTCACAGTCAATATTTGTGGGGGGCTGCCTATCCTTTGGGGTTCTGCTCTGAGGCAAGATAGAATTCCCATTTCCATCTATAGGGGTATTTAGTCCTCCGGCTGTGTAGATGTGTCTAGGACTTGTTAGGTACATCCCACGGCTACTTCTAGTTGCGGTGTTAGTTTAGGGTTTGCGGTCAGTACAGGTACCACCTACTCCGAGAAAGTCTCTCATGCGGATCCAAGGTCACCGGATCGTAACATGATCCCACACTTGGACACTCCAAAGGGACTTTTTACATTTCCATTTATTAGTTCTGGCCTCTTGCCCTGCACATTTTAAGAGGGACAGGAGGAGACCGTGTGTAGTGATGGCCAAATATTTGAGGAGCCACAGGTAGAAGACAACTGTGGGGAACGGCAGTTAGTGTCTCAACAGTTAGATGATGATGAGACACAGTTGTAAACAAATGCTGTTATTAAGTCAACAAGTCAGGAGGACCAGAGTGCAGAAGTGGAAGACAAGGTGGTGGCCGACAAAGTCACTGACCCCACCTGGGATGGTGCCATGCAGAGCGAGGCCATCAGCGCAGAGGGGGAGGGATACGCAACAGGCAGGAAGAGTCAGTGGGGTGGACAATGGGAGAAGGCAGGCAACTATTTCCCAGAGCACTCACACTCGGCAAGTTCTCAGGCCAAGGGGTAGGTGTTCCCCAGTCTGGAGCTTTTTTTTAAATAAATGTCGGACGATATTGCAACCTGTGCCGTACCAATATCTGCAGGGGTCTGACCATTACATCCTGACCACCAACAGCATGCTCAGGCACACGTCATCACAGCACCAGACTAGGTGGTCCTAAAACCTGGGTCCACAACCAGTGTCTGCAGGTGACACCGCTGCCTCTCTCCCTGTGCTACGTGCTTGCCAATCCCCTGTACATGACGCAGGCACGGATGCCTCCTGCTCTGCACCTATCATTGCACATTCACAACCACCATCAGCAACCACGTCCAATTTTGTGTCCAAGCTCAGTGTTCAGCTGTCCCTACTCCAGGCCTTAGAATGCAAAATAAAATACCCAGCCACCTACCCAAATGCCCAAACACCAAACGGACACATTTCGAGACTGCTTGCCGTTTAGGCTTGTGGACACTGAAGCTTTCCGCAACCTCATGGCTGCAGCCATTCGTCTGTGCTTGGTCCCCAGCTGCTACGTACCCGCCTTACACCAGCACGTGTCCCATAACCAACACAGTTACTGGGAAGGTCCATTTAACGACCAACACATGGACAGGTGCTTGTGGCTAGGGATGCTTCTTTTCTGTGACAGCACAATGTGTGAATGTAGTGGAGGCTGGGACCGAGTCGAACCTTGGGATGTGTGAGATAGCGCTACCTGAGTGTGTTGAGGGACACTCGCTTGGCAACGAGATTAAAGCATGGTTTCTCACAAAAACAGTCTATCCAGTTTATTAAACATCATAAACCGCACCACAAACAGTTCATTATTTACATCAATGGAACATCATAAGCACTGACAGTCTGTTCCAACGGCAGATACTTCTCTGCCCGTAACCCCCTTTATCTGGAGTTACCTTACAGGAGCTCCTGCTCCACACACTGACTCCTGTCAGTCCTGGTTCCCAGGGAAGCTGCCAAATTGGGATCACTTCCTTGTGACCAGGGCACTTCAGATAGTCAAGACCCTCAGATGGATATGTAGCTTCCCCAACACAGTAGCCATCACAGGCTCTGCAGATACAGCCTCTCCATGTGCTATTCAGGAAGTCCAGTCCCAGACACTTCCAACACACATTCCATCAGTCCATAGCCTCACCAGGTGCTTCCAGGAATCTAGTCCACTCCAGGACATTCCAACACACAGGCTATCCAGGACTTCACACTCTGACCATTCAGGTTCATACACTCTTAACCATGTGACCCAAACCCTGGTCACATTATGTACCTGTAACCACCCCCATAGGTGGGAGGTGTGTGTGTGGTTAGCCAGTCCCGCTCAGCTCTCCGACTAACCCTGCAAGCCTCTCTTTTAACTATACAAATACTTGTGGGACTACAGGTCCCAGAACAACAATACTGCAGGCTTACAGCGCAGACTCCCTCTGCGACACATACCGGCCATTTACAATCATGCCGGACACTGATTCATTATCACCATTACAGATATGCCTCCATGCGTATCCTGAGGGGCACATACAGCGCCACCTGGCTGTAACATGGGTCACTGCATCACAGATGCCACACCTGCTACTGACGCCGAGGATTGCGGGCCCTAGTTCCATAACGGTTTCCTCCACCTAATTCTCCAGTTCATGCACCCCTTCCTCCTCATCCTCCATCTCCAAATTGTCATATCGGAACACGTCATTGATAGTTGCAAGCTGGAAGCACTGCCTCAGTATAGCGGCAACAGGCTCTGCTGAAACGCATTTATTTAGGTGACAAACAGCACACCGCTGCAGGGCTGTGAAAAGTTATAACAGGCCAGACAGATCTGTGGCTCTTGCCGCAGAACCTACAATCAGGCATGGTGTGTGATAATGGCCGTAACCTGGTGGTGGCTCTGAAACTTGGCAAGCTCGCACATGTACCATGCCTAGCCCACATGCTCAACTTAGTGGTTTAGCGGTCACTGAAAACGTACCCAGATTTGCCTGAGCTACTTGTGAAGGTATGCCGTGTGTGTGCCCATTTCTGAAAGTCATCAACAGCTGCTGCCACTGGTCTGGAAGTGTTGCAGCAGCGCTTGCAAGTGCCAGCTCACCGACTTGTGTGCCACATGACCATGTGCTGGAACTCCACATTTCACATGTTGGCAAGGCTTTGTGAGCAGCAAAGGGCCGTGGTTGAATACCAGCTACAACATGCCTGTCGGTAGTATTCTGGTAAGTCTCTGCACTTAACAACCAATGAGTTGTCATGGATGTCTGACATCTGGCAGGTTCTGCAAAGCTTTGAGAAATCAATCAAGATGGTGCGCGGCAATGATGCTCTAATTGGCATAACCATCCCTCTTCTGTGTCTACTCAAACGCTTGCTGCTCACACACAGGGTGATACTTCCCAGCCTCATCTCATCTTTTCAGCGCCGATTGGTTGATATTGGTTGATATTGAGGAGAAGGAACAGGAGATAGTTACCTGAGCTACAAAGAATACTACCCACACCAGCTTCATCCCATCTGTTAAGCGTGTACGGGCTGAAGAGGAGGAGATGGAGAGTCGTCCTTTTGGTGATAACAGGGAAGTCATGCCTGTTGGAAGTCTGGCACACATGGCTGACTTTATGTCCCGCTTCCCTTCATGTGACCATCTCGTTATATGCATTTTGGCCAACACTGATTACTGGTTGTTCACACTTTTCGACCCACGCTACGAGGAGAAATTTCCATCTATCCTTCCTGCGGTACAGAGGGCTAGTAAAATGGTGCAAAATAAGAAAACCCTAGCGAAAAAATTAGTACAAAAATTTCCATCTAACAACGCTGGCAACAGACGTAATAGATCCTTGGGCAACCAAAGAGTAGAGACAAGGGGAGACACACACCAGGTCCAACAGTGGCAGGGGAACACTATCAAAGATTTGGGACAGTTTCATTAGATCCTCCCAGCTACCAGGCCCTGATGGGTGGCGTTGTCTGATGAGGGAAACGTTTTTGAAGATGATGAAGGAGTACCTAGCTGACTGTACCAGCGTCCTCCATGATTCCTCTGTGCCATGCTACTATTGGGTATCCAAGCTAGACATGTGTCATGAACTGACCCTCTATGCCTTGGAGGTGCTGGCCTGCCCTGCAGCTAGCGTTTTTTCAGAGTGAGTTTTTAGTGCCACTGGGGGCTGACAAGCTGACTCATCAAAATGAACAAGGCCTGGATTGGCCAAGACTTCTCAACCCCACTAGATGACAGCAACGGAACAAAAAGCCAATTCAAATGTTCCTTTTTCTGCAGTATTCTCATGCACACCTTCCCACTCAAAAAAAGGTATACATTTCATTGTTTCTTGTTTTTCTTGTCCTCCTCCATCGTATCAACAGGTTCATCAGGTAGCCCTTACTCAAAATCTTTAAAGGGTCATCAGGCAGGCTTCACTCAAAATCTTTATAGGGTCATCAGGCAGCTCTCGCTCAAAATCTTTATAGGGTCATAAGGCAGCCCGCACTCAAACAATTCTTTATAGCAATTTTATTTCTTGCCCTCCTGTTATGGTCTTCTGGAAAAATTCTCAAGTTTCCCATTGACTTGCATTATACTCGGGTCAAGCTCATTCTAGCGTCTGACCTGCTAAATTCAAGTAGCGAGCACTTGAGCATTTTAGTGCTTGCTCATCACCAATATCTACATTTTTCTATTATGTGTTACATTTGTGATTATATAGGCCGAGCCTCCATTTTTAATTGCTAATTAAAAGTTAAGTTTTATTATTAGGTTTTATTATCCTGTTCATATCCTACCCTTGCTGATTTATATCAAGCTGGCTGGGACTAACATAAAACCTTCAAAAGTTTCAATGCTTATGTGCAACTTAAACATTTTAAAGTGTTTTACACCAGAATTCTGGCATAAACATCTGGATAAATCAGGCCTTTTACATTTACCCCCCATGTTTCTGGCTCTCACTTCATCAGTCGCATTCATCACTTCACAGCCTAAATTGTGATCACACTCTGATCCAAGTCAGGTGACTACCACTATTTTATTAAGTACTACTCAAGGTGAGGGGCGTCATAGATATTAATCTGCGTCAGTCCCTCACCATCCTTAATACAAAAAACAAGTTCTTCAACTATGAAGGTTCCTCTATGCACAGTGGTAACCCTGGACTGACATTTATTATTAATAATGGAATTGTTCTTTTTACTGTGGGACCCCAGAAATAGTTACAGGTACATCTCACAAAATTAGAATAGCATCAAAAAGTTAATTTATTTCAGTTCTTCAATACAAAATGTGTAACTCCTATATTAAATAGAGTGATGTATTTCAAGTGTTAAAGTTTCCACAATCAGTGATGGGATGGGGAGCCATGTCATCTGCTGATATAGGTACACTGTGTTTTATCAAGACCAAAGTCACGCAGCAGTCTACCAGGAAATTTTAGAGCACTTCATGCTTCCCTCTGCCGACAAGCTTTATGGAGATGGATATTTATTTCTCCAGCAGGACTTGGCACCTGTCCACACTGCCATAAGTACCAATACCTGGTTTAAAAACAACAGTATCACTGCGCTTAGTTGGCCAGCAAGCTCGCCTGACCAATTGTCAAGAGGAAGATGAGAGACACCAGACCCAACAATGCAGATGAGCTGAAGGCTGCTATCACAGCAACCTGGGCTTCCATAACACCTCAGCAGTGCCACAGGCTGATCGCCTCCATGCCACGCCGCATTGATGCAGTAATTGATTCAAAAGGAGCCCTGACCAAGTATTGAGTACATTTACTGAACATACATTTCAGTAGGCCAACATTTTGGATGTTGAAATTATTTTTTCAAGCTGGTGTTCTAAAGTATTCTAATTCACTGAGATAATGACTTTGGGGTTTTCATTGGCTGTAAACCATAATCATCAACATTAACAGAAATAAACACTTGAAAATACATCACTCTATTTGTTATGACCCGGAACCAGGGGCTCGCCTTAACTCCTGTATCCGTCCTCTGTCTGTACCCTTCCCCCACCCAGGGAAGAGGGGAGCAGATGTGCACCGCAGTATTCCAACCAGATGAACAAGGCAATACGAACAAGCAGGGCCGGCTCCAGGTTTTTGAGGGCCCCGGGCGAACGAGTCTCAGTGGGCCCCCCCCCCCTTTAACACACACAGCCCACGCACGCAGTGTATAACCCACACAGCCCACGCACGCAGTATATAACCCACACAGCCCACGCACGCAGTATATAACACACAGCCCACGCACGCAGTATATAACACACAGCCCACGCAGTATATAACACACAGCCCACGCACGCAGTATATAACACACAGCCCACGCACGTAGTATATAACACAGCCCACGCAGTATATAACACACAGCCCACGCACGCAGTATATAACACAGCCCATGCACGCAGTATATAACACACAGCCCACGCACGCAGTATATAACACACAGCCCACGCACGCAGTATATAACACACAGCCCACGCATGCAGTATATAACACACAGCCCACGCACGCAGTATATAACACACAGCCCACGCACGCAGTATATAACACACAGCCCACGCACGCAGTATATAACACACAGCCCACGCACGCAGTATATAACACACAGCCCACGCACGCAGTATATAACACACAGCCCACGCACGCAGTATATAACACAGCCCACGCAGTATATAACACACAGCCCACGCAGTATATAACACACAACCCATGCACGCAGTATATAACAGTGTTATAACCTGCATGCGTGGGCTCGCTGTGTGTTATATACTGCGTGGGCTGTGTGTTATATACTGCGTGGGCTGTGTGTTATATACTGCGTGCGTGGGCTGTGTGTTATATACTGCGTGCGTGGGCTGTGTGTTATATACTGCGTGCGTGGGCTGTGTGTTATATACTGCGTGCGTGGGCTGTGTGTCATAATAACACAGCCCACGCACGCAGTATATAACACAACACAGCACAGCCCCGTGACGTAGTATATAACCACGGCAACACCTAAAATGGGTGACACTGGCTGAGATCAGATTTGGTAAAAGGGTCAGTCACGCAGCACTGCAGACCCAGGCTCAGAGTCAGTAGCAGCAGGCTGCCTGCATCCCATTCCAATTCATCCCTCCCCCCCCCCCCCCCCCCGCCAGCCCCCGCAATGCGCAGCGTTGGGGTCGGGGACCGTCACCGAAGTCGAGTCACTCACTCACAGTCACTGCTGCTAGCCTTCGCTGGCCCGTCGCCCTCGTGGACACACAGGAGAGGGCACCGACCATGCACCTCCTCACTCACTGCAGCTGCTGCCCGTCTTCTCCTGCTTGGCGCTGCTAGACCAGGCTGTCCTCATGTCCTGGATGGTGGCTCTGTCTTCTTGCTCTTAGGAAGACGAGCCGACCGGAAGTAACAGGACAGATGACCCTGCGCCGCCCGGAAGTGACTCTCTCTGTATTGTGTATCCATGGTGACGGGCCGGCGGAGGTGAGTATTGCTGCTATTGCAGCTGCGCAGCGCCAGGCGCCAGCGAAACGGCTCAGACAGCTCTGTTGTCTGCCCCCTGCTGCCGAGGCGCCACCGGGCGCCGGGGATGATGAGGGATTTGATTTGATCACTGTACACGCACAGCAGCGATGTAGACAGTGACAGTGTGTACTACCATAAATGGGCCCCCCCGTCTCGCCAGGGCCCCGACACTTGCCCGGGTACGCCGGGTGCTGACGCCGGCCCTGCGAACAAGGGCAAATGAAAATACCAGGCATACAAATATTCACCCACATATAGCAGAGGAATGCACTGG
The DNA here is from genome assembly GCF_051348905.1 of Ranitomeya variabilis. Taxonomy (NCBI): domain Eukaryota; kingdom Metazoa; phylum Chordata; class Amphibia; order Anura; family Dendrobatidae; genus Ranitomeya; species Ranitomeya variabilis. The sequence continues at coordinate 732,579,139 of NC_135233.1, forward strand.
GGAGTGGAGGATGAGGAAAAACCAAAGTAAGAGGAGGAAAGGGAATTATCAAACTTACAAACCCACGCAACAGTCACAGGTAAATCCACCAAACTCCTCCAATAACCACCAAACACCTCAGTCAGGACCCAGATTATATAGGGGATAGGGGGGGCTAACAGTGCTCAGCTGAGAGCTCAGACTCCCAGAGATCCCAACATGGCTGATTAACTCCTGTACTGCTAAAAGAAATTAGCACCATTTAAAAAGAAGGTGAAGTGCTTCTATTCAGTGCAGCAGTAGGAGCAATCAGACTCTGCTGTCTTCTGGCTCCTCTCTGTTGCGGTAACCCTGTCACAATTACCCTATAAGTTGTAAGTCTGTAAGCAAGGCCCTCTTCTTGTTAGAATTACGTGTTACTCAGTAATATCTGATACTACACTTTATCTGGTGCATAAACCCTGTAAAATTGCTGCACAATATATTGGTCCTAAATAAATAAAATAATTCTTGTTATCAGGGGTGTTAGAATGAATCAATCGATTCCAAGTGTATAAGCTCATTTATATATATGAACATGCTTTGCTTACTTCTTAGGAGTTTACAATGGCTCAAGAAGAGAACGGACATCTGATTCCACTTGCAGACACATTTGAAGAAAATGAAACGGAGAGAGCATTTCTTTCTTCCAAACCCACCTGTTTTCTTATAGTTGGAAAGCCAGTAAGACCTTTCTTTATACAGTAATTTACTAGTCATATAACTATTATACTAATGTACCTTTTACTAGTAAAATTTATTACTTTATGGTTAAACATTGTTTCCTATTTTTAATCATACATGGTACTTATAATGCAGTATGAACCCATAGATTTCTACAGGCGCTGTATTACAGATCCATACAATCCATAATCCTAGTCATTGACACCACCTCAAGTCATACAGTACTTACTGTAGGAAGTTTAAGTATCACATCCTGTCACCGTATTTCCTCATTCTGGGAAGATACGGGGAGAACAAGGTAATCTGGACTATAGAAGTTCCTTTTGGACAATGTGGAATCACTTCCTTCTTGGTCTGGGGCAAGATTGACTAGTGGTCATATTTCTCTCCAGCTAGAGGAATGAAAATGGATGTTTATATCCAGAGCCTGAGAACCCAGAGACTACTACCTTTGTACCCAGTCTAAGGGTAAGTTCACATTTGTGTATATGTGCACAGCGTATCATCTGCATGCTTATGCAGCGTTTTTGTATCCGAATCATCTTACGCATGACGCCAAAAAGCGCTACGTGTGCGTTTGCATGGGTTTGCGTTGTTTATGCGCATGTGTTCGATATTTCCAATGTTTTCCAGTAGCTTTTTGTTGACATCAGACACTCATTGGGCATGTCTCATGGGATTTCTATGTATATAGACACACTGCACTGATGAAACCATAGTCTTTGGCTGCTGTATCAAGCTGCAAGATGGATCTTGATATGGAGAGATTCTATGAAGATCTGGATTTACAATTGAAATTGGCTGCTGCTTTTGCTTGTCAAGAACAAAGAAGAGAGAGAAAGATGGAGAAGACATCGTCGCTATTCGCAACACCCCATCCTTGAACGCCGAGAGAGCCAGCGTGGAGCATACCAATCCTTGTACACTGAGCTGCGGCAAAACCCGGAGATGTTTTTAGACTATACGAGGATGACAAAACAGAGCTTTGATGACTTGTTGCAACGTGTCCAAGGATCAATCGCCAGGCAGGACACACAGCTCCATCAAGCAATTCCTGCTGAGGAACAGCTGTTGGTCACCCTGAGGTACGTAATTTTGAAAAACAAACACCTGTCATTAGTATTATTGTAATAAAAGCCATGTGCTAATTTTTTTTCCCCTATTCTAAAAGCCATGGTTTTTTTTCCATTTTTTCAAAAAGCCATGTACTAACTTTTTTTTCTTATTTTCTGTTCCGCAGATTCCTGGCTACTGGAAAGACATTTTCATCCCTCCATTTTCAATTCAGGAGTGGAGTCTCCACACTGTCTGGGATTATTGGAGACACCTGCCATGCTTTAAGTGAAGTTCTGACTCTTGGACTAATCACCTTATCCCCTGTCTCGCTTTCAGCTATGTTTTACTCTAAGACTATGTGCATGTTGCGGATTTTGATGCGGATCCAAAGCCTTTTTGGACAAGAATTGCATCAAATCTGCAGTGTAGTGCACAACCAATGTTATTCTTTGTGAAATGAAGAATTGTTGTGCACATGCTGTGGAAAAATCTGCGCCGATTTCCAGCGTTTTATTTTCCGCAGTATGTCAATTCTTTTTGCGGATCTGCAGCGTTTCTGCACCCATTGACTTCCATTGAGTCCATTGACGTGCTGCAAAACCGCAGGTGTAAAAAAGATCTGCGGATTTGCAGCGGATGTGCCTGCGAGAAACGATGCAGATCGGGATGGGGAAGAGTGTGTGGGTGGAGACTGTGTGTGTGGAAGGAGACAGTGTGTGTGCGGAGAAGATGAGAATGTCTGTGTCTGGGTGTATCTGTGTGTGTCTGCGGGGATCTGCGTGGCTGTGTGTGTGGGGCTGTGTTCGTTGCCTGAACTCTTTATCGATGCACTGCAAGAGCCATTGTCTCCTGTCAGTGTGTCACTGGAGGCCCTATAGAGCTGTCACATCTCCTGATATGACAGCTCTATAGGGGAGATCGTCGTGGGACACTTGTTATTATATAGACTGTGTCGCACCAGGGAGTATTTGTGTTGGTTTATTATTTTTTATTTTTTGCAGGAGAATGAGGGTGTCACAGGAATGAGCGATGGCAAAACTGTGTTGTGTTTTATTTAATTAAAATACTTTATTCTGACTGTGTGTTTATTTAACCCTTTAACAACTATAGAATTAGTAATGGATAGTTGTCTTATTGACACCTCTCCATTACTAAGCCGGCTTGATGTCACCTTATAATACAAAGGTGACATTAACCCCCTATTACTCCATATGCAACCCCTACAGGGCAGTGAGAAAAGAGGCTAAGTGCTGGAATTGGCGCATCTTACAGTTGCGCCATTTCTGGGGCGGCTGTGTGCTGGTGTTTGTAGCCGGGGGGGCAATATACATGGTCCCTTTCTAGGCTATGAATATCAGCAGCAGCTGTCTGCGTAGCCTTTTCTGGCTATCAATTATAGGGGGACCCCACATCATTTTTTTTGGGGGGGAGAGGTCCCCTATTTTAATAACCAGTAAAGGCTAAATATACAGCTGCGGGCTGAGATTCATAGCCTGGAAGAGCCATGGGTATTAACCCCTTCCTAAGCTATAAACATTGGCCCACAGTCGCTGTCTTTCCCTCTCTGGCGCACAAAAATTGCGCGGGAGCCCACGTCATTTTTTTTTTTCAATTTTTTTTTTTTTTTAGTTAAACATTGCTTTAAGGCCGGGGTCACACTTCTCGCACCTCAATACCCGACACTGCCGTCTGCACTTGGGACTGGTGTGTGCGGCTGCATGTATTTCTATGTAGCTCAACGCTCCCGCCCGATTGCCGGCAGCAGTGCAAGGTACTGAGGTGCGAGACTCTTGCGAGTTTCTCGCAAGTGTGACCCCAGCCTAACGCAGATTTTGTGTGTGTGTGTCTTTATTTAACTCTCTATGTACCATTTTATTATGTTTATTACTAAACATCGGGCTTGGTATTATCTATCATCTATCTGTCTATCTATTATCTATCTATTATCTATCTATAGATCTATCTATTATCTATCTATCTATTATCTATCTAATATCTATTTATCTATCTATCTGTGTGTGTAAGCATTATTCTTCAATGGAGTATGTAAATGAAGAGGTTGGAAAAGAAATTCTCTTTTTTCTTTTTAAATAATAGATCTTTATTTAGCCTACAAAAGCGCATTCAATCCTCATGAAAAAAATGCATGAAAACCCGCATCAAAAGCGCATAAAAAACGCACCAAGAGCGCGTCAAATCCACGCGGATTTTTACCTGCGTTTTCTGCCAAGAGATGCAGAATCTCTGCAACGTGCACATACCCTTAAGGTATCCAGCACTGCATAGATATTTGTAATGCAGGAACCGCCGGTCTCTGATTCATAAAAACGCTAAATTAAGGCCTCTCAACACTATCACAGGCTGAATTATGTCATCCCACAGACCTCCAGCTTTTTATCAATACTTTGACCAAGCTTATTTATTTTTATGAAAGACATTTATTTATCTCTTCTAGGGTACGGGAAAGGCAACTCTTGGAAAGAAGCTCTCACAGTCATGGAATTGCATTTTCATTGAAGGTAATGGTCTTTCTATATCTCAAGACATACTGGTAAGGAATTTAGAAAAGTCTTTTGCCACTAAAAGCACAACATTTGCGTTAAAACAAAAATAAACAAAAGAAAGTACACAAAATTGGTATCATTGTGTCCAAAACTACCCGATCTATAAAACTGCCACGTTATTTATTCCGTACGGCGAATACTGTAAAAAAAAAAAAGTTATTAACGTAAAAAAATTTGCTTTTCATCATACTGACACAAAAAATTGAATAGATACCTATCAAAATTACATAAATATAAAAAAAATTATAAATGAAAATGCCAAACTGTCCCCCCCCCAAAAAAAAGCCCTAACATAGCTAATTCAGTAAAAAATGTAAAAAAAAGTTACATCTCTCAGAATATGACTGTATAGTAAAAAATAGTTACATCTCTCAGAATATGACTATATACAAATCAGTTTTTATAAAGTATTGTTTCAGTGTCAAAAAAATGTTTTTGTACCCCAAAATGTTGGCAATAAAAGCTTGTACTTATCCCCCACAAAATCAACCCCACTCAGGTCCGTCATCTGTCACTGGAACTATAGGGGGTTCCCACGTTATATCTAGAACAAAGGATCTGGAAAAGCGACACGGCTCCCATCCCCTCAAAATAAAATCCAGTGATGTCTGTACTCCCAAATCCAAATTCCCCCTTCTTCTTAGCATCACTGTGCCTAAAGCCCAGTAATTGGCCACATGTTTGGCATTAATGTAACGGGTGGAGTGTACTTTACAGGGTGCATGTCTCCAGAAGCACAAGCTGGCCACAATGTATAGGGGCTCTACAGTGTGTGGGGACACAATGTGTGGGTACTAGACTGCCATATTTGCAATTCTTCAGAAAAAATGCCTGTCTTGGATGTTACATCTGCAGCCGTAGATGAATTCTTTGAAAGATGCAATTTCTATAATGGGGTCACTTTGGGGGATTTTCTACTGTTCTGGCAACTTAGGGGCTCCGCAAATGTCACTCACAAACTATTCTAAGCCTCCAAAAACCAAATGGCGCTCTTCCTTCTCAGCCCTGACGTGTAGTCAAACAGTAGTTTCTGATGACATATGGGGCATCACTGCATTCGAGAGAAATTCCGCAATAAATTGTGAGGTCTAGTTTCACCTATTAACACTTGTATAAGTGACAAATTTGCAACATATAAAAAAAATTGCATTTTTACCACTAAAATGTTATATTTTCACATCCCATTGTTATGAAATTCCGTGAGGCACTATGGGTTCAAAATAATCACTACTCCCCTAGATGAATTCCTTAGGCAGTGAAGCTTCCAATATGGGGTCACCTAGGGAGAGTTTCTGCTGTTCGGGCACTTCAGTGACTCGACTAATGGAGCCCATAATCTATTGAAATGGAACCTGCGTTCTAAAAGCCAAGTAGAGCTCCTTCCCATCTGATCTCCTCCATGTGCTCAAACAATAGTGTACAGCCACATATGGGGTACCCGCACATTCAGTAAAAATTGTATAACAAATTATGGGGTTAATTTTCTCCTCGTGGAAATTATACATTTTGTGCTAAAACAGTATTTTAATTAAAAAAATGTATTTTTTTGTTTTCACATCTAAATGTTATAAAGTTTTGTGAATCAACTGTAGGTTAAAAATGCTCAGTACACTCCTAATGAAATTCCTTGAGGTGTCTAGTTTTCAAAATGGGGTCACTTTTGGGGGGGGGGGTTCTGCTGTTCTGGCATGTCAAGGGCTCTCCATGGCTTGACATGACTTTGACCATCTATTCGAGACATATTTACACTCCAAAATTCAAATAGCAATCTTTTCTTTCCGAGCTCTGCCATGTGCCCAAACCGCTGTTTTTGAACACATATTGAGTATCTTCATATTCTGCAGAAATTTCGTAACAAATGATGGGGTCTGTTTTTTCCTATTAGCCATTGTGAAAATTACGTAGTTGGGGCTAAAACAACATTTTAGCAGAAAAAAACATTTTCGTTTTTACATCCACATTTTAAAAACTCCCGTGATGGAACTACAGGTTCAATAAGCTCAACACACCCTTAGATAAATTCCTTGTTGGGTCTAGGTTCCAAAATGGGGTCAATTTTGGGGGTTTCTGCTGTTTTGGTACCTCAGGTACTCTGCAAATGAGACATGGTATCTGCAATCTGCCATATTTACATTCCAAATACCAAATGTTGCTTCTTCCCTTTCAAGCCCTGCCGTGTGTCCAAACAGAACTTTTTATCTACATGTGGGGTATCTCTTGCTCTGAAGAAAGTGGGTAACACATTTTGCTGTTAAATTTTTCCTGTTACTTCTTGCAAAAGTGAAAAATTTAGGGCTATAGCAACATTTTCATGAAAAAAATTTAAATTTTGAATATGACGACCTAATGTTATCAAATTTTGTGTAGTACCTGTAATTTCAATATGCTCACTATGCCCCTGTATAAAATCCTTGACGGGTATAGTTTTCAAAATGGGGTCACTTATGGGGGGTTTCTGTTGTTTGGGCATCTTAGAGACTGTGCAAGTGTGACATGGTGCCCGCCACCCATTTCAGCCAAATTTGTGTTAAAAAATTCAAATGGTGCTCCATCCCATCCGAGCCCTGACGTTTGTCCAAACAGAGGTTTCTGACCGCAAGTGCAGTATCAGGGCACTCAGAAGGAACTATGTAACTAGTGTGGTCCATTTTATTTTGCTTTTCCTTGTAAAAGTAAAAAATTGGGTCTAAAGCAACATTTTAGAGTAAAAATTGCAATTTTTTTTTTCATTCGACTTTGTATTAATTCCTATGTATGTACCTGAAGCGTTAAAAAAATTCCTGACAGCAGTTTTGAAGTATTTGAGGGGTGTGATTTTTTAAATAGTATCAATTTTGGGATGTTTCCAATATATAGACCCCGTAAAGTCTATTTAAATTTGTATAGGTCCCTAAAGAAACAAGAAGCAAGAAAAAAGAAATTGCCACTAAACTTTAAATCCTTCTAACCACCTAAAAAAGTAAAATGGCGTTGGAAAAAATATGCAGATATAAAATAGACATATGGGAAATGTTATTTCTGAATTATTTTGTACAAGCATGACTAACTGGTTTAAAGATATAAAGATTGTAAATTGTGCATTTTTTCAAATTTTTGCCAAAATTTTGATATATTATCAGTTTATTTGTGAAAATAAAGATTTAAATTTCCCACTACCATAAAGTACAATGTGTCACGAAAACTCAGTCTCAGAATCACTGGGATACGTTGAAGCATTCCAGAGTTATTACCACATGAAGTGACACTGGTCAGATTTAAAAAAAATGTTCTGGTTATGGAGATTAAAATTGGCTCAGTTACGAAAGGGTTGATAGGACTACAAAGCTCAGCACAAGTTCAGCTGTAACACTTTCAGTTATTAGTGGTTTGTCTTGGAGTGTACACTGCTATCATTGTATTTACAGTGGCATGTAAAACTTTGGGCACCCCTGGCCAAAATTACTGTTTTTGTGAACAGTTAAGCAAGTTGGAGATGAAAAGCTCTCTAAAAGGCGTAAAGTTAAAGATGACACATTTCCTTTGTGTTTTAGGCAACATCTATAATATAACGCTGGGAGTGTCACTCTGTCCCACCATTTTATAGACTGCACAAACGCCTGCGTAGTCTGGACCCCACAGAGTGACGCAGCCCAGAGGAGATCGCGGTATACAAGCACTGAACGCATACCGCGATCTCCAACGGAGAAGCAGTTACATGCCAGGAGGGTGCTAGATTCACCTGTCCCCGTTCCACCGCTGTGCGCTGCCGTCTTCCGCGTTCTCTGCCTGTGACGTTTAGGTCAGAGGGCGCGATGATGCGATTAGTGCGTGCCAGCGCCGCCCTCTGACTGAACAGTCACAGCCAGAGCACCCGGAAGAAGGAGCGGTGCGAAGCGGTTGAACGGGGGACAGGTGAATATAGCAAGTACCGGGGGCTTGAGCCAGCAGCGATACCGGCACCTGACCCCCATAGTTCGCCGGTGTCCCCGCCTGCTCAGACCCCCGGCACTCGGCGCCCAGTGACGATGGGTGAGTATGTCTTTTTTCATTTTATTTTTTTATTTTATATCGCAGCAGCATATGGTGCATATAATACGTTGGAGCATCTTATGGGGGCCATCAACTTTTATGGAGCAGCATACGGGGCATATACTATGGAGCATCTTATGGGGGCCATCAACCTTTATGGAGCAGCGTACAGGGCATATAAATAGGAGCAGCACATGACAGAATGGGGGCTCAGAATGGAAGCACATGACAGGATTGGGGTGCAAGATGGCAGAAGCACATGACAGAACGGGAGCGCAGGATGGGAACAGCACATGACAGAACGGGGGCGCAGGATGGGAGCGGCACATGACAGAACAGGGGGCGCAGGATGGGAGCAGCACATTGCAGGATGGGTGCAGCACATGACAGAACGGGGGCACAGGATGAGAGCAGCACATGGCAGAACGGGGGCGCAGGATGGAGCAGCACATTACAGAATGGGGGCTCAGAATGGAAGCACATGACAGGATCGGGGTGCAGGATGGCAGAAGCACATGACAGAATGGGAGCGCAGGATGGGAACAGCACATGACAGAACGGGGCGCAGGATGGGAGCGGCACATGACAGAACAGGGGGCGCAGGATGGGAGCAGCACATGACTGGATGGGGGCACAGGATGGGAGCAGCACATTGCAGGATGGGTGCAGCACATGACAGAACGGGGGCGCAAGATGGGAGCAGCACATGATAGAATGGGGGCGCAAGATGGGAGCAGCACATGACGGAATAGGGGCTCAGAATGGGAGCAGCACATGACAGCATGGGGGTGCAGGATGAGAGCAGCACATAACAGGATGGGGGTGCAGGATGGGAGCGGCACATAACAGAATGGGGGTGCAGGATGGGAGCAGCACATGACAGAATGGGGGTGCAGGATGGGAGCAGCACATGACAGAATGGGGGTGCAGGATGGGAGCAGCACATGACAGAATGAGGGCGCAGGATGAGAGCAGCTCATGACAGGATGGGATCAGCACATGACAGAATGGGGGCGCAGGATGGGAGCAGCACCTAACAGGATGGGGGCGCAGAAAGAGAGTAGCACATGTCAGGATGGAGACGCAGGATGGGGGCACAGGATGAGAGCAGCACATGACAGGATGGGGGCGCAGGATGAAAGCAGCACATACCAGAATGGGGGTGCAGGATGAGAGCAGCAAATGACAGCATGGGGGTGCAGGATAGGAGCACTACATGACAGGATGGGGGCAAAGGATGGGAGCAACACATGACAGCATGGGGATGCAGGATGGGAGCACCACGTGACAGAATGGGGGCACAGGATGGGAGCAGCACGTGACAGCATGGGGGTGCAGGATGGGAGCACCACATGACAGAATGGGAGTGCAGGATGGGAGCAGCACATGACAGCATGGGGGTGCAGGAGGGGAGCACCACATGACAGAATGGGGGCGCAGGATGGGAGCACTACATGACAGGATGGGGGTGCAGGATGGGAGCACCACATGACAGGATGAGGGCTCAGGAAGAGAGTAGCACATTACAGAATGGGGGCGCAGGATGAGAGCAGCACATGACAGGATGGGGGCGCAGGATAGGAGCAGCACATGACAGGATGGGGGCGCAGGATGGGAGCAGCACATAACAGCATGGGGGTGCAGCATGAGGAGCACCACATGACAGGATTGGGGTGCAGGATGGGAGCACATGACGGATGAGGGCTCAGGAAGAGAGTAGCACATGACAAGATGGAGGCGCACAAAACAAGATGGGGGCTGCACATGACAGGATGGGGGTGCAGGATGGAAGCAGCGCATACCAGGATGGAGACCATATACCAATATAAATGTTCGCCACCCGGGCGTAGAATGGGTTCAATAGCTAGTACTGTATATATACAGCTCTGGCAAAAATTAAGAGACCACTGCAAAATGTTCAGTTTGTCTGATTTTTCTCTTTATAGTTATATTTTTGAGTAAAATGTAAATTGTTCTTTTATTCTATAAACTTCTGACAACATGTCTCCGAATTTCCAAGCAATAATTTTTGTATTTTTTTTCTGACAAAGTAAAATGGTCAAAATTTAAAAAAATACCCAGGGCTTTCAGACCTCAAATAATGCAAATAAAGCAAGTTCATAATCATTTAGAAACAATAATACTAATGTTTTAACTCAGAAAGAGTTCAGAAATCAATATTTTGTGGAATAACCATGATTTTTAATTACAGCTTTCATGCGTCTTGGCATGCTTTCCACCAGTCTTTCACACTGCTCCTGGCGCAAATATTTAAGCAGTTCTTCTTTGTTTGATGGCTTGTGACTATCCATCATCCTCTTGATTACATTCCAGAGGTTTTCAATGGGGTTCAGGTCTGGAGATTGTTCTGCCCATGACAGGGATTGGATGTGGTGGTCTTACAATTTTGGCCAGAGCTGAATATATATACAGTGGATACGGAAAGCATTCAGACCCATTTACCGTATTTTCCGGTGTATAAGACGACTTTTTAACCCCTGAAAATCTTCTTAAAAGTCGGGGGTCGTCTTATACGCCGGGTATCGTCTTGTACGCCGGGTGTATATGGTGGGTGGGGGGCAGTGGTCCTGATGACGACGAGGGGGTGTCTCCCAGGAAAGTGCGCGGAGTATCCCCCATTACCTACGTATCGCTGCAGCGTGGGGTCTCTGTGCTGGGAGCGGCGGCTGCTGCTTCTCTTTGTGCCGCGTGGGTGCTGTGCTGTGGGGCGGCGGCTCCTCTTATGCAGTGTGGGGCCTCTGTGCTGTGGGGCGGCGGCATATTTTCATGCAGTCAGTCGGGGCTCCTCCGGCATCTCCTTAAAGCCCGGAGGCCCCGCTGGCAGCTCCATTGCTATGATGCGGTAGCCTCCGGGAAAATGGCCGCTGCTCAGATTCAGATCTCGTCTCCCGAGATCTCGGGACGAGATCTGAATCTGAGCATGCGCCGCCCCCAGCGGCCATTTTCCCGGAGGCCACCGCATCACAGCAATGGAGCTGCCGGCGGGGCCTCCGGGCTTTAAGAAGATGCCGGAGGAGCCCCGACTGACCGCATGAAAATACGCCGTCGCCGCCCCCCCACAGCACAGAGGCCCCACACTGCAGAAGAGGAGCCGCCGCCCCACAGCACCCACGCGGCACAAAGAGGAGCCGCCGCTCCCAGCAGAGACCCCACGCTTCAGCGCTACGATGAGGTAATGGGGGATAGTCCACTCACACTTTCCTGTGAGACGCCCCCTCGTCGTCATCGGGACCACTCCCACCCAAAAGGCACATTAGTCACCGGCCCTATAAGATGACATACGGCGTATAAGAAGACCCCCGACTTTTAATAAGATTTTATATTTTAACTGGAAAAGTTGGGGGGTCGTCTTATACGCCCAGTCATCTTATACGCCGGAAAATACGGTAAATCTTTCACTCTTTGTTTCATTGCAGCAATTTGGTAAATTCAAAAAAGTTCATTCTTTTTCTCATTAACCCCTTAGTGATGGAGCCAAATTTTTAAAATCTGACCAGTGTCACTTTATGTAGTAATAACTCTGGAATGCTTCAACAAATCCCAGTGATTTTGAGACAGTTTTTTTCGTGACATATTATACTTTATGATAATGGTAAATTTAGGTTAATATGTTTATTAATAAAAAAAATATCAGAAATTTGAGAAAAATTTTAAAAAATTAGCAATTTTCAAACTTTGAATGATTATCCCTTTAATCCAGATAGTCATACCACAGTAAAACATTAATAAATAACATTTTTCTCATGTCTGCTTTACATCAGGACCATTTGTAAAATGTTCTTTTATTTTGTTTGCATTTTAGGAGGTTTAAAAATGTAGCAGTAATTTTTCATTTTTTCAAGGAAATTTACAAAATTTATTTTTTTAGAAACTTATCCATGTTTGAAGTGACTTTAAGGTCCCATATATTGGGAAACCCCCCAAATGTATACCATTTTAAAAACAGCACCCCCTGACATATTGAAAACTGCTGTCAGGTAGTTTATTAACCCTTCAGGTGCTTTTCAGGAATTAATGCAAAGTGACATGACAGAAATGAAAATGTGTATTTTTACTACCTAAATGCCTCTAACTTCTGAACAGATTACTACAGCCGTCAGACTCTAAGGCCGCCATTTGGTCGTGAACTGCCACGGCAAACATCAGGACCACACAATCATGATCTGGGGGCACCATTTGGGATAAAGAGGAAGCCCCCACACTTTAACCATTTATAATGCTGTAGTTACTATTGACAGCAGCATCTAAGGGGTTAAGATTTGGACGGTGCAAACACTGATCGTGGCTGATGCAGCAAGTTGTCAGCTATAGTGTACAGCTGACAGCTGCTGGATTGTCACCTGTATGGAGATGCTATTCTCTTATATCTCAGGTCAGTTAAAAGACGTATTGGTGGTCATTAAGGGGTTAATATACACTCTGCACTCCATCTTGACTGGAAAAAACAAATGTAGTAATTTTTTCAAATTTATTAAAAAAAAGAAAAGCTGAAATATCACATGGTCATACGTATTCAGACACTTTGCTCAGTATTGAGTAGAAGCACACTTTTGAGCTAGTACAGCCATGAGTCTTCTTGGGAATGATGCAACAAGTTTTTCACATCTGGATTTGGGGATCCTCTACCAGTCTTCCTTGCAGAGCCTCTCCAGTTCCGTCAGGTTGGATGGGGAACGTTGGTGGACAGCCATTTTCAGGTCTCTCCAGAGATGCTCAATTGGGTTTAGGTAAGGGCTCTGGCTGGGCCAGTCAAGAATGGTCACAAAGTTGTTCTGAAGCCACTCCTTTGTAATTTTAGCTGTGTGCTTAGGATCATTATCTTGTTGGAAGTTGAACCTTCGGCCAAGTCTGAGGTCCAGACCACTCTAGAAGAGGCTTTCATCCAGGATATCTATGTACTTGGCCACATTCTTGTTTCTTTTAATGACAATCAGTCGTCCTGTCCTTGCAGCTGAAAAACACCCCCATAGTATGATGCTGCCACCACCATGTTTCACTGTTGGGATTGTTTTAGGCAGTTGTTGAGCAGTGCCTAGTTTTCTCCACACATACCGCTTAGAATTATCACCAAAAATGTTTATCTTCCTCTCATCAGACCAGAGAATCTTATTTCTCATAGTCTGGGAGTCCTTTATGTGTTTTTTAGCAAACTCTATGCGGGCTTTCATATGTCGCACTGAGGAGAGGCTTCAGTCGGGCCTCTCTGCCATAAAGGCCTGACTGGTGGAGGGCTGAAGTGATAATTGACTTTGTGGAACTTTCTCCCAGCTCCCTACTGCATCTCTGGAGCTCAGCCACAGTGATCTTGGGGTTTTTCTTTACCTCTCTCACCAAGGTTCTTCTCCCACGATTGCTCAGTTTGGCTGGACAGCCAGGTCTAGGAAAACTTCTGGTGGTCCCAAACTTCTTCCATTTAAGGATTATGGATGCCACTGTGCTCTAAAAAACCTTGAGTACTGCAAAAATTCTGTTGCAACCTTGGCCAGATCTATGCCTTGCCACAATTCTGTCTCTGAGCTCCTTGGCCAGTTCCTTTGACCTCATGATTCTCATTTGGTCTGACATGCACTGTGAGCTGTGATTTCATATATAGACAGATGTGTGCCTTTCCAAATCAAGTCCTGTCAGTTTAATTAAAGTGAACCTGTCACCCCCAAGATAGAAGATGAGCTAAGCCCACCGGCATCAGGGGCTTATCTACAGCATTCTGGAATGCTTTAGATAAGCCCCCAATGTATCCTGAAAGTTGAGAAAAAGAGGTTAGATTATACTCACCCAGGGGCGGTTCCACTGCGGTCCGGTCCGATGGGCGTCGCGGTCCGGGGCCTCCCATCTTCTTACGATGACATCTTCTTCTTGCCTTCACGCTGTGGCTCCGGCGCAGGCGTACTTTGTCTGCCCTGTTGAGGGCAGAGCAAAGTACTGTAGTGCGCAGGCGCCGGGAAAGGTTAGAGAGGACCGGCGCCTGCGCACTGCAGTACTTTGCGCTGCGCCGGAGCCACAGCATGCAGACAAGAAGAGGACGTCATCCTATGAAGATGGGAGGCCCCGGACCGCGACGCCCATCGGATCGGACCGCCCGCCCAGGTGAGTATAATATAACCTCTTTTTCTCATCTTCCAGGATACATCTGGGGCTTATCTACAGCATTTCAAAATGCTGTAGATAAGCCCCTGATACCGGTGGGCTTATCTCATCTTCCATTTTGGGGGTGACAGGTTCCCTTTAAACACAGCTGGACTCCAATGAAGGAGTGGACCCATCTCAAGGAGGATCACAAGGAAATGGATAGCATGTGACTTAAATATGAGTGTCTGAGCAAAGGGTCTGAATACTTATGACCATGTGATATTTCAGTTTTTCTTTTTTAATAAATTTGCAAAAATGTCTACATTTCTCTAGAACTCTTTGGCGGCATGGCCTGGAGTCCTGGCATGTAGGAAGCAGGATTCCTGAGCTCCTTGGGAACACCAGAGAAAGTGACCTATAACAACAAAAAGAAGCTGGTCTCATTTGGACCCTGTTTGGGTGGATACAGATCTGCCTGTGGAGCAATCCAAGACTACCTGCGACCCTCAACGTGCTGGCACAGCTGAGATATTGGCTTTGAAACCCAGCAGGACTGGACACTGCAGGCTGGTGAATGGAGTCGCACCACAGATCCTTGCGCCTCATTAAAATAGTTCCCTATCCCCAGTTCCTAGCACAGCCATCAGGCGATGGTGGCGACGAAAATATACTCCACTCACTTTTGATCACTAGTGGGACTGTCACCTGCTCACTCTCACCCTCCCTGAAGGTGGCACACCAGAGCAGCATCTGTTCCTATGATCTTAGCAGAAGGTCTAGTTTGTACCAGAAATTCATATAAGGGCCCTCTTTTTGGCCCATATACCTTCAATATCCACAAAGCGGGTACAGCCCCTGGGTTAGCATCTATCCTACCACATTACTGCCCCTGCTGCCATTTGAAGTTTTCTTTATCTCTCTGAGGCTTCATAACACCTTGAACCAACATCAAACACTGCCTACTGAGCCTGCTACTGATGTGAACTTTATATCTGTTATTTCCGGAGGTCAACGCTACTGCTTTTTTATAACGGCACCTACCTACACGTACTTGGATAAATAACAGATAAAGCCCCCCTCCATTGGGGCTCGCCTTCCGTATTGGTTGACCCCGGCCCTACCTGGGATATATTTTTGCCTGTTCGTTGCTGAGCCTTAATCTATTGTTTATATTTACTAAACAATTTGGATCTAATCCTACCTGGTGTTCTCTGATGTTTAAACCTATTATATAGACTATGTAAGCTGCTTCAGCTAAATCTCGACTGTAGTATCCCCCTCTCTTTTTACCTCATACCTTGTGACTACATATTTCTCTCCATCTCCCATGGATAGATTTGTGAACCCTGGTAGCTCTAAATCTGTTAAAACCAGAGCTCGGGTTGCCAAATCTCCTCCTAAAACACTTGATTCTAATACCGCCATGTCTGAGGAATCTCTGCAACCGTTGCCACTTCTATTACGATGAAACTCATGTCGGTGATTGACGCCAGACTTTAGTCTTTCCAATCCTTGCTGGAAACAATCACATCCCAGTTGACTGAACACACCAGTAAAATCTCAGCGGCAGAGCAGCAGATTTCCGATTTAGAGGATACTATTCAATCCTACACTGCTCAAGTAAAGGACAAAGACCATGCAATAGAGCAGCTCTAGGAAAAATTTGATGACTTGGAGAATCAGAGTCGTCAAAACAATCTCCGGATCATTGGGTTCCCTGAGTCAGTGAAAGACCTTCATCACTTTACTTCTTCCTGGCTCCCACGGGCACTCAATTTGGCTGACTTGCCTGGCTCCATGGTAGTGGAACATGCCCACAGGACTGGACCTGAGCGTTCCGATCCAAAAGCCCGCCCACGCCCTGTTATGTTTAAGTTGCTCAACTACCAGGACAAAATGCAACTGCTCCAGGTGTTAAGAGCCGCCTCCTCGTTGAAGTACGAGGGTAACTCCCTTCTCATGTTTCAGTACTTCTCCGCTTTCGTGGCGGACAACCACCGTGCTTTCTCATCAGTTTGTAGATTCTTACATGACAGGGGCACACGTTTTGCCCTTCTATTCCCTGCACATCTCCGGGTGGTGCTTCACAGAAAGCCGGTGGTTTTTGATGATCCTGATAAAGCCTTGGAGGAACTAGAGCGTTCCTCCCAGGTATCCTCTCCAGTTACTTGACTTTGGTTTGTGGTCATATGTTTTATTACCTTTAAGTATTGGGACCTGGGTGGTGATGTGGTCTTATTGCACAATATTTACCTAGGCTTTTTTCTAGTATTGCACAATATTTGTTCTTCTCTTTTAAATTTCCTTTCTAAGGGATGCTATTAGTCGGAATAACCTGATGTTCAGTATTGCGCTTTATATCTTGTTTTTTCAGTTCGTTTGGAGGTGGAGGGTTGGTTCCCCTTCCTTGGGCACATTCTTTATTCAGTCTTTTTGGTTAATTTGGGTATTAAAGTGAACCTGTCAGCTGTTTTGGCCGATATAAAATATGGCCACTGCCTTTCAGGGCTTAGCTACAACATTCTATAATGCTGTAGATAAGCCCCCGATCCGACCTGCAAGATAAGAAAAATAAGTTTTATTATACTCACCCGGGGGGCGGTCTGGTGCAGTCTGGTCCGAAGGGTGTCGCAGGTCCAGGTCCGGTGCGTCCCACCTTCTTGTGATGCTGCCCTCCTGCTTGCATCATGGCTCCCCGGCATCGAACTCCTGCACAGGCATACTTATCTGCCCTGTTGAGGGCAGAGCAAAGTACTTCAGTGCGCAGGCATCGGGAAAGGTCAGAGAGGCCCAACACCTGTGCACTGCAGTACTTTACTCTGTCCTCTTACTACTCTCTCTCCTTCAGAGAGGCTTACCTTACAGCTAAACAAAACTTAAACACCCTATTGCATGAACAGGCACACAATCAGCTAGCTCATCAACGCAATCGATATTTTTGGTGGCGTAATAAACCAGGCTGTCTTTTGGCATCCCTATCAAAGCCAGTCAAAGGGGCTACTAGAGTCTCTAATCTTGCATTAGCCAATGGCTCTATCACCCGTGACCCCACTCAAATCTGTGCGGTTTTTAGAGGTTTTTAGAGGCAGACCTTTATCGCCCATCCCTAGACTCCC